>NC_090989.1:123777500-126177500 GCF_041146395.1 Eulemur rufifrons
TGTTATAATTTTGCAAATCTTTAGTGTCTTACTTAATAAAAGACAGCTGGATTCTTATAACTGCTTCTGCATTTAACCTGTTGTAAAGTGTTTTGGTTGAATTACAATGTTGAAAATCTGGCCTCACATGGATATGTAGTTAGAAATGGGAAGGCTATTTTTAGCTTTTTCAGATAATTGTGGCTAGTCTTCTTTTTATCACATCCAAACTCAACAAATGGTAGTTTTTTAAAGGTTAGCTGCAATGTGGAATATAAAATCATATCAGTAAAACTTTCCTGGCATTTTTAATGGTTCTTTTACCCATGCATGATTTTGTAACATCATCATTGTTCACTTGGAAAATATTGATCCACTCATTTATTCAGAGGTTCCAAATGCACAGTTTGTTTTATAATATCAGAAGAATCACATGTTCTATTGCTGTACAGTTTCACTGTGGATCTTATCAGATAGTCTTGAAGTATTGAGAATCCATCAAATTATTGTGTATATTTAGGTTTTCCAAAATTCTAATCTTTGCTAGAAAGCTCAAATGTTATCAGGGCAACAAATACTGTCAGTTGTTTTTGTTGAAGTGACAGGATCACTTCATTCATTTTCAAGAAAATATCTCCCAAGTCTGAATAACTCTGGTTTATCTGTCAGTCTTTTTTTTTTTTTTTTTTTTTTTTTTTGAGTAAAAATGATGTCCTGTGGGGAAAAAAGCATCTAGATCAGCTCAAGCACAATGGCACACATGCTTTTTCTTGAGGCAACCATTTTAGGTTAAAATGCAGCAAAAGCACTTTATGGGTGCTTTGTAATTTGTCACCCAGCATTTGAAAAAGACATCTCAAGATGTCAGGATTTAATACAATTAATAATTTTTCTGCTGCATCAGGAACATTCTTAAGTAAAACTATGTTTTTTTTTTCCTGCAAGTGTGTGACAGTATAGTACAGTACAGTGCCACTTTCTTGATGTGAGCTAAGGCTCCAGCAGTTTTACCCACCATTGCTTTTGCACCATAGGTGCAAATGTCAATACAGTGAAAAAGGCAAATAACATCTTAGTGCTGCTGTGAAAATAATTTTTACTTCACAGACTACTTGAAAGTGTCTCGGGGACCTTCAGGGACCCTGCTTTTAGAACTAATTTCTCTAGACTACTTTACAAAGGGTGTATTAATTTACTATTTCTGCATAACACATTATCACAAATTCAGTGGCTTTAAACAACACACATTTGTCATCTCACAGTTTCTGTAGGTCAGAAATCCAAGAGGACTCAGCTGAGTCCTCTGCTTGAGGTCACATAGGCTGAAATGAAGGTGTCAGCAGGGCTGTGTTCCTTACTGGATGCTCTGCACCCAAGCTTGTTGGTTGCAGTTGTGAGAACCGAAGTCCCTGTTTTCTTGCTAGGTGTCAGCTTGCAGGGTGGTAGGTGGGATAGTGTTTACTCTGAGAGGTTTCTCACATTCTTTCTCATGCTTTCCATGTGGCCACTCCAGCATTGGTGGGTCAAGTCCTCAAACATTGAATCTCTCTGACTTCTTCCGCATCTCTCCAACTCCAGCCAAAGAATGGTCTCTGCTTTTAAGGGCCCTTATGATTAGATTGGACCACCTAGATAATCCAAGATTTATTATCCTAAGATCTGTAACCTTAATTACATCTTCCAAGTCCTTTGTGTCATGCAGTAGAACATGATTATGGGTTCCAGGGATTAGGGCTTGGACATATTTGGGGAGCCATTCTGCCTACCACACAAGAAATGCAAGATATTGCCAGATGATTCTTAAAGTAAATGTGTGGTGTTCAAGAACTATAAAAGGGCTTCCTAGGGAGGCAGAAGGAAAATGTAAAAGAGGTCAAGGAGTATTGTGAAAAATACCTGATGATTCCAAACCTCTTCCCAGGAGATTATTCTGTTTGAATACATTCCTTTTTCAGTCTACCCAGTACTTGCTAAGTACCAACCCTGTACTATACTTGGGGGTGGGGATTTGGGGGAGTGTGGAGTTGAGGTGAAAGAGGCCGAAAGAAAAATACATGGTCTCTGCTCCTGGAGGCACACATAGGGCTGCCCTTGAGTTTTAGGACTTTGAAATCCCATTACACATATTATATATGCCTTAACATTTAAAACAGTTAATATTTGGGGATTTTCTCATGAAGATGTTCTTAAACATTGAAAGGAGAATGGTGGTGGCAGGAGAGAGGTAGGGACACAGGTGAGAAGAACAAAAAGAGGGTTGATTTGGTCCAAGACATCTCTTTTTAACGGAGGAAATTTCAGAAGAGCTCAGCTCCTGTTCCCAGCAACTGGAGGAATAAATTCTTCAGGCCTCCAGGGGAGATCTGGGTTGCACAGCACAACATTCATGACACCTGGCATTTGGCAAGTACAGTACTCAGTACATTGTGACATATGTTGTTATTATCATTATTGTCATTGTGTTTACACTTACTTTTACAGCCACTGTTCCTGGTTTAGTTTAACCCTTATCCCCTCTTGTCTAGGATGTAAAAGAGTCTCCTAACTGGTTTTTGTAATCTGTATTTACCTTCACATGATCTGATCTGCTCTCCATACTGCTGCCAGAGTGATAGTTATGAAATAAACCCGAACATCTCATTGCTCTGCTTAAAATCCATCAGCAGCTCCCTGCCAACTTCAGAATGAAATTCCAACTCTTGAATGTGACCTAGAACACGACATACATCTAACGTTCATCATCTGACTCTTGCCCACTTTTGCTGCCCACCTCTAGCCACTCCACCCTGCATTGCTATCTACCAAACTTCATGTTGCATTTGTTGAAGCTTCTCCCACCCAACCAGTTAATGTCTGCTTGTCTTGAAAGTCTCAGCTGAGGTGTCATCTCCTCTCAGAAGCCCTCCTGAGCCTCTCCTCCCCACCCTAGACCTGACCAAGTATATCTCCTGTGGGTTCCCTGTTCACGTGTTCATACCTCTGTCATAACCTCTCTCTCCACCCAGAACCTTAGTCTCTCCCAGAGAGCAGAAACCTGTCTTAATACTCAGGCCCTACCATTGGTCCTCAGTACAGGATAAGGGCATGAAGGAATAAATCAGTAAGAGGAGTTGTCCTTCTGGTGGGAGGGGAGCCACTTGTGTGATAGAACTTCACTGCAGTCTTTAGTAAATGAAGCTGCTAAGCACAAGTCAAATTCTGGTGCATTAATTTGTATTACACCAAATTCTCAGTTTAGTACAAAGATTTCCAGGCAAACACTAAGTACAAAAAACTTATAATGCAAGAGAATGTGACCAGTTTTCTAAGGTTAGTTAATGCAAGTATGCAATCCATGTCCCCAAAATCTATCCAGCCTTTCATTAAAAACTCCAATAGGGCAATGAAAATGCTTTGGAACTAAATAAAGTTGGTGGTTCACAACATTGTGAATATACTAAATGTCACTGATTTGTCCAATTTAAAAGGACTAATTTTATGTCATATATGGTATTTCATGTGAATTTTACCTCAATTTTAAAAATATACACAATAAAATGTTCTAATACCCCAGTTTATTAGATTAGCAAGCAATCCGGTCACTCACCTGGTTCCTCTCCCAAATCCATCCTCACCTCTTACTTTGAATGTGGCTCCAGGTTCCTCTGCTAATCACCTCTCACCCTGTATCCCATTAACACATTTCTGGGTGGCGGCATTTTTCTTTAAATCATTCCCCACCCACCACCAACCCAGCCTCCACCGTAGACACAGTTTCCTTGCTTAATTCCCCAAAGTACAACCAAGAATAGACGGTAGTGTTTAACAAAGCTTTCCTGAAAACTTGGAGTGAACAAAGGAAATTATGATGCAAAAGAGATAAATTTAAAACTGGATACTGTGTTTGCTCTGAGAAGTCATGGGTTATAAAATGTATCATTAATTTAATAACTCCTAGAAGAAAAAGAAACACTTCATTAAACATTTACAAAAATTTCATAGCTGCCAACAATAACAAACAATTATCCTAACAATTCCATTCTTTCTTCTTCAGTGTCAAAATGCATCTCGGCCTTTTTCATATTGTAAATTTAAAGGTTCTTCTGCCATTTGCAGCTATACAGCACATCACAAAGAAAGTTGGGATTTGTAACTGTGTGTAGGACCCTGACTTTTTTGGGTCTTTAGGGTGGATAATATAATTATGAAGCTTTCCTAAGAACACTGAGATTTTGTATGCATTTCCTATTTGATTAAATTTATAGTGGTTTCTAATTTTAAAACCATGGTGTGAATTCACAGAAAAGCACTGGGTTACCACTCCATTCCTGTGTTTGTGACTCCTGAGAACATAGCAGGGTTCTAAAACTGCAGCCCTGCTGATAGAAACAAAAAAATGCTTTTCCCCAGAAAGTAAATATGGCTTCAAGCTCTGGAATAATTTCTCAAGTCTTGCCCAGGAATTTATGAGGGGAAAAAAATAGATTAAAAAAAATTTATAGCATACAGTGTCTTTTTAATGCACATATAAACATATATGCACATGTATTTATTAGCTTTCACTTTTGTAAAATTGAAAGCAGAACTGAGTTTGGCAGGGCTCACTCTAAGGTGAGCAGAAACCATTTCCCCCATTTTTGTTCCCTTTCTAATCGTCAGGGTAAATTTTCTAAGATAGGAATTTCTTTCACTGGTGATTAAAAGATTTGATATATTTCAAAAGGAAGATCTTTTCTTTCCTCTTGCATAATGAATGATTTTTCCAAGTAACATAAAAATGCTAAAAAGGACCTTCTGCATTCATTAACAACCCAAAGGTAATCCTTGCAGCGCTGGGATCCGCTGGGATTGCAATCCCTGCATCATGGAAAGCAATCAGAGTGCCAAATGTCAAACCCAGGTGGACCAGAGTGAGGGCTATTAAAAATATGCACACCCACAGGAACCAAATTAGACTGAGAAAATAATTTCACAATCTAAACTAATTGACTTAGAGTTTAATATGAAGCAAATGAATTGAAAGTGACTAAAAATATCATTAAATATAGTCATGGTTCAGAAATTACCATCACATTCTGTCTATGCCTCTTTGTTTAATATCCTCAGGATCCAAATGAGCTTACCTGAGCTGCCATTCTATAGATCTCAATCCATCCAAGGAAGTACATTTACCCATTCTAGCAAGGATGGACGACAAGCTGGTCTGACCCTCCAAAAGAAGGCAGAATTATTATGGTATGAGCAAGAGTTTTGGTGTCAGACATAAACATGTTCCCCAGAGAATGTAAATTTAGCTGCCTTCTCCGATCCTCAGATTCCTTATCTGTAAAATGCGGACAGTACTACCTACCTCTTAGAGTTCTTGTGAGGACTTAAGGAGATAATATCTTTAAAGTGTGCTGCAGAATGTATGGCATATAATAAGGGGTCTATAAGTCATTATTTACAGCATAAGTGGGCAAATTGTGCAGCCTGGAAGACAAAGCCTGGCAATAAATAAATTAAAGTAGGCTGAAAAAAAAAAAAAACCAGCAAAAACCTATAGTATTTGATGGCCCTCAACATAGTGACTGACTCAGTGATAAACATGTGAGCTGAGCCAGGCAAATATTAAATAATCCAAACCCAAGCTTTTTGCTGTACCCCTCAGGGTAAGGAGGACTCCTTTGGGGCTGTCGCACTGTGAAGACGTGAATCTGCATATGCAGAAGCCATCCTGCCACCTCCCAGGAAAGAAGCCAAAACAGAAGAAAGAAGAACAAAAAGATAACAAGGAAGGATGAATAAAATGGCATCTTGATGGCCTTAGTTAGGCTCTGAATCCAGGCTTGACTAAAGGTAGATCTACCTTTTCAGCCACAAAAGCATATACATCTCATTTTTGCTTAATCCAGTTGAAGTTTGACTTTTCTTGCTTGTAACCAAAGGTTTCTGACTGATATAGCTTGACCCTGGCCAGAGAGGAAATGTGATAGGGCAGTGGTAGACTGAGACGGTGCCACATGGCCATTCCTCCTCTACCCACCAGGCACAGAAGGAACCCATTTCCATGACTTCCTTAGGGATGAGAAATATCTAAAATTAATATGATGATATCACTTATCTACTAATAATTTATTATAAGTGTTCTGCACTAGGACTTTGGAGAACAGGTTTATCTTTGATTTCCCCCATGGGATTCATCACATAGATAGCGGATAGCACATAGGCAGCAGATAGCATATAGGATTTGGAGCACAGAACGTGCTTGGATATTTGTTGAGCAAAGCAAACATGTTACCCATTCACCAACTTCTATTTCACTTCCCTATGTGAGCTGGAAAAAAAGCAAAGGAGATACAGACAATCTGCTCTAGCTGGATAAAATCATTCAAGTTGTCACCACAGGGAAAGAGCAAAAGGACAGGCCATTATCATGTCCTCCTCTCCTCCTCTTGGAAACCCACTGTGTTCCTCCCTAGTATTCTCTATTGACCATTCCTTACTATTTCCCTTATAATGTGTCCATTATATGATGGCTCATAACATTTTTTATTTCAGGATTTAGAATAAAGTAATTCACACTTATTTGCATGAAACAATGGAGACATTAATCATATCTGTCTCATATTCTTGGAAGCGGGAAGGACATAGTGATTAAGGTGTTGTCTTAGACACAAGTCAATTTTGCTAAGAATCAATGTCTGATATATTTTATTTTCTTCTCTTGCCCAGTCTCAAGCTTCCTTTTGCAGAAGGACTTGCTTACTCATAATGACATTTTACAGTTAGACATTTCTAATCTAGTTGATATTTCATTTTAAAGGCCATTTTCCCTCTGTCCTGTTGGCCATAACTTAAGCAAGGAGATATTTATGAATAACTTCTGCTTCCAGTATCCCAAAACAGTAAACTCAAAGGCTGAGGATCATATGAGGTTGAAAAAGTAAGAATAGAAATTAGGAGACCTGGTTTCTAAAACAGGTTGCACGAGGTAAATGACATTACCAGGAATGTTTACTAGATACGTGGTCTCATGATTCATCTAACCTCTCCAGCCACAGTATTTTGCTCATTGACTGCTGTGGGGATTAAGTCAAATAATATTTGTAAAACATCAGCAAAACACCAGATACTATATAAATGGCTCAAAAATAAATGTATTATGAATATTTTTATTACTAATATTACTACTGTTTCAATATAACAGCAGTTTCTTTGCCAGAGAACACGTGTTCTCTCAAACACATTACTGCTCCCATCATGACAGACTCACTTGAAGGAACCTGTTTTTTTTTAAGGCAAAGGCCATAGACTCACACCCAGCATTCTCTGCAAGGTTCCTGGACTGGGAATTATGAATTTCAAGGAGTAAAAAAGAAATGGAAGGAAGAGAGGGAAGCGGCTTAGCATACTGCACCTTATCCAGAAAGGAGTGCTGGTCACTGCTGTTGCTGCTAATGGGGATGAGGATGATGTTTTTAAACAGTGAAAACACTACTTTTGCATATGTTGTATTTCTATAGTATTAAAAGGAAGTCAGCAAACGTGGAGATAAAGGACACTAGAGGCCAAAAGAATGACAAAGAGATCTCCTAACATCTTGTCAGGACTCTTGTGTGACTGCATCAAGAAGGAATTATTCATGCCAAAAATATCAATGAGAAAGAAAAGGATGAATCAAGATTTTCCATAATTATTGTACTATCTAATGGAAAGTGAATAAATATAAAGATTATTAACAATAATAGTAGTCAGCACTTTTTCAGTTCTTACTATGTGCCAAGTACTGTGTCAAGCACTTTATATGCATCATTTCATTTAATCTGGACTGTTGCCCTGTGAAGGAGGTATTTTTTAATCATATTTTAAAAATGAGGAAGCTCAGAGACCCAGGTTCAGGAAAATAGTGGCAGAAACAGGATCTGAACCCAGACTTGCCCATTTCTAAAAAATGATTGCTCCTTGCTGTTATATATAAATATCAAGCCCTCTGCTTCTCCTAATGTTGTTGGTGGAGGAGGAAGAAATACGTTGGTGGGCAAGACAGACCTTTCCTTTTGGTAGATGTTTGGTAACCCAAGTTTAAGGCCCTTTCACCCAAGCCATCGTTCTGAAGTAGCCTATACTCCTATTGGTGTTGTAATTCTGGCTACTCTCTTTGTATTTTGTATCAGTTCCACATACTTTGAATTTTTTGTTATTGAGGTATAATTCACATATCATATAAGTCACCCTTTCGACATGCACAGTTCAGTGGTTTTTAGTATATGTGTAAATTTGTGCAAACATCACCACTAAGATTTCCAAGTATTTCTGGAGTTCTTACTATAAATGTTGGTTTTCTGGGAGAGCTGAGAAAATGTATTATAGGACTGTGCCTTTAAAGAATTTATAGTTTTATTGAGAAGACATGTTTTATAAGCTTGAGGCTTCTCACTACTTACAGTAAAAGACGATGATACCATGCAAGAGCATAAATATATATACAATAGGTGCTAACAGAAAAGAGGCTCTCACAGCCAGGGCCATCAATTATGAGGGAGTCCTCATGGAGGGGCAGGCCTAAGGCAGGCCCTGCAGATGAGGAAAAAGTGGGGAGGAGGTGTGAGCAGGGAGAGCCATCAAATGCAAGGAACTATCAGGATAAATGGCCCAAGTATTAAACTCCTGCCAACCGTAACTATTTGCCTTACTGAGAGATTGGCTGGGACTTCAATAGGAAATAGAAAACAGATTAAATGAAGCCCAGAGATTTCAGCCGGAGATTGCCAGGTTTATTTGAAGGTAATTTATATAATAGGGACCAGCTCCTCTCGGAAACTTGGTCGTGATGTTCATTGGCTTCAGTGGGATGCATGCTTTGTGGAGCGAGGACCGTATTTGGCCCTTGTTGGAAATTCCTGCTTTAACAAGCCATTTTGTTCCACTTTGAAATAAAGTGAGAGTGAAAGCTGTGCCCCATGATGCTGCATGGTTAATAAAACTGCAAAGGCATTTCTGCCTGGGCATAAAGGATTATTTTAAGCATCATCTCCTGGGCTCCTTGGTTACTAAGGGAATCCTGTCTCAGCTCAGCAGCACAGATGGGCGAGTTGCCATGACGATCCTGCTAGGCCTGGTTGAAGTCTAATACCACAAACAGAGGAACCACTGTCACTGCATGACCCCTAAGCAGCCTGACAGTGCCCTCCCTGCCCCTTGCAGTTTGCACACTCCTTCTGCCCCTTGCAATATGCACACTACCCCAGCTGCCCAGTCCTTGCCACTGGGGGACCCAGGCACAGTGGAAGGTGAGCTAGAGTTCAGCAGCTCACCCTCTTTGATGGGAAGTCTCCCCTTCTGTCCCAGACTGTGTTTTTCATGCTGGGTCATAATCAGGTCCCCATATCCTCTTGGGCACGTACAATCCTTCAAGCCTAACTTTGTCTTTCTGAAAGGAGGAGATACAAGATATCTGTGCAGAAGCTGCACTTGGGAGCAGAAGAAAATACGAAGTAAACCTTATTTTTTCTCCTATAAGTCAGCCAGACATAATCTGAAGCATTTGCAGAGTAACTGTCATGGTAGTCAGCAATTGATCAATCCCTGCAACTATCTAGCTGCAACTATATTCTTTCACATGGACATACACTGGTGTTTGTGGTTCTAAAGATGACTGCAACAAAGTCTTCCTTCCCACGTGCCCTTCTTACAATGTGCTTTTGCCATGTTCACATTCAGGGCTAGGTCTATGTTTCTTCCCCTTAAATCTGGGCCAGATTGTGGCTGAAGTGAAGTGATACTATGTGACTTGCAAAGCAATATTGTAAAAAGATAATACAGCTTATATCTAGTTTTCTTGAGATGCTTGCTCATGGAACACAACCACCACATTGTGAGGAAGCCCAAGCAGCCACATGGAGAGACTGCACATAGGTGTTTCAGCTGACAGCCCAGTTGAAATCCCACTTGATAGCCATCATCTATTACCAGACATGGAGTAAATGAGCCTGCAGATGGTTTCAGCCCCCAGGCTTTGAGTCATTCCAGCTCAGGTCCCAAACATCACGAAGCAGGGACAAGTCATCCCCACTGTGTCTTTTCTGAATTCCTGGTTAAGAGAAGCCATACAAATAACAAAATGGTGATTGTTCTATGCCAAAAAGTTTGGGGTGGTTTATTACCTAGCAATAGTTGCTAGAACTATGTTCCTTCTATTTCTAATGTTCTTTCTCTACTATATTCCTAGGAAATTTGACTCTTCCCTCAAAGAATAATTCAGATATTTCCTCCTCTATGAGTATGAGATCCAGGTACTTTGTACATATACCTCTACTTTGGCATTTACCATGTTGTCTGTTTATCTCCTCTGTCTTCCCTGCTACATTGGACTGAGGTTTTGGTCTTGATGCTTTAGAGAAGAAGAAAAATAGCAGAGTGATTGGAGGTTTTAGAGCCAGACAGACCTAGTTTTGAATTCTCACTGTGTTACTTATTAGCTAAGTGGGCAAGTTACTCTCTGAGTTATATGCAACCAGATATGTAAAATCATGAACATAACTATCACTGTTGTCAGGAGAAACTTTGATGGTGTCTATTCTGAGCCAAGTGCCTGGCATATAAAATGCCCAATAAATAAGAGGTATTATCATTATTATTTTATCATCTCCTACATTTAGTAAGGTGTGACTTAAATACATTTGATTATTTAACCAATATTTGTTAAATATCTACTAAGAACTGTATATTTCATAGTTGATATCTAACAAGCATTTTTTAATGTACAGATGTACAAAATAATCTAATTGGCAATGCATTTAGATTTTTAATGGGTACAGGCCTGCTTACCAAGAATTATTTTCTCAGAACTCAAAAGGAAACTTGCAAATAGAATAGTTATTTTTTTTTCTTGATGTCATGTCTCAAAATGTTCCAAAATCAAGGTCTGTTTATTCTATGAGTTACCAGCATTTTGAACTGTGGAATTAATGGTTTATATTAGTTTTCTATTACTGCTATAACAAATTACCAAAAACTACATGGCTTAAACAACACAGATTTATTATCTAACAATTCTAGAGGGCAGAAGTCCAACACAGACCTCACTGGGCTACTATGAAGGTGTCAATAGGGTTCCATTTCTTTCTGGATGCCTTTTCCAGCTTCTAGAGGTCACTGCATTCTTTGGCTTGTGGACCTCTTCCCCATTTTCCAAGCCAACAACGGCAGGTCAAGTTCTTCTTGTATTGCACCTATCTTACCCTTCTTCCATTATCACCTCTCTCTCTCTCCCTCTCTCTTTCTGCATCCAGGAAGATGCTCCAATTTTAAGGACTCATGATTAGACTGGGACCACCCAGATAATCCAGTATAATCTCTACATCTCAAGGTCTTTAATGACAACTGCAAAGTCTGTTTTGTCATATAACAAAGTACAGTCACACATTTCAGGAATTAGGTCATGAACATCTAGAATAATGAGACTATCGTTCCACCTTGTACAAGGACTTTCAGTAAAAGGACTGGAAAGAGTCTCAGCTGGACAAACTCTGCTTCTTTCCATCTCACAAGTGAAGACTCAGAGAGGTGAAGAGATTTACTGTGTCATGTTGACAGTTTTGAGCTGAGACTGAATTCCAAGTCTCTTAACTCAAAATCCACAACTCTTTCTAGAATGCTGCTACTCAAAGTGTGGTTAGCATCTACATCACCTGGAGCTTGTTAGAAATGCAAACTCTCAGGCTTTACCTTCAACTTAATGAATTAAGCTCTGCATTTTAGAAAGATTCCCAGGTAAGTCTTGTGCATATTTAGGTTTGAGAGGCACTGGCCTACCAGTAGCCTCTTGTTTCTTTCCTGAAAAGGAAGGTTGTATAGAAATTGAATAGGTGAATAACTCAGGCAGTTTGGCCTCATTGCTCTCTCTTGAGACCAGGTGATTCTGATCTGAACTGATTAGATTCCTAAGGATACAGACTCTGCACTCTCATCTCCAACCTTTGCTTGTTTGGAGCAACATCTGAATGTCAAACTGAGTATTCCAATATTGTGCCATGTAGCTTTCTCTTCTAGGAAGAGAGGCAGTACAGCAGAGCAGGTATGCACTTGGACTACGGAGCCAGCCTGCCTGGGCTCAACTGCTGGCTCTACCACTTACCAAATTTAAAGTTTGTGATCTTGGATGAGATGCCTGTCTTCTTTGTGCCTCAGTTTCCATATCTGTAAAAATCTTCACCCACTTCACAGGTGAGGATTAAGTAAGTTAATATATGTAAAGCATTTAGAACAATGTCTGCAACTTAGCAAAAGCAATGTTTTAGTTATTTATCATTCTTCTGGGACCCCCTAGGTATCCTCCAAGTGGTATCAAAATCTCAAATGAACTCAGTCTCTAAGAATTTCTCCCTGAATCTACTAGGCTCAGAAGGGACACCCCGCATGTGGTTCCAGGTGGCCAGAGTATTCACTGATCTAGAGCCACACTCCAGCAGTCAAAACTGCACTGGCATTGGGTGGAAGACCAGGGAGAAAGAGATGTCCTTGGCTAAAAGCATTTCATCCGTCCCCTGGCATGTGATGTTCCATTGTGTATTGCTAACATTTTTGCTCAGTAATCAAAGAATTTTAAAGAAATGCACATTAGTATAATTACATTAAGTTTCAAAACTATACTGAATACAAAAGAATAGAGAAGAATGCTGAGAAACTTTAGGCCCATACCACTACATGATCACACTGCTTGGTTTTTCTTAGGCTTTCTTTAAGCCAAATGTATTTCCATTCTGGTCATCTCTTGGAACCCCAAACTCTGTGGGCTGACTTAGGAATTTACAAATAAAAATCATGTTTTTAAAAGCCTATTGAAGTTGCAAATTGTGATTTGATCATACTGGAAGACCTTGAAACAGAATGCATTTTCTTACTGAATGAGCATCTGTGGATTTTGCAATGTGATCTTTAGATGTTCTATTCTAGCCAGCAATGGAATCTCAAAGTTCAAATTTCCTTAAGGATCCTTCATTTTATCTAAAGTTTCATTTTATTTATTCCCCCATCAGATACTTGACTCACCTTCATAATTGCTACTGATTTTAAAACATGCCAAATTCTCACAATTTTGGAAAAATGAAAGAAGGTCGAGGATAAAGCAATGGAAAGTCCAAACTCATTTTGAAAAGAGTTTTAATTTCAAGTATAAGACAGCCATGTTACAAACTAAGAGACAGAATAAATGAATACTAAAATGCAAATTATCCAACAGTGAAAACGTTATTATTCTGCGATAAGCCAACCATACAGGACATATCACAAACATTATAAGCACTAACAGTAGAGTCTAATGGTGGGAACTCATAGACAAGATTATGAATGCTTAGCTTAAAACCTACTCCTTCTATGATGATACTCTTGTGTTAGACATGGCTTTAGTAATTCAGAAATGAAATGATTTCTAATGTTTTATTTAATAAATATTAATAGGTTTATTATACCAGCTTTTGGTTTGGATTAGTGGAGTAAGAATTATATTAATAGAATTGTAGCACCAAAAAAAGACTATGGAGGTTATCTTTGTTCCAGTGAGGAATTAAAGTCCTAACATGGCAAAATTATGTCAGGGTCCCAGGGTCTAGGGCAATTTCTGGAGAATGACATCAGAAATGATGGGAAGCTTGAGGTCAGTGTCTGAGTGCCCTAGAGGAGCCTAGGGCACTCTTGACAACTAAGCCTAGTACTTTTCAATTAGCAGCATACTGCAATAACTAAATCAGGTATGATGACACCTCTTAGCCCTGGCTGACAATCAGGAGACATGTATTTCATGACAGCGGACAAATTGTGCTTTCCTTCCAGTTCAGCAGCAGAGACTGCTGAGGGTTTTATTGAGTCAAGTTCCCCATCCTGGACCAGAAGAGATCTGGCACTAGAGGAAAAGGTTAGACTGAATGGCTGCCTCCTCGATCCTCACAGACCACTGTGTGTGATATGTTTTCCTTACCAATTTTCCTGTATAGTCTTAGAGGAATTCCAAGGCAAGGGTAGTAACAGATTTATCATAGAAAGTGAAAGAAACAAAATGTCTAAGAGCACAAGCTCTATGGTCACACTGCTAAGATTTAAATCTTTGCTCTACCACTTACTAGCTGGGTGACCTTACTTAAGTTATGTAATCTTTCTGTGCCTATTTTCTCAACTGTAAAATCTAGAAATTATAGTATTATCACATGGGGTTGTTATAAAGATTAAGTGAGAAAATATACTGAGAGAGTGGAAATGAATCCTGTTAGTAATCAGACTGCAGAACATCAACACAGTATTTCTAACAGACCATACCATAGACCACACCACTGTTACAAAATGACTAATAATTTTGAATGATTGCTGCTTTCTTACCAAAATCATTCCCACTCTCACTTTGTTCTTCCAGTCTCTAGGACAAAGATAACTGAGATGTCCAGTTGCTGAACTACCCTTGCTTCTTGATAGTATCCATTCCAAAACAAGTCCTTGCTTTCCTGATTCCACCTTAAAGTTACCCACCATAAGTCCAAATCTCATAGCAAGCCCCTACAAGCTCACCCTTATAGGTATCTCCTCATGAATGTGCTGTCTCTTGCTGTATCAAGCTAATTAAACTTAACTTTGTGTGAGTTTAGATGTTCTCCTAGTGGTCTTTGGCTAATGGGCTTCCACAATACTGAACATATACTATAGCCCACTATATGCACAAGAAATGCCAGCTATTGGAAGTAGTATGGAAGTGTTTTTATTCTCAGCTTCTTGCTTATAGCATACCTCAAGACATGTTTAATCAATGAAAGGCCATTCTTAAGTAACTGGGAAGCCAGGCAGCACAGCTAGGATGAGATGTAGATTTTCCTCCAAGGCCCAAAGTGTCATTAAGAAGTGTCTAAGGTAACTGCAACAGCAATGAATAGAATGGAAGGGCAAGAAAAGCAAAGATTTTTACCCTACTGAAGTCCAAGTAGTAGCCAGGAATTGACGGTTGCCTGGACCTTTTAAGCCAGGGTAGCCAAATCTCTAAAAAGAAGAGAGGGTAGAAATAGCTAAACTTTTAAGTTCTCATTTCCAAATTCTTACAAACATCCATTTGACAAATAAGGAAATGGACTTTTGGATTAGTAGAAAGAATGTCATAGTCACATACATGATGATTAGGCTGCATCTGGAACACAGGACAGGGGTTTGTTTGTATAGAATGTGTATTGACTAACTATTGCTGCATCACAAATCACCCTAAAACTTAGTGATTTAAACAACATTAATCATTTATTTTCTTTGGCAATCGCTCCTAGTCAGGAATCCATGAGCTACTTCCTTGGCTGGGTGATTCAGGCTGAAGGTCTTTTCATGAACTGCAGTCATCTGAAGGATTGCTTGGGGCTGGTGGCTCCACTTCCTAGATGGCTCAGTCATGGCTGGCAAGTCGGTTCCCCTTTATATGGGCCTCTCTACAGAGCTGTTTGTGTCTGCAGGACATGAGCTCTGGCTTTCTCCACAAGAAGCAATCCAAAAGACCAAGACTGTAGTAGCAATACGATTTTATAACCCAGTCCTGGAAGTCATAAGTCATCACTTTGGCCATATTCTATTGTTAACACATGCCAGCCCTGTTTCAGTGCCATCTCTGCCCATATGTCAGATGTGTTGTTTTGGACCAACACCTAAATTCTGAGTCTGTGTTTCCTCACTTATAATACAAAAATAACTGCTTCCTTTTAGAGCTGTTTTGAGGATTAACCAAAATAAGAGTCATAAACGCAGTTTAGCACCGTGAGTTGCCCCACAGCGGGCACTGTTTAGAAATGATTTCCCTTTCCTTAGCCTACTCAGGAAGCCTGTGTTTATTCTTCTAAAGTTTACTCCTAGGCCGGGCGTGGTGGCTCATGCCTGTAATCCTAGCACTCTGGGAGGCCGAGGCGGGTGGATCGCTCAAGGTCAGGAGTTCGAGACCAGCCTGAGCAAGAGTGAGACCCCATCTCTACTAAAAATAGAAAGAAATTATATGGACAACTAAAATATATATAGAAAAAATTAGCCGGGCATGGTGGTGCATGCCTGTAGTCCTAGCTACTCGGGAGGCTGAGGCAGTAGGATCTCTTGAGCCCAGGAGTTTGAGGTTGCTGTGAGCTAGGCTGACGCCATGGCACTCACTCTAGCCCGGGCAACAGAGTGAGACTCTGTCTCAAAAAAAAAAATAAATAAATAAATAAAGTTTACTCCTGGAGAGGCAAGTCAGTCCTTACCCATACAACCTACCCGGATTCGGATCCAAAGTAGGACTATTGTGGAGGCGGAACTCTAGTTCTGCGTTATTGACCCTAGTGCCCGGAGCTTATTGCAAACGGACAGGAAGTGACTCTGGCGACTCTTTTTCCGTCGCAGAGGTCTTCGGCGGACAGCTAGTGCGACTGTTCACCCAGAGCTTCAGCGACCGCGTGGCGGTGGCGTAGGGACGCTGAAAGTAGAGCGGCAGGGCGCCGGGAGGTATCGCGAGCCGAGCCTTCCCCAGCCACTTCATGCCGGGTTGGAGGCTGCTGACGCAGGCAGGCGCCCAGGTGCTGGGTCGCGGCTCCGGCGGCCTGGGTGCTGCCCCCGGCTCGGGGGACAGGTGGGTGTGATCAAGAGAAGGGGATTGGGGGGTGTGCTACATGCACAACTGATGCCTTGAGCAGTGACGTAAGCCGCCCAGATACCACCGCCCTCCGGCCTCCTAGGTGAAAGAGGAAGGGGCTCTGTCCGGACGTGGGGCACAGAATAAGGATCCTTGGCTAAGCACCTAAGGGATTGAAGGGATTATTTTTTTTTTTTAAATGCTGATGAGCCACCGGCTAGCAGCGAACATTATTAACAGCAATAATAATATTTTCCAATTAGAGAGCGTTTACATGTGCTAGATGCTCTGTTAAGTGGCGCCTTATCTCATGTAGCATCAGGTGAGCAAACTACTATGATGAGGTTTAGGGGTAAAACTGAAGTTTAGAGAGGGAAAGTAACTTGCCCAAAGTCACTCAGCCAGTAAGCGGAAAATTGGGACTCTCATCTGAATCTACTTGACTACAAAAGGAAGATGGACTGCAGAAAGTTTTACTTCCATGCTGACCCTCGTGCAAAAATTACACACTTCCTTCCTGGTCTCTACCCACTAAGGTCTTTCTTGATATGTTCAACTCGTTAGAGGTCATGTCTTTTGTGGCTCTTTTAACTTTACACAGCCAGTCTCTTTACTTCTCTGAGCCTAGCCTAGATCATGTCATTGCAGGGAAGAGGTGAGTTTATCTGACAAAGATCAGCATGGCACATTCTGCCACTTCCATTGGATATAAAACTCTTAAGGTACACATTCAGATGGGCTAGTGGCTTCTCATATATGTAGGTTGGACTTTGTTAGGACTCTATTTAGCTGAGAAAAGAAGATGAACTTTTTCTCCAGGGTAACCATTGATAGTTGAAATGTTAGCCATATTATTATCATAAGGAATGTCAGGAAAAAACTTGTGCAGGATCCAAACCCTTTCCTAAGGGCCTGACTACACCTTCCAACACATGTGACCTCCCTTTCCTACATTACATGGGGAAACCTTTTGAATTACGGTTTGGTTAATTTTTTATCTTTACAGAACAAACATCTGGCTTTTTGTTAGAAGTCTGCATGGCAAGAGTGGTACTTGGTGGGATGAGCATCTTTCTGAAGAAAATGTCCCATTTGTTAAGCAGTTAGTTTCTGATGAAGATAAAGCCCAGTTAGCAAGTAAACTGTGTCCTCTGAAAGATGAACCATGGCCTCTGCAGCCTTGGGAACCAGGTGATTATTTTGTATTTGATGTATTTTCATCTCCTAATTACTGTGTGGCTGAACACATTCAAAATCATAGTGACTGCTTGATAAATTTGTCATCTCTTAAATTTATTTTTTGTGTCTTCAGTGTGTCTGTTTTATTGTGGTGTGGTTTGCGAGTTTATTTTCAGCCTCCTAGCCTACTTTTAGTGAATGATGATAATAAAGACCTCCTTGAGAAGCTGTTTTGTAGATGAAAGGAGAGTCATTCTGCATACATTCTCTTGTTTCCTTCAGCTAAAAAGAATATAAAATAAGTCAAGGAAGAAAGGCTGGAGGATTACGATGTAAATTATAATGTGTTGCACAGATATTTTCAGTTGGGATGTTCTGGTACTCCAGATTTGGCAAGCATAACCCCTGAATCAGCTCGTTGTGTCTAGTGAGATGATAAACCCATGTGTGGCCATACCAAGAAGAATAAGGCCTTTCCTGTTTAGTGTGTAGTCCTTGATTAGACATTTCTTGTGACAATTGTATAGTGGCCAAAAGTTCTTAGTGGAGCAACTTTACCAATTTATGCAACAAATCTAAGTATCATGTTGGAGACTGACATATTTTACCAATATGACCATTTATGGCATCTCTGTAGTTCCAGCTGACTTCTTATTGTAGAATTTGAGTGGTAGATATTTTCTGATAAATGAAATTGCATATGAATTGATACTAGGAAAGCATAATAATGGATTTATCATGCCCTCTATTAATGCCATTATTTTAAAAGTTAATATATTAACTTACCTATTTTATTTATTGTGTATATTTCTCATATTTGTTGATTTTACAAATATTTATTAAGTACCAATATATAATGCCAGGCATGGTTGAAGGAACATGCATCTCTAACGAACAGTCCTGTTTTACTCTATGGATATATTAGCATATTTCTTATGTGCCTGCTCCTTATAGTGAAACCTAATTTTAGGAAAAACTGTTATATCATGTTGGCAAATGTTAAAAAAAGCTTTTGTTAATGTTGATTTGGTTTTAATTGCTAGGTTCCTCTAGAGTTGGCCTTATTGCCTTGAAGCTGGGCATGATGCCTTTATGGACTAAAGATGGTCAAAAGCATGTGGTCACATTACTTCAGGTAAAAAAGAAACAGAATATGTAAAAGATATGTATGTGTGCCAAGAGCTGTTTGTGCAAACTTTAATTGGCAATGTTTGTATTCTGAAACATGTAAATGTGTGGTGAAGAAAAGGGTAATGTCAAATATAAATAATATTAAAGGATTTCTGATGGTTTGAACTGCGGCAATGAGTTTTTTTTTTTTTTTTTTTAAAGTAACCTAGCTTTTCACAGATCTAGGAGTTTAATTCGTAATCAGAAAAAAATCTCAATCTCATTCTATTTTCATTTATGGAGTTCTTTCAACTCTAAATTATATTTTTGATCATTTTGCTAATAGAATGTAATACTGTCTTGTCTGGGGAGGCTGCATTTTGTTCGTTGAAATAAAGTATACTCTAATGATTAAGAATGTGGACCCTGAAACCAGAATACCTGAGTTTTCAGTTGTGGTTCTGGCATTTACTGTCTGTGTCCTTTGGGGCACTGTGCCTCATCTGTAAAAGATGTAATTTTGTTCTATAAAAGAAATAATTACGGCCTTCCTCAAAGGGTTATTGTGAGGTTTGCACAAAATGACAAATGTTAGGCACTTAAATGTTTAATAAATATTAGCTACTATTGTCCTTATCATTCTTATTAAAGAAAGATCACTGATAAAGTTAGGAGACTTTTACACCCCAAATCAATTTGGACAACTCAGTTAATCTTTGGGGTCTCATCTTAAACAACCGATAATCCAGATGATGATGATTAAAGTAAGAGCTCATGTACATATATGCTTAAAACACTAATGGGGCACAGAGAATTTTACAAACTCTTAGTAAATTTTTATTGGCTCTGAATGATCAAGTATACAACAATAGTTTGAAGAACTCTGAAGAACTTTGGGACCTTTTAGGAACAGCTGATGAGTTTGTAAATTAGTACAACCATTTCAGAAAACAATTTAGCATTATATGGTAAAGTTGAAATAGGTGAACCTTGTAGTCTAGCATTTCCATTCCCAAGTATTGCTAGAAAACTTGGATAGGTGTGCACCAGGATTCCTGTACAACAGCAGTTAGAACAGCATCACAGTTAATACACCAAAACTGGAAATAACCAAATGTCTGTCAACAGTAGAATGGGTAAATAAATCATGGTATAGTCACCTAATGAAATGCTGTACGGCAATGAAAATGAACAAAATAGAGCTCCACACAATATGGGTGAACCTTACAAATACCATGTTGAGTGGAAGAAGTAAGACATGTAAGAGTACATTATAACCTGATTCCATTAATGTAAAGTTTAAAGCAGGCAACATAATACATTATTAAGCAATACTTTCAAAGGTAGAAATTATAAAGACAAGTAAGTAAATGATTACCATAAATGTCAAGAGTTGTTTCTAAGACAGTGATTCTGAAATTCTATTTAGCCTCAGAATCATCTGGAGGACTTATAAAACACAAAGATTCTGATTCAGTAGGTCTGGATTGGAACCTGGGAATCTGGGTTTTTACCAAGTTCCCAAAGGATGCTCATGCTGCCTGTCTAGGGACCACATTTTGAGAACTCATGTTCTACGGTAAAAACATGAGGAGGTGATTGGAAAAACATATAGAGATATGTGGGATTCTACTTCTTGGAGTGGATAGTGGTTGCATATGTATTTTCTTTATAAATATTCATTTAATTATATATTTATGTTTTATGTACTTTTCTGTATGTTGTATTTGATAATGTTTTTAAAGGTTTACTTGTATTTCAAGATTGTAGTTGCTGTTAGAGGGATGGTGTTAGGACTTTAGGGAATTCCTAATTGTCCTAGGGTTTCAGTGTGGCTTGTGTGTAATGTTAAAATATATCTTGGCAAATGCTTAATTTTTGTATGTTTGTTTGTTTAGGTACAAGACTGTCATGTTGTAAAATATACTTCAAAGGAAAACCATAACGGAAAAATGGCAGCCTTACATGTAGGAGGAAAAAGTGTATCACGTTTCCGAGTAAGAATGTATTCTCATTCCAAGAATAGTACATTTCATTGGTTTCACATCTGAATGCTTTTATATTTTGAGAATATTCCATAGCCACAAACTTGCATTTGTCCATGAAGTAAATTGCGTATTTGGGGGCAGCAGTCTAACAGAGCCATTTTGCACAGGAGTCTGGGAGACTTGGTTTGTTCTAGTACCTCCCCCTACGTCTGGAACAAGTAACTTTACCTCTCTAAGCTGTAGTGTTTGTACATCTATAAAATGGGGATAAAAATTCTACTTATCTAATAGGTTTATCATAAGAATTAAATGAGGTTTTCCAAATGGGCCTGGAATATAATACCCTCAGTAGATTTGGTTATTTTGTTCTTGTTTTATGTTTCATTTCACGTTCTTCCTATAGGAAATTAACACTTGACACCAACAGCATGTGAGGATTAATTTTGTGTCTTCTGGAAGGAGCTTTTAGTACTTGGGAGAAAGCTCTATATGAATCCACATCAGATTTTTTTAAATAAAGCATTTTTTTCTAAGTAGAATACTAATAGAATGCTGAGTTTGTAGTTTAAACTTGAAATATATACCCAATAAGTATCCTCTATTGGATGACTAAAAATAGAGAAAACCTTTCTACAAATGGTGATGCTTTTCACTAATAGGTAACGAAACATCTTTAGGTTTACTAGAACATATTGCTTATCTCTAAGACAAACATTTTTTTCATTATAAATTGTTTATAAAATGAATATGGCCAGAAATTAGGTTGACAGTTGGATAGTTGACATACTATCCTATTGTCAAAACTAAGAAGTGTTAATTGTGTACCTCCTAATTACTTGAACACTGATTATATGCTGGGTACCTAAGCATTATAAATCCAACAAGCACAGAACCAGAGATGGCCAGTTCTACTTAAGGAAATACAAGGAGGAGACCAGAAAGAAGAATAGATGTTAAAGGCATGTCAGAGAGAATGGTCTCTGCAGAAGCAGAAACACGTGAAAGAGCATGTGTGCTTCGGAAGAGAAATGTGATGTGGGTGCATCCCAGTGTGCAGGCATGGAGTAGGGGAGGGTGGTGAAGATGCAGCTGTCAAGGTAGAGTTCAAAGGAGCTTAGACTTCATTCTGTAGACTTTGAGGAGCTTTCTCAATTCTTTAACCAGGGCAATAACTTGGTTAAATTGTTATCTTGATTAACTAAAATTAGAAGAATCTGATTGGAGGGAGGACTTTTTAGGAGGTGGTGTTAAGCGACTAGGAAAGAGTTGATAAACCTTTTGAAGCAAGGCAGTGGCCTTCGGGTTAGAAGGGGCAGGGATTTATAACAGACTGAGTGAGTGTGAGTGTGTGGTAAGAGGACGCAGGCATATGGTTTCTAATTAAACAGCTGGGTCAGTGCTGATGCTATACTGTAACCTGGGATAGAGCCAAGGAAAGGAAATTTTTGAAGGAAAGATGTGTTTGAGGGGTTCACAGAAAATCCAAGTGTAGTTGTCCTTTAAATAGTGGGAAATACTGATCAGTAAATAGGTGTTGGTTGAAATCATTGGAGTCTATTAAACTGGCTTGTTTCATAAGTATTAGAGAAGTTAGCTATTTTTGTATACATGATAGCATATTCTATTTATTTCTCATTAAAGCTTTGTAGTAATGTCTATCCTGCTCTTAATTCTTACAGTTTATTTACTAACAAACTCAGTTTCAAATAACTCCACAGTAATTAAAAACACAATGAGATATTTATGGGAACTTTTAAAAAAATATCAAATGTTTGAATTTTTTAAATGTATAAATATGTGCTAACCTTCATATAAATAATTATTTGGTTTGACAGATGCCAATGCTTTCTAATTGATTGTACTTCTGTATTTTTGTAATAACTAGCACCATCATCTTCATTTTCATGACCAGTTTTATAAATTCATGACTTTATGGCTATGATATTTGCAAATCAAGCATCATGTTGAGATCATCTATTTTCCTTTAACAGGTCTGTGAACACTGGTTCCTCAGAAAAATGACATAGTAGGAAAATGAGTGGATGTGGGGTCAGAATAGTTGAGTTCTAATCCTGATTTGTACCATTAGCTCCCCTTTACTCACCTTTTGAACATTATTTTCTTACCCATAAAAATGGGAAATAGGACTTGATGGTCTCCAAATTATCTTTTAGTTCTGAGAGTCTTACATTGGTTCTCTGTGTATTTTAGTTCTCAACAAAAAACAAAAGTTCAAAAATTATTCATTTCTCTAGCATAGTACTACAAAGGCCCTTCTTATGTGATTTCTTCAAGATTTAAATTTTATAGGTCTGGAGGACATTTATTATAATACTAAGAAAAAGTTTTGTCTATAAGTGTTAATTGGATGTGAAGATGAAGTTTTAGAATTCTTTATAAGTAAAGCATTTTTGTTTGAAAGGGAAAAGATTTTCAGCACTAAAAGTATATAAACTTTCCTCTTACATATTGTAGCTCTCAGGGAAACTGCAAATAGATTGATTATAAAGGAATTTTTTTATAAGACATATGAATATAGAATTCCAAATAGCTAAGCATTTGGAAATAAACTGATTAAATCAGTTTTATTTATAATGGGGCTAGACTGTTTTCTTTTAATCTATAAAGAATTTATGCCTCTTAAGAAATTATACTAGTTTGCCTTTGCTATTTTGTATGTTACTATAAATAAAAACTGATGTGGTACATGGTGTTTTTGAATGAGAAAGTTAAGTGGCCTTAACGCTGATTAAATCAATTCATCTTAGGAGCAGAGAAGCATTTTCATTGTGGGAAGGATAATTGCAGAGAACTTTGAAGAGGGGGAAAAGAATGCAACCTCATAGATGGGATTATCCAAGTGTAACAATGCTGTCAGTCTTTTAAATTGCTTTTTGAAATCGTTTATGTATTTGGAAGTTTAAAAAAAGAAAAACCCCAGTGCTTTTACATAGCTTCTAGTTTTAACTGAACTTGAGCATTTGTTTTTTCTCATGACTGAGACCTAATTAGTTTTATAACATTTTGATTTTTTAAAAAAGTAAAGTATTTAATGTTAGTGAAATTGGAAGGTAATCAAGAAGTATGTGTTACCTTGGTCCTTCTTATGGTTTAGTCTAAAAAGTTACTTAGGTTGAGATGTTTATCTTATCTGTTTTATATTACTAGAAATGTAAAGGATTTTTCTTAGGGACTTCCTGGTATACTTTAAAAACTGGTATTAATAAAATAATATTCTTTTAAGGTCACCAAGTAGAATATATGAATATTAAAAATAAATTTGAAGTCCATTCTAAAAATTTAATAAATCAGAATTTAATACACCAGGAAAATAATTTCAAGGAGCCACGCTGTTAAATGAAAATTTTGTGTTCTTGTGGAAGAATTATGGTTGAAGAGGAAAAACAAGCCCCTTGACAGGAATGGTGTTGAATAATAGTCTTAGATTTCAGCATGTGGGAAGTGAAACCATAGAGAACAATTGGAATGAATTTATGTTACACTTTTGGAGGAAATGATAGCTTCTTGAGAGACCTCTATGAGGTACAAAACAATCTTCAGTGGACATCAGAGCAGAGCTGCTCAGCATTTGTTGTGCAGCCCCCAGAAAGTTTCAAAAATTGAAGTTCTATATTTAATTGCAAAAATGTGGAAACAACTCAAGTGCCCATCAATACATGAGTGGATTAATAAAATGTGGTATATGTATACCATGGAGTACTACTCAGCTATAAGAAATAATGGGGATATAGCACCTCTTACATTTTCCTGGATAGAACTGGAACCCATTCTACTAAGTGAAGTATCCCAAGAATGGAAAAATAAGCACCACATGTACTCACCATCAAATTGGTTTCACTGATCATCACCTAAGAGCACATTTAGGAATAACATTAATCGGGTGTCGGGCAGCTGTGGGGGAGGGGGAGGGGATGGGTGTATACATACATAATGAGTGTGATGCGCACCGTCTAGGGGATGGACACGCTTGAAGCTCTGACTCGGGGTGGGGGAGCATGGGCAATATACATAACCTAAACTTTTGTACTCCCATAATATGCTGAAATAAAAAATAAATAAATAAAGTTCTATGTTTATAGGCCAATGCCACCCAATTTCAGGTCAACAAAGGCAATTGAGTAAATTATAAAGGGGAGTACTAACAGTTTACATTTTAAGCTGAAATTAACAAGTAACTGAAGTTTGCTGAGTATAAGTGACTATGCATGCACTCCATTGGATTTTGGGGGAATGATGCTTTGTTCCATCAATGTCATCTGGAGTTAGGATTTTTAGTTGCTCCTATTCTTGCTTTTTTGATTACAAATTACTATTGGTTTGGTTTCATAATAGTTTAATTTCTTTTGGATTTGTTCACCCTCAAAGTAAGTTGTAATGTATATTTTAGGCCTATAATTTTATAGGGGCCAGAAATAGTAATGTGGTATTCCAAGAACTGATAACAGCAGAAGAATGGAAAGGTGTGGTGACTTTGACAGACAAACTTCACAGCCAGATAGGTGCCTGTCCTCCATCTTCTGTCTTTTCACCATTCACATAGCCCACTTCTTTCATGTCTAACCTGCCACTGTGCTTGGCGGTAAAGTTAGAGACACAGATGAATGAAACAGCCCCTACCATCCAGGTGTTCACAGGCCAGCAGGCAGGCATTTAAGCAGATAAACATAAAGTGATATGGACAATAATTGAGATATATTCAGGGTCTAACGGTGTAAACAAAGGAACGATGTTCTCTGGCAAGGCTGCTAAGGGAGGGATCTAAACAGGAAATATAACAGGAGCTAGAACTAGAGACATGTATTTATATTTCCTGATGTGAAGAGTGCCTCTTTATCAGAATATAATCAACGCAGGTATATCTATCTTGCTCTTTCCTCTTCCTCAACTTTCTCTCTAACCATAAGTGAAAATTTGGTTTCATGGTGGGATGGAGATTACAGGCAAAGGGAGTGACGTAGACAGACACAGGTGAGTATACATAAAGTTCCACAGCCATTGAGATTCTTCATTTATATTCTGATGAAAGAGGCACTCTTCACATCGAGAAATAGAAAATGGTACAACTTTTTTGGCAAGTCATATAGCAATCTGTAAGAATCTTAAGAATTAAGGTAGGAGGGAGAGACCCAGGACATTATTATAAGCAAATAAGATGTCTGTAAGGTTTTATTTTCAAGGACATTGGTTGTAGTGATAGTTACAATAGCAGAAAAAAAGCCATGGATGGGGATAAGAGCAGACAACAGGATCTACCAGGAGTGGGGGATATAGCAGCAACTAAAACAGGTTTCTGCTTTCAGAAAGCTTGCTTTGGGTGGGATTGGGGGTGAGATGGGAAAGCTGTTGCATAGAAGACAAAACAATAAAAAATGTACATCATGACAGAAGGGGATAAATGCTTTGAAGAATAATAGTAGCAGGCTAAGGGGATGGCAAGTGGCAAAAAGTGGTGCTACTTTAGATAGAGTAATCAGGAAAGATAAGTTGATATTTAGATGGAGACCTGAATAAGTAAGCATCCAAGTCATGCAAAAATGTGACAGAAAAGCATTCCAGGCAGGGGAAATAGTACATCCAAAGGTCCTGAGGCCAATGTTTGATGTGTTCTTGGGCCAGTAAGGTGAGCCAGGAGGAGAGTAGAAGATGAAGTCAGATTGTGTAGAATCTTGTAAGCCATGGTGAGGCCTTAGGACTTGATTCTGCGTGAGATGAAAGCCACTACAGAAACACGATATAGCTTGAGTTTTAAAATGATCATGCCAGGCTGTGAATTGAGTGTGGAAGCTTGGATACTGGTTAGGAAGCCATTGAAATAATCCAGGCAAAAGACAGTGATTGGGATTTGGGTGGAGTGGGGAAAAGTGGTTGGTGTAGGCTGTATTTTTAAATAGCCTGTAGGAATTGCAAATGGATGGGACATGGTATATGAAGAAGAGAAGAGTCAAGGGTGACGATAAGATTTTTTGGTCTAAACAACAGAAGTATGGAGTTGGCCTTTTATTGAGATTTGGAAGGCCAGAGAAGAGCAAGTTTGAGGGGGCTGGGAGTTGAGTTCTATTTTAGACATGTTAAGCTTGAGTTGCTGTATGACATTGAAGTGGAGGTAATGAGTTGGCAGTTGAACATATGAATTTATAATTCAGAGTAGAATTTGGAACTGAAGTTAGAAATGTGGGGTCATTTGCATGTATGAGAAGTGAGAGTAGTGACTGGAAACCAAGTGAAAGTCTTTGAAGGAGAACGTAGTCACCTGTCCAAAGCATTGCTGATAGATCCAAGTAAATGAGTATTGACAAGTGTATTTGACCACGTAGAGATCATTGACGATCTTGACAAGCACTTTCCATTGAGTGTTAGGGGCTAAAAGTGCCTGATTAAAGTGGGTTCAGAGAATGGGAAGAGAAAAAGTAGATTCAGCAAGTCTTTCAAGGAGCTTTGCTATAAGAGAGAAGAGAAAAATTAGCTAAAGAATACATGGTCAAAGAAAAGTTTTGTTTTAATATGTGAGTTAATGTGACATGTTCATATACTGATAGGAAAGTTTCAGGAGAAAGGGAGACATTGATGATTTTGAAGAGAATGGGGACAGTTTCAGGAGGAAAGCCCTCAAATAGGTGAGAGGTGGTTGGGAACTAAGAGTTTTAATAAGAGTTAGGACAGTTCATCTGTCAACATGATTTCCAGCCCCAGTTTGGCCATCAGAATCATGAAGTGATTAAAAAAAAATGCTAATACTTGGGTCCCAGCCTAGACCAGTGAGGTTATGATCTCCAAGCAGAGAGCCCTTGGCATTGGCATTTCCTAAAAGCTTCCCAACTGCTATGTGTAACCTGGAGTGGGGTGGGAGGATAACAGTATATGAGTGCTGATATACACAGTTTGATGGATTTGGTGATAAGAGCGTGATTGTTCTATTTGATCAGCTCAAAAAGACAAGGAGGGAACAGTGCTAAAGGTTTTAGAAGAGGATGTGACATAGTTGCCTTGGAGAATGTAAGAAGGATTTAACTGGGGAAATGTAAGTTGGCCAGGCCACATTTGGGACTCACTTTCAAGTTTGTAGTCAAAACATTAAAATGTGACCCATCATGTTTTCTTCCGCTTGCCTTAGAATACGTGCAGAGGAGGCAGATTCCTGGGGTTGGGGTTCTCGATATAGACAGTTTCCAGTCAGAATTCAAATATGAGTACAAATCCTATTTCTTTTCCTGTAGAACAAAGGTCTTTCTTTCCCAGTGTATTATATTTGAAATACTATGCACATGGCTGGATCCTAAACAGTAAGGTTATTGGTTTACAGAGATGTAATGGATTATAGATCTAAATCTCACCTCCTTTAAATAAGGGGAAACAGGTGCCCTTTATTCAATAGGGGAATAGAGAGTGCTTTGATTTGTTTTCTGGGGTGTTAATAATTTGATTTAGATCTCTATCCATTCAATTCTGCCTTTATTTTTTAATGTATTACTTATATGTGCTCCTTTTCCTCTAGAAACCAACATCTGTATTGGAATTTTACCGAGAACTTGGATTACCGCCAAAACAGAAAGTTAAAATCTTTCATGTAACAGATAATGCTGTAATTAAGCCAGGTAATCTGAGGTCGGGGAGCGGAGGGAGATAAAAATACCCAAATATGTGATTTGTTTAATGTCAGCCCTTTCAATAAAGCTGAATCTAAAATACAAAGCCCCAAACACTTATTTTTAAATATAAAACCGTATCTGATTTAATCACTAGGAACAAATAAGTCTTTGTCCTTTTTAAGTGGAAAAAGCTGTAGAGAACTCTTTGTTTTCCGTGAGAGAGGGAGGAATGCTTTTGTTTTTAATGTAGAGAGCTTTCCACATTTCAAAAAGCCACTCTAAAGAAATACACTAACTTTTTAAATTTGAGGTTCCCTGTTCGCAGGCTGGCATTCTGTTAAGTGAAGAATAGCTAGACTCTTGTTTAGATAGAAGAACTTGAGAAAATATAGCCTGTAACAGGAGAGTGGCCAACAATAGCACCTCAAAGTAAAAAGTCTTACTTAAAAATTTCAAAATATTTTACCTATTCATTCCATGGAATGTCAAATGGTATGAGTTGGCATATTGGTTCATATAGTTAACAAAATATAACATTTTAATGTCTTTGAACTTCAGCTCCTTGATCTCTTCAACTTGAGTTCTAACAAGAAGACAGTAGAATGATGTTTTAAGATTTGGCATTTTAATATCTGAACTGAATTTCTTGAAGTAAAATGCAATTGCAGTCGGCCTCTATTAATTGGGGTGACAGTTTCAGCCTTTCTATAAGTTAGATTAAAAGTATTTTTTAAAGTTCAAATTTTGCAACCTTAAGGCAAAATAAATGGAAGTAAACTAACAAATATAAAAATTAGTAGAGATCCTGGGGTCATTGTATATTAGATTGGTTTATAATGGCCATATTTCACTTAAAATATGAAGTGATAGTTCTATAATAAGATATTTGGGTGAGTAGACAATGTTGAAGCAATTGTAAATATTCTCTTCAGTATTAACATATCTAACTTTCTTAAACCCTTTGTTAATGTTGAGGATAAAGATAAAAATTGAGGCCGGGCACAGTGGCTCATGCCTGTAATCCTAGCACCATGGGAGGCCAAGGCAGGAGGATCAGCTTGAGCTCAGGAGTTTGAGACCAACCTGAGCAAGAGCAAAACTCTGTCTCTACTAAAAGTAGAAAAATTAGCTGGGTGTCATGGCGTGGCACGCAGCTACTTGGGGAAGGCAAGGCAGGATGATCACTTGAGCCCAGGAATTAGAGGTTGCAATGGGCTATGATTATGCCACTGCACTCTAGCCAGGGTGACAGAGCAAGACTCTGTCTCAAAAAAAAAAAAAAAAAAAGATAAAAATTGACTCCACTTTAACTTTTGCTATGAAAACATAAGAAATTGTTTTTGTTGGTCAAAAATGGTCAGATATCAGCAGTTCAAGTCAACCTCATAGAAATGCAGCTACTTTTAATTGCCCCTATTTTTTCTTTTTTTTTTTAATTAATGTTATTTTTTTTGATTGATAAATCATAGTTGTATACATTTGTGAGTGCAGTGTGATGTTTTTGATGTGTGTAGACAACGTGGAATGATTAAATCACAATTTTTTTCCTGAATTCAAGGTTTTTCTCTGCCCATGCAAATCCAGGTCAGTTCCTACAGGCTTCCTTTGAAACCCTACCACACTTTATTGTTTGTATTAAATAAATAAACTTACTAAAATTAGGTTTCAGTTATATTCTATACTACATTGGTTCCTGCCTTTTAAAACAATCTCTTATTTGATGATATTAATGTTGATTCCTTACCAATATAATAAATTTATTGAAGTCAGGGGCCATGTCTTAGACTTTTGCATTTGTAGCTGTACATATTTCTAAATGCCCTATAAATGTTTATTAATTAATTGCCAAATGGTTCTCATAAATGTTAATTCCAAATTATATAAACAAAATACTTTGAAGGGTTTTGATTTATCACAAAATTTTAAATTCTTCTAAATAATATGTGGCTCACACCTGTAATCCGAGCACTTTGGGAGATGAGGTGCAAGGATCACTTGAGGCCAACAGTTTGAGACCAGCCTGGCAACATCTCGAGACCCTCTCTATACCAAAAATTTAAAAAAATTAGCCAGATGTGGTGGCATGCACCTATAGTCCTAGCTATTAGGGAGATTGAGGCAGGAGGATCGCTTGAGCCCAGAAGTTCAAGGCTGCAGTGAGCTGTGCTCAATCGTGCCACTATACTCCAACCTGGGTGACATTGAGATCTTGTCTCTAAAAAATAAATAAATAATGTGTTTCCCAAATACATTTAAAGTAAGGGTTTTATTTGCATAGAACTAGTTTTTAAATGTTTCTGTATAAAATTAGAGGTATCTGTAATGGTATTTTTTTGTTTTTCCAAATATCTGAGCACACGCTAGGAGAACTATAGTATATTGGTACAAAGACTAGTTCACCAAAAATCTGATATGTATGGGTTTTATGTGAATATCACAGATACCATAATCATTACCCAGCAAATGAGGAACTTGGATTCAAGTAATTAAATTTCCTGTTTTTTGCCAGTGGATATAAAATATTTGATCAAGACCCAATATTTTTTTAGTTATTCTCTTGTTTTTGTTTTCCTTATGTGAAATAGGCAATATATCTTAGGTCAATAGATTGTTATTCACCAAAACAACCAAGAATCATCAAACTTTTGTGTATACCAGCAAGAACACTGTTGTCATGGGAGTCACTTATTTCAACCAGCACCACTTTAGCTTCTGTGAAGGTACCCATCCATCAGTCAGGTGTGGTCTGGAGGCTCAGTCTGTAATGTGCCTTATAATGGGCCACATTGTTCTTCAGTCCATGCATAATCAATTAAAAGATATGTTTGTGGAATAATTTCATTGTTTGAATGTTTCTAATGTTCATAATTGCAGAGAGAAATCTATCAGTTTTGAAATCTGATAACTAGAAGCCTTCCTAGGTGTAGTTTATGTTTAATAAAGTTGTTTCTGTGCTAACAAATTTCATATTGATTATTTGTTTTGTTTTGTTTTTCATAAAGGCACTCCTCTTTATGCAGCTCACTTTCGTCCAGGACAGTATGTGGATGTCACAGGCAAAACGTAGGTCCTCTTAGCAGGTTCTCTTTTACTTGTGTTTCTCCATCTATTAAGAACAGAGTGAGTGAAGGAAGAACTGTTTTTTCAGTCAGTGAATATAGGATAAATGTCATTCTCATTCATACTCCAATCTTTAATATTACTGACTGTACTATTTTTAAAATTACCCTGAGTTAATTGTATGTGAAGAGTTCACATCAGGTTACAGCTTTTAAACTGAGATGTGTGTCTCTTGAAATGGGGGTAAGAGGTCACTTCACTTAGGTTCTTTGTGAATTGGGCCCACTTATGCTTTGAAGACCAAAGACAACATACAGTTTGATGGTGATATAGACATGAACAATGCTGATGGAGTTTTTTTGAGATTATGTAGTCTGGTTATTTGCCACTCTTTCCAATTCTAGGAAACAGTTAAATTAGAAACACTTTATGGTATTTGTGACAATGGTGGTTGTGTTTAAGGTTCCCCCAAAGTAACTATAAATGTTTTTGTAACTGTGGCCTATCAGAAGCTGGAAGAAAAAACAATATCATACCTTGGGTCTCTTCGATAGTCTGACATTATGCCTCAGTACATAAGTGAGACTTCTTTCATAAAAGCAAATTTTATTATTCTTATACAAGGGTTTAATTTGGTATAAAGCAACATTAATTGTCACTCTAACAGAAATGCTGACTTTGAGTCATATTTAAACTGGGCAGTGACATGTTTGGTGCAGCTTTTTCATATTTTGGCATTTTTATCAAATGGCTTAGGACAGTTCAGTACTGGATAATCTCCAGGAAACATTTAGATCTTAGGGAAGTAGTTTTTCAAAAATCGGTTTAGGTCACCTCACTGTGGAATGAAATAACCAAGCCCTTATATATGTTCATATAGAAACTATTAACTGTAGTTGTTGGGATCCACATGACCTAGGCTAAACATATTTCCAGTTATCAGCAGTTTTCCATTCTCTCAAAATAGATGATAATTACATTTCTCTTTTTGCCTCAATTTTCTCCTTTTTGTCACATGACAGTGTCTACAGGGATTATTCTGACTAGGAGCCCTTTGAAAAATAAACACTTAATCTACAGGTGGTTTGGGATAGTCTTATGATCATAGTGACTGAGCCAGAGCAGCTTTTATTCAAGGAAAATGGATAAGTGTCAGCGTCACTTTCCTTCACACAGTCAGATACATTCTTCAATTCTACCTAGTTTCAAATATAGGCCATTGCAAAAGCTGCTAGATGCATTGATACCTTTGTTTAGCTATTTAGAAGTGAAATGGGATAGATTGTTAGATTGAGTTATCTTTTTAAAAGAAATCATGAACCTGTCCCCTTTTATTTTTCCTGATTCTTGATTGTAATGGATTTGTCCCTAGTTACCAGGGCCCCTAAAATCCCTGGTTTCTTGGTAACCATGTTTGTTCTGCTTTCCTTTGTTAAGAACTCAGAATATTGGAGCTAAATCTTTGGTTTGGTTACTTGGTGAGGTGTGTGTTGTGAATCAGATTATTTTACTTTTTAATTTCTGAATTATTACACATAATAAACTACCTCATAGTAATTCTGTTAATTTATACATGGTTAATGTTAATTTCATTCTATATTTTATAGAATATATGTGGTATTCTAAGAAGCCATGTAAAGTCAGAGGCCTTGTTGCCAGAGGCCTTGTGGCTGGACTTGTGACTAGCTTAGATTAGAGCCTAATACAGAGTTTTCAAATGCCTATATTCAATAAGTGCTTTTATCTCATATACTGCTGTTTGGTTTCCATGGCTGCTTCTTAAAAGTGATTTTTAAAACTTCAGTCTTCTTCTTGTGAGTATTAAGTGAAAGGCAAAGTGTTTTTGTTTTGTTTTATAAGCTAATGTTCCTAGAAAACAAGATTGTATAAACCCATGTGTCAGCTTCAGGATGAAACAGCTGATAAGAGTTGAGAGAATAACTAGCCCTGGGATTTAAAGTAGAAACAATCAACTCTGGAGAAGAGGGGAGACCTCCATTTGAGAAGATCACCACTATTGTGTGGGCTGCAGGACAGTATTCTGTTTGACTTTTACTGTGTAACAGTGGGGAGGATGTTACCCCAGTGTGTGCACTGTATTCTGGTGTGCATACCTTCATGTGGTATTACTTGATCAGAATGAATTGGACTTTATTTGACCTTTTGCTAAATGTTACCAATAACTGTAGCTCTTGTAGCTGGCGTGTACTTATGGCTGTAAGGTACTTTTAAATGCTTGTAAATTTATAGGACTCTTTGTCTTTATCATGTGGAGCTGTTTTGAATTTCTTCTGAGTGTGGCATTGGATTCTCAGCTGCATATAAGTCCTAGTTGCTGCAGCCTCTTCTCTTTGCCACTGAGTTTCCTGTGTTTTGATGCGTGTGCATGCATTTACTTTTCTTTTTCCTTTTTAAACTCTTCTTCTGTCTCCTTTCCCTAATGCTTCTCATTTTGGGGGCAGTTCTACTTGCTTGGAGTTTAAGTCCTTTGCAGACAATGAGAATGTTCTTTTCTGTGTTAACTATAAATGGAACCATCATTTTTGGGGTATTGGCTCTGAGTCCTCTCAGTTCCATACCACTGTGTCTCACTGCCAGAGATTTGCTACCTTTTCCTCCATTTTCATCCTCTCTTTTGAAATTTTGAAACTTCTGGGCTCCATCTTCTTAATTATTAATCCTGTTACAAGTGCAAACACTAGAGGAAAAAAATAGTGCAGTGACATGGTTAAGGGCATGATGAGAGGACATGGATTTATAGGCTGGAGCAGTGGCTCTCACGTTTGAGTATGCTTTAGAATCTCCTGGAAGGTTTGTAAAACCAATTGGTGGGCTCCACCCAGAGAGCTGATTTTGTAGGTCTGGGGTGATACCTGAGAATTTGCATTTTTAACAAGTCTCCAAGTGATATAGATGCTTCTGGTCCAGGGACATTCTTTGAGAACCAGTGGACTGGAAAATAGTCCAGAGCTCATCAGATTGAATGACTTTTCCTCCCCACTCCTTTTCCCAGCACAGAATTCAGAATGCCTTTCTTTCCTTAACTCTAGTTGAGTTATAACATAGAGACATGTGTTTTAAAGCAAGCAGATTTAATTGATGTAATTAAAATAACATTGCCAATAAAATAGGCCTGTTTATTACATTTTAGTTAGTATAAAACTGCAAGTTGATCTGTTTAGTAATTGGTTTCATTATCTTCTTTCCATTAGAAAAAATAAAAATCTCTAATTTCTTAATTTTTCTCATGTTGTAATAATTATATTTTAAATATTAATCTATACTTAGATGTTGAATATTATATTTCAGATTATTTTTTACCTTATACCTTCAATTTTAATTGCTGAGTTTAACATACTTTAGAAATAACTAAGAAAATCTTTAAAAGGAGAAAACACTGTCTATGAAAATACAATGTTAATAGAATCTATATACCTCAGCAATGAAATTGCAGACATTTTTTTCCTTTTTTAATAATTGCAATACAAAATCTGTTTCCATGAAAGATACATTGTGTTTATTTGTAGTGAATTTGGTTATAATTCTCTTTATAAATAGGTAAATTTACCAGTGTCACTTTAGGATGTGAGGTGAATATTTACTTACCAGAGTTCTTTTTAATTTTTACTTTTATACCAGAAATAGTTTTTCATCTAAAGGGTCTAAGAATACAAATTCAATTTATATTGTATGGCAAAGATTTTTACATCTAATACTTAAAGCCATCTAGCAGTATAGTTTTACACAGTTTCAATATGCTATTAATAAATAATAAAGCCCATTCTTTGAAATATGGCAGTTTTATGTAATTGATTCTAAATATTTTAAACTAGCATATATAAATTATGTCTCTCCTCCCTACCCCAGCACATTTTTAAAGTTTATATTCTTATTCTGTAGTAGTAGTTATATTCCACTGTAACTTCTAAAAGATGATGGTTTAGACAGCCTCAATTTTGAGGAGGAAACAGATATAAATAATATATAAATATAAATAGTGAGTGAGAATGAGGTATGACCATTGATTCTATCCTCAGCATAGGATGTTTAGCCCATTTTTTTTTTTTCTGTTGAATCCAGCAGTGCTTATTATAATTTGTAGTTAAAAAAAAAGAAGAAGAAATGAGAAAAGAATGAAACAAAGAACAAAAAGAAAACTAAAAATGTATTCTGCTGTGTTTAGGGGGAAATGTTAGGTCTCTTTCCCAAGGAACTTGAAGGGCAGAGATGGTGGGGATGCAACCGTAACAGTGGGCGTGGAGGGGGACTTTCCTGCCAGGTGTCTTGTCGAACTTTGAATTCATGACAGTAGCATACCTAAAGTAGTTTTTTTTCTGGTTGTCTGCAATGAGTGAATGAATGAATGAATTTAAATTTGGAAGCCCATATTTGAAGTCAGAAGACGTCAGGTACTTAAAAGATTTCTTTTTTTTTTTTTTGGAAGAAAGATAATCTTAAATTTTTGTCTACAAGTCTGGGCTAGTTAAAACAGCCCATATATTTTCAGGCATAATTTTATTAGTTTAATAGAAATTTCAGTCATCTTATTACTTTAAAGTTGTCAGTGCCCTTTAAATTCTAATTGCCCTTTAGTTTCAAAATAGAAAAATAGGCACTTATATTTATAATGTTACCATTGGTAGTAAAAATTAAGGGAAGAGAACATTTTTTAGGTAATTGATAGAGCACCTTTGCACATTTACTGAGATTCAATTAGTTTGAGTTCTTTCATTAAAGTATCAAAATGTGTAAAGAAGTATTATTGCCCATCAGAGTCTTAAAGATGGTTAAAAAGCCAGGTGGGTTCTTAAAAGAGCAAAGACTGTGGGCTCTATGCCTAGTCCATTACACTATTCAGTGAAGGGTGCCTGCTCACCATCAGAAACCCTCCCCACTGGCTCGTTTTACTGTTGGTAGATGTTTCCTGTAAACTCTGGAAGGGGAAAACGAAGTATGTGCTGCCTTCAAGATACAATTGCTGTCCAGTCCTATACATTTTCAATTTTATTTCATTTTTAATATTCAACTTTATTTACTAGTTATTTGAAGTAGTAAGCTTTTAAGTATTAATATATTAGTGAAACAGTTTTCAAAATGAGTGATTAGACTAAAGAGAGAAGTAATCTCTGTAAAAAATAATCCCTCCTCAGTCAAAGTGAATGTCTGTTTGGAGGTGGTGTTTTGGGGTTATATTTAGTTGTTTTGTTGCATTAAAATTTTTTTTACAGTAGTCACCTATAATTGCCTCCGTATTTAACTCTACAAAGCAGCATTTTTTTACTGAAGGTCAGCAAAATTAAGGCAATTGAAGGTAGTGGCAAAAGCATGGACCTCAGTAGCTCTGTAACCTAAGACAGCTTTCTTAATCTCTTTGTTGCACAGCCATGTTAGAAAGATTGAATCAGATAATACATGGAATGCTCTTAGCTCAAGAACCTGGCACATAATAAATGTTCAACGAGTATTGGCTACTATCACTATTGTTGATATTGCTGCTTTTTAATTTGTTTAAAATTGAAAAGGAAAGACCCACGTTTCCTTCAATAAGGAATATCTTTTGAAATGAATAAAAAACATGAAGTCCTTAGGAATTCAATTCTGGTATTTTCTAATACATCAAGTTTTGCCTTCTTTAGTCTATATTTTATGTAGTAAAGTAGTTTTACAAAATACATAATTTTAAGGTCACATACTATCTATACAAAGTAGGGAGGATGCCCTTGATACGGCTTCATGGCTTGGCCAAATGCTTCCATTTACCAGCGATTTGACCTTGGACAAGTGGCTTAACTTGTCTGGATTTAGATTTTATTAAATTTAACATAAGGGTATAGGGCTAAATGGTTCCTAAGGTTTCTTTAAATTCTACAAACTGTTTCCAAAAAATAATCTCTCAGTTTTCCAAGTGGCATAACTCACTCTTACTATACTAATGAAGAAATAATACCTGATAGTAGATTCACAGCACGTGGCAATATGGTCTTCTAATCTATTAGAGAATGATATATGGCTGAAGACCTTCAGAAAACTGTTATGTCCTTTGATGATGTTGCAGAATTGGTTATTTGAGGTTTTTTGGGTGGGTTTTTTTTTTTGTTTTTGAGAACTGACTATACTCAGTACAGCAGATGTGGTATTCTGGATTTGTTTAGGACAGTCAGGAAATCGAAGACATCAGTACACATTTGGCTCTTTATACTATTGAATGAGCTAGATTTAATGTCAGAAAACCTATAAGCAGTGCACTCTTAACAATCTCTTGTTGATAAAAATGTTCCAGGTATTGATGGGAGGTTTATGGCTTTTAGACAGAAACCGTATGCCTGTATTTCAGGTCACATTGTCAGAAACCTCTCCTAGAAAGTTACAGCTATACAGACATTCATGCCAGCTCTAACCATGTGTGAATGGAACACAAAGCAACTGGAAAATTCCACCATGACTAACTTGTGGGCTCAGGAGCTGTTCATCACTGATCAAGAAGGTTTAGACAACAGCACTGAATTTGATAGAAATTGACTCTCAACTTTATAGGGATCTTCAGGAGAGATGCTATGCCTTTGAAATGTGTGGAAATGAAAATAAGTAGATAACATCAGGGTGAGTTTGTTGAAATGAGGAGAAGCTACAGTTAAAGATTAAAATATTTGTGCCATATTAGTTCATCAAGAGTTAAAAAGCTAATCCTGAGGGATATAGTGAATTAGTTAATAACCCTTTTATATACATGTCATTTATCTTGGCAAAAAATACTTTTTGTTTATTGGAATTTTTTGTTTTAAAACTAAGGGCATTTGGACAGTTTGAATCTAAAGCATAATCACATGATTAAGTTATATCCCATAAGAAATTCTTTTAATGTTGGTTTGATATTTTGCCTTTATATTCAGCAGTACTTTCTCACAGTTAAACATTTCATCTTAACTCTAATCTGTTCATGGTGATTCAGTTTTATAAAAAAGAAGCCCAATCTTGATTTTAGCTAGAAACTGAGATGAGTCTTCATTTCCTTATATTAAGATGTAATGTTTAACCATAACAGAGAAGCTGATTTTAAATCAATGGTTCCTTCACCTTCCCATGCCCACTTCTATTTTTATTTATTAAATATAAAAATATAACCTAATCTTGGAGCATCCTTAGAGAAGTCAAGAGTCCTGTCTCCATTTAGTACTCAGTTACTGGTTTTCTGGGGATTATGTGCAAGTCACTTAAACTTCTTACAGCAGAAATCAACTAAAGAGAGAAAGTTAAAACTTAATTTGGAAGGCATACCCGTAGACCTTGCCTGACTGGGCTCATGGCCAGGCAGGGGGGACAGTGTATGCAAGAGTAATTTGGAGTTCGTGCCAGCTCTAGCCAGCTTAATCAGTGGCTGGATAAACTGCAGTACTCCAACATTCTCCTGAAGAAAAAAGAAAAAAAAAAAATTGGAAATGGTTCTGAGTGAAAAACCTCTACTTACAGTATGGTAATTTCAATTTTTTTAATAAAGAAATTCATATAGTTTGCAGGTAATACAACACTTGATAGTAAACACTTCTTTTTTCATAGTAATAGTAGAAAGAAGGACAATGCAGTAGGAGAGGTGTTCGCAGAGGGAACAGAATGAGCAAAGGCATGAAAAGTGCTTTATTTAGGGATTCATTAACTAATATGCTGTACCTAGGATTTGTGGTAGGCAGTATTCGAAAGTTAGATTGGATCCAATTATAAAAGACCTCATGTTCTAAGCTAAAAAAAATTACTGGGGAACCATCTAAGGTTATGGTTTAGTTTGCTTGTTTTTGGTGTGGCTGTTCTGTTTTCTAAAGCAGGGGACAGTCTTGTGTGATAAAATTATCACCTTGGGAATTTCACTCTAGTGGCCTTGAAAGGATAGCTTGAAGAAAGGGAGATGTTTGGTTTCTGTTTCTGAAACACTGTAATTGAATGGCTGAGGCACTTCTGATTGGATATGTTTGATATACCTGTGGAATGGTATGGTAGCAGAATTCTTGCCAGAGGGCAGGGTTGTGGAACTCCAGCTTATTAGTAATAGTCTTAGGGGTCAATAAACTTTTTCTCAGAGAACCAGATAGTAAATATTTTAGGTTTTTGAGCATTATGGTCTCTGTTCCCCGAGAGAGAACTACTCATTCTGCCATTGTAGCTCTGAAGCAGACATAGATGATATGTAAATGCATGTGCACGGCTCTACTCCAGTAAAACTATTAGATGGCCAGCGCAGGCCATAGTTTGCCAGCCTCTGATTTAAACCGTAGTGAGAAGAGAATCAGAGGCAGAACTTTGAGACCATTTTTTTAGTCAAAAAGTACTAGGGAAGCAGGTAAATAGGGAGGAAATGATAACAATAGGAGGGGGGTGGAGGAAAACTCTGTGGAGAGATTCTATCTTAAAAGAGGCCATAGGAATCTGAACACTGATATTAAGGAATTACTAATTTGGGGGGGTTGTGATAATGGCATTGTGATTTTGTTCTTTAAAAGCATCCGTATCTTTTAGAGATCTCTACTGAAATATTTCTGAATGAAATGATAGGCTATATGTAGTTTGCTTAAGAATAATCTATTGGAGTTGTGGGAGGAGAAGAATAGATGAAACAAAATAGGCCTTGCGTCAACAATTGTTCAACACTGGGCGATAGATACATAGGGGTTTATTGTATTAATCTCTCTGCTCTTTTTATTATAAATAAAAAATTTTTATTATGAAAAACATTTTTATTATAAATAGCTTTTTATTATGGAAATTTTAATATATATTGAAGACTTTTGGATTTGCAACTAGGAGATTAACCTCAAAGTTAGTTTCAAAGAGTAATTGAAGAGGAGGATGGATTGCAGAGGAGGGTGAATGGTGGAGGAGAGGAGAAGCAGTTTGTTTCTCAAAGAAAGAGAAAGAAGGATATGAAGGAGAAAGAGGGTAGGAGAAGCTGGTGGCAAGGGAGAGACTCGGGGGATGAGAATTTTGGAGGAATTTCTCAGAGGATGCAGAATGGTTGGGTTTAAAAGCAAGTGTACAGTCATTCTTCACCTTATGGGCATTTAGTTTTGTCCCCATATATAAGTAAATCTAGAATTATCCAATGAAAGGCACTTTCTCACAAAGTAAGGAAATACGTGTTGGATTTATATTTAAACTTGTGTGTCTGCTGGTAAACATTTGAGTATTTATCACAATATGGCAAGAGAATGAAAATCTCTAGAGATCTATAGAATATAGTAGGAAACATTAAATTATGCATTCCCTTCCACAAGATTCTTACAGTCATACCTTTAAGCTTCTCTTCCCCTTTTCTCCATACCATCTTTTTAAACTAACAGCTATGCCCATTATACAACATTTGGAAACTATAGGACAGAATAAAAGAAACTAATCCTCTTTCTTCCTGTGACACAGCTATAGCCAGTAACAAGTTTTACTCTGACTTCTCTAGGCTGGGCACTAAGGCTAAATCATACACAATCCCTACCCTTTGTGCACTGAAAGAGAACTAAGGGAAAATGGACTGAGAAAAGACGGGCAATAAAGTTTCCTAAATTAAATAGCATAATACTTCTGGATTTTTGATCAATTTTTGGTTTAACAAGTATAAATGCTCTAAATAAAATACATTTTTAATGTTTTCTTAATTTTCAGATATATCTAGCATTGTTTCTGATTTGAACTTTTTTATTTGATTTGGGGGGGCTGTCATTAAAAACGACAGTGGAAAAGGGGTAAGGGATATAAAGCATGCGTATTATGTGTTGTATGTTATTTTTGGTAAAATGGTGATTTTATTTTATGTGATCTGTGAAAATGTTATGTTTGAAAGGTGCCTAGGTATGCCAAGTATAGATTAGTTCATTTCTTTTGTTTTATTTTTGTTCTCAAGCTGACAGTGGAGAGAAGTAATAGTATAAATACCTGCACCACCCGTGGATCAACAGGTGTACTTTATCCTCCCTAATCTCAGTTCAGCCAATAATTTGTCATGTTATTTATGTTTTATCCTTTTGTTTAAAGGTTATTGAAAAGGTTCCCATTATACACAATATAACTACATGATGTATTCTGGAACTGGATTGAAAAACAATCTGTAATTAGCTAACAAATAATTAGCACTTTCAGGATACCACTTTCATCTTATAATCATTTGCTCTTAAAATGAGCTAAATTATCTTCTGTAATTTACCTGGCATGTGTTTTATTGGTGCATGAACTCACGCACCCTCTTTTTAACTAAAAGATGAATCAGTTTGAGAACTCAGAAGGCACCAGTAAACTTTCTACCAAGAATGGCCAGGGTTAGAATGTGATATTTTTAAAACATGTTTCTTTTAGAGTATTGCCAGTCCCTCTCTCCTTTTTTCTTTTTTTCTTTTAAGTGTTATTTGCCAAATGATATCATAAGTTCAAATGACTTTTTAGGTATTCCCTTTTTATTTTTAAATTGCCAAGCTTTTTACTTTACACATGTGCTCTAAAATTCAGTGTAAAGTGGAAATGTTTGTTAAATTTCTGAAGCATAATTTCAGTAAAATACTTGATTATTATAGGTTCTCTTAGATATTAATCTGTTTCTAAAATTAGATAGTGGGTTTTCATTTAATATATATCAAATTGCTGTTTCAGCTCTTTGATCAGGAATAAGCATTGAGTTTTCAGAGCAAAAAAATTATGTACACATCATAAGTTTGGTGTTCAGTTGATTAATGTGAAGAAAGTCGTGTAAGCTACATTTAAATTATTCATATACAAATAACTTTTGACCTATGATTGGATAATATTCACCTGTTAGGTTCTATACATAATTTATAATTGTTTTCATATTTAGTTCTTGATTTATCTAAAATAAACTGTATTGTTTATGGGCTTTCTTCAGTCCATTACTCTCTGATAATTCTATGTTAAATGCATGGCAAAGTTTTCATGGTTTTCATAACATTTTCCTTTTGGTCTTCTTTATAAATGGCCTGAATAGTATACTATTTAGTAATAGCTAGCTTCTTTACTATTAGCCACAGTCACCCTACTGCATAGTAGAACATCAGAACTTATTCCTTCTGTCTAATTATAACTGTACCCATTGACCAACTTCTCCCCATCCTTATTGCCTACCTAGTCTCTGGTAACCACTGTTAAATTTTCTACTTCTATGATATCTTTTTTTAGATTCCACATATGAGTGAGGTCATGCAGTATTTGTCTTTCTGTGCCTGGCTAATTTCACTTAACGTAATGTCTTCCAGGCTTATCCATGTTGTTGCAAATGCAGGATCTTTATTCTTTTCATGGCCAAATAATAATTCCATTATGTATATGCACCACATTTACTTTTTCCACTCATCCACTGTTGAACACTTGGGTTGATTCCATATCTTGGCCATTGTGAATAGTGCTGCAGTAAACATAAGAGTGCAGATGTATCTCTTCAACATACTGATTTCATTACTTTTAGATATATGCCCGGTAATGGGATTACTGGATCATATGGTAGTTCTGTTTTTAACTTTTTGAAGAGCTCATCCATACCGTTTTCCATAATGGCTATATTACTTTACATCCCTACCAATAGTGTACAAGTGTTCCCTTTTCTACACATCCTCACCAACACTTACTTTTTTTGTCTTCCCCCTGCCCTGCCCCAATAGATTTGGGAGTACAAGTGTTTTTTGTTACATGGATGAATTATATAATGGTGAAGTCAAGGCTTTTAGTGCACCCCTCACCTGAACAGTGTACATTGTACCCAATTGGTACTTTTGATCCCTCTCCGCCTTCTTAGTTTCCAGTGTCCATTATACTACTTTGTATAACATGTGTACTCATCATTTAGCTCCCACTTACAAGTATTTATTTTTCCATTCCTTAGATACTTAGGATAATCGTACCAGTTCCATCCAGGTTGCTGCAAAAGACATTATTTCATTCCTTTTTATGGCTGAGTACTATTCCATGGGGGGTTGTGTGTGTGTGTATACATTTTCTTTATCCACTCATCAGTTGATGTGCACTTAAGTTGATTCCATATCTTTGCAATTGTGAATTGTGCTGCAATAAACATACGAGTATGTGTGTCTTTTTGATATAATGATTTCTTTTCCTTTGGCTAGATACCCAGTAGTGGGATTGCTGAATCAAATGGTAGGTCTACTTTTAGTTCTTGGAGGAATCTCCATACTCTTTTCCATAGAGGTTGTACTAATTTACATTCCCACAAACAGTGTATAAGCAGTCCCTTTTCACCACATTCGCTCCAACATCTATTATTTTTTTGACATTTTAATAATGGCTATTCTGACAGGGGTAAGATGGTATCTCTTTGTCATTTTAATTTACATTTCCCTGATAATTAGTGATATTGAGTATTTTTCTTATGTTGGCCATTTGTCTTTTGTCTTTTTGGTAATAGCTATTCTAACTGGAGTGAGATGGTATCTCACTGTGGTTTTGATTTGCATTTTCCTGATAATTATTAATAGTGATGTTGACCATTTTTTTCATATACCTGTTGGCCATTTATATGTCTTCTTTTGAGAAACATCTCTTGAGGTCTTTTGCCCATTTTTTAATCAGGTTATTTGGGTTTTTTGCAGTTGAGTTTTTTAAATTCCTTATATATTCTGAATATTAACCAGAATGTATAGTTTGCAGACTGTACATCTGCCAAGATGTATAGTTTGCAAATATTTTCTCCCATTCTGTAGGTTTTCTCTTTGCTCTTAATTATGTCCTTTGCTTTGCAAAAAGCGTTTTAGTTTGATGTAATTCCATTTGTCTATCCTTGCTTTCGTTGCCTGTGCTTATTTAAGAAATTCTTACCCAGCCTAACATTGTGAAGCATTTCCCCTATATTTTCTTCTAGTACTTTCATAGTTTCCAGTTTTACATTTAAGTCTTTAATCCATTTTCAGTTGATTTTTGTATATTGTGAGAGGTAGGGGTCTAGTCTTATTCTTCCACGTGTGGATATCTAATTTTACCAGCACCATTTATTGAAGAGACTGTATTTTCCCTAGTGTGTGTTTTTGGCACCTGTGTCAAAAATCAGTTGACCATAAATGTGTGGATTTATTTCCAGATTGTATATTCTGTTCCATTGTTCTGTGTATCTGTTTTTATGCCAGTATCATGCTGTTTTGGTTACTGTAGCTTTGCAGTATGTTTTGAAGTTAGGTAGTGTGATGCCTCCAGCTTTGTTCTTCTTGCTAAGGATTGCTTTGCTATTCAGGGTCTTTGTGGTTCCATATGAATTCTAGGATTGTTTTTTCTACTTCTGTAAAGAATGTCATTGTTATTTTGCTAGGGATTGCATTAAATCTATAAATCACTTTGGGAGGGTTGGACATTTTAACAATATTAAGTCTTCCAATTCATGAACATGGGATATCTTTCCATTTATTTGTGTCTTCTTCAGTTTCTTTCATCAATGTTTTATTAAATGTATTCCTAGGTATCTTTTTATTGTATCTATTGTAGATGGAATTATTTTCTTGATTTCTTTTTCATATAGTTAACTATTCAGCATGTAGAAATACTGATTTTTGTGTGTTTATTTTGTATCCGGCAACTTTACTGAATTTGTTTATTCTAACAGTCTTTTGGTAGAGTCTTTAGGATTTTCTATGTATAAGATTATCTCATCTGTAAACAGGGACAATTTGACTTCCTCTTTTCCAATTTGGATGTCTTCTATTTCTGTCTCTTGCCTAATTGCTCTAAGACTTCTAGTACTGTGTTGAATAGAAGAGGTGAAAGTAGGCATTCTTGTCTTGTTTCTGATCTTAGAGGAGAAAGCTTTTCCCTGTTCAGTATGGTGTTAGCTATGGGTTTGCCATATATGGCCTTTATTGTGTTGAGGTACATACCTTCTATACCTAGTATGTTGAGTTTCAGAGACAAACTTTAATAATGCTGGAACCTTAGTGTTGTTTGCTTTCTACCTGCATCATGGAATGTTTCTTAGTTAACAGAATTTGAAATAGAGTGATTTCAGTTAAAAATGAGATTTTAGGTTAAGTTTGTTATTAATACTTTCTGATTGTATTTCTCCATTCACTTCCTATTCAACCTTGAGACCAAGATCCATCTGGTATCTTCTAAAATAAAACTTGTTCAGCATTTAGAGCTTTATTATTTCTTTATATAGTCCTCTATTATACCAGTGTCTATTGCTACCTAAAACATTACCCTGAAACTTAATAGCTTAAAATAACAAACATTTATTATATTACCTCACATTTTCTGTGAATAGAAATCCCGGTACAACATACCTGGGTGCCTCTGGCTTAGGGTCTCTCACAAGGCTGCAATCAAGCTGTCAGGCAGGGCTGCAGTCATCTCAGGGTTCAACTTGGGGAGAATCTGCCTCCACACTCACTAACATGGCCATTTGCAGGCCTCAGATTCTCGGTTGTTGGCTGGAAACATCCCTGCCACATGCCTCTCTGTAGGACAGCTTGCACTATGGCAGTTGGCTTCCTTCAGAGCCTAGCAAGCCAAAGAGTACCAAGGTGGAAGCTACAGTCTCTTTGTAGCCCAATCTCAGATGTGGTATCTCATCACTTTTGCTGTATTTTATTCACTAGAATCATGGTACTAGGTCCACCCAGACTTGAGGGGAGGGAATTAAGCAAGAGTGTGAGTACCAGGAGGTGGGAATCTCTGGGGTCCATCTTAGTGGCTGCATGCCATATGTGTTATGAGTACTTTGGAACTTTCAGAACTTTACCACTTTTACTGTGTCATCTTCACAGGATTAGGATGATAAAATTCCCTGTTTAGATAAAACTCCCTGTGTGTAGCTTGCTGTTGTCTCATGATCTCAAATTAATCATTTTATATATTAATAGAATTAGACTTCAGGAAAGGGTGCAAACCAGGACAGAGATAAAGAAATGTTCATTTGCAATTTTACTTGTATAGCCTTTTCTAGTTATTTAGATAAGAAGCTTTGTTAAAACTCTAAGGTACTATCAAGAAAGTGTGCAGTTGGGAATATTTTATGCTCTGTTCATTATGTAAATTCTAAAGTTTGTTTTGTTCAGTATTGGTAAAGGTTTTCAAGGTGTCATGAAAAGATGGGGATTTAAAGGCCAGCCTGCTACACATGGTCAAACGAAAACCCACAGGAGACCTGGAGCTATTTCAACTGGTGTGAGTATAAGTAGTGATGCTCTTTTTAATGCTAAATATTCAACTTCTGCACGTACAGTGCTCTAAAGTCTATCCTTCAGGTCAAGTCACGTAATTTTAGTCTGACTCCAGGTGGGTCCAAGTACTTGTCACCCTTTTATGAGTTCTGGCCTCACTTATTTCCCAGAGCCAGACTTTTATATCCCACATACTTATGACTGGCATCCTCAATACCTTTTAACCTACTTTCCCATTCCCTTCTGTTTCCTAGCGTGTGCTCTGAAGTTGACTGCAGAAATCAGGGGTTAGAAAGCCCTTCCACCTGGCCTTCTGGTTCCTTCCCAGATTTTTTTTTTTCCTTTAAAGGGACTGAGAAAGATTGTCAAGGACAATATCACAGTATAGGGGAAAGAGGAAAAGAGAAGTAAACAATAAGAGCATAAGAAATGGAGAAAGGACTATTTGTATTGCTAATTCAGTACTAATCCCCAGAAGGTATAGCATAAAGAGGCTAGAGGAATTTTATTCTTCTTTGGAGCATCAGAGTAATACAAGATCAATCTCTAAAGATTGATAATGTATTCTGTTTTTCTTACCTAGCAGATTGTATCCTAAAGCTGTTTAAGTTTTGTCAATCTATTGGCAAGAAAGGGAAACAGGCACTCTTACATACCACACTGATGGGAATACAAAATAGTGCAGCCCTTATGGAATGTGGCAACATCTAACAGAACTACACATGCATTTACCTTTGACACAGCAATCCTGCTTCTAGGAATTTACACTGAGGATGGTATCCCAAAAATGCATTTGTACAAAATTAATCATTGCAGTATTATTTATAATTACAAACGTAAATGTCCATACCTGGGAGTTTGGATTAATAAACTATGACACGTCTACTTAATAGAATACTATGCAGCTAAAAAAAAAAAAAAAAAAAAGAATGAGAAGGTCATTCTCATATGAAACAATAAAGTGATTTGCAAGATATTAAGAAATATACATGTTTTCTGCTTAGTTTTACAAAAGGAAGGACCAGAAGGATAAACCAGAAATTAATGAGATTGTTTAACTGCGAGCGATGGAAGGAAGGGATTAGGCATGGCAAAAGTGACACTTCCTTCCATATACTTTTTTGTTACACTTTTTACTTGTGGAACCATGTTAATGTTTTACGTATTCAAAATAAAAACAAGGGTCAGGGGACATATAAAATGGAATATAACTAGAAAATGAACCTATTTCAATTGAATAACATAACCACACTGAAGAGGGAGTGAAATAACTAATTCAAGCAACTTTTAAACACAGCACCCGTGGTCCCCAACGTATGATGGTTCAACTTATGATTATTTGACTTTACATTGGTGTGAAAATGATAGGCATTTATCATAGAAACCGTACTTTCTAGTACCTGTGCAGCCATTTTGATTTTCACTCTCAGTACAGTATTCAATAAATTACATGAGATGCTCAAAACTTTAAAATAGGCCTCGTGTTAGGTGATTTTGCCCAACTGTAGGTTAGTGTAAGTTTTTGGAACATGTTTAAGGTAGGCTAGGCCAAGTAAGCTATGATGTTTGATAGGTTAGGTCTATTAAATGCATTTTCAACTTATGATATTTTCAACTTACAAAGGGTTTATCAAGCTCCTGTTGGAGTTAGTCAAGAAGCATCTGTAGTTCGGCTATATATCTTAAAGCTAAATTAAAACTGTACTGTGCACAAATGTTGGATTTTAGTTTACTTTTTGCAGTAACAATTCTGAAATAATTTTCTATGAATTGTTTCATTGAGCAACTAAGTAAATATATTGATAATGGGAGACAGGTTTTTCTCACTATTGGAAAAGAGCATTAAAATATGAAAGGGGGAAATTAGAATGAACCCTATAGTGTTGAATTTGAATTATAGGTATAAATATGCATTTACTTGGAGGAGGGTGTGCATGCATGCAAAAAAAACGTAGTGTGCAAAGAAAAAGAAATACTCAGGATTGTCCTTTAAGCTATGTTGGTTACATGTTGAACAACTCTAACACCATGATGAGCCACTTCCACTGGGAGTTTCACTTACCAGTGTGAGGCACATGATGGAAAAGTGTTTATATTCTAAGAATTCATGTCATGAGAAGCTTTTCCATTTTGTTAATACACGCAATTCAGATTTGCTTCTTTAGATGTAAAAGTATTATCCATTATCAGAGTCAAAATCAGAGACTGTGAAGCTGTTTGATTTATGTGAATCAGAGACAACCTGGGCTAGACAAACTCAATATTCTAATAACTAACTCTGTCCTTTGATCATTTTGGTCAAGGAAAGTAACATCAAAAATGAGGAGGAATGGGGCCATTCTAACAGCAGTGGTGTGAATGGAGTCCATTAAGTCAGTTAATACAGAAGATGAGTTGAAAACAGGCCAGGCAGTCCATTTTTTTCTTTGAATGATGGTGTGGTGTATATATCTGTCCTTTTTATTTTTTATATCCCAACTAGAATTAGGTCAGTTAGTACTCTCATTACTGAGTTTTTCTCCTAAATCTGTTTCTTAGTCTATATTTTTTGACTAGACACAGTCTAGTCAAATTTAGAAAGGAAATCCTCTAGAAGTAAATGTGTCTAAATTCATGTTTAGTTCTTTCCAGGGACCTAGCAGAGTAGGACGAAAATATAAAACATTTTAATAATTCCTCTTAATTTGCCTTGTAATTTGATCAGTACTGTTTGAAATTGAGAGTACTTGAATGTGTTAACTTTGGTTCTCTCATTTAGGATGTTGCCAGAGTCTGGCCTGGAACTAAAATGCCTGGACAAATGGGAAACGTAGACAGGACAGCATATGGACTGAAAGTAAGTTTCTGAAGTGGTTATTTTTTGGAACAGTTAAATTACCTACATGAGGAGGCACTAGAACATGTGTTTAATGTGTGTATGTGATTGTTCTAATAGGCTTTACAGTTACTGTGTGTGTGTATTTACATATGTATGTTGTTGTATTCATAGTGGTGGTAGTGAAGTAGTCTATATTCCAAGCTATGGAAAAGTACAGTCATTAAAGAGAAAAAATTAGTGGTCTGTTATTTGACCTGGAAGATTTTCACAAGATATTGTTGCCTTAAAACAGTAAGATTCAGAGCATTGGGTATAGTATTCTCTTTTTATAAAAGAATTGAACAAAAGCTCCCTGCATATGTATGTTGCCATACTATTATATAATCACAGAGAAAAGAGGAAGGTTATATACCAAGTTATCTTGGATTATATATTACATGTGTGGGTGGATGGAAGTAGATGTGGATAAGGAGGAGAGAAGAAGACCATCAAAATGGGGGGAAAGATAGCACTACAAAAGGGGTTGTGGTATATATACATTTTTATAAATATATATATTTAAAAGGGAAGAAGTTAGATCTCTACAAACTTGAGAAATATAGGTAATATCTAAGTGAAAATGAGTTGTACTATAATGGCTGCTATATTTTTATTAAAACAAATAACTAATGTATATATATGTATGCATATATGTTTCAAAGTGTAGAAAATAAGCTTCCCATAAGAACAGCACCCAAAGATAATCACACATTTTGGTGCATGTTCTCCCTGTCTCCATTCTAGATATATTTTATTTATAAATTTTGACCAATAGAAGTTTTTCAAATTTTAAATCTAAGATTTTTTTCCCTTCTATTACTTTTATACTTATCAGAGACCATCTATTTGTCTACCTTTTCTTTGTGTGTAATTTCAGTTTCTACAATATTTAACAGTTATTCATTATTAGATACGAGCTGTGGATCAAACTTGATTTTCCTCTCCAAATATTTTATTTTCACAGTACCATTTCTTGACCAGTCATTCTCTCTCATTTGTCTAAGTTTGTTTTTTTTTTTTTTTTTCCACATGCAGATCTGTTTGAGGCCCATCCGCTTAGCTCACTTATTTTAGAAATTAGACCCAGTGAGGTTGTGGCTTCTCTAGTTTCTGGTTGCAGCAAGCTGGTACTAACTAGAAGATAAAATAAAATTGAATTTCAATTTGTTATTCTTAATAGCGCCAACAGAGTCCATTGAGATATGCAAGTAGTCTTGATTATTCAGTCACATTTCTATTTAAAATGAGTTTTCTACCACTTCCATAAGATGTATCTGGTACAGCCTATTACATTCATAGGATTTGAGGTTTTTCAATTCTTACTCAACATTTTGAAGTGCTAATATGATTATTACTTTATAGTCTGCTTATATCCTCAACTTTAGTAACATTGTTTTAATACAAATATATTCTCAAATATTTAACTCTTAAAGTTTGGTTTTATTTTATGCTTTAGGTATGGAGAATAAACACAAAACACAATATCATCTATGTAAATGGCTCTGTACCTGGACATAGAAATGGCTTAGTAAAGGTATGTGTATCTGTTTTTATTTTCCATTGTTTGTATATGTAGACATGTGCCATAAATTCGTCTTTGACTCATACATGTGGCTTGAAAATAAACGACTGTTTTTCCACATATTCTCTGCTGAATTTTTCTGCTTTTTACTAGCACCTGAATGAAAAAAATATGCAAGATAAAATATATCCTATGTCTATAAAACCAAGAACCTGTAAAAAGGGTAGGGCCAGTAAGCAGAAGGATCTTAGAGAATTATTAAAAGGATAGATTATTAGATTATTGCCAAAATATCAGTATATCTCTATCTTTTCAAAAAAGATTGTTTTAGCTTTTTAAAGTGCTTGTCTTCAAATGAATGGCTAAAGACACACACACATACATGCAGTGAATACTATTCAGCCATAAAGCAGAATGAAATCCTGTCATTTGTGGCACCGTGGATGAATCTGAAGGCCATCATGTTATGTGAAATAAGCCAGTCATAGGGAGATAAGTACCACATGATCTCACTCATGTGGAATCTAAAAAAGTTGATCTTATAGAAGTTGAGCAGTACATTGGTTACCAGAGGCTGGGAAAACCTAGAGGAGAAGAGAGATTGGTCAACAGGTACAAAGTTAGAGTTAGACAGGAAGGATAAGTTCTGATGTTCTGTTACATAGTAGGGTGACTATAGCTAGTTATAATGAATTGTATTATTTCAAGATTGCTAGAAGAGAGGATTTTGAATATTATCACCACAAAGAAATGATCAATGTTTAAAGTGATGGATATGCTCATTACTCTGATTTGATCATTATATTATACAATGTATACATGTATTGGAACATTCTACTGTACCCCATAAATATGTACAATTATGTGTCAACTATAAAGAAAAGACAACATGTTAGCTTTTTTTAAGAGTTACTTTGACAAAAGAACTGGAAAATACATGAGTTACTTTCTTGATTCCTAAAGAAAGCTGGTTAAAATTAGACATTTTTTTCGAGGGGCGGGGGGGGTATTATTACCGGCACCACTCTGATTACACGATTAAGTGTTTTTCTTAAAAATAAGTATTTTCATTTTAGAAAAATTCTAAAACAAAGTAAAAAAAGAAAACAAATATGTTGTACAGATAGATTTTAAGAAAAACTCTTAAGCACTCAAATTTATTTTAATCAAATAAAATACAAAATAAATATTCTGTCTGGGATTTAGGCCAACATAATCCAAATTCTCTGACTTCTGAGTTTTTAATATTCCATTCTGAAAATAAATCTATAGTAGAAGTGCTGTCAGCTATTCCTAGAGGTGTATTCTTCATTGATTTTCCAGCAATAGTTGTAGCAAAAAAAAAAAATTGAAACTGGAATCTCAGATTTTTTAAATTCAATGTTTTCTTATGTATTCTCGTCTTTTAAAAGTAGGTTCCATTACTAGTATAAGGCATAATCTATCTTTTTAATCTTACAATAAATAAGAGTTTTACTTTTTAAAATTCCCTTTCTGGAACACTTCGCTTACTGACTGGATTACTCTCATTTTTCTTAAAAAATGCATTTGATGGCCGGGCGCGGTGGCTCATGCCTGTAATCCTAGCACTCTGGGAGGCCGAGGCGGGTGGATCGCTCAAGGTTGGGAGTTCGAGACCAGCCTGAGCAAGAGCGAGACCCCCGTCTCTACTAAAAATAGAAAGAAATTATCTGGCCAACTAAAATATATATAGAAAAAATTAGCTGGGCATGGTGGCGCATGCCTGTAGTCCCAGCTACTCGGGAGGCTGAGGCAGAAGTATCGCTTAAGCCCAGGAGTCTGAGGTTGCTGTGAGCTAGGCTGACGCCACGGCACTCACTCTAGCCCCGGCAACAAAGCGAGACCCTGTCTCAAAAAAAAAAAAAAAAAATGCATTTGATAAATTTTTAGAAGCTTTTTTGTTTTTAAGTTTAAGTGAGTTTCCAGTCTCCAAGTGAGCCAGTCAGTCATACTTGACAGGTATTTGAAGCCAGCAGGTTGTCATTGTACTTCTCATGACATTTTGGCTTCATAATTCAACATATCCCTAGCTCCACATTCTAGGTTACAGGTTATGAATGTTAGAATCTAATAAAAGAGAAAAAAAATTGAAAGATTATTTTCCATAATCCAGTCATACTGGATGACAGATTAATTTTAAATGTCATCAAATCCTCTTTTTCTGTCCATTTTACTACATATGTGGTTCTAGGCTGTTTTTCTAGCTGAACCTTACCATTGCTGTGACTTTTCAAGTACCACCTTAGTGTCTTCTTTGGCACCAGCAGGGATGAATAAGTCAATTATCTTGGAAAACTATTATATGTACAGTGATATTCTGATATGGTTGTTACAGATAATTTATACCCAGCAGCAATAATCGTTTGCCATCACTGAAGATATTCAGAAGGTACACCAAAGGCAATTCTGAAAGAGAAGCCTAAATATATTTTGAGAAACTGTAGTATCAGAGCAATGTCTAGTCTACTTTGAACTGTTATCACACTAGTAAATATACTTACAACAAACATATTTTGATAAAAAAAGAACTCATCCTAAAAAAAAAAAACTCTTTGAAATATGGTGCCTAAATAACTGTCTTTACAAAAGACCTTAACCATAGTGTCTGTCTCAAACATTGAGATGTGGGTTTGGAGAGTGTTTCATGGGTTTGTTTTTGATAAGTCTTTTCACCCCATTGTTTCCATTCTTCCAGGGATTCCATAGCAGGTAAATGAGGCCCTGCCTTACCCATGGAGATTGAGCCACTCCCTAGTGGGCGGGCAACTTCACTAACATCCATTCACCTTTTAGGAGGTCAGAGTACAGGGCTACCGATAGCTTTTTTTTTTAAGATTCCAAAGTTAGTAAAGATAGTCTTAGGGATGATCAACTTGTTTCATTAACATAGGCTTTTTTATTATATTTGGATTCACTAAATGTATTAAGAGAGCCTAAAGAACTGTTGTTTACAGCATAATATAGTATATGTTACTAAATTCTATTCATTCGTACTCATTCTTATATTCTAATATATAATTTAAATTTATTTTCAGATTTGCCTGGATTTTGTCTGTCCTTCCCCCATCTTTCCTTAAAAGATTTGAACTGGTTTGCCAATAGACATAAATATAAAAAGAATGTTATAGATAATTGAGATAGTCTTGGTGAAGGCAGGGAAATAATAAAGCCAGGGGTAAGATTAAATACGCACCATACAGTCTTACACATTTGTTAAAGACTGACTGCAGACTTTTGACCCTCAGCTTTAGAACCACCAAGACAAAAAAGATTTAAATGAGATGTCATCGTTTATGTTTCAAATTGAAGAATTCTAGTACTGTACCATTTACACTTAGACTATATAAACAATGCTTTTGTCGTCTGAAATATTCCTCAGGCATAATAGATTTATAAAAGGGTGAAAGCAACTGAGAATTAGCTCTTTGGGTCATTAATGATTATTTTTTATTTATCAAACTAGCACAGAAAGTTATGATTGGTTTTTTGCTGGGATTTTATTTTCAATCCTAAATACTGAGAAAGTTTAAATCAGTAAGAATATGTTTTTCTTTTTTTTTTTTTTTTCCTAGATAAGGTTCAACCCAGGGTTAATGAATTGGGGGGAAAAGAAACTGAACAAGTTTGTTTTCTTCTGGGCAACTTACTGATAATTTCTTGAAACAGTTTAATGAGAGAGATTAAAATAGATCTGTTTTTCTGTACTTAGCTGTTCCTAGCAGCTGTGTGCTTATTTCAACTAAATTATTCATTTCTTATTGCCAAACTGATTATACCTTATTTTACTCTGTGTATATAATTACATGTAATTATTTTTTAATTTTTCTATGAATGAAGGCTGTGGAATGAGTCAGAAGCTTTGAAGAACCCAATAATGTTTTCCAAAAATGAAACCCAACATTTTAGATCACATCAGTATCTATACTAAAATTCTTTGGTCTATGAGTTCACAAATATAACTAGAAATTTTTTAAGAGACATAGTTAATCAAGCTCTTATAAAGACTTACCAGTCTGTTATTATTTTTATTAAACATAATTCTTTCTTTACTTTCTCAATAAGAATGCTGTTTACTAACTGTAAGCTAATTTTCTTAATAAAAGGTGATATTTCTGGTTATGTACTCTTAGAGTTAAGACTAGCAAAAATACTGGTAAGGTTCTTTTAATCTCAGCTGAAGAAATTTACACTATAAAAAGAAAATAAAATAATCAAAATAGACACTATGAGTAGATAATAAAATAGGTAATTATTAGGTATATGGTTTATGTCAGGTCTTTATATTTGAAAAGTAAATCTGGATATAAATAATATTTGAGTAGTAATTTTAGAATGTAACTTATCCTATTGGGCAGTTCTGGAGATTTATAAGTTATGATAAGATATAAAGTAATAATTGGTGATTTTATTCTTATAAGATAGCTTATTAACTTGAGTTTCTGTCGTTAGATTAATCAGATTTTTGGAATAAAAGGAATGCATTTATTGAGTTCTTTTTACTCTATATATGTAACAGTTGTATTATTCACATTAGAAAATGTCGGAGCAGATATTCTTTGATTATGAGTAGTAGATGAAACAGGCTACCTTTAAATAACTGGTAGCACTTATTGAAGTAAAATTTTTGCCTCCTCCTTCAGGTCAAAGATTCTAAGCTGCCTGCATATAAAGATTTATGTAAAAATCTACCGTTCCCTACATATTTTCCCGATGGAGATGAAGAAGAACTACCAGAAGATTTGTATGATGAAAATGTGTGGCAGCCTAGTGCACCTTCTATTACGTTTGCCTAACATCATTGGACTTGGCAGAACCTTACATATTCTGTGAGCGTTGATGAGCTAGAATAGTAATATAACCAGAGATTGTATTCTTTGCTCGTCACAGCAGTACCACACTTGTCATCTTTACCAATGACACAGATCAGTCATTGCCCAGTTGAATTTCGTTAGAAAAATTACCTCATTAAATGTGTAAGTGAAATAGATTAGATTTGCTAAAATTGTCAGTTTGCATATTAGCAAAATATTTGTAATTTGTGGACTTCATTTTTTTAACTATACATTTCTCAAATTATCTTAAGATGTTTATAAATTTAACTTTTATTAAAGATTGGTCAATCTTTGTTGAAAGAGTGGTTGTGAAACAGTAGAAAACCATATGGTTACTATGGTGCCACCTATTTGAGTAAAGAAACCATTTGTTAAAATTCATTTTTTTTTATTCTTGTACATTTTAGAACCTCAAAGGGAGAAGGTTAATGAGATTTTTATTTAAATTACAGAAACATAAACGTTAAAGGCCTGACAAAGAAAAGAAAGAAAATCTTTAATTATGGATCCTGTTTACACCTCTGTTGGAACAGTAATTATTTTTTAGTTTGATCACTCAAATACAAGATTGTTATAATCATTTTTTCTTAATGCTTTTCAAAAAGGATTTATAATGGCCTGGGATTGTACGTTCAACAAACTTTATCAAGTATTACTCAAAATGTTAATGGTTTCTGGGTTTCTCTTCATTATATGAAATTGAGATGTATTTGTAAGATGTAGATGTAAAACTAGTGGCTACTCATGACAAATAGTTAAACTTAATGTAAGTATAAGCAGACCTCATTTAAATACTTGCTTTCCTCCAGACCAGATTCTTAATTCATATCATCCAAGAGGTTTATTGATCATAATGTTAGGTCTCCACGTGATTTCCTTATGACTAATGAATTTGTATTAAAAGATCCAACAGTACCTTCCTGGCCATATCATATTTTTCTCATTCTTCACTTTAAATCCAAATGTAGCTACATCTTATTTAAAGTTTTCACTTATTCGTCGTCTTATTCCATTAAAAATTTATGGCAATTAGCATGAAATCCACTGAATAATAAAGTAAAGTAACAATAAAAAATCTAGGATGATATAAATTATATAGAATAGGTGGTATGTTGGGAGGGAATGGTGCCAACATAATATAGATGAGCAGAGTATGATATGCAGAGTTGTTATGTTGAGATAGTTTGGTTCAGAGCTTCCTGGATGCCAAAGTAAAACATGTAACATTGATCTGTTACGTATTTCTCTTTAATCATGAATTCTTTAGGGGAAATCCTTCTATTTTATTTGTATGCCCTGTAGCATATGCTTAAGAGTAGTACTAAGTCCTAAACTGTAATTGAATATTCTCTTAATTTTTTTAAGTTTTTGAACAGTAAATATAGGCGTGTTTAAAGTCACCACACCATGTTTGGTTAAAAACAAAAATAACTTATCAAACTAGAAATTTACTATTAAAGGTTATCTCAAGCAATCATCACATACAGGGTAAAATGCTAGAATTCTTTGCAGGGATCAAACCAGGATACCGTCTACTGCTTGTATTTACAGTGGTTTTGGATGTCCTGGCCAGTTCAATAAAACAAGTAAGAATAATGAGATAAATTGGAAAGTGAGAACACATCTCATTATTTGTAAGAAATATCTACCTAGAAGATCAAAGACAGTCAACTGACAAGCTATCAGGACCAATAAAGAGAGTTTAAAAAGGTAACAAAATACAGTACAATATTAATATATAAATGTATAATAGCAATATTTTATGGGAAAAAATGTATGCCATTTGTAATAGCAATAAAAAAAAAAGTTACCTAGGAAAAGCCTAACAAGAAATGTGCTAGGGTTTTATGTCCTTTATTGAAGTACACAGAAGAAAACCTGAATAATGGGGACCAATACCATGATCATGAATGGGAAGGCTTAAAATGTAAAGAATTCAATTCAATCATATTTTTAAAATCTCTACAGGACTTACAATAGAACTATTTAAACTGATCCTAAAATTCATGTGAAAGTGTAAATTCAAGAATAGCCAACACTTAAAATGGTACCCATTAGTTAGGTATGCCCCCATACTATGCTTAGGAACTTATACTTTAAAAATATTGCAGATTCAGTTCCAGACCACCACAATAAAGCAAATATCACAATAAAGTGAATCACAATTTTTTTAGTTTCCTAGTGAATAGAAAAGTTATATTTATACTATAGTATAGATATGCAGTAGCATTATGTCTAAAAAAATGTATATACCTTAATTAAAAAATACTATGCCAAAAAATGCTAATGATCATCTGAGCCTTCAGCAAGTCATAATCTTTACTGGTGGAGGGTCTTGCCTCAATATTGATGGCTGCTGACTGATCAGGGTGGTGGTTTCTAAAGGTTGGGATGGCTTCGGCAATTTCTTAAAATAAGGCAATGAAGTTTGCCACATCAATTGACTGTCTCTTTCACAAAAGATTTCTCTGTAGCTGTTTGACAGCATTTTACCCACAACAGAACTTTTTTTAAAGTTGAAGTCCGTCCTTTCAAACCCTGTCACTGCCTTATCAACTAAGTTTATGGAATATCCTGAATCCTTTGTTGCTGTTTCAACAATGTTCACAACATCTTCACCAGGAATAGAGTCCATCTCAAGAAACCACTTTCTTTGCTCATCCATAGGAAGCAACTCCTCATCTTTCAAGTTTTATCATGAGATTGCAGCAATTCAGTCACATCTTCAGGCTCCACTTCTACAGTTTCTTTCTCCACTAAAGTGTTAAACCCCTCAAAGTCATCCATGAGGATTAGAATCAGCTTCTTCCAAATTCCTGTTATTGTTGATATTTCCTCCCATGAATCACGAATGTTCTTAATGACATCTATAATGGTGAATCCTTTCTAGGTTTCCAATTTACTTTACCCAGATCCATCAGAAGAATCACTATGTATGGCAGCTATAGCCTTGCAAAATGTATTTCTTAAATTTTGACTTGAAAATCAAAATTATACCTTGATTGATAGGCTGCAGAATGGATGTTGTATTAGCAGACATTAAAACATTATTCTCGGCCGGGCGTGGTGGCTCATGCCTGTAATCCTAGCACTCTGGGAGGCTGAGGTGGGCGGATCGTTTGAGCTCAGGAGTTCGAGACCAGCCTGAGCAAGAGCGAGACCCCATCTCTACTAAAAATAGAAAGAAATTATATAGACAGCTAAAAATATATATAGAAAAAATTAGCCGGGCATGGTGGTGCATGCCTGTAGTCCCAACTACTCGGGAGGCTGAGACAGGAGGATCCCTTGAGCTCAGGAGTTTGAGGTTGCTGTGAGCTAGGCTGACGCCACGGCACTCACTCTAGCCTGGGCAACAAAGTGAGACTCTGTCTCAAAAAAAAAAAAACACAACACAAAAGATTGTTCTCCTTGCACATCCTCATCAGAGCTCTTGGTTGACCAGGTACATTGTCAATGAGCAATAATATTTGGAAAGGAATCTTTTTTTTTCTGAGCAGTAGGTTTCAACAGTAGGCTTAAAATATTCAGTAAACCATGCTGTTAACAGATGTGCTATTATCCAGGCTTTGTTGTTCCACTTACAGAGTGGGCAAAGTAGATTTAGCATAATTTGTAAGGGCCTTAGGATTTTTGGAATGGTAAATGAGCATTGGCTTCAACTTAAAATCACCAGCTGCACTGGTTCCTAACAGGAACTTTTGGTTTCTAGTGAGGGATGTATGACTCTTTCTTTCACTTGAGCACTTAGAAGCTGTTGGGTTATTAATTGGCCTCATTTCAATATTGTATTTCAGGGAATAGGGAGGCTCGAGGAGAGAGAGAGAGAGATGGAAATGGCAGGTTGGTGGAGCAGTCAGAACACACTTGACATTTATCTATCAAGTTTGCCATCTTATATGAACTCAGTTCAGTTAACTATTACAACATCAAAGATATTGATCACAGATCACTATAATGGATACAGTAATAATGGAAGAGTTTGAAATAGTGCGAGAATTACCAAAATGTGGCACATGCTCTTGGAAAAACAGCAGTGATAGACTTACTTGACACAGGGTTGCCACAGACCTTCAACTTGTAAAAAATGCAGTATCTGCAAACTGTAAGAAAGTGGAGCACAGTTAAAACAAGGTAGGCCCATACTTGTTTGACTTTGAAATTCAGAATACAGTCAGCCTCCATATCCGTGGGTTCTGCATCTGTGGATTCAACCAACTGTGGATAAAAACTATTTGGGAAAAAAATAAATGGTTGCATCTGTAACTGAATATGTTGAAACTTTTTTTTTCTTGTCATTATTCCCTAGGCAATACAGTATAACCACTATTTACATGGCATTTACATTGTATTAGGCATTTTAAGTAATCAGATGATTTGACATATATGGAGGATGTGCGTAGGTTATATGCAAATACCACCTTATTTTATGTAAGGGACTTGAGCATCCATGAATTTTGGTATCTGTGAGGTGGGAGTGGGGGTCCTGGTATCCCCCACAAATACTGAGGGATGACTGTAATATATACCTTAATTCTACTCCTTTAATTCACTACATTTGATAAAAAGATTTTAATTAACTTGTACATGCATCAAGTTTGCTGATAAAGCAATAGGAAGAAGCTGTTATCTTGCAAGACAAATGAACAGTGATTGCTGGGAGAACATAAAAGTCTTTTTTCTGCATTATGTATTTGTGTAAAAGTTTAAAGGAATCATAGCATATGAAGGTAGCCAAGTAATAGGAGAGCAAGGAGCAGTTCAGCAGGCAACTGATCATACATAAGATGTATTGAAGAAGGCAGGGAAACTTTTTCACTAGAAAGCCTGTCCCAAACTCACCCCATTTGTCACTAGACTCAGCAAGTGATCTGTGGCTCTGTTTTTGAAGTTTAAGGAGATAATTTCTGATCACCTTTTGGGATCACGAGTGTGAGCTTTGTCTTCCAGAGCCAGACAGGAAGCAAAGCATCTACTCCTGGCCCCCATGCCCTACGCAGTCCCCACCGTCAGCACCTTGTACAGCTACCCATCTATTGAAGAGGATCTGGGCCCTATTATTGCAAACTTTTTGGGTGGCCCAGAAGAAATGGCCAGAATTGTGTCCTGAGCCAGATGGAAAAGGAGAAAGCCTTCTCTCCAGTTATGGATTACTTAAGCCAGAGTCTACCTGGACTAACGCTAAGCAAAACACATGTGATTTGCTAAGAACCTTGGGTCACTATTTCTGCCCACAGCACAAGCAGCTTGCCTCAGCACCTGCCCTCAAATGTTCGACTCAAAAATGGAACTCTGCCTACTATGGCAAGAAGGTACATAGTCCCAAATCTGGCCTGCTCACCTCTCTGGAGCCCAAGCAATACAGAAGCCTACTCCTGAGCAGTGTTGACTATTGGAAAGATGTGGAAGCAATTCAATCCTCAGCAGTGGAGCCCTGTTGAGCTTGAATTTGATTTACTGTTTTAGATTTTATCTTGAAATGGGGAACCTTTTTGTAACTAAACTTCATTCAAATTGGATATTTGTTCCAACATACTTGGTATTAGCTATTAGTGATAAAATAGTAGTAACATAAGGAAGTACTGAACCTTGTATAATTCTTTAGGCCTCATGAAGGCCAACTGATCAACAGATACCTACTTTAAGAGTTACACCAAGTGCTGATCATCCGCTTTCCTTTCAGGGACCTTTACCTTACCTGCTAGGGTAGCCAAAGCTGAAATGCTAACGTTGATTAGCCCTATCTCTATAGTTGGCCCTGGTATGGGAAACTGGATGATGCCAGCTATCGCAAACACTAAACTATCAATGAAAGCATTTCTTACATTTGGCAAATGTAAGGATATAAATTATATTGACGTTAATATATATAGATATTTCAGAGTCAACAGTAGTGCTTTTGCAGTCTTTAATGCTGGGGTTCAAACCTGCTTTTCAATTTTTCACAAGATGTGGAATATGAGGATGACTTTTACAGCTTATTTCCAAAGATAAATTTGTAAATGAAACCTGATCATGTCTCAATTATATGATGAAATGCATATAGAACTATGGCCTGTTTGCCTTTTTCTAGGGAAAGAGTATTATGACACAAACACACACAAGCTAAATCAGTACTTAGGGCTGCTGATATTGCAGGAGAAATTCCACCAGTCTGCCAGAGTACTTGCTTTATATTCAGTAGCTTAGTTTGTTTGTCTCATTAATCTAAAGAACCCTTCTTTGAGAAAGAATATGTCAGAATGAGAGCTTTTCCTATTTCCAGCAAAACTAGACCTATGCCCTAAGTCACTGCCCACATAGATACTGTCAGCTGTGACACAATGAAAACTTACGGGAGGGAAAAGCAGCATTCAGACTGCTGATTCCAAATCTGTTGTTTGGACCTCTGGGATGAATACTGCTCTACTGTGAATACCTTTAAATGTTTGTGTCACTCCTCATTCTTTTCAGAGTAGAAATACAAGCCAGCTTCCTGTGACATTGAGTCTTGCAAAATTGTCTCCCAGCCTGCAATGTGGGGTCCTTCTGCTTTGTTTGCTTTTCCATGGCTGGTTCCTTTCCCTTGGTAGGATGTGCATTACTCTAAAAATGCCCGTTACTGCCTGTTTTGCCCAGAGGTCACCACTTTGACAGTTCTTTCCACTTTGGCAGGAAATATGTCAGGAAGAATGGACTTGTACTGCTTATTATGTTTTTATAGTTTTATAGTGGAGCGCTTTAGTGATGAGGTAGAGCATGTTACTATTATATCTGTTTCACTGAACTGCTGAACCAAGAGAGTACTTGAAGACAGGCACACAGAAGTAGGTCACCATGCTGTGAGGCCACCCTGGGCAAACATCCCTGGGAGCTTTATAATTACGTGTCACTTCATGGCTACCTGTTCCTATGTAGGAAGAAGTTCTTCACTTGAGATTTTTTTTGATTAATGATGGATAATGTTTCTGCTGCTTTCAGGGATTTTCCATAAAGTTGACTTCACTGTAACAACAGACATTTCTCCTTCAGTTTCCAGTTTTATTGCTATTTTTGCTATAATGGCTTATCTACCATCTTGGCCCCATAAATGACAATGGTCTCTCAAAGCATGCCTTACTAGACAAATGATGACTGTCATTCAGATTCTGCCTCCAGCAATTGCCTAGGATTCACTGAAATGAGAGGACACATTTAAAGTGTCACTGTCCCCTGCAGAGTCCTGAGTGCAAAGGGTTGCCAGCCTCAATTTCATCATTTGCTTTTCTGCTTTTAAATAGTGTTTACAAAGAACTTACAGCAGTTCATGTCACATATTGGTTTTTATTCTTTTTAGATTAATGAGGTGGCCTGTTCAAGTTTGATGGGCCAAATCAATCTCAATGAATTCAATCCATAGCACCAGAAAAGCAACTGGCCAAAAAATCTTCTTGGCATGAGGGTGCATAATTCTTCCTTTTTGGCATTTGACTGGAAGAGTAAAAATGACAATTGTGATCTTGATTCTTCAAAAGCAGACTTTATATGAGCACTAAGTATATTTTAGGGCATCTAGAAAGCTTGTTGTTTTAACAAAAATGGGTAAGACATCCATTAAGTTCTGACACTGCACCGAATTTGCCTTATTTGGAAAGGAACTAACTAAATACTCTGTCACAAAAAGATGCATGGATGACTGTATTAATGAGCCTGTGTCAGAGTGAATAATAATAAATGGCTTTCTTGGGCATTCAGCATAAATTTCCTTATCTAAAATAGTGGTGTGTTAAAATGATGAAGCACGGATGGCATCAGAGCTGTTGGCTGACTGTCCATTATATTCTGCTAACTGTAGAAGCCTTGAATCTGACGCCTTACCTCGCGGAGTACTCGTGTGCTTATCTCCCCCTCCTCAGAGAAAGCTTGACAGGTTGCTAATAACAGCCAGTCCATTGCTAAAATATCATCGATGACAGAACAGAGGTGACAATATCCACAGAGGATATGGATATTTAGGAAAACATGAGTCAAAACTGAGGGAGTAGGTAAAGAAAAAAGTACTGATAAAAAAATACGTAAGGAAAAGATCTGTTATGTAAAAACTCTAGACTTTTTCTACTTATAAAATTAGAGCGGGCAGTACCTTCTCCTTGCTTTGCACGGTTCATTTCCCTAGCCAGTAACCATTGAGGACACCTGCCACAGGAAAAAGATTGTGATTTAATGATCCAAAGCCCATTTTTAGACACCACGTAACCACAAAAGAGAGAGGCCCAAGGTTCTGTGGCCCACACATGGTTGACATAAGTGTCTATGATAAGGTCCACCCAAACAAGAGGACAGGGAGCATGTCAACACAGGTAATCCCCATAGTAGTTCACAAAGGTGAGTCTTGTCTTCACCTAACATAATGGTTCTGCACCCTGGCTGCATGTTGGAACCTCATAGGGAGCTTTAAAACCCTAGTTCAGTGTTGGAATCTCGGGGCAGGAAGGGGAGGGGACCCAGCCATCAGTGGTTTTTAAAGCTTCCGATGTATAGCCAAGAACTACTGGCCTAAAACAACGTGATTATAGATAGGCAGGTCATTTGTGGAACTTAGGCCAGTTAATTGGGAATCTCACTAAAGCAATTCAAACTGGAGAAAATTCTATAAAAATATAATAGTGTGTATATAGTACTTTATATGTGTGTAGTACTTTATATTTTGAGGTATTTTTATGTTTACATGAGAATACTTTCTTGGGAAAAATGCTTAGCATCTTGTAAAACTATACAAATGTTAGATGTCATCAACCCTGTGTTACAATTGAGAAATCAAGCAGAATGAGAAGTCTGGGACTTATTTAGGGTTTCACTAAACAAGTGGCTGGCAGAGCCGGTACTAAAATTGGGGCACCGGACTTTCCTGTATCCTTCTACAGAGCAACCTGGGAATCATGATTTTCTTTGAAGAACACTATAAAATATTGACATTTGATTTCCTCTATTATGAGCTGTTATTTAGTCTCACAAATCTGTATTGAATTGTTTTAGGTTGCTTTAGAAATGTGTTACTTCAGTGTATCGAATCAACAGTACAATCACAAATGAAACAGTCTGTCAATCTTAGCTTGTCTGAAGCTTTCAAAGTTTGTGTTGTTCTCGGTATTTGCTCTTTTATTTATTTTACATGCCCTGCACCTGCAGCAAGTATCAAAGGTTTAGGGAAAATTGCTGAGAGGAAAAAATGTAAAATGAGGAAAACTTTATCCATTAACTTAGTTTCTTTTTTTGCAAACCAGAATAGATCAAGGCTGTTATTTTGTTTTCATGGCTGAGTGCTTTAGTACAACCCCAGAGAAGCTGGTGTGGAGGCGGATAATCTCAGGTATAGGGTGAAGTTGCACCAGCAGATTCCTAACGGTTGACTTATTTGTTAATCAATGAATCCTCCCCCCACCCCAGGCCTCATCAGGGCCCCTTTCCCTTATGACTTGAAGGTAAAGAGTCAAAACTACATGGCTTTTATTGAACACTCACTGTCAGACATTTTACACCTAGTCTCTGATTTAATTCTCAACCACCCTGCCAGGTAGTTGTTACCTCTGCTTTATAGGGCGCACATTGAGACTCAGCGATTATGTATGTAACTTTTCTAAATCAAATATCTAGTGAGTAGCTGATGTAGGACAAGAACTGAAGGTTGCCTCTGCATTCCCAAGTCACCCAAGTTTCCTAACCATTCAGGTGAATGCCGCTGAATAAGCCCTTTCTTCACCTGTGGGGAGATACGAGTCCCCTTCCTCTGTGCTGCACCTGTTGATGTGACATAGACTAATTTTCTGGGAGGCAGTTTCTCCCATGTATCCAAAAGAAAAGAGTGTACCCCGTGTCCCTGAAGTTCTCCGCTTCTCACCTCTTCTCCCATCACCCATGGCATTTGCTGGCTTGGGATGTGGGAGATCACAGTCTAAATTTTATGACCAAGAAACTGACCAAGAAACAAACCAAGTTTCCACTGACTCAGTAACAAGATTTGCAAAATCTTCAGTATCACCAGAGTTCAGAATCTTTTGAGGCCATTCTGGACTGAGGGTGCAGGAGCCAGGTAGAAACAACTATAAAAATATCAAATGAGGACAGATCAGCATTGCAGTAAAAAGACAAAAAGAAAATGCATTTTTAAGTGTAAATAAAATATCTGCCATTCAAAACCAAGATTTTAAAACACAAGAAGAAATCAAATACTAAGAAAAAGCCAATACAATCAACAAGCAGAATAAATGTCCTCCATCTGAAATTAAAGTTATAGTAATACAACAGGTCAACAAAGATCTTAATCTATCTAGGATGCTGCTGTGGTGTGAATGTGTCCCCCCAAAATTCATATGTCAAAACTTAATTGCCAATGTCATAGTACTAAGAAGTAGGGCTTTAGGAGGTGATTAAATGATGCGGGCAGAGCCCTCATAAATGAGATCATCACCCTTATAGAAAGAGGTGCAAGCGAACTGTCCTTTCTGCCATGTGAGAGTGCAGCAAGAAGTGCTACCTTGGAAGCAGAGAGCAGCCCTGACCAGACGCCAAATCTGCCAGTGCCTTGATCTTGGATTTTACAGCCTCCAGAACTGTGAGAAACTAAATTTGTGTTCTTTATAAATTTACCAGTCTTAGATATTTTGTTATAGTGGCAAGAATGGACTAAGACAGATGCTCAAAGAGGTAAATAAAACTATAAATTCCATTCAACATGGCAAGAAATTACAAAATAAAAACAGGCATAAAGGAAACAAGAATGAATTGCTATGAAGAAAAATTAATTTAAAATGCTAGAAATGAGAAATTTAATATTTGATGAATTAGTGATTAAAGGAGAATTAATAAAGCAAAAAATAGTACTAAGAAAGTCATGCAAATCACAATAAATGTGAATCAATTAAATTTACCTATAAAAGAGGTCAGGAGATTAGAATTCTTTTAAAACCACAAAGGTTTAAAATCTTTTGAAGTGAAAAATATATATATACACTAAGACAATATTTACCAAAAGAAAGCTGGTTGTAGTAAGGCAAAAACTATTAGTAAGGATAAAGAGATACTCCACCAAGAAGATACAAATATTATGAAATGGTATGCACCTAACAATTTAACTTCAAAATATGTAAAGTATATAGTAATACAATTACATGGGGAAAATCATGAATCCATAAGTATAGCAGGAAATTTTTAACATTTCTTTTTTTTTTTTTTTTGAGATGGAGTCTCTGTCACCAAATTTTAACATTTCTATCAGGTATGTTGAAATAGACAGATAGAAGATGCAGACAAAAATCAGGAAGGACATGGAAGATTTGAGCAACGCAATTAACAAGTTTAATCTAGTGGAAACTTATAGAGCCATAACTTCCTGGAAGCACAAAACTCCCGCTGGACTCTTCTAGGCATTAATTAATATTTGACTCTCTTCTGTAAGATTCACTCCAGCACTCCCATAGATAAGGCTCCTATATATCATTTCTACCTTTATTGCATAAATGACAGTAATAGTAGCAAAGATTTATTGAACTTTTATTAAAGGGGTAATTACTTTATCCATTACTTAATTTAATCTTCAAAATAATTGTCTATGGCTGTACTTTCCAATGTGGTAGCTACTAGCCACACGTGACTCTTGCACATTTGAAATGTGGCCAGTCTGAATTAAGATGTGGTATAAGCATAAAATACACACTGGAGTCTGACTTAGTACTAAAAAAGAACATAAAATACTTTATTAATAATTTTTACATTTATTACATGTTTGACAAACAATTTCATGCACACCAACAGCAGACCAGACTATTGTGTGACCATGGTGGAGTAAGGCAAGAACAAGACCACTCAGAAACTGTGTCTGAGCACAGACAAAACAAGAACACAATCCAAACCATAAAAATGACCAAACATCCCACTCTCCTACCTAGTATGAGTGACTACTTCTTCTTTACCAGTTCCAACTTTTGTCCTATTTATTCCTCTCACCTCCTAGATAAAAATTAAGGTGTAATAAAATTGTTCCCACTTCCAGATAGCACCCAATCCAAAGCAAAACTACATTTCTTTGAATTCTTCCCCAAATCATCTAACACACGTTCAAATCCTATAACAACTGTTTCCTAAAACACTTTCTGAAATGCCTAGTGGCCCCTCTCAGTGTTCTATTTCCCTCACTGCAGCAAGTCACTAAACGAACTTTGTTTAATTACAGGGTATTCCTGATGGTCTCTGGCTAGAGGACATTGACAGCACCATTTAACAGATAAGAAAACTGAGGCATAGAGAGGTTAAATAACTCACTTAAGTCACACAGGATACTGGGCTGTCATCAGTGGTCCGCAATCTGGGCTGCACATCAGATTCTCTAGACATGGGGCCTGAGTGAGTATTCACATATTTAAAAGCTCCCCACAATGATAGGCAGCCAAGATTGAGAAACAAATATATGATGTCTGTAGCAGCACTTCTCACTTTAACATCCCAACTGATCACTTGAGGATCTTGTTAAAATGCAGACTCTGATTCTGGGTGGAGCCTGAGATTTCTGTTTTTCTAACAAGCTCCCAGGTTATGCAGATGCTGCTGGTCCATATTTTGAATAACTGGGTCTAAAGTGCCTCACAGCTCCAAAACACTGACTTTCTAGAAATGCGCTTTGTTTCTCTATTTATCTAGAAATATTTATTCATTTATTAAGCACGTATAATTTATCCAGCACTATGCCAGGTACTGGGAATCTAGCAGTAAACCACAGAAAAATGTCTCTGCCCTCCCAGAGCTTGCTTTCTAGGGAGGGATTGAGAGGGAAGTATCAGGCTGTCCAACTAAAGCAAGGAGAGACCTAGGATCAACTCTTTATTGATCATCAAGCTTGACCTTGATGATGGCTGGGACCCTGAGTTTCTCCTTCCAGCATTAACATTATAATATTTGATTTCTCTCCTGAACAGTATGATTTGGGAAATCATATATTGTTTCCAGAGGCATTTGTTTGCTAAAATAGTAGGAATGGGGGATGGGAGAGAAGAAGAAAACCAATATATTCAAGGTCATAAAAATAGAAAGCATGTTGTTATTTAAAAAAAATCATAGCAACTGCAATGGAATATAAAAGTGAATTATTTAGCATCCATGAGATAACCCCCCCAAAGATTATTACAGTTTTAAAGTAGGTCAGATCCTGTAACTATGTGTCTCCAGACTACCTATAATAAGTGAAACTCAAATGTTTTCATTGCTCTTGCATTCAAATGGTTTTAACATGAAATTTTAATTTGTCTTCAAAAGTATGTCTGCTGTTGGGAGCTTGGGAGATTTGTTAACCCTGGCTTTTTTGTTTCTCCTGAATGTCAGACTGGCAAACCAGTTTGTTTAAAACTGTAATTTTCTTTCTCTTAATGTTTGGTCAGTTTTATGGGATAAAAAAGAGAAAAGCAGCCCTTAATACCTAGAAGCTAGTCTGACACTATCTGCTGTGCCTTTGTGTTCTCCTGTTGAAGACAACACTTCCACAGAAGATCAACATCAGAGAAGGCCACTCTGTGACCCTGATGGACCAAGACAAAAACAAGACCACTCTGTAATCATGTCTGAGCCCAGACAAAACACGAACATTGTCCAAACCACAAAAATGACCAAACATCCCCCTATCCTGGCTAATATAAGTAACTGTTGCTTCTTTGCCCCTTCCAACTTCAGCCTTGGTCTATTCTTCCCTCCTTCTGGACAAGATTTATTAAGGTACCCAATCACTGAGTTCTCTTGGCACGTAGTGGCCACTCAAGATAAAATTGTTGAATAGAACTCCAAATCCCTAATTTCATACACACCCTTCTGTGACCACTGTTTTCTATTCTTCTAGCTCATCTGCCTTCTTTAAGATGCATTGATCTTACTGAAAGCAAAGTCTGGCTTTTCACCTTCTCCAGGCCTGGCCTCAGCATATAAACATTTCTGAGGAAAATCGCACCGCTTTGAGTCCGTAAATCTGAGCACCAGCACACTGTTCACACATGTCATGAGGTTCATGGTAGAGGTGATATAGGGTGTGTTCCTGGTGGCGGTGTTGAGTAGTGTTAAAATCCAGGGAAGGGAAGAAGAGTTTGCGATGGAACTGAGGGTCTCATGGAGAAAACGAGAAACTAAGAAAAGTGAACAGTGGGAGGTGTCATCTTAGGAAGCACTGGCTTCCAATGGAAGAAAGTGGCATTTAAGTGTCCCTCGGATAGAAAGTAATAAATTTTTTTTTAGGGCATAATCCTTCACTCCCCACCACTCAAATGTGAGTCATCCCATTTATAAGCCCTTTTACAATATTTTCAAAAGGAGTTTATTTAACACAAAAGCAATGCCAGCTAGCTTTGCATGCAGGGATAGAGAATCTCATAGGGGCCACATCGCTGGATATTCCACAATCATTGTTACCTCAGATCACTAGATGGCATGGAATCTTCCCGCTCTCCGACCCATAAATCCTCTTCCTCATCATTTATCCTGTCCTCTGCTCCCATCTCTTTTATGACTGAGCACATCTCCTGTTTCTACTATGTTGGGGCATTCTAGAGTCTTCTCCCAAGAGATGCTTTCTTTTAAGCCCCCCAATCACCTGCCTGTCTCCCAAATTCATCTTTAATGTTAACAAAGGAGCCTGTGTACTGAAGTCAAAGTCTAAGAGCACCTAGTGCTAGTGTTGTCACATAGCAGTAGACAAACACTCTTCCTTGGGAAATAAGATAGGCTGAATAATGCCCCCCCCAAAGATATACATGTCCTAATTCCTGAAAACCATAAATGTTACCTTATATGGAAAAAAAAAAGGATTTTGCAGATGTGATTAAGTTAAGGATCTTGAGGCAGGGAGATTATCCTGAATTATCTGGGTCGTTCCTGAATGCAATCACATGTATCCTTCTATGAGGGAGGCAGAGCGAGAGCTAACAGAAGAGGAAAAGGCAATGGAGACAGAGATTAGAGTGATGAAGCCACAAGCTATGACATTCTGGTAGCTGGCAGACTTAAACTTAAGACATGAAACCATTAGAATTCTAGAAGAAAATGCTGGAAAAACTCTTCTAGATATAGACATAGGCAAAGAATTTATGAATAAGACCCCAATGGCAATCACAGTAATAACAAAAATAAATAAATGGGACTTGATTAAATTAAAAAGCTCCTGCATAGCCAAGGAAACAACCAACAGAGTGAATAGACAACCTACAGATTGGGATAAAATATTGACGTGCTATAAATCTGATAAAAGGCTAATAACCAGAATCTACAAAGAACTAAAGAAAATCAGCAAGAAAACATGAAATAACCTCATTAAAAAGTGGGCAAAAGACATGAACAGAAGCTTTTCAAAAGAAGATAGACTAATGGCCAATAAACATATCAAAAATGCTCAATGTCACTAATAATCAGGGAAATACAAATTGAAAACATATTGAGATATCACCTAACCCCAGTGAGAATGGCTTTTATCAAAAAGTCCCAAAACAATAGTTGCTGGTGTGGATGTGGAAAGAAAGAAACTCTTATACACTGTTAGTGGGACTGCAAACTAGTACAACCTCTATGGAAAATAGTATGTAGATTCCTCAAAGAACTAAAAGTAGACCTACCTACCATTTGATCCAGCAATTCCACTACTGGGTATTTACTCAAAGGAAAAAAGTCATTTTTTCAAAAAGACACCCACACTCAAGTGTTTATTGCAGCACAATTCACAATTGCAAAGATGTGGAAACAACCCAAGTGCCCATCAATTCATGAGTGGATTAATAAAATGTGGTATGTATATACCATGGAGTTCTACTGAACCATAAAAAAATGTTCTAATTCCTTTTGTAACAATCTTGATGGAACTGGAGACCATCCTCTTTAGTGAAGTATGGCAAGAATGGAAAAACAAACACCACATAAACTGACTATTAAATTGGAACTAACTGAACAGCACTCATGAACACAGATGGAAGTAAAACTCAACAGAAATCAAGCAGGTGGGAGCAGGGAGAAAGGGATGGGTGAAACCATACCTCATGGGTACAATGTACACTATCTGAGTGATGGGCACACTTATAACTTTGTCTCAAGCAGTACAAAAACAATCCATGTAACCAAAGCATTTGTACCCATGTAATATTCTGGGGGGAAAAAACCACTTTTGGAGTAGGAAAAGTTTTTAGGGGATGCCTTCAGAGTGGGTGACCTTTCCTGAAATGTCATGGTCTGTGCAAACTTCTAGTATTCAGTTAGGCAAACATTAACAGCCTGAGGCAGATAGCAGAGGAGGGCCAGGGAAGTTGACGCTGCTGAGGGATGTTTATTTAGAAGTGGCTAGAAAAACCAGGGAGTGAAACCTTTTGCAGAAAGCCCTTTACTTTTCTGAAATGATCACTGAGCTCATCCAACTCAGTGTTGTCCAACAGGTACCAGGAATCAAAACGTTCAACTGAATGAAAACGTTTTTAGCCTCTGAGATCTAACCCTTCCCCAGGCTAGTGTGAACGAAGAAAACAAAACAAACAAAACTCCCAGAGTGTAAGAGCCATGCCATGCCCCAGAGGAGTCTCAGGTCCCTTAATCCAATAATTCTTTTAAATAAAGTTATTGTTCATAATTAAGATATATAAGCATATTACAGAAAATTTATAAAATAGAGAATAAAAGGGGAAAAATATCATATACTCTGTCTCTCTACAGAGAGATCAGGCCGAACTACCTTATACGAAAGGGCCCCTCCCTCATGGCTATCACTTTACTTTTATTCTCATCATGGCCTTTATCACTATCTGAACTTATGGGCCTCATTATTGCTTCCCTGTGTATTGAATGTCTCTTCCCATTAGCTCCATGAAGAACCTGGTCTTGTGCCTCGCCCCATATTGTACCCAGTACATAGATGAGTGCCTGGCACCACAAATAAATATGTTTGCAATGAGTTAACTGGATGGGTAGATGAATAGATAAATTCTGTATATTCCCTTTTCTCTTAATGATGTATCTTGGATATTTTTCTTATGCCTATAGAGTTGTTTAACCTACAAGAAATATGATTAGTATACAGTTTCTTATGAAGAACAAAAATAAAAGCCTGATTCCCAAGTATTCTCTACCCACAGTGTTCCTACTCCATCTGGGAGAGCTGATCTCTAATTTTCCATGCTCCTGGTTAACCACTTCACAGCCCTTTTCCGACCTACAGTCAAGGCAAAGATGTTATGGGCAAAGGAATGAGGAGAAAAGGACCGAACATTGGTATAGTCTGTGGAAACAAAACTAAGCCCTATTTGGATAAATGGTGCTGATGAGTGATTCCAAATCAAAGTGGCAAAGGTGAAAGTTCAGACCTTATACAGGTGAAGCTCATTATTCACGGATTCTGTTATTTGTGAATTTGCCTACTCATTAAACTTTCTCTGTAACCCCCAAATCAGTACTCATATGCTTTTGAAGTCATTTGCTGACATGTACAGGGCAGCAAAAAATTTGAGCCACCTGATGCACAGATTCCCAGCACAAATCCCTAAGATCAAACAAGGGGATGCTCTGCTTCCTTGTTTCAGCTCTCATACTGTAAACAAGTGTCCTCTTTGCAGTCTATTTAGTGCCACATTTTTCACGTTTTTGTGCTTTTTGCTTATGTCAATGTTTAAACTGGTCTCCAAGCACAGGGCTGAAGTGCTGTTGAGCACACAAGGAGGCTGTGATGTGCCTTATGGAAAAAATGTGTGTCAGGTGAGTTCTGTTCAGGCATGAGTTACAGTGCTGTTGGCCATGAGTTAAATGTTAATGAATCAACAATGTATTACATGAGGTTTCTTTAAACAGAAACACACATAAAGCAAAATTATGCATTGACTGGTTGACAAAAATGTTGTGACCAGAAGACCAGGAACCTACCCCTGTGTAGCCCCCGGGATTAATAGTTCAGTGTTCCCTAATTCAGTGTTCCAGGCAGCTTTCTAGAATATAACTACTGTAAATAACAAGAATTGACTGTATTTCTTATTAAAAACATTTCACTGTTTTTTTTATATACAATTTGCTAAATATACAAAAGTATAAAGAGAAAAACTCACCCATGACAATGACAATTGTCTGTGTGTGTGTGTGTGTGTGTGTGTGTGTGTGTGGTGGGGGGGAGAGAATAAGAAAAGGAGTCCTGCATTTTTTGCTTTCTTTCACTTAGAAATGTATTCTTCTTACCTGGTGATGTGACTCGAAAAAAAAAAAAAAAAGGAAATGTATTCTTCATATTTACCCATGTGTTAAAAGTAAAATCAAAGGCATCTTCAAGAGGGTTGAGGAAGAAGCCACAAAGGTGGAATAAGGGTGAGGAAAGCAAGACAAAGACTGGATGAAGTCAGAAATCGTATGCACCCATGGATGGAACTGAGTTTTACCGTAAGATTGACCTGGTTTCAAATCCTAATTCTGCTGCTTACCAGCTGTGAGATCTTGGGCAAGTGACTTGACCTTTCTGAGCCTCTGTGTCAGCATTATCACGGTGCGACTGACACCTTCTCCCTCCACTTTTTGTCAGGGTGAATAAGATCATGTAGGTAAAGTATCTGGTTTGGTTTTGTTTATTTTAGGAAGTTAAATGTAACATTGCTGAACTTTTAATATCACTATGAAATAGCTATAAAAATAATTACTAAACAATTATTAAATACTTTGCTAAGCAAATTACTAACTAATTACTAAATTATTACTTAAGAAATTACAAACCATAATTTATTGTCATGCCGACATGGCAATTTGTTCACAGAATAGATTATATACAGTTCAGGCAATTATAAAGCTCACAGGTGAAAATACAAATTTTTTTTTATAAAGGTTATATGCCTCCAATCTGTATACCCACCAGCAATGGGTATGTAACAAACAGAGAATAAACAATAGATTTATGCTTTGTTCTTTGTTCATGATTTCCAAATACAAAAGTATAGACTATCTGAATTCATCTGATATCATTTTGCTTCAGACAGTGTTATTTGCAACAAATGCAGAATTAAAGAAAATAGATGTTATTTGGTTTGTATCATAAACATACACATATGATTTCTTGTAAATACTATTAGAAATGGCTAGTGGAAATGCTATTGGAAACAGGACATACAAATGTTTGAACACTAGATTCTGGCTGCTTTATAGAGAAAATAATAATTAGTTCTTTAATTAGTTACTTTCCCTCTATAACATTCATTATGTGCCAGACCATGTTTATGTGGTGTACCTAATTTAATCCTATGACAACCTGATGCAAAAGACCCTGTTATTTCCCCATTGTACAGATGAGGAAACTGTGGCTCTGAGGTTAAGCGATTTACCCTGGTTACAAAGTTGTTAGTGATGGAGTTGGATGCAAACCTAGGCAGTCAGATTCCAGAACCCATTCTGTTGATTCAGAATTATACCACCTTTTAAAATAATTAGACAAGCAAAATAAAGAGAGACTATTTAATGGCTTATAAAGAAATATCATTAGAACATCCTTTAATAATGCATACCATCATTTCAAGATAATGAAGGAATAACAAGATCCTTTTGTACAAATCATTATTTAAAATTTTGCTAAGAACATTTTTAAAAAAGTATTTTCATGAGTATGAACCATTTTTCCCATTTAAAGCTAATATTAGAAGACTTTGGCATGGATATAACGTAAACAGACTAAGTACATGGGCATGTCTGCATGCAGGTCAATGAGGGCAGCAAAGGTAGGTTTTAATTTTTGTTCTCTGTGCCCAAGACCACTGGCAGCCTCCCCTACATCTGTTCTCTCCTTCTTTCTCACTAACCAGCATCCAGATTCTATTTGAGGTGGAAAGCATACAGCCAATAAGACTGCATTTCCTAGCTTCCTTTGCGACTGGCAATGGTCATAAAAGTGTAGTAATTAATTAGTAATTTACTACACTTTCTGGTGGTGTTTTTGAGAGGTTCCTTTAAAGGGGACTTATTCAGTGGGGGCATGCCATATTTTTTCCTCTGTGTCCTTTCTGAAACATGGATGTAATAAGTAGAGCTTTAGTAAAACTTGACGGAACTTTGAAGATGGAGGCCAGGAGCTGTTAAAGAAAGTAATTATCCTAATGCTTGTTAGAACAGTAAGGAACACTTTATTCCAGACTGTTGCAATAGGGAGAGAGATCAGGCTCAACTCCAAATACAAGGCTAAGTGGGGATTCATAGCAATGGGTGAGAGGCTCCCCCTCTCTTCTACAGGTATTGATCTCCAATAAATATCCTGTGCATCGAACCCCATCTCAGCCTCTGCTTCAGGAGACCCAACCTGAGATACACGCTGTGGGCTGTACCTGCCGGGGTAGATCTGGCTCTAACAGTCTGTGTGGAAGAAGGAAGCAGAGATACAGCACAGAGCACGGATGCTGGCAGACCTGGTTTGAATCCTCACGCTTCCCAGCTGTGTGACCTTGAGTCAATGAATTGAGTCTTCACACCGCTAAAGAGGTAATATTCTCTCCTTTAAAGAGTTGTTATGTGAATTAAAATGAGCTAACGCATGTGAAGTGCCTGGCATATACAATTGTATGTGCTAATAATATTTTTATAACTATTCCTATGGCAAAACTTCATTGTCTTCTCTGCTTGATACTGCGACCCACATAAAAGGGCTATATATCGAATGTTTATGAAGCAGCAAATACCAATATTTATGTGTATTTTCTCATTTAATCTTCATAAAAACCCTATAAGGTGGTTGTCATTGACAGCTGCATTTTATAGGTGAGGAGGCAGAGGCTCAGAGAAGTAATTTGCCCAAGGTCACATAGCAAGTAAGTAGGGGAGCCAAGATTCAAATCTGGGTTTCTCTGTGTCCAAAAGCCAAAGGCTTAACTACTTTGCTGCACAGCCTCTGTCTTGTGGCTCTTTCCCCACCATGAAACCCTTACTAGAGTAGCAGGAGCTAAAATAATAATTAGTTTAATATTAGGCAATGGAAGATCTCAGGGAGAATAGATACAATGGTAATTACTTATATACATCTATATCTGTAATTTTTGTTTTTGTTTTTTTTTTTTTACTATGGAAAGATAACCCTCAACTCATGCCCTGAATCAAACTAGAAATGTGACTGAAGAATGAGAAAGTAAAGGGTTGGACCCAGAGAGAAGCTGAGGGAGAAGCTGAGTAGAGGCCAAGCAAGACAGCGGGGAAGTAGGAGCCCAGAAGAGAAGAGAGTAAGTAGCAAGGTGCAGGTTGGAGAGGCGGCGAGGGCCTTCTAAAACAGGGATCCCTGATATCTGGTATTAACTCACCTGCTGTGCTGGCCTACAGGCCCCCCAACCCCAGAACTATGGTGGAGCCCAAAGATTCAATAGCAAAGTCTTCACACGAGCATGAGGGGTATTTGGGGAAAGCTGAAAAAGAGACTGGAGTCAATGTTTGGGTGGAAACAAGGCAGAAAGAAGGACGCAGCCACAAGAGACAAAGTGGGGTCCAGAAATCAGCAGAAGCAGGAAATCAGAGCGAGCGATAACCAGGAGAAGCATGCGCCTTCAAGATTCCCCCCACGTGAGGGGGAGGCCAGGATATTGGACGACTTGAGACTTCCTGGCCGTGCTGGGTCAGATTGACCGGAGGCCAGTTGGGTGGCCTCTGCTTGGTGTCTACTTACTGCCCCTGCACTGGCAGAGTCAGGACCCAGGATGTGCAGGGCCTGGGCCTCCTCCCACCAAGCCCCTTAAAGAATCCCATTAGAGAGAGAGAAACACACGCTGCCACACGCCAGGTCACCGGGGAGTGTGTGTATGTGTGTGTGTGTGTGTGTGTAAGTAGCTCCAGGGAAGAGGATTCTGTATAGCAGGGCCTGGCACTTCCTTCCCCTTCTCTTAGGCTCCAGCTCTCACAGTTCCCCAGCGCCTTTGAGAGTCCAGAGAAGAGAGAATCTCAGAAAGGGTTGCCAGGGCTGGAGGGAGTCATGCATATAAATGGGCCCTGCAAGAACCTAACCTTTTCCCTCCTCCAACTACAGTAAAAATAAATGCTCCTGACATCAATGCTTAATGAGATTAAGCCCTGCATGCTAATGAAAACCTCTGCAGAGGAGTCACCTGGAGGGAAAAAAACAAGGGGGAGAACACAACCCCAAAAGGACTTGCCAGCCAGGCAAGGAAGCCCTCACATCCCCACCTGGAAGTGAACCTATTCTGTGCTGCTGGGGGGAGGGGTGTGGGGACAGGGGCCTGAGCATCTTGGGCCACCTCCCATCAAAGCAGACACCCCTCCCTGCCTGCCTCTCTCCCACTAATAGTGACAGGGGAAGTTGGGGGGAGGAAAAGCAGCTGTGACAGGGGCCCCTCCAGTACTTTACCCTCCCACTTCTAACCTAATCCACTTTCCAGTTTGTCTTCCAAGGTGTAGGAGGCAGCAGCCTACGGTGGAAAAGCAAGATGGCCTTGGGTTCAAAACCTGCCCCCAGGCATCTACCAGGTGAGAGACCTTGTGCAAGTAGCAAGCTCTTGACACTTCAGTTTCCTCTCAGTAAAATGGGGATATCAGTGCTGTACTCACAGGAGAGCTCTAAAGAAGGAAGAAAATTGCAAACACAGCATGCCTGGAATGAGAAGGTGCTTAGCAGATAGGCAGTTTACATTTGCTCTAAAACAACTCAAAGCTCTTCGTAATTTGCTCTTTTTCCTAAATCAACTAGAAAAGGAATACAGGAGGCTCATAATGAGACGTGAAGGAAAATAAATATTTGCATGAATCAGACACAAGCTGAGGACTTGCCCAAAACGAAACAGAACATTTGTGGGAGATTTAAACAAGGAGCTTAGCCTCCCATCCCCAACCACAGGCCCTGATTTTCCCAGAGACTCAGAGCAGAAAACGCCAAGGGATTTGTTTGGAGTGATTGTATTAGTCAGGGTTCTCCAAAGGAACAGAGCCAATGAGAGATGTTAGATAGACAGAGAGAGAGAGAGATAGAGAGACAGAGATCTATAAAAGGGGATTTATTATGATAATTGTGTCACGTGATTATGGAGGCTGAGAAATACCACAATATGCCATTGATAAGCTGGACAACCAGGGAAGCTGATGGTGTAGTTCAGTTGACGTCGGAAGGCCAGAGGGCCAGGGGAGCCACTGGTGCATGTCTTAGAATCCAAAGGCCAAAGAACATGGAATTCTGATGTCCAAGTGCAGAAGAAGGTGCAGTCCCAGCTCCAGAAGAGATAGCAAATTCACCTTTCCTCTGCCTTTTTGGTTCTATCTGGGCCCTCAATGGATTGGATGGTGCCTGCCCACACTGGATGAGGGTAGATCTTCCTTATTCAGCCCACTGATTAAAATGCTAATCTCTTCTGAAAACACCCTCACAAACATACCCAGAAATAATGACCAGCTATCTGGGCATTTCTTAACCGAGTCAAGTTGACACCCAAAATTAGCCATCACAGTGATGTATGGAGACTGGAAGCTGAGATTGGGCTCCCAGTCTCACGAGCCTTGCTGCTTTTCACTGCTGATGAACCTGGGGCAATATCAGGAGAGAAAGGGGTGCAAACCTCTCTCAGCTGGTTTTGTTGTCTAGAATAACTGGGAGTGGGAAGCAGGTGCAAAGCTCCGCTTTCTTCCTTGGACCATTCCCTACTACAAAGCAAAAGCCTTACACTAATGGCGGGGGTTGGGGGACAGCAAGGCTTGTTGTCTTCAGGGCACAGATGAAGACCAGTTGCATCTGAAGGAAGGGCAGAAGAAAAAATGTAACCACGTCATGGCAGAGCCAAGACCAGCGCACAGCCTTGACTTCTGTTTCAGCGCAAAGACTATGGTCTTACGCTTCCATTACTCCATGCCGTTCGCTGTCATCAGAGAGCTGTCCCTGCTCTTCTTCCAGACAGGAAGTATCAAAGTGAGGCTACCCTTCCAGAGTTTACTCCCCTGAAGGATTCTATTCGACAAGATCAGACATTCAGAAAAGAAGGTACAAAGAGTTTGGTTTCAAGAGAAGACCAATTTTTCCAATGTGGTTGTTAAGGCAAGTATGAAGACATTCTTAAGTTTAGATAAATGTGTTCTTCATTGTTGATTTGACACCAAGAGTTGAAGTAAATGGTAAAAGAAGTTACTATTAATCACTGTCATGAGCAAAATGAATCATAAGTTGGAAATTTATGGACCTTTTTAAAAATATATATATTTTACAAACAAGTTTAAAACTCATCAATCCATTAACTAAAAGCTTTGCTGCCCCAAACATGACAATTTCTCAAACACCAAATCAGTGATTTGCAACATAAATAAATAAAGCAATCAGAGTGATGAAAATTGAAGGCTTCCAGCAAAATCCACTTCTGAGAGCTGCCGCCAAAGGGAAAGCATTTTCAGGCTAGAATTTTGACTAAAAATGATCTGAGAGTAAACTGAAAATGATCACCTCTCTCTGAAACCCCAGTCAATTATGCTGTTTCACAGCAAGGTGGGTACAGATGCAGCTGGGATAAAAGAGAAATAAATGTACATCCGGAGAGAATTCAAACTACAATTTCTTTGATGATATATTACGCAATTTTTTTCCCTAACATAAGCCGGGTTGCAAATGTTATGCTGATGTCAGTAGTGGTTGTGAAATTGCTAGAAGATGGCTGCAGGTCTTTGCTGTCTCTTTAAATGACCAGTTCTCAGATCTCTCATTTCCATGCTCCCTTTTCATGGCTTACGTGTGCTCCCATCTGGAAGCTTCGGCAGTGATGTGGGAGAAACCCCAGAACTTTCTGCGGACCTGGTTGCTTCCTCAGACTGTCTGTATAGCAAAGACATGAAATGTCTCATATGTGCAACTGCTGAGGTCACTCTGCGACTCTAAAGGGACATTCTTTTCCCTCAACTGACCCAAGACATGACTTAGATTATTATATAATGTTTATATAAATGCCATCTACTTAGAGTTGAAGACAGACATTCTAGGACTGTTAAAATGGCCGGGGCCATCGTGGTAGCTCATTGCAGCAGGAGTGTTATTGAGAGATCAGTTTGTGGATTTCCACAACCCTCTCTCCTCAAGTCTTAAACTGGTGTTCAGGTCCATAGTATTTCCTTGCCTCGGGGATTTTTGTAGAGGAAAAAATAGAAAATGCTTAAAGTGCTTCTTGATTTTTGTGCAACCCTTCAACCCAACAAAGAGCTCAGCCTGAGAGGACAGAGGGGAGCATAGAATCTTTAGAAAAGTAGCAAGGGAGAGAGACTTCTGCCAAGGCAGAGAACGTGATGAGAGGTCCACGAGCCCTGGACCACAGCCTGGCGTGTGGCAGCACTTTGGAAGGGGCACCCTCAGAGGGATGGGTGTGTGGGGTGTGTGGGGCACTCAGCAGGGATATATCCAGGTTTGGGGGCCCAAAGCTTCTGGATAACTCTCTTTAAGGAAGTTATAAGAATAATGCACTATTGTTAATATTTATTTAGAATTAAAAAAATAGATCCCAACAAATGAGCAATAAAAATGTTCTGACAAATACCACCTGTGCCACAAAATCCAGAAAAAGTAACATAATGGTTTTATTAGTTTATTAACTGCCCACAACACCTCTGTGATGGTGTAGGGGTTCCATCCCCTACATTGTTGGATGGAAACTCTTTTAACTCTTTTTTCAGATGACAGTTCTGTAACATTATTTTCTATAGGGAAAATGGAAAGATAGTTTATTCTCTTCTCTATCTTGATTGAAATTGTTATGTTTTATAGCTTTGAAAAGTTTTTCATCTTTAATGTTCATTATTAGTGAAGTCATATAAGTTTTTAGAATTGTTGTCAAATTAGAAAATTATCCAGTTTCTTTCACATATGCATTGGAAGATTTTGAGGTATATTTTGTGTGACTGGGTGCGGAAATGGTTTCTAGGTATACTGATTGCTTAGTGAACAAGAATTATCACATCAGTACATCTGGAAGCCATTTCTGCACCCAGTCATGTACAGCAAACCCTGTAGTAAGGGTTTGACTTTATATGTGAGCCAATAGCTACAAAGCTCTCCTAGGAAAACTTACCTGCTACCTTGCTAACCAGGTCCCAGCCTCACAGGTAGTTAGAAAGTTCACTTCCTGGGAGGCCCAGAACCCTAGAAAATTCGGTAGACCTCAAGAAGAGAGGAACTCACCAAATTTACATGTTCTCCAGGTTAAATATGTTGGAGAGAGTTTATTAGACTTGGTTTCCAAGCTTCAGGATAGGAGAAAATAATACAAACTTTTGAAGTTCAATTTGAGATTCCTATTCCATATAGTTGCTCAATACCATATGGCCGTAGATTTGTAAAGCAAACTCAAGGAAGTCTATGTGGTTATTTAATACTCTTGCTGCACCTCTTAAAAAATCAGGCCAAACCCAATGAGAGAGCAGCTTTTTCTGTAATCATAAATTATCTTTGCAGATTATTCAAGATCTCAAGGGGGGAGGTTATTAAGAAAAATTATCCTAAACTTAAAAATAGGAAAAAGAGATTATTGGGTGTTCTTTCAGTGCAATGTTGGGAAGCCACCTGTGATTGATTTTCTATTGACCAGACTATTTTACAATGCTGTAGGGGTAGAAGTTCCCTGGTAGAAGAATTATAGCAATGAAAATGATTTTTGTCTGAAAGCAATGAAAATGATACTTGACAAATGTAAATTTTACCTGCTCATGAGACAATTGATTTTCATTTATGGGAAAGATAACCCTCAAAGTTACAGTTTATTGTCTGTAGGATATTAACCAATTTTACATCTACTAACAAACTCATTGCAACATTTTGTTTACTTGTCTAAATATATAAATCTCTGTTCTTCAAAGTCTCATTTGAATTAGTTTTAACATACTACTGGTTCCCTCATGAGGAGAATAAAATCTTTGACATGTTCATTTTATATTTATAAAGGCCATGTATGTAACTTTTTGAAAATATTCTTTAACACCTGCACTAAAAATATTTCAGCAGTTTTGTAATTTGCCTCCTTAGCCCAGTCTTCCCCTCCAGGTCATACTATACAGTCAGATTAAGCTTCCCAGTGTCCAGCTCTGACTATATCACTCCTGTGCTCGAAACTCTTCAATAGCTACTTCCCCTGGATCCAAGAAGGTTCAAACACATAAGGTTGGTATTCAAGGCCTCTTATTGTCATACCCCAGCCTCTCTAGAGGTACCCTGGGCTCCAGGCAGACGGAACTCTTCACCTTGAGGACACGTTTCACTTCTCACAATTACTCTTGTTTCCTCTGCATTGAATGGCCTCTGGATAAAATCTTCTCCCATCCATGTTGCAAAGCCCTTATCAAATGCCCCCTGACCACCCACAGAAACTCCTTTTCTCTACTCCCATAATCCTTTGATTTGAATACCCTTTAATCACACTTCACTTTGGTCGTATACTCAAAAGTAGATTTAAACTGTAAATTCTTTGAGGACAGTGCTTAGTCCAGTACTATGCATACAGTAGGTGTCCAATAAATGTTTGGTAACAAATAGATGAATGAATGAATTCATTTATACCATTTCCTAAATGTAATGGTTTGATTTTTTTAAAAGAAAGAATGAAAACTATCCCTTACCTTTATTGGGTAGCCCACCTTAAATATTTTCTTGTCATCCTTGTCTTAATTAAACTTCTATGAGACAAAGATTCAAGGACAAGTAGTTTATTTGAGAGGTAATCTGAAAAACACCAGCAAAGGAGTAGGAAAGTGAGTCAGGGAAGAGAAATTGAAGGGTATGTTTTTAAGCCAATTCCCAACTGGTTTTTAAGCCAATGTGAGCAACAGGAGCACAGTTCTATTGGGGTGCTCTAGCGGGTGGTGCAAGGTGAGGATGCTGGGGGCATTTATCTACCAATTGAATGAGTGTTTTTTCTAGGGACGTTACCTCCTGAAACTTCTAGCTCACTCTGCACACAGGTCAAACATACTGCTTTGGCTGGACAAAAACTCTCAAGCAGAGACTCAACAAGGGCATGTGGGCAAGGCACCTACAGTTCATTCTACTATACTGGAGAAACTCCCCATCATGTAACTCAATGTATTTCCTCCAGCTAAAGAGAAAAGACAAGCTCCCTTCTCCCACACCTCTCTGTGTGTCTGATCATACTCCAACAGTGTAGGATTCCATTATCGTCCTAGATTTAGCATTATGGTTTTGAAATATATTGAAGGGTCTCAGGAGTCAGGACTCATTAATGTTTGGCCATAAAGGAAACTAGATACCTGCAATATTTTATTAAGATTGTATAACATAGCAATTACAAGCAAGATGAGATTGGTTGGGACTCCTGCTTGCCTTTATGGCACTATTTCCCCACAAATTTAATGGGCTCCCTCTGGGCTCTGTTTAGCATGCAGGTTATTGTGCTGGGAAGCTGAGGGAGGGGGAAAGGCCAAATGCTGGAATCTGAATCATCCTTGTTAAAAGATATTCTACATGCAAATGAGGAAGGAGAGAAGGGAGGCTCATATCCCTCTGCAGGAAGTGCTTGAAAAGCAATCACAGGGAGCCATCTAATCACCTCTGGAAGGGAAAGCAGAATGGAACACAGCCTCGGGACCCCAGTGGGTCATGAGAAATTTCAACTGGTGACAAAATTTAACCACCAATGTGCTGTGATACAGGGAGAACAAGGCCGTCCCAGTTTAGACCAGATAATTATACCTAAAGAAATGCTACAACTCATGAATTTACATGCCAAGCTCCAGTTCACCACCACTTCCCTTTGTCTTCCCTCCCTCTAGTGTTCTTAAAGGCATGTTCAGATTTGCAGTTCTACTCAAGGAACAGTGGTTCTCAAACTTTAGCCATGTCAGCATCACCCAAAAGGCTTGTTAAAACACAGATTACTGGACCCCACTCTAGAGTTTCCAGTTCAGTAGGTCTGGGGTGAACTTACATCTCTAACAAGTTTCCATGTGATGTGCATACTGCTGGTCCAAAGATCATACTTTGAGAACGACTGCTCTGAAAAAGGAGGCAATGGGAGACAGGTCTTCAGGGCCTCCAAACATCTGCCCAGTCTTCACAGAACTGGTGAAAACACAGTATACCCTCCAAAGGCTCATGCATGTCTCTCAGCTCAGATCTATGTTGAAACTATCATCCTATCCTGGGCCTCTGAATTTGGAGATTTGTATCAGAAAGGCCTCAAAATTTTCCCACCCCCAATCATCTACATTCTTGCTTTTCCTCAAGCTTGTGGATTTTTCCTGAGACCACAGATGCATTATTTCCAGTAAATCTTTCATTCTTAAAAGGCCAAATGGTTATTTGGTATGAATATTACTGCTCTACATGTGGGAAGAAAGAGGAATATCTCAGGAACCAGGTCTGGGGATAATCATGAGCCAGTTGAATTTAATGGAATTTGGGACTGGGGTGTTCTGTCTTCTGGCTACATAGTTGTGTCACTCTGGCTCCCTAGTGTTTCCAAGCTGTGTCATGACTTCAAGGACAGCCTTTGGGCCACAACCAGAACAAAGTAACACCTGTGAAAATTGGAGCTCTCCATCCCAATTTATAACACATAATGATGCTTGGGCATTAGGATTTAATTTTCTCCTAGAATGCTCAGAAAGACCAAAAGGTCTAGAAAAGTTCTCAATTTTTTTCAAAAATAGAATCCCTTTAATAAGGTCAAAATATTTTTTATGCAGCCTTCTCCATGTGAGTACCTATTCAACAGAAAAATGACTGAGTCATTAAAAAAAAAAAAAAGTAGGCACTCAACGTCCACAGCTTGAAACTGCCGTCCAGGCTCAGCGTTAGAAGCCCAGTGGGTCACGGCCAGACAAGCTGCAGGGATGAGTGGTGAAAGGGATCACACCAAGGTGGGAGGAAAAGCAAGGCAAGCAGGCAGGAGCCAGGAGGCAAGAGTTCCCAGGAGCTAGAATAAACTCAAAAGTCAAGAACAACACAGTGTAGGCAGGATATTTTGATACTGAGGGGAGATGGTGCTACTTTGCTCAGGCAGAAAGTCCTCTCTATGCCTATAGCTGTAGCAGTGTCAGCTGATGCTAGGACATGGCCCTCCAGGATCTAGGACTTGAGGCACAGATTGGTGTAACAATCTGTCACAGCGTCTGGATAACATGGGCCTGGGAAAGGGGGCTGGGAAGCAGCACAGCAATTAGAAGTCCAGGTTCGGAAACCAGATCGCCTTGGCTCAGATTCTCACTAGCTGTGTGGCATCAGTCAGGCCTGCCCTAAGTGTCATGCTGGACCTAGCCTTTCTGGCTCCTGAGAGCTAATTATGCATATCTTTTCCCGGCTCCCTGCTTGGTGATGTTGTATTGGTGGACTGTAATCAGCTGTGGTGGGAGTATTCACAGCATGGAAACCAGGTGCTAATAAGGACTTTCTCCACACTGTCCCCACCCTACGCCCCAGAGCTGGTTGTTGAACATCTGCCAGCATTCCACTGCCCACTGCTAACATTTACAGGGCTCAGAGTAAGAGTATAAATGTAGACTCATATAACGTATACCCAAATATTTAAATGTTACAAATTATTCTAACTAGTAGTCACATAGAATTGTTCTGTCCTCCTTCCTTGGCAAATATACTTCCTAATGACCTAGAGTGCTATGTTTAAACCTAGAATTCAAATACTCTTCAGAGTTTCATATGAGGTGGCAGCAATGGAAAAGCCAGCCACTACCTGCCTCCTCTTCCCACTCTGCCCCAGCTCCATCCCATGCCATGTGAGGATCCCGCACATTCAAGCTACCTGGAAACCCTGCAACCACAAAGAGCTTCTCCTTGGCCCTTCTCTGGCCTAAGGGTACACACACGTGGGAGAGGCCCCCTCAGGAGGCCAGCCCTGGGGACAATGCCTGCACAGGGCCTGGAAACATTCTCAAGGTCCAAGTTTGGGCAGGGAATGCTAAGGTACCTGGCTGTGGTCTATAAAGTAGAACAGAGCCTCCAGTTAGGCTGGCACCTTGGTCCCACTGATTCCTTATCCTGTAGGGAAGGACAGGCAAGAGGAGGCCAGAGTGGGGTGCTCCAAAGCCCAGGGCCCAGGGCCCCTCCTGCCCGGGTCTAGAGGAGATATTGGCCTTGGACCAATTATAATCCTTAACTTCTCTGTACCTCACTTGTTTCTTTTCACTATAAAAAAATAATTTTTAAAAGTAACACTTACCTCCTACAGTCATCATGAGGATTAAATATGTTAATATTTGTGCAGCACTTAGTGTTTGAATAAAGGCTTGCTATATACATTAAATAAGTAGTTATGCCTTGCAGAGCACGCTGAACTGGAAAGCTGAAATCCTATACTCTAACCCCTGCTCTGCCATCTATTAACTCAAGGACATTCCCTCACTTCTCTAAGACTCAGTTTCCCTATCAGTAAGCATGGGAGTTGGACCAGACACTCTTTACAGTCCCTTAATTTACCATGGCTTTTGTTTCTAACTAGTGAAAATTTTAGAAGGGATCTTGTATTTACAAGAGAGGGAAAGATGACATGGTTTCCATGGTGGGGGGGGGTTTACTCTAGACCTAGCATTTCTGACTCAGTTAGAATTATAACCACATGTAATCAAATGTCATCAAGATTTCTCCCTCCCTAAGACATATGGTTAGCAGAGTTTCTTTATATCATTTATGGGAGTATAGTATTTCAGTGACATTTACATTTGAAGAATCCCAGGCTGAGCCTCTCAGGCCAGGGGTGGGGGAGTGACCTGCCACTCATCAATCCCCCCGGATCTGACTGGCAGTGAGGTCCCACACAGGTGGCAGCCAGTCTCTGTAGTGCCCCGGCCTGCTCCACCCTCACCCTAGCAGTGCTCAAGGATTCTGCAGCAGTTGTCTATTGCGTTATAACAAACCAGCCCAAACTTAAGTGATAGAAACAGCAACTGCCTCCTATTATTATGATCGTTCACAGGTCTTGGGGCTGACTAGGCTCAGCTAGGTGGCTCTTACTTGGGGTCTCTCATACCTTTGTATGGATTCAGATGGTGGCTGGGGTCATCTCAAAGGCCTCATCCATGTGTCTGGTGCCTGGGCTGGACAGACTAAAGCAGCTGGGAGCTGGAATAGCTGGGGCTTCTCAGCTCTCTCTTTCTTTATGTGAGCTCCACACCTGGTCCCTCCATATACAGCAGCTTCAGAGCAGCCCTGCTTCTCACGTGGTGGCTCAGGGTGCCAAAGGTGCATGTCCCAAAGAGAGACCCGGGCAGAGGCTTTATCACTTTTCATGACCTAGATTTGGAAGTCTCACAGCATTACTTTTGTTACATTCTATTCATTAGAAGTGAGTCACTAATGTTGGCCTACATATACAGTAAGAGATATTAGACTCCACCTCTTAAAGGAAGGAGTGTCAAAGAATTTGCTGAAATGCTTTGAAACCACCACAGATTCTTCTCCCCTCACATAGAGATTGATGGAGTTAGAACCAGAGGAACTAGACAGGGAGACCTCCCTTCCCAAGGAAGTTCATGAGGCTTGGAGAAAGAGGAAGCCAAACTGAAGTCCCTAGGGACCAAGTCAGGAGCCACACTGCTCAGAGAAGACTGGGAAAGCCTCAGGCAGAGGAGGGCTTTCTTGACCTCTCTCTTAGGGGTCCAGCACAGGGCCCAGAATGCCAAAGAGCTAAACAAATGACAGTCTCTGCTTTGTGCACGAGGGAACCTGATCTCTCCAAGCCCACACTCTTCTACCTGTAGATTGTGCTCCTCCCTGGGAAAGACAGTGCCTAGCTGGGGCCAGTTCTGTGATTCTGAAGGAGATGCCTGAAGCAAAGCAGCTCTTTTGAACATTAGATTGACTAGATTCTAGATCACTAGAATCTAGAACACCAGATTTTCCCTACAACTAGATTAAGGGTGGGGCCAGCTGGGCAGTATATTTAGTTAATAACTATGTATCAAGATAGGAAGAACACATTTATAACACTGGAGCTCCTTTGAGGAAGAAGTGGAGTATGATTGAAAGAAATACTCTGATATTCCTTTGACGTTTAACACTCAAAGAGGATGCTTGAGAAACGCTTTAGTTATCTATTGTCACATAAAAAGGCACTCAAAACATAGTGGTTCCAAGAATCAATAATCTACTATTTCTCATGATTGTGATTGAGTGAACAGTTCCTCTGTTAGTCTTACTGGGGTTTACTCATGTGACCGTATCAGCTGGAGAGTTGGTTGGGCTTCTAGGCCCAAGATGGCATCCCTCAGATGTCTGGCATTTGGTGGTGGCTGTTGGCTGGGGCACCTTAGTTCTCCTTCACATGGTCTCTTATGGTACTAGGAGATAGACTTGTTTTGTTTCGTGTTGGTCTCTGGGCAATGTACCAAGAAGAACATGTCGGGTCTCTTAAGGACTAATCTTATAACTTTCTGTTGCTCAAAACAAGTCACACAGCTAGCCCAGATTCAAGAGATGAGGAAATAGACTCCACCTACTGAAGGAAGGAGTGGCAAAGCGACAGGAATACTGTATGGGAGGAATTTATAACCATTTCATTTCACTCTACCTCAAGAAACAATTGATTCCTTCTAAGGAAAGTAGGTCTTGGAAACTCAGGACTTAGGACTTAGGGACCAGAGCTGAATTGTTTGGGAGCATTAAGCCTGAGGCTGAGACCTGCCTCTTGCATCCCCCTTGTCTGACCTTACTCCTGCCTCAATCCCTCACCTTTCAGTTGAATGCATACCTTAAGGCCACCTATTTAAAGCAGTCCTAAATTATTAGCCTTACGGGGTACCCACATGCCTTAGTATAGTCCTACCTGTTCACTCTCCTATACCCTGAAATGTGTGGCAAAGATTCTCTGATACCCATTAATGGGAGAATACACAAGAGCCCCCATTGATCTCAGAGACTGAATATACAAATAGAGGGTAACCACACCATATAAAACCCACAACCTCTGCAGTAACCAGTCCAGGAAGCCAAACCATTTCTGCAGCAATTGGCCCAAAATGGTCATGACTTGGTCATTGACTGCCAGCTGCCAGCTCAGGACCAACCAGAGAAGCCAAATATGCTCACTAACCCAATCACGTAGGATGCTTTGCTTCTAGTTAACCCACTTCCTGCTTCTCCATGCCAACAGCTTCCAATCAAACACACCTGAAGCCTTCCCTTTTCTCGCTATAAACCATTCCCACTTCCCTGCCTGCCTTTGAGTCTGCCAAACACAAGTAATGGAGGCTGACTCCCTTGCTATAGCCAACTCTGAATAAATAGCTTCTGTTTATTTTCGTTAGAATGCTCTTCATTTATTTCCACAATCCCAGGCGTTTCTCTCTAGAAAGGAATACGGAAGTAAGTCTTGTTGAGAGATGATGATGGTTTGAGCTAAGATGGTAGCAGTGGAACAGGTGAAAAGTGGAAGTTTTCAAAAATATTTTGAAAGGAAACTGTAGAAATTGCTGGTAGATGCAGTCTGGAGTGAGAGACAAAGAGAAGTGTTAATAATGACAGCAAGTATTGGGCCCTAAGCAACTGGGTGATGATGGTACCACTTTCTGAGATGGTGAAGATTGGATCAAGAGTTCAGTTTTAGACATTTTGAGATTAGACTTGAAAGCATAAATTTGGGAATCATCAGATTTATGGGGCTTATGGGTAAGGTCATACTGGGGAAACACCAGTTCTTTTAGTCAATAAATATGAAGTAAGCACTCACTATGTGCCAGGCATTGCAGTAAGCTTTGTATATTTAGTGGGTGTCAATAGAAAAGCCAAACTCTGTAAAATATTTTAAAAAGGTTTATTCTGGGCTAAATGTGGCTGACCATGGCCCAAGACAGTTGGGTTACAGTTTAGTTTTACACATTTTAGGGAGACCAGAATTATAGGTAAAATCATAAATTAATACATGGGAGGTACGCATTGCTTTGGCTTAAAAAAGCAGGACATCTTGAAGCTGGGGTTTAGGGATTCTTTAGTTGGTGATTGGTCAAGAATATTCTTTGTGCAAAAATTTGGAGTCAGTAGGAAAGAATGCTTAAGTTAAGATATGGGGGGGGGAGGGAAGGAGTCTCTTATCTGTCATGTGACACCATGCCAGCAAAAAAAAAAAAAAAAGACCTATTTAACTAGATTTTATGGATTATAAGGCATGACTTAACCCTTGCCTTGCATGACCTTAGGTCTTGTTTATAATTTGCTATCTTATTGTCAAAAAGAATCTGTTTTGTCAGCCTTGTGATCTCTATTTTAATATTAATACTGGTCAGTTGTTGTGTCTAAACTCCAAAGGGAGGGAGTACAATGAGGCATGTCCAACCTCCCTTCTCATCATGGCCAGGTACTCAGTTTTAAGGTTTTTCTGGGGTTCCGTTGGTCAACAGGGGGTCCATTCAGTTGGCAGAGAGCTTAGGAGTTTATTTTAACTTTACATGGGAGAAAACGGAGACCATGGCCCTGGCTCACGAATCAGAAGTGTATGTCTGAGATAATAATGTGTTATACACTTAAAAAATTGTTAAGGGTGTCTAACTCATATTGTATTCCTGCCACAATAAAATATATATTTTTTAAAAAGGTGTAATCTGTTGGGAGACTTGGCTATTATTCAATTATTCATGTAGGTAAATAAGAGACAAGTACTATGAGAGGAAGTAATGAGGGATGTGACCCAGTAGGGGACTCCTGAGTTGAGACTTACCTACATGATGACTTGTTAGGTAGGTGAAGTGGGAAGGGAAATCATTTGAGGCCAGGGGAAGAGCGTGAGCAAAGGTCCTATGGAGGGAGGAAGCTTGCTATGAGGCACAGACAAGAGGCCAAAATCCCCAAGCCTGGCCCCTTGACCAAATCCAAACTTCACAGAACAAATCCCTTTACTAAAAGGATTTGTTCTGTAAAATTTGGATTCAATCAAAAGACCACACTCAAGGATCCAGAAGGCCACATGTGGCCCCAAGGCCGCAGGTTCCCCACCCCTGCTACAGAGTTTGTTTCATGCCTAAAGGCAATGAGAAGTTTCACTGGAGGATTTTAATTGTGGAGGGTGCAGGATCAGACTGGTTTAAAATACAGGTTCCCAGAAACCCCATGTTATAGATTCTGATTTAGGCGGCCTGGAGACCTAGGTTTCCAGCAAGCACCCAGGGCAGGCTGTCACATACAGGAAGTCCTTGAACTCTCACCTGAAGTTCTGGGACACCCCTATTCTGCAAAGCACTGATAAGCATCCAGTGACACTAAAGAAGACTTGGGCACTGCAGAAATTTGCCTTAGAAAGGGACACCTGTGGGGTTTTATCGAGGCCAGATGGTGCATAATTAAAATAGAACAAAATGCACTGAAAGGAATGTGCTTCTTCACAGGGACAGAAGGCAGGGGCCTCTGTCAGCCTGCTAACCATGTGTGTGCTCCCGAGACAGCCTGGCTTTGAATAGCTTCTTTCCTTTCATGGGGTTAAACCCAGAATGACTTTCCAGGAGCCAGATTTCAAAACTGCAAGTTCCTGATTCCTAAGACATGTTTGGAGAGGATCAGCCCCAAACTTTCGGATATCCCTGTCCAAGCTCTTCTCCCAACTCTCCTTGATGCTGGCACAAATCTCTTCCCTGAGCAAGAGGCCAGTGCCTGCAATGTTTGTCTTCCGGTTGCTAATTTGTGGACAATTATCACTGTAGCTCAGCCTAACCCCCCCACCCCACCCCCACCCCACTTCTACACAATGATTTGTCTTCTTGCCCCTTGAATTCCTGAACTGAAAAATAGCCAAGGGAGAATAATCAGCAATTGTGAATTTGTTACCTCTAAAATTTGAGGGTTTATTTTAAAAACAAACATAATCTAAAGGAAATAAAGACAAAAAGGTATTTTAATGCTTCTTCCTAGTCTCATGAGAATCAAGGCAGGTGATGGTGGTGTGAACTAAGGTTGTGACAGTGGAGATGGAGAGAAATCAACTGAATTGTGAAACAGTTTGGAGGTAAAAGCAACTGCAATTCCACCATCATTACATCTTTGCCTAGACTGCAAGAGAAGGCTCAAATAATTACTGAGATTTTTCACGATCAGAGTGACAGGATTAGGGCAAGCCCTTTCCTAAATCGCATTAGAATACAAACCTCCCAAAGAAAGATAATACCACCTCAGTCCCTGTCAAGCCTGTCACCTTTGTGACCCGACCCTGAGAAGGAGCAAGGCACAGCAATCTCCAACCCACAGGCCTACCTGGCCTGGCAGGTAAAGTAATGAGTGAAACAGGCCCCCCTGTCAGAGGATGAACAGCGGCCAACACTGTTGCCAGGCAACAAGAGGAGTGGGCAGAAGGACAGGTATCTATAGATCAAGGCAGCCTCTGGAGACAGCAGCTTCTCCAGCCGAGCCCGTTGTGAGCACGTGACAACGTGGGCACAGGATTGCTGGAGTTTCCAATTTTCTAAGAGAATCCAGAAATGTGGATTTTTTTTTTTTTTTTAAAGTGTGAGATACCTTAATTTTTTAACATTGGAATTAACTCAAACTTAAAAAACACTCTATGGGGGAAAGAAGAGAAGAAAAACAGGATCTGTAGGTCAAATTTTACAGTAATTTTGGAACACCTAACCTAGTATGTTTAAACACTAACTTGTTTAACCCTTATATTCATTCTATGAGGTTAGGTGTGATTGTGCCTATTCTGCAGGTGAGAAAACTGAGGCTCAGAGGGCGTGGAACTTGCTCTATATTATTCCAAGGTTGTGAGCCTGAGCTTCTATATTTATAAATTGAGGAAGGAGTGGGTTCTGAGCCCCCTGAAGTTGTGTGCAAAGGTCTGTACAAATGAAAACTTGTGCATTTTTCTCAGAAACGGATCCATAGGCTTCATCCTATTTTCAAAGAGATCCCTGATCCAAACATCAAGTTGAGCATCCCCACCCCAGAGAGGAATGGATGAATTACAACGGGTAGTCACATGTCCAATAAACAGGAGGAGATGTTCGGCTTCCCTGTGGTGAGGAAAATGCAAATAAAAGAACCAGGCTTGTCTGAAAGACTAAGCTGTACGGCCAGCACAGTGAAACTGTAAATGGCTCATTAAATCAGTTATGGTTCCTTTGGTCACTTGCTCCTCTCTTGGGTAACTGTGGTGCTTCTAGAACTAATACATGCTGATGTGCTGCCAGGATGTAACAATTCTGTGCACCAACCTTCAAGGAACAATTTTAAAGCTCAGTGCTTCAGAGTACATTGTTCAAGGCTGATTCTAGCTGTTTCAAAACATTTGTGTGTCTCTTTAATCATTTTACAACACCCTGACTTTCTTTCTATTTCGAAAAGATTTTCAGTAAAAATCATGAAATGAAACTAATGATACTGATCAGATAAGAAATGCAGACTGAAAATGTTTCTATTATTGTATTGCATATGTATAATTATGCCAATAAAATCAATTTTAAAATTAAACAAATATATTACAACAAAGAAAGATAATGATTAATATTTTAAAGTTATATTAATGTAATTTTTAAAAAAAGAAAAAAATTACCTACTTCATCTCAGTAATGATATAATGCTATAATTCTTAACTTCTGCAAATACCAATGATTTTTGTCAAAATTTGCATATTCATGTTAAATAGACAAAATAACCAGATTTGTTCACCTGTCTTCACTCACAGTTCATTAAATAATGATTTTTATTAATTTTAACTTTGAAAAGCTTCTTTCACACAAAGCAATAGAGAAAGCATTAGGAAAAGTCTTCAACCTAAAGATAAGTTTGACAGAGATTCATAAAAATCCCATTTCACAATAAATGCCAGAAATTACACCATTGTTCCCATCTTTGTTTCTTCAGGATTGATCTCAGTGGATTTTAAATGTCTCTGCAGTTGAAACATTTCTACTAAAATATTTTCACCAGAAAACCCACCATAAACTTCTATTACATTTTGTAAAATCTCTGGAGGTTTTCCTCTTCTACAAAAATTGGAGAAAATGACTGAATAGTGAACTCTGACATGATTTGATCTGCTGCTATAGAGTAAGAGTTCGGCACTTGGTGAAAATGATCAAGGTGTTCAAACATCGCCCTTCTGGTTTCTTGGCACTGTAAGACCAGCACCATTGATCATTCCCCCTGGCACTTTTCTTCAAAATTTGATTCTCTTTTCTATGGAATTGTCTATTTCTTTATTTTTTTGTAGTTGTTGCATTGTTCATGGCTTTCTCCAAAATTTCTGTGCTCTGATCTTCAAGGAACAATTTTAAAGCTTGGTGCTTCAGAGTCCATTGCACAAGGACAATTCTAACTGAAAATATTTTTGTGGTTTTTTTAATATCAGACAAGAAAAATTGCCTACAGCCATCATGGTTTATTTTGAATCTCCTATTTAAGCACGAGAACTTGTGGGACCACAGGGGTTGGATAAACAAACCACACCAGACGTGAGCGAGAATTATTGAGAACCATTATAAATGGAAAGAGGCATATCAATAAGGGAAGATGGAAAATATGGTCGTATATCTGAACCATAGAATTTCACACAGCCACTGATAAATTAGATTTGTGCTGGTTGACTTAGAAAGATTTCCACAATGTTTTATTAAATGAGAAAAGAAAGAGGGCTAAAAGTGTTTATCAACAACAAGGCCCTATACACAGGAATGTGTGACTTTATATGATTGTGAGAGCCTGGAGAAGAACTCCTATGAAGACAAGGAGCCATACACTCCTGGTTTAACAGGGAGAAGGAAGGGGAAGGGCCAAAGTAAGAAAAAGTAAGCTGTAGATAAAAAAGAATAAAAAAGAGTGCCATAATAGAAACCAGCATGTAAGCTATCATTCCGTCGTTATAAAGTTATATGTGTGTGTTTGCACATAGCCACAGAGAGCTACGAAAGCAGAAGGCCGGCAGATTCCCCAGCACTGTCTGCTAGAACTTTGCACTGTCCAAATGATGGAAATCTTGTACATTTGCCCTGTCCAAAACAGTTACTATGAGGCTACTGAGCTCCTGAGCACCTGAAATATGGTTACTGTGACCAAGGAAGTGAATCTTTAACTTTAATTTTAATTAATTTAACTTAAATAGCCAGCACAGCTATAGATGATTATTTTCTATGAGCAGTAGTTATAGTTTATTTGTATTTTCTTTTTTCTACTCTTCTATCGTGTTAAATGTTTCTATAGTTATTCATTATGTAATCAGAAAAAAAAATTAGGAGAAAGCAACATGTGTGGTGATTCTAAGAGCTCGGACTTAGGTCCAGACAACCTGGTTCAAATGCTAGTCTTGTTACTTCATTGCTTATAATTTTTAACAAATTACTTAACTCAAGTAACTTTCCTCACTGTGCCTCAGTTTGCTCACCAGTAAAACAGACATGATTATAAGACCTATCTCATGAGGTTATTATGAGGATTAAGTGAGTTTATAAAGTACTTAGAACAATTCTTAGCACATGGCAAGTGTTTGATTAAGATTCACAAATATAAATATCCATTGTACTTGTCAAGGGTCTTCCTTGTATTCCCGAGTGAAAGTTCTGCCTGGTGTATCAGATTGGCAGAACCTAGATCCCGTGTCTGTGCCCTAGCTGCAAGGGAGTCTAGGAAAGCAAGCCCTGTGTCTAGGACTTTCAACTTCTGTTGGGAGCTCCCCCAAATTAAAAAGGACTTCATTTACTGGGCAGGCAAAAACAAATGATAAAAAATATATATATACTACAAATGCTATTTAAGCTAGGGAAAGACAGGGGAGAGAGGAGAACTAATGTAAAATTTTTAAGTACGCCTGGATTCTAGACTCATTAAATGCCTTAGAGGTAACTGTAGCTCTCTGGACACTGTTTTTCCTATCTGCAAAATCAAAATGTTGAATCAGATGAGCTCTCTGGATATCGATGGCTGTGAAATGCCACATTCTCTGATAATCTCTATAGTTGGCATAACTTCAAACAAAAGATTGAGAAGATCTCATAATTATGCTGAAAAAAATGATTTTGCCTGAAGTCAGCTCAAAATTTATGTTTGAAAATGGGTGGGGTATACATTTTTATAGGAATTTTTATCCCTATCTTTAAAGTAACTTGCCAATATTACACTGTTGGTTATTGGAAGAGGTGAGAGGAGACCCTCAATCTCTAGACCCCAAAGCCAGTCCTCCTGTGCTCCCTGAAATGGATCAGGCTATCTTTAAAAGGGAGAGAAAGAGGTGAGGAAAAGGACAAGAAAAGGTAGATTATGGGCTGGGTGTGGTGGCTCACTCCTGTAATCCTAGCACTCCGGGAGGGTAAGGGGGGAGGATTCCTTGAGGTCAGGAGTTTGAGACCAGCCTGAGCAGGAGACAGACCCCGCCTCTACAAAAACAGAAAACTTGGCCTGGCGTATGATGCGCACCTGTGATCCCAGCTACCCTGGAGGCTGGGGAAGAAGGATTGCTTGAGCCCAGGAGTTTGAGGGTTGCAGTGAGCTATGACAACGCTACTGCACTCTACCTGAGGCAACCAAGCAAGACCGTCTCAAAAAAGAAAAAGAAAAAAGATAGATTATGCTCCTGAAAAGACCTCTGGAACTTGATAGTTTTTTTTTTTTTTGTTTTAGCCACAGTCAGAAGTATGGGGGAAAAAATCTTGGCTGCCTCTCCCATATTTGCCACGAAAGTTACTAAGGTTCTTTTAGGCTTTTCCTCGGAATTGCTATTACATATTTTTAGGATTATCCCTATTTCATCTGAAAGTTTTTCTTTAAATGTACAGCTTGCATGTACATGGTTGTTTAAGTTGTGTTGAAATCTCAAGTATGATTCCATGATATCTCAATTTCTTTTCCTGTGGGGGATGTACCTCTTATTTTATAAGCTGAAGCCAGGGCTTTCCAAAGTTTTTCACATCTTGGTAATCATCAAAATGGTATTTGTGCAGTACATGAGGCTTGTTCAGATCCTGAAGTGTCTAGGGGACTCCAGCCCTCAGCCACCCCAGTCCTAGCCCAGCTGCCCTGGGGACTGAGGGCATCAGCAATGCTGCCGCCTGCATCCCTTTCAAGGCTCACCAGCGTGTGAGGCACTCCTCAGAAAGGGCTGGCCTCAGCCCCTGGGAAACTTGGGTTTGATAGCAAACGACTCTTTACACACCACGTTACAGGGATGGATCTGCTGAAGCATGCAGTGTATCAAAAAGGGAAGATTTCACAAAAGTGAAAAGAAAGAACACTGGAGTAGCCCAGTGCCCATCAGCAAGAAAGAATGGGCAAACAAGCTGTGGTGTTTCACACCATGGAATTTACTTGTGAATAAAAAGGAAAGAACTAGCGATTGCATGCAACCACATGGGTGAGTGTCCAGAGCACACTGAGTGAAAGCCAGCACAAAGAGAACATATTGTATTATTCCATTTATTGAAGTTTTAGAACATCCAAACCTCATCTATGCGGGTGGGTGGGGTGGTGGGAGTGGCGATTGACTGGGAAGGTGTGTGAAGGAATCTTCTGGAGTGATGGCAGTACTCTGTATTTTGATAAGGGTTTGTGTTACACAGTGTGTGCATTTGCCACTTAAGATTAGTGCATTCACAGTATATAAGCTTTATCTGAAAAACAGACCAATAAAACACCATAAACAATCATTGAACCTCTAGTTGATGATATGCATGCTGAAGTATTTAGGAGTGAAATATACTGGCATCTGCAACTTACTTTGAATTTCATCAAAAAATATGATGGAATGATGATGGATGGATGAAAGAATGAAGAGTTGGATAGATATGTGATAGAGCAGGTAAAATGTTCATGGTTGAATTGAGGTGGGGTATATGGATATTCACTGTATAAATTGTTTCAAATTTTCTGTATGTTTAAAAATTTTTATAATAAAATATTAGAGAAAATATCACTAAAATGATGTTAATGTGGGCAATTCATAAAAATTATTTATTCAGGGTAGGGAAGGTCTTGTGTATTTATAGATGCTAAAGAATTCTAGAGCAGAAAAGGGTCTAAGAGATCTATTTCAGCAAACTCATTTAACAGATGAGGAAACTGAGGTCCAGAAAGATAAGTGACTGGCCCTAGGTCACACAGCCATTTGGTGGCAGTCCAGACCTAGCCTGCGAGGCTCAGAACGTTCTCAGTTCCATCATTTAGGAAAAGTTTTAGCCCCAAACTTAAGCATTGATATCAAATGTATTTTAGAATCTTGGAGTTTTATTTCTATCTAATAATATATTTCTGCAAATTATAATCCTTGGGATCTACCCAAGCAATTAGTTCAAAGACAATTTTATAAAGTTTGTAGACACTGGGATTTTAAAAAGAATGAAACAGTACTTTATTTTAAGCAGCTTAATTAAAGTCTTTAGCTAGCTACTTCATCTATTTATTGCTTTATTCTAGAGTGTTTTTGCAATGCCCAACTTCTTTGGCAGAGCATAGGGAAATATAGTTATTAATTACTATTATCATAACCACTTCACAAAGCAATAACTACTCAGACTTTCACCCGTACTTCCTAGGAGCAAAAGTTTCACACCAACATTCCTCCAAGACAAGCAACGTCGGAGCAAAATATTCATATGAATCATCAAGAGCTATTATTAAACCCTTTTCAGAGTTTCTGAGTCATTACCTAAAAGAAGATTTAACTTAGGTTTAATTTGAGGAGAAAATAGAGGGCTAGCATTTAATATTTTTTCTTTTCCTTTAAAGAGTTCTGGTCCTTGACCAGGCCTCCTTGTGCAGCCCTCGCCCTGCCTACTACTCTTCCTACGGGAGAAGTAGACTCCTTCTCCCATTGATCCTCTGTAAAATGAGAAGTGTGTCTATAAAGAATATATTCAGTTCTCTTCCTATTTCTGTCAAGGTGGTGTACAAGCATGGGGAACTGTTCCCCTCCCCAAAAATCTATGATAGTGAGCTATAGAAGCAAATGCAAGCATGCATCTTATGCATCAATTTTGCATCAATTTTGCAAATTATCAGTAATACCCCAAAAGGGTGAGAACCCCCTGGGGAGACAGAATGCTGTCTAGAGCAGGTGTGTGGGATCAGCGGCCTGGGAAGACAGCTGGGCAGGTACAGCAGGCAGAGAGGATGGTGGAGGAAGGGCTCTAAATTCTGCTCTCGGCCTGGCTTTGAGTGGATCACTACTTGTCCCTTTGCCTTTGAAACTGGCAGCATCAGCACAGGCTGCCAGCATTGTCAGGGTGCATGAAAGTATTGCAGAAGCCCTGTGGGGCTGAAAGTTGATGAAAACAGGACTGACCAGCTGATGTTTAACATCCTTTCATTCACCTCTTCCCCCTCAAACTCCCTGGGCAGACAGATTCTAATCTAGGCGACTGTGGCCCGCAGGAGTTGCCTGGTAGAGTGGCACCAAAAATAGTAGTCTATCGAATTCTGCAGTGTCGGGAGCATCCAGCTCTGGGGCTTGTCCCTTCCTCTCTGTCCTTTAACCCACCTGGAGGGATTGAGCTTTTCCTCAAAACACATTACTAGACAGGATAGATTAAAACAGGAACATGATTTCCCAGGGCAAAATAACTTTCCACCTAAAGACAACAAATGGAACAAAAATTCAATAAATCATAGAACTTACAGATCAAGAGCTTAAAATAAACACAATAAATATAACTTAAAGAGATAAAGTGTATTAACAATACGAAGCAGGAAAGGGAACTTTCAGAGTTATATATACACCCGTGAAAACTTATCAAATTGTATACTTTAAATATGTGCAGTTTATTTACGTAAATTATACCTCAATGAAGCTGTTAAAAAGAAAACTAAAAACTTACTGACAAAACACAAAGCAAAACTGATAATATCACCGTATTTAACACCCTTCAATGGTTCCCAGTTCTCTTAGGGTAAAGTCCAGTCTCTGCAATGTATCTTGGGAAGCTGCATGACCTGGTGCCTGCTCTGTCCCACTTCACCCTTCCCATGCCCGAACTCTCAGCCAGGGGCCCCAGAGAGCCTGCATTTCTTCCAATTCCTGAGTTCACTTCCAAGCATTTGCCTCCCCGTGCTCCCCCTCTACACACACATACACGTTTACCTGCAGAGTTGCTTTAGGCTTCTGCTTAGCTGTCCCCTCCACCCCGCTTTCACTGACCGCCTCCTGTCCCCCCGTGGCCGGGTCAGGAGCCCTCCTATGTGCACCTGTGGCACTCTGGGCTTTCCATACATTACAGCGTATCACTCTGTCTTGTGAGTGCCTGTTTACTTCTCTGAAGCTCTTCATTATCCCGTGAGAATGTATCGTGGCTCCAGTGCCTTGGACACGGTCTAGAACACGGTATGTTTATTTGGTGATTCAATCAAGAAATCAGTGGGACGTAGAGGATTCCATAGTATATCTTAACATATAAACTTAAAGGAGACCCAGGACAACTCTAAAAGGGGGAGCGGCAGGGTGGTCCAGTGGTCAGAGCCTAGCATGGCAGGCAGAGTTGGGTTCTGACATCAGCTCTGCCAGTAGCGTGACCATGTGCAAGTTCCCCAGCCTCACTGTGCCCCACAGTAGCCTTAGCCATTAAATGGAGATAATGGTGATACCTACTTCATTGGGCTGTTTTGAGGATTAAATGAAATCATCTGTGTAACTTTAGGTCCAATGCCTAATTTGGCCTCATAAATGTTAACTTTAACCAAACAAAACAATGTGATAGTCCTGAGGAGCAAGAAGAACTAAATAATAATAGAAGCCAATTAAATAAATGTTTCTGGTATTGCCAAAACAGGAAAGCCAGTCTAGGGTCAAGTAGCTGACTTGCTCAGTGGTAGCTCGAACTTATAGCTTTGCCTGTGAGTTGTTCTGCCCAGCTTTCCTGCAGTGTGTCTTTGATGAGTCTAAGGGTGTTGAGGCTTGAGTTTCATGTTTTAGGGCCTTTTGCGTTTCTTCAAAACCCGCTGAAGTAATATCTGGAGGTAAGGAGCCCGTAAGAATGTTCCAGCTAGGGAAGGCGGGGAGGAGAGAGATGTCACTCTCAGCTTCCAGGTGAGAAGCCCCTTGCAGTGGAGACTGTGCTGTGTTGCCCAGACCCACCGCTCCAGACTGAAGCACTCATTCCCCAGTTTCCAGCTGTGTTGATGGCCGAACTCAGCTGGGACCCCATCTAGGAATTGCCATGGCTAGAGAGAGCCACCCCACCCAGAGTCACTCGCTTCCCAGGGGCAGCCTGCGTCTATGAATAACAGCTGGTTGATGTAGGAGTGCAAAGGCCGGGCCCTCTCACACCAACTGGGGGTGACTCTGAGGCCATTCCAGCTCCAGAACTCCCTATAGGATTGGCCTCTGTCGAGGTTGCGTAATACTTCAACATTTCTGTCTGCCTAATATGTGCCTGAGGGCACTTCTCAGAAAACTTTTGCCCTCAAATCTCAGGCTCAGAACCTGCTCCCCTGGAAACTGGACCCATGACACCCATTTCTTGACCCATTGGGACCCTCGATACCCATATATCCATGTGCCACTCGGCAAGGAGCCAATGTAGGGATTGGCTACTTTCTCTGAAACCAAAACGATAGAGCAATGAAGAGTGTCTTGGATAGGAAGAATAAAGGAATATTGCCATCGTCCTTAGGAATTTGACATATGGAGTTGTATTTCAGGATAAGTAACATTTTGGAGGGAAACCTTGAGTTCATTGAATGGGTAAAAGAAAAAGGATATCTAGGGGGAAACTTGGGAGATCAAGACATGGATGACGGAACCATCCAACTAAAATGCAATCAACTCCGTGAAGGCAGGGATTTTCATCCATTTTGTTCACTGCTGCACCTCTAGCACCTAAAACAATGTGTGACATATAAAAGTATTTGATAGATATTTATTGAGTCAATGAATATGGAGGTCAGCAGGGGACAGGTGGATGGGTAAGGAGGCAAAGCTAAGAGCCAATTAAAATGTGACAATTCAAGTCCTAGAGAGTCAGTGAGGCAGGGACACTTGAGCTCAACTCAGGCTTTGCTACTTACTAGCTCTGTGACTCTGGAAAGTCATTTCACCTCTCTAGGCCTCAGTTTTATCATCTATACAATGAGACTCATGTTAAATACAGTGACTACAGACTAAATAAAATGATTTAGGTGAAATACCTTGTACAGAGTAGACTCTCAATTCCCTGTTCGTAAGTGGGTACATATGGTACTTATGTATACATGTGTTCACACACACAAAATCTCAAGGGATTCTAGGGTGGTAGTGTTTATAATATGCTTCCAGATCCCCAAGAGTAAGAATTATGGTATAAAAGGCTGGTTTGTCAGTTGTAAAAGGCCTGATGACATATTGGCTTTAAGGGTGACACAAATCAATGCAAAAACCACATTCTGGTCAAGTGGAGCCTATGAAATAAATTTGCAAGGCTGCACTAGCCCATTAATTTGAATCCTAACCATATTACTAATTTTATAGTCACTTAAGCAAATAAATGTTTCAAAACACCGTTTAGAGAGTCACCTAATTTGTAAGTGGACTTTCGGTTTGAATTGACCATTTGAGATACTGCTGCTGAGGCTTGACTATTCAGCTTTGACTCAGAGCAGAACGGTTATGCCCGACAGAAGACAGGCCATTTGACCCTTTTATCTCCGCCTGAGCATTCTAAACACCACCAGTTCCGGACACAAGATTGGCTATGTTATCTATATAGTTACCATGGTATCTAAGCTGCACAATCCATTTGACTTCAGTTTCATTAAATATGGGGTAGAAGTGAGGAGGCTGCCAAGGAGGATGAAGGGCTTCACATAAATCCTTTAATTCCAGGGAATTGTTGGAAATCAAGCACAAAAATACAAGTTTCATATTGTGCCTCTTTTACTTTAATTGACAAAATAATCATGCATTTATTTTGGAGACAATGTTCTGCTTTCCATGGCACCATTATTGCTGATTTGGACATTGTGGTTCTCCTCCCTCCTCATTGAATAGCAGCCATGAAATTTGAACAGAATTGACCCCTTGCTTAATCCTATTCCTCTTGGCACAGTGACTGCTTTAGGTTTCCCAGGCCTAAGTCAATCAGCTCATAACCTTCCTATGACCACAGGGATTGGTTCCGGCCTGGCCCAATCAGTGCAAAGCTAAGGACTCCCCCTTGGACACAAATAAGGGACAGCCTTGAGATGGGGCCCTTACCATATACATTAGAGTCCAGCGAGAGAGAGAAACTGAATCATAGAGCCCCTGGATCAGATAATCCTGAAACCCATATACCTCTGAGAAACCCATATATTTCTGAGATATAAGCTAAAAAGGTTTAAATTGGATCTTCTGTTACTCATAACCAAAAACTTCATAAATAATGCATGTCCATCAGCAAATAGAAATGTGTTTGCATTTCTAAAACTGTATTTGATTTCTTCCTACATTTCGTGACAGGGGTCTCAGCCCACAATCCCATGTAGTGGTATGCATAATATAAGTAGATGGTCTTAATTAAGCAAAATGATTTTTCCTCACATCTGAAGTAGAATTTAATTCCTAAATTTGCCACTTGTTTGTACATGAACTGCATTTGAGCTATGTAATTCTGGTCATTCTGGCTACTTCCATGAATGATGATTAAGCAATAAAAGCTCAGAATGTTATGCAGAATCAGAATTAGATCTGGCACCCACCTGACTGATCCAATATCAATGAGACAATCAGACAGGCAAAACGCATAAACACTCATTATCCAATGAATGGGTTAGTAGAAATTAAAGCGAGTGCCAACACCCTCTACAGGGATAACCTCAAAAGGCCATCTTCTCTTTCCTGCTTGTCAACAAGGAAGAGCAGATGGGTTTGTTTAAGGAAGTTTGGGATGAAGTTTATCAGTGAACTTACCTGCACTTTTCTACCTGTCTATCTTGTTTGGTCTCACATAATTAGTTAGCAGCATTTACTTACAAATATACCTGACATAAAGCTAGGAAGTAGGCTTCCCTCTCCTAGTAAGAAATTCAGTCAGAACCACGCAGGTACTCATGTCTCAAAAATAAATAAGAAGGCAGGGACAATTGGATAATTCTAGTAGTTTTCAATGGTGTTTTTTGAAAGCCCAGAATGTTCTAGCTGTGAATGACAAGAATGCAAACCACAGACTGAACTGGGAGGTTTTTAGCCGTATTGAATGATATCTGAAAAATCCATAATTCTTCCAATGGACTTGGTTTACTGATTAAAATGTAAGGAAATAACACCTGCTATAAATAAATTACATCTTAGTGTATGGGGTAAATTGCATAAACAGTCTTAATTCTTCACCCATCTCTGTATCCATTCCTACTTGTTACCATGTATGTGACTTTGCAGTTCCTCTTACTAAGAGGTAAGAGTATATTTCTCTGCCCCCTGACTTTGAGTTCAGCCATGTGACTTGTTTGGCCAATGGAATATTGGTAAGCAGGTATGATATGACCAAAGGCTGGAAAAGCACTTGCGTAATTGCTCCTTGCTTCAGTGCTGTGACCAAGAGAAGAACATCTTGATCTAGCCTGCTGGTCCCAGGCTAGAGAAATGCAAGCAGCTGAGTCAGTCCCAGCCAAGCCAGCCCAGAACAGCTAACTCCTGGCCAACTGCAGGGCTGCAGACACATAAGCTAAATAAATGCTCATGTTGCACACTGCTGAGATTGTGTGGTTCTTATATAGCATCATTGTGGCAATTGTTAATTAATGGAATGTCAATTAATTAATTGTTATTTAGTGAAATCCAAGGTCCCCTATGCCTCCTTCTGAAGATTTTTTTTGTTTTGTTTTCCATTTGGCAACGTCTCTCTCTCTCTCTCTCTCTCTCTCTCCTCTCCCACACCCAGTTTTTATCCTTTTATCCTTAAAATTTTGTGCTTTTTCCCCACTTAAAGAATATACTTCCAGATCTTTCTTCGTGCACTGATGCAAATGCGTGATACTAGCTTAATACCTAGACATTCAATAGACAGCTCCAAGAGAAATGTGACCATCCTGAGATTTTGAGCATAGACTTTTGTCATATACTTAGCTATAATATATGAACTTGCAGGTCTAACTTGCTCACCACTGCCAATGTATGACAAGCTATCACCAGTTGTCATTCTAGCAGACCTGAAGCAATGATTTACTAATTTAATTTCCTTAAAATGGTATCATAAAACTGAAGCAATATGACCCTCTCAACACACCACTGTTATTTTTAAAAGCTCCATGTAGCCAATACATAAAGATATTTATTCTGATATTGGGCATTACTGAAAAAATCATGGATACTGTATGATTTTTGAAGGATCTGAAAACCTTTACCTGGGGCCGGGTGCGGTGGCTCACGCCTGTAATCCTAGCACTCTGGGAGGCCGAGGCGAGTGGATCGCTCGAAGTCAGGAGTTTGAGACCAGCCTGAGTAAGAGCGAGACCCCCGTCTCTACTAAAAATAGAAAGAAATTATCTGGCCAACTAAAATATATATAGAAAAAATTAGCCGGGCATGGTGGAGCATGCCTGTAGTCCCAGCTACTCAGGAGGCTGAGGCAGTAGGATCGCTTAAGCCCAGGAGTTTGAGGTTGCTGTGAGCTAGGCTGACGCCATGGCACTCACTCTAGCCCGGGCAACAGAGTGAGACTCTGTCTCAAAAAAAAAAAAAAACCGTGAAAACCTTTACCTAAGAAGATGAACTATAGTATTTCAGATATCATGGATACTCTATGATTTTTGAAGGACCTCAGCCAACAGGTGAAAGAGGATCTGAGGATTGTCTTTAGGGATCACTAAAACCTATCACATAATGGTCAGTATGAATGGCTTTAAGTTCCAAACCTCAACCTGTACTTTAGGTGAACTCTTACTGCAACCATTATTTGATGATTAGGAAGTGTAATGGTAACAAGTTGCTAGGATACCGCCATGCAGCCTGGTATTTGTTAAACTGTAACCTATGGGTTAAGAATTAATAAGCGTTTTGATTGGATGGGGTGAAGGGAAGTGTTTATTTGCGTTATTAGGAAGCCAAAGAGGGACCTTTGTCCAATCCTTCATTTGTCTTCATTCGTTTTACAGATTAATTTATTCAAACAAATATTTATTAAGTGCATCCTATGTGCCAAGCACTGTGTTAAATAATGGAAAATGTAGGGCACCTTTGACAGGTTTACAGAACATGGGGAGACCAAGACCCAGCAAGGTTAGGGAAGCTGCCAAGTTTCATGACCTCATAACAGAAACTTAAATCCTAGTCCAATGTTGTTTGACACAATGTGAAAAAACTCTTTGGAAATAAGTTAATATAGATTAATATTCAAAATGAGCTTCTATATGGAGCCTTGTTTAATCTCCATAAGGACAAAGACTTCTCAAGAGGCATGCATTCAGTAAGCATTTTACTGAGTGCTTATTGAGTCTACTTTGTAAGAAACATGCCAGATGCTGGGGAAATAAAGTCGTGTTCTAGCAGGGCCAAAAGCAATTTAAAGACAGAATCCTGGGCAGTGCAATGTGTACTATTGGAGGCATGCTCAGATTGCCATGGCAGCCCAGAGGAGAGGGGCAAAAGCTGCCCTAAAGGGGTAATGAGTTTTGAAAGACAAGGAGGCATTAGGGGGGCTTGGGACAAGTGGGACATTCCAGGAATGGACAGCATATGAGCTGCATTTAATGTAATTAATATGTTACTTAAAAGAGGATTGACATCTTCTCAGTGGTGCCTGATACCTGTGGAGACCGTGTGTCCCTTTTCAAAAATTCAGCTCCTTTCTCCAAAAAACTGAAGGCACCTTGACAGTTCAGAGATCCTAGTCTGGAAAATGATGTAATGAAGTCAATATCTGAACAGATCTTAAAGTACAAGGTGCCGACTCAGGTGGAACAGACCGGCCATTGGCATTTTTCATCTCTCAGATATCACCATGTACCATGGGCTATTTCTTAGACGTCATGTAGGACTTCAGACATGTCTGAGGTGAAAAATGAGGCTTATCCCCTTCTGCATTTTACCCACTTTAATGCGCCATTGATTACCACATGCCTTGTTATTTTAGGCACCACTAAGAAAGAAAAATGCTGCCATTAAGCCATAGCATGCGGCTTTCTTATGATTTAGAAGGTATTTTTAACATTTTTTACACATTGAAAAAGATCTTTTAGACTTATTTAGACATGGGTTTTAATCATAGATCATTTTTGCACACACACAGAAATATAAGCAAAGTAGATACATTAAGATACCCCTAAAACTTCTGCACAGAATGCATCTCTTTGAATCTCTTCAAACTGGGATCGTAGATGTCTGTGTTTTTCCATAGAACATTGTCTTCTGTGCCAGCAAGAGCCATGGTGTTGCAACATTTCTTAAGAGTTCTCCACATTTGCCTCCGGGATTTCCTCCCGAGCTGGCGCTGTTCATTCCAAAAGTTTTAAAGCCGTATGCAGCAAATGTCAACTATGTCAAGACCAAAAAACAGCATCAATTTTAAGGCTCATTCTGATTTCAGAGATTTAAAAATGTGTTTCCTAGAATAACTGAAACAATGGTAAAACAGAGCTGAGGTTTCTCAGCATGGTGTCACTGCTTTAAAACTTAGAGAATAAGTCCAAGGTCTGGAACTTTCCCTCCGACTTTTTACATAGCACCACCCTGTGTTCAGAGATTTCTTTCTTTTTTCTTTTGTTTTTTAAAGACAGCTCTGTTGCCCAGGCTAGAGTGCAGTGGTGTCATCATAGTTTACGACAATCTCAAACTCCTGGGCTTAAGCGGTCCTCCCGCCTCAGCCTCCCAAGTAGCTGGGACTACAGGTGCGTGCCAGCACACCCAGCTATTTTTTTATTTTTTTGGTAGGGATGACAGTCTGTGTTGCCCAGGCTGATTTCAAACTCCAGGCTTCAAGTGATCCTCCTGCCTCAAGCCTCCCAAAGCGCTGGGATTACATATGTGAGCCACCATGCCCAGCACCCAGAGATTTCCAATTTGTGATTTGGCACTTCCTGCAGCCTTATTCCTGTCAGGCCCATTTGAGGTAGGAGCAGGAGGAGGAGCTTCAAGGCAAGCACCAGAGCAAGATCCGCTGCCAGACACTCTCTGATTTTAATCCTGTCAAATTTGTGCTTGGATCCATCTGAAGAGTATTTAGGGTGATGAACTGAGGTGGGTAGGCCTACAATAAGGGTGCTCAGCTCCAAACCTCCTGTTTGCAATAGACATTTTGTGATGCCCTGTGGCAGATTGTATTTTCCAAAGGTGGCCATAGAATGTCTCCTGTCCCACATGATCTTCTAGAACTATGCCACTCCTTTATCAAGATTTGGGGCCTAGTCCTCCCACCCTTGAATCTGTGTGAGTTTGCATCTAGTTTGTAACCAGTAGAATGTGGCAGAAGTGGTATGACTTCTGAGGCTGGGTCAGAAAGGGCCATGCAACTTCCACCTTACTTGCTGGAACACTCATGCTGGAGCCCGGATCTGCCACGTAAGCTGTCTCACTGCTCTAAGGCGGCCATGCTGTGAGGAAGCCAAACTAGCCAACATAGAGAAGCCCTGAAACCATCTAAAGGGAGAGAGATGCCTGGCCACCCTCCAGCTGCCCAACCTTCACCCTCCGTCTGACTGCAACCATGAATTGTAGTTATTCTAAACCAATAAACTTTGAGATGATTTGTTACATGCCAATAGTAACTGGAACACACCTTTTAAGGAGGGATGTCACTCCCATGGAGGACAACTGCCTTAGAGACATTAATTCCTCCACAGGACTTCCAAGTACACTAGCATCAAGGAAAAGCTGAAAGTTCAGACACCAGTGTTGCCCTGACACTTATGCTCACTGGGATTCAGCTACTCTCTCTTCACTGCCTCTGTCCTTTTCATCACCCCTAAGGTCTAGGACACAAAATTTAGATAAATCATCATCTATTGCATAAACAAGGAATAATTTGAGTTAGTTCTAGAAACTGAAAAAAAAAAGTCAAACAGATGACAGTTATTTCCCTATTTAGTTATATCCCAGCTTTCTCCTTTGGGTCTCAGCCCTGGCATCAGGGTCCTCAGGGATGCGAGACAGCGAAGAGCTACTCTCTGCTCCACTCCCCTCCATCCCAGTAGCAAAGGGCGCCAGGCCTCAACGCCTGGGCAAGACTAGGGTTTGTGAGGCTTGAATCTGATACAACTTTGGGAACACTCTTTAAGGGGAAAAAAAACCACAAGTAGGTATGAAAGGACACATTGACTTAGAATATAAATTCACAAAAAATTACAACTTGAAAAAGCTTAAAAATACCACAAACATGACAAAATCCAGAAAAATAACATAAAATTATAATTAATTACCTAATATGCCTTTACAATATTTTTTCCCCTATTTTTTGGTTGCGTATTGTTTGATTGCACTTCATATGACAATTTTATACCATCATTTTCTATATGGTGAATTGGAAGGTTATTCAGTTTTTCCTCTAGGATGGTAATCAAAATATGTTTTTAATTACTGATAGTTTCTTTTGGTTTCACAAGTTGTCATTGGTAATGTCATGTAAATGTTTAGAATTTTTGTGAAATGTAAAAAAACTTCTCTCAAGTTTTCCTGTTGGTTTATTAGTTTTGTTTGTTTTTTTATATATGAGCTGTAAGATTGTTTGTTCTATGAAACAATGTCCACTGAATAGCTTCTGGCAATATTAATTTCAAACCTTGTTTCTCCTTCATTCTCCTCATATTTCCAGGCTGGATGCCACAAGGCATGCTTGTCTCATAATATGACCTCTGGCCCTGGTACTTTTATGTGACATCACACAGTTATGCTCAGAATATTCCTGGGAGCCTCTCCTACGCTGGAACAGCTAGCAGTCACATAAATATGCACAGAACCACATACATATATCACACTCTAACCACATATGATTCTCTACCTCAACATTCTTTTAACCAGATCCTAAGAATTCCTGAGACCACTCCATTGCCACCTGGTAGGAAAGGAAGTGTCACAAAGTTGGAATAGATAGAATTAGGAGTCTAAACTGATCAAGATGCACAACTCATATTTTTGTAAATTTTACAAATACATGTGAACTTACTGTACTTGGCTTTCCTAGGAGAGGACCAGTGCAAGTGAGGGGCACGGAGTCTATTAATAGATCCATCTCTTCCTCAATGAGCCCAGCTTATCCTGGGAAGCCAAATCAGACTTAGCCCAAAGGAATGGTGAGGATCTCGTGACTGACATAGAGTAGATGATCAGAGTTAAGGGTCCAGTGGCATAGTAATGAATATAGTGACCACTGGTGGTGCCAATGGCATAATGGCCACTGTCCAGTGGTGAAGGCCCAGGTGGCAGCACCCTAAGCCTACTATCCCTGGCAAGATGCTGGCTGTGCCTCACCAACACTCGTTCCTGCCTCATCCTGGTTCTCCAGCCTCCCATTAAGACTGTGAGCTTCCCAATACCTTTCTGATAAATTACAATGATCCATAAATACACCAGCATCCATTTCTGTTGTTTCTAACCAAGAACACTGATGAGTATGTGAGGACAACATATACTAATCAAAGAGTCACACACAAATGAATGATAAAAATCTGCAATAAGTGATTTGAAGAAAAGGTGCCTGGGTGAAAATAATCTGGTCTGGAAGGTCCAGGTCAAAGCATGCTTCCCTTAGGACGTGACAGCAAAAATAAGAAAGGCAGAGTCACAGCTAGAGAGGCAAAATGTGTGTGAGGGTGGAAGGGTGGGGAGCAGAGGGGCAGTGGCAAGGGAAAAGGGGAGCGGGAATCGCACTGCCAGGAAGCCTGAGATGAAATGCCCTTCTTAGCCCTAGTGGTTGGAGGGTAAGAAACTAAAGAGGAGGTGATTAAAAATGCAAGTGAAATGCCTCCATGGAACAGTATGATCCTAGTGGAGACTAAACAGCAGCGTGGAGCAAAGCTCAGGGTTGAAGAGAGAGACTGCAGTTCCTACTGGCTGTGTTAAGGAGTCACGTGGACGAGGCCCCTGTTGGAACAAAGGGGACGATGGAACACCTGGCCTTGTTTTCCTGCTTGTGTAGGTGCCACACTCTGCCTCCTCCCACGGAGAAATGCTCCTTCCCCAGATCTTGATCTGGTGACGCTGCCAATCACAGCTCTCCACCCGCCAGGCCACAGTGAGGGCAGAGGACCCAGGCCCGGCCAGTCACATCGTATGTCCAGTCAGCACAGGGAGGATCCACGTGAGCACGTGACCCACTCAGTCCATCAGCCTCCACTTCGACTTTGTTCATCTGGGGCTGGACAACAGATCTTCCCTCCACTCCGCAAATTACCTCAGTGTCTCCCCGGCGTGGGTCCCACACCCGCCCCTGAATCCTTTTCTTGTTTCTTTAGATTAGTTTCGGCTGGTTTCTATAAATTCAAATACATGCAAAAAAATTCCTTTTTATTTATTTATTTTTATTTTTTAAATTTCTTTTTTTAAAGCTAGATGCCTCTAGTTCATCCTTTTTATTTTTTAACAATTCATTTTATAATTATACAATACATACCTTTTGTAATAGATTCAGCCAATATGAAAAAGCATAAAGAAGGCAAGGCCATTTCAGAGTGCCTATCCCTGTAATTTATTTCTGTTTTTCTACATGGGGCTCACAGAACATAGTATGTGCTCTATCATTTTCTAGGGTATAGAAGCCTGGGGAAGATTTACTGAGGTTTATTAATATATGGTCTAATATAAAACTAACATGGTAAATGTTTCCTGGACCCTTCAAGGTATATTCTCTGCCAGAAGTAGTTGCAGACTTTGTTATTTATCTTTTAGGCAAAGTATTAATATATTAATTATATGGTTGATCATTGTGCCTGGGCTTTTTTTTTTTTAATTTGGAGTATGGAGATAATAGTACCCCTACCTAATAAGGTTGTTTTAGAAGATTAAATATGTTAATACACAAAGAGCTTAGAATACTGCTTACCACACTGGGTACTCCCAAAATGCTGATTGTCATCACCACAGATGTTTTAGTTTTATTCAGTTCCTAGATATCCATATTTATACTTTGGCATTTTATCTGTTGAAGGATTGAAGGAAATGTGTTTGTACTCTTCTCAAATTAATCTGTTAATTTCTCCCTACATTTCCAGCAGATTATGTTGTGCATAATCCGAAATTGGTAGTAATATGATCATTGTGGATAATCTCTTGATCAGTTAAAGAATTCTAGAGCTTTTGACACTGAATTTTGATATTAATATCATGATGATTCCTTACTTTTTCATTGTAATTCCTGGCATTCTTTCCCATCCTTTCCCATTCAGCCAGAATCATATTGCTCTGGCATCTCCTGTGAAATACTAAAATTTCAGTCTTACCACGTTCAGAAATCAGTACTGTCTCATTTCCCCAGCAAAATTAGCACATTTTTGTTTCACTCTCACTCCTCCACACTATCTTTTACTACAATGATCTAGAATTTGTCACTAGCATATTAATCAAATTATTAAGTTTTACATTACACATATTTCCTCTCAATTGGTAACATTGTTTGATAGCCATGATTAACACAATTACATAGCACTGAATTTGTACATAATAGGAGACACTGCTAAAAACCAGCTCACATATTTCTTATAATTTTCCTGTTCATCAGTTCTTTACTTTTGATTCAGGTGGTACATTGCTAAAAATAAATAAATAGATAAATAATAATAAAAAAAAAAAAAACCACATGAATTGTTTTCCAGAAAAAGTACATGGGTAATATCCATGCTGTTTGGATTGATATGAAGCTTTGCTATTGTCAGTGACCTAATCCTCCTACCTTACAAATGTCCTTGACATGAAAAATATTCTGATTCTTTTTTTCCAGTTTTTATCTGCTATTCCACCCCCAACACAGTGAGCACTGCCAGCTCACGGTGTGGCATCCTTCAGTTTAGGGAAATTTTCTTTTGGTTCCCTCCAAAATGTTGTTCCTACGACATATGTTCTGTTAATATTTTCCTTCTATCAATCAACCATACTCTGGATTTCTGTTGTCTGTTGTCTGATCTCTGTATCTACCATGTTCTCTCTGGTCGCTTAGGTTTGTCCTTTTCTTAGGGTTCTAGGGGATTTTCTTAAGCCTGCTCTTCACATCAGAGGTAGCTTTTCCCAGAGTCGATGATGCTCTTTGCTGTTTCTAGCGCAATGTTAAGTTATCTGATAGAGGTCATCTCCCCACATGCTCTCCTTGGTGCTGCCAGCTGCTGCTGCATGTCTGTCTTTTCTTTCATCTCATTCCAGAGTCCATGCTCTGCTTCTGAGCAAATATTGCTCCTGCTCCTCAGAACACACCTTCCAGAGAATGCTGTTTATCATTTACACATGGTGTTCACATCCCTTTCTATTTGGTAGTATTTTTGGAACAGAGCAAATGTGGATATTTCCTGTTTACTTAAGTTAATTGGAGGCAATTCTGCTCTTTGGCTCACAAACAAGCAGGGGACCATTCACCTGTTCTCCCCTCCCTGTTTACCTGGCCCTTGCCTACATCCACAGCCTGAAATCAGTGCTGGATAACAGGATGTTCTGAATGTACTAGCTCTGTGTTTCAGACCCCTGAAGACAGTGCGAGGTCTGGGACTGTGGGTGAGAACAGTCCTGCCTGGGACTTCTTTCCGCAGGGGCTTCTATAATTGTTGAAAACTCTGGCCAGGGGTTGTCATCCTGCATGGAAGGAGGGCATCCTTTGCCACTGCACCAGCTGAGAATGCTTGTGGAGGGTATCATGCCCACAGTGAAGGGATGGGGGCAGCTTGGGTTGCATCTGTGCATCAGGGTGAGCAGGGCACTGTGGGGAAAGGCCTAGGCACACAGACTCATGGAACAACCTCAGGGTGCTCGGTTTCAACTTTTATGGAACAAAGTTGTGAGTTGTTTTTCAGTTGCCACGGACTCCCAGGTTGAAGGTCATGTAACCTGAGCATGCCCAGATGAACCCAGTGTGCAATCACAGGTGGATCCTAAGTGCCTGGACCAAAGATCCAGGACTGAATTAAGAAGCAGACACTGTATAGCATGATCCAGGCTCCAAACAGATCAAGCCTTGGCATCACCCCACGGCAGGATCCAGTCAGATCACACATCATTATTCTCTGACTATAAAACTTGCCCCAACCCCCAGCTCAGAGGAAGGGCAGATTTGAGTCCTACTCCTATCTTCCTGGTCAGGCCCCCTGACAATAAACCCTTCTGCCCGCAAACACCCAGTGCTTTAGTGTTTGCCTTTTCATTGGGCTGATGCAAACAAACCCAGTTTGGCTCAGATACATTCCCTCTGTCTGGGAGCTGTTTGGTGAGGAGCTTCCTTTAGGTGTTGCATGTCCTTCAGTATGTCCCTTTGCTGTTGTTGCTTTGTGAGTGTAAGAGGTACCTCTGAGTTTTCCTCTCTGCCTATCTGGCCTCTGTGGTACTGTTTCCATCCCTGGAGGGAGCCTGAACTGCCACATTTGGCCAAGTTAGAAAGGAAGTCGGGGGACCAGAGAGAAGGCCATGTGGTTTCTCTTTGTGGGATCTGGGACCTTAAGACCATGGGGAGTTTCCCTTTTCCTCTTTCTTTCCTATACTCCTCTTCCTCAGAATTGAGTGTGTTAAGTATACACCATCCAGCTCCAGCTTTTCTGCACTTTTCTGAAGGGTGGAAGGTCCAGCATCTTCTCTGTGGCTCAAATTCTGACGCCATCCAACATTTGCATACAGTCTAAAAGTTTTTCCCTCTATTTTTACCCTTTGCCACCTGCTCATTTTTCTGTTTGAGATAGAGGGTTTTAAAAATGTTTCTGTTAATAAACTGAAATCATAGACAACCTCCCTTCCCCCCCTCTTCCTTGCCCTTTGTCAGTTTCACTGGGCCTAAGTAAGTGGGGAAGGAGGCAGACACTCTGTCCTCAAATGTTCCAGCTGAGAAGCTGCAGATTTGCCAGAAACTGGGTGACTGAGGAGTAGATGGCTCAGGACAGCGTGAAGCCTGAAAGTGTTTACCCTGAACCAGCAGCGGCACACTTGAGGGAAAAATGCAATGTTGAAAAGTGGGAACATCCTCCCGATTATGCTGAAAGAGAGAAATAGGTATATGGGGAGAGGCAGCAGGGGCCACTCACATTCCACGAAACAAATGTGCTAAGAAGCAGGAAGCAAACATGGCATCCTGTACTTAAATAGTGCTGGGAACATCTCTCCAAGCCTATCCCAAGTGCTGCCTCATTTGACCCTCACCATAGGAATCACAGCTCATCAACCACATAAGGAGAAGGAGGTCAAGTGCTTGGCTGAAATTCATCACAGCACTTCCTGGGGAGTCAAAGACTGAAAAGAGCTTCCAACTTCTTTCCATCCCAGATAGTTGGGAAAGCTTAAGTGGCCATCCTCTCTGGCTTTACTCAAACCCCAGGAGGGTCAGAGGAAGAAAAATGCAGAGTCTGAGCTTCTATCACCTCCCAACTGCCTGCATCCCTCCCACTGCATGGACTAGGTGAGAGAAAGGAACTCAAACCCCAAACCCCACAGCAATAAAACGCTTTGAGGCTGGCTCACTGAGAAGTAATCTGCAGACTCGGAGGGTATACTTCTGGGATGACACAGGAAAGACATGGCTCCTCCTTGCCATCCATTTCCAGAATATTAAAAAAAAAAAAAAAAAGGAATTTAATATGGTACGCACGGCTGGCCCAGATCACACCCCAGGATGAGTTTTAGGTTCTGATTTGCCTAGGACCAGACCCTGAGGTAAGGGGTATGTTAGTGGTGCAGGCAGGGGTGAGCCGCCCTGATCTCTCAGCCTCAGGGTCCTGCCTCCCTTCAGAGATGGCAGAGGGCCCAGATGAAGCTGGTACAGGCTGGGCCCCTGGGAGCCACTCCAGTGTCCATTACCACCAACTGGCCTACCCTGACAGTTTGTTCTAGATAACGGTTTACGAAGGGGTCAGGGCTAGGTTAGGAGAAAAAGGCAGAGTAATCAGCCCCTCTAGGATCTATGTGATCTCCACAGCTACTCTTCTACCAGCCACCCTCATTCTTCAAAGGGCAAGAACTGCCAGTGGGGCCCGCATGGTTCTGCATTGAGCTTCCAGACCACCACCCACCCTCCCTTCCTCAAAAGCCCCTCTCCTGGGAGCTGCCGTCCTGTCACGAGCATTTTCTCCTCCTGGCAGCCGCCATTGGTCACTCCTCTTGCTCACCAAGGATGTTGGCTCCTAGGTCACACTACTTCCCAACATCTCTGGGTTTCTTCCCTTATCACCTACCGGGATGGTCTTCCTCACCTCTGGCCTCACTATCCCTGCATTCCATCATTTTGTGCCTAACCTCCTAGCTCTGCCCAGGCATCCCAGGTACGACCGAAGGCTCTGCTTCTACTTGATACTGCTCCGCCTCTCAATTTGCAAACCACTCCTCTCTGGCTAAAATACAACTTCCCACTCAACTCTTCACCATATTGGAGTTTCTACCCCATCAAGATTTTTCCAATGTCACCTCCTGTCTTCTTTTCCCATCTCAGCCACATTAAACTTTAGACTCTACATTGTATCACTACAATTTCTCCTGTGCATGTCATCTTAACTCCCTGGCATCTGTCTCCTTTTTTTGTATTGCTCAGGCAAAACCCAGATCTGCAGTAAGTCTCTTCACCCCAGCTGCTGAACTCCGATGAGGGGAAGACAGGTGAGTACACAAACCCCTCAAACACACACACACACCACTGTGTATCCACTACCCTAAACTGACCATCTCATAGCTCAGCTTTGTCCTACCGTTCTGCTATGTTTCCTTAATCAACTTGCTTTTCCATACCAAGGTGAATGTTCACTTCATACCTTCCAAGAACATCCTCTACTCACATATAGCCGATGTTCTCACTTCATTTCACCAAGAAGACATTCAAACTCCGTTACCATCCACCATTCATTTCACCATCCTAATGCTCTATACTTGCCCCATCCCTTTTTTCTGGAGCCCATTATGCTGCAGGATTGTCTCCCCTCCTCATAGATGTCCCATCACTCCTTTCTCATGGACTGTGCCCCTCAAGAATCCCTCCCTCCACTCGCCATCTGGACTGTTGCCATCAACATCCACGTGCTGTCCCTCACCTCAAACGCACCCTTGACCCCACAGCCCTCTCTAGTTATCACTCTAGGCCCCTTTACAACCAACTGCTCACACTGCCCCCTCCCCCAGTTTCCATTTACTCAACCCATTCCAGTCTGCCTTGGCACCCACCCCTTCCTCAAATTGCTCCCATCAAGGTCATCAAACACCTCATGCTTCTAAATCCAGTGGATAGCTCTGTCCTTATTTTATTGAAATCCTCAGCAGTACTCTGTGTGGTCTACTTTCTTAAACAGCATCTCCTCTCCTCTTGGTCTCCTTCTACACACCCGCCTTCACCCAAAGCTTAAGGGTGGACTTCCAAGGGGCTTGTCCTTAGCCCTCTTCTTTTCCCTCTCCATGGACTACCTCATCTAGTCCAATAAAGTTTTCAGACTATCTTTATGCAGATGACTGACAAATTCATATCTCAACATGCCCCAATGGCTACCTTGATCCTGTTTTCTTCCAAAGCTTTTTCACCCACCCCTTAGCCTATCTCTTCTTCTACAACTTGTGCCTTCACACAAAACCTACAAGTCATCTTTTTTTTTTTTTTTTTTTTGTTGAGACAGAGTCTCACTTTGTTGCCCAGGCTAAAGTGAGTGCCGTGGCGTCTGGTTAGCTCACAGCAACCTCAGACTCCTCGGCTTAAGCGATCCTACTGCCTCAGCCTTCCGAGTAGCTGGGACTACAGGCATGCGCCACTATGCCTGGCTAATTTTTTCTATATAGATTTTTAGTTGTCCATATAATGTCTTTCTATTTTTAGTAGAGACGGGGTCTCGCTCTTGCTCAGGCTGGTCTCGAACTCCTGACCTCCAGCGATCCACCCGCCTCGGCCTCCCAGAGTGCTAGGATTACAGGCGTGAGCCACCGCGCCCGGCCTACAAGTCATCTTTTAATCCTCTTTCTTCCTCACCTCCCTCCTCCCACAACAAGTCCACGCTGCTCCTGTCACTGCCACCAGCAGAGTGTCTCTCAAACACATCCTCTCTGCCCATCTCCACTGCCTCCTCCCCCACCCCAGCCCAGATCATCACCATCTCCCATGTGAGCTACCGTGGCAGCTCCCTCTGTCTCCTCCTTACTCTCCTAGCCCCTCCAGTCCATGTTCCACACATCACTGGGATTGGCTTCCTTGAAACATAGACCAGGCCCCTCCACATGGCCTGTAGGGCCCTGTCACACTGGGCTCCCGCCACCTCTCCAGCTGTATCTCCCGTGGCCTGCTGTAGTCTAATCACACTGGCTTTTTCCCATTTCTAGAACATGCCCCACTAGGTTGAAGTTGGCTACCAATTCTTTGCTAGTCTTCTACACCACTCCTCATGCCTCATCAAGAAATGGAGTCCAAGTTCTTTACCATTCAATCTTGGGTAGCCTTGGAGTTCTCTGGGAGCTTTGAGTCACTGGGTAGGAAATTAATCTACCAAGACCACCGTGTTGGTGGGGCCAAATATGGGAACTCTGGTCCCATTTGAGTTCAGCCTTTCAGTCATCCCTACCAAGGGGCCAATCCTGTGACTGGAGCTTTCTTGGATACTCCAGATAGCCCCTATACACCAGTTCAATACCATCTGGCCTCTTCTACCTATCTATATTAGAGTCATGTAGGACAGAATTACCTAGCTGGGCTTCATCCAAGTTTCTTTTTTTTTTTTTTTTTTTTTTTTTTTGAGACAGAGTCTCACTCTGTTGCCCAGGCTAGAGTGAGTGCCGTGGCGTCAGCCTAGCTCACAGCAACCTCAAACTCCTGAGCTCAAGCAATCCTTCTGTCTCAGCCTCCCGAGTAGCTGGGACTACAGGCATGCGCCACCATGCCCGGCTAATTTTTTCTATATATATTTTTAGCTGTCCATATAATTTCTTTCTAGTTTTAGTAGAGATGGGGTCTCGCTCTTGCTCAGGCTGGTCTCGAACTCCTGAGCTCAAACGATCCACCCACCTCGGCCTCCCAGAGTGCTAGGATTACAGGCGTGAGCCACCGCGCCCGGCCCATCCAAGTTTCTGATCCATAAAATCTTGAAATACAATAAAATGTTTGTTGTTGGAAGCACTCAGATTTGGGATGTTTTGCTAAGATTCTGCCTACCTCAGGGCCTTCACACATGCTTCTCTCTGGGATATTCTTCCCACACTCCTACCTGGCTAGTTCCTTCTCATCCTTCAGCTTAAATGTTCCCCAAGGAGGGCCCTTTAGACCACTCATACTAAAAGTTAAAAGTACCAAAGTGAGACTGTATCAGTTCCTTGTTTATTTCCTTCTCAACACTTAAGTAACAAGTAGGCATTACAATTAAAATGATTAATCTTATCTTCCCTTCTAGAACAGACATTGACAACCTATGGCCCAGAGGCTGGCCAGCTGCTTTTTTAAATGTTCTACTGGAACAGAGCCACACTCATTTGTTTATAAATTGTCTGTGTGCTCTTGATATGGCAGAGTTATTAGTTGCCAAAAAAACCCATGTGGTCCACAAAGCCTAAAATGTTTACACCCTGGCCCTTTTAAAAAATATTTGCTCACCCCTGCTGTAGAGTTTTGGAAAGCAAGGCCTATGACTCTCTGCATCTTTTATACTACCTGGCATTTAATAGGTACAAAATAAATATCTGCTGAAAGAAGTGAAGAGCCTCAAGGCCAAGCTATAAGTCTCTTTCTATAATGGAAGGCTCTTTTTGGCACAACAGGGTTAGATGGGGGCTGGGTCAGTTCCCTTCTGATGTCCCCAGATTCTAAGGGGTCCCAGGATGAAAGCTCTGGAGGAGAGGCACCAGGACTCGTAGGTCTCAGGTCCATGCTAAGTCCAAGCAGACCTAGCCACTTCATCACTCCTTCTCCTCAATTTCAGGGGAAGAAAAGGATTGGGGACTGGCTGAGACCCTCTCTCACCTTTTAGAAGCCAATTGCTTTGGTCAACCCTCAGGCAAGGGTATGACTACTTTCAGAAAGCAAAGAGGGTCCTCTGCTTCTCTATCCTCCCCACCAAACATAGACTGGGCTAGACCCTGGAGAGGAGCCACAGAGGAATGTGGGGAGAGACCTGTTATTGCTTTGGAAGACCCTTGCCATCAAGGAGAAGGGTATGGTGACAAATGCTACTTCCTGGACAAACAAGACTAGATGAGGGATAGGTGTGAGGTTGTGTGTGCAAACATACAAAGAGGAGGCAGGCTATGAAAATCTGCAAGAGCCCCTGGGATGAGCTGTGGATTTTTGCCCCTGATGCCCTGAGTTGGAGGGTGTGCTGCTCAAAACATACTATACACACTGATCCTTATTTTAATCTGGTATCATCTATCATCTCTTAGGCCAGAAGAGAAAACATTCTCCTTTCCCTCCCTCCCTCTTTAGTACCAAGGTCCTCATCTTAGGTTCCATGGGTCCACGGAGGGTTGCCTCTAGTGACGAGCTGGGATCTTAAGGCCTGAGACTGAGCCAGATTCCAACAGTCCCAAATCCTGGAGGGCTTCCAGTAGCTGCTCCCGGGCAGCACCAATAAAGGAATTCTCCAGAAAGGTAGGCAGGCCTCCCACACCATCCCGCAGGGTATACAGTGGTACCCGAACCAGGCCCAGCACCTGTAAAAGGAAGGAGACAGGACACACTGGGACCACAGGTAGCTGAACCCATTAACTCTATCCTCTCTTCAGCAGACATTTTAGAGCAGAGACCTCACCCTTTAACATGAAGCAGAACCAGGCCTAAGGCTCATACCTCACTAAGCCTAGTGGGTGTGACCCAGTACAGGCAAATGACCAAAGACAGGCTATTCAGCTTACTGTTCAACTTCAGTGGCTCCTGCCTCAGGGATGCATACATAGCTCTATAGGACTGGTTGTCAAAATGTGTTATTTAGGTTACCTCTATTAGCATTATTTTCTAACATTTGAAAAATGCAAATTCCCAGTTTCCACCCTCTTCCCAGTTGTTATAAAAATCTCCCCCAGATGATTCTGATCTATGTCAAAATTTGAGAACAGCCTTCATATACAATGTTTCCCTACTCCCCTAGCCTTAAATATTAGGGCCACATCTTCCTAAGAAAAACAGAGGCTCGGCAATAAGGGACAAGGGTGGATGCCTGGCCATTATCACATTATCAATAGGGAGAAGTAGAGAGACTAGGATGGGTATAGTCTAGAAAGCTCTCTCCAGAGCCCAGGAAAGGAAGGGTGGAGAGAGACCTTGCAGGGAGCCCAGGTTGGCAGTATCATCCAGATTAGAGATGACCAAGATGAAACTAAACCAAGAAAATGAGGAAGAGGGCAAGGTCAGAGCAGCAAAGACCTCTCTCCTCCCTCCCGGGATGGTTTCCAGGGGTAGGGAAAACGCTGGGGGGAGGGGAAATCAGGTATGGGACAGGGTCCCAGTCTGGCCCCACCTCCAGCCCGTGGTCCTTGGCCCGTGTTGCGCCAGTCTCCACTGCCAACAGCTGCTCGAGCGTCAGACGCTTGGCATAAAAGTGGGCCACCACGCGCGGCCCAGACCCTGCGTGCGAACTGCGGTAGTCAGCGCGTTCCACGCGGAAGGCGGCCACCGCCTCACCCAGCTCCTCGCGCAACTCGCGGTTCAGCCCGTCCTCCAGGCTGCTGTCCTGCGTGTCCACGAAGCCACCGGGGAAACCCAGGCGCCCATCGAAGCGCATCTGCATCTGCGGGAGGAGGAAGCGGGTATAGGCAGAGACGCCCCAGAGAAACCCCCCAGGGAGGGTGCAGGGCAGAGAGGGGAGTGACCGGCAGCGCCCCCTCCTCACCAGTACGGCGTAGCGCAGTGGGATGCGGCCGAAGAGCATCCCAGGGTCTGGAGCATAGAGAAGAGCGTGACACGCATGCCGCCACCCAGGCCCCAGCGCCAGGGCCTCGGCCAGCTCCAGCCTGCGCGCCCCGGCCATGGCCGGACGCTGCTGCCCCTGTGCCGTCCCTTTAGCCACGTGGGTGAGTGGGCGGGTATCACCGCGGACCAATCCGAGCCTGGGCGGGGCCGCAAGGGCCAATCCCAGCAGGACCCAGGGGCGGAACCTAAGCTCATTGGGGCGGAGCGACGCGACTGACCCCGGGCGACAGCCAATCGGAGCGGGGCTTGCAGACCAGGCTGTGGTCCCAGGTCCTTGGACCCTCGGGAAACCGAAAGCAGCCTCGGGGTTGGGCCTCTTGCGGGGCGGGGCTGCAGGTGTGGTCCCTGCCTTGAACCTGGAGCTAGGCAGGTAAATACGTGCCTGCCTCACAGTCTGGAACCAGTGGGAGTGTCCCTTAGGGTCCAGAGAGCTGGGAGGCTCATAAGTTTTTGTAGCCTGAGCAGGATTTAATTACAGAAGCGTCCTGGGAGCCTCAGGAGCAATACAGAGCGTTCAGCGAACTACCTTTGGTCTAGACTGGGTGGTACAGGAAGCCTAGGTTTGGGGCTAGGAAGGAAATGAGGCAGACTTGGCTTCAGAGACCATGGCCTACCCTAGGGACATGAGGATGGGGAGGCACGATGGTGTAAGGAGGATCTTGAATGGTGGATTTGAGGGGACTGGGGGACTAAGTGAGTGTGGGGGTCGGGGGAGCGTTGGGCTAGCGTTAGTTCAGATACTTTGGACTGTTAGTTCATGTATTCTGGACCAGATGGAAGTGGTGTCACTTTCCGAGAGGGGGATGAAGGAGGGGACTGGGCATTGACAAGTGTAGTTCTAGTCAGGCATTGGGGTGGCCTTAGGCACTGGGCAGCTGGTTATGCGGGTCAGAGGCACAGGAAGTGGCACAAGGAGAAGTCACAGGGTCAGTGAGATTTTGTCAGGAAAGGTGGGTGTGGGGGGAGCTGTGGGTGGAACCCTGTGGCACAGGAAGGGGAGTGAGGAGGGGCAGGAGTAGAGGAAGCCCGCTTGGCTTTCTACACTTTACCTTTGAGCTTGAAGGAGGGTGGGGACAGTGCAGTACCCTCCCTCAGGGCCGGGGGCTATTCAAGGCCTGATGGTGAGGAACAGGGATTCCGGATACCTCACTCCAGGCCAGGTGTTCCTCAGCCTGCAGATTGCCCCCACACCAGGAATCAATAATATACATTAGACTGCAGCAGGCAACTTCTTGAGGGCCTGGGCATAAAGGCACAGACTGTAAGTGACAACACGTGATGGAAAAGAGGCCAGAACCCACTCAGACACAGGCTTGTGTCCTTAACAAGCTGCTTAACTCTCTCAGATCCTGGTTGCTCATCTGTTAAATGGGGATGATACCAACCAGTTAGGGACATGGGGAGATGGAAGGCAGTTAGAGCAGTTCCAGACACAAAGTACATGTAGTCATTCTTAGAGTCGAGGGAGAGGGCACAGCGCTGTGCCTCATGTTAAAGACCCCAGGGTTTGAACTGAGCCACACTCCTGAGGCCTCAGTACCCCAAGGGCATATTAGTCCTGTATGGCATAATCTTTCCTAGCTTAGTCTTCTGAGTTTCAGGGCAGAGATGCCATCTACTGTCATCAGGCACCTAGATCAAGGTGATTAGGCTGTAGATGTGGCACAATTGCCATTAGCCTGCTAGAGTTCTAGGGACCTTGGAAATTGCCCTGGTTTAACATTAGAGTCACTTTGCACAAAGCTTATGAAAACTTTACAAAAACTACCTGTTTCAGGATCCAAGCCCAGACCAATTGAATCAGAAGCAGCCCAGACTATTAAACAACCAGAATGGAGATTCAGTGCCTTGCTCCTCCCCTAGCATTCTAATGGTGACTTGGTTTCTCTCCTAGATGGGCTACCTTTAAGGATTTAGAGTCAAACATGCCCTTTTCAGAGCTTCAAGCTGTTCTTTCTTTCCTTGTTGCTTGAGGAAGCTTTTAAAGGTGGACTCAGCTTTCTAAGGTAACCTGAAAAACTACAAAACCAAGGCAACTGCTATACAGGAATTAATTATTAATGCTTTTGAGACCAGTGCTGTTTCTGGATGAACGAATATGAAAGCCCTCCAGACTCCTCCTCCCCCCAACCTTGCTATCTCTTTCAAATTGCTCTTGGCCTCTGCCCTACCTCCCCACTCCCAACAACCATCCCCAATTCCATTCTCCTGAGGCAGATTGCCCAGGAGTCAAGATTCGAGGTAGAAGCCTTAACCTTGTGCCTCTAGAGCTGCTTCAAGTTCACAGTGGTACTCGGAGACAAAATAACTCAGTGGTCAGCCTTGAAGGATGATAAGGAACAAATTCGTTATTTCAAAATTAATGAGGAAAAGAATTAAGCATTTATCCTGTCTTTTTTATATGGGCTTTTCCTCAGGGTTACATAATAATTGATGAGAGGAAATTTCTCTTATAGAAGTATTCTAGCTAATCAATGAAGAAAGAGCCAATCAAAATTCTACCATTTTTTAAACTTTAAAGAATTCTTGGATCCCAGAGAATGATCATCAATGGCTGTTGACATCATGAAAAGACAGTTGTTATATACATTATGACAAAAGAACACACCACTGCTTATGAATTGTTCTTACCAAAACACTGAGCTGTATTCTTGATGTCATTGATAAATAACAAGATCAATAAAATTCATCTTATTTACTGATACATATAACAATTTGTAAGAAATACAAAGGAATAACTTTTTAAAATAGCAGGAAGAGATTAGAATGATCCATGTAGTAGTGGATTAGACTTTGAAACATCAGTATGAATTCATATTTGGCTTGATACAGGTAGAGATGGCTACATATAGAAATATGGATGTACATGTATATATAGAAGGGTTAGCATACACACTTATATTTGCTTTTCTGTCACCTGAGTGCACCTAGATACAATCATACCCCAGGAAAAACAAAGACACCCCGTGTCCAGATCTTGGTTTCCAGCATTATTTTCCAAAAAAGAAATCAAAGCTCCTTGGAGAAATGACTCATTCCAGCACTAGGTAAGGAATATACATGATGAATACACCATAAGCCTGAAGCATCTTGTGATGCTACAAATTAATGAATTTCAGCAAATAAAAAGGAAAAAAAGCTGTATTGATAGGAGTATGTCAAAGGAACAAGGGCACAGGAGTCAACTGAAAAAGCTCCTAATGGCCAAAGCTGAAAAATTTTGAGCAACCAAATACAGTAGTGTTGGATTATAACCCAAAGTATAAAATAATTATCTACAGGTCCCTCTTGACTTAACTATTAATAAATTAAGCATTAATAAATACTTAATTAGAAAATAAATGGGAAAGGAGAGAAAAAAGTCCCATGTAGAAAAATTGGCAATAATTTATGTAGCTACTCTGCCTCAAGGAGGTGGACCATAATTCCCTACTCCTTAAGTGTGGATTGTGAATAGTGACTTCAATCCAAAGAGTACAGTATGGAAATGGGAGAGGAAAGGAGTAACTTTATAACTTTATGGAGAAACTTGACAAACACTGCCTTGCTCAGGTGATCAAGGTCAACATCGACACTGATAAGTCATATTAAGAATGTACCCTTAATATGATGTAATGAAAATGGTGCTTTTGTTTGTGGTTTTCCTCCTAAAATGACATAACCCCTGTCTAATCCTGACAAAAACATCAAACAAATCCCAGTGGAGAAACATTCTACAAAATACCTGACCAGTAGCCTCAAAATTGTAAGTCATTGTCTTAGTCCATTAGGGCTGCTGGAACAAAATACCATAGACTGGGTGGCTTATAAACAACAAAAATTTATTTCTCACAGTTCTGGGGTCTGGGAAGTCCAAGATCAAGGTGCTGGCAGATTCGGTGTCTGGTTAGGGCCCACTTTACATTCACGGAAGAACTTGTTGCTGAAACCTCATAGGTGAGAAGGGGTGAGGCAGCTCCCTGGGGTCTCTTTCATAAGGTCACTAATCCCATTCATGAGGGCTCCGCCCTTATGACCTAATTGCCTCCCTAAGGCCCCACCTCCAAATACCAACACATTGTGGGCTAGGATTTCAACATATGAATTTGGGGGGAACAAAAATATTCAGCCTGTAGCAGTCATAAAATACAATGAAGGTCTGAGGAACTCTCACAACAAAGATGAGCCTAAGCAGCCGTGACAGGACCAAATGGAACATGGTATCCTGGAGCAGAAATAGGACATTAGAGAAAAACTAAGGAAGCCTGAATAAAGTACGGGCTTTGATTAGTGATAATGTGTCAATATTGGTCTATTATTGTCAGAAATCTTCTATAACAATGTAAGATGTTAATTATAGGTTAAACTAGGAGGAGTATTTGGGAACTATCTGTACTATTGTCACAAATTTTCTGTAAATGTAAAACTTCTGAAAAATGGTTTATTTTTTTTTAAATCAAGAGAATACCATTAGTAAAATATAGACTGAAGAGAAATTTACAGGACAAGTGACCTGGTTTCTTTAATAAATGAATTACAAGGGAAAAAGAGACATGGAGACAGAACCTATATATTAAAAAAGATTGAGGCTGGGCGTGGTGGCTCATGCCTGTAATCCAAGCACTTTGGCAGGCAAGGTGGGAGGGTAGCTTGACGCTAGGAGTTTCATACCAGCCTGTTCAACACAGAGAGTCCTGTCTCTACAAAACATTAGCTGGGCATGGTGACATGGAGCTGTAGTTGCAGCTACTTGTGAGGCTGAGGCAGGAGGATCGCTTGAGTCCAGAAGTTGGAGGTTACGGTGACCTATGATTTTGCCACTGCACTTCAGCCTGGACAACAGATCTAGACTCTGTCTCAAAACAAAAAAAAAAAAAAGAAAGAAGAAAAGGAAGGAAGGAAATGAAGGAAGGAGATTGAAGATATAGATAAATTGAAGTAATTGGGCTTTTTTGGTTTCTAATTTGTACAAACTCAAAGAAAAAAATCAAACAGGAAAATGTGAATACTGACTAGGTATTTTATATATAGGAATTATTAATAATTTTTTGAGGTGACAATTGTGGCTATGTTTTGTAAGGGTTCCTTATCTTTTAGAGATACATACTGAAATATTTATGAATGACATAATAAAAATAATTCAATGAGGGGGAAGAAGCTGAGGGTATAAATAAAATAAGATTGGCCATAAAATGATAATTTTTGAAGCTGGGTGATGGATCCATTAAGAGCTTACTATGTTATTCTCTTTACTTTTATATAGCTTGATGTTTCCATAGTAAAAATTTAAAAATAAAAATATCTTTGTCTTCTCATGAAGTTAAAGGTAAAGGTTACATTTACATTTGAATAAAGCTTTGCATTTCACAAAAACCTTTCACAGATAGGATCCCTTTGGATGGAAAAAAAGGAAGAGAGAGATAAGAATTTCACTTTTTAAGCAGGGAGAAGCTTACAACCAACATCTACCATCTGCCAGGTAGTTCTACACCATTCCACTTCATCCTCATGAGATTTTCCAGGTGCCTCAAATGCAGAGAAAAAATTGAGCACCACTGATTTAGAAGAATATACAATGTGAGAGGAAGGAGGAGATACCACCAGCAGAGATCTACCAGCTAGAACCATTTGAGGTTTATCCCAAAGGACTTCCTGTAAAGACAATTCACCTGTTGAAGGACACTTTGTTTTTTTCCAATTTGAGGCCATTAAACAGAATACATCAAAGAGGTAGACTCCAATGTAATAATCCTCGGAGACCTCAACACCACACTTTCAGCATTGGACAGATCATACAGACAGAAAATAAACAAAGAAATACTGGACTTAACCTGTACTATATACCAAATGGACCTATGGTATGGAATATTTCATCCAAAAGGTGCAGAATACACATTCTTCTCCTCAGCTTATGGATCATTCTCAGAAATAGAACATATGTTAGGCCACAAAACAAGTCTTAACAAATTCAAAAATATTGAAATCATGGCAAGCATTTTCTCTGATCACAATGGAATAAAACTAGAAATCAATAACAAGAAGGACATTGGAAATTATACAAACACATGGAAGTTAAACAATATGTTCCTGAATGACCAGTGGGTCAATGAAAAGATTAAGAAGGAAATTAAGAAATTTCTCAAATGAAAATGAAAGCACAACATATCAAAACATAGGAGATACAGCAAAAGCAGTACTAAGAGAAAAGTTTACAGCAATATGTGCCTACATCAAAAAAGTAGAAAAGCTTCAAATAAACAACCTAATGATGCTTCTTAAATAGTTACAAAAATAAAAACAAACCAAACCCAAAATTAGTAGAAGAAAAGATACAATAAAGATCAGAGCAGAAATGAAATTGAAACAAAAAAATACAAAAGATCAATGAAACGAAAAGTTGGTTTTTTGAAAAGATAAACAAAATTGACAAAACTTTAGCCAGATCAAGGAAAAAAAAAACAGAGAAAACATAAACACATAAAATCAGAGATGAAAAAGGAGGCATTACCATTGACACTGCAGAAATTCAAAGGATCATTAGAGACTACAATGAGCAACTTCCATATGTTTGTATAATTTCTAATAAATTAGAAAACCTAGAAGAAAAGGATAAATTCCTAGACACACATAACCTATCATGATTGAATCAGGAAGAAATCCAAAACCTCAATAAATCAGTAAGAAGTAACAATACAGATGCAGTAATAAAAAGTCTCCTGTCAAAGAAAAACCCAGGACTTATGACTTCACTGCTGAATTCTACCAAACATTCGAAGAAGAACTAATACCAATCCTACTTAAACTATTCCATAAAATCCAGGAGGAGGGAATACTCCCAAATTCATTCTATGAGGCCTATATTACCAATACCAAAACCACAGAAAGGCACAACAAAAGCAGAAAATTCTAGGCCAATATATCTGAAGAGAGGCAACTACTCTCAACAAAATATATAAACCGAATTCAACAACAGATTAAAAAGATTATTCATCATGATCAAGTGGGATTCATCCGAGGGATGGAAGGATGGTGCAATGTGCAAATCAATCAATGTGATACATCATATCAATAGAATGAAGGCTAAAAAACATAGGATCATTTCAACTGATACTAAAAAATCACTTGATAAAATTCCACATCCCTTCATTACAAAAACTCTCAAAAAACTGGGTATAAAAGGAACATACCTCCACATTCTTCATGAGGAAACCCAAACCCAAATCAAAGGACATTTTACACAATAATCAGTATGCATTCTTCAAATTTCTTGAGGTCAAAAAAAGTAGAGAAAGGCTGAGGAATTCATCCAGATTAAAGGAGATTAAAGAGACGTATAGTACTGGATTTGATTCTGAACTAGGAGAAAAAAATAACTATAAGGGATATTAATGGGAGAATTGACTAAATTTGAGAACACACTGTGGGTTAGATAATAATATTATTTCAATATTAAATTTCTAATTGTTATTAAAAAAAGAATACAAATAAGCAAAGCCCCTCCTCTACTACTAAAGCTGAGGGCAGGCAGATCTGTCCTCTCTGGCTCTTGGGTGCTAGAAAGGATGCTTATGACCAAAGCACAGCAAATAAGATGCTCTTGCTCAGGACATTGATTTTGGAGAGGTGACACATGGTAGATAATCAGACTTAAGGGTCCAGTGGCATAGTAATGAATATAGTGACCACTGGTGGTGCCAATGGCATAATGGCCACTGTCCAGTGGTGAAGGCCCAGGTGGCAGCACCCTAAGCCTACTATCCCTGGCAAGATGCTGGCTGTGCCTCACCAACACTCGTTCCTGCCTCATCCTGGTTCTCCAGCCTCCCATTAAGACTGTGAGCTTCCCAATACCTTTCTGATAAATTACAATGTTCCATAAATACACCAGCATCCATTTCTGTTGTTTCTAACCAAGAACACTGATGAGTATGTGAGGACAACATATACTAATCAAACAGTCACACACGAATGATAAAAATCTGCAATAAGTGATTTGAAGAAAAGGTGCCTGGGTGAAAATAATCTGGTCTGGAAGGTCCAGGTCAAAGCATGCTTCCCTTAGGACGTGACAGCAAAAATAAGAAAGGCAGAGTCACAGCTAGAGAGGCAAAATGTGTGTGAGGGTGGAGGGGTGGGGAGCAGAGGGGCAGTGGCAAGGGAAAAGGGGAGCGGGAATCGCACTGCCGGGAAGCCTGAGATGAAATGCCCTTCTTAGCCCTAGTGGTTGGAGGGTAAGAAACTAAAGAGGAGGTGATTAAAAATGCAAGTGAAATGCCTCCATGGAACAGTATGATCCTAGTGGAGACTAAACAGCAGCGTGGAGCAAAGCTCAAGGTTGAAGAGAGAGACTGCAGTTCCTACTGGCTGTGTTAAGGAGTCACGTGGACGAGGCCCCTGTTGGAACAAAGGGGACGGTGGAACACCTGGCCTTGTTTTCCCACTTGTGTAGGTGCCACACTCTGCCTCCTCCCACAGAGAAATGCTCCTTCCCCAGATCTTGATCTGGTGACGCTGCCAATCACAGTTCTCCACCCGCCAGGCCACAGTGAGGGCAGAGGACCCAGGCCCGGCCAGTCACATCGTATGTCCAGTCAGCACAGGGAGGATCCACGTGAGCACGTGACCCACTCAGTCCATCAGCCTCCACTTCGACTTTGTTCATCTGGGGCTGGACAACAGATCTTCCCTCCACTCCGCAAATTACCTCAGTGTCTCCCCGGCGTGGGTCCCACACCCGCCCCTGAATCCTTTTTTTGTTTCTTTAGATTAGTTTCGGCTGGTTTCTATAAATTCAAATACATGCAAAAAAATTCCTTTTTATTTATTTATTTTTATTTTTTAAATTTCTTTTTTTAAAGCTAGATGCCTCTAGTTCATCCTTTTTATTTTTTAACAATTCATTTTAAAATCATACAATACATACATTTTGTGAAAGATTCAGCCAATATGAAAAAGCATTAAGAAGGCCATTTCAGAGTGCCTATCCCTGTAATGTATTTCTAGTTTTACTACATGATGGTCATAGAACATGGTATGTGCCCTGTCATTTCCTAGGGCTACAGAAGACCAAAAAGAATTTACGGAGGTTTTAGAAGGTCCAATATATGACTAATTTGTTAAATGTTTTCTGGGCCCATAAAAGTACATTGTTTGCTTGAAGTTACAGAGTTCAATATTTCGGCAAAGTATATTAATTGTATTTATGGCCTTTGTGCTACATCTATTTGGAGTATGGAGATTATAGTCTCCCTACCTCATATGTTTGTTCTAAGGACTAAATATGTTACTAAATGAAAAGAGTTTCTAATAGTTACCTGCAACGCAGTAAACACTGCCAAAATATTAATAGTTGTCTACATCATCATGATTTTTACTATTTTTAGATCATAGATAGCCATACTTGACATTTTATCTGTCAAAGATTGAAGGATGTGTGTTTGTACTCAATTAATACCATTCTGTTAATTTCTCTTTGCATTTCTGGTATATTGTGCTGTATATAATCTGAAGTTGGTGGTAATTGTGTTACAATTGTGGATAATATCTTGATCAATTAAAGAATTCTAATGTTTTTGACATTGAATTTTAGATATTAATATTATGATGATTCTATACTTTTTGACTGTAATTCTGTGGCATTCTTTCCCATCCTTTCATATTCAACCAGAGTCATATTGCTTTGGCATATTCCATGAAGCAAGAAAATTTGATGTCTTTCTCCAATCTAAGAGTCTTATATCTTCTGAAACCAAATAGCCCTAACTCATTTCCCCAACAAAATTAGCACAACTTATGCTTCTTTCCAACTTCTCCCTACTATCTAACTTTTATGGGGTGATCTAGGATTTTGAGACTAGCATATTAATCAAATCACTCACTATTTTATTTTTACATTATACATATTTCCTCTTAATTGGTAACATTTATCTTGTTAGACAGCCATCATTAACACAATTTCATGTCACTGAATTTGTATATTATAGGAGCCATGCTCACAACCAGCTCACAAGTTTCTTATAACTTTTCTGTTCATCACTTCTTTACTTTTGATTCAGGTGGTTCATTACGGACAAAGAAAAAAACAAACCTGAACTGTTTTCCAGATATAGTACATGGGTAAAATCCATGCTTTTTGAATTTCATTTTGGATTGATATGAAGTTGTCACTATTGCCAGTGACCTAATCCTCCTACCTTACAAATGTCCTTGACATGAAAAATATTCTGATTTTTTTTTTGGTTATCTGCCCCCCCCCACCAACCCCTCACCCCCAACACAGTGAGCACTGCCAGCCCACGGTGTGGCATCCTTCAGTTTAGGGAAGTTTTCTTTTGGTTACCTCCAAAAGTTGTTCCTACGACATGTGTTCTGTCTGTTAGTATTTTCCTTCTATCAATCAACCATACTCTGGATTTCTGTTGTCTGTTGTCTGATCTCTATATCTACCATGTTCTCTCTGGTCGCTTAGGTTTGTCCTTTTCTTAGGATTCTAGGGGATTTTCTTAAGCCTGCTCTCCACATCAGAGGTAGCTTTTCCCAGAGTCGATGATGCTCTTTGCTGTTTCTAGAGAAATGTTAAGTTCTCTGATAGAGATCATCTCCCCACATGCTCTCCTTGGTGCTGCCAGCTGCTGCTGCATGTCTGTCTTTTCTTTCATCTCATTCCAGAGTCCATGCTCTGCTTCGACTCCCTGAGCAAATATTGCTCCTGCTCCTCAGAACACACCTTCCAGAGAATGCTCTTTATCATTTACACATGGTGTTCACATCCCTTTCTATTTGGTAGTATTTTTGGAACAGAGCAAATGTGGATATTTCCTGTTTACTTAAGTTAAATAGAGGCAATTCTGCTCTTTGGCTCACAAACAAGCAGGGGACCATTCACCTGTTCTCCCCTCCCTGTTTACCTGGCCCTTGCCTACATCCACAGCCTGAAATCAGTGCTGGATAACAGGATGTTCTGAATGTACTAGCTCTGTGTTTCAGACCCCTGAAGACAGTGGGAGGTCTGGGACTGTGGGTGAGAACAGTTCTGCCTGGGACTTCTTTCTCCAGGGGCTTCTATAATTGTTGAAAACTCTGGCCAGGGGTTGTCATCCTGCATGGAAGGAGGGCATCCTTTGCCACTGCACCAGCTGAGAATGCTTGTGGAGGGTATCATGCCCACAGTGAAGGGATGGGGGCAGCTTGGGTTGCATCTGTGCATCAGGGTGAGCAGGGCACTGTGGGGAAAGGCCTAGGCACACAGACTCATGGAACAATCTCAGGGTGCTCGGTTTCAACTTTTATGGAACAAAGTTGTGAGTTGTTTTTCAGTTGCCATGGACCCCCAGGTTGAAGGTCATGTAACCTGAGCATGCCCAGATGAACCCAGTGTGCAATCACAGGTGGATCCTAAGTGCCTGGACCAAAGATCCAGGAGTGAATTAAGAAGCAGACACTGTATAGCATGATCCAGGCTCCAAACAGATCAAGCCTTGGCATCACCCCACGGCAGGATCCAGTCAGATCACACATCATTATTCTCTGACTATAAAACTTGCCCCAGCCCCCAGCTCAGAGGAAGGGCAGATTTGAGTCCTACTCCTATCTTCCTGGTCAGGCCCCCTGACAATAAACCCTTCTGCCCGCAAACACCCAGTGCTTTAGTGTTTGCCTTTCCATTGGGCTGATGCAAACAAACCCAGTTTGGCTCAGATACATTCCCTCTGTGTGGGAGCTGTTTGGTGAGGAGCTTCCTTTAGGTGTTGCATGTCCTTCAGTATGTCCCTTTGCTATTGCTGCTTTGTGAGTGTAAGAGGTACCTCTGAGTTTTCCTCTCTGCCCATCTGGCCTTTGTGGTACTGCCTCCACCCCTGGAGGGAGCCTGAACTGCCACATTTGGCCAAGTCAGAAGGGAGGAGGGAGAGTGCCATGTGGTTTCCCCCCGGGGGGGGGGGGGGGGCGCGGTATGTGGCCTTAAATCCATGGGGGAGTTTCCCTTTTTCCCTTTTCTCTGTCCTGCCGATATTCCTCTTCCTCAGAATTGAGTGTTTTAAATATAATCCCCTACCATAAGTGAGAAAGTTCCAGCATCTTTTCCTTTGGATCAAATTCTGATGCCATCCAATATTTGCTTACAACTAAAGGTTTTTTCCTCTCTTTTGCCTCCCACTCCCTGTTCATTTTTCTGTTTGAGATAGAGGGTTTTAAAAATGTTTCTGTTAATAAACTGAAATCATAGAAAACCTCCCTCCCCCTCCCTTCCTTGCCCTTTGTCAGTTTCACTGGGCCCAAGTAAGTGGGGAAGGAGGCAGACACTCTGTCCTCAAATGTTCCAGCTGAGAAGCTGCAGATTTGCCAGAAACTGGGTGACTGAGGAGTAGATGGCTCAGGACAGCGTGAAGCCTGAAAGTGTTTACCCTGAACCAGCAGCGGCACACTTGAGGGAAAAATGCAATGTTGAAAAGTGGGAACATCCTCCCGATTATGCTGAAAGAGAGAAATAGGTATATGGGGAGAGGCAGCAGGGGCCACTCACATTCCACGAAACAAATGTGCTAAGAAGCAGGAAGCAAACATGGCATCCTGTACTTAAATAGTGCTGGGAACATCTCTCCAAGCCTATCCCAAGTGCTGCCTCATTTGACCCTCACCATAGGAATCACAGCTCATCAATCAGATAAGGAAAAAGAGGTTAAGTGCTTGCCTAAAATTCATCACAGCACTTCATTTGGGGTCAAAGACTGAAAAGAGCTTCCAACTTCTTTCCATCCAAGATGATGGACTTATCAATGCCAAGGAAAGCTTAAGTGGCCATCCTCCCTGGCTTTACTCAAACCCCAGGAGGGTCAGAATGTGTAAGAGGAAGAGAAATGCAGGGTCTGAGCTTCTATCACCTCCCACCTGCCTGCCTGTCCACTGCAGGGACTAGGTGAGAGAAAGGAACTGAAACTCCAAACCCCACAGCAATAAAACGCTTTGAGGCTGGCTCACTGAGAAGTAATCTGCAGACTTGGAGGGTATATTTGTGGGATGACACAGGAAAGTCATGGGCTCCTCCCCACCATCCATCTCCAGAGAACCAAAAGAAAAAAAAAACAAAACAGGCATTTAATATAAATAAGTATGTGGACAGATGAGCTTCCCAGAAGGCACTGAGAGACTTATGACTGGAGCAGCACTCAAGCAGAGTCAGATGGTTTATCGTAAAGGAGACTTCCAAATGGTGCACGGCTAGCCCAGATCACACCCCAGGATGAGTTCTAGGTCCTGATTTGCCTAGGACCGGACCCTGAGGTAAGGGGTATGTTAGTGGTGCAGTCAGGGGTGAGCCGCCCTGATCTCTCAGCCTCAGGGTCCTGCCTCCCTTCAGAGATGGCAGAGGGCCCAGATGAAGCTGGTACAGGCTGGGCCCCTGGGAGCCACTCCAGTGTCCATTACCACCAACTGGCCTACCCTGACAGTTTGTTCTAGATAATATTTGACAATAGGGGTCAGGGCTAGGTTAGGGAAAAAAGGCAGAGTAATCAGCCCGTCTAGGATCTATGTGATCTCCACAGCTACTCTTCCACCACCCACACTCATTCTTCAAAGGCCAGGAACTGTCAGTGGGTGCACATAGCTCTGTGTTGACCTTCCAGAGAACCATCCACCCTCCCTTCCTCAAAGCCCCTCTCCTGGGAAGTGCTGTCTTGTCATGGGCACTTTCTCCACTGGGCAGCCACCACTCATCACTCTTCCTGCTCACCAAGGGTGCTGGCTCCTAGGTCACACTATCCTCGCAACATCTGTGGGTTTCTTCCTTCATTACCTACTTGGATGGTCTTCTTGGCTTTTGGTCTCACTATCCCTGGATCGTATCATTTTATGTCTCCTGTCCAAGGTCTACCCAGCCATCCCAGGTCAGACTCAGGCCCTCCCTTATCTGAAATTGCTCCACCTCTCAATTTCCAAAACACTCCTCTCTGGCTCAAATACCTCTCCCCACTCAATCCCTCACGATGTTGGAGTTTCTACCCCATCAAGATCTTTCCAATGTAACCTCCTTTTTCTTTTCCCATCTTAGCCACATTAACCTTAGGCTCTACATTGTATTACTACAATTTCTTCTGCACATGTCATCTTAACTGCTTGGCCTCTCTCTCCCTTCCTTATCTGCCCTGGCAAAACCCAGATCTGCAATAAGTCTCTCCACCTCAGCTGCTAAATCGAGATGAAGAAAAGACAGGTATGTACACAGTCCTGGGAAACACACACACACCCTGGTATATCCACTACCTTAAACTGACCATCGCATAGCTCAGCCTTGCCCTACTGTTCTGCTATGTTTCCTTAATCAACTTGTTTTCCATACCAAGGTGAATGTTCACATCATACCTTCTAAGAACATCCTCTACTCACATACAGCTGATGTTCTCACTTCATTTCACCAACAAGACGTTCAAACTCCGTTACCATCCACCATTCATTTCACCATCCTAATGCTCTATACTTGCCCCATCCCTTTTTTCTGGAGCCCATTATGCTGCAGGATTGTCTCCCCTCCTCACCGATGTCCCATCACTCCTTTCTCATGACTGTGCCCCTCAGGAATCCCTCTCTCCACCCCCCAGCTCTCTCCACTCACCATCTGGACTGTTGCCATCAACATCCACGTGCTCTGTCCCTCACCTCAAATGCACCCTTGACCCCACAGCCCTCTCTAGTTATCACTCTAGGCCTCTTTACAACCAGCTGCTCACACTGTCCCCTCCCGCTTCCGTTCCCTCAACCCATTCCAGTCTGACTTGGCACCCACCCCTTCCTCAAATTGCTTCCATCAAGGTCATCAAACACCTCATGCTTCTAAATCCAGTGGATAGCTCTGTCCTTCTTTTATTGAAACCCTCAGCAGTACTCTGTGTGGTCTACTTTCTCAAACAGCATCCCCTCTCCTCTTGGTCTCCTTCTACACACCCGCCTTCTCCACCCAAAGCTCAAGGGTGGACTTCCAAGGGGCTTGTCCTTAGCCCTCTTCTTTTCCCTCTCCATGGACCACCCCATCAAGTCCAATAAAGTTTTCAGACTGTCTTTATGCAGATGACTGGCAAATTCATATCTCAACATGCCCCAATGGCTACCTTGATCCTGTTTTCTTCCAAAGCTTTTTCACCCACCCCTCAGCCTATCTCTTCTTCTACAACTTGTGCCTTCACACAAAACCTATAAGTCATCTTTTAATCCTCTTTCTTCCTCACCTCCCTCCTCCCACAACAAGTCCACTGCTGCTCCTGTCACTGCCACCAGCAGAGTGTCTCTCAAACACATCCTCTCTGCCCATCTCCACTGCCTCCTCCCCCACCCCAGCCCAGATCATCACCATCTCCCATGTGAGCTACCGTGGCAGCTCCCTCTGTCTCCTCTTTACTCTCCTAGCCCCTCCAGTCCATGTTCCACACATCACTGGGATTGGCTTCCTTGAAACATAGACCAGGCCCCTCCACATGGCCTGTAGGGCCCTGGCACACTGGGCTCCCACCTACCTTTCCAGCTGTATCTCCCCTGGCCTGCTGTAGTCTAATCACACTGGCTTTTTCCCATTTCTAGACCATGCCCCACTAGGTTGAAGTTGGCTACCAATTCTTTGTTAGTCTTCTATATCACTCCTCATGCCTCATCAAGAAATGGAGTCTAAGTTCCTTACCATTCAATGTTGGGTGACCTTAAATGACATCCTTGACCAAGAAAATGTGGCAAAAGCACAATTTCTGAGGCCAGATCAAAAGCCTTCTACTTTCTACCTTGGAATTCTGGAGTTCTCTGGGAGCCTTGAGTCACCGTGTAGGAAATTCATCTATCAAGACTACCACATTGGTGGGGCCAAATATGGGATCTGGTCCCATTTGAGTTCAGCTTTCCAGCCATCTCAACCAAGGGGCCAATCCTGTGACTGGAGCTTTCTTGGATACTCCAGATAGCCCGTATACACCAGTTCAATACCATCTGGCCTCTTCTACCTATATGTATTAGAGTCATGTAGAACAGAATTACCCAGCTGGGCCCCATCCAAATTTCTGATCCATAAAATCTTTTTTTTTTTTTTTTTTTTTTTTTTGAGACAGAGTCTCTCTCTGTTGCCCGGGCTAGAGTGAGTGCCGTGGCGTCAGCCTAGCTCACAGCAACCTCAAACTCCTGGGCTCAAGCGATCCTCCTGTCTCAGCCTCCCGAGTAGCTGGGACTACAGGCATGCACCACCATGCCCGGCTAATTTTTTCTATATATATTTTTTTAGCTGTCCATATAATTTCTTTCTATTTTTAGTAGAGATGGGATCTCGCTCTTGCTCAGGCTGGTCTCGAACTCCTGAGCTCAAACGATCCGCCCACCTCGGCCTCCCAGAGAACTAGGATTACAGGCGTGAGCCACTGCGCCCGGCCCATAAAATCTTGAAATACAATAAAATGTTTGTTGTTAGAAGCACTAAGATTTGGGATGTTTTGCTAAGATTCTGCCTACCTCAGGGCCTTCACACATGCTTCTCTCTAGGATATTCTTCCCACACTCCTACCTGGCTACTTTCTTCTCATCTTTCAGCTTAACTATTCTCCAAGGAGGGCCCCTTAGACCACTCATCTAAAAGTTAAAAGTACCAAAGTGAGACTGTATCAGTTCCTTGTTTATTTCCTTCTTAACACTTAAATAACCTGTAGGCATCACAATTCAAATGATTAATCTCATCTTCCCTTCTAGAACAGGTCTTAGCTAACTATGGCCCAGACAGTGGCCAACTGCTTTTGTAAATAATGTTTAATTGGAACACAGCCCCACCCATTTTTTTATATATTGTCCATGTACTTTTCACATGGTAGATTCAAAGAGTTGCCAGAAAAACATGGAGGGTTGACCCCCGAGCAAGATAGTGGAATTGCAGCACTTTCCATTGCTTATTCCCCTTAGAGATCTGTCAATATGAACATATATCCATGCATGTAAATGACTGCACAGAGCCAAGAAAACTAGGTCATGTATTATAGCACCAGCGTGTAGCACAGAAAGAAGAAAAGATGCAGTGAAGGTTGTAGGAAGGACAGTTTACATTACCCATATCACTTTTTTCCCAATATCAGCCATACTTTATCGGGAGAGATACTGTCTGCTTGGGAGAAGGAGCCAAAACTGAGGACCAAACTTTGATTTGGTCTCTAATACTGGTACACCCAGTAAAACCCAGCATAGGCTAGCATCCCATAGCCTCAGACTCCAGGGCAGGACCTGTAGAGTAAGCCTCCATTTATGCCTCAGTACCAGGCCAGGTCTTGCAGCCCCAGGCTACAGGTCTGCTTGGTAGACTAGGTCTCTAGGATCACCCCACCACCAGGCTAGCCTTAGCATCTGTAGGCTCCAGACTTGCTGCAGCATGAGGCCAACCCCTATAGACACAGACTCAGGCTTCTGGCTCACCCCAGGGCCAGGCTGGTCCTGTCCACCCCAAGCTCCAGACCACTCCCAACACTGGCTAGCTCCCAGGGACTTATGTTTTAGTTTTGCCCCTGTGGATACAGGCTCTAGGCCTACCCAGTACCAGGCCAATTTCTGTAGGCCCACATTCCAGCAGACCCAGGATCCAGTGGACCCTGATGCTGGCCTGGCTTTCATGGCTGCAGGTTCCAGCATTGCCCACATGGACCCATGTTCTAGGCCAACCTCTGGGACCTCAGGACTTGGGCCAGCGCTTGTGGACTCAGTTTTCAGGTCACTAACTACACGCCCAACCTCAAGGCCAGCACCCAGAGATATAGGCTCCAGCCCAACCCTCATAGCTCCAGGCTGCAGGACAGCAGCCACGATTCCAGGTTTCATATCAGCCCTTGTGTTCACAATCTCCATGCCTATGCACCATTAGGCCAGGCACAGGCTCTAGGCCCATACCTATGGCTCCAGGCTCCAATTGACCCAAAGTCCAAGTGTGCTCCACAAGTCCCACAGTCTAGGCTTACCCCAGTAGACCCTAGTGCCAGGCTGGCCCCTGTGGACCAAGGCTCCAGGACCATACCTGCAGACCCAGACTTCAGGCTTTGCCCTGTGGACCTAAGACCCAGTACAGCTCCCACAGACTCAGGTTCCAGGCCCATCCTAGCACCAGGTCAGCCCCTGTGGACTCAAGGTACAGGTCCATCCCAGTGAATCCAGGTGCCAAGCCCCACCTAGCATCTGGCTGGCCTATGTAGACTCAGGCTCAATGTCTACCCCAGCACCATGTCAGACCCTGTGGACCCAGGCTTTAGGATGGCCACTGCAAATTTAGGCTCCAGGGCTGCCCTCAGGGACTCAGTTTCGAGGCCTACCACAGTGAATCCAATAAACAGGTCTATCTCAGTGGCTCTAGGCTCCAAGTCCAATCCCATGGACCAAGGACCCAGGCACCAGACCAGCCTGCCTGAGGGGCCTGGCAGGAAGCCCACCTGTGGACTATACCAAAGGGCCTGTCCAGAGGTGAAAGGCTTTCCCAGATAAATCAAGCCTGCAAAGACTAGAATATGTCCATTTTTTCAAATGTGAGATATCAACACAGAGCCACAAGGATCAAGAACAATCAGGGAAATATAACCCCACCAAAAAGACTAAATAAAGAACCAGTAACCAAAACTAAAAAAAAAAAAAATGGAAATTCATTATCTGCCTGATAAAAAATTCATAATAATTGTTTTTAAGGAAGCTTATCAAACATCAAGAAAATACAGATACACAATTCAATAAAATCAGGAAAACAATAAGCAACCAAAAGGAATAATTTAACAAAGTGATTGAAATTTTATACACACACACACACACACACACACACATAAATCAAATGAATTCTAGAGCTAAAAATTACAATTAATGAAATGAAAAATACATTAGAATGTCAATAGAATTGATCAAGCAGAAAAAAGAGTCTGTGAACTCAAAGAGAGGTTATACGAAAATATACAGTCAGAGGAGAAAAAGGAAAAAAGAATTAAAAGGAATGAAGAAGTCTTGGGATTTATGAGATAATATCAAAAGACCAAATATCCAAGTTATAAGAGTTCAAGAAAAAGAAAAGAAAGACCAAGGGGTAGGAAGCTTATTTGAAGAAATAATAGAAAACTTTCCAAATGTGGGAAAAGATAAAAATATACAGGTATAGGAAGGTCAAAGTTCTCCACTAAGATTCAATTCAAATAAGATTACACCCAGACAAACTTTATTCAAATCATCAAAACTCAGAGACAAAAGGAGGATCCTGAAAGCTGCAAGAAAAAGAAGCAAACAAAAGCTTCAATAAAGCTAGTGGCAGAATTCTCAACAGAAACCTTACAGTTCAGGAAGGAGTGGGATGATATATTCAGAGTGCTGAAGGATATAAACTGTTAACCAATAATACTATACCCAGAAAAGCTGTTCTTCAGAAATGAAGAGGAGATAACGGCTTTCCCAGACAAACAAAAGCCGATGAGTTCATCACCACCACACCCGTCTTACAAGAAATACTAAAGGGAGTTCTACAAGTTGAAAGAAAAGGATGCCAATTAGTAACACTAACCATATAAAAGTATAAAACTCACAGGAAAAAATAAGTACACTGTCAAATTCAGAATATTCTAATACCATAATTATGGTATATAAATCACTTATATCTTTAATATAAAGGTTAAAAGACTAATATATTAAAAATTATAATAGCCACAACAATTTGTTCAGGGACATACAATATAAAAAATATGTAAATTATAACATTAAAAATGTAAAAGCGAGAGTAGAGAGTGGAGTGAATGTAGAGTTTTTGTATGCAATCAAAGTTTAATTGTTATCATCTTAATATGGCCTGTCATAACTTATAGTTATATAAGTTTTATGTATGCCTCATGGTATCCACAAAGCAAAAACATACAGTAGAGACACAAAAGATTAAAAGTAAGGAATCAAAGCACATCCCTGAAGAAAATTGCCTAATAACAAATGATGACAGAAAAAGAGAAGGGGAGGGACAAAGGAGCTACAAAGAATGAGAAAACAATAAAATGGCAATAGTAAGTCTTTACCTAGCAATAATTACCTTGAATGTACATGGATTAAATTCTCTAATCAAAAGACACAGTGGTTGAATGGATTTTAAAAAATACACACACAACCCTAAAACCCAACTATATGCTACCTACAAGAGACTCACTTTACAGACTGTAAGTAAAAGGATTAAAAAGATATTCCATGAAAATGGAAACTAAAAGAGAGGTGTAGCTATACTTACACAAAATGAACTTAAAGTAAAAAATTTAAAAGAAACAAAGAAGGTTCTTATATGATGAGAAAGGTGTCAATTCATCAAGAGTATATAATCAATTATGAATATATATGCACCCAACATCAGAATACCTAAATATATAAAACAAATATTAATAAATCTCAAGGGAGAGATAGACTATAATACAATAAAAGTAGGGAACCTCAGTACCCCACTTTCAGCAATGGACAGTTCATACAGACAAAAAAATAAGGAAACATCAGACTTAAACTATATTTTAGACCAAATGGGCCTTAGAGACATATACAGAATATTTCATCCAATAGCAGCAGAATACACATTCTTTTCAAGCACACATGGAAAATTCTGAAGGACAGATTATGTTAGGCCACAAAACAAGTCTTAATAAATTTAAGAAGATTAAAATCACATTAAGTATCTTTTCCAATCACAATGGTATAAAACTAGAAACCAGTAACAGGAAGAATTCCAGAAAATTCACAAGTACATGGAAATTAAACAACATGATCCTTAAAAATCAATGAGTCAAAGGAGAAATTAAAAAGTGTCTAATTGGCCTAGGCAAAGAATTTATGAAGACCCCTAAGGCCATCACAGCAGCAACAAAAATAAATGAATGGGACATGATTAAATTAAAAAGCTTCTGCACAGCCAAAGAAACAGTCACGAGAATAAACAGACCACCTACAGAATGGGAAAAAATTTTTGCATACTACACATCAGATAAAGGACTGATAATAAGAATCTATTTAGAACTCAGGAAAATCAGCAAGAAAAACTCAAGCAACCCTATCAAAAAGTGGGCAAAGGACATGAATAGAAACTTCTCAAAAGAAGATATAAGAATGGCTAACAAACATATGAAAAAATGCTCAACATCTCTAATCATCAGAGAAATGCAAATCAAAACCACAATGAGATATCACTTAACCCCAATGAGAATGGCCTTTATCAAAAAAACCCAAAACAACACATGTTGGCGTGGGTGCGGAGAAACAGGAACACTAATACACTGCTGGTGGGACTGCAAACTAGTGCAACCCCTGTGGAAAGCATTATGGAGGTATCTTAAACAGATTCAAGTAGACCTGCCATTTGACCCAGCAATCCCATTACTGGGCATATACCCAAAGGAAAAAAGGTCATTCTGTAACAAAGACACATGTACCCGAATGTTTATAGCAGCACAATTCACAATTGCAAAGATGTGGAAACAACCCAAATGCCCATCAATACATGATTGGATTAGTAAGCTGTGGTATATGTATACCATGGAATATTACTCAGCTATGAGGAATAATGAAGATACGACATCTCTATGGTTCTCCTGGAGAGAGTTGGAACCCATTATATTAAGTGAAGTATCCCAAGAATGGAAAAACAAGCATGACATGTACTCACCAGAAAATTGGTTTCCCTGAACATCACCTAAATACACATCTAGAAACAACACTAATCGGATATCAGACTCAGGTGGAGGGTGGGGGTGGGGATGGGGGTATGCCTACACAATGAGTGCATTGCACACCGTTTGGGGAATGGTAACAGTTGAAGGTGCTGACTCGGGAAGGGGGGATGGGGGGGAGGGACATATACCTACCTGATGGGTGCAATGCGCACTACCTGGGGAACGGACACGCCTGGAGCTCTGACTTGGGGGGAAAGGCGGTACATGGGCAACGTATGTAACCTGCAATTCTGTATCCCCCATAACAATAAGATGAAAAAAATAATATAAAAAGTTTAAGCAAATTATAAATAAAAGCGATAGAGGGAGGGAAGGAGGGAGAAGGCCCCACAGTTTCAGATCTCATATCTAGTTTTCTGTTTCTTTCTTTCCTTTGTGTTATTAATTTCAAAGAAATAAAGTTACTTAAACTGAAAAAAAAAGAAAAAAAAAGGTATCTAGAAACAAATGAAAATAGACATGCAATGCACCAAAACTTATAGGATAAGGCAAAAGCAGTTTTAAGAGAATAAACATCTACATTAAAAAAGAAGAATGCTCTCAGATAAACAACTTAAGAGAACACCTCAAGAAAAACTAGAAAAAAAAAAAAGAACAAAGCTCAAAGTTAGCAGAAAGGAAATAATAAAAATCAGGGCAGAAATGTACGAAATATAGACAAGAAAAACAACAGAAAAGATCAATGACACCAAGAGCTGTTTTTTTAAAAAAAGGTAAACAATATTGAGAAACCTTTAGCTAGATTAAGGAAAAAGAACACTCAAATAAATAAAATCAGAAATGAGAGAGGAAGCATTACAATTGATAACCCAGAAACACAAAGGATCATAAGAGGCAACTATAAACAATTATGTGCCAACAAATTGGATAACCTAGAAGAAATAGATACATTCCCAAATGCATATAACCTAACAATATAGAATCTAAAGAAAAATCAGATGAATAACAAGTAGATTGAATCAGTAATAAAAACTCTCCTATCAGAGAAAATCCCAGGATTTGATGGTTTCATTGTTGAATTCTCCTAAACATTTAAAGAACTAATATAAATTCTTCTCAAATTCTTTAAAAAAATTTTAAAAAGAGTGAATACTTCCAAACGCCTTTTACAAGGTCAGCATTACCCTGATGTCAAAGCCAGATAAAGGCACTACATGAAAAGGAAACTACAGGCCAATACACCTGATGAACAAAGATGTAAAAATCCTCAAGAAAATACTAGCAAACAATTCAACAGTGCATTAAAAGGACCATTCACCATGATCAAAAGAAATTTATCTGTGGGATGCAAAGATGGTTCAAGACATGCAAGTCAATAAATGTAATTCACCATATGAACAGAATGAAGGACAAAAACCCTACGATCATCTCAATAGATGCAGAAAAAGCATTTGACAAAATTTAACATTTGTTCATGATAAAAACTCTAAACATATTAGGCATAGAAGAAATAAACATAATAAGGCCATATTTGACCAACACACAGGTAACATCATCCTCAACGGTGAAAAGTTAAAAGCTTTTCTTCTAATATCAGGAACAAGACAAAATGCCCATTCTTGCCATTTCTATTTAACATACTACTGGAAGTCCCACCCAGAACAATTAGGCAAGAGAAAGTTATAAAAGGCATTCAAATTGGATAGGAAGAAGTTAAATTGTCCCTGTTTGAAGACAACATTATCTTATATACAGAAAACCCTAAAGAGTCCACCAAAAAACTGTTAGAACTAATAGACAAATTGAGTAAAGTTGCAGGAAACAAAATCAACATACAAAAATCAGTAGCATTTATGTACACTAACAACAAACTATCCAAAAAAGAAATCAAGAGAATGATCCCATTTATGATAGTTACAAAAAATTAAAATACTTAGGAATAAATGTAATCAAGGAGGTGAAAGATCTGTACGCAGAAAGCTATAAAACATTGATGAAACACTGTGCTAATTTACAGTCCAACCAACAGTGTATAAGTGTTCTTTTATAACTACATCCATTCCAAACATCTATTGTTTTTTGAGTTTTTAATAATGGTCATTCTGATCAGGGTAAAGTGGTATCTTATTGTGGTTTTACCTTGCATTTCCTTGGTGATTAGTGATGTTGAGCATTTTTTCACGTTTCTTGACCATTTGTCTATCTTCTTTTGAGAAAAATTGGTTCATGTCTTTTGCCCACTTTTTGATGGGGTTATTTTACTTTTTTCTTGCTGATTTGTTTCTGTTCTTTGTGGATTATGGATATTATTCCTTTGTTGAATGTATAGTTTGTGAATATTTTCTCCCATTCTGTAGGTTGCCTATTTACTCTGTTGATTAATTCATTTGCTGTGCAGAAACTTTTTATTAATAATTTAGTTATATCCCATTTATTTATTTTTTGTTGTTGCTGTATTTGCCTTCAGCATCTTAGTCATAAATTCTTTGCTTAGGTCAATGTCCAGAAGAGATTTTCCTATGTTTTTTTCTAGAATTTTTCTAGTTTCAGGTCTTATATTTAAGTCTTTAATTCACCTAGAGTTAATTTTTATATACAGTGAGAGATGGGGATCCAGTTTTATTCTTCTGCATGTGGCTATCCCATTTTCCCAGCACACTTTACTGAATAGGGCATCCTTTCTCTAGTGTATGTTTTTGTCTGCTTCATCAAAAATCAGATGGTTGTAGCTATGTGGCTTTATTCCTGGATTCTATATTCTGTTCCACTGGTCTCTATCTCTCCCTTTATACCAATACTGTGCTGTTTTGGTTACTATAGCCTTGTAGTACAATGTGAAGTCAGGTAATGTGATGCCTCCAGATTTGTTCTTTTTGCTTAGGATTGCTTTGGCTATTTGGGGCCTTTTTTGGTTCCATATGAAGATTAGGGTTATTTTTTCTAGATCTATGAAAAATGACATTGGAATTTTGATGGGCATTGCACTGAATCTGTAAATCATTTTGGGCAATATGCACATTTCAAAAATTTCGATTCTTCCAATCCATTGTCACTGGATATTTTTCCATCTATTTGCGTCATCTATGATTTCTTTCATCCGTGTTTTGTATTTTTCCTTGTAGAGATCTTTCACCTCCTTGGTTAAGTATATTCCTAGGTATTTTATTTTCTTTGCAGCTATTGTAAATGGTATTGCATTCTCTATTTGACTCTCATTTTGACTGTCATTAGTGTATACAAATGCTACTGATTTGTGTACATTGATTTTGTAAACTGAGACTTTAGTGAATTCTAGAAGTCTTTTGGAGGCATCTTTAGGGTCTTCTAGATATAAGATTATATTGTTGGCAAACAGGGATAGTTTGACAACCCCCACCTTTCCTGATTTGGATGCTCTTAATTTCCTTCTCTTGCTAGACTGCTCTGGCTAGGATATCCAGTATTATGTTGAATAGAAGTGGTGACAGTGGGCATCCTTGTCCTGTTCCAGATCTTAGGGTTAATACTTTCAACTTTTCCCCATTCAGTATGATGCTGGCTGTGAGTTTGTCATATATGGCTTTTATTATTTTGAAGTATGTGGATTCCATGACTAGTTTGCAGAGGGGTTTTTATCATAAAGAGGTGCTGCATTTTATCAAATGCTTTTTCTGCATCTATTGAGATGATCATATGGATTTTGTTTTTAATTCTACTTATGTGGTGAATCATATTTATTGATTTATATATGTTGGATCATCCTTGCATCCCTGGGGTAAATCCCACTTGATTGTGACACATTATCTTTTTGATGTGCTGTTGGTTTCAGTTTGCTTGTATTTTGTTGAGGATTTTTGCCTCTATTTTCATGGCAGATAATGGTCTGCAATTTCCTTTTTCTCTTGTCTCCTTTCCTGGCTTTGGTATTAGGGTGATACTTGGCTTCATAGAATGAGTTAGGGAGGATTCCCTCCTTCTTGATGTTATGGAACAGTTTCAGGATAGGGGTCAGTTTTTCTTTGTAGGTCTTGTAGAATTCAGCTATGAATTGATCTGGGTGCTTTTTCGTTGGGAGATTTTTTTTTATAACCATCTTGCTACTCATTATTGGTCTGTTCAGGTTTTCTATTTCTTCTTCATTCAAGCTTAGGAGGTTGTGTGATTCCAAAAATTTACCCATTTTCTCTAGATTTTATAATTTGTGTGCATTGAGGTTTCCAAAGTAGTCTCAAATGATATTTTGTATTTCTGTGGTATCAGCTATAGGTCTCCTTTTTCATTTCTGATTGGGCTTATTTGAATCCTTTCTTTTCTATTCCTGGTTAATTTAGCTAGTGGTTTATCAATTTCATTTACCTTTTCAAATAACAAACTTTTCATTTCATTGATCCTTTGTGGATTTTTTGGCTACAATTTTCATTTAGTTTTGCTCTCTGGAGCAATGCTACTACACAGTCTCCAAGTAGCTATGGAGGCTTGCAGTGTTGGAGAGGCCCTCTTGCAGCTCAGGTTGCCACAGGCGGAGTTTGGAGCCCCAGGGTTCTTTCCTCTGTCCCTTCTCTACATGCAGGTGCCTTCCCCAGGTACCTCTGATCCTGCCAAGTGGGTCAACCCACTTTCCTCTCCTTCACTTTGGGTATCTTCTAGTCACTTCTCTGTTGATTCACAATGCTCTCTTGAAGATGATCCATCCTTAGGTGAATATCCATTTGCAACTTTTGATCCTCTGCTTGAGAGCAGTATGTGCAGGCTGTTTCTAGTCCATCATCTTGGCCCATTGGATTAAAGATTTAAATACCAGACCTGAAACTGTAACATTACACAAAGAAAACGTAGGGGAAAAGCTGCATAACATTGGTCTGGGCAATGGCTATTGGGATAAGACTTCAAAAGTAAAAGCAACAAAAGTGAAAATAGACAAATCAGATTACATCAAACTAAAAAGGCTCTGCACAGCAAAGGAAAGCATCAACAGAGTAAAGAGACAAACTATAGCATGGGAGAAAATATTTTCAAACCATATACCTGATAAGAGGTTAATACCCAAAATATAAGTAATGCAAACAACTCAATAGCATTACTCAATAGCAAGAAAACAAATAACTCAGTTAAAAATTGGGCAAAGGACCTGAATAGACATTTCTAAAAGGAGGACTTTTATGTCATATACCTGGCCAACAGGTATATGAAAAAATGCTCAACATAGAACTAATCACTGAGCAAATACGAATTAAAACCACAATGAGCTATCACCTCACATCTGTTAGAATAGCTATTACCAAAAAGATGAAAGATAAGTGTCAGAGAGGGAATGGAGAAAAGGGAATCCTAACCACTCTGTTGGTGGAAATGTAAATTAGTACAGCCATTATGAAAAACAGAATGGAGATAGTTAAAAATAGAATGACCATATGATCCAGTAATCCCACTACAGGGTATTTATCCAAAAAAACTGAAATCAGGATCAGGGAGAGATATCTGCACTGCCATGTTCACTGCAGCATTTTTTATAGTAACCAAGATATGGAATCAACATCATTGATTGATGTTGATTGATAGATAGATCAATCAACAATGGATGACTGGATACAGAAAATGTGGTGTATAAACACAATGCAATACTAGTCAGCCTTAATAAAGAAAATCCTGTCATTTGTGACAACATAGATGAGCCTGGAGAACATTATGTTAAATGAAATAAGCCAGGCACAGACAAATATCCCATGACCTCACTTATACGTGGCATCTAAAAAGGGTGAACACATGTAAACAGAGAGTAGAATACTGGTTACAGGAATCACAGGGGGCGGGGCGGGAGTTGGAAAGATGTTAATTAAAGGATACAAAATTTCAGTTGGAAGGAATAAGTTCAAAAGATCTGTTGTACATGACAACTACAATTGATACAATGCATTGTATTCTTAAAAATTGCTAAGAGTAAATTTTAAGTGTTCCTACCATAAAAAAAATTGATCAATATGTGAGGTAATGCATATGTTAATTGGTTCATTTTAGTCATTCCACAATTTATACATCTCAAAACATCATGTTGTACACAATTAATATAAATAATTTTTATTTGTCAATTTTGAAAAATATTTTTTAAAAACCCATAAAAAAATGTGGCTAACAAAGCTTAAGATATTTGCAAGCTGGCCTTTAAGAAAATGTTTGAGTTTTGGAGAGCAATGCCTATGGCTCTCTATCTATACCTTTTATAGTACCTGGCATTTAGTAAGTAAATAATAAATATCTGCTAAAAAAAAAGTGAAGAGCCTCAAGGCTCAGCTATAAGCCTCTTTCTATAATGGAAGGCTCTTCCTGGCACAATAGGGCAAGACAGAGGCTGGGTCAGTTCCCTTCTGATGTCCCTGGGGTCTAAGGGGTCCCAGGATGAAAGCTCTGGAGGAGAGGCACCAGGACTCGTAGGTCTCAGGTCCATGCTAAGTTCAAGGAGACTTAGCCACTTCATCACTCTTTCTCCTCAGTTTCAAGGGAAGAAAAGGATCGGAGACTGACTGAGACCCTCTCCCACCTTTTAGAAGCCAATTGCTTTGGTCAACCCTCAAGCAAGGGTATGACTACTTTCAGAAAGCAAAAAGGGTCCTCTGCTTCTGTATCCTCCCCACCAACATACACTGGGCTAGACCCTGGAGAGCAGCCATGGAAGAATGTGGGAAGAGATCTGCTACTGCTTGGAAGATTCTTGCCATCAAGGAGCAGGGTATGGTGACAAATGCTACTTCCTGGACAAACTGGACATGATGGGGGAAAGGTGTCAGGATGTGTGTGAAAACATACAGAAAGGAGGCAGGCTATGAAAATCTGCAAAATCTGCAGCCCCGGGACCCGTGGATTTTTGCCCCCGATGCCCTGAGTTGGAGGGGTCCTCTGCTCAAAACATATCATGCACACTTATCCTTACTTTAATCTGATATCATCTATCATCTCTTAGTCCAGAAGAGAAAACATTCTCCTTTTGCTCTCTCCCTCAGTACCAAGGTCCTTATCTCAGGTTCGGTGGGTTCAGAAAGGGTTGCCCCTGTTGACGAGCTGGGATCTTAAGGCCTGAGACTTCACCAGATTCCAACAGTCCCAAATCCTCGAGGGCTTCCAGTAGCTGCTCCCGGGCAGCACCAATGAAGGAATTCTCCAGAAAGATGGGCAGGCCTCCCACACCATCCCGCAGGGTATACAGTGGTACCCGAACCAGGCCCAGCACCTGTAAAAGAAAGGAGACAGGACACACTGGGACCACAGGTAGCTGATCCCATTAACTCCATCCTTTCTCCAGCAGATCTTCCTAGAGCAGATGCCTCATCACTTATTACCCCAGCAAATCCAGGCTCAAGGCTCATATTTAAATGAGACCCAGTGGGCCCAAACCTCTTCAGGGAAATGACCCAAGACATGCTATCCAGCTCCATTGATGTTAATCCTTCCCACATCTGTACATTAAACCTCTAGCGGCTCCTGACTCCAGGATAGATGCTTACTTAGCCCTACAACAATGGTTCACAAAATGGGAAACCTAGCTCTATCAGCATCACTTGTGAATTTGTGAAAAGCACAAATTCTCAGGTTTCCTCCTGTATCCCCCCCACCCCAACAGGAATTCTGGGAGTGGACTCTAGTATTCACTGTTTTAATGAGCCCCCTAGATGATTCTGATACTTGTTAAAATGTGAGAACTGCCTTCATATACTATCTGTTTCCCTACTCCCCTAGGATTAAGTATTAGGGTCATATCTTCTGTCTAAGAAAAACAGAGGTCCAACAATAAGGGACTAGGGAAGATACTTGGTCATTATCACGTTACCAATAGAGAGCAACAGAGAGACTTGGATGGATGTATTCTAGAAAGATCTCTCCAGAGCCTAAGGAAGAGTCCGGTGGGTAAAAATCATCCCAGGGAGCCCAAGTTGGCAGTACGATCCAGATTAGAGATTAGGAAGATCTCAACTACACCAAGAAAATGGGGAAAAGGGAAACACCAAGGAAATAGGGGAGAGGGCAAGGTATGACAGGGAAAGACCTCCCTAATAAGAGATTCTGGAGCAAGGGAAAGCACGGAGGGGGTAGGAATCGGATGTGGGATTAGGTCCCAGGCTGGCCCCACCTCCAGTCCATGGCCCTTGGCTCTTGTTGCGCCAGTCTCCACTGCCAACAGTTGCTCGAGGGTCAGACTCTTGGCATAAAAGTGGGCCACGACATCCGGCTTCGACCCGGCGTGTGAGCTGCGGTAGTCAGCACGTTCCACGCGGAAGGCGGCCACCCCTTCGCCCAGCTGCTGGAGTAGCGCTCGATTCAGCCCGTCCTCCAGGCTGCTGTTCTGCGTGTCCACGAAGCCACCGGGGAAACCCAGGCGCCCATCGAAGCGCATCTGCATCTGCGGGAGGAGGAAGCGGGTATAGGGAGAGATGCCCCAGAGAAACGCCCCAGGGAGGGTGCAGCGCAGAGGGGAGGGTGCAGCGCAGAGGGGATAGTGACCGGCAGCGCCCCCTCCTCACCAGTACGGCGTAGCGCAGCGGGATGCGGCTGAAGAGTATCCCAGGGTCTGGAGAATAAAGCAGCGCATAACAGATGTGCCGCCAACCAGGCCCCAGCGCCAGGGCCTCGGTCAGCTCCAGCCTGCGGGCCGCGGCCATGGCCAGACGCTGCCCCTGTGCTGTCCCTTTGGTCACGTGGGTAGGTGGGCGGGTCTCATCGCGGACGAATCCGAGCATGAGCGGGGCCGCAAGGGCCAATCCCAGCAGGACCCAGGGGCAGAACGTAGGCTCATTAGGGCGGAGCGACGCGACTGACCCCGGGCGACAGCCAATCGGAGCTGGGCTTGCAGACCAGGCTGTGGTCCCAGGCCCTTGGACCCTCGGGAAACCGAAAGCCGCCTCTGGGTTGGGCCTCTTGCGGGGCGGGGCTGCAGGTGTGGTCCCTGCCTTGAACCAGGAACTAGGCAGGTAAATACGTGCCTGCGTCATAGTCTGGAGCCAGTGGGAGTGTCCCTTAGGGTCCAGAGAGCTGGGAGGCTCATAAGTTTTTGTAGCCTGAGCAGGATTTAATTACAGAAGCGTCCTGGGAGCCTCAGGAGCAATACAGAGCGTTCAGCGAACTACCTTTGGTCTAGACTGGGTGGTACAGGAAGCCTAGGTTTGGGGCTAGGAAGGAAATGAGGCAGACTTGGCTTCAGAGACCATGGCCTACCCTAGGGACATGAGGATGGGGAGGCACGATGGTGTAAGGAGGATCTTGAATGGTGGATTTGAGGGGACTGGGGGACTAAGTGAGTGTGGGGGTCGGGGGAGCGTTGGGCTAGCGTTAGTTCAGATACTTTGGACTGTTAGTTCATATATTCTGGACCAGGGGGAAGTGGTGTCACTTTCCGAGAGGGAGATGAAGGAGGGGACTGGGCATTGACAAGTGTAGTTCTAGTCAGGCATTGGGGTGGCCTTAGGCACTGGGCAGCTGGTTATGCGGGTCAGAGGCACAGGAAGTGGCACATGGAGAAGTCACAGGGTCAGTGAGATTTTGTCAGGAAAGGTGGGTGTGGGGGGAGCTGTGGGTGGAACCCTGTGGCACAGGAAGGGGAGTGAGGAGGGGCAGGAGTAGAGGAAGCCCGCTTGGCTTTCTACACTTTACCTTTGAGCTTGAAGGAGGGCGGGGACAGTGCAGTACCCTCCCTCAGGGCCGGGGGCTATTCAGGGCCTGATGGTGAGGAACAGGGATTCCGGATACCTCACTCCAGGCCAGGTGTTCCTCAGCCTGCAGATTGCCCCCACACCAGGAATCCATAATATACATTAGACTGCAGCAGGCAACTTCTTGAGGGCCTGGGCATAAAGGCACAGGCTGTAAGTGACAACACGTGATGGGAAAGAGGCCAGAACCCACTCAGACACAGGCTTGTGTCCTTAACAAGCTGCTTAACTCTCTCAGATCCTGGTTGCTCATCTGTTAAATGGGGATGATACCAACCTGTTAGGGACATGGAGAGATGGAAGGCACTTAGAGCAGTTCCAGACACAAAGTACACGTAGCCATTCTTAGAGTCGACGAAACAGGCACAGCTCTGTGTCTCATGTTAAAGACCCAAGGATTTGAACTGAGCCACACTTATCAAGCCTCAATACCCCACAGGCAGATTAGTCTTGTATGGTGTCATCATTCCTAGCTAGTCTTTCTGAGTTTCAGGGCAGAGATGCCATCTACTGTCATCAGGTACAGGGATCAAGGTGATAAGGCTTTAGGTGTGACACAATTGCGATTAGCCTGCTAGAGTTTAAGGGGCCTTAGAAATGGTCCTGGTTTAACATTAGAGTCACCTTGCTCAAAGCTTATAAAAACTTTACAAAAACTGCCTATTTCAGGGTCCAAGCTCAGACCAAGTGAATCAGGATGTCTGGGGGTGGTTTGGGGACATATGTAGTTTTTAAAATGTGTTTCAGGCGACTATTAAATAACCAGAGTGGAGAATTAGTGCCTTCCCCTTCCCCTGGCATTCCAATTGTGACTTGGTTTCTCTTCTAGAAGGGCTATCTTTAAGGATTTAAGGAGTCAAACATGCCGTTTTCAGAGCTTCAAGCTGTTCTTTCTTTCTTTCCTGGTTGCTTGAGGAGGTTTTAAAGGTGAACTCAGCTTTTTAAGGCAACATGAAAAACCATAAAACCAAGGTCACTGCTTTAAAGGAATTACTTTTGAGACTAGTGCTTTTTCTGGATGAATTATGGAAGACTTCAAGACCTCCCCCCCCCCCCAACCTTGCCTCACTTTCAAATTCCTCTCTGCCTCTGCTCCACCTCCCCACCCCTACCAACCAGCCGACATTCCATTGTCATGAGGCAGATTGTCCAGAAGTCAAGACTGGAGGTAGAGGGCTGAGCCCTTTTCTAGAGATCTGCTTCAAGTTCACAATGATAGAAACAAAAATAATTCAGTGGTCTGCCTTGGAGCATGTTAGGGAACCAATTCATTATTTTAAAAATAATGAGGAAAGGAATTTAGCATTTATCCAATCTTTTTTTATATGTGCTCTATCTCAAATCTACCAAATATTTGATGAAGGGAAATTTCTCCTATAAGCATTCTAGCTAATCAAAGAAGATTAAGGAGCCAATCAAAATTTTACCATTTTTTAAACAGTGAAGAATTAATAGATCCTAGGAAATGATCATCTGTGGTTGCCAACATCAGGAAAAGACAGCTAGTTATTATGTATCTCTTGATGGAAGAACTCACCACCTCCTATCAATTATTCTTGCCAAAAATTGAACTTTCATCTCATTCTAACTACCAATTCATATGAAATACAAAGGAATACTTTTAAAAAATATCAGAAGGAACTAGAATGGTCCAGGTCGTAGTGGATTAGAGGTGGAGAATCAATATGAATTCATATTTTGCTTAAGACAGATACAGGTGGTTACCTATAGAAACATTTATAGATATGTGTACATGCAAGTTCAGTGTATACACTTTTATTTCCTTACTCTGTCAGCTGAGGAGGCCTGGAAGCAATAATAACCCCAGTAACAGCACGCATACCTAGTGCCCAGATTTTGGTTTCTAACACTATTTTCCAATAAAAAGAACCAAAGCTCCTTGGATAAATGCCTGATTCCAGGGCAGGGAATATACCCATGATGAGCCTGAAGCATCTTGTGATGCCAGAGTTGCAAAAAAATCTATAACAAAGCAAGGAGAAGCACGAGGGAGAATGGGAGGAAAGGATGGAAGGAAGGAAAAGAAAGAAATCAAATTGATGGAAATATGTCAAAGGCACAGCAACCCAGGAACCAACTGAAAGAGCTCCCAGTGACTAAAGCTGATACAATCTGAGCAATAAAATAAAGTAGTATTGGATTATAACCCAAAGTATAAAATAAATATCTACAGGTCCATACTGATACAAATTAATAATGAATAAATTAATAATTAGGGCAGAAAAAATATACAGAAAAACTGGAAATTATTAATACGTAGCTACTCCATCCTCAAGGAGGTGGAGCATAGCTGCCTACTCTTTAAATGTGGGTTATATATAGTGACTTCCTTCCAAAGAGTACAATATGGAAAGAGGAGGGGGCCATAATTTTAACTTTGTGGAGAAACTTGACAAACACTACCTTGTTCAGGTGATCAAGGTCAACATCAACATTGATAAGTCATGTTGGTAGAATGTACCCTTAATATGATGTAATGAAAATGGTACTTCTTTCTGTGGTCTTCCTCCCAAAATGACATAACTGCTGTCTAATCCTGACAAAAACATCAAACAAATCCCAGTGGAGAAACATTCTACAAAATACCTGACCAGTAAGCCTCAAAATTGTAAGTCATTGTCTTAGTCCATTAGGGCTGCTGGAACAAAATACCATGGACTGGGTGGCTTATAAACAACAAAAATTTATTTCTCACAGTTCTGGGGTCTGGGAAGTCCAAGATCAAGGTGCTGGCAGATTCGGTGTCTGGTTAGGGCCCACTTTACATTCATGGAAGAACTTGTTGCTGAAACCTCATAGGTGAGAAGGGGTGAGGCAGCTCCCTGGGGTCTCTTTCATAAGGTCACTAATCCCATTCATGAGGGCTCCACTCTTATGACCTAATTGCCTCCCTAAGGCCCCACCTCCAAATACCAACACATTGGGGATTAAGATTTCAACATATGAATTTGGGGGGAACAAAAATATTTAGTCTATAGCAGTCGTAAAATACAATGGAGTTCTGAGGAACTCTCACAACAAAGATGAGCCTAAGCAGCCGTGACAGGACTAAATGGAACATGGTATCCTGGAGCAGAAATAGGACATTGGAGAAAAACTAAGGAAACCTGAATAAAGTATGGACTTTGATTAATGACAATGTGTCAATATTGGTCCATTATTGTAAGAAATGTTCTATAACATTATAAGATGTTATTTATAGGGTAAACTAGGAGGAGTATTTGGGAACTCTGTGTAGTATCTTCACAAATTTTGTTAATGCAAAACACCTAAAAAATAGTTCATTTAAGAAAAATTCATGAGGATGCAATTAGTAAAACCCAGACTGAAGAAGAGTTTAAAGGACAAATGACCTGGTTTCTTCCATAAATGAATTACAAGGGGAAAACAGACATGGAGGCAGAATCTATACTTTAAAAGACATTGAGACATATCAATTGAAGCAATTGGGCTTTTGTTGGATTCTAATTTGAACAAAGGAAAAGTCAAACAGTGGGAGAAACGTGAATCCTGAGTGGACATTTGATATATAGAAATTATTGATAAGTGTTTTAGGTATGATAAGATTATTGTGGCTATGTTTTGTAAGGGTTCTTTATCTTTTGGAGATACATACTGTAATATTTATGAATGACATGATAAAAATAATTCAATGAAGGGGTAGAGGCTAAGGGTATAAATAAAATAAGATGGGCCATAAATTGATAATTTTGGAAGCTGAGTGATCTGTCTATTCAGGGCTTATCATGTTATTCTTTTATATATTTTGATGTTTTCCATAGTAAAAAGCTAAAAATAAAAAGACCTTTGGCTTCTCATGAAGTTAAAAGTAAAGGTTATCATTTACATTTGAATAAAGTTTTGCATTTCACAAAACCCTTTCACAGATAGGATCCCTTTGGATCCAGGAACAGAGACAGAGAGGTAAGGGTCTAATTTCACTTTTTAAGCAGGGAGAAGACTACAACCAACATCTACTATTTACCAGGTAATTTTAACCCATTCCATTTCATCCTTGTAAGATTTTCTGGGTGCTTCGAATGCAGAGCCACGGTTGAGGTCCACTGATGTAGAAGACTATATACAACGTGGGATAGAAGAAGTGGTACCACCAGCAGAGACCTACCAGCTAGATGCTGGTGGGTAATTTTTATCCAATAGGACTTCCTGAATGGACTAAATTCTGTTGTTTATTATTATCATTTCCAGGCATTCACATACCCAAAATCCCACCCAGTAGCCTTAAAGGAGGTGGCATTCTCTAGAAGCCAAGCCTCTTTTTGGTTTGGGGTACACCACGAAAGATATCCACTGTTCTGTTGTCCTGAGCTCATTAAGTAGATCCTTTTTATTATAAGGGCAGAATTTTTCAGATACCTCAAGCTGCATGCCTAGACTTCTTCACCTGAATACCCTACAAGCACCTCAAACCCAACACATCCAGGAATGAACTCAGTATTTCTCCCGCCCCTGTTTGCATCTCTTTCTGTATCCCCAGTGCTGTGTGTGGCCCATCTCCTGCTCAGTCACCCATGCTGGAAACCTAGGAGTCCTCACAGTCCACTCCTTCACCCTTCTATCCATCCAGTCAGTTCTCACTTCGCCCAGTTCCCTCTCATCACCTCCACCCAAACCATCTTCATCAGATGCAGGTCAGGCCTTCATCTTTCCCCACCTGGATTATACCTCCTAACTGCCTCCCTATCCTGCCTCCAGTCTCACCTTCTTCAAACCTGCCCTCCACACAGTGCCATAATACAGTTAAAGGATATGCCCATCAGGGACTGCCCCCGGCTGCAGCATATAACAGAGCAAACTCAACAGCACACATCTGAGCTTTGACTCTGTATAGCGATCTATTAATGAGACATATTATAAAATGTAGTGACAACACCACCATAAACTTTCATTATTTCACGGTGTCTGGAGGTCAGGAATTAAGGAATGGTTTAGCTGGGTGGTTCTAGCTCAGGGTTTCTCATGAGATTTTAGTCCAGATGTCAGTCAGAGCTACAGTCAAATGAAGACTTGATTGGGCTGGAGAATATGCTTCCCATGGCTCACTGACATAGCTGGCAAGTCAGTGCTGGCTGTTGGCAAAATGCCTGGGTTTTATATCACATAGATCTCCCCATAGGGTTGAATGTCCTCACAACATAGTGGTTGGCTTCCTCTGGAGTGAGTGATACAAGAGAAAACAGTCTCTTGTATCTTTTATGACCTAGTCTTTTATGATCTAGTCTCAGATGTCATACACAAGCACCTCTACAGTATTCTATTGGTCTACAGGCCACCCCTGATGCAATGTGGAAGGGATCTCTGGAGGGTATAAATACCAGAAGCGAGGATCATTGGAAGTCATCTTGGAGGCTGACTACACCCCTTCCGCTCTGAACCCCACATAATTATTCTCACATTTTAGGTACCACCAACACCAAAAGATTTCAGATTTGCAGAACTCATAGGGCTGTGTCCCCCATCTCTGCCTGCGAGATCTTTTCCTCCATTTGCCTGGTGAATTCTTATTCAAAACTGTGTGCCTATACTTAGTGCCTGGTACAGGATAGGAACTCAATACACATTGAGCTGAAATCCAAAGAGTAGAATTAGACCATATCTGCGGAAGAGATGGCCAAGGTAGCTCCATGCTCCCATTCTACATTGCCTTGAAGCATGGGGAAAGCCAGCAAAGCCAGAGTTCATGGTTCACTTGGACCATCTTGAAAAAGAGTATCCATATTTTTTCTAAGAAGCCACAGGTCATTTAATTGTAGATAAACTTCTCACAAATTTGTGAAAATCAATACCCAAAAGAACAAAGTCCAAGGATTTATAAAAAGTGTTGGGGGAGGGGTAGAGAGAATGATGTGAGGAGAAGGCAGGTATATTGTTTAGCTTGTTGCCCTAATGATGCTACATGACAAACAACCACGAGACCCACATGGCATACAGCAATAAACATTGGTTTCTTGCTCAGGAGTTTGCAGATCACCTGAAATGGCTGTTTTATTCTGCAGTGGCTGGGGAGGCTCTGCTTCATGTCTCTCATCCTCCTCCTAGGACAGGTGGGCTAGCTGGTGATGGTAGAGGCCCAACGGTGCATTCTCCGTCGCACCAACACATTTCCACCCTCTGAACATATCACGCAGCCAAAACAAGTTCCCTGGCCAAACTCAGAGTCAAGGGATGGCATATAATTGAGAAGGACTACAAAGTAACAAGGTAACAGTCAAGCGTATAGCGAGGGGTAAATTGGAACCAAAAATTTAATATGTCAAAGTGGGGAAAAGCCACAATATTTTGTAAAGAAAAAAAAATATTTCTAGCCATTGAAAGATTTTTCTCCCAAACTAAACCTACAAATCTACTTTGAAAATATTCCTATTGGAGTCAAGTGTTCAATTCTGTATAAATGTTAATGACTATGACATTTCTAGTGACCATTTGTGAATATGCTAGTTTATAATGCATATTTGTTGAACCAAATTTTTGAACTTCCCTTCTGAAGTTAGGGCAAGCCTGAGCATCCTATGGGTTCTGGTGATCATGATCACTTTGGGGTTACGCACGCAGATTAACAAAATGTAATGTGAGTTGAGGCCTTGTGCAGAAGCAAAGCTGGTCCGCAGAGCCACTCACTTGGCTTTTCATAGCTGCTTTCTTCATAATTCTCTCAGCTCTTAGCCAACTCTCAGCTTATTTCTAGTCAAGTGCTAGCTGAAAAATGGGTAAAAGTGTTTATCTTTCGGGTATATTTGTATGGGGATAATAGAATCATGGAAGCCCAAGGAAGCCTTCAGGGATGAATCTCCAGTGGTGGAAGACAAGGCCGCTTGACAATAACATTAATAATATTTCCTCCAAAATTGTGAGTATTTTATAACTCACAATTAGGCTGAACCACACTGGCAATTTCATATGATTCGACCTATTATATCATTTATCCTTGATAGGAATTTTCAGACATACGAAGAAAACAGATTCAGAGGACATCACTTGCCCTAGATCACACAGTAAATGGCAAGAGTGGGTCTAGAATCCAAGTCATCTAGTATCAAGTTCAATTGTCTTTTTCCTTACATAGGTTTTGGCAGAAGTATTTTTAAACATTCTTTACTCTGTGTCCACCCTTCCCTCCTCCCGCCTCTCTCTCTCTCTCACACAAACACACACACACATGCACACCCCCTCCTCCCTCTCTTTGCCTCTTCTCTGCTCATTTATCATCTTGGTGTCCTGGCCCCATTCCCTTCTGACACACAAGTTAGTGGAGTGGTCCCATCATCTTGAAGGAAGACTGTGGGGTGTTTTCCCTCCTCAAGCTACCACTTCATTTGTCAGCCCCCTTTACTCTGCACCCACTGTGATGTCTGGACTCTTACAATAGAAGTGGAGCTATTGCTCCAGCCTCAGCCCCAAAGACATTAAATAATTAACTTCCATCACTCCTTTGTGTGCTTTATCTCCACATCACCCAAAATAGCTGGTGGCATTTCCTCTGCATAAATAGAAAGCAGAAAGGCCAATTGGCATTTGTGAAATATATATGTATTTTTTACAAAGCAGCAAGTTAGCAGGGTCCCTTTATTCCTTCATTCCTGAGACTGTCTCATAACAAGCGACTTCCTACTTCTTTAACTCCTCAGCCAATTTCCCCCTCCATCTCGTAGTTGGTTAGTTATTAGTACCCATACTGAAGTGGTCCAAAATTAAGACCTAGTTGAAGGATAAAGCATTTCCCAGTGATATTAATAATCACAAAAACATATTTTTCTTAGATTATGTTAAATTTTGCTCCTCACCCCCACCCCAGTGAGCCAAATGAAAGGTAAACTTGAGTGAGCTTCCCTTAAGAGGCATGGAGCTGTGATCCAAAATGGTATTTTAATATTTCTTTCTAGCTCTGTTTTCTTTTAAGCCTGGGGTGGTATATAGCACAAATTTCTGGAGGGTAAGATGTTTCCAGTCTGCACCTGTCTTCTTAGAAACACATTCTGAAAAGCAGGGTACTTTCCCCTGGGCATGTTAATCTGTTTCTGAAAGAGACTGTTTGAAAATATAGCTATTTCCTCTTCAGACTCAGCAACTCCCACAAACTTTCTTCTGTTCTAATGTTATAAAAACCATCAGCGAAGAGATTCAGAAACTTTTATTAACTTGGGTCCTACTATGGTTTCCCCGCTTCCAGGCTCATTTGCAACCCAGGTGGTCACAAAAGGACATGGGGGCTCTGGGGAGCTCTTCCTGGGGTGGAGTCTCTTCCCTGTTAACATGATGGAAATGTCCATGTCCACTCTCAGCAGCAGCATGGTCACTGGTCCCACCCCTCCGGGGTTTCCCAGGGAAAACCTGATTTTTGATGTACTAGATTTTGACTTGGGATACATGCTCAAGTTTGCAATTCTGAAAAATCTCAGATCCCACCTCCAGAAGCCAATATTTGGGGTCTGCTCTTCCTGCCACAGACACAGCAGCTGTGAGAGCACAGATACGCTGCTGTCTTCCAGTCTCCCAGCCAGGAATGATTCTCCAGCATGCGGGGTGGGTGGATGGGGTGGGGGTGGTGAGAATGGGCATCTTGAGCTTTGGGAAAAGGCAGAGTGAAGATTTGTGCTGCCCCCAGTACTTCTCCATAGTGTCAGGAAGCTGTGGGAACACAGAAGTATGATGTTCATAGCTCTTGAGCACTGGAGAAATTGTACGTTTACTTGGGTGGTTCCTTTGGTTGCTGGGCAGAGATAGAAGTAAAGCCACAGGATGCACAGAGACTTAGAGCCCAGTGGTTACGTTACAGGACCACCAATTTTGTGGCCGTTGTGTGGTAACAGACCAATACACCATACAACAGGAGTTGAGTCAGAGAAAGAGTTTTATAATCCAACAGCAGCCAGATGAGGAGGTGGGAGGGAACCTCAAATCTGCCTCCCTGAGGAGTTTTGGACTGGGCTTTTAAGGGAATTTTGGTGAGTAGGGGACTGAGGAGCTGGGAGTTGACTGGGAGTTGACTGGTCAAAAAGTGAGGGGTGAAGTCTTGGGACAGGGAGATAAAGAGACTGCATTCATGTGCTGAGTCAGCCCCTTGGAGGAAGTTTTGACACTGGCTGGTGTCAGCGGACCTTTGGAATGCAGGATCTGGAAAACATCTCAAATGGAAAACTTGAGGTTTCTTAACATTTAAAGATGTTATATACAGAAGGTAGGACCTTAAGACAGGCTATATGACTTTTAAGCAGTAAGCTTGTAAGGAAGTAGGCTATAGGGTAAACTGGTTAATACTTAGCTAAGGCTCTACTCAAAGCTTATGTTTTTGTTAAAAACCTAGCAATTTAGTTTAAGTTTATGAGGATGGTTTTGGTCATGCCCCTGAGTCCTTAAAATAAGCCCATGAAGTTATTCACACTGACTCTCTTGACCCTTGACCTTTTTGTATGCACTGTGTGGCATATGAAATGTGTGGGTCCCTCTTTGCAGTCTTTGTACCACTTTCAGAGATGAATTGGGCCCCAAATAACAGCAGATAAAATTGCTGATCCAAATAAAGGGAGAAGAAGTACAGCAACAGAAAGGTCTTGAACAACGGTTCTGAGTGTGGTACCAGCAGCATGAACACCACCTGGGAACTTGTTAGAAATGCAAATTCTCAGTCTCCACCACCATTAAATCAGAAATGCTGGTGATGGAGCCCATCAATTGGTGCTTCAACAAGCCCTCCAGGTGACTCTAATGCAGCTCAAATGTGGGAATCTCTAGTCTAAAAGACAGTGCCTCACGGAGGGGCACAGCACCAACGATTACATGTCAGTAAGACAATGAACCTCTCTGTCTCAGTTTCCCCAGTCATTAGCAGGAGGCAGAATATGAATAACAGTATTTCTTGCATCAGATTCACCCAGGTAGTTCTGAAATAAAAGGTACGCTTTGGCCCCGAATCTCCCCAGAGAAAGGTGGGTGGTGGAGGTGGGTCTGGATATTGACAAAGATCCTCCTTGACTAAACTTCAGACAGGCTCCTCCCTGAGCCCTCTTCTTTTCACTAGGCTTCATCCTCGGCCCTGTCTTTGGCCTGCTAAATCCAGTTTTAGCGTCAGTTTAGTGAGACTCCTTCGCCCTTACTAGCTGATCACTCTCAAAATCTGATCACCCTGGCCTGCCTTCAGCAGGAATCTTATTAAGTCGGTTTAGCAAAGAATCTCCCTGCCACAGTTTGAATATTTGCCCCCTCCAAAACTCATGTTGAAATTTGGTCCCCCAAGGTGGAAGAGTTCGGAGGTGGGGCTTAGTGGGAGGTGTTTGGATTATGGGGGCAGATCCCTTATGAATGGCTTGGTGCTGTCCTCGAACAGTGAGTTCTTGCTCTCAAGACTGGATTAGTTCTTGTGGAAATGGATTAGTTCCTCAAGAGTGGGTTTTTATAAAGTCAAAACACCCCTCAGGTTTTCCCCTCTCTGTACGTGTCTACTCCCCCTTTGACCTTCTTTGTCATGTTGTAACTCAGGACAGAAGCCCTCATCAAAAGCCAGGGCATGCCCTTGAACTTCTCAGCCTGCAGAACTGTGAACTAAATAAACCTCTTTTCTTTACAAATTACTCAGTATCTGTCATAGCAACACTAAACAGACTAATACATTCCCCAACCCTTCATATCTCCTCTTAGTAATTTTCCATCTACCCACCCCCCTTGCCTGCTCTTTGGTTGTAAATCTTCAGTTATCTTTGCTGTATTCTGAGTTAAGCCTGATGCCTCTCTCCTATGGCAACAGGTGTTGACACCCATTAAAATAGTCCTGAATAAAGTCTTCCTTGGATTTCAACAAGTGCCAGGATAAGTTTTTTTTTTTAACAGTAAGTTTAAAGGTGTTTATATTTAAAAAGCTTCTCAAGCAAGTCTGATGCAGCCTCTTGGTTGAAAACCCACATGGCTAGTGGTTAACAGGATGGGTTCTTGAATCAGACACACCTGGGTTGAAATCTCAACTCTGCTTCTTGCAGACAGGTGACTAAGCAGGTTACCTAATTTGAGCATCTCTCTCTGAAACTCCCCCCACCGCCCTCCAATACACCTTCACCGCCCCACCGCCCCGGCCTCAAGTTGGTGAAAAGATTCAATGAAGTAAGGCCCTTAAACTACTAAGCACAGTACTGGTACATAATAGGCACCAAATAGACCAAATGTTAGCTGCTCTAAGTGATAATTATCATTAGATACACGTGTTACATTTGACAAGAAACTTGCATACAGAAAAGATAAAATAGATGATTTATTCTGTGTTCATTATAAATATATTTATTATGAATAAAAGACTTCAATGATCTATTGATGAGTTTGAAAAAAATCACAGAAGAGAGTAATGTTTTGGATTTTTAATCCAGGGGCAACAGTGGACCAAAAAGTGCCACCTGAGACGGGAATGTCTGACTCCTGGGCTGCAGCTGAGCACGCTAGAGGCTAGCGTCCAGTGACCTTCACAAGCAGCCCGCCCACAGTCCACGGAGACCCCAGATGGGCATTGAGCTCTGTCCTCCAATTAAAAATATAAAGAGCACATGGCTTCTCCCAGACCATTGCCAGGGTGGTTCAACCCTGCTGGAAGCCCTGTGGGCACACATGAGGGAAATGCTTTCCAAGAAGCCAAATTTGATCTATTAATATAAGCTTATCTTGGGGTGTAGTCCAAACAACACTTAGGACTCTGAGTACAGGCAGCTCTCTTTACTACTCTCTCCAGGGGACATGACTTCGGACAAGGAATTGAAAGTAAAGATGGTAGCTCCAGTTTTGTGCTCATTTCCTGTAACGGAGTCCAGCTTATATGTTTAATGGATTTTCACAGAACTTGAACTTCTGCTTGTCTTTGACAGTTGCTTAGTGATGGTTCTGGAGAGTCGGCCCTATTCCCATTGTGATCAGCAACTGCTCCTCAAAGTAGAGGAGCTGGTCTACTTCAAAACAGTCGCTGGCCCGAGGCACCACTTTTTCCAGACACTCCCGGATCTCCACTTCGCTGGCATTCTGATGCCTTGCTCTCTTGAGGTAATTATAGACCTCTTCAAATACTTCTGCCCCCAGCTTCTGTATGGCTGATCTGCCAAAAAAGGGAAGATTATGAAGAGCTACACAATGAGATTACCTGCCAAAAAAAAAAAAGTGTCTTTACACATTTAACATCATTACCCTGGGATTCAGAAAAAAAGGGGAAAAAATAAGGCACATTGTCTCCACCCTAAACATTCAACAATAATCAACAAATAATGCTTCGACATCTAGTATGTGCCAGTACTCACGCGCACACAAAATAAAATGTCAGGTGGTTCTAAGTGTAATGAAAAAAAAGCAAAGTGAAAGCAGGAAAATCCTTCTGAGGCAGTGTCATTTAAGTGGAGACCCTCACGAAGGCAGGCAAATACTAGGGGCAAGCGAATCTTGGCCCAAGGCTAAAACATGTTGAAGAAATGTCAAGAAGGCTATTGTGGCTGGAGGTGGCAGAACAAAGGGGAAGAGGATGGTGGGATATGAGATCCAGAAATAGTTAATAATAACAAAATAATAAGGAGGAAAATGAGGAGAAAAATTGTTTTATTAGCTACTTGCCAGGTACTTTTCTACCTACTGCACCCTTACAATTACACTTAACCTTTACAACAGCTTTCTGAGGAAGGCATTTTTTTTAAGTTCCCGTTTTACAGATGAAGAAACTGAGGTTTAAAGGCATAAAATAATTTGGCCAAGTTCCCAGCAAGGCCAATGTTCATTTTTCCATACTTACCTCCAGTTTTTGTCCATATGTAGGTGTAATCTTTGCACTATTATAATCATATCACCCTATCTACTATGTTTATTTCACCTTTGACTCCTTTCCTATATCTCCAGAAAGGGTCACAAAGTCAAGACCTATGGGCAAAACTTGGCCCATGTTTTTGTTTAGCCAATATTTATTTATTTATTATTATTAAACACTTTAATGTGAATGTCCTTAGGCAGAGCCTGCACATACTCTCCACTCTCAGTTCTCTGACTTTGACTCACCTCCTCCACGCCTTATCATTTTATACTAGGTTGCTTCTCATAGTTCTACCTGCTTGACTCAAGGTCATTCGAGTTGGAGAATTTTGTTCTATAGTTCTTCAAATTTATCATTTTTAATGACTGAGTTTATGTGCCAACATTTACTCCAGCAAACAATTAACTTTTTTCACCCTTTTTCATAGTGTGAACATCTTTAGACATTTAGCTGTTTCTCTTAGGGGAATATCTTCTGGCATCAAATTTTTAGGAGTAGTGCTAATTACCTGGTGTGTTCACTGTATAAAAATTCATATGTGCACTTATGGTTTCTGTACTTTTCTGTACACATGTACATTTTTAAAGCATTAATCCTTAACAGTAATGATGATAATGTTGATAATAACATTGAAGGCATTAATCAGAGACTCTCTGATTCATTTTATAAGCTTTTATTGTTCAGTGCTATTCAACCTTGTAATCTCTAGAACACAAGGCTATGGGTTAGGTATTGTGGTAGATAAAAAGAAGAATAAGTATTTCTTCCTGCTCTAGTTTAGAGGCCAGTAATGACAATGCAAGACATACAAATTTTTAATTTTAGCTAACATTTCTACAGTACTCCCAGAGTGCTAGAATTACAGGCGTGAGCCACCATGCCCAGCCTCCTTTTTATTCTTTAAATGCAACACACATTTATTTCTACCTTCCCGCCTTTGCACTAGCTGCATCCTTTTTCCTGGAATGCGTTTCCCATTGACATTTACATCACTGACTTCGTATTTCCATTCAGATCTCAGCTTATCAACTTCTCAGAGAAATTATCTCTTACTACCCAATAATTCCATAGGATTACACCTTAACTATTTACATAGCACTTAACAACTCTCTGATAATTGTCTTTATATTTTGGTGTATCTTTTTTTATTATTAGCATAATAGTTCCATGAAGGAGGGATCCAGTGCCTAGAACAGGGCTGGGCGTGCAGTAAGTGCTCAGGAAATATTTATATAATGAAGGAATGGCCTATACAGTCATTAAGTATCATGTGAAAACCATAAAGTGCTATTTAAGGTTACAGTTGGAGAAATCAGGGAGCACCCTATGGAGGAGGAAGCGCCATCTAACTTGGGCCATAACGGCTGGAGGGAAGAAAGGTGAGGGCCCACAGTGGGACCACTAGGAAATCAGGGAGTCAGGTTGGCGGGTGAGTAGGATGCATGAAGATGAGGGTGAGAACCACATGAACATGACATTTAAAGAAACCTTAGAATCTGACAAGCAATATCACCTACTAATGATAAAGGAGCTCAAGAAATGCCCCCTGAAATTATAATAACAATTTTTAAGCTTTTCCTATGTGCCAGGCTTTATTCTGAGCCATCCCCTCATATCATCCCATTAAATCTTCACAACTACTATATGGATCAATATTACTGTTATTCCCATTTTGTAGATGAGGAAACTGAGGTACACAGAACTTTCCCACTGCCACAGTTTGTAAGTAAGTGGTGGAACGCAGATTTGCATCCCAGTGGTTTTCACTCCAGGGCTTGTTCTTTTCATCATTGTAATAAGGGTTTTGGGTTAAAAGACCCAGGTTGCATCTTAGCTCTGCCCTTCACTGGCTGTATGATCTTGTGCCAGTTATTTAATGCTATTATCTCAATGTTAGTGTCCCCCCAAAATTTATACATTGAAACTGTATCCCCAGAGTAATAGTATTATGAGGTGGGGCCTTTGGGGAAGTGAGTAAATCACCAGGGCAGAGCTCTCAGGAGTGGGATTAGTGCCCTATGAAAGAGATTGAAGGGAGCATGTCTGCCCCTTCTGCCATGTAAGGACACGTAGAAGGTGCTCTGTGAGGAACAAGTCCTCACCAGATACCAAATCTGCTGGCACCTTTGAGATTGGACTTCCCAGCCTCCAGAACCGTGAGCAGTAAATTTCTGTTATTTATAAATTAGCCAGTCTAAGGTATTTGGTTATAATAGAAGAAATGGACTAAGACACTAAACCTCTCTGAGCCTTAGGTTTCTCATATTTAAGTGGGGATTTTATACACACACACACACACACACACACACACACAGAGAGAGACTGCATAGCAAAATACCTGCCACATACCGGGCACTTAATAGCTATTGTTTTACTATCACGTATATTATTGTTGCTTTTCCAATGGTGAATTATTCAAGAATCCTATTTCTGTTTAATTGGAAGCCTCAAGCAGTTTTATAGTTCTATCCTTGGTTAAGATACTATTTAAATATTTTTTTAACTTCTCTGGATGAATTTGAAAAAGATAAGAAACAACACAAGCAGGCTAGTGACACAGTGAGAGTAAAAAACATGTAATTTTGTAGAAATAATCATGAAAACCTGATTTGCCAGAAAGTCTTAAGACAATGCAGATTGTTCTTCAGGCGTAGTTTAAGGAAACCCTGAAAATGATTTTATGGAACGTAAGAAATCCCTGCACATCAAATATGCACGAGTCCCTGCAGGAATAGAATGGTACCATGTACTTTATCTTCAGTACTACCATTTGAACAATCATTTGGTGCTAGCAAGCATCCAGAATCTTCATTAAGCCTAGTGTTTCAAAGGGCTGTCTCCGAATCGGGCGGGCAAAGACAGCACGGCTCTCTCCCCAGGGGCAGGCAAGCGCACTGGCGGCACACTCATGGGGCACCTGTGACTTGGAGGCCCCTTTCTGTCAGTGGTGCTTCCCTCCTGCTCAGTCCACCCTGAGCAGGATCTTGAATGCAATTGTTGGTTTGCTGTCCTGTTGAAGCTAACCAGTCCTGAAAGGATTATTTTACTTGTGATTTTAATACCCCCCATTATGCATAATCACAGTAAATGTAGATGGACCAGACTCACTGACCGATAATCAAAACTCAGCTAGGTATTGTTTACGAGAGTCATACTTAAAACATGTGCTATTGAAAGGCAGAAAGCAAACGAATTTTCAAAAAAGATACGAGGCAAATAATAACCAAAAGAAATCCAAGGTAGCCATATTAATATCAGACAAATAGATTTTAAGTAAAGAAAAAAAAAAGCATTATTAGGGACAAATTAGGGATAAAGAAAGGCATTATATAATTATAACAGTTTAATTTTACAAGGAAGAAATAAAAGTTCTAACTAGTATGCATCTAATAGAATTAAAATACACAAACCACTATAGAGAGAAACTATCAGATATAGCCTCATAATGTAGGATTTCAATATATATTGTTCAGTTATAGACAGGTTAAGCATTCAGAATATTAGTAATGCTATAGAAGATCTCAACAACATATGTAATGAGCTGATCTTAATGGACACACATAGAGCTCTTCCCTCCCTGACAACTAGAGAAAACACATTCTTCCCAGGCTCCCATGTAACATTTGCAAAAACTGATCGTATTATAGACAATTCAAGTCTCAACACATGCCAAATATTTGGTTTCACATAAAATCTTGTTATCTGACAACAATAAAATTGCTAGAAATCTGTAACAAAAATATAGATTAAACATTTCCACATGTGAGTACATTTTAAAACATATTTTAAATAAATTATGGGTCAAAGAAGAAATCAGCCATACCATAAACAAACTCATTTTAGGCTGACAGAAAGTGTTAGGTGCTCTAGCCTTGCAATATTGCAGTGTAAATTTATTCTGATACTTGGAAAACACTATATTTCTGCAATGATGCATTTGAATATTTTAGGATTCATAAAATAGAAAATTCTATTTAAGGAGACTCTTGTTATTATCTAAGATGTGAGAAGGGAGGGCAGTGTTCTCTGAGCTGTTCAAATTAAAGAAGGAATCCTAAGTTTCCTTTTTCAAAGAGAGGGAAATGGGGTGGGAAACATTATCCCTTTAGTTAGCTGGGTATCTCAAATAAAAAGAACTTATATTTTTTCTCATCTATTTCTTCCTAAGTTCCATTTCTGTTCTCAATTTTAACATCTTTTTTAAGAATCAAAAGTCTTTTAAGTTTTTTAGGGATTTCTAAATATCATTTTAGTTCAAATCCTTCCTTTACAGGCTAAGTGCTCTGCCCAAGGTTGAACAGGCTGTTGGGGTCAAACAGGGGACTAGAACACAGGTCTCAGGACTCTCAGGTCAGTGCTCTGTGGACTGAGTAATGGTCCCTGGACACAAGAGACTTGGAGGAAGGTTCTCCAGGGTTCCAAAGCTTGGACTGCGTGGGGAAAATCCCGAATGTGTTTGGCTGACTCCCCTGCTAAAAACTCCATTAAACTCCAAAGAAGCCCTTCCTCTTTCCCCTGCCCCTTTCCTCCAAACTGAGTCTCTCATCCTGCAGAGTCCTTTACTTACCTCTTCCTGTGGTTACTTTTCATTTATAAATGCATATTTTATTACATCTATTCATTTGCCCATCAGTTACTGACTACTTTGTGTACCCTCTAACAATTTGTCTCTACCTCTTAGGGGCTTCAAAGAACAGGTCCATATCTGCTTGGTTGGTTTTATAAGAACATCGTACAAAAATGCCCTCACATTTAAAATATTATTTTAACTTTGAAACAATCTCATGCTTACAGAAAAGTTTCTCCAATTGTCCAGTAACACTGCCTAATATAACAAAAAGATTCAGAACAATCACGAGTTGCATTTAAGTGTCATATCTCTTTAGTTTCCTTCAATAATCTGGATTCTAAATAACCTATAGAAAGTTATTTAGTAGAATGTTTCTCAGTTTGTGTTGCCCCTGCCTATGAGACTTACCAACTCTTACCCTCTGGTTCTCTCTCCTTTTATATATTAGCCTGAAAGACAACTTCAGCAGTAGTGCCTTTCATTATCTTGGGGTGCTAGTAGAGAGCTCCGCTACACCAGATCAAGAGGGTTCTCACTTCTCTTGAGTCCAAAAAGAGAAAAAAAAAAAAAAAAAAAAAGCCCTGGTAGCAGTAGGAGAAGGATCCCGTTGCTTCCAGGTGCCTACTAGTGATTTGTGCACACAGCCTTGCTCCCGTGGTTCCGATTGTACTGTGAGAAATAAGGGCTACTGTTAAGGAAGCAGCTTGTGAAGTAAGTTTCCAGAAGCTCAGGAAAGAATACCCAAATGTCCCAAATATTTCCCTGCACCCCCTGTCCCCGTCACACCGTATAAATCCTACCACTGAAGGGCACACTCATAAAGCTGAAGGGATCGCTTCTCAAAGCAGCTATTAGCTTCTTAACACAAGGTTCAGGGCTGCGAAGCTGAGCATAATGGGGGCAGGACTGAAGCCCCACCAGTGCTGGCTGGGATTCTGCTAGCAACTTCCTGGGTGTCACTGGGTGAGTGACATTTTTCATTTTTCAGAGCTTCCATTATTTCACTGCAATTTAGACTCAATGATTTCTAAGGCTTCCTCTGGCTCTAAATGTTCAGATTCTATTGTAAGTGAGAGCTCAGGAAGACATTCTTTGCTTACAGGTGATCAATAAATGTTTGTTGAAAGAATGAATAAATAAATGATTCAAAAGGCCGGTGGAAAACTAGACATTTTGTGAGCCACGAATTTATTCTTTTTTATAATATCTCAAGAAGAAAATTCTTTTTAAGAACTTTCAGTCATATGAGTAGTTCTTACTCAGGGAAAGAGGGGAAAATGAAAAGAAAACTGTTTTTCAAAGGGTGTATTAAGTACCAGGAACTTTATGTTTTATTTCATCTTTGTGAAATTCTCTTTGATTTTTTATATTTTTTACACATTGATAAAAAATTACATACAGTAAAATTTAATCTTTTGAGTTTACAGTTCTGTAAGTTTTGACAAACCCATGCAGTCATATAGTCTTTACCTCAATTGAGATAGAGAGCAATTTCATCACCCCCTAAAATTCCCTCACACCCTTTTGTAGCCAACTCCTCCTCCCACCCCTTGGTGAACACTGATCTATTTTCTGATCCTTCAGCTTTGCCTTTTCCAGAATGTCAATATGAGTGGAATCATTCAAAATGTAGCTTTTTGAGAACAAGTGCCTCTCACTAGGCATAATGCCTCCGAGATTCATTAGAGCTGTTGCATGTATCATAGTTTGTTCCCTCTGATTGCCTATTAGTATTCCAGTGTATGGATGTGTCACAGTTTATCCATTCACAGTTGGCTAACATTTGGGTTGTTTCCAGTTTTTGAAGATTATGAATAAAGTTGCTATATGTATTCATATATAAGTTCTTATGTAGACATATATTTTCACTTTACGTGGGTAAATACTTAGCAGTGGAATTGCTGGGTTGTATGGTAACTTTATAAGAAACCACCCGTTGCTTCTTGGCCTTTTGGGTAAGATCAAGTATGAAGAAAGCACCCAGCTGTTTTCCAAAGTGGCTGTTCCATTTTGCATTCCCACAAGGGCATGAGAGTTCCAGTTGCTCCATATCCTTGCCAGGATATTTTTTTAAAACTTTTATGCTAAGCACTTTATATTTATTTTTAAAATTTATTATTTATGTAATCCTACGAGGTATACAATATGACGCTTATATTACAGTTGAGGAAACTAAGGCACAGACATTAAGTAACTTAACCATCAAATGACACTAGCTTGGGGAAGGGGGTAAAGACGGGTTCTCATTCAGGCTTTGTGCCCAGCTAGCTATGGGTCCTAGTCACTCACTTCTCCAGGACGGTCACTGTCTTCCTTTAAAAAATGAAGCCCTTAACTTCTGGAACAATCTCTAAGCTCATCTTTAATATCTATGAATCCTCCTTCACAATCTCTCTGGAGGTATTGCTAATGGAGGTCATTATCATCTAATATTTGTTACTCAAGCCCTCAAATATAAGAGGATTTTTAGAGCCTCAGAACATAAAAATATTTACCGATGAAATAGTTGTGTATAAAATTATCCCTCCCTGAACATACCTCTCTGCTGAATGCCAGCTTCTATCTCTCTCCATCACACTAAGAGTTCTGTTGCTTGTGGGTTCAGTGAAGAGGTAAACACTAAGTGCAAGTGCAGTGTAAACTGACATCATTAAAATGGCATTGCAAAACATGCAGAAGATGCAGGATTTCCCATAGTGCTTGCTATGGTTTGACCGTGTCCTCCAAAGTTCATGTGTTGGAATCCCTAATGCAACAGTGTTGAAAGGTGGGACCTTTTTTTTTTTTTATGTTTTATTTTTCTTTATTTTTTAAACTTTTTTTTGTTAAAAACTAAGACACAAACAAACACATTAGTCTGGGCCTACACAGGTCAGGATCATCAATATCACTGTCTTCTAAAAGGTGGGACCTTTAAGAGGGGATCAGGTCATGAGGGATCTGCCCTCATGAGTGGATTAATGCCATTACCATGGGAGTGCATTTCAGATAAAAGGATGACTATGGCCTCCCCCTTCCTTCTCCCTCTCTCCCGCTCTTTTCACCTTCTGCCTTCTGCCATGGGAAGATGCAGCAAGAAGGCCCTTACCAGAGGCTGGTCCCTTGATATTGGACTTTCTAGCCTCTAGAACTGTGAGAAATGAATTTTTTTCCTTCATAAAACCCAGTCTGTGGTATTCTGTTATAGCAACACAAAACAGACTAAGATAGTGATGAAAACCATGCTGGAATCTTGTGTTCTCATTGATAAGAAAGGATCTGAGCATTAGTTCAGTTAACTATTAAAAAACAGAAAAATTAATAACAGTGACAATAGATGCTTCAAATAGAATGATTTAAATTTTAGGGAACTGGAAGAAGACTTTAAGAAAATCAATCAGATCTTCAAATATTTCTCTAAAAATAATCCTCTGTATAATTTTACTATACTTGTTCCTTCATATCTCCCCAATCTCCTAACGTTGGAAAGCCCAGTGCTTGGTCCCTAGACCTCTTCTGTCCTCTATCCAATTCACTCCCAAGGTAGTTCATCCAGGCTCATAGCTTTAAATGCTTCCTTTAAGCTAATGGGTCTCAAATATGTGCTTCTCCTTTCTCCTCTAAACTTCAAATTCATATATTCAACTACCCACTTGGTATTTCTATGTGGATGTCCAGTAGACATCTTATGGTTATCATGCCCAATTGAATTCCTGATCTTTCCTTTAGAATATTCTAATGCTGCGGCCTTCCACATTTCTGTTCACATCAGTTCCTGCCTGCCAATTGCTTAGGTCAAAAATCTGTGAGTCAGCATTGATTCTTTTCTTTCTCTCATACTCTAATAGTCCAGTTTCTCTCATAATCAAATCAGTTAGTAAATCCTATCAGTTCCATATTCAAAATGTTACCGGGGTCCCCACACTTCTCACCATTTCCACTGCTACTCTGGCCCAAGCTACCATGACCTCTCCAGTCAATTGCTTCTGTAGCCTCTCAGTTGGTCTCCTCTTCTACCCTCACTCCCTTGCAGTCTCTCAGTTCAGCAGCCAGCATGAGCCCGATCCCTTCACTCCTCTGCTCAAAACTCTGTGGGACTCCCCATCTCACTCAGAGTGAGGTCAAGTCCTTCCAGTGGAAGGACCACAATAACCTGAATAATCTTCAGCCATTCCTCTCCCAACAGATCTCCTTTCCTCCCCTCGCTCACTCCATTCTAGCCGCACTGGCTACTTGCTCTTTCTTGAACACACCAGACACTTCCTACTCCAGCCCTTTGGAGTTGCTGTTCCCTCTGACTAGAATGTTCTTTCTCAGATATACATATGTTTCTTTCCTTCATCTCCTTCAAATATTTTCCATCATGTCATCTTCTCAGAGAGACATACTCCATCCACCCTCTTTAAAACTGTACTCTTGGCTGTCATTCTGTGCTACCTGTCCACCATCCCTGCTTTTTTATTTTCTTCTTACTACTTGTTACTTTCTAGCATGATCTGCTTTTTCCTAAAATTTTATGCTTTGTCAATTACCCATTAGAATATAAGGTCCATGAGGGCAGGGAATATTTTTTGTTGTTGTTCACTGATCCCACTGCCTACAATAATGCCTGGAGAAGAATAAGTACGTACTCAATAAAAACTTGTTGGATAAATGAATAGATGTCTTGAAACTCAAATACAAAAGGAATTGGCATACAATTTTATTTAAAAATATATGTATCCCCAAATTCTTTTCCACAGAGGTTGCACTAATTTGTGGTCCCACCAGCAGTGAGTGTTCCTGTCTCTCCACATCCTTGCCAGCATTTGTTGTTTTGGGATTTTTTGATAGAGGCCAATTTCGCTGGGGTTAGCTGATATCTCATTGTGGTTTTGATTTGCATTTCTCTAACGATTAGAGATGTTGAGCATTTTTTATATGTTTGTTGGCCATTATTCTGTCTTCTTTTGAAAAGTTTCTGTTCAGGTCCTTTGCCCATTTATTGATGGGGTTGTTTGATTTTTTTCTTGTTGATTTTTTTAAGTTCTAGATAGATTCTTGCTATCAGTCCTTTATCAGATGTGTAGAAAGCAAATATTTTCTCCCACTCTGTAGGCTGTCTGTTTGCTCTAATGATAGTTTCCTTGGCTGTGTAAAAGCTTTTTAATTTGATCAGGTCCCATTTAAATACCATTTGATCCAGCAATAATACTATTAGGCATCTACCCAAAAGAGCAAAAGACATTCTATAATAAAGACATCTGCACCCAAATGTTTATGGCAGTACAATTCACTATTGCAAGGATGTGGAAACAACCCAAGTGCCTGTCAATTCATGGGTGGATTATTAAAATTTGGTATATGTATACAATGGAATATTACTAAATTATAAGAAACGACTGTGATCTAGCACCTCTTATATTTTCCTGAATAGAGCTTGAGCCCCCCCCTCCGAAGTGAGGTATCACAAGAATGGAATAGGCTCCACATGTACTCACCATCAAACTGGCACTAACTGATCGACACTATGGTGCTCACACGGTAGTGATATTCTCCAGGGATTAGGGGGTTGGGGGTGGGTAAACTCACAACTAATGGACGTGGTGAGAGTTGTAGGGGGGAAAAGGCACACCCCAAATCATGGCTTGGGTGTGGCAAAGTCATAACATGTAACCAAAATGTTTGTACCCCCCATAATATCCTGAAATAAATTTTTAAAAACATATGCATCCCTAGTATTTGTTCTAAGAACTAGCACATAGTGAAATTATAACCTAATTTTGTAAACCGTAAGATCACTTTTATGGTTTTAGTTTCTGTTTTTCAAGATAAAGCTTTAAGCAAATATAGTTTTTAGTATTTCTTGCAATATTTTCATCCCTATTTCAAATGGATTGGCTTTATGGGGCCCGCACACTCATCTTTGGATAAAAACGACCTTGCATGTTGCCCTGAGTGGGAAGAAACAAGTCTTATCTTTGTAAAAAGAAATTCTACGTGGAAGAAAGAGTGTTTCTGCCTGTCTTCTTTCACACCTCGCACACCTGGGCCATCTGGAGAGCAACCGAAGTCTGCCCCGAGCTGCCGGAAGCCAGAGCCGGCAGCGACACAGTGTTGTTCAGCAGATGCCGCCGTCTGCCGTTTAAGGTAAATAAGGCAGAGTGCAGCATCTGAGGAGATTTTAGCCTCCTTGTTCTAAACAATACTTCAGCTTAACAGCAGAAATGTTTAACGTGTACCCCCCGCCCCCCGCCCCCCACTAGAAAAACAACAAGCAATTCTCTTCAGGGAGAGGGAGAACAGTTTCCACGAGTTCTGATGAGTTCTGATGGGTCACCGAATTTAAGAGTTCCCTTATCTCTAACCCTTTAGAAAAACTAACAGAAATGTATCTTTCCCTTTCCCTGGAGTGTATTTACCTTGCAAACCATTTCCCAGAAGTGCCCCCATGATGGCTACACAGGTACTTTTGTTTCTAGATTAATTAATAATTTGAAAAGTGTAAAACTAAAAGTAGAAGACTTTTGTTTGGTTTCAGGATTGCTCCTCCACTAGGCTTCGAGTCCCTCGGGGACAGAGGACCCTTCTGAGTTTTCTTTGTACCCTGCACAGTCCTGGTACAAAATAGCACCTAATTCAGCACATTTTTAATGACCACATTGTATGTGCCAAGTGCTGGGGATGTAGCCACAGCCCCTGACTTCACACAACTCATATTAAACAAGTAAACAAATAAGGTAATTTCAGATGTTTGAATGCTACAAAGAAAATAAATGGGGAAACAGGCGAGAGAGTGCAGAGAGCGGCACTGCCAAGAAGACGGTTTGCAATCCCCGGCGAGGGTGGTGCAGAGGAGATATTTCTAGGGGATTTGTCACAGACTTCCCTTTTTACCACGAGGTCCTGAATGTGAACCAGCTTCCCCATCTTCCTGCCTGACTCTAATGCAGAGGAAGCCAGGCCTGCCTCTGACATTCTCAAGATTTGGCCAAGAGTATAAATGGAGGCCCACATGTGTCTAAAGAACTACAAGTTATGAATCAAACTAACAAAGTGTTAAATAAAATATGAGCTACCCTCTTACCTTGACAAATCAACTTTTTAAAGACCTGGAAGAACAGGTTTCATTCAGGATTCTCACACTCCTAAGAGTTCTGCAGCAGAGTGTGGCAGAGCTGTGCAAACTAGGCTCTGCATCCCCAATGCCTACCTCAGGGTCTGACCCCTTCTCTTCTCAGCTTGGCTGAATCTCCCATGGTAAGGAAGTTCTCGCACACACATGTGATACCTCAGCCCCTATGTCCAAGACCCATCTCTATCTCCTGCAAACAGCTACTCTGTGACCACCCCTTGGGCTCAGGGTTCTGCAAACTTAGGAGCCTTAATCCATTCATGAGGGTGGAGCCCTTATCACTCAATCCTTTCCTTAAAGTGCCACCTCATAATACTGCCATAATGGGTATTAAGTTTCAACATGAATTTTGGAGGGGACACATTCAAACCATAGTACATGGCATGACCTAGAAGAGGAGTCACAGGCTCTGAGTATGCAAGTCCCCATGGCCCCATGGGCTCCTTGTTCCATGGGAGGGATGTGGCTGGAGGATGCCCAAAGTGGCAGCCTGTATAGCATGGGGCCCAGAGCACCCCTCTTGTCTAGGGTCTGGGGATGGTATTGGGGGGAAGTGACTTTTGCTAATGCCATTAAGGAAAGACTCTTTGAGGGGTGGGGCTGGGAATGACATTTGAGTGGAGACTTGAATGATAAAGATGAATCATCCATGCAGGGTCTGAGAGAAGAGCATTTCCAACTAAGGGAAGAGGAAATGCCCAGATCCCATAAGTTCTGTAAAGAAGAAAAGACAACTGGGGTGGCTGGGGCCTGATTAAGAGGAGAAGAATGATGTGATGAGATGAGATGGTCAGGCAGGGGCAGGGACTTGGAGGCCAGGTAAGGGTCTCGACTTTCCCATGGGTGCAATGGGAAGCCTTTGGAGGGCTGACTTGATCTGAGATTGGTTATAACACGATCACTCTGGGTGCTGTGTGAATGGATAAATAATAAGGAGCCACTGCCAAGAGCAAATCCACAGGTGCATCACTTACAATGCCTTAGTGCCCTCTGCCTAAGGATCCTTGTGATTAATTCTTCCTCAAATTTTAGAGCCAAGAAAAAGCCAACTCTCCCACTGAGCTGGTTTCTGTAACTCATGAGGTTCCTCCTCTTATCTGGGCCACCTGAAAGCTCAGAGCTGAGTCTGTGTTTATTTGCAGAGTAAACTGCTCATTTATCAATTCAGCATCTGATCTCAATTTTATGTCTAAACATCTTACCTTTATGAAAACATAAGATAGTAAGGAAATAACAATAGTAATTACACATATAAGTATGTAATTACAACTCCAGACTGATATCTGACCAGTAGTTCTTTGAACAGTGTGTACTCCAGAAGTTTTGTTTGCTTTTTTTGTTGTTGTTGTTATTTGGTATATTGTAATTGCAGGGCAGGTAGCAAGAAGATTTTAAATCTATATTAGTCTTAGCTATTAAAGAAATGTGGTGACTCACTGAGCCACTGTTTCTAATCTACAAACAAATGTGTGCAATGTCTTTTCATGACCGTCATCCCAACTTTATCATAAGGTTGTCATAAGATATTTTAAGATATACGAGAAAGTGTAAAGTATGGCGAACATTCACATATAGAACTCCCAGTTTGAGAAATCAAGCATTAGCAAATGCAGCATATGGCTGAAGCTCCATGAATTCCCCTCCCAAATCATATTCCTCTCCCACCCTCCAGAGGTAACCACTATTCTGAGTCTGGTGTCTATCAGAATTTAAAAAATACTTTTACTACATATTTGTACATATGTATCCCTTAGAAATAAGTAGTACTGTTTTATGTGTTTATACTTTAAGTAAATGGTATCATAATTTTTTCTTGTTGTTTTTGTTCAGAATTGTTGATATTTATCCCCTTTGATTCTATAGCTCATTGATCTTCACTGTGTGGCATTCCATCATTATTTCTGTATTTATTCCCTGCTGAAGTTCATTTCAGGTTGTTTCCATCCCTCTTTTGGTACCTTCCCCCCCCTCAATACTTTTACCAATAATGCTGCTGTAAACATTCTTGCACATATCTCCTTGGATTTATTGTATCTTAAACTACAAAACCTAAACACAGACAATAGAGCTTTTCAGAAACAGGTTGTACATTAAGTCATTATTTTCAGATTGATTTACTATCACTCATATTCAATCCTTTATAATGGCTTCAAGATGCATATTTTATAATAAAGGAGCATAATCCAGAGAGGGATAGAGTAATTTTAAAAATCAGAATTATAGAATTTTTAAAAATTCCTATAAGGTACCAAGGAGCTTGCCCAATCGAACACCATCATCTTATAGATAAGAAAATTGATGTAGAATGGAGCAGGAGTTGCCCAGTGGTGGGCACTGGGCTTCAGAGAGCAGTGGATCACAAAGGAAAAAAAACAACATAAACAAGTTTGGAAGAATTTCTCAGAGCAAGGATGAGTTCTCATGATTGGGAAACTACTGGGTTTCTTTGGCTAAGAGTGAATTTAAAAAGCTGCGTTTCATTTGCTGAGATTTGACAAGGACAAGGGGGTCCAACTCTGCTATATTCAGAGTTGAGTTTAATCTCTCTCCTATTGCAATAGTCTTGAATAAATCCTTCCTTGCCCATTTAATTCCGTTTGGTGCATTTTTTCTTCAATAAATTCACCTCTAAATGCCAAAGTGTTACCAAGTCCCACGTCACAAACTGCCTGTAATCAGAATAGCCATGTGCCTGCTAGCCCGACACAGTCCCAGCGCATGCCTGACGCAGGAGCACGATCACCAATGGCTGCCCATTCCGCTCTCAAAAAAGCCTTGGTGTGCACAATAAATTATGTTTGCCCACACGTGGTGTGAAATTCACTGGCTAGAGACTCTTATTCAGAAGAGGACCTGTTGAATTTTAAAGATGGTGCCATGGCAATATACAAAAAAGAAAAGAGAGCAGCAAATTCATTAAACTAGAACACTTCCTTTTAATACTGACTCCTAAGGGCATATTTACATTTAATTTATATCATTTTATATATCCAAATTGAAGTGTTTCACCATAAAAAATGCTGATTTTTACCACTTTCTCTCTCAAACATATTCACATAATGCCTTTATTATATCTCTCCTTTGAAGACTACAGATGGGTTTATTACAGAACACTTACCAGGAATGTGACATGCATTCCAGAGAGAGAGGAAGAGAGGGAGGGAGACCAGGCAGGGAGAAGATAGAGACAGAGAGACCAGGAAGATCAATTGGTATAGGCCTTAGAAAAACAGCTGCGATTGGGGAATCAATACCTCATTCTCTGAAAATTGCATTGAAGGACTGAAATGAATTTGCAAACCAATAATTGAAGCTGACACCTGCTCTTGACAGAAGGGGACCAATCAAGACTGAGCTCTGCTTTAGTACCTGTGGTGGGGAAAGGGCAGAACAGGGGGGAACTGTTAACGCCTTTCACCTAGAAATGCTGGGTTTTTGATTGCCTTCTGAAACCACAGGAGAAAATCCCTCAGTAAGGTGAGGTTTGCTGAGTGGTTTTGAGCAATAGTTTTTGTTGTTTTTTTTTTCCTGGCTACTTTCACTGATTTGAAAATATCTGCAAGAGGCCCTTATTCTGCAGAGCTTTCCCAGGTCTGATGGGATAGGAAGAAAATAACAACTGCAGATTCAGTGGGTAGGCTTTCAGGCATGGGATGTGACGGGGGATGTGGGGGGAGGAGGGGAACAGGGTAGATCAGATCGTCTCCAAAGTTTCCTCTAACTGGAAAGCCTAAGGTTCTGTCCTTCGGTGGACTCTCGCCATGGGTTGTTAACCGCATTTTATCGGTGGAAGTATTCCATTGAGGAGAAAGCAAGGTCACTGAAGGGGAATGGAAGCCTGTTGATTTCAATGCTCAGTATGTGACCTGCAGGGTCAGACTGATGATTTAGAAAAGAGGAACCAAGGCCATCACAAGGATGCTCTATAAAACCTTGCCTCCAAGTCTGATTCTGCTAGCAGCATCGCATCACATGTTAGCTGATTAGAATGCACAATCTCAGACCCCACCCCAGACCTACTAAATCACAATCTGCATTTAACAGAACCCCAAGTGAATCATATGCACATTAGAGTTTGAGAAACACAGGCTGGAGCAGTGATTACATGTGGAGTAGCAACAGAGAATTCGGATGCCTTTACAGGATCAGGACAGCTTTCTAAGCTCAGAGGCATTGCTTCCCATACCAGCACCCTCTACTTAAGTACTGAGTTTACTTTTTTACAATATGAGTTTAAATCTGATAAAGTTACTAGAGAAGAGTCCACCATCAATTCCAGGCTGAAGCGCTCTTCCCTTTTCTTGACCCCACTCTGCACTTGCCCATCTCCAGTGGACAGATTTGCATTAATAATCATCTTTAATTCATAACTCACTGTCAGTATTAATAGCTACAGTTCTATGTCTTAAGAGGCTGACACCAGCCTTTTATGGGATGGAGATTTTGAATTACAATTTGTTTGGTAGTTTGCTGGGTCTGCTTGCTTACACTTGCTCCTGGCTCCTACTTCTGCATTGGCTAGAACTCCCTTTGCTTAAATAGGCAGGAAACATTTTCCCCTTTAATTCTGGAACTACTGTGTTGTAATTTTATCTTACTGATGATCTGACTAGAAAGTGACAACCAAGCATAAACCTGTGTTAACATTTTTTTCTTTTCTTTGTATCTGGGGAAGGTACTGCAGAAATTATTTGGTGTAAAATAAAATTTCGATTAGGTCTAACATATAGTTAGTCTTGAGAAGAAACAAGGAATTAACTATATGTTGAATCACATGGAATTGACATTTTTACAGGTTAAAAAAGTCAAATATTGGCAATTTCATATAGTTCAACCTAATTAGAATATTTAAGTTTAAAATTTCCTGACTTAACAAATATTAAGAGAGCAGAAAATGCTATTTGTGGAGGCTGGGTTGTCTCTTTTCCTTAGAGATTTGTTTTTTGGAAGCTGGAGGAAATGTTTTCAGAAGCTAAATAACCACCTTCCTATTCCAAGTAGCCAGGAAGAAATGGGACAGTAGAAATGAGATTTGGTTGTAGTTGAATATCTGTGTCCTTGAAGGAGGCTTATTCTTTGAATCTGTGAAAGAAACATATAAATGGTGTCAGACCTTGACACCAAAAATTAAGGATTCTTTCCTACGTCCTTGTCACAGTCAGGTGCAGTTAATATTGAACTTGGATTAGAGTAAGAAGAGAAGATATTTCCCCTAAAAACCTACCCTCCAAGTTAACACCACTCTTTAGTTGAGTAGGTCTGGAGTGGGGCCTGAGATTCTGCATTTCTAACAGGCTTCCCAGTGATAATGGTGCTTCCCATCTAAGACCACATTTAAGGAACAGAAATAACCGTCAGGAGCATTCCTCATCAGCAGTGCAGACGGTGAGCAACACCATTTAGAGCCAAGGATGCCTTCTGCAAATGTTACAGGTGATAGAGGGAATGAGCCAAAGAATCTCACTACTGCTCACCCACCAGTTGCAACTGATGCTCCCATCAGCACCAGCACCAAACAGCTGCTGCATTCAAACCGATGCTTAGTATTTCACTTTTGCAGGAACCTTATCATGGAATCAAATCATATTTTATTTGCTTCATTTCCAAAATTCTGTCATATAGAGTCCTTCAACATTGCCTTGATTTATGCAATACCTGGTGCTGCTGACACTGTCCTAGGTTTAAGTGGCAATTGCTTGCCTTAGATTCAGTCCTGAGGGTGCCCACAAACTACAGCTGGTGGGATTGAGGCCTCACCCCATTATTTTCTATATTGGATGAGAACAAAAAGGGAACCGTTGCCTGAATGTCCAGCATTAAAGTAGTCTGAGTCCAGGCTTTAAAGCACCTCAACTTCCTTTTGGAAGTAAGCCATTTTTAAGCTTCTCTATAGCCTCTCCCTGCTCCACTGAAATGTTTTCTGAAGTGCTACATTCTAGCAAAGTTGTAATTATTTATGTATGTTTAGGAACCAGGTGTTTCTGTATTTAATTTTTCTTATGTAATGATTTCTTTGTCATCAGTTTTTGCAAATCAAGGGAAGTGCAAATGCTAACTTCAAAAAATTCACAAACTAAAGTTAGGGGGAACATTTTTCACCTCTCTGATCCAAGCCAGACAGTGTTTGATACTGGCCTAGGTTCTTTCTCTCTCAGTTTCTGCCTAAGGACAGAAAGACACAAAGATACTGTTCAAAAAGAACAAAACGAAAAATCACACATAATCAAAATACATGCAAAAGCTGAGGTTTGGGGCCTTAAGAAAACTAGTTAATGCATGTTCTCCTTTTTAAATATAATCAAAAGGACAAGACTCAGAATGGTGCAGGTCTTAAGAACTTTGTCACCTAGTGAAGCTGCTAAATGTACCTTCTGTGTCTATACCTGGGAAAGGTGACTGCATTTGAGAAATAGGTTTGATGTGAGTAAAACTGTGTGTTCCTCTACAGCCAGGAGTGCGGAGGGGAGGATGTGGAGGGTTAGCTTTATGAGCGATAGATACAAATTAAGGATCCAAGAGAAAAGTTTTTAATATGTTTATATTTACTTTAAATTTTGTTCTAATTAGGGATCATTCAAAAATGTGATTAGCAATTAGGTTGTTTTGTGCTTTTATTGGCATTAAAAAGTTCTATTTGAGTAGAAAATCAGAGAGGCACAATGTTTCTTTCCTTTTTCAGGAAATTAGGCTGTTTGGACCGTATGTTTATAATAACCACAGAACTACTGTCTACCTGGTGTATGAAATAAAACAGCTTTTTGAAAATTGTCTTTGCAATGTACACATGTACAAAGCCATAATGATCTTTATGCCTTTGTGTTGATAACTAAAAAATAGGAACATGGCAAGATATGAAAATAACCCACATCTATTGAAAGATGAATAAGTAAAGAAATTGTGGTACACACACACACACACACACACACACACATACACAAATGCTGGAATATTATTCAGCCTTAAAATGAGGAGATACTGCCATTTGTGACAACATGGACTAAACTAGAGGGCATTGTGCTAAGTGAAATAAGTCAGACACAGAAAGAAAAATACTGCATGATTTCACTGCATGTGAAATCTAAAAAAGAAAAAACAATTGCATACAGTATATAGAAACAGAGAGCAGAATGGTGGTTGTGGGGGAAGAGGGTAAATGAGGAGACAAAAGGTACCCTGTAAGTACCTTTGTACCCTATAAGTCAAACGGTAAGAAGGTACAGTTATATAGGATGAATAGTTCAAAGATCTAATGTCCAACATGAGGACTATAGCTAAAAATATTGAAGAAACACATAAGCATGGTTTCTGCTCCAAGAATACCTTTGGTGTGGGGGGTGGGCAGGCAGGTTGTGCCAATTATTAAGCTATTAATATTTTCCCAACTCCAAACCCACTCTTCTGTACTCTGCCTTGTGACATGGAGCCCAGGGCTCTGCCAACCGTGTTTTAGCTTTTCAGTTGCTTCCTATTAGGCTCTGTCAATAGGAGGTGCTAGAGAGAGACTGGAAGGCTGGGGGAGAAAAAAGAGATTTACCCTACAGTTCCTATGAATGTCACGTTGGCCACACTTCTCTCCAGCTGCAGCTGCATCCAGTTTGCAGTGTGACCAACACGTGCAGACCCAGACTCATTGTCCCCCTGCCCCCTACTCTGTCCTGAAACACCAGAACCTGCCAGCTGGCACCCTCTCCTCTGAAATCTGGGGACCACCCCCAGAGCCCCTCCTGCCAGCTCAGAGACACTAGCAGGAGCCAAGCAGTACCTCCTCCTCAGAGGTCTGAGTCCCTGCTCCATGGGACCCTCCTCCAGGACTCTAAGTTTTAATAGTCCCAATTCTTCCCTCTATTCTCCCAGCCTACAGGCGGCAGCTGCTCCCTGTAGTTGCTTCTCCATGATATTCCAGTGTCTCCATTTCAACGTTTTAGTTCCCCAATACCTAGTAAACAACTCTACAGTAAATCTTTTTCATTAAAGTAATTGGAGTTGTTTCCTTTCACAGGATCCTGACTGATAGACAAGTTGAGAAAGGCTGAGTAGGATTCCTTTCTAAGATATAAGATTCTCTAAGCATAGAAGATTTTCTTATAAGATTTGTTGTGTAATTTGATATTAAATGAGCTATGGTCAAGCAACCTGGTCCGTGTTTGGAACATCTGAAATAAGTACAAGAGAACCTAGTATTCTTGATGGTTGTTCTGTGAGTTTCCACCTCAATCTCCTGCCATTGATGCTTTAACAGTACATGAGATAAATATTAACAGTATGTGAGGTGGTGTGAGATCATGGCTAAAGAATTCTATTGATACAACTTAACTTCCTTACACGCGCGCACACACACACGCACACACACACACACACGCTTTTTTTCCATGGATAAACTGGAAGAAAGCAATGAGGGATTTCTGGAGATGAATCTAGAGATTCTTCACCAGTACCCTGGGTATAGTTAGACAAAGAGAATCAGTTGTCATTAGAAGAATAAATGCCAGCTTTGTTAAGCTGGCATCCGACACTTGTTTCCCAATACAGTGGACCAAAAAGTAAATATACCTTTACTTGAAAACCTTTTAAATGAGTGGAAAGAACCACCATTTCATTTACTTTTGGGAAGAGCACAATGCTGAAATGCTACTTGGCTCAGATGTCAACCTGGGGGGCAAAATTACTACTCCTAACTTTGCACTAATATGCTACTGTTGTAGAAGAAAAGCAACAGTATTGTAAAAGTCCTGCTCATGAAAATTCCTAAGATTCTTTTGTTTGTCTTGGTTTAAAACAGCAAAATTGTATACAGGGAAATACAATAATATGATGTGTTGCTGTGTCTATTAACAGTGAGGACTATAAAAACTTCCTATGTCTTTTCTACTTCCCTTTCTAGTCTTTCCTATTTGAAATAGGCACTTGTGTCTTAGGGTTTCTGGGACTTGGCTGAATTACCCTTGCTCCTATTCCAGATTAGAAGGGATCAACTTGTGTTTGTGCTGCTTGTTGCAGATGTAGAAGTTACAGTTACGAGACTGAACACTCATTCAATAAACATTAAGTGCCTTCTAAAGAAACAGTGTCAGGCTATGAGCAGATTCCTCATTCCTCAAAGGAAGGATCCCTGGAGTCTACACCCACCCTGAGATCCACACTACACATATATTGCCTGGACTAGTATTCAAGAGACTTTGATCCTAGGTCTGCTCTGAACACAGGTTGAAGCTTAGAAGATACTTCTATCATCTGTAAAAATGCTCACATCTACACTGCTTATCCTCCAGATCCCACCCGCCTTCCCCCGCAAACCTGCTGCCCCAAGGTCAGTGGGCTAAGAAGATACTGTAATGTTTCTAATGCATGAGAACTGTTATAATTCCCACAGTGTGGGCATTGTACAATCAGCCAGTTTTGGGCAGCACTGAAGATAAAAACAGCAGCTGGACACAGCAGTCAGTGTGGCAGACAGTGATATTGATATAGGGGAAGAGGTGGCCCTATAAAAGCTGAGGGTAATAAAAGCTGAAATTTACCAGCTTTCCCCATATTTCACTTATTATGCCTAGCATTTAACATGTGTTATCTAATTATTTCAACTCTGGGAAATAGGCAGTGTTATCCACATTTTATAGGTGATAAAATTAAAACTCGAAGGGGTAAAGCAACTTGCCTAAGATCATAGTTTATTGGCAAAAAATCAGAAATTGAACCCAGGTCTCTCTGACTCTAAGAACCATGCTCCCAACATCTCAGGGCAATCACACTTCTCATCCAACTCCACTCTCCCCCGTTTTGGCTTTGGGTGCCTTCCCTTGGGTGATTAAAATTTTATGAGCAAAACCCATGGCTTCGTGGCTGACTTGTGGCCTGGTTACCTTCTAAGCTTTTTTGTACCTACCTGGTAACTAGGACAGATTCTAATATTTTCCTAAGATACGTTAAATCAACCAAACATTTAGTTCTTTAAGATAAAAAATAAGTTCAAATACCTCTAGCTTTTGTAGGCTTCCATTGAATTACCCAGCAGCTCTCTAAAATAGCCAGTAGTTTGTAACTTTTGCTAAACCTTCAACTTCTCCAGGATGTTTATCACTAGACCGTACTGATTTGCATACACCAAATATTTGCAAGCACTATCCTCTTCAAGTACAACCTTTTCAGTGCTGCTTAGAGTCTCGCCTCCAAGTGGCAAACATCAGCTGCCTTAGCACACTCTGCAATACTCCTGCTCTTCAAATCACAATTTTCCCAACATGATTCTCTCATCAATATTCAGCCAATACATGGAATATGGCCAGGTGCTTGTTTGCTTTGCTGCCTTTAATTCAACATTTATAATAAACAAATGAGAACAGGCAACACTATCTTTTCCATTTTTTTTTCCAGCCTTACTGTTATGAGATCTTTTCCATTTTATGGAGCAGAAAAGGGAGGCTCAGAAAGCTTAAACAATTTTCCCAAAGCTACAGAGCTGGTAAGTCACAGAGGTGATTTAAAAGTCCTGGGCGTTTGGGCCTTCTTGTGTGATGGTGGGGGAGGGGAGAGGGGCAATGAGGAGAGGTAGGTTGATGGGTACAAACACACAGGTAGATAGAATAAATAAGTTCTAATGCTCCACAGCACAGTAGGGTGACTATAGTTAACAACAACATATTGTATAGTTCAAAACAGCTAGAAGAGAAGACTTGAAATGTTCCTAAGACACAGAAATGATAAATCCTCAAAGTGATGGATATCCTAGCTACCCTGACTTGATTATCACATATTCTATGGATATAACAAAATATCACATGTACTCCATAAATACAGACAAATATTATGTGTCAATAAAAAATTTTTTTTAAAGTTCTGGGCTTTGAAATCTCCCAGTTCAGGACATACTTAAATGAAGGACAAGGGATCCTAGGAACCCCACTAATCCACGATGGGGTTTATGGGAGGAGGGAAAATAGTTAACAGAGCCAATAGATATTTCCTTCTTCCCTAACCAGGCTTAGGAAGGAAGTCTGTGGTGCTCATGCTGTGAAATTAGAAGCAAATAACCAGCCAGTATAATTACAGACATCGTATAAGGAGTATTGACAACAGCAGCTTTAAAAAATGAAACATCTTCATTTTAGAACAGTTTGGATGATGCAAACTGCTTCTGATGCTGCATTATTCTGTTATACAATTCTTGTCTTTTCCTGTATCTGTCAATCTTCTGCACAGATACACAATATGCTTTTTTTCTGCAGATGTTCAGAAGCAGCCAAGAAACACATCCCACTGTAGCTGACCCTCAAAATGTGTGAATGCCAGCACCTCTGACTTGCTTTTCACTTTTAACTTTGAAAATATATTTGTTATGTACTAAGTGAAAGTAAAAAGTAAAAAACAAAAAAACAAAAGAAAAACTGAGATGCAAGAGATTTTAAATAGCTGACTTGTTCATCAGTGAAATTGTCTACAGAATCTCTTCTCATCTAATTCTGAGAATTAGTCTTTGTAGTCCATGAGGTATCTTCTATGAATACCTCATAGTAATCCTCACATGAAAACCCAGTTCCTCACTGTAGCCCTGCATTTTGCCCAGAGAAAACAAACCTATGTGTTTCTGAAAACTGTTCCTAGCGCCCATTTTCCTTAGGTCTAATCCACAATTCATCTAGGAGAAACAAAGATCTGAATTGTCATAGATTAGTATGCTACTTTTTAGAGACTCAGGAGTACAATAAAGAAGAAAATTCATTTTTTATGACCCCGTATTTTGTTCATCCATTTACTCATCCAACAGCTATTTATTGAACACATAATCTCTGTGTTCAGAAATCAGCAACAAACCAAAGAACCTGTCTAGATCATTGTATTAATAGTATATTTTTCTATGGACAAAATGCAACAAGGAAATCATATAATCATATCTGCCTTTTAAAATGCAATGTTTCACCCTCGCATTTCTTAATAAAAGGGAAGTTTTCTCTATAGCATTCTTCAAGCCATCTGGCAAGAGACTCACCTCCTAATTTAACTTACCTTCCATTCTTCCATTTAAGCAGATAATATTATCAAAAAAAAAATTAGAAATCATTTGTCTTGTAGCCAAATGTTCTAGTCCAGGAAGAATCTTGGTGTGATTTTGGGAGGTATTGAAACATCATTGTCTGGGAGTTGTGTTTAATGATAATACCTTTCTGAGCTACTGCAAGCAGGAGGAGAGGAGATTGTTTTAAGGCACCCATGCTTCTGATGGTGGAAGATCCATTTTGGCCCAGATCTCAACTAGAAAATTACTCTCTATGTGCCAATGATTTTTTTTTTCAACAATCAAAATAGTAACTTCAGAGCCCAATTTGCATTGCTTTGTTTTTTCCCCCAGAGATTCAATTCAGAAAGAGTGTATGCCAACGACTTTTAAAATGTCTTTCTCAGGATCATGGCAGGTAGAATACCAACATTAGAGAGAGCTGTAGACCAAGCAAACAGCCCAAAGTATTCTGGGGGAATTAAGTAGTGCCAAGCATTTTACAGAGCACATTAGAGAGTACAGGAGTTACAAAAGCCAGCCAATAGCGATTACACTTAAATTGAATCTTGAGAATCCTCAGGTGCATATTTAAATAACGTTTGCAAAATTATAAAAGAACTCTGTTTAAAAGAATAGATCATCCCAGTCCAGAATAGAGTGTGACGTGCAGAAGACCACCAGCAAAATGTGTACCAGACAACGAAAAGAAAGACTTATACCAGACTGGAGAAGTCATACTGTAAAAGGGTAATCCCCAATTCTTAAAGAAGGAGGTGGAAATTTATTGTGCTCATTTCCTCTGCCCCCATTCATTTGGCCATCACAATTTGTTTTTACATATTTCTGCATTCATAAATTGTTCTCATGCAGAATGTAAGACTGATTACATGCAACAAATCCTTGAGATGCTTTAGATAGTTTTGAGTTAAGAATCTCTTCCATGTTTTACTATATTAAGACTTTCCTGGCTATCATGGGTAAGACTCTACAGCCTAAAGAATGGGCAAACTAACCCAGCAGAAACCCTCACTGAAGATGGATGAGGCTCCACATGGAGTTACTAATGGATGCTATTCTGCATCTCCCCTTTCTTAGAATATCAATAATAGTGAGTGTACTTTAACATTCCTTGATTAGGAGTTGGCCATAAAAATAGAAAGTCAAAATACCATTAGTTAATGAATGCATGACAGTAAAGAAGCACACTCATCAAATCAGCCAAGGGCATCCCTGTCATTTATTCCTCAGAGAACTTAAATCAAAACCTGCCTTCAGTTTTCTTCTTATTCCTTCTTCAAGGGTCACATATTTTTAATTTTAAAAAAATGAGAAGCAAATACTTAATTCTAATTAAACCCAAGAGATTATAAATTCTCTACATACTCAAAGTTTTATCACTGAATGGAGCTAGATTCCTGGAAGACTAAATGGTTTAGTTCATTATAAGACAGCTTTTTATCATCAAAGAAGCCTACCTTTAAGAAATTCACATCTGCATTTCCTGCATATCTACTGAGGATATTACTTCACTCAATATGCTCTACATAAAATACCATGTGAGAAGTCTGCCTTTCCTGAAGAACTGGTAGCACACTTGCATTCTTTTTTTTTTTCCAATGGCAATTAATGTTATTATTCAAAATTATAGCAGTCAATAATACAATAAACAGAAGCCAAAGCAGAAATACATCAAGATGGAAAGCCCAAAGATATACATTTCAAATGATCGATTGCCAAGATTTTAAACATACATACATACATGCATACATGTATTTCATTATACCCTTATTTTTATATATTTTTTTCTATTTCTGCATATTATGGCGGTACAAATGTTTAGGTTACGTATGTTGCCCTTGCCCCCCCCCAAGTCAGAGCTTCACGCGTGTCCCTCCCCCAGATAGTGCTCCTCGCACTCATTATGTATGTATATACCCATCCCCTCCCCCCCACATCTGCCCGACACCCAATTAATGTTATTCCTATATGTGCACTTAGGTGTTGATCAGTGAAACCAATTTGATGGTGAGTACATGTGGTGCTTATTTTTCCATTCTTGGGATAATTCACTTAGTAGAATGGGTTCCAGCTCTATCCAGGAAAATACAAGAAGTGCTATATCACCATTGTTTCTTATAGCTGAATAGTACTCCATGGTAGCAGCACACTTGCATTCTTGATAATGAGAGCTAGGAGTTGTATCATGTTTCCCCTTTTGACCTGGCTTCCTGGAAGCTCGGAGCCAAACTATATACTCACAGAGCAACTATGGTCAGCACATTAACTTCCTCACTTTCCCTTTGATCCTCATTTCTATATATGTTATTTTATTAGGCTTCATGTATATTGCATTTGATTAAAGATGGATTAAATAAACTTCTCTCAGGTGTTAGAGTTAAGCTCTGATCAGAAAACTATGCCATTCATCTGCATCAACTGGTAACTTTATTTTCAAATCCTTTTGACAAAGAGAGAATAAATACATTTTTAAATGAAGTAGACTTTCCATCCCTCAAAGACAAAAACTGTGTCTTCTATTTCTCTCTCCACTCCCTACAGTAGTAAGCACTATTCTTTGAAATTGCAGGGGCTCAGTAAATGCTACTACTGAAGGCAACAAGGGCTAACATGTGCTTATTGGGGGTTTGGTCCATATTTCTTGAACGTTGATATAACCTGGGAGGCTATTTTTAATCCCAAAATAGGAGGTATAGGATAAGAAGATAGGTAGAAGACTTCTAGTTTCTGGTTTTCCATGTAAGGAATTTGGAATCACTCTGTCCTAACAATTAAAATGCTGAACAGACTAAAAAGATCAACAGCTCTTCTAGGATATATTAGAGAGGTGAGGAACCAGGGAAGATTGCTGCCCCAAAGATTGAGAGAAGAGAGGCAAATACGTGGAGTCACGGATTATCAGAGCAAACTCACAAGTGGAAACCACCATGATAACCAGTGCCAGGGTAGGAAAACATGAACCGAAATTGATGAATTTCTGGAGGCTCAGGGTGGACAAATCTGAAAGTCAAAAACTCTAGGGAAACCCAGTCATGGGGAGATCCTCATAATTTTGTAAGATTTACCTCTAGGAGCATGACCAAGTTATCATAGTAAATATTGGAGAAACATCTCCTTGTGCTTCCAACAGGGGAAAGGGAAAGGAAACCATTTTGAAGTATGTCAGAGCACTCTGTTCTTTTTAGCAAGGCCTGTCCTCAGGAGAAACTAGTTAACCAGAACCTAACCTGCTGGTGTATTAGAAAAGGCTAACTGGCTCAGGGGAAAGGAAATGCCCAACTCCAGTCAGCTCTAGCCTTCCATGTGGGGGAAGAAAAATACTCAGCTCTACCCCACTCTACTTGCCACATGAGGGAAGAGGAATATCCAATTATAGCCCACTTTAGCCATCCTGTCCCACCTATTGGGGGCTGTAGAACAAAGCTAAGAAACACCTGTGATGTTCATACCCCAGAGGCAAAGGCACACTGAAAGCCTGAGACCTACTCCCAGAATGCTCCTGTAAAATGCTTCCCCTCCCCCCACACTTATCACCACATTACAACACATCTTTTACCCGGTATATCATGTTTGGCTATCGGGAAAAATTAACAAGACAAACTAAAAGGTAAAAAAGCACACTTTGAAGAAACAAAGCAAGTGCCAGAACCAGACATGGCAGCGATGTTGAAATTATCAGACTGGGAAATTAAAACAACTATGATTAATATGCTAAGGGCTCTAAGGGGTAAAGTAGCCAGCATATAAGAACAGATGGGCAATGTAAGCAGGGAGATGGGAATTCTGAGAAAGAACCAAAAGGAATTGGTAGTGTTAAAAACAACAGCACTGTAACAGAAATGAAGAATGCCTTTGATGGGCTTATTATAATAGTAGATGCAAAATGGCTGACAAAAGAATGTCTGAGCTTAAGGATATCTCAATAGAAACCTCCAAAACCAAAAAGCAGCAAGAACAAATTTTGAAAAAAACAAAACAGAGTATCTAAGGACTATCGGACAACTATAGAAAGTGTGACATTTATGTAATAAAAATACCAGAAGGAGAAAAGAAAAAGGAACGGAAGAAATATTTAAAACAATAATAACTAAGAATTTCCCCAGGTTGATATCAGACACCAACCCACAGATTCAGGAAGCTCAGGAAACACCACGCAGGATAAACACCAAGAAATCTACACCTCTGCATATCATTTCCAAACTACAAAGAAATCAAAGATAAAGGAAAAATATTGAAAGAGGCCAGAGGAGAAAAAACAAAACACCTTACCTATGCAGAAACAAAGATAAGAATTACATCTGACTTATTGGAAACCACGCAAGAGCAAAAAGATAGCGGAGTGAAATATTTAAAGGGTTGAGAGAAAAATCCCATCAACCTAGAATTCTGTACCTTGAGAAATTATCCTTCAAAAGTGAACAAAAATGAAGACTTTCTCAGACAAACAAGAATGGAGAGAATTTGTTGCCAGTAGATCTACCTTGCAAGAAATGTTAATAGAGAGAAAAAAACATAGGTTAGAAACTTAGATCTATGTAAAGAAAGATCATTGAAAAAGGAATAAGTCAAGGTAAATAAAACCTGGAATTTTTGTTAATCTTAATTAATCTAACAGATAACTTGCCCCAAATAATAACAGCAACAATGTATTCATATTATATATGCTTAGGTATATATCTTATGTGTATATATTATTGTGTATGTTTATATATAAATGAAATGGATGACAGTAACTATACAAGGAATAGGAGGGAGGAATTAGGATTATTTTGTTATTATAAGGTACTCATACTATTCATGAAGCGTTATAGTGTTATGTAAAAGTGGACTTAGATTAGTTGTAAATGTATAATGCAAATTATAGGGCAACCCCTTAAAAAGTAAAAAAAGTATAACTGATATGCTGAAAAAGGAGAGATAATAGAATCATATAAAATGCCCAATTAAAACCAAAAAAGGAAATCAATAGCATACTGGCTAAAAACAGACCATATATTCATAATATAAAGTATTTTGCATCAGTTAAGTAGAATGAGGCAGATCTATTAATTTTGTGTAAAGGGTGATTTGATTTTAGAACCAAATCAACCTTAAAAATTGTTTGATGCAAAAAAATTTACACTAACCAGATTACTACCTAGCAATATGACATCCCATGGGATTGAACTCCCCTCATCTCTACCTCTTCCTTCAAGGTTTTCATGATAGTGTACTATAGGTTGAGTATCCCTAAAAAAAGAAAAAGAAAAAAAAAGTCTGAAATGCTCCAAAATCTGAAACTTTTGAGTGCTGACTTGATGCTCAAAAGAAATGCTCATAGGAGCATTTCAGATTTCAGATTTTTGCATTAGGGATGCTGAACCATCACATATGATATAAATATCCCAAAATCCGAAAAAATCTAAAATCTGAAATACTTCTGGTCCCAAGCATTTCAGATAAGGAATACTCAATCTGTACTGACCATTTGAAAGAGGCTCAAAATAAAAATCTTTGTTTGCCCACTTAAACACACAGATACACAGACACACACACACAAACATACACAGACACACATGTGAAAGACAGAAAAAGGGTAAGAACAAAGGCAACAAATAGAAAACAATAAGAAATATAGTACATGGTAGTCAGTGGGTCTACAAGAAACCCACTTTAAATAGACTAAAAGTAAATGGATGGAGAAAAATATATCTTGCTAACACTAATCAAAAGAAAGCAGGAGTAGCTATACTAATTTCAGACAAAGAAAACTTCAGAGCAAGGAAAGTTATCAGGGATAAATGCAGGCATTACATAATGATAAAGAGGTCATTTCTCTAAAAAGACATAACAGTCCTTAACATGCATGTGCCTTAATATGTATGTGCCTAACAACAGAGTGTCAAGATACATGAGGCATAAACTGATGGCACTGAAAGGAGAAATAGATAAATCCACTATCATTGTTTGAGACTTCAACATCCTTCTAGAATAAATAGATCCAGCAGACAGAAAATCATTAAGGACTTAGTTGAACTTGACAACACTATCAATCAAGTGGATATAATTGACATCCATAGACTACGTTGTGCAACAACAGCAGAATATAATTCTCCTCAAACTCACGTGGAACCCAGATAGACTATATTCAGGGCCACAAAGTGCACTTTCACACATTTAAATAAAAGAGAAATCATACAATGTCTGCTCTCAAACCACAATGGAATTAAACCAGAAATTAGTAATAGAAAGGCAACTGAAAAATCCCCAAATACTGAGATTAAACAACATATTTCTAATTAACATGGGGATTAAAGAAGGAATCTCAAGAGAAATATAAAAATATTTTAAACTAAATAAAAAATGAAAACAATTTATCAAAATTTGTGGGATGCAGTGAAAGCAGTGCATAGGAGAAAATTTATAGTATTGAATTAATATATTAGAAAAGAAGAAAGATATGAAATCAATAGTCTGGGTTTCCACCTTAGGAAAAAATAAAAAATAAAGCAAATTAAATCCAAAGTAAGCAGAAGAAAAAAAATAATTAGAGCATAAATTAATGAAATTGAAAACAGGAAATCAATAGAGAAAATCTAGAAAACCAAAAGCTGGTTCTTTGAAAAGATCAGTGAAATCAATAAGCCTCTAGCCAGGCTAATTAAGAAAAAAAAGAGAGAACCCAAATTGCTAATATTGGAAATGAAACGGAGGACATCACTATAGATCCAATGGACATTAAAAGGCTAATAAAATAACACTATGAAGATCTCTATGCCTACAAATTTGAAAACTTAGATTAAATGGATGAATTTCTTAAAAGAAACAATGTGCCAAAACTCACACAAAACTAAATAGACCATCTGAATATATATATATAAAGAAATTGGATTAACTAATAACCTTTCAAAAGAGAAAGCACCAGGCCCAAAGGGGTTAACTAGTGAATCCTACCAAACATTTAAGAAAGAAATTATAACAATTCCTTACAATCTCTTTTAAAGGATAGAAGCAGAGGGAATATTTCCTAACTCATTCTATGAGGCCAGCATCATCCTAAATGAAAACCAAAGACATTATAAGAAAATTAAACTACAGACTAATATCTCTGATGAATATAGATAAAAAATTCCCCCCAAAATATTAGGAAATGAAATCCAACAGTATCTAAAAAGAATAATACATCATGACCAAGTGGGATTTATCCCAGGTATGCAAGGCTGGTTCAACATTCAAAAATCAATTAATGTAATCCATCACATCAACAGACTAAGAATGGAAAAAAATACATGATCATGTAAACAGATGCAGATAAAGCATTTGATAAAGTCAACACCCATTGATAAAAACTCTCAGCAAACTAGAAATACAGGGAAACTTCCTCAACTTGAGGAAGTTTCCTATCTATCAAAAACCCACAGTTAACATCATACTTAATGGTGAGAAACTCAAAACTTTTCCACTAATTAGGTACAAGCCACGGATGTTCTGTCATCACTCCTTTTCAGCATTGTACTGGAAGTTCTATCTAATATAACAAGATAAAAAAAGGAAATAAATGTATACAAACTGGGAAAGAAGAAATAAGAATGTCTTTCTTTGCAGATGACATGGTGTCTATATAAAAAATCCAAAATAATGGACCAAAGAACATCCTGGAACTAAGTGATTATAGCTGGGTTGCAGGATATAAGGTTAATATGCAAAAGTCAATCACTTCTCTATATGCCAACAATGAACAAGTGGAATTTTAAATTAAAAACACAATACCATGTACAAAATGAAACACTTAGGATTAAATCTAATAAAATACATAAAAGATCTGTAAGAGGAAAACACTCCAATAAAATAAATCAAAGAAGAACTAAAAAAATGGAGGAAGATTTCATGTTAATGGATAGGAAGACTCATCATTATCAAGATGTTAGTTTTTATCAATTTGATCAATAGATGCATGCAATTTCAGTCAAAATCCCAGCAAGTTATTTTGTGGATACTGACAAACAAATTCTAAAGTTTATATGGAGATGCAAAAGATCCCAACTAGTCAACATGATATTGTAGGAGAAAAACAAAGCTGAAGGACTAATACTGTCTGACGTCAAGACTTATGATAAAGGTGCAGCAATCAAGACTGTGTGACACTGGCAAAAGAATAGACAAATAGATCAAGGAAATGGAATAAAAAGCCCAGAAGTATACCCACATAAATATAGTCAACTGATCTTTGATAAAGGAGAAAAAGCAATACAATGAAGCAAAGACAGTTTTTTTCAACAAATGGCACCAGAGCAACTATACAACTATATGCAAATAATTGAATCTACACACAGACCTTACCCCCTTCACAAAAATTAACTCAAAATGGATCATAGACTTAAATGTAACATGCAAAACTATAAAACTCCTGGAAGATAACGTAGGAAAAAATCTAGATGACCTCAGGTATGGTAATAACTTTTTAGATACAGCACCAAAAGCATGATCCATGAAAGAAAGAATTGATAAGCTAGATTGCATTAAACTTAAAAGTTTCTGCCTGCAAAAGACAATGTCAAGAGAATGCAAAGACAGGCCACATATTGGAAGAAAATGTTTGCAAAAGACATATCTGATAAAGGATTTTATCCCAAACATACAAAGAACTCTTTCACAAAGCAATGAGGAAACAAACAACCCAACTAAAAGATGGGCCAAAGACTAAATAGATACCTCACCAAAGAAGACATATAGATGGCAAATAAGCATATGAAAAGGTATTCCTCATCATATGTTGCCAGAGAAATGCAAATTAAAACAACAATGAGATATCACTACATGCCTATTATTATGGAATAGCCAGAATCTATAACATTGACAACACCAAATGTTGGCAAGGATGTGGATCAACAGGAACTCTCATTCATTGCTGGAGGAAATAAAAAACAGTTCAGCCACTTTGGAAAACAGTTTGGCAGATTTTTACAAATTAAGCATATTTTTATTACGTGATCCAGCAGTCTCTCTCCTTGGTATTTACCCACAGGAATTGAAAATACGTCCACACAAAGACCTGAGTACAGATTGTTTATAGCAGCTTTATTCATAATTAACAAAACTTGGAAGCACAAAGATGTCCTTCAGTAGGTGAATAGATGAATAAACTGTGTTACATCCAGACAATGAAATATTACCCAGCTCTAAAAAGAAATGCGTTATCAAGCCATGGAAAGACATGAAGGAACCTTAAATGAATATTACTAAGTGAAAGAGGACAATCTGAAAAGGCTACAAACTGTATCATTACAACTATATGACACTGTGGAAAAGGCAAAACTATGGAGACAGTAAAAAGATCAGTGGTTGCCGGGGGTTGGGGGAGGAGAGGGAGGGATAAATAGGCAGAGCACAGAGGATTTTTAGGGCAGTGAAACTACTCTCTATAATGATGGATGCATATCATTATAAATTTTCCCAAACCCATAGGATGTACAACACCAAAAGTGAACCCTAAAACAAACTATGAACTTTTGGTGATTAAAATATATGAATGTAGGTTTATCAATTTAACAAATTTCCCACTATGGTGGGGGATGTTGATAATGGGGGGGCTATGCATGTGTACATGGAAAACCTCTGTACCTTTCTCTCAATTTTGCTGTGAACCTAAAACTCCTTTAAAAAAGTTTTCTTTTAAAAGCAGAAAGTAGAGATCTTGAATTCTCCAGAGTTTGGCAGACTTGCAGATACCTGGGTGTGTGATTGCAGGCTCTCTCAAGGCTCCTGCATCAAGTATTGGGTGGGGCCACAGAGAGTTTGGCAGCATTGCAGCAGTAGGGGACATCCTTGGGTCCAGAACAATGATGGACAATTGTCCAGTCAACAGTGACTTGAACAAAAGACAAAGGAGACAGAACCCTTGGCCTGGGCAGTAGTCTGTGATTGTGTAACCTGCATTCTCTCAATTGCCCTGCTTCTCTCAAATCTCACCCGGTTCTCTGATTTTCACCATGGTGAGCATGATAATTTCTTGGGATCAGAACACTGCAGCTGACAAAATACACTGAAATATAATCTTTTCTTCTTTCCTCTTGTAAGATGACGGGAAAGCAGAGGCACCTCTGCCTTGTCTGAAATTCCTCTTGCCTGTCTCATTTCCGACCTGATGTTGGTGAGGGCACACATATTTTGATGTAAGACAGGACCACACGTGAGTTCAGCATCCTGCCCACATTGCCAGGCATCAAGGGTAGGCCTGTGACCAAGAACTAGAACAGGGCTCCATCGCCATAGCATAATCAATAGTGCAAAACAGAGGCTCAGCCATTTCTGACTTGCTTGGGAAAACCTTCCTATGTCTAATATTATTTGTCTGCTGAGAGACCTGGGTAATGAATTGGCTTTCCTCAGGCCTCCCTGGAAAACTCACTCAGTTGTCTGCTTCAATCAAAGGCCCTACTCTTTAACTACTGGTGTCAAGAACTTGGACAATTTGACTTACAGAGGCCTGTTAAGAAACCCAAGTTCTCACCTCATCTTTGGATGACAGGTAGGGCAAATGTGAGCACACCCTCTCACCGTCTCTCCACACCGTGCTGCATCACGATGGCAGGATCAGGAGCAGTAGGCTTGTCTTATCAAGAACCTCTAGGTGATAACAAACCATGCTGAGAAGGAGTGTACCCTTGCCCGGTGGTTGCTGGGACACAGGCGGAGGTGCTGCTTCCAGGTCTGGAACTGTGTATCACCTAGAACCTGAGATCCAGCCACAGGAGTGGACAAACATTTCTAATGGGAGAAAGTAGGCTTTTCCTCCTTGTCTGTCTCAGGTGACACTAAACAAAAAAGGTTATAAATCAAATCCCATTAGTCATCGCTGTTCCACAGGCAGAGGCCCTTTGGGAGGCCTTTTGTGGTACTGCCATGCTATGTGCAAGTGCCTTCCAAACACTCACAGCCACCCTTCGCCACCAGGGGATAAAAAGACCCATGAGAAAGTCCTTCCATCACACATAATGAAAACACTTGCTGTTACACAATTCACCTGGGGTTGAACTGTATACCCCCAGAATTCATATGTTGAAGCCCTAACCCCCAGTATCTCAGAATGTGACTGTATTTGGAGACGAGGGCTTGAAAGATGTGATTAAGTTAAAACAAGGCTATTGGGGTGAGCCTTAATCCAGTCGGACTAGTGTCCTTAGAAGAAATTTGTACTCAAAAAGAGACCAGGGATGTGGGTACATATAGAACAAAGGCTACTCGAGGACACTGTGAGAAAGTGGCCATCTATAAGCCAGGGAGAGAACCCCTAGGAGAAACCAAACCACCAACACCTTGATCTTGGACTTCCAGACTCCAAAACCATCAGAAAATACATTTCCGTTGTTTAAGCCACCTGGTCTATGGTATTTTGTTATGGCAACCCAAGCAGACTTATACACTTGATTTTCCGAGGAGTTCTGATGAATTGCTTTAGTCTGAGGAGGGACAGTGAACATTTTATAGTCCTACTATTTTAATATTTATCTACTACCTGGTTTGTTTATACTCTTATTTCACAAAGCATTTGAGGGAGCCTAAAAGAATCTACACTATACAAAATATTAAACTAATTAGTTGAAATCATGGTAAAGGGAAAATAAAGTCAGGAAAGTAACAATCTAAGAGTAAAATTAATACACAGATATGCATATCATATAGTCTTAGAGGGGAGAGGCAAATTTGATTCCATGATTCCTAGTGACCAAAGCAGGGAAGAAAACATGATCAGTGTGCTCACCAAGCCAAGTCCTGGGATTAAGAGCAAACTTGTTACTCAGGAGAAACAGTTTCCCAGATGCTGAGCCTGGAAAGAAAGAGAACCTACAATGTGGAAGAAGAACTCCTGACAACACAGCGTGATACAGAAGGTGACAATGAACTGACATTAGCATCTCTTGTCATACCTTTATTGCAAAGTGACAACATGAGATCAGAGCACCTTCCGGACAACCAACTGGGGGTGAGAGCAAGTGGGCAGAGGAGACCTCCCTCCCCCCAAGATTCATGGTCATGTGATAGGTGGGTCCTGTGGTGATATTTAGAAGATGGGGAGAAATGGGTGGTGTCCATCTCTTTCCAGAAAACCTACATGAATATGGTTTCTTGCCATCAAGTTTTTGATGAAGATTGGGGAGCAAAGAGCTCATGATAATTATGTGTCATGTCCAGAAAGAGGGATACCCCTGGAATAAGGTGGAGAATGGCAAGGCAAACCAAGGAGCTCAGCCTTCCTCACAGAATATTACTGGCATAATAGTTTTCTCTAGGACTAAGATGCCAAGAGGAAGTACAAATCAGAATGCTCTGGAGTTAGACCAGGGTGGGCCGGCTCTGTCTGGAGTCTGGAGAGTTGAAGGTCTTGTGGCAAGTAGGTCAAATCCACAGGCTTTCCCAGCTTGGCAAGGGGAGAAAAGTACTTCTGAGATTCTCTTATGATTCAGATGTTACCTGGCACCTGAGTCAATGAATAACAATGTAGTCCTTAAAAATATCACATGGAGCTGGGCTCAAAACAAAGATCCTTGGACCAGCTTTGAAGTAGATCGAGTGGCCAAATTGGGTCCCATTCCTATAACATGGTCTTGACCCTCTCGTCAACAGGGACCTCTGCATCTGTTGAACACCCTTGGCCACACCAAAGAGCATGCCTATTCCTACAAGGTTACCCCTCCACCCAGCCCAGCTTCCATGAGCACAGGCAGACAGAAAATACCTACTCTTTCATGTGGAGTTAAAAACACTATGGCTCTAATATGCTTCCAATTTTTCTAAGGTTTTGCCCATTATTCTGTATCTGACTCTACCCAGAGTGCTTCTGGCTGTTCTGTTAGCACACTCAGGTTACACAGGGGTGGCTTGCTCATGTGCCCCTCACACCCAGAGGGCTTAAGGAAGGACAGCTGTGACTCCCTGGTTCTACTCCACCTTATCAAGAATCCAAAATAACATCTGTTTAGGTTATTTTTTTTGCCAATATCTTCATACCTTACTTCCTGAGGTTCCATGATTTGGAGCCCAGATGTGACAGTTTAATCCATGGCTGGGATTTGAAAGGCTTGTGTTGCATGCTATCTTTTTCTAATTTAGAAGACTGTTAGTCAAAATTCAATAAACAGCAATAAACACTAGACTTCCTGCTTAACCTGTGGTAGTTAGTGGTGTTTAGGGTTTTCAACATTGAATAAATTACAGATACTTCAAAATAAAATATCAACTGTGTTGATTTATTATAATTTTATCACAAACATGCTTAATTGTTTCAAAATAATGCTTATTACCTCCAGATGGGAAAAGTACATATTAACAATTTAGGCATGGTTTTGATGGAAATCAAATATATATCATATATATATCATATATTTGATTTATGGCTCCAAGAAGAAAAATAACAAGAAGAGTAAATGGAAGATTCTGGGAAGACTGAAGAAAACTTGGCATATGAACATAAATACCGCCCAAAAAGTCCTTGAACTTTGCTCCCACGTGTCCCCCACTCCTTACAGGTATATTAAGAAACAGTGCTTTTGGGCAAGTAATCCTCATTTGTTGGTTACCAAGATTTCCTTGCTGTAAGGTTTTGTTGTTTTGAAACTGCAATGTTGATTTTAATCAGTGGCTCTTTCAAAAATTCTTCCTGTACTGACTTTTTATTAAAGAAAGGAAATGTCAGAGGCCTAACTAACACCTCTTCAATGAGACTCAGAAAGCAGACAAGAAATGAACCATCACTTCATCTGTTTCTTCATTGAAGGGTTATTTCAATCAGTGAGACAGAATGAGTTTTATTCATAAAGCACTTGGAAATCCTGAAACACTTCTTAGTATTAACTCTGTGTGTGTGTGTGTGTGTGTGTGTGTGTGTGTGTAAATATGACAAAGTAGAAGCCTGGGCTGAGAGAATGAGATGTCAGTCAAAATACAGATATCGATACCTGCCAACTCAGAAAAGCACATGAAAGGGCATAAATTTTGACAGCAGATAGAGCGACCCTGGATGGCAGCTTTGGCCGTGGGTATTTAATTAACCTCTCTGTACCATAGGTTCTTTATCTTTAAAGTGTGTTGGCGTGTACTTGTGACTACCAAATGAGAACAAGTAGGTGCCAGAGCAAGATACTAGGTATGTAAAAGGCCTTTGGTGATTAAAAGTCTCCTTTAGCATTCCTGCACGGACCTAGACTTTTGTGTCACTCAGCTGCCACTGTCCCCATATCACCTTGGCAGTGCTTATCAGCTCTGGTTTTAGAATTAATCTCACTTCTATTCAAAATGTAGCCTTGCCACTTACTAGCTGTATGACAGTGGGAAAGTTTCTTAACCTCCTAAAATACAACCTCTTTACCTGTGAAAGAGAGAGTCCCGCGCACTTCACAGGTGTATGGTGGGAACTGCATGCAGTGCAAGGCATCTGCCTGAGCACACCCCTGGCATAGAGGAGGCAAGCACTGAAAGCAAGCCTTCCTCCGCGTAAACATTGCTAAGGCTTTGGTCCAATTAGGAACCTGAGCTGTTACTATTACAAACCTCACAGTATTCCATGTTGGAAACATATTTACAAGTGATTGCTACTGCTCCATGAGCTATATATGAGGTTAACAAGAAGGACAATAAAGGTCTTGGACTTCTCATCTTCAGTTTAACCTTCCTCAGTCAAGGTCTTCTTGTGATTGAAAGTGAAAGAAAAATTTCAAGAACTTGAGAACCACCTATCTGAGATTGAACCAATTACTAGGTTTGACCTCAGTATTACTTACAAAACCTCCTCATGCCTTCTGCAGCCTCTAAATAGCTGACTTCAGCCCACATCACACACTCCACCAGGGCTGGTCTTTGACCTTGCTAAGACCTCCCCAAAGAGCTGACATGAGAGTTCAACAACAAAATTGCCAGGAACTCTCACCAGCCTTGCAGCACTCAAGGAAGGCTCTGCAGCCACAGCAGCTAACACAAGATCTAGTGCCATCTGGCTAAAGAACAGACATTTATGACAAACACCAAAAATACAGAAATCAGTTTTGGGCATCAGAAGTGGCATGCACTGCGCCAGCCATGCTTGCACAGGTAAATTGATGTGTGTAGCCCACTCAACATACCAGGGCACTAGACAGCTCCATGAGAATCACTTTTCTTCTCATCTTCCTCAACAAAGACTATAGATAAAATGTCCACTTATAGGAGAGGCAACACCCACTTGGGTGTGATGTGTGTGTCACCACACTGATGTTTGCTCTCTAGGCGTTAATCATCTAAGACTGATGACACCAAAAAATCAGCAGTCCTGGAAAGGTGGTTCCTCCTGGGTATTAGGGATTTAAAGCACCATGAATCCCTTCTCCTCATTAACATGATCCACACAAAAATCCTGGATAAATGGCCAAGTGAAAAGAAAATAGTATCACTTTTATTAACCCTTGCAAGCAGCATCATTTGCCTTCCAAAAAGCAAGGTTTCTGTTAAGCTGTGGTGGACATTTCAGCCGAAATCTGAGGCCAAAAGTGGCTTCTTTCCTTCCACTCCAAGTCTAGATTCTGGGATATTTTGTGTACTTTTACTCTCAAATGTGTTTGCTGTATGAGATGAAAATACAGATAAATTCCAAAATATATACCAAAAGCAAGTAAAATAGACCCCACAGTGAAAGATTACATTTATAAAAGAGAAAAATAAGTATATTGTAGATAGAATAAAACATAAAATCCAAAAGGTTAATAACATACTTTGTGAGGAAACAGCACTCTCAAACATTGCTAGTAGGAATGCAAAATGGCATTTGGAAATGTCTACCAAAATTATATATGCACTTATCCTCTGACCAAGCAATCTCACTTCCAGAAATCTCAAAGCTAAACTGGCAATAAAACGACAACAACAAAAGCTGAATGTACAAGACTATTCATTACAGCACTATATGTACTAGCTAAAGATTAGAAATACTCGTAGGTCCATCATTAAGAGGCAGGCTGAATAAACGATGGTACATCCACACAAAGGAGAACTCGGAAGCTATAAAAAGGAATGAAGCATATTTCTATATACTACTGTGAAGAAGCCTCCAGAATATACTGATAAATGAAAGAGACAAAAGAGTTTATAATATACCACCAATTTCTTAAGAAGTGAGAGGGGGATGCATTTATTTGAATATATTTTAAAATGGAAACATGAACCAGGAAATTTTTTTTTTTAATGGAAGGGAGGAAGTAGGGTAAAGGATGAAGCACAGAAGAGTCTTTTTTAAACATACCTTTTTACAGATTTAACTTCAGACGCATGGAAACATGTTCCATTATTAATAAACAAAAGTAATGAAACAAAATCAATTTCAAAAAATTTGAAATAGGCCGGGCGCGGTGGCTCACACCTGTAATCCTAGCACTCTGGGAGGCCAAGGTGGGTGGATCGCTCGAGGTCAGGAGTTCGAGACCAGCCTGAGCAAGAGTGAGACCCCGTCTCTACTAAAAATAGAAAGAAATTATATGGACAACTAAAATACATATATACAAAAAATTAGCCGGGCATGGTGGCGCATGCCTGTAGTCCCAGCTACTCAGGAGGCTGAGGCACTAGGATCGCTTAAGCCCAGGAGTTTGAGGTTGCTGTGAACTAGGCTGACGCCACAGCACTCACTGTAGCCCAGGCAGCAAAGCAAGACTCTGTCTCAAAAAAAAAAAAAAAAAAAAAAAAAATGTGAAATAAAATGACATTTAAAAATCTGTGTATGCCCACACAGAGAGTGAGTGATTCAACTGAACATAGACCAGCATATGCATGTAAGGAAATTACTGAGGTGAAGGAAAGAACCACCTGAGAGGGTCAGAGAGAATAGTTCTTGAGCTCACAGTGGGCTAGGAATAGTGCCTTTTTATACCTTCATGCCTGCTGAACTGGTAAATCTGATCATTCCTTGGTCATTGGGTAGAGTACACAGAAGAATCTTGCCTCAATGGTGGGAAATAACCAACTGTACCCTAAATGAGGCCCTGGTCCCACACAATAAAGCTTAAAAGTAAGACTCACAAGTATCAAACTGTTTCCAAGTAGCTAAAACCAAGATCCAGACTATTTATTGGTATACAAAAATATCTGACACCCAACAAGGTAAAACTCACAATGTCAAAGACATTAAAACAATTAGTATAACTGTATTCTACTTGTTGAAATAGCTAAAGAAAATAGTGAACATGCTAGGCAGAGACAAGGAAGACAGAACAAAAAGACTCAAATCAAACTTCTAGAAATAAAACCACAATGTCTGATATAAAAAATGAATGTTTAACTCAATTTTGCTGTGAACCTTAAACTGCTCTGAAAAATAAAATCTCTTTATAAACAAACACCAAATGGGATTAACAGCAGATAAGACATTGCAGAAGAAAAGATTAGAGAATTTGAAGATGTGGCAATAGAAATGATCCAAAATGAAAAAAAGGAGGGAGGAAGCCTTAAAAAAAAGACACTTGCGCTAGAATGTTTATTGCAGCACAATTCGCAATTGCAAAGATGTGGAGTCAACCCAAGTGCCCATCAGTTCATGAGTGGATTAATAAAATGAAGTATATGAACACCACGGAGTACTATTCAGCCATAGAAAATGAATTTTGCAACAATCTGGATGGAACTGGAGACCATTCTCCTAAGTGAAGTATTACAAGAATGGGAAAACAAACACCACATGTACTGACTATTAAATTGGAACTAATCAATCAGCACTCATGTGTAAAGATGGAAGTAAAACTCAATGGAAATCATGCGGGTGGGAGGAGGGAGGCAGGGATGGGTGAAATCATACCTAACAGGTACAATGTACACTATCTGGGTGACGGGCACACTTATAACTTTGACTCAAGCAGTACAAAAGCAACCCATGTAACCAAAACATTTGTACCCCTGTAATATTCTGAAATGATAAAAAAACAGAGCATCAATAAACTGTGGGACAGCCTCAAGTAGCCTAATGTGTAACTGTGGGTCCCACAGGGGAAGACACGCATCCCTACAGACAGCAAATTATTTTCCTGTGTTCTCTGCATGAATTGGCGACACAGGTATGATTTGGGGTGTGTCACCACAGGGAGATGCCAACTCGGTCATTAAGACAATGTCTTAGGGCCCAAATGCTTTTCAGGTCATTGACTTCCAAATGGAAAAGTGGGCCCAGAAGCTCGCCCAGACCCTCAGGCCTCGTCCATGGCTTCCCAGTCTCAGGATGAATCTTGGTGAGGTGGATCCGATCCCTAGAAACCCCAATGGAGTGAGACAGTGGAAGCCCTTGACCCACATTGTTCCCTGGCACCAAAGTGACAAGTCCTTGACAGGAAAACCAGTAGTTCAACCACACAATTTCCTGGGGAGAAATTTCCACCAACAGAAGACTCTTAGAGGGGGCCAAAAAAACTTAGGGACAGGTGCAAGTGAGGTGCCTGAGACTTAACCCAGAACCTGACTCACCTTGTGATAGGTTCTGTGGGGCATGAAGGAATTCAGAACTACAAGGGTCTAACACATGACTATTCAGAGATCTAAATCCATATCCACAATTCTATCCCATTAAATGGGGGTCTATGATGTTAAGTAATGATTCCACTTATATGACATTCTGGAAAAGGAAAAACTATAGGGACAGAAAGTAGATTGTGGTTGCCAGAGGCAAGGTATGCTGGGAAAGTTGACTACAAAGGGGCAGCACAACACATTTTGGGGGGAGAGAAACTGTTTTATAATTTTGATTGTGCTGGTGGCTATACAACTATTTGCACTTTTCAATATTGATAGAACTATGTGCTAAAAAGAGTTTTATGGTGTACAAATAAAGTGATACATTTGTCAAAACTCACAGGACTATATATCTTCTTGGGTCAATGCTTCTCAAACTTTAATGTGTAAATGAATATCCAGACAGTTTGTTAAAATGCAGGTTCTGGCTGGGCGCGGTAGCTCACGCCTGTAATCCTTACACTCTGGGAGGACGAGGTGGGTGGATTGTTTGAGCTCAGGAGTTTGAGACCAGCCTGAGCAAGAGCGAGACCCCATCTCTACTAAAAATAGAAAGAAATTATATGGACAGCTAAAAAATACATATATAGAAAAATTAGCCGGGTATGGTGGCGCATGCCTGTAGTCCCAGCTACTCAGGAGGCTGAGGCAGTAGGATCGCTTGAGCCCAGGAATTTGAGGTTGCTGTGAGCTAGGCTGATGCCATGGCACTCTAGCCCGGGCAACAGAGTGAGGCTCTGTCTCAAAAAAATAAATAAATAAAATAAAATGCAGGTTCTGATTCAGGAGGAGTGAGGTTAGAGAGTCTGCATTTCTCAAAACCTTCCCGGTGATATCAGTGGTGCTGATCATGGACCACACTTTAAGTATTAGTAGTAAGGCCCAGGACACTAATGAGACCACTTGATGTATAATATGAAGCTGAGGCCAAGAGAACTATTTATTCCGATTGAACAAGCCTTTCATGGCATGATAGGTTGCATCAGCCTGTGTGAGTTAAAGCCTCAGTCTCTTGGTGACAGTGTGCCACTTACTCTCCTCAGAGCTGAAAGCTTCCCAGTTGTCATTCCATAGGGCCTCTTTTTTGGCCTCCAGTAGGAGCTTAGAGCCAGGCCTGAAATTGAATCTAGGTTGAGCTGATAAAAAAAATCTCTTCTCAACAGAAAACCAGAAATTCTGCCCTGAGAACAGAGGCTTTAGGAGGCCCATAAAGCCACAAAGGCCCATCCAGCTATCTACCCATCCACCCACCTATCCACTCATTCATCCATCCATCCATCCATTCATCCATTCATCCTCCCATCCAACTACCCATCCATCCATACATAAATAGCACCTAACCAACCATCCATCCACCCATCTATCCACCTACCCATCCACCCACCTACCCATTCGTCTATTCATCCACTCATCCAACCACCCATCCATCTATACATAAATAGCACCTACCCAACCATCCATCCACCCATCCATCTACCCATCCATCCATTCATCCATTCATCCTCCCATCCAACCACCCATCCATCTATATATAAATAGCAAGCTCTTTTCAAATGTACATGAAAATTACTCAGCCAGAGAGAAAGTTGATTCAGATTTCTTATCATTCTGCTGACATTTTCATGACTTTGAGCAGTACCACCTAACAACTGCTGAGAGCTGAGTGCTGCCTGTGCCCCAGCAGAGAAGTTTCATTTGTGGAGTGGTCTCCCTAAAGGAGTAAGTGGCTATGGCAGGAAGTCAAGTGTTGGAGGATGGCAAATGGTTGGCTTTCATATTCAACAACTTCATGACATTTTCCCAGAGAATTGGCATTGGCACTTTTTTTTACATGCAAAAAAATTACTATATAAATGTCTTCACAGACAGCTTCTTCACCTATGGATGCCCTCAGTTATAAAACATCACTTAGCAGACTAACATATACCAACACTTTCAGATACTTGTCTTGGAACTTTTCAGAAGGAAGCAACCACACATATATTGAGAGTCTATTGTAAGTTATTGACATTTATTGAGCACCTGCTATGTACCATAAACTATCCTTAGTGCATTTCAAACATCTCAACTCACCCAAGCAACAACCCTATGAGGTAGGAACCATCATTAGTCTCATTTTACAGATGATAAACCTGAGACACAAAGAGGCTGTGTAACTTGTCCAACAACACATGCTAGTGAATGCTAAGCAGGGATGTATAAATCCCAGCAGTCAGCTCCCTGTACCTTCCCTCCTGACCACTGTACTAGGGTCTGCTCTATGTCTGACATTACATATACTAATATTCACTAAGCCCCAGGGTCCCCCAACTGAGAGAACTTGGAGAAGGATGACAGTATGATCACCAGGTTTGTTGCTCCCTGATTTCCTCATAGAGCTTCACTTCCTCTCACTAGGAGATGACAAAGTCATTTGCCTGATATCCTTAAACTTCCACACACTAAGTAAGCCTTCAGAGGCACTGATTACCGAGCTGGAAGGTTTGTTCTTACCTATATCTTGCTTTTACTTATGTAAATATGGGGAAGATTGTGGGGGGGGGGCAGATGGGGTAGGGAAATTTAGGAGCTCAGTTTTGGATATCCTGAGTTTGAGGTGTCTAACGAACACCCAAGGAAAAATGCCAAAGAGCAGGTAGAAATTCACATATTTACTGATATATTAATGGATGCAAGATATGATGAACAACACTTTCTTAAAAGTAACATGGGAGAATAGGTGGGAGTAAAGCAAAACAAGATTAGTCATGGGTTGATAATTGTTGAGCTGGTTGAGTTGATAAGTCCATGGGGGTTAATTATAATTTCTGGCTACCTTTGTACATGTCTGCAACTTACCAAAATTAAATTTTTAAAAATTCAGAAGATCACACAGCATTGTTTACATAGGATACCATAAAAAATGTATAACCTAGATCTAATGATGAGGAAATACCAGATCAACTCAAAATGAGGGACATCTTACAAAACAACTGGCCTGTACTTTTCAAAAAACATCAGTGTCATGAAGGACAAAGAATGACTGAGGAACCACTCCAGAATAAATACGCCAAAGAAACATGACAACCGAGTGTAATGTGTGATTTTGGCTTGTATCCTGCATCAGAAAAACAATTGCTAGAATGGATATTATTGGGGTAACCAATGAAATTTGAACATGGATTGGTGTATTCAATAATAGTACATACTGATGTGAAATTGCCTAAATTTAACCATCATAATATGGTTATACAAGAGAATGTTCTTGCTCTTAGGAGCTACACATTTAAATATTTAGGGATGAAGAATCACGATGCACAGAATCTATTCCCAAATGATTCAGTAATAATAATTTATAAGCATATGTTATATAGATAGATATAAAGAGAGATTGCACAAATGTGGCAAAATGTTAGCAACTGATAAATCTAGGTGAAGGATACAGAAGTAAACATCCTGTTCAGTCATGGCCCCTTCCCAGGGTGTCCCACATACAATGTCTGGTTGACTTGGGTTGCAAAGGCCTGGCCCTCGTGTCCCAACATCCAGCCCCAGAGCTCCCTGTAGGGTGGGCAGAGGCCTCTGCTGACCTGTATCACAGCTTGGCTTCTCCTTTGGCCAGTCTTCTTCCTTCCCCCTTCTTTCTACAGGTGTTGGCCTCAGGAACACTCCCTCACAAACCTTCTCCTACACATTAATCCCCATCTCTGAGTCTACTTCCCCGGGATCCAGCTGTGGCAATAATATGACCATTTTGCAGATAAGGAAATGGAATCTTAAAAAAATCACTTGCCAAAGGTTAGAAAGCCATTTATTAGTGAAGCCGAGACTCAGACTCTAAATCTGCTGACCTCCAGCTCCTCCTCCTTTCTCCTTAACTCTCCAAATCCTACCCCTCTGTGAAGGCCAAGGCCAAGTTCCCTCTTCTCCCAGAGGCCTCTCATCTTCCCCTTTCCGACCTCAGAGCTCTCACCATCTGTTCTGTTTGGCACATGACTGGTTCTACTTGGGGACTTCTCTTAACCATCACTTCACATTATATAACCATTGTGTTGTCATTTAACTTTTTACATTTGAAGTTTGGTGCTTCCTCTGCATTATAATCTCTCTGGTGACAAATGTCATTAATTGTTCCTCTTTGCATCCCAACAGTTGCCATCCACACGCTAAGCATGCAGTACATCACTCTGCAGCGAAAGAACAGCAGGATTCCCTCTCTCTGGCTTTGTTCTAAGTCTTAGAAGCTGAGAAAACACAACATGCTCAAACGATTCACAACTCTGCAGCCTCAATTTCCTTTTTCTCTTTTCTGGAGTGGGTATAGGAATTCATGACATGGAATACAAGGGGAGAGCAGGTTATTCTGCGAGAGGAGCAATGCCATCCATGGGGAAGTAGCCTAAACTGCATTGGCCCACACTGAAAAGGTAAGCCAGAAAATACTTGGTCAAATTCAGTTAAGCAATAAGAAAGAAAACAACATACCAGGAACAAAACCACTAGACTGCATCTTGGTCAATTGTTTTAGCAAAACTACTTTCATTTTAATTATTTAAAGCATTTCATAACATGCTAGGAAATGGGGTATCGTGTACTTTGCCAAAGTAATGAAATCTTAGATCAAAAATCTGACACCGTGTTATTAACTTTTAAGGATGACATAAGCAAACTGCTTTTCTTCTCTTTAAAGATTATCAACTGGGAGATTAGCAAAGCCTTCTACATAATCTCCTTCTAGCAAGAAGAGGTGCAGGAAGGTAGAGGCAGGAAAGATTAGACCGAATTACCTTGCTTCCAATTTCTGGGAATTGCTTGTTGCCATGGTAACTGTTACTATATGACCACTCTGGTATAAGCAGGACTTGAAAACAGTAAGTTATCTAAACATATTAAACAGCTTTAGGTTTGGATAATTTTCAGCATTTTTTTCTCTTTTGCTTTCAAACATTAGCCTGGATGATGATGCACTGTGTGGCAAGAACAATATAAATGCAAATCAACTGAAAAATAATTCTTGCTAAACTTTCCTAACTATTCAACCAGCACCTATATATATGTATATATACCTATATTTATATATAGGTATATGTGTGTGTATATATATAGTGTGTGTGCATATATATATGAAGTGGATTTTAGAGAGAAGTTTCTAAGTTGGAACACCTACAGTAGGGGTCAGCAAACTATACAGCCCACAAGTCAAATCTGGCCTACCACCTGTTTTTGTATCTCCTGGAAGCTAAAGAATTGTTTTTACATTTTTAAATGGCTGAAAAAAATTTTTTAAAAATAATATTTTGTGATACCTGAAAATCATATGAAATTCAAACTTCAGCCCCCAAATAATCTTTTATTGAAGCACAGCCATGCACATTTATTCACATATTATCTATGGCTGCTTTTGTGATACAACAGTAGAATTGAGTAATTGTGACAGAAACGGTATGTCCTGCAGAGCCTAAAATATTTACTATCTAGTCCTTTACAAAGAAAGTTTACCAACCTTATTCTAGAGACATGGTTTGTACAGAAGAAGTTAGGCTAAGAGACTGGGTGTCTCTTCTTTGTCACGAATTCTGTAACAGGAGCTTTCAATGGAGATTCAGGCCTTTTCAACTGAGCTTTTGCCTGTTCCATTCACCACTGCATGTAGGAAAGTATTTTTGTGGAGAACAAGTGGAACAGCATCTGCTATGGTTTGAATGTTTGTGTCCCCTTCAGAACTCATCTTGAAACTTGGTCCCCAGTGCAAAGGTATTAAGAGGTGGGACCTTTTAGGAGGTGATTAAGCATTCATGGAGGGATTAATGAACTTACAAAAGGGTTGGAGGGAACTAGCTAGGCCCCTTTTGCTCTTCAGTCACTTCCGCCATGTGAGCACACAGCATTCAAGATGTCATGTTGGAAGCAGACCAGACCCTCACCGGACACTGAATCTTCCAATACCTTGATCTTAGACTTCTCAGCCTCCATAATGGTGAGTACTATGTTGATACTGTTTATAAATTACCCAGTGTCAGGTATTTTGTTAGAGCAGCAAAAAATGAACTAAGACCAAAATTGGTGCCAAGGAGTAGGGTGTTGCTATAACAAATACCTAAAAATGTGGAAGGAGCTCTGGAACTGGATAATAAATAGAGAGTGGACTGTAAAGGGCATTCCGGTGAGGATTCAAAAGAAGGGGAGAGCTGCAGAGAAAGCCTCAGGCTTCTTAGAGATTATCTACATGGTCGTGAACAGAAGGTTTGCATACATATATATGGACAGTAAAGACTATTCTGATGTGGTCTCAGATGGAAATGAGAAATATGTTATTGGAAACTGGAGCAAAGTCCATCCTTGTTGTGAAGTGGCAAAGAACTTAGGTGAACTATGTCTGTGTCTTAGTGCTTTGTGGAAGGCAGAACATGTCAATGATGAACTAGGATATTTGGTGGAAAAAATCTCTAAGCAAAGTGTTGAGAGTGTTGCATGGCTTCTCTTGACTGCTTATAGTAAAATGCAAGAAGAAAGAAATGAATTAAAAATAATTAATAATCAAAAGGGAAGCAGAACTTTAAAGATTTGTAAATTCTCAGCCTGCCCATATAAAGAATACAAAAGCATCTTTGGGAGAGCAAATCAAGGATGTGGTCAAGTGAATGTTTGATAAGGAGATTAGCATGGGTAGAAGAAAGCCACATACTATTCATCAAGCTAATGGAAGAATGACCCCATAGACATTTCAGAGATTTTTGAGGCTGCTACTCCTATCACAGGCCCTGAGTGCCAGGGCCTTGAGGGTAGAATGGTTTCAAAGGAGAGACCCAGGAAGCCCATGGGATCTTGGGGCTTGCTGCCCAGCATCACCTCAAGTTTCTGCTCCATGCATTCGAGTGCAGTGCTCCTTGGCCACCCAAGGAGCTGTGGCTCAAGGGGGCCCAGGTGTGGCTAGGGCTGCCACTCTAGACAGAGTAAGTGGTAAACCTTGGCAGCATCTGCACAGTGCCAACTCTGCAGGTGCACAGAATAGAAGACTTGTGGAGACATGGCTACTTCCACTTATATTTCCAAGGATGATTCAGGGAGTCTCAGGGTTCAAGCAGAGAACTGCCACAGGGGTGGGACCATCACAGACAGTCTGTACAAAGGCAATGACTAATGGAGCTGTGAAAGCACGGCCACCCCTAGAATGCAAGAACTGTAGAGTCACCAGCATACAACTCCAGCCTGGGAGAGCCACAGGCACAAGACTCTAACCCATGAAAGCTGTGGTGTGGGCTGTGCCCAACAAAGCTCTGGGGGTGGTGTTGCCCAGAGCCTTGGGCATCCAACTCCCACTCCAGTGTGTCTGGAAGGCAGGACATGGAGTCAAACAAGATTATTCTCAAGCCTCAAGATTTAATGTTGTTTGCCTTGTTGGGTTTTGGACTTACTTGGGAGCAGCTACCCCTTTCTTCTTTCCTAATTCTTCCTTTTGAAAGGGGAATATCTATCCTATGACTGTCCCACTACTGTATTTTAGAAGTACATAATAGCCTTTGACTTCACAGGCTCACAGCTGGAGGAGGAATTTGCCTCAGGATGAATCACACCTTTGATTCTCACCCACATATGATTTAGATGATATTTAGATAAGATTTTGGACTTCAGACTTTTGAGTTGATGCTGGAACTAGTTAAAAGACTTTGGGGGCTATTGGGATGGAATGAATGTATTTTGTATATGAGGACATAAATTTTGGAAGGCCAGGGGCAGAATACTATGGTTTAAATGTTTATGTCCCTTCAAAATTCATATGTTGAAACTTAATTTCCAATATAATAGTATTAAGAGGTTGGGCCTTTAGGAGGTTGTCTTAGTCTATTTTCTGCTGTTTTGACAGAATACCACAGGCTTGGCAATTTATAAAAGAAAAGAGATTTATTTGGCTCATGTTCCTGGAGGCTGGGAAGTCCAAAAATACGGAGCTGGTATCTGGTGAGGGCTTCATGCTACATTTTCCCATAGTGGAAGGGCAGAAGGGATCACATGGTGAGTGAGCACACAAGACAAAGAGAAACTGGGGGCCAAATTTACCTATCAGGAGATGACAGCCTTAATCCATTCATGAGGGCTGAGCCTTTATGGCCTAATCATCTTTTAAAAGCTCCACTTCTTAATACTGTTACAATGGCAGTTAAATTTCCAATACATGAACTTTGGGTACATATTCAAACCATAGCAGAGGTGATTAGGTCATGAGGTCTCCTCCCTCCTGAATAGAATTAAGGCCCTTATAAAAGAGGCTTCACATAGTGTTCATCTCTTTTCACCCTTCTGCCTTCCACTATGTGAGGATGCAGTAAAAAGGCACTATCTTAGAAGCAGAAAGCAGCCCTCACTAGACCCAGAAACTACTCGTTCCTTGATCTTGGACTTCTCAGCCTTCAGAACTATGAGAAATAAATTTATGATTTTTATGAATTACCCAGCTTCAGGTGTTTTGTTATAGGAGCACAAATGGACTAAGATAGCGTCACGTCTAGATCACCCACTTGGTATGTTCCAACACTGCACCCTCCTAGGGGTCAAGCAACATGTTACTTACTCCCTCATGCGTTTCATCTTGGTCTCAGCCACCACACTGTTGAAAACTGTTGGTCCTGGAGATATGTCTGTGACTGTACTGGTGATGGTCCTTGTGTCTGAAAATCAATGCACAGCCCTTACTGTCTTCATCAGCACTACCGCAACTTCCAGGCAACATCCAAGGGCAATCAGAAAACAGAAGCTAATCCATGTTTGTCACATGGTAATGCTACATTAATTAGAGATGAATTCAATTATAACATGTACATTAAGAAGATTTATTCCAAATGACAAGATTATTTACAGTTTTAATATGTACAAGGAATTTCAGGACCAAGCCTCTCTCAAAAAGGATTGTTTAAAAATAACACCATTATTTAGAAGATGAGCTGTTTATATCAGAAAACTCAGGGGGAAGTGTATCTACAGAAAAACAAATACTCTTAGGGGGATTTTGGCCATTCTCTTTCAGCAGGTGGGAATATGTGTTTAAATGACTAGGAATTTTTCTAATAAGCTTAGTTTTCCCTTTATCTTAATCTCATACCTGAGCATTAGTTTTTTTTGCAATGGAAAGCAGAATGCTGACCAGGGGTCATATCTGCAGCTTTAATCCCCAGCAGAATTGAGCAGAAGGCCAAAGTTGGGTTCAGAAGGTAAAGAGTTGGTAATGAAAGCTGTGGTGTTACAAAATCTGCTGAGTGAGCTACATTTTTTACTGAAATACCCTGGAGGTCTTTATGAAACATGTTGAAACTGAAGGGAAAGAAATAGTTTATTAACTGAAACAACACTGGTTCCCATTAAGAAGCTAAAATTGGCCCATCAGCAACAGTTCAGGGTAATTCATAGAGCTGGATTTACAATTTGGCCCTTGGGCTGCCTTTTCTTCCCTGTGCATTTCCTTGGATCTCCCACAAGGTGCCTCAAACCTGTCAGTAAAAAACTTTGCCCACTCTAATACTTATTTATAAATTATATCCATCTATTTGCTATGTGAGACAGAAGGCACTCATGCTGTGAAATTCCCGGTCTCTCCTCAATGTATCTCATACAACATGTTACTGTCTGACTTAGGGATCATCCAGAGAAGCGAGGTCCAATTCCCATTTTACATATTACTAAAGTTTTATTGCTTATATTTTTAAATTTGAAAAACCAAATGCAAATTCTAATATATTTCATTTCTTTTGCACTGCCCCTTAGGGCACGCATCCCACTTTGAACTTCTTGCTCTTATAGATATCATTGAGATGAATATTCTCCTGCTTAACTCTTTGCAAAAATCTCTTATCTCTCCTCAGGTTAGATACCTAGTCATGGAGTTACTGGATGGACAGGTACAAACTTTGTAAAGAGCCCATTACAAATAAACAACCTGCCCTTCCTAGTACATCACAGTTGTGCCTCCATGTTAAAGACACAAGTACCAGTGACTGGTTGCTCCCCTCTCTCTCCTGGAGATGACCCCTTCCACACCTGCAGAGAAAACCTGCCTCGGCCCTCACTGCCATTGGACACCAGCCTTACGTCAGCTCCCACCCTCCCACCTTCCCATCAGCTTTGGCCAGGACAGACCTTCCTCAGGGAAGGCTTGAGGACTGGGCAGGAGGAAGGCACAGGGGTTCAATTCATATTCATGTTGGTTGCTTTTTGCAATCATTTTGCTCAGAACCTGAAAAGTTACTAAAACAACCACCACCACACTATGCCAAGTAACTCACTTGCCACCTCAAAAATCAGTTCTGCCGAGAATAAAATGTAGGTGCTCCTTTCCCATCTTTTCCAGAGAGAGCTGGCAAGTCCCGAAGGCTTATGCAAATAAAGGTCAAAGCAATTTCCAGGAGAGCTGCAATTTATTTTAAGCTGGCCACTGTTCCCCTCAATAAGGCTCTCAGCATTGCCAGGAAAGATGCTAAGTCTTGAGCTCAAGGGTAGAAAACAGGGCAAATATAATTTCAAGCAACAGGGTTGGCAAATCTTGGTGCTCAGATTCTTTTTTCAGTGTTTCTTACTGGCCAGTATTTTTTTCCTTCTCCATCCCACCTTCCAACATGAATAGCAGTTCCTTTATGTAAAAACAATAAAAAAAAATCATGATAAAAACAATTGGGACTAGAATCATAGACATCATCTAATAAATAGGTCATTAAATCCCAGAGTGTGTTTTAATCCATTGCTTCTCAATGCCGATTCTGCTTTAGTAGGTCGAGGTAGGGCCTGAGATTCTGCATTTCTAATAAGTTTCCAGCTGATACCAATGCTGCTGGTCTTGAGACCACCCTTTGAGCAGTAAGGTTCTACACAGGCCAGCTACATAATTTGTGGGGCCCAGTGCTAAATGACAATGCAGGAACCCTGTTCAGGAAACAAGAGAAAAGCTGTTTTCTTCTGCAGTCCCTCTCTGGACCTGTCATGATTTTTTTTATTGGATATTTAATGTCACTTTCCCTCTGGTATTAGGATAGATACTCTCAAGGGGAGTGCCAGACACTCATGAGGGTGTGGGGTGTCCTACTTGACCTCAACCCTTCCCCCCCATGCCCAGGCCTCCACTGGGGATGGAGGGTGGCAGTGGTCACAGGGTGGGGGTGGGGAATGGGTGGCAGAGGACCCTCTCAAGGAGGTGGCTGGAGGCAAGACAGCACATGAGCAAGGCTTTAAGTCCCGGGCATGTGTTCCCTTGTCCCATCAGATTTCACTCATAAAACACAAATTCAAAGATAAAATTTCATTAAACCACAAGTGTAGGGCTCCTTCCTGAACCTGGGCCCTGTGTCACCACACTGATTACATACCCATGAAGACCTGGTTCCAGAGCTGTGCTTTCTTAAGGGTTTTGTTAAAAAATAGATGAACCCTTAATCCCCACGTTGATTTTTTTAAATTTAATTTTCCCTTTATTAAAATGCTAGCAAACCAAATCTACCAACATAAAAAAGGATTATATATCTTTTCCTCTAAGATCAGGAATGAAACAAAAACTTCTTCTCTTGCCATTTTTATTTAACATTGTACTAGAGGTTATAACTAGGGAAATTAGGCAAAAAAAAAAAAAAAAAAAGAAATAAAAAGGAATTCATATTGAAAAGGAAGAAGTAAAATTATCTCTATCTGCAGACATTATGATTTTATATATAGAAAATTCTAAAATAGGCCTATTCAGATTTTCTATTTCTTCTTGAGTCAGTTTCAGTAATTTGTTTCTTTCTAGAAATTTTTCCATTTCATCTAAGTTATCTGATTTGCTGGTATACTATTGTTCATAGACACCCTCATAATCCTTTTATATCTTTAAGGTTAGTAAAATGTCCCCTCTTTCATTCCTGACTTACTAATTTGAAGCTTCTCTCTTATTTTCTTGATGAACATAGCTAAAGTTTGCCAATTTTGTTGATCTTTTCAAAGAACCAATTTTTTGTTTAATTGATGTCTTCTACTGTTTTTCTATTCTTTATTTCATTTATTTCCACTCAAGTCTTTATTATTTCCTCCCTTCTCCTTGCTTGGGGTTTAATTTGCTCATCTTTTCATAGTTCCTTAAAGCATATATTTTATATGCTCAATGAGTGGGAGTTAAAATCAAAGGCAATATAAATAGTAGCTGTGATCCTTAACCCATAAAAAGCTTGCAGCCAATTGAAAGAGACAGGATATCTACACAGATAATCTCCAGAAATACTACTGAGTACATATACATAAGATACTATGCTATGTATGGAGCATACAAAGAGGTATAATGAGGTCTCTGGAAAAGCACTAGCCTTCAAGTTAGGGGACCACAGTTATTGCTTTAGTTCTGCTCTCAGGCCTCCTCCCCAGGCCTCAGTGTTCTCATTTTATATTTAAGTAGTTTCATTAGGCTGAGGGCCTTTGCTCAGTTCTAATATTCTGTGATCTGGTATGAGGCATAGATCCGGGGCATTGAGCTTCCTTGGAAAGACAGTATCTATACTAACAAAGATAAAGAGCAATCAAGGAGACAAATGCTTAAGAAACAAATGGAGCAACAGTAAATGTTACAAGCATTATATAATGTCAGGCAAAATCGTCCTGAAGTTTCTTTTCTCACCTGTGAAGTAGAAAATGATGAGGATTATAATACTTGACACTACTGCCATGGGGATGTTTTGACAATGAGATGAAAACAAAATGATATGAAGAGGCATTAAGCAACTAGAAGCAGTGTTTCTTAAGAGTGCAAAGTACAGCTCATAACAATAATATCGTCAGGATTCCTCCCACTTCTATGGTCTGTCACCAGCAGAGCTACTTTCCCTGAAGGAGTGACAGCTTGATGATTCTGACATTTAACCAGCAGAGAGAGATTCTTCTCTCATTTCTTCTAAAATTTCCTTTTACTCATTTCAGTTGCTGGATGAATGACCTTAATCATAAAACAAAACCCTGTATTTGCCCTCCCTGCTAAACATCCCGTCATGTGGGTAATAAAGAGCTGATGCAGGGACTGCAGGGGTGGATATTTTGGCAAACAAGATCTCACTTAAGCACCTGGGACATTGCTTACTCAGGAATCCTTGCAGACACTGCTCTTAGTGCACTGCATATTCAGAATGCTTCTCACCTACTCTCCTTTAGCCCTCCTCTTGCTCTCCATTTCCTAAGGAATAGTCAGGAAATAGCAGCCTCTAGACAGACACAACTCTTTGCCCAATTATTTGCCTAGGCCAGAGGTCAGCAAACTTTTATTCTGTAAAGGGACAGGTAGTAAATATTTTAGACTTTATAGATCATACAAGTTCTGTCACAACTACTTAACTCTGCTGTAGTAACATGAAACAGCCAAAGGAAATAGGTAAATGAATGAGCACGGCTGTGTTCCAGTAAAATTTTATTTACAAAAACAGGCAGTGAGCTGGATTTGGCCTGTACGCCATAGTTTGCTGACCACTGGCTTAAATGATGGAGAATCATCATGATTCCAAGCTGGAGGTGACCACAGAACAACTCCAGGTGAAGAGACTTTTTTTTACAGGTGGAGAGATTGAAGCCAACAGAGACTGTATGACCTGCCCAAGGTCACAGAGCTAGAAGGAGAAGGGGCAGTGCCAGGACTAGAACTGTGATTTCCTGACTCCCAAATGAGTGCTTTTTCTAATCCCCTACAGAAGTGCCACATTCAAACAGGGGTTTTCATGTGCTGATTTTAAAAAATCTGGAGATCATCAGACAAAACACCTCCTCCAAAATGTTGAAATTTAGAGAGATTATTACATCTGCTATCTCATTTCTTCACCTCTCCAGAAGACAGCACCATGGCTTATTATGGGAGGGACTGTAAGTGAGCAGGGCATTGCAACAGCTGTTCCACTGTGCTGAGGGGCTTAGCTGACCCAACCATGGCAAAGATTTTTCCTTGAACTTTTCCTGTGATGATAGTGGACATCAGAATAGCAAAAAAAGTTGCCTAAGGATCTGCAAAGCAGGCTGGTCTCTGTCTTCATGACGTTACCCAACACCCGAGGGATGGAGATGCACTGCCTAGAACCTCCTTCAGTGAAGGATTTGCTACTCTAGCTGTTGAAAGTGTTGCAGACAGACAGGCTCCAGCTGCAGCCCCTTCAGGAACTGCTTCAGCTGCAGAAAGCTGCCTCACCCAAGGCCATGCCCTTCTAAGTAGCCACATTTAATGACTGATCATGGTAGAGGTAGAAATCTTGACCATTTTAACCTATGGGTCCACAGCTCCCTCTGGGTTTGGCTAAGGCTCATGGGGCCTGCATCACTGCTCAACTTCTCCCTCTGCCTTATCCTGAATCCTTCCCCTTCATCCACAGGGGTCAATCCCAAGGGCATTCCTGCATAAATGTCCTGCCCACCCAACTCTGTGTCAGAGACTGCTTCCTAGAAAACCCAGCCCAAAAAACTGGCTCCTGGGGTTAAAGGGAATAGGGCTGGGGGCATGGAGATGGTAGTCTTGCTTCCTCTAACAAGTTGAGTATTTGAGAAGAGCAATAATAGAAATGACTATATGACCATTCCTACCACTTCGTGCTCATCTCCAGCTCAGAGTATTGTTTCAGAGAATTGTTTTTAATGGTACAGGGCAGAAACCACCACTTAAGGAAGTTGTTGTCAACCTGTAGCAGCAGCTGTGTCAAAGCCAAACCACATCAGGAGGCTGGAGAAGAAAAGCGAACAGGAGGAAAGGGAGGAAGAAGGTCCAGGAGAGAACAACCTCAAATGCTTTCTAGTAGGAGGGAGCTGGGGTATACTGGGATGAGTAAGTAAGCTGGCTTACAGGACCTGGGGGTTTGAGTCCCGATTCTGAGACGTTCAGTAAATTACAAAATTGTGACTCAGTTTCTTCATTCATATTAAAAAAATCTACTGTCTAATGTTCAAGTAAAGCTTAAATGCAATGATACGTATAAAAGTGCATTACTCACCATCAAATTGGTATTAGCTGATTAATACTTAAGTGCACATTTAGTAGTAACATTCATCTGCTGTTGCGCAGATGGGAGCGGGGAGGAGGGGAGGGGTATATAAACACCTAATGGGTGCGGTGCGCACGGTCTGGGGGATAGACATGCTTGAAGCTCTGACTCGGGTGGGGCAAAGGCAATATATGTAACCTAAACATTTGTACCCCTATAATATGCTGAAGTACAAAAAAAAGGGTGCATTAGTGTTGGTAAAGGCCCAGGGCAAATTTATGTTGTCTCCCTCATCCCCATAATGTCCACCACACTGCTTTGCATGGGGCAGCTTCTCAGTAAATCAATAGCACCCCACTGCCAACACTAAAATTTAACAGCTGGAAAAAAGGGGATCAGCTTGAAGAGGTAAAGATAGTACTTAGAGGGGAGATGATAAATACCAGAAGATAGGAAATAAACTGTCTATTTTTACCACATGGTTATTTCACACTACAAATCGTCAACTGAATTTTATAGAAAATTAAAAACAAAAAGAGTTCAGGAGTTTGAAAATTTTTGTTTCTTTTTCAATATAGCAGAAGAGCCCTTTAAAAATAGCACATATCAGTAAAAAGAAGAGGAAGTACCTGTTTTGGGATTGACATACAGCAATTAAATGTGGTACAGGTTAAAAAGAGATTTGTGGAAACCAGCCCCTAACTCTTGCACATGTGCTTTCGCCATGGACACAGTAATCAATGTTTTGGGAGCTTAGTTATACTAGTCCGCCAACGTGGAGAATCTTAGCTTTAAAAACAAAACCTGCTTTTCTGTAACAGTAGGTTGGACTGGCTTCAAGACTGATTAAAATATTCATGGTAAGTGTATCAGTACTTTTCCCTCTTTTAGTTGAAAGGAATCATGTATCATTTATGTTCACTGCACACAAATTAGAAAACACAGAAAGTGTAAGCCATTCAGAGAAAACCATTATTAGCACTTTGGTATTTCCAGATTGTATGTGTATATGTTTGCATGTGTGTATAAATCAACTATTGTTTTATACACTTCATTAGTTTACAACTCCTTTCATGCCAATCAATGGATATGCAACTACACCATCATTTTAATAAGCTGTAAAGAACTTTTGTTCTAGAATATAGTGTAAGCTCTATTGCTAGGTATTTATTTTGAGCCCAGTTTTTCACTATTATAAACAAGAGCATTCTTGTATGTTCATCTTCACAACGCTGATTGTTTTCTTTTTTGAGATGGGGTCTTTCTATATTATCCAGGCTGGTCTTGAACTCCTGGCTGCAGGTGATGCCCCTGCCTCAGTCTCCCAAGTAGCTGGGACTACAGGTGCATGCCACCATGCCCGGCTCTGATTATTTCTTTAAGATAAATTCCTAGACGTAGAATTGCTGGGCCAAAAGTATTTTATTCTTTTAGGTTAGGCATAATCTACATGTTGAGAGAAAACCTTTTTCTATGTGGTAAATAACATTCTCTTCAGTGGGATCATAAATATTAAAAATCGAATATGCAGCAGTTTTGTTAAAAACTTGGTTCAATTTATTAAAATTTATCAAAAATAAGCACTTTCTCCTTAAAGTCTTAGCTGGAAATGAAAGCACTTCCTTCTCTGATTTCCTATCCCAGTGGTTCCCAAAGTGTGGTCTGTGGACCAGCAGCATTAGCAACACCAGAAACTTGTTAGGAATGCATATTCTTGGGCTCCAGCACAAACCTATTAAATTGGAATCTCTGAAGGTGGGTGGGCCCAGTGATGTGGAGATTCTCATGCTTGCTAGAGTTTGAGAACCACTGGCCTAGCCCATGCTACTGCCCCACCCTTCTGGGTGCGCATTATGTCCTGCCTGGAGTTCTAGCCACATGGATGGCCACCTGTGCTGTGTGCAGTCAGATGCACCTAGGAGCATTACTGAGCTGCTGCTGGGGCAGAGATGGATGTCTCCATGTCTGTGCTCCTACCACCTCTCCTAAGCTGAATGGTGTGGACTTCTGGAGTCTCAGCAAGGCAGATCCAGAGCCAAGTGTTTTGCTTTCCAAGCAGGCACTCCACGTAGTCCAGCACCAGCTGCCGCTGCTGTGGTCCTCTATTTGGGTGAGAACACAGGACAGGCTCTCACTTTTTATTCAAGTGTCAATCCTATCCTGACAATTGTTCTGTGAAACACATAGCTCCTTCTATAGTCATCAACACAGAAGACAAATTAAAAAATAATTATCTTTCATAATCTACCCTTAGCTTCTGTGACAGTCAAAAGAGATATGTTTCCACAAGTCACTGCAAGAGCCATATCTCCCTTCCACATCTGTAGGCATTTTTAAAGTTCTACCCTTATAATAAGAAAGTTCATTACTAAAGAAAATTTGTAATTTTTGGCCTTACATTCTCCTTTCCCTTATTAGGGGATCTCCCACTTTTTGAGACACAGCCTGGCTCCCACTAAAGCTGCAAATGCCAAAGACGAACTTCCAGCCTTCGTGATGCTAGAGTATAGGAACATTAGCCTCTGCTAATGAGACACTTCTTCCCCTGACTTTCTATCAGAAGTTGGTAATGAGGAGCAGTAGAGACACATGGAGTCCATCCAGGCAGGGGTGGGGCAGGAACAGCCACAGGTAGGTTCCCAAGGTAGCAATGATGGCCAGTCTAGCAACTGTGCCCAGTGTCCAACATTAGTAGCCCTGAAGACACCCAAGCAGCTCCATGGAGAGGTCCATGTGGAGGGGAACTAAGGCCAGCTGTGTGCGTGAGCCACTTGGGAAATGTATCCTCCAGCCCCAGTCATGCCTTCACGTGACTGTGGCCCTGGCTGATGTCTAACTGCAAACTCCTAAGTGACTCTGAGCTATAACCACACAGCCAAGCCATTCCTGAATTCATGATTCACAGAAACCGTGAGAGATAATAATGATTATTATTGTTTTCAGCCAATAAGTTTTAGGGAAATTTGTAATGCAGCCATAGATAAACAATATAGGTACTAAGCTTTTATAGAAGGTCAGGATAAGTAACAAATACATGAAAAAATATTTGTTTACCTTACAATCAGTTTTGAAATCATAATATTGTTATATGGTCTCTGTAGAAGGTCTACATTATACTATGTTTTTAGAAATTAATATTAAAAAAAAACTTTCAACAAATTTTTAATATCTTTTAAAAAATTCAAAATTTTGCCTTTATTGACACATAATAATTGTCCATAATTATGGGGCACAGTGTGGTGTTTTGATATATGTATACACTGTACAAAAATCAAATCAGGGAATTTAGGATATCTATCACCTCATATATTTATCATTTGTGGTGAGAACATTAAAAATTCTTCCTTCTAGCTATTTTGAAATATACAGTACAATGTTGCTAACCATAATCACCCTACTGGGCAACAGAATACTCAAACTTATTCATTCTATCTAACTGTAACTGTCTGTACCATTGATCAATCCTTCCTCATCCTCCTCTCCTCTCTCCCCTCCCCAGCCTCTGGAGACAAGTTAAATTCAACAGGGTTTATTTGAGCAAAGAATGATTTGTGAATCAGGCAGCCTTCAGAACCAGAAGAGGTTCAGAGAATTCTAATCTGTAATGCGGGCAGGCAGCATTATAGATAGAAAATGGAAGTGAAGTACAGAAACCGCTTGATTGGTTGTTATAGCTGGGTGTTTGCCTTATTTGGACATGGCCTGATACGTTGGCAGCCCAGCGAAGGCTTTACAGAGGAGTGGAAGGCTTGTAATTCCATACTTGTGAGGGCAGGGCAAGGTTATGTTCACTGTAATGTTCTCAGATGCTAACACATAGCATGGCACAGAGTATTTTTTCAATAATCATTTAATGATTGAATAGAAAGACAGAGTTGCCAAGTGGACAGGATAGGGACATTTTCTCTAGAAAAGATCAAGCAGTGTGAAAGCTCAGAGGTGTGAAATAACTGAGTATATTCATGGAACTGTGAAGAAGTTTGGTGCTACTGGGATGTAAAGTGTGAGGAAAGGATTGGTGAACCTGGATGTACAGGGCTAAGGCCATGGAAAATTTTGTGCGCCAGGTTAGGACTTTGAATCTTACACTGTAGGTTAAGATACCATTGGTTTTTAAGCACGATCAGAAAAGGTCACCTTTAGCAAACAAGGAGAATGCTCTGGAAGGAGTGACTTGACATGGAGAACTGGCTACGGGCTGTCATTGCACAGACAACAGGTGTTAATAGAGTAACTATTCAGGATCATCACTACTTAGTAAGAAAGACAGAAGATAACCTCTGTCTTCATTTTCATCAAACTTTTTAGCAAGGGAAATTCTGTCTTCATATTTTTTAGTATCTACATTATGAGCCAAGGCAACATATGAAGTTCAACATTTTAAATGTTTGGGAAATTAGCTGTACTTCTAGAGAGAAGTCATCAGCAGAAGGATACATGTCCTTGGTAAACCGTATTTATCAAAAGGCTTTGTACATCCAAATTGGATGTTGTTACAGAAGTAATTAGAATTTCACAGATGCTCCAAAACCTCTCTACCCATTAAGATTCCTTTAGTGTGTTGATATGTCTGATCAGTTTGGCTTTTTGAAAATTGTCAGCCCTCAATTCTTCCATAGAACTTTGGTAATAGCTATTTAATCTCTACTGAACAGTATGACTGATACAGACCAGGGAAGGCATCAGGGCTGCTGCATGACTTAGAAACTTCCTTTGCTTAAGCTCTTCAAACACTAAGCCATTAGGTGTAGGGATGGATGAGTGACAGCCATTTAACCTTGCACTATTGTGTTTTCCACCTCGACAGAAAAGAATTTCTCGTAATAATTAGAGCAATTTCAACATAGTGTTTTATCCTTGGTTACTGACACATTGAAACTACTATCATTTGGAGGACAGGAGAGATATTTTGGATCATTAACCACTTGGATCATTTCCATATGGATGAATAATACATATTTGCCATTATTCCTTCTGCTTGTTTCTTATAGAAATTTAAGTTTCTACAGCTTATTTAAAACTCAAAATACAACAGATTCAGAATAAGTGGCAATTTACAGAGAACCTGCTACATGTCTGCTACCTTGCCAGACACCTTCATTTGATAGATGTGTAGCAACGGGGAAGGGGCACGGGAAAGACTTTGTAATATAAACAAACCCCTATAACAATATCATGAATTATTCTTATAAGTATACTTTTAGCAAAGAACATTCTGTATATTCCTATTATCTAGAAAAAGGTTCCAGTAATCAAGTCTACGTAGCTAAAAGAGAAACTTAGCAATCATTAAGTCATTTAATACTCATGCTTTCTGGTTTCACTGAAGTTAATATAATTTGCAGAAGGAATGCTGTACGTTGTACCTGGGGTGTACCCCAGCACACAGCCAACACACACGTACCTGTTCACAGTGTGTATTGTACTCATCACAGTGCCTGTAATTATCTGCCTCCCTCTCTAGACCGGGGACTTACTAAGAGAGGGATCTTGTTTTCTTCAACACTCTGTGACATCTGGCTTATTATATAAGCTTTACAAACATTTGTAGGGAAGAAAGAAAGGGAAAAGAAATAGAGGATACAAATTTTAACTATGGACACTGGCCACATTCTTGGCCATCCCCCATGCCCTCATTTCTGGCCCTTTCTGTTCCCTTTTAATTTCTTCCCTCCTTTTTTCTCCTAGTTCTGTCTAGAATCATTCAATCTCCTGTTCATGACTGCCCTTGCTTCTTATATCCCATGGGAAATTTTGAGGGGAATTCAGAGCTTTGTAAATGAGGTGCCTCCATTTGGAACAATTTGTCCTCCATAGAAAAAGCACCTAGTGGGTGTTCCTTGGTATAGTTACAAAGCTTTTCCCTGTTTTGTCCAGTACTCCACATCATGCCTGGAACCATGTTTCAAATGAGTCTCCACATCCAACTCCTTATGCAATGTTTTGAACCTGCCAGACCTCTCTAAATGTCTGATGCAAATGCTGAAGATCAGGCTGGAACACAAGTTCCAAGGAAGCTCATAACTCTTACACGCAGTGCCAGATAGCCCATCACACGCTCACAGGGCCACAAAAGCAGAGGGAAAAGTCTAGAAAGAAGATTATTTCATTTTAGTTTATAAATAAGTTATTTATAATTTTAAGAAATAAAGTTTTTATTTTGTACTTTAGTATTATTTTGTTTGAATTATACATTGGAGTGGCCATGCACAATAATAATTTCAGGACTTGATCTGGGTGCGATGGCTCACCTGCAATCCTAGCACTTTGGGAGGCCGAGGCCAAGGCCAGAGGATCACTTGAGGCCAGGAGTTCAAGACCAGCTTGAACAACATAGTGAGACACCCCTCCCACGATAATTTTTTAAAAAATTAGCCAGGCATGCTGGTGTGTGCCTGTGGTCCCGGCTACTCAGGAGGCCGATGCAGGAGGATTGCTTGGGCCCAGGAGTTTGAGGTTGCAGTGAGCTATGATGACACCACTGCACTGCAACCTGGGCTATAGAGAGCGAGCCTGTCTCAGAAAAAAAAAAAAAAAAAATTCAGGGCTTAAGGACTTTAAAACCACAGTTCTCACGAACCTGGAGCATCAACATCATGTAGGAAGTTGTTAGAAATACAAATTCTTGGCCACACACCAGACGTGATTTTAAGCCCTCTAAGTGATTCTGATTCATGCTCAAGCTCCACTATAACCTTGATGCTGTAGAGGAAACTAACACACTGAACTCGGAATGCAAAAGGGCATCCTCTAATTCAGGGTCTATTGAAGCTATACAAATGCTAACTCATTTCTCTGGTCCACTCACCTGTGATGTAGGAAACAAAAATTTCACTGCCCCTGTTTTAAATAGAAATCAAATTAAATCTGGGGTCAGGGATGGTGTCAAACCACTGCATACAACATTTTCAGGACTGAAAAGTTAAAACTTGCTTGGTCCAAATCACCAGAAAAGATATTGTTGTTCTTTCTTCTCTTGTTAAGAGTTAGGAATAGCTCCTAAGGACTTTTGTGGAAGACACTTAACATCTTGACATGCTCAACGGGCAACTGGGCATTACCAAAATGCACAGGCTGATGCTGAACGTAAAGCCTAGCTCAATTCACAGAGGTTTCATTTTTAAGTGACAAGGCTTACACTCTGACATATTTAAGCTTCAATTGTCCCTGGATCTTGTTAACATGCTGACATATATTAACAACCACGATGATTAATAAGCTCTATTATTGGAGCTGGTGAGTCTCCCAAAAGTGTAATTAGAGCAAAGCAGATACCAGCTACCTGAGCAATCTCAGCCCCTCAGCCCCTATAGGACCATATGAGGAGATTGTCTTCATGGTTTCCATGCAATGGCAGGGAAGGATTTGGGGTTCTGAAAGCAGTGAGGGTCCTGCCATGAGTTCTCTCTCCGGACAGGTACTTCAAAAGCATGTGCTCCCATCATCTCAGTGTCTGCAGCCATAATCAAAAGACACCTTCCATGTGAGCAGCAGCGTTAGTGAGACTCCACTGCCCTGGTGGCATAAGAGGTCATCACAGTCCCAAGAGGCAGTGGAAGGGTTAAGGGGCTTCCTGTCTTGTACGGTTTTAGGCAGCAAGCACTTTAGCAGTTCACATGGAGTCAGCACGGGAAGTCCTATGAATCATCCCAGCAGGTGCTAGGATGTAAACAGAGCGGAGGCACCCCAAACTGAAAAACATTCACCTTAGATGAACTTATTCCAAATCTTGCAATCAGACAATCTGAAAAGAAACTATTTTCATTTCAGAGTACATGTAATTTTTTATTTCACAATTTAGCTTTTTTTTAAATTTACAAATTTAGATTTAACTATAATCTTCTCAGCAATCAAGGTGTCCAAAAGTCTTAATCCTGCCTTGATAGTAGGCCCAATATAATAATGGAGTAATTGGGCTCTTTGCTTTCCAATGCTAACCTCCTTAAAAATTGACTTCTAAGAATTCATGTACCTAGTACTTTCTAAAGTCAAACCTTACAATGAAAAAAAAAAAAAAAAAATCAGGTCCATGCCTCACCTCCAAGTTCCACTTTCCAAAGTCACCATGTTCAATTCTTTACTTCTTCTTCTTATTTATTTATTTATTTATTGGTATTTACCTTTGTCTCTCTATGTCACATGTTTATAAAACTATTTTTTATTTTAGACTATCTATGGACTTCCTACTATGTATGGAGAATGTGAATTCTGTTCTTTCTTTCCTCTCTGTTAAATACACACGCACACAAATATTTTCTCACTGTCCATCTTTCCACCATAGTGGAAGATAGATAATTCAATGTTTATATTATTATGACCATGTAAATATTGTACATAACTAAGCCCTTAATGTATGAAGCTTACATTTTCTTTCTTTTATAACTTTTTGTTTTTCCAGGAGTTAATAATTGCTTTGAATTTTTTACTTTTCTTAGTTTTCTGATTGCTTTTCTCTAATTCATTCCTAAACTCTCCAAAGGAACTGAAAACTTCTCTCCTTATGGTCAAATCCAAATGGGTTATCCATTAATTCGATTCTTCCATGGGAGATATTCACTCATTCTCTGGAACTCTCTGACTCATTCCAGTCTAAATGGATTATTCTCCAGCCCTGTTGCCCAGCTATCATCCAGGGACCTTTCTTTACTATCATTCTGGGAAACGCTTTAACTTCTCTCCTATGTTGGATACCCCATACCTAAAGTCCATGTCTTCCTCCTTCTTGATTTAATCCTATCTTTAATCCTATCATGATGCATATCCTCTAGAAACTTCCTAAGAGAAGTCATGGGAGGTAGATATTTTTGAGACCTCATTTTTGAGACTGCATGCCTGAAAATGTCTTTATTCCTCTCCCACACTTGACTGGTGGTTTGGGTAGATAAACAATTATAGGTTCAAACTTTATTGTTGTCTAGCTTTCAGGGATTGTTGAAAAATAAGGCACCATTCTTTCCCTGATACTTTATAAGTGATATGTTTTATTCTCTCTAGATATTTTTCTTATTTATTTGATAAATTTCTCTTTTTCAGTTCTTTTTTCCTAGAATTTCTATAGTTAGATGCTGAAGCACCTGTATTGATCATTTTGGTTTCTTTTTATTAATTATATTCTGGAAATTTTCCTCAATTTTATCTCCCAAATAAATCTTCTACTGAATTTTTTATTTCTTCTATTAAAATTATAATTTCAAGAGCTCTTTCTTATTCAGGGTTTATTTCTTGTTGTTTGTTTGTTTCTTGGAGGTAATATCTTTTAGAATTTTAATAATAATTTTTTAAAGTTTTATTTTCTTTCCTACATTATCTGTTTCCTGAGTCCTTTATTTGTTTTGTTTTTATTTCTCTCTTCTTTGTTAGATCTCCTCATATATATTCTGCCACCTGGCTATATATTTGTGTTTAAATGTGAAACATTAAAAGTCAATTTAAGCTCTTCCTGTGGATTCAGGGATGATTGACTGGTAGGGCTCATTCCCACCATTGTTTTGGGAGAATGTTAATATTCTTAGGATTCTCAGGCTGGTAAATTCTCTCAGAGAGGTATCTTCTCAAAAACCCTTGCTTTTCTGGACGTGAAGGGGGCCTATGCTGTTAGCCAGTGTTTCAGAAGTCAAGCAGGGATGGTGTCTGGGGATTTCATCATTCGACATGCAGACTTTCAATTCATCCCTCTGTTTTCATCACATCACATCGCCCTGCCCTTTGGTGTCCCTGGTACTCCCAAATCCAGAGCCTCCCTGATTCGGTGTCCCCCAAAATCAAATCTACTGTCTTGACTGTAAAGAGAAATCTCTCTATAGTCTGTGCCAGTGGAGGGGAAAGGATTTGGGGTCTCTTGCTTCTTATTCATATTGTCCACTAATTTTTATCTTCACCCATCCTATTTTTATCTTCACCCACGTCCTGCCTTCAGAGGTAATTGAGGCCTCTAAATCCTGGGCCTTTATGAGATTCTGTGGGTTCAGCTGGCTTGCTTCTCCTAGCCTACCACTTACTTTCCCTTCCTTCCCATTTACATCTTAGGCACCTAGCTTTCAGCTTTCTCTGTTTTCTAAATAAGTTATCACTCATCTATCTGCTTTCTATCTTTTCAAGTTCACTAAAGCTTTCATCTGCTCACATTTCCTCTTCTGTTCCCTTTTTTCCCTATAGGTTTATGTCAACTTTATTCCTTTTTTGTTACTTCGGTAGGGACTCAAACAGACATAAGTGTGTACTTTTACTTTATGATTCTAATACTCATTTCTAAAAACAAAAATCATACATTCTGGAAGAGAATTTAGATATCACCTATCTAATCCAGTGTCATATAATTTTTTTTTTTTTTTTGCAGTGGAATCTATCTTTTTCAAGACACAATCTTGAGTAGAAATCTAATTTATAAAGCAGATGAGAGCGAAACTATTTTTGCTGAAGCTGGTAAGGAGCAGAATCTGCATGTAATTTCTCTTAAAAATATTTGGTAAAGGCCTCTTCTGCACCAAACACAGTGTTAGACTCAGGGAAAACAGAGATGAGCAGCACAAACACAGCTTCTGTCCCCACGCTGCACACTACACCCCCCTTGCCCAATTCTGGAGGTTTCTAAGGAACATAGTTTGAAAATTACTGATGTAATTTAACTGAGGTCTAGAGAGGGATAGTTACTTAGTCACAGGAAAGCCTTTCTGGTCTTCAAGTCCTTACTTAGGAGTTAAATGTACTTTAATAAATATTACTGATACGCAGTTAAACAGATCACAGGGTGATAGGAGAGAAAAATCAAAGAATTATGTTATGACTGAGGCTTCCCACATGGAGATGTGGAATAAGCTAGAAAAAGGCTATAAATTGTGCATAGAGCTCCTAATGAAATAGTGAATGTTTGCCCACTTGAAAACTTAATTGTTTATCTTTATTCCTGCCATTCCTTTTGAAGAGATTACTTTTGGTTGTGCAGTTAAAATTTTAAAAATAAAAACTCACAATCAAGCTTAAAAGAAAAAAATCTCAGCCCTTTTCATCTAGGACATGTAAGAATATTCTGTGTGATAGTTTATCAGCTAGTGCTAGAAGTTATCACTGTTGGGCTTCCCAGATTAAAAAAAAAAATACAAGGATCTAAGAAACAAGGTTTTATCCTTGAAGCACAACAATCCCATTTATTGCAACTGACAATGCTAAAGAAATTTCAGCTTTGTTTTTCAGACCAAATCTTTTCAAATAACTGACTAACCTTCAGAATGATGGTCCTTTCAGCTTGACTGAATGCAATCTGCTTCTATAGGACAAGTGAGGTCAGGAGATTCCTTTTTCAGAGACTGTAAAGTCTGTTATTTTATACTGCCCGGTTACCATTTGATCACAAAGGACCACCAAATTTCAATTATTTCATCCTTGGAGATTGAGAGTCACAATAATAATAAGCAATTCCTCTTTGAGTTTCTTGGCCATTGGCCAGACACTCAACTTTTGTTGGCCTTGGTTTCCTTGTTTGTAAAACTAGGAGGCTAGATTGAAATATCTGTAAGATTCCTTCCAAGCTTTCTAATTCCTGGATATTCCGATAGAGTCAGTTGCTGTCACTATATTTTGGAGTCTAAAGAAACTTACTCACCTAGAGAGGTACAACCCAGAACATTTTCCAAACACCTGGCCAAAGCTTCAATATCACTGTCCTGTCAAAACAAGAGAGCAAGATTTACTTTTCTTAGATGCTAAAAGAATACTTAATGACATGGAAAAATGTTCTTGCTACATTTAGGCAAAACAAAACCAAAACCAAAAAATCTGGTTGAAAATTATTTTACAATATAATCCCATTTTTATTTATTTTTTTATTTTCTTTTATTTCAGCATATTATGGGGGTACAAAAGTTTAGGTTACGTATGTTGCCCTTGTCCCCCCCCAACCCCGAATCAGAGCTTCAAGTGTGTCCATCCCCTAGACAGTGCGCATCACACTCATTATGTATGTATACACCCATCCCCTCCGGCACCCACATCTGCCCGACACCCGATCAATGTTATTCCTAAATGTGCTCTTAGGTGATGATCAGCAAAACCAATTTGATGGTGGGTACATGTGGTGCTTATTTTTCCATTCTTGGGATATTTCACTTAGTAGAATGGGTTCCAGCTCTATCCAGGAAAATACAAGAGGTGCTATATCACCATTGTTTCTTATAGCTGAGTAGTACTCCATAGTATACATATACCACATTTTATTAATCCACTCATGTACTGATGGGCACTTGGGTTATTTCCACATCTTTGCAATTGTGAATTGTGCTGCTATAAACATTCAGGTGCAGATGTCTTTTTTTATAGAATGTCTTTTGTTCCTTTGGGTAGATGCCTAGTAACAGGATTGCTGGATTAAATGGTAGTTCTACTTGTATCTCTTTGAGGTATCTCCATATTGCTTTCCACAGAGGTTGCACTAGTTTGCAGTCCCACTAGCAGTGTATGAGTGTTCTGTCTCTTCGCATCCACGCCAAAATGTATTGTTTTGGGACTTTTTGATAAAGGCCATTCTCACTGGGGTTAAGTGATATCTCATTGTGGTTTTGATTTGCATTTCCCTGATGATTAGACATGCTGAGCATTTTTTTATATGTTTGTTGGCCATTCTGTCTGCTTTTGAAAAATTTCTATTCATGTCCATTGCCCACTTTTTGATAGGGTTGTTTGATTTTTTTCTTGCTGATAATCCCATTTTTTTTTTTTTTTTTGAGACAGAGTCTCACTCTGTTGCCCAGGCTAGAGTGAGTGCCGTGGCGTTAGCCTAGCTCACAGCAACCTCAAACTCCTGAGCTCAAGGGATCCTCCTGTCTCAGCCTCCCAAGTAGCTGGGACTACAGGCATGCACCACCATGCCCGGCTAATTTTTTCTATATATATTTTTAGCTGTCCATATAATTTCTTTCTATTTTTAGTAGAGATGGGGTCTCGCTCTTGCTCAGGCTGGTCTTGAACTCCTGAGCTCAAACGATCCGCCCACCTCGGCCTCCCAGAGTGCTAGGATTACAGGCGTGAGCCACCACGCCCGGCCGATAATCCCATTTTTAAAAACAAAAATATCTACATCTATCTATCTATCTATATATCTACATTTCTCTTTCCATTTCAATCCCTAGATCTATTGCTATATCTCTGATAGGAAGAATATATATTAAAAATGTTAACAGTGGTTTTGACTAAAAGATGAGATTATGAGTGATCTATATTTTCTCCTTTGTATACTTATATCTTTTCCAATTTTTTATAACAAATATTACTTATTTAATCTATAAAAACAGTAAATGCTTTTACAATGAAAGAAAAGTTTCATTCAATTTATAATTTATTCAATACAGTAGAAATCAAGTAAATATTTTTTTCCTGGAGAGCATCTCTACTAGCTCTTTGGAAATTTATGGTCTTCAAGAAGTCATAAACCTAAGAATTTCACTCCTCATTTATCTTAATACTCAATAAGAGTCAGATGTCCCCCATGAGGGTTGGGGAATCTCAGAACAGTATTTGATAATAAGTATTATCTTTAATACAAAATAAATACCTGCCCTCCACCAAGTAGGCTTGGAATTATCTAAAACTGGATCCTAACGATCTGGGAAAATAAAACCTCTTAATTATTTTAATGTTTGTGGTTATACTGAAAGAAATTAATTTATAACTCACTTGCTCCATTTTGAAATAAGCAACACATTTCATATTGCAGTAGTTGTCTGTGGATTTTAGAAAAATGTACTATAGTATAATAGGCTACTCCAAAATGTTACATAAATGTGTTGGATTCTATTTTATAACATCTGTTGGGGTTTGAGCAGCCACTTTTTATGCATGTAGTAAAACTGAACATCATTTCATATTCAGAATATATATAAGAGGCAATGATGAGGAAGGCATGCCTGGTCAATGCTGGTCAATGAGGCCAAATCACTAATTAAAGACCTCTGGAACCTAGCCCAGGCAGTTACTAGGCATGGAAACAGAAGAAGACAAAACAGACCCTTTCCTTCTTCTATACCTCTGTGTGCTCCACACTTAACAGGGACAGCCTTGAGTCAGAGAAGAACTCAGCAAAGAGGCATCCTCTGCTGGAAGAAAAGCAAAGTGTACATCAACTTATGCAGGTGACGGCACCAACTAGGGAAGCCCAGGTTCTAAGCCAGGCTCCTCCACTAAGCGTGCTGGCCTAGGGCAGGGGCTTGACCTCCCAGGTCTCAGTTTTTGCATCCACGAAACTAGGGTTATCATAGTCCATGATGGCTGCCATAACAAAATATCATAGACTTGGTAGCTTATAAACAACAGAAATTTATTCCTCACAGTTCTAGAAGCTTGGAAATCCAAGATCAAGACACCAGCAGATTCAGTGTTTGGTGAGGACCTATTTCCTGGTTCATAGATGGCACCTTCTCACTGTGTCCTCACATGATAGAAGAGAACTTTTCTTAGGTCTATTTGATAAGAGCACTAATCCCATTCATGAGCGTGCCTAATCACTTCCCAAAAGGCTCCATCTCCTAATACCATCACACTGGTGATTAGATTTCAACACATGAATTTGAGGGAGATACAAGCATTTAGACTCTAGCAGGGGTTGAATCAGATGATAAAGAGACTTCTAGCTCTAAAACTTCTGGCTAAAGAGCTAGATGGACAGTGAGTGTAATAGATTGTTTTCAAAAATGGCTACAGCAATCCCTCCCACCCCTGTCTTTCTCACATCAAGAGGTAGTGTCTCTTCCTCCACCCCTTGAATCTGAGCTAGCCCTGTAACTTGCTTTGGCCCATAGAATGTGGCAGAAGTGATGCTATGTGACTTCTATAACTAGACCTTAAAAAGTAATTTCCATTTTCACTCTCTTGGAAGCCAACGACCATGTAAAGAAGACTAGGCTATCCTATTGGAGAGATCATATGGTGAGAGGCCTTGGAGCATGAAAGGCCACAGGAAAAAAACAGGGGCCCACAGCCAATAGCCAGCACCAACTGCAGGACATGTAAGCAAGGACATCTTGGACACCCTAGCCAAGTTCCCACCTAAATGCAACCACATGAGTGACTCTAAACAATATTACACGGAGCACAAGAACTGTCTAGTGAGCCCAGGTAAACCCACAGAATCATGGGAAACAACAAATCATTGCTTTAATCCACTAAGTTTTGGTATGTTTTGTTACATAGAAAAAGATAAGGAGACACTAAACAAACTGAGGACACTGACTCTATATTTATGTCCCCAGCACCTAGCACAGCCCCTGGCACATGAAAAATGGTAAATGCACATCTATGCATGGCTCCTCTAGCTTCTTGATTTGCAAGGAAGTGAAACAGAAGAGACGATCAACTCCTTGAGCTATCATTTATCTTCAGTTAGACAGCAGGGCTCTCTGCCACTCAAAGCACATTGCCACTGGAAAGAAAAGTGGAGGAAAAAGCATACTGCTTCTTAATTCTGTAGTCTCAGTCAAAGTCAGTTAACTTCCCTAAGCCTCAGTTTCCTTAACTGTAAAGTGAGGAGAATAATGGCCTCCACCTCATACAGAGTTTTTGTGAGAAAGAAACAAACAAAATAATAAAAAACCTTAGGACAGTGTATGACTCACTGGAAATAATGAATGAATGGAAGAAGAGAGTTGGACAGGATGGGATGAGCTGGGAGAGGGACAGTGACATGGAAGATTAAAGAGTCCCAATCACTGTGCCTGCTACAGAGCATGGAGATTCTCAAAAGGTGTTTGAGTTAAATCAATGCAATACAAACAGCAAGATCCAGAGACAAGACTGTAAGAAGCACTTGGATAGCTGGGACACACTGATTATATCTCTCTAATACAAAGGTTGGGGAACATTGTATAGGATTGTGGGGAGGGCTAATAATATTGAATGAATGAATGAATAAATGAATGAATACTAACTTTTATTTAGGTTTTAATATGTGCCACTGTTTTGTCAATTTACATGTATTAAGATATTTAAACTCTACAAGGTAATGTTATTTTTCTCTCCACTCAACAGTGAGAAAATTGAGGCACAAACAGGTTCCGTAATATGACCAAGGTCACATAACCAGTAAGAGGTGAAATAGACAGTATGTCTCCAGAGCCTGAACTCTTCTTAACCACTACATTACACATACATAGAGTAAAAGGCAGGGCTCCTGACCCAGAGGAGCGCACAATATTGTTGAAGAACCAGGGTATAAACTCATAAAAAATACCTAAGAACAATTCCTTGGTAAGATATATATAAAATATAAATGCAGCCCGCAGACAAGATGCATCAGTTGCTTCCAACCCCAGGTTCTCAAGGGCAGCTTAAGCAGAACATCAGTTCTCTGGCTACACATGGCCTTGACAGGAAGCACGTGCACTCACAGGGGAGCGAGCAGATGCAGCCACGCGCCATCTGGGCACCTGGGGCCTCTACTAACTTCCCTTTCTGCCCCTGAAGACTGTGGACCCAAAGGTCGTGAACAATGACTGAGCTGAGTTTATATTTCCAACAAGGGACAAGTCATTTTCTACTTCTAAATTGCAGATAGGGGTATTAAGACCAAAACTGCCAACTGTACTATTTAAAACTTTTTTTTAAATTTTGAAATAATTTCAGACTTACAGAAAAGTTGCAAAACAGTATGAAAATTCCCATATACCCTTTACTGTGATGTCAGTATTTTGCCATGTTTACTTCATCATTCCCCCATATATCTATACACATCAGGGTTCCTGAACCTCGGTGCTACTGATGTTTTAGGCCACTTAATTCTAGATATCTATATTAGATAAGTCTAATACCCTCTAGAATGTTTAGCAGCATCCATGGCTTCAAGCCACTCGATGCCTGTAGGAACTGCCCATCACCCCTCCCCCTGCCCCTGCGTTGTCAAAACCAAAAATGTCATGAGACACTGCCAAATGTTCTATGGGGGGCAAAATCTCCCCTGGTTGAGATCCAGTGATCTCTCTCTATATTTATCTCTATCATCATATACATATTTTTTTCAACTGGTCAAATCTAGAACAAATTGAAGATCAAAATAAATGATATTAGAGGATTGTAAGCCATAGAACAAAATAAAATGCCAACTTTACCTTTTAACATTCAATGAAATTATCTCTATTTTGAAAAAGAGACAATTCATACCAAAGATCAGGTTCTACATTTTTCATATTAAATAACAACTAGGGAAAGGAGTTAAAGAGATTGTTTTACTGAGTTACAATTTAATTTAGCAATCAACTCATTCCTAGTATTTCAGAAATTACCATTTACTTTAACATAAGTAACCTCACCAGAAATACACCCATCCCCAGAGAAAAAGGAGAAAAATGAACGTGAACGCCAAGCCTAAGCTCTTTCCTGATATTCTGCCCCATGTGTGCACTTTAGCAGAGATCCAGTCATGGAAAACATATTTCAGGAGCATATTATGTGAGGATTATGCTGTTAATTGGAACTTTTGCATTTCCTCATTGTTTCACAATTTAAATTGAACCTTACTGGAGCTAAGTGGCCTAAGAGAGCAAGCACATCTTGCTAGATATCAAATTACAGTGCCACCAGCCTTCAGTCATCCCAGCTAAGGGCTGGGAAGCCAAATTTTCAAATGCTGAGAAGATAATAAAATAGCTTCTTTGTTGATTAACTTAGATGTTCTTCAAGTCTGCTTCCCCCATAACCATCAAACCCTCTATAACAGGAACATGCCTTAGAAGCATGAAGAATAATTTGTAAGATTCAATTTTGAAAAACTGCCCCACAGATTCAAGTTCAGTCAAATGCCAGATCTTTTTTCCAGAAACAGATGCAGTCATTTGACCAATGAATCAGAAATTGCTTTTAAGTAGGAATGGTAGCTGTTTGGAAAAGGTCCAGTCTGATCCGTGATGTACGTAATTATCAATGCCTGCCTAGCAGCCACAGAAAAAGCTATGATATCTGGAGCAATCTCCTCTTTTAAACAATGTTGATATATAGATATTTAAAATAATATTTTCTCTAGTAACTTCCATTTATTTTTAAATCTGGAAAATATAGACTACCAAAGAAAATAAATAGCCCAAATCCCATCGCTATTAATACACACACATACACACAGTCAGTCTTTTCTTTACATATCTATCTCTTAGATATGTGAGATTATACTACATATTTATGCTATACATGTGTCTATCTTTTAGATATTTGAGATTAAACTACATATGCATGGTATATGTGTGTGTTCACAGAATACACACACATATACACTTTTGTTTGGACTTTTAGCCCATTCTATAAAACATTTTTCAGAAACATAATTTTAATAGCTGGACAATATTGTACCCTAAAGCTATATCATTAGACATCTATAATAAGTTGCTTTCATTTTATTTTGTTCTAAATAATATTGCAATGACTATCTTTGCACGTAAATTTTTGCTTCATGTTTATTATTATTTCCATTCAGAAGTGGAATTATTGGACCAAAGAATGTGAACATTTAGAAACCCTTCTTTTTTCTGCTCTTACTCTTTTCTCCACACTCCCACTCACCCCAACTAGTGCATTTTCTCCACCATGAGCTACAATGCCTTTATACCTTTTTTCATCCTTCTCTCTATTAAAATCTGCTTTGTCTCAAGAAAAAATATGACACATCCATTAAAGCCAAAATGATTGATAAGGATTCTGTATTATCTCTTTCAGTATATTTGTGTTTCATAAGGGCTATAACCTCATATCAGAGGAATTAATTTCTAATAGCAAAACTTTAGGCAGCAGCAGTGCATGTCAAAGGAGGGAGTTAGATAGGATCTTCACAGGGTTGTAAAAATCACACCACATAGATCTTCATTTAGTTATCAGTCAGTTCTGTTTGACTAAATAATCCAGATTATCTTCTCACCTTAGAGTTAGTCATGATGAAAGATTTAATTCAGAAGCAAAACTGTCACTTCATTACCCAGTTGTATTCCTTTCAGAAAAAATTTATTAAATACCAATTATGTGCCAAATGTATACAAAAAACGAGGAAAACAGATGCAACCTTAGACCATCATTTTGGGAAAATAATCTTCTGAAGCAGTTTGTATCTCAAGCTGTTGCTGACAGCTACTTATGCAAGCAAGAGACTTGGTCATAGTGTACCAAGTACCATAGTACCATTCAAGCTGCAAACAAACTCCAATGAAAAAGGTGAAGCAAGGATGGAAAAGAAGCTTTGCCACACCTATTAGGGAACAAACCAATGAGAACCCACTCATGGGAGAGGCCTAGTGCCATGAGGTTTATTTGTTCCAAGCCCAAGGACACTTAGCCTTTATGTGGGTGAAGATGCAGAGGAAGGAGCCGGGGAAAGTCAAGGCATGCAGACATTAGAGGCTGCATCCTTTCCTCCTCCACCATCCCCACTGAACTTCTTTCTTTCACTAAAATGAGTTAAAGAAAAAAAGAATTTTATATTGACTAAAAAAAAAAAAAAAGCATTTGGTGAAGAAAAATGTTGAGCAAATCTGAAACTTAAAGAGTTGAAGGCCGGGCGCGGTGGCTCACGCCTGTAATCCTAGCACTCTGGGAGGCCGAGGCGGGTGGATTGCTCAAGGTCAGGAGTTCGAGACCAGCCTGAGCGAGACCCCGTCTCTACTAAAAATAGAAAGACATTATATGGACAACTAAAAATCTATATAGAAAAAATTAGCCGGGCATAGTGGCGCATGCCTGTAGTCCCAGCTACTCGGGAGGCTGAGGCAGTAGGATCGCTTAAGCCCAGGAGTTTGAGGTTGCTGTGAGCTAAGCTGACGCCACGGCACTCACTCTAGCCTGGGCAACAAAGTGAGACTCTGTCTCAACAAAAAAAAAAAAAAAAAAAAAAAAAAAAAGAGTTGAAGATAATAAACCAGTGGGAGAGGGTCTAGTTTAAAAGTTAAACTCATTGAAGCTGAATATATGGATAAAAAAGGGAAAGATCTAACAATGATCTCTGTAAAATGGTAACTATGTGCAGTAGTGTGCCTGGTGGCAAACGAATTGTGAATGTATGAATGAATGAATGAATGAAAGGTGCCTAGCTGCCATTAGAACTTAGCTTGGGATGAGGGCCCAGTTTGGGTCCCAACAGTCCCGTAGAGATTGTGTATCTACCTTCAGCATTCTCAAGAGCCTCCCAGAGGTTTATTCTTCTGCTCACTGCTCCACCACCTTGAAGGAGTGAAAGCTCAACCACCTAGTCTGTCTCTAGCATCCTCAGCACTCTCCAGGCTGGAGGGCTATTATGACTCCCAATGGCATGTCCAGAGAAGGCTTGGCAAATATCAACATATACCTAGACAATTCCATAGCTACAGAAGGGTCTTAAGTTTCCAGTGGCTGAAAGCTGCTCAGAGTGAGTGGGAACAGATGCCCGGGTGCTGTCATGCTGTGCTGCCAGGCCTGACACTGTGCTCTCCGTCTGCTGAACAATCCCAAGCAGGCGCAGATCTATTAATGTATTACAGAGTTGGACATAACCCTCCATTATGGCTCCAGCCACACAGAATTGTTCAGCTTGAGCTTCACCTTGCTCAGACCTCAGGCACATCCTCACACTTAACTGTCCCTTATGTCAGCAGATGTGAGGATGTGAAGGGGCCAACTTCTTTCACCTAGTGGTTACTTCTCCGCTCAGTCATCCCACAGGGATGCAAATCCCACCAACCGTGCAGAACGCTCTTCCCTACTCATCCACAGTAATTCTGGAACCATGAGAGGCCTTATTTGAGTACACCCAGGACCTCCTTGAAGCTGTGAACATGCCCTGGCCACAAGCAGCCAGGAAGTGGTCTCAGTGCAGTCTGAGCACTTATATGACTTATCTATGTATACGAATATCACAACTCTGTTATAGTTTTTTTGTAGTTTTCCTTCTCTTGATGACATTGTTGATGATGTACTGTGTTTATTAAGATAAAATTTGCACACAGTGAAATGCAAGATCTTAAGTGTACAATTCTGTGAGTTTTCACAAATGTATACACCTGTGTGGCAACCACCCAAAACAAGGTAAAAAATATCTCTGTCATCCCCAACAGTTTCTCTGGCCTCCTTCTAGCCAATGCCCACCCTCCACAGGCATGGTTGCTCTGATTTCTGTTACCAAAGAGTCATCATAAGACTTTGTTTCAGTTACCCTTCACCACATTGACCTTTCACTCAAATAAAACCCACTCTCCTTACAGGGTCTTCACGTGTAGCTATAGCTGGTCTGATCTCTGATCTTACTGTTTGCTATGTGGTATCTCAAACTGGCCCAGCCCTGGCCTGAACTGGGGCCTTCCCACACGCTGTTGCCTTTCTCTGAACACTCCTCTCCCAACTGCCTTTCCTCATACTGAGGGGCTGGCTCCTTTCATCCTTCCGGTCATGGCTGAAAAGGCATCTCCTAGAAACTCTCCTTGACTTCCCTTCTTAGCAGGTCACCCCTTAAATGTCCATTTCCTCTATCACTTCAGCTTCATTTCCTAGTTGCTCTTATTTGGTTGTGTACTGGCTTATTGCCTACCTAGACCACCAGACCGTACACTTCAGGCATTCAATAATTCATTCTTTCATTCATGTATTCCACAATATCTGTGAAGTATTTGCTCTGTGCTAAACACTGTTAAGGTGCTGGGAATACAGTAGTGAAAAAAACAGAGAGAATCTCTGTCCTACTGGCTTTCACTCTAGTAGGGGGAGAGAGACCATAAATTAATAAGCAAGTGAACAGTGGTAACTCAGATGGTGATAAGAACAGTAGAAGAAAATAAAGCAGGGACGGGGAAGAGAGACCCTCAGGCCCGTGGATGCTATTTTATATAAGGTGGTTAGAGAGTTCTCCCCAGTAAGGTGACACACAAGCAGAGGCTTGAAAGCAGGGAGGGGGCATGTCATTTGTGTTTCTGGTGGGGAGGGCACTCCAGGCTCCCAAAGCCAGAACATGCTTGGTGTGTTCCAGAAATAGGAAGGAGGCCAGTGTGACTGGGGTGGAGTGAGCAGGGGTGTTTCTCACGGTGATGGAAGAGAGGGGCTCGGTGAGGTGACAGTGATGAGGGTGCTGGAAAGTAATGGAGCAGATTTGGCCTTTTGAGTGAGACAGGGGGTGTCATAGGGAGACCAGTTAGGAGCTATTACAAGGAGGTGACCGTGGCTTGGCAGTAGGAATGGAGGTGCTAAGTAATGGTCATATTCTAAACATACTTTGAAGGTCGAGCCAATAGGTTTTGCTCATGGTTTGGATATAAAGGCGAGTGAAAGGATGTGAGTCAAGGCTGACTCAGGAGTAGCTGATTTGGACTGGGGCAAGGGTACATGAGGGGTTCACTTTTGGACATGCTTATTTCAGGATGTCTATTAAAGGTCCATATGACTCCTAACCTACTCACAGGGAGCCTGGATGATGTGAGTCTAGAGTTCTGGGGAGATTGAACTGAGGAATGGAAGGCATACATTCAGGAGTTGTCAGTCGATAGATACTATTCAAATACATGAGACTGAGTGAGACTTCCAAGAAGGTGGGACTAGGCCCAATCTGTTCACTACCATATACCCAGTGCCTAGAACACTCAAATATATGATGTGTAAATGGATGACCGAAGAAACAACCTACCAACTTTTTTTCGGCAAGTTGCATTACTAAGCTATTATCTACTCTTCTACAAACTGTATCCAGAACAGCCCTGAAATATGCCACTAAATTACAGAAACCAAAACACCAAGGTGACCTTATCCATTTTCTGCAAACTCAGATGTACCTTTCACATCTCAGCTTGATCTCATTAAAAGCCAAGCCCTTGCTTATATGCATTCATAATTCATAGGAAGGCAAAGGATGCTGTTTAGCACAAAGCCACAGGACAGAGCTGACGGCACTTTTGTGAGGGCTCTGACGGCCCTAAAATCAGGAAACTGAGATCATAACTCCTATCTCACTGCTGATGGTCGCCTTCTGCCTTAAAGTGTGTGTAGTGATGGGAACACAGAGCCACATCTGCAAAATTCAAACTGCAAACAAGCCCCCTAGCTCCCATAACACTGAACGCCTCTGTCACTGAATTCAGAATTGCTGAAACGTGACTGTCAAATGTGTCCACATCTCACTGTTAATGCCTTGTTTACTCTGCATTATTAAAACCTTCTAACTGCAGCTGTCTCTTATTAATGTCCAGGTTCGCAGCAAGTCAGTGCCTGTGGGGTTGCTTTAGGGTTTCAATGACATTTACAGGTATTCAGTGACAGCACTCTTATGACATTTAAGATTATTTGGAAATGTAAAGGATGAAGCAAAAAGAAAGTGGGGCTGATGGAGTGGCAACACAGCGGACATCTACGCAAGAACACGGGGCAGGGATTTCCTAGGAGCTGGTGAGACCTGTGCTCCCTCTGAGGCAGTCCCTTTCCAGAGTTCCAGCTGTGTGGAGGGGAAGCTGCCTCCAATCAATCCCCTCCGCTTGCTCTTGATTAACTACTTAATCTTGTTCCATGCTACATGTCCAACAGTCTGGGGAAGAAAGTCATGCAATTAAAGGCAGATTTATGGACATAAAAAGAGAAAGAATTTTCACATTCCAAAGGGTAGCCCTCATGATACACAGTTCTTTATTATAATTACTGTTTTCAACTATAGTTCTAGCTTTATTCTTATTTAAATTCCACAGAATAAGTGGAAAACTTTTAAGCATGGTTTTAAATCATCAGCTCATGGTCCATTTTTACACATTTTGGAGCTGTGCCTGAGGTCCCAAGCATCTCCTTTTCTTCTCCTTGACTAATTTCTACGTTAAGTTCTACACTTTCCCCAAATGCCTAATAGTTGACACAGTGAATATTTGTTGGTTTGAATCCCAGGTTTGTCATTGGATGGGGTGACGTAGGTCAAATTAGTTATGCTCTCTGCTTCATAGTTTCCTCACTTGTAAAATGGGATGGAAGATGTTAACTCCATCAAGTGTTTGTGAGTATGAAGCAGGACGAGGCATGCAAAGGGCTTAGCACAGCACCTGGCGTGCTGCAAGGTAGCTCTGTCTTATTAACCATGACCACTGTTTTCTCAGGTATGACAGGGACCCCTGTGCCTCCAGACTCACAGGCTATGCAGGAAGGATGCACCTCCAACAATGGCCCAGATGTGTCACGCCACTTTCCTCCTATGCTGGACACTATAAATTGTATTCACACCCCCTTTCTAGGTGAATAAAATATTCAGAAAATAAAATTAAATTTTTCTGTGTAATTGAATCACAAAATAGTTGGATGGGCCTTTATGTTTTTCTGTTTGCAAATGCTGTTTAGGAAAGTTTTCATATTTTTCACAGACTTTTTTTGCACACCATATGGTCAGGGCACCTCAGCTCTGATGACAGCCAGGGAGATAGAAATTGATGTTGGGTGGTGGGGGTAGAAGATTTCTGGAGAGAAAAGCCCCAGAGGTACCATTCCAATTAGTCTCCTCAGCTCTGTACCACCACTCTAACCCTGCGGCTCCAGGGGCAGCATAACAGATGGAGCACAGGGCCTCTCACAGTATAGGCCATTGTCCCTTTGCTCCCCCATCTGGCTGTGGACCTCTGCTCAGCCACCACAGAGAGGCCATGGGCTAATACCCTCCCCATCCTCACACTGAAAAGAACACACAAACTCTTTGCACTCCTGCTCAGCTTTTCTTTTGTCTTTAGCCACCCTCTTGACCCCATCTTTTCCCTACATCCTTTGGTATTGGGGCAAAATGTGTAGGCATGATCCTAATACATACTGGATCTAATTTTAAACATGTAGGGGCTAAGGCCTCCTACAAAGCCCAGCATGCTATGTCCCACAATAAGGTTTGACTGGTCCCAGTCTGGTCAGCAATGAACTATGCTTTATGCCAGACAAGAAACAGGAGAGAGGGAAGGGGGAAGAACAATGATGGAAATGAGGGCTGGGATGGGGGTGGAGGTGGAAACTGTAGCACCAAAGTCACTCCTTGAAGCAACACACACTGAGTGTACACAAGGTCCACCAGAAGGAATGACATACCAAACTGGTAGTATCCACTAACAGCTTATCAAGGCTGGTTTCTTTATAGCCTGGGACACAGGCCAGGGGAACACTGACAGAGACATGAGTGGCAGCCTGCAAGGCTGCTTCCTCTAAGGTCCAGAGGAAAAGTGCTTCCTCACACATATGAAGGTAAACTAATTAGATCAGATCATGTGAAATAACAGGTAAATCCCTCCCCCTATTGGGACTCAAGAGTTCTGGCACCTTCTATGAAAAAGTATAGTAGAGAGGGGAGCTCTTTTTTGTTTTAATTTTCTTAACTCAGCACTTTTCCTAGAACTGGTATAAACTTTGCCTTGTACATTGCTCAGTAATTCTATTCAGTAAAACAGGTCTCACCAGAGTACCAGATAACACAATGGCCCCTCCTCCCTTCCCTCACACCTAATGTGTTTACTGTCATCAGTGGAAGGGATGAGATTATAATTGTTGTGCAGATGAAGGACTGTATAAAAGAGTGGCTAAAAATAGAGTCACTAGCTCTGTAAACCTGGAGAGGTTACTTCACCACGCTAAGCCTCAGCTTCCTCTTATGTAAAGTTAGGATATCACAACAGTGTTATCTTTCAAGGGACCTGGGTTTTAAAGTCAACACTTAATGCAATAGTCAATTAATACCCAAAATATCCTCCACTGCTGTTTCTATTTTGAGCAAATGAGCCCATCTTTCCTCCCCTCTGTCTCCCCTCTCCTTCCCTCCCCTCCCCCTCTCCCTCCCTCCCACCCTTTCTTCCTTCCTTCCTTCTTTTCCTTCCTTCCTCTCAAAGGTATCAGCATGGTTTGAGGATCTCCCTATCCACTTCATAGACATTTCTCTTTCCTCCCTAATTCTGTCTTGTCACCTGCTTCCTACAGGACCTGAGCTGACACAGCATATAGAATACCGAGCACAGAGGAGATCAAAGATGGCGGAGTGGTGGTGACGGCCTGAATCTGCGCTCCCGGGAAGGAAGGCATCGATCCAGACCTGCCACAACGCTAGAAGACCGCTCCCACACAGGAACAGCGGTGTGAATCCACGGAGAATCAGCGTGGGACAAACAGAGCGAGTGAGGTCTGAGGTGAATGAATATTAGGAACGCGGGACAGACACTAGCCAGCAGAGCGTGGGTCGGATACACCCGCCCCCAGTCGGGGCGGGTGCAGCCTCTCGGGAAAGCGGCTAGCCCTCCGCTCCCAATTGAACAGAGCCCTGACCCAGGCCAGCACAGAATCACTGAGGGATGCGTGGCGCATTGCAGACAGGAGGCTTTTTTGCGAAATTACCTTAGAACCTGGGGGATCTCAGCTGAGACAGCGCTTGGCGAGGAGGGACGGATCTGCCCCAGGGCGGAAAAACACAAAAGACTCCCGGACAGCAAATAGCGTCGTACCCCGTGCTGCCTTTTTCGGCAGTTCTCCAGCCGGTCACCCCCGGTGCGTGTCCTTGCTGGCCAGCCCCTGGGCAGTGGCGGTCTCTGCCTGCCGGGGAGCCGGTCTCCTCCAGCCCCGGAGCTCGGCAGGCGCCATCTTGAAAGCGAGGGCGAAACGGCTCGGGAGCCAAAAAGTGCCCAGCGGCTCTTTCTACCCGTGCTTCCTTTTTTGGCGGTTCTCCAGCCGGTGACCCCTGGTGTGTGTCCTTGCTCGCCAGCTCCCGGGCAGTGGCGGTCTCTGCCTGCCGGGGAGCCGGTCCCCTCCAGCCCCGGAGCTCGGCAGGCGCCATCTTGAAAGCGAAGGCAAAACCGCTCGGGAGCCAAAAAGTGCCCAGCGGCTCTCTCTGCCCGTGCTGCCTTTTTCGGCGGTTCTCCAGCCGGTGACCCCCAGTGCGCATCCTTGCTCGCCAGCCCCCGGGCAGTGGCGGTCTCTGCCTGCCGGGGAGCCAGTCTCCTCCAGCCCCGGAGCTCTGCAGGCGCCATCTTGAAAGCGAGGGCGAAACCGCTCGGGAGCCATAAAGTGCCGAGCGGCTCTCTCTGCCCGGCGCCCTCCGCTGGTCTCTGAACCAACGCCAGGAGTGCGGGATATGCCGGGGCCGCGCTCGGGGTGAAGGGGCAGAGCTGCGCTAAGGCAAAAAAAAAAAAAAAAGCACACGAACAAGAAGAATAGGCTCGCCGAACTGTATATTTTATTCTTGGTAAATTTCTTCTGGGTTTTGTTTGTTTGTGTTTGTGTTTGTTTTTGTTTTTTTTGGTTTTGTTTTTGTTTTTGTGGGGTGTTTTTTTTTTTTTTCTTTTTCCTTTTCTTTGCTTTTTCTTTTTTTTTCCGGAGGCTCACGAGCCGGACAGCCCCGGCGGGCACCTTTGCCCTCTGGGCCTCTGGCTGCCGCGCCTTTTTGAGCGCGGAGGTTGGACCCCCACCACCCTCGGAGCTGTGCGGGCGCGCAGACGCCATCTTGAAATCCACTGCGAAACCGCCCGGGACCCAGCCGGGCGGGCGTGAAGGGGCGGAGCTGCGCTAAGGCGTAAAAACAAAAACATCTAATGGCCGCTCCGGACCCAGCCGAGCGGAAGTGAAGGGGCGGAGCTGTGCTAAGGTGTAAAACAAACAAACAAACAAAAAAACATTGAGTCGCTGAATTATATACTTCAGATTTGTGTATCTTTCTGCCTTGCGGTGTGGTGAGGTGCTATGTAGTTTGTTTTTGTTCATTTTTGTTGGCGTTTTTGGTGTTTTTTGGTTTGGCTTTTTGCGTTTTTCTTTTTTCCTTTTTTTTTTTTCTTTCTTTTTTTTTCTCTTTTTCTTTCTTTCTTTTTCTTCTTTTTTTTCTTTTCTCTTTCGTTTTCTCCTCTTTCTTTTCTTTCTTTCCTTTTCTTTTTTCTTTTCTTTTTTTTTTTTTTTCCTTCTCTTTCTCCTCTCTTTTCGCCTTCTAACTGGGGACCCACGGTGAGCTTCGGAACGGGCCAGGTCCCTGGCTCTGGTACATACCGGATCCTGAGCAGTCACCCCCAGGGCCGGAGATCTGCAGGCACGCAATCGCCATTCTAGGGCCCACAGCCAAGTCACTGCGGAGCAATAGGGTACCAAGAGGCTGCCTGGACGGCCCTCTCCCCTGGTCCACGGACCTTATATAGGATCCCCACGGAAGTGTAAACACTGAATACTTCTCCAGAAGCGAGAGTGTGGAACCTGATCCCTGGGGACATTGGACCAAGATAGACTTTTGCCCGTGGGAGCTACAGCAACTGGGGTGCTGAGCAAGGGAGGTCACCGTCCTCTCCCCATAGCTAGTATCTTGCCTGCAGATAGAGTCAGAAACCTCCCTTATAGAGGAAGAACCAAAGGGAAACAAACAAGCAAAGAGAATTTCGGTCTACTATTAGTGTGGACCCTGCCTGCCTTCTGAAAGACCACAACACAGTGTTCTAACTCACCAAAGCGGTCTTGGATCACTCCAATCCTCTAGGATTGGACCCATTGGAAGCAGTCCCCCAACGGAAACAGAAAAATCTCTAAACAATACACAACAGTCTCCCCCTCTTGCCAAAAGAAGCAACATACCTAGACTGTTTCACAGCCTAAGAATAGAGCACAAAGAGTCCTGTTAACCAGACTAAATCTATAAGTAAAGATCCAACGATAAATCTAGATGGGAAGGGCCCAGCGAAAAAACACGGAGAACACAAAGAATCAAATGGAAAGCTCATCCCCAAAGAGAAATACCAGCTCCCAACCATCTGACACAAACCAGACTCAAAACACCAACATGTCACAGGAAGAATTCCAATTATGGATTATAAACAAGCTGAATAATATACAAGAATCAATGGATAAACAACACAAGGAAAACACAAAAAAAAAATACAGGATTTGGAGGAAAAATTCACTAAAGAAATTGAAATATTGAAGAAAAACCAAACTGAACTCCTAGAAGTGAAGAATTCACTCAGAGAGCTACAAAACACTGTGGAAAGTCTCAAGAGCAGGGTAGATCAAACAGAGGAAAGAATCTCAGAAATTGAAGATAACTCCTTCCAACTAAATAAGTCAGTCACAGAGATAGATCGAAAAAGTAAGAGAAATGATCTGAGTCTTCAAGAAATGTGGGATTATGTGAAGAAACCTAACTTGAGAGTTATTGACATTCCTGAGGGTGAAGAAGATAATAAGCAAGGGTTGGACAAGCTATTTGAAGACATAATCGAGGAAAATTTTCCAGGCCTTGCCAATACTCTAGACATACAGATTCAAGAAGCTCAAAGGACCCCTGGGAGATTCATAGCAAATAGGAAAACACCATGCCACGTAGTCATCAGGCTGACCACTAAAGAGTCACTTCTCCGAGCTGTAAGGAGAAAGAAACAAGTAACCTACAAAGGAAAACCCATCAGAATTACGCCAGACTTCTCAGCTGAAACCTTACAAGCAAGAAGAGGTTGGGGCCCCATTTTCACGCTTCTGAAACAGAATAATGCCCAGCCTAGAATCTTGTACCCAGCTAAGTTTTCTATATGAAGGACAAATCAAGACATTCTCAGATAAACAAAGGTTGAGGGAATTCACCAAGACAAGACCAGCCCTCCAAGAAGTACTCCAAAGAGAATTACACACGGATCAGCACAAGAAAGATCCACGAATGTAAAACTACTCAAGAGCTAAAGATCAAATTGCAGATACCACAATGGCCCAGGAGAGAAAACATCACAATGAAGTTCTACCCAACAAGCTGAACAAAAAACTGTCTCACTTATCAGTTTTCTCAATAAATGTGAATGGCTTGAACTCCCCGCTCAAGAGACATAGACTGGCCCAATGGATAAAAAAACACAATCCAAGTATCTGCTGTCTTCAAGAAACTCACCTAACCTGCAAAGATGCATTTAGACTGAAAATAAAAGGAGGGAAATCGATATTTCAAGCAAATGGTAACCAAAAGAAAGCTGGTGTGGCAATCTTAATTTCCAATAACTTAGCTTTCAAACCAACAAAAATAATAAAAGACAAAATGGCTACTACATACTGATTAAAGGCACAATTCATCAAGAAGCCATGACTATACTCAATATTTATGCACCCAACCTAGGTGCACCTAGATTCATAAAGCAAACCCTACTAGATCTCAACCAAATGATAGATAACAATACTGTAATAGCTGGAGACTTTAACACCCCACTGACAGTACAGGACAGATCCTCTAAACAGAAAATAAACAAAGACATAATGGACCTAAATAGAATGCTAGAACAAATGGGCATGGCTGACATCTATAGGACATTCTACCCAAAGTCCACAGAATATACATTCTTCTCATCAGCTCACGGGACATTCTCTAAGATTGACCATGTCCTAGGACATAAATCATGTCTTAAAAAATTCAAAAAAATAGAAATTATACCATGCATCTTCTCAGATCACAGCGGAATAAAAGTAACAATGATCACAAACAGAAACCCTCACTCTTACTCAAAGTCATGGAAGCTAAATAACCTTCTCTTGAATAATTATTCTATAAAAGAAGAAATCAAGATGGAAATCAAAAATTTCTTTGAATTAAATGACAATGGAGATACAACTTATCAAAATCTATGGGATGCAGCTAAAGCAGTCCTGAGAGGAAAATTCATATCTATAAATACCTATATCAAAAAGACAGAAAACATGCAAATAGACAACCTAACGAATAGACTCAAAGAACTGGAGAAAGAAGAACAGAACGATCCCAAACCCAGCAGAAGGTGAGAAATTACTAAGATCAAATCAGAACTAAATGAAAAGGACAACAAAGAAACTATAAGGGAAATTAATAAAACAAAAAGTTGGTTCTTTGAAAAGATAAACAAAATAGACACACCTCTGGCTAGACTAACCAAGAGCACAAAAGTAAAATCTCTAATAACCTCCATTAGGAACATGAAAGGAGAAATCACAACCGATGCTACAGAGATACAAGATATCATCTATGAATTCTACAAAAATCTTTATGCACACAAACTGGAGAACGTGGAGGAAATGGACAAATTTTTAGAAACACATAGTCTTCCCAGGCTCAACCAGGAAGAAATAGAGTACCTGAACAGACCAATATCAAGAAATGAAATCGAAACAGCAATAAAAAACCTTCCCAAAAAGAAAAGCCCTGGTCCAGATGGCTTCACACCTGAATTTTACCATACATACAAAGAAGAACTGGTGCCCATCCTACATAAACTATTCTCCAATATTGAGAAGGATGGAGTTCTCCCCAACACGTTCTACCAAGCCAATATAACATTAATACCAAAACCTGGAAAGGACACAACAAAAATAGAGAACTACAGACCAATTTCCCTCATGAATATAGATGCAAAAATTTTCAATAAAATACTAGCAAATCGAATCCAAGTACTTATCAAAAAAGTAATCCACCACGACCAAGTGGGCTTCATCCCCGAGATGCAGGGGTGGTTCAACATACGTAAATCTATCAATGTAATTCACCACATAAATAGAAACAAAAACAAAAACCATATGATACTCTCATTAGATGCAGAAAAAGCATTTGACAAAATTCAACACCCTTTTATGATAAAAACGCTTAACAAAATAGGCATTGATGGAACCTACCTAAAAATGATACAAGCCATATATGACAAACCCACAGCCAACATCATACTGAATGGGGAAAAACTGAAAGCACTCCCACTTAGAACTGGAACCAGACAGGGCTGCCCATTGTCTCCATTACTTTTCAACATAGTATTGGAAGTCCTTGCGAGAGCTATCAGGCAAGAGAGCAGAATCAAGGGAGTCCAAATAGGGAAGGAAGAGATCAAACTCTCACTTTTTGCTGATGATATGATGTTATATCTGGAAAACCCCCAGGATTCAACCAAGAGACTCCTGGAATTGATTAACGAATACAGCAAAGTCTCAGGCTACAAAATTAATATACACAAATCAGAGGCATTTATATATGCCAATAACAGTCAATCAGAAAACCAAATTAAAGACTCAATACCCTTCAAAATAGCAACAAAGAAAATAAAATATCTAGGTATATATCTAACTAAAGAGGTAAAGGACCTCTATAAGGAAAACTATGAAACACTGAGAAAAGAAATAGCAGAACTTGCAAATAGATGGAAAAATATACCATGCTCGTGGATCGGAAGAATCAACATTGTTAAAATGTCTATACTACCGAAAGTGATCTACAGATTCAATGCAATCCCTATTAAATTACCAACATCATTCTTTACAGACATAGAGAAAATAATTATACACTTTGTATGGAATCAAAGAAGACCCCGTATAGCAAAAGCAATTTTAAGCAACAAAAACAAAATGGGAGGTATTAATTTGCCAGACCTCAAACAATACTACAAGGCCGTGGTTCTTAAAACAGCCTGGTATTGGCACAAGTGCAGGGACACAGACCAGTGGAACACAACAGAAAATCCTAATATAGAACCATCCTCATATAGTCACCTAATTTTTGACAAAGCGGGAAAGAATATACCCTGGGGACAAGAATCCCTATTCAACAAATGGTGCTGGGAGAATTGGTTAGCCACTTGTAGAAGACTGAAACAGGACCCACAGCTTTCACCTCTCACAAAAATCAAATCACGGTGGATAACAGACTTAAACCTTAGGCGTGATACAATCAGAATTCTAGAAGAAAATGTAGGAAAGACTCTTACAGACATTGGCCTAGGCAAAGAATTTATGAAGAAGACCCCCAAGGCAATCACAGCAGCAACAAAAATAAATGAATGGGACCTGATTAAATTAAAAAGCTTCTGCACAGCCAAAGAAACAGTCCAGAGAATAAACAGACCACCTACAGAATGGGAAAAAATTTTTGCATACTACACATCAGATAAAGGACTGATAACAAGAATCTATTTAGAACTCAGGAAAATCAGCCAGAAAAAATCAAGCAACCCTATCAAAAAGTGGGCAAAGGACATGAATAGAAATTTTTCAAAAGAAGATATAAAAATGGCTAACAAACATATGAAAAAGTGTTCAACATCTCTAATCATCAGGGAAATGCAAATCAAAACCACAATGAGATATCACTTAACCCCAGTGAGAATGGCCTTTATCAAAAAAACCCAAAACAACACATGTTGGCGTGGGTGTGGAGAGACAGGAACACTAATACACTGCTGGTGGGACTGCAAACTAGTGCAACCCCTGTGGAAAGCATTATGGAGGTATCTTAAACAGATTCAAGTAGACCTGCCATTTGACCCAGCAATCCCATTACTGGGCTTATACCCAAAGGAAAAAAGGTCATTCTGTAACAAAGACACATGTACCCGAATGTTTATAGCAGCACAATTCACAATAGCAAAGATGTGGAAACAACCCAAATGCCCATCAATACATGATTGGATTAGTAAACTGTGGTATATGTATACCATGGAATATTACTCAGCTATAAGGAATGATGAAGATACGACATCTCTATGGTTCTCCTGGAGAGAGTTGGAACCCATTCTATTAAGTGAAGTATCCCAAGAATGAAAAAACATGCATCACATGTACTCACCAGAAAATTGGTTTCCCTGATCATCACCTAAATACAAATCTGGGAACGACACCAATTGGACATCAGACTGAGGTGGGCGGTGGGGGAGGGGATGGGGGTATGCCTACACAATGAGTGCATTGCGCACTGTTTGGGGAGTGGTAACACTTGAAGGTGCTGACTCGGGAAAGGGGGGGTGGGGAAAAAATATGAAACTATTGTTTTTAACTTGCACTGTTCACCTAATAATTTATCATGAATAAAAAAAAAAAAAAAAAGAATACCGAGCACAGAATGAAGGTTCTGGGAATGTTAGCTGTTACTGTTATAACAGTTATGATCTGACTAAACTAATGACTCTACTGACAGAAGAAACTCTTAGAGGCACCTACCCTCATGACAATCTGATTCAAGTGTCTTCAATAGAATCTTGGGTCTTGCCTACTCTGCATCCAGTTCTCTGCCCTGCAGCAACATTCTAAGAAGAAGATCATTTCTGTTTTTCCTAATGCTTCACTGTGCAATGAGAATTTCAAAACTACAGGAGGATTTAGGCGAAGGGCATGGAGAACTTCAGAATTAGCTAGAAAAAATGGACCTCTATAGCCCTCATCTTAACAAGAACAAACACCATAGTCCTTCTTAAAATAAGCTTCAGTGAAAATCATATTTGCTAAACAGAGCCTTTCCAAGAGAGTTCTGTGTCAAGGAATTATTGTCCACCTAGTATGTGTACCGCTGGTGCACCTGGGCTGTTTATTAGTCTTGGAGCAGGATGATGGTCAAGGCAGCAAGGGAAAGACACAACAATCTGAAAACACCCAGCAGCCTGCGGCCCTAAGACATGTTTGTTAGAGTATATAAGACCCTTTTCAGTGACATCTCACAAATGCTGTGGAGAACCTGTTAGAGTGACAGCTGTAAACTCTATTCTCCTGAGATCTAAGAGACTGGTTTCAATTCAGTGACCACAGACTTCACAGACAAGCTATCAACAATATGATAATGGCTTGTGATAAAGGTGTTATTGATGTTTTGCTCATTATAGCAGAGAAACAACTGGTGACTAATAGCAATTAGGTACTTAATAAAATTGTGTTTTGGAGATGCTGCTACTTAAGAGATTGTCATGGATGGCAAAAGGCTCAGCAATCAATGGCAATGAAGCCCATGGCTGCTTTTCTATTTGAAAGCACTTCTTCTGTCAAAATAATAACTATGTGACTTTGGCCTCGTCTGAAGGAAGGGGAACCAACTTTGATCTGATTACTCACATAAAATCCATGGGTATGATGACCACCTAAGCAGACCCTGGTACACTTAGAGGTGAAAAGCAACACTAGAGAGAAGGGAAGAGAGGCAAATCCTGGACATGGTGACAGGTCTCACCCAATTCAACACCCTAGTCAACAGTGACTAGGGTCTCAGCACTGAGTTCTGTAGTGTAATCTGTATGTTGCTTAAAAAATAAACCAAGAAGGAAGAGTCTATACTCATCACAACTGCAAACCCATCACCTTAGGAGAGGGAGAAACTATACTGAATTACTAGGAAAAAAAAATGGAGTTGTAATTACCTATCTCTAATACAAATTACTCTATTGTGATTTAAAGTCCTGTTTCCATTACACCAAGTCCATTCTAGATTGATATACCTTCTTTTTTTTTTTTTTTTTGAGACAGAGTCTCACTTTGTTGCCCAGGCTAGAGTGAGTGCCGTGGCGTCAGCCTAGTTCACAGCAACCTCAAACTCCTGGGCTCAAGCGATCCTCCTGCCTCAGCCTCCCGAGTAGCTGGGACTACAGGCATGCGCCACTATGCCCGGCTAATTTTTCTATATATATATTTTTAGTTGTCCATATAATTTCTTTCTATTTTTAGTAGAGACGGGGTCTCGCTCTTGCTCAGGCTGGTCTCGAACTCCTGACCTTGAGCCATCCTCCCGCCTCTGCCTCCCAGAGTGCTAGGATTACAGGCGTGAGCCACCGCGCCCAGCCTGATATACCTTCTGTAGTAGAAAAAACATTAACTTGAGAATGTGACCGGCCTGGGCCAGAGGCGTGGTTCCTCCCTAGCTGTGTGATAATGGGCAAGTTGCTGTTCTCTCAGAAACTCAGTTTCCTCATCTGGAAAATGGGGATAAGAATAACTACCCATCAGGGTTTTGTGAGATAAAATACCATCATGTATGGAAGAGGCCTTAGCATCCTGTCCCAACAGATTATTTAAAATCAGTCATAATCTGCCATATAACATGTAACAGATAGATACACAGCCAAGAGAACAAAACTGCTGCCCTTATATTTATCATCTGCCTTAAGACATAAGGAGATGGGATTTTTTTCATACTAATTATAGAATCTCACTTTAACATTAAGGAATTTTGGCAGTATCATAAAAAAGCCACAAATGGATAGGTAACTTCATAATAATAATGGCTAATATCTCATTATTAAGTACTTTATTAAGTTCTGGAAACCATTCTAAGTACTTTATATTGATTACATCATTTAATACTCAAAACCACTCTATGTAGTAGAAACCATTATTCTCCCATTTTACAGATTAGAAAACTGAAGTGCAGCAAAGTTTAGTGATTTGCAAAAGGTTATGCAACCTGCGAGTGATGAAGGACAGCCCAGATACAGGCAGTCTGATCTCCAACCTTATCTTCTAACAACTATACCAAAGATGGGGCTCCTGGGACTGGCAAAGTTTTATTTCTTAACCTAGGAGGTGTTTGCCAGATAGCATTTTATTCATACGGTTCTCTGACTCAGTTTTATTTTGTTAAAAATATTTTTAAGTGATAATATGAGTAGCTAAAATTTTATCACTTGATGCTTAGAGTAAAAAATGAGCCCTATGTATTTTGCACATCATGTTTTATAACTATAGGCACAGAATGAAGTCTCTAATTTTATAATAATATTTGTTTCAGTTGTTTATGACAGTGGCTTAGATGGAAATGCAAATTATATTTTCAATATGTGGCAGGAGGTGCTGTTGTTTTCCAGATTCCACTGGAAACAAATGGGGAAATGATTTAAGAAAAGTTTTTGTTTGGGTGTTCTAAACCCCCACTTTAACTCTGTATTTGTCTCAACATTTGTTTGTTTCTCTCTTCATGTATTTGTCTCTTAAATTCTCTCTCTGCTCTTTTCTCTTTCTTGTTCTCTTTCTCTAATCACTTTTTCTGCTTGGTCCCATTACCCATACTCTTCCAGTTGCTATCTCCCTGCCTCTCTCTCTTTCTCTTATAGAGAAGGTGAGAACATTTTTACTGCTTTTATTTATTGAATATTATGATGTGCTGCTTAGCCTTTATTAAAAATGGTTAAATAAATTGTGTACAACCTTCCCTCCACCCCAAAAATCATCTCACCAGATTAGGCTTTCACTGACTCAGGTACCCCTGATTGACTTTTATTTTAGTATCTGAATGTTCCCAGTTAATAAAAAGCTTCTATACTTCATGGAAGTTTAGGGTTAAAAGGTTACCAGGTATGACCTAAGAGAAAAATGAGGTATATGTGCATAAATTGCCTGAAGTCATCTGCTTTCTCCTCATATATCTCTTGCTTTTTCCCTCTGCTGCAGACACACAACACAGAAAGCATATGCCAGGGCTGTTTCTTGGCCTATGGCCTACATAGGGCTTACTTTTCTACAGTTAAAGAGATCTACTACAAGGGCATATACTGAGAGACTTCAGCAGTGTATGTAAGGATGAATCCTCAGGGGCCAAATATAGCTAGAAAGATCATCTCCTAAGCCCAGGATCTTTTGGTCTCATCCCCAGAACTAAGTCATTTTCTTATAAATTTGTATTTTCATTAAATGTGTAAATATGACTCAAAAATTTGATTACCAAGCAGAAAATTATACAAGAAATCCCATTCTTTCTTCTAAAGAGATACTTGCATTGTTTATCTAGTAGCTGTATATGAAGTGCTGTTCAGTGTGTAAACAATGTAGTATGCACCATCCTTTTATCCCCTGCTAAATAAGTGCTGTGTACTCCAGCCCTTCCCTCATCAACATGGTTCAGATCAGATTCTCAGAATTCCATGGGGTCCCACCTGCTCCTGGACCTTGGAAATCAAGACTTATCACATGAAGCCATTATAACAACCCAAGTCCCCCATCCTTCACATCAGGTTATTAGGCTTTCTTGACTCTATCTGGAAGAGCATCCAATCAGTACCTTGGACAGTTCCACGACTCTGCTAGGGAGCAGCATGTACCTGTTGGTTTGTCCTGTAAGGAGGCTGAGGTCCTTCATCCTTGACCTCTCCCTCTGATGCTGAGAACATTGTTCCTTCTTTCTCCTCCTCACTCTCTTCAGAACAGGAATCAAACACATCAGCGTAATACTCTTCAGCCACAAGTGGGTCTTCTGGGATCTCTGAAATAAAAAATAAACAACAAGCGGGTACTACCAGTCACTGAAATTATATAAAGTCTAGGATTCCTTGTGTTTTTATAGATATGTATATTTTATTTGCACTGATGAAGGTTTCATGGAGTGTAGACTGAATTGTAGCTTTCTGAAAGTATCTGGTTGAATGTAATCAACACTTCGCAAAATGAAACCAGTAGAAGAAAGGAGAAACATTTCCATTTGCAAACACCTTTTGAAGGTAGGAAAACAAAACCAAGAAACAAGAAGAAATGAAATGCTTTAAATATTTGACATTTATAGGCATGAATCTTTATTAAAAATGAGGAGATTTAAGAGCAAAAGCAGGACAACATACCCTGACTGAAGGGCCCTATTATACAACATAATTAGCAGAAATTGGAGAGAAAGTGCATCAGGATTTTCCTTATATATTTGTTATTTTAAAACAAATGTTGGCCGGGCGCGGTGGCTCACGCCTGTAATCCTAGCACTCTGGGAGGCCGAGGTGGGCGGATCGTTTGAGCTCAGGAGTTCGAGACCAGCCTGAGCAAGAGCGAGACCCCACCTCTACCAAAAATAGAAAGAAATTATATGGACAGCTAAAAATATATATAGAAAAAATTAGCCGGGCATGGTGGCGCATGCCTGTAGTCCCAGCTACTCGGGAGGCTGAGACAGGAGGATCGCTTGAGCTCAGGAGTTTGAGGTTGCTGTGAGCTAGGCTGACGCCACGGCACTCACTCTAGCCTGGGCAACAGAGTGAGACTCTGTCTCAAAAAAAAAAAAAAAAAAAAAAAAAAAAAAAAATAAAACAAATGTTAGTGGTAAGACAAGATGAATAGGATATATAGAAATGGCATTTTGGCAAGCTGGGGAAAACATTACAATTCTTTTCTAATAGGTTATGAAGGCTTTTGAGATAGAGTTCACTCACACCTATGCTCAGCATTTATTTATTTTAAAGCAAAGAATATCCACTTAAGCTGATGCCAATAAGCATCTACCCAAGTTACTTGATGCAACATTATTAGTAACTAAAATAAAGTTGGTGCTTGTAACAATCTTCAATAAAAACAGGCCAAGAATGGATCACAATAAAGCATAGAAATATAAACTCTAATTTGCTAATGGGGGCCTAGACATAAAGAAATATCCTTAAGTAGGGGGAGAAGAAAATTACATAATACTGCTCTGTCACAGAAAAACAGTGGGCATTTTAGGCTTTGTACCACACTCTGACTTAAAAACAAAATTATTATTCTAAACCATAATACATAGCACTGTTTTTCAATCTATTGTAGCTATTCTCTATCTAGTGGAAACAATAGTGAATTTGGGGTCAGAGAATTAAGGTTTAAATCAAGCTGCTCCACCCTGTAGATGAGAATCCAGGAAAGGGACATAAGTGTATTGGAGCTCACTCCAATTTCTCTCATAAAATTTGACATAAGTGTAATCTAATAGGGTGGTATGAAGATTCAATAATATGATCCTTATGAAAAGCATCTGCAGAGAGGGAAGCTTCATACTAACAGTCACTCACTTTCCACATCTATAAAAACAGGCTTTTTATTAACTGACTCCAGAATCCTTTGGAAGTAAAATGCCTAAGAGATGTAGAATTCCTCAGCAATAGAAGACTTTAAAATCTGTTTGTTGCCTATGATTTCCCACTAAAACACAACAAGTTGTGTAGTGGAATCAAAATTAGTTCAAAAGACAAAAATTACATATATTCATTGCTGTATCTTCTAATTCCTTAGGAAGCAACATATCGGGGATCTCATACTTTTAACAATTTCAACACAGCCTTTTTCCTCTTCAGATCACTGATTTTCAGTTGAGCACCAGATGACTTATACGTAGGAGTCATGCTTAATAAAAATCTTTATTTGACTCACACTCAGAATGACAAGAGGATCACAGCATGAGAAGCATATGAAAACCACAACCCACTGAGAGCTCCAGTTTTGCTGTCAAGTAGGGGCATATGCTTCTGAGTGGAACGGTGGACAGAACCATGTGACTTCCACATGACATCTTCCTTCTCTCCTTCCCCCTCCATCTCTCCTTCAATTTCTGTGTCTCTTTCTTGGAGTTACCCATTCTCTCTCTTTCTACTCCTTTCTACTCCTTTCTACTCCCCCACTCCTTTCTACTTCCTCTCCCTCTCCCTGAATCTGTCTCTTTGACAGTTATCTATTCATTTGCTCATTCATATTTTCTCCCTCTTCCTCTCCCTTTTTTTTCTTTCTCTTCATTCCTCTGCCACCCCCTTTGCTTTCAGATTTGACTGTGACACAGTAGGAAATACCATTTACATTGTTGCCCAGTGTACAGAAATGCGCTTATATACATATGTACATAAATATCTTTATGGTTGAAACAAAAATTTCATGCATCAAGACCCACTCACCCAAACTACATGTGACACATTCTAGTATTTTCCTTTCCATTCAGTGTTTTCTAAAATACTGGCTGCAACTTACTAAACTGATTTTTCAACCAACAGTTTGAAACACTGGTTTAGAATGCTGGCTTTAGCATCAAAAAGGCATATATTTAAATCAAGACCCCAGCAACAGCTCTGTAACATTGGACATTATTTAAACTTTCTGTACTTGTTTTCTCATCTATAAAAAAGGGATGATAACATCTGTCTCATAGAACTGTTATGAACATTAAATAGTATAATGGATGCAAAGCAATGCCCTATGCATATGGTATGTACCCAATAAGTGCTGATGACTATTGGAAGTAGTAGGGCAAACACTCTATAGTTTTGCCTGTAATACTCATCACCAGGAAGAAATATAAATACTCATGAGTCACTTAACGAGAATATGTTCTGAGAAATGCTTCATTAGGGGACTTTGTGTGAACATCACAGTGTTCTTACACAAACCAAGATAATATAGTCTACTACACACCCCACACCCAGGCAACATGGCATAGGCTATTGCTCCTAGGCTACCAACCTGTACAACATGTTACACACTGAATACTGCAGGCAATTGCAACACAATGGGGGTACTTGTGTATCTAAATATATCTAAAAATAGAAAAGGTACAGTAAAAATATGGCATAAAAATGGTACATCTATACATGGCACTTACCACGAATGGAACTTGTAGGACTGGAAGTTGCTCAGGTGAGTCATTGAATGAGTGAGTGGTGAGTGAATATGAAGGCCTAGGATATTACTGTATACTACCATAGACTTAGTATAACTATACTACTATAGTTATACCACTATAAACACTGTACACTTAGGCTATACTAAATTAATTTAAAAAATTCCTTCTTCAGTAATTAGCTTACTGTAACTTTTTTACTTTATAAACTTTTTAACTTTTTTAGCTTTTTGACTTTTTTGGAATAACACTTAGCTTAAAACACAAACACATTGTACAGAGGTACAAAAATATTTTCTTTCTTTATATCCTTATTCTATAAGCTTTTTTCTATTTAAATTTTTTTTCTTTTTAAACTTTTTCCTTAAAAACTAAGACAAAAACACAAACATTAGTCGAGGCCTATAGCTTCAGAATAAATATCACTGTCTTCCACCTCCATATCTTGTCCCACTGGAAAGTCTTCAAGGGCAATAACAGGCATGGAGCTGTTATGTTCAATGATAACAATGCCTTCTTCTGGAATACTCCTGAAGGACCTGCCTGAGGCTGTTTTACAGTTAACTTTTTTTAATAAGTTCAGGAGGATGATACTCTAAAATAAGGATAAAAAGTATAGTACAGTAAATAGATAAACAAGTAACATAGTCATTTATTATCATTATCAAGTATTACATACCGTATGTAATTGTATATATTAGACTTCTATATGACTGGCAGTGCAGTAGGTCTGCCTACACTGCATCACCACAAACTTGTGAGTAATGTGTTGCTCTACAACATTATGACAGCTAAGATGTCACTACGGAATAGAAATTTTTCAGTTTCATTATCTTATGGGACCACTGTCCTACATGTGGAAAGTTAACGAAAATGTTGTTACGCAGTCATGATTGTATTAGACAACTGCAAATATATACCAAGTTCAAAATGATTCTGTATTTAAATGAATCACTTCTCAAAATCCATACCGAATCCAACTAAAACTGGCAATAAGGAATAATGCCTCTTTCTGGTTTCTTTTCTGTTTGCACCACAGGGACCCTTGGGCATCTTACCACTCTGTTCTCCTCATGTCCCTCCTGTCCATGGTTCCATCTAGGTTCCCTTCAAGCAGCTCAGAAGAAACCTCTACAATGGATATTGAAAAACATGCTCTGTAAAGGGCTAGAAAGTAAAAATTCTGGGCTTTGCAGACTAGATGGTCTTTGTCACAACTACACAATTTTGCCTTTGTAGTGTATAAATAGATAATACATAAATGAATGAGTGTGGCTGTGTTCCAATAGAACTTTATTTATAAACACAGGCAGTGAGCGAAGTCATATCTCTGCAACAAAGATAAATCTTTCTCTTGATAGAATGCTAAGCTTCTCTTCCCATAACATGGCCCATTGTGCACAGAGTCATAGTCCCTTTCCCTCTCCTACCTAGGATTCCCACCTAGGAAGGGGAGGAAGGAAAGAAATGGTCAGGGGGGAAGTGTCATTCCTGAAAACACACCGGGATGAATCTGTCTCCAGTATTTCTTACCTAAGCACCACTGACTTGGTGCTGCTCACAAAAGGACTCATTTTCAAAGGGAAAAGTCAAAAGAAACGTAAGTCTGCTTAAACTGTGTTTGTCAAGCCGCATGTTTTTCATACATAGACCCAATTTGAAGCCTTGTTAGGCTAAGGCTCATTTCTCCTGTCACTAAGGGGAAAATGGTCTGTGGTAAATAGCTTTAATTTCCTCACACCCTGAAGTCAGCCTCATAACAGATGCACTGGAGTGGCATTCCAGATCTCCTCTATGCCGGGAAGGCAGTGACAGCGTGTGTTTATGAAGGGATCCAACAACGGCTGCCCGAGATTGGACACAGATGTTTCAAGGCCGTGCTGAAGAAAAAGACGAACAATAACTGTTCCAGGAAAAGGGTAGCCTTTGTCAGACACTTCAATTAAGACTCAAATAAATCCCTTCCTCTGAGACTTCAGTGAGCATGAGGATCACCTTCAGGGCTTGTTAAAGCACAGATCACTGGGCCCCAGCCCCAGACTTGCTGATTCAGTAGGTCTGGTGTGGTACCTGAGAATTTACATCACTTACAAGTTCCCAGGTGATGCTGATGCTGCTGACCTGGGGACCACACTCTGAGAACCACTGCTCTAGGACGTGACTAGTTCAAACAAATGCACTATCACATACTGTGTAGAAACACCATAATAAAATATGTAAGATTCTATACTATCTCTACATATTCCAACCTGTGTATGTGAGAGACAAGACGTGAACAAAAGAAGTAAAGTTCACCTTAGAAGAGCTCAAATTGTTGTGCTATTAGTTGTCTCGGTTACTTACAATCTCTATGGAGTTATAAGTAATGGGACTATTTCCATTTTATTGTTAGAAAAGAACAAAGCTAAGGGTGAGCAGCCCAAAGTTAGTCTTATATTTGTACAGCACTTTATAGTTTTAAAAGCACATTCATCTCCATTATTCCATTTGATCATTGCAACAACTCTTTGAGTTAGACCAGGATAACATTTTTATGCCCATTTTTCAGGTAAGAAAGTGAGGTTCAGACAGGCTAATGACTAACCAAAGGTCACACAGCTGCATCTGAATTCTTTCTTCCACTGAATTAGAGCTATTTTATGGTTAGCTAGGAATTTCATCTTTGCTAGTAAAACCATTTCACAGATAAAAGTCATGACTGTCTTCCCTGTAACTCTGAAAGATATTGGACAAGTGATAGATTTTTGACCTATAAGATGGAAACACTGAAGCTTAGTCATCTGGCAAATTGTCTTAAGGGAGCTGGGAATATCAGACTCACTCAGATTCAGCTCAGTTCTCACTATCCTCTATCTCAGATGTGCTCAAACTTGAGTGTGCATCAGAATCACCTGGAAGGCTTGTCAAAACAGATTCCTGGCCCCCACACCCAATATTTCTAATTCAGTAGGTCTGAGATGTGACCTGACACTCTGCATATCTAATGATATCGCTTGTCTGGCAACACATTTTGAAAACTATTGTTCTATCTTATAGGACCTTCAAGGAGAAAACGATATATAGATGCAATTGTTAAATGAGAAGCTCCCTGTCACTTCATCTATCATTGCATTAGCTCTTTAAACTTCTAAAATGATCAGGACATAAATTAAAGAATTTTCTAAAAAGAGCCAGTTTTCATAAAACAGGAAATTTGCCTAAAGGCGAAACCAAGTTTCCTCTAAAGGAACTTAGTTGTTTAGAAGGAAGATCCCAGCCTGTGTGCCCACCACCATCACAGGTGATTCTAACCATTGATATGCCTCGAGCAAATGCATGTGACAAGCTTGCCAGAATGGTTCTCAAAGGTTGGTCCCCAGATTAGCAACAACTGCATCTCTGAAATCTTATCAGAAATACAGATTCTCAGTACCCCCCATCCCCAACCTACTGAATCAGAAACTGGGGTGGGGTCTAGCAATTTGCATTTTCTTTTGCTTTTTAATTTTTTTTCAAAATATTAAGGGGGTACAAAAGTTTTTGTTAATGGATACACTCTATATGCTAAAGTCAGTGTTTTCAGTGTGCCTGCCACCAGGACGGTGCAATTTGCATTTCAAAAGCTCTCCAGGTGATCCTGATGCACCCCTCAGTTTGAGAACCACTAATTTAACACAATGATTGGCACTTAATGTCTACTCAAGTAAAAATTGCTTCTAATATTCCAGGTGGAGAGTAAGCTCCCAGAGGGCAGGAGCCATGCCCATCTTGTTCACCGTGGTATCTCCAAGGCATGGTTTAAAAAAGACACTCAAAACTTCTTGTTGAATAAATAAATGCATGAATCCCCAAGAGATAATGACTTTCAAACTACCACATAATATCACATGCAAAGAATTTCCTAATCTTTTGGGAGGATGGGCTGGGGAGGGGAGGAGGAGAGGAAGGAGATTCAGATTCTTTCCTAAAAGCCCCACCCCCTTTCCTCTTTCTGCTGTACTTTGAACTTATATCTCAGATGTAATCATACTAAAAAAAAGTCTTCATACTAAAATTTCCAGCTACATCCCACAGGCCCATTAAGTTTGAAGACTCAGTCAAGAGATCCAAAGGGCAATGGCACATGCTGTTGAACTGAGGCTTTCTCCAGGTGCCCCAGACTCCGCTCCAGGCAGATAACCACACCTCTCTCTGTATATCTAACTGTAGTGTCAGAAGGAATGCTTGCTTAGCTGGTAACCAAATAAATTGTGATTTGGGAAACCCAACAGACTCACATGCATCTTTCTGCCCCTTCTCCCAGGAATTGCAATAATATCCAAAAGAAACTATTAAAAATGTTTCTCACTATATATATCCTATAGGGAAAAATCTCTTTGTAAAGAGAGTATGATATTTATTTTAGCTATGGTGGGTCAGACTGAGGGTGGGTGTGGGTGGGAGCCCTCAGCAGCAGGCAGCTGCCCAGAGATGTCCTGCTTTATTTTTCCTTTCTTTTCTAGTTTTCTAAGGAGGGCAACGGCTTTATTACACCAAGCCAGAAAATCCTGAACAAAGGCTATTATAAGGCTATAATAAGAACAAATGGATTTATTGTTATATCTCAATGTGGCCTCTCCAAAGACCATGTTCTCCCATTACAAATTGGGAGTTGCAGTGCTCAGAATGATAATAGTTATTATACTAACAAGGTAGCTCTCTTATTTTCCTAAAAATGACATTTGTGGGTATGAAAAAGATTGCCCAAATTCAATGTTTAACAAAAACATTTAAAATAAAAATATTTCCTCATATGTAGAGGAAAGTTATGATTAATATGCTACACCATTCTCAAAACGATAGGGTAAATGACAATGCCTTGAGAAGGCACACAGACATGGCCCTTATCTGTGCAGCATTGCCTCAATTTCCCAAGAGCTCCATGTTGTGTAAGATAGGTACAAATTAGAAAGGCAGGAACTGAAGCCCAAATTAACGGGTGATGTCTGCTACTTCTGAGAAAGACTGCCTTCCACCAGGAGCAGTGATACAAGGTAGTGAGTAAGAGGACAAGCTGTGGGATCAGACTGGGATTCAAATCCTGCCTCTGTTGCTTACTGACTGTGTGACCTTGGGCGGGCCACTTCACTTCTCTGGGTCACAGTTTTCTCAATTGTAAGTGGGTGTAGTGGATACTACTGATGTTCCACCCAGGCCCCCTTACCAGACACACTCCAAAATATTACTGGCACATTCATCCTCTAGCTACTGTGTGTGGGGGCTGCTGTGTTAGTCAGCTAGGGCTGCCATAAGAAAATACCACAGATTGGGTGGTTTGAACAGCAGAAATTTATTTCTCACAGTTCTGGAGGCTGGGAAGGTGCCAGCAAGGTTGGATTCCTCTAAGGCCCCTTGCCCTGGACTCCCTCACAAGGTGGTCCCTCTGTGCATGCATGTCCGGGTGTCTCTCAGTATGTCCTAATCTTCTCTTCTTATAAAGACAACAGTTAGATGCCACTTTCTCCAGATAATTGTTCTCAGATTAAAGAGGACTCCTTATCAAACAGGGGATGCTGCACATCTGCCCCAGGGGCAGTCCTGGCCAGTGGTGTTACTTCTGCCCCAGGGCTCCCTGTGGGTTCAGTCTCCAGCTGAGACCACATCCTTGCTCAGCTCCTTCACCTGCCTTAATGCAGACACAGCTCCCCCCACTCCACCCAGCCCCCACCACACACACATACAAACTTAGAGCTCTCCCATGGTAAAATACATGCACCAGGATACCCATCTCAGGCTCTGCTTCTAAGGAACCCAACTAAAGACTTGGGCATTATACAATGATAATAATAATAATATCTTAACTCATAGCTAAGACATAAAATACTGTAAAAAAAAAAGTGATGCTGTGAAGTAAGATAAATATCCTTTAAAGGAAAATAGCCAGATGCCAGCAAGGTCACATTCTTTTATATCCTAACTCTAGACCTCAGACCTTATAGAAAACAATAGAGTCCATGTTTATGGACATGGCTGAAGTGAGTCATTGGTCAGATATCGATTATATCTCAGACGACTAAATCTTTTTTTTTTTTTTTCAATTTAATTTTACAGAATCAAAGAGTCTAACAGTATATCTTGTTAGATACAGTATGTCCTCATAATGTATACATTATTTCTTGTACAATGATATGAAATAATATGAGAAATATTCATGATAAATTATTAAGCGAACAGTGCAAGTTAAAAACAATAGTTTCATATTTTTCCCCACCCCCCCTTTCCCGAGTCAGCACCTTCAAGTGTTACCACTCCCCAAACGGTGCGCAATGCACTCATTGTGTAGTCATACCCCCATCCCCTCCCCCACCCCCCACCTCAGTCTGATGTCCAATTGGTGTCGTTTCCAGATTTGTATTTAGGTGATGATCAAGGAAACCAATTTTCTGGTGAGTACATGTGATGCTTGTTTTTCCATTCTTGGGATACTTCACTTAATATAATGGGTTCCAACTCTCTCCAGGAGAACCATAGAGATGTCGTATCTTCATCATTCCTTATAGCTGAGTAATATTCCATGGTATACATATACCACAGCTTACTAATCCAATCATGTATTGATGGGCATTTGGGTTGTTTCCACATCTTTACTATTGTGAATTGTGCTGCTATAAACATTTGGGTACACGTGCCTTTGTTACAGAATGACCTTTTTTCCTTTGGGTATATGCCCAGTAATGGGATTGCTGGGTCAAATGGCAGGTCTACTTGAATCTGTTTAAGATACCTCCATAATGCTTTCCACAGGGGTTGCACTAGTTTGCAGTCCCACCAGCAGTGTATTAGTGTTCCTGTCTCTCCACACCCACGCCAACATGTGTTGTTTTGGGTTTTTTTGATAAAGGCCATTCTCACTGGGGTTAAGTGATATCTCATTGTGGTTTTGATTTGCATTTCCCTGATGATTAGAGATGTTGAACACTTTTTCATATGTTTGTTAGCCATTTTTATATCTTCTTTTGAAAAATTTCTATTCATGTCCTTTGCCCACTTTTTGATAGGGTTGCTTGATTTTTTCTGGCTGATTTTCCTGAGTTCTAAATAGATTCTTGTTATCAGTCCTTTATCTGATGTGTAGTATGCAAAAATTTTTTCCCATTCTGTAGGTGGTCTGTTTATTCTCTGGACTGTTTCTTTGGCTGTGCAGAAGCTTTTTAATTTAATCATGTCCCATTCATTTATTTTTGTTGCTGCTGTGATTGCCTTGGGGGTCTTCTTCATAAATTCTTTGCCTAGGCCAATGTCTGTAAGAGTCTTTCCTACATTTTCTTCTAGTATTCTGATTGTATCACGCCTAAGGTTTAAGTCTGTTATCCACCGTGATTTGATTTTTGTGAGAGGTGAAAGCTGTGGATCCTGTTTCAGTCTTCTACAAGTGGCTAACCAATTCTCCCAGCACCATTTGTTGAATAGGGATTCTTGTCCCCAGAGTATATTCTTTCCCGCTTTGTCAAAAATTAGGTGACTATATGAGGATGGTTCTATATTAGGATTTTCTGTTGTGTTCCACTGGTCTGTGTCCCTGCACTTGTGCCAATACCAGGCTGTTTTAAGAACCACGGCCTTGTAGTATAGTTTGAGGTCTGGCAAATTAATACCTCCCATTTTGTTTTTGTTGCTTAAAATTGCTTTTGCTATACGGGGTCTTCTTTGATTCCATACAAAGTGTATAATTATTTTCTCTATGAGACGACTAAATCTTTTCTCTTGGAGGTCTAGTCTCCTGGCCCTCCCCAAAATCTCCTTAAAATTCTCCATCTAGCATAAAGTCCAGACCACAGTAGGTGTTCAATAAATGGCAGTTGTCATTACTGTAGCAGATAGGAAGTGTTAGTTTTCATAATAGTTGGTGCGAGAGTTCTTTTTAAGAAGTTGTGTTCAGAAAAATATGTGATAATGTGAGGGGAAGAAAATGATATGATCCCTTCTGCCAGAGATGAAAGGAGGGCTTTGGCCTTGTTCCAGGAAGGGGGAGGGAAGAAGAATGGAGCAGTCACAGCAAGACGGTGGAAGGTCATGTGCTCTGTGAGATACCAAATTCATCCAACACTTGGGATGGGTGAAAAAACTGGGTTTCATGGCTGAACCGATGAGTGCCAAACGGAGGCCTTCATCCTGCAAACACACGGAAGCCTGCAGCACTGCGTCTTCAGCAGTTATGAACAAAGCTTTAGACAAGATGTGGTTTCAGCCAAGCTTACTGAATCTCCCAGGGGCAGGGAGTCCAAGCTGACATCTAGGTTACATCATCATTAGTATGTAAAGAAGGCATTTACAATCATGTACCACATAAAGACATTTTGATCATATATGATTGTGGTCCTGTAAGATTATAAGGGAGCTGAAAAATTCCTATTGTCTAGTCACGTAACCATTGCAAGTAACATGGTAGCGCAACATATCACTCACATGTTTGTGGTGACACTGTTGTAAACAAATCTGCTACACTGCCAGTCATACAAAAGTCTAGCACATACAATTATGTATGGTATATAATACTTGGTAATGATAACAAATGCCTACATTACTGTTTTATATATACTAAAATATATTTTTTACCATTATTGTAGAGTGTACTTCTACTCATTAAAAAGAAAGTTAGCTGTAAAACAGCCTCACGCAGGTCCTTCAGGAGGTATCCAGAAGAAGGCACTGTTATCATAGGAGATGACAGCTCCATGCATGTTATTACCCATGAAGACCTTCCAGTGGGACAAGATGTAGAGCTAGAAGACAGTGATACTGATGATTCTGACCCTATTGGCCTAGCCTAATGTGTGTTTGTGTCTTATTTTTCAACAAAAAAAAAATGTTTAAAAATTTTAATAGAGATCTTATAGAATAAGGATATAAAGAAAGTATTTTTGTACCTCTGTACAATGTGTTTGTGTTTTAAGCTAAGTGTTACTCCAAAAAAGTCAAAAAGTTAAAAAAAATTATAAAGTTTATAAAATAGAAAAATTACAGTAAGTTAAGGTTAATTTATTATTGAAGAAACAAAAAATTTTAATTAATTTAGTGTAGACTAAGCATAAACTGTTTTTAAAGTCTGTGGTAGTGTACAATAGTGTCCTAGGCTTTCACATTCACTCACCGCTCACTCGCTGACTCACCCAGTCCTACAAGCTCCATTCATGGTAAGCGCCCTACACAGATGCAGCATTTTATCTTTTATATTGTATTTTTTTTTTTCATACGAATTCTCATTATTTCTTTTTTTTTCTTTGTATTGTATTTTTACTGTACTTTTTCTATGTTAGATATGTTTAGATACACAAACCCTTAACCACTGTGTACAACTGCCTGCAGTATTCGGGACAGTAACATGGTATACAGGTTTGTTGCCTCGGAGCAAAAGGCTATGCCATATAACCTAAGTGTGTAGTAGACCATACCATCTAGGTTTGTGTAAGTACACTCTATGATGTTCACACCATGTCAAAATCACCTAAAGATGCATTTCTCAGAATGCATCCCTGCTTTTAAGCAATGCATGACTGTACATATAAAGGGCCAACAGCAGAGCTAGAGAAAAATACTTCTCAGCCAGAGGTAACCTGTTCTTTAGGGGGACAGCTGAACTCTAACAACTAGATAAAAACCATTCCTAAAACTCCAGCCTTCCATTCTCCCAGGAACTAAGAAGGGTGGTCAATCTCTCACCCCTCCACATATCTTCCCTTGCACTATTAGAAGAAAACCACCGATACTTTGAAACTTTGCTATTTTGGAAAAGGCATTTTGTCCATCTCTAAACTTCAAATCAACATACAAAGTATTTATTTTTCCTTTTCAATTTTTAAAAGCAATCTCTCTCCCTACTGTGAACCATAAAATGGTTTATCAGGGTTATGCAGTGAGTCATCAGCTGGGCCTAGAACACAGTTCTCATGCTGTCCTCATTCCTGGTGGCGGCCATTAAGATTGCTGACTGGAGCTCAGAAGTCATGGAGAGGGAAAGACCAGCAATCATTCCTTCCCCTGGTGAGCTATCCCCTTTTATGGATTCCATGGGCCTATGCTGGGGGTCCCAGAGGGGCTGCTACTCCACATGCCAAATGGCTTCTGTATCTCTGTTTCATTACAAAAAGTCCCCTTCTGGGCCCACGGGAAGCAAATGTAATTTTCAATCACCATAACATTTAGTGGGGTGATTGAATATTTGCTACGGAACATTTTGAACCAATGTTCAGTCCAGGGAAGAAAATGGACAACCCCCAGTGAAATCAACACACTCATACTCTGAGGGTTAAATGAACACTCCAGATATCTTTTTTCCCTAGATATCTTTTAACACTCAGCTCTGCAATTAGCTCCAATCTTCTGCCTCCATCACGTCTTACCCAGGCTGCACAAACTTTGCCTAAAGCAGTAACCCTGTCAGTCTCTCCTTTCAATGACACCGCACTGCCAATAAAACTGAGTACAAAATCTTCGTTTGACAGGCAAGGCCTTTTATCAAGTGGTTGCAGCCCACTTTCCCAGATTTGCCTCCTCCTACCAATGAATTTGGTAGCTCTCATTTAAAGGTATGTACCAAAAGGGATTCTGATTGGGTAGCCCTGGTCTGGGTTCAGGCAGCTTTATTTTTCTGATACTTTCCACATAGTCGTAATATGTACCTTTTCAGAACCTTGGCTTTCATAACCTGAACTCTCTGCATTTTTCTCTGAACTCCCTCTTGCTTTCCATCTTCATTCCTTTAAAGTGCTGCTGCTTCTAGGCCGGGCGCGGTGGCTCACACCTGAAATCCTAGCACTCTGGGAGGCCGAGGCAGGCGGATCGGTTGAGCTCAGGAGTTGAAGACCAGCCTGAGCAAGAGTGAGACCCCATCTCTACTAAAAGTAGAAAGAAATTATATGGACAGTTAAAAATATATATAGAAAACTTAGCCGGGCATGGTGGTGCATGCCTGTAGTCCCAGCTACTCGGGAGGTTGAGGCAGGAGGATTGCTTGAGCGCAGGAGTTTGAGGTTGCTGGGATCTAGGCTGATGCCATGGCACTCTAGCCTGGGCAACAGAGTGAGACTCTGTCTCAAAAAAAAAAAAAGTGCTGCTGCTTCTAGAATTGCTCTGTCCAATATGGTAGCCACTAGTGACATGTAGCTATTTAAATTAAAACTATTAAAATTAAATAAAATAACAAATTCAGTGGCACTAGGTACATTCTAGTGCTCAGCAGCCACTTGTGACAAGACTATAGAATATTTCCAACATCATAGAAAATCCTATTGGATAGCACTATTCTAGATGGTCTTCTCTACATATATCTAGTCCTGCTGGACCACAGCCTCCAGTTGTAATTTGGCTAGATTTCTTTGAGTCCCTGGGAAGTGGGTCCCTTCACCTCTCTGACCCTCAGTTCTTCCCCTGGCCAGCGCACTCTCCACCATCACAAATCCCTACCCTTGCAAAGAGAAGGTAGAACCTCAGGCCCTTGGAGATGCTCCAGCTCTCAGTCCTGGACTTAGCAGGGGAGAGGCAGTGACTCCACCCCACCACAGCCCATGTCCCCTAGTGCCACATCAAGGGACTTATCAAATCAAACCTTCTCATCTGTAAGATGCCCTTTTCTTCCTTCTTTTACAGAGTATCTACACACAGAGCTTTAATAGATGCCTAACCCACCTTCCACTCCAGAGAACGGCAGCTCACGGACCTCTAAGATCCCCACAGTAGACAACGTCTTTCCCAGAATAGCAGGGATCAAATCTACCTTGTCAATAATATTACTAACTGCAAGTGGAACTGAACCTCAAATACAAACAACATATTTATATTCTTGAGGGGAGATGCATAACAGTTGGTTGGTTTTACATCCCTTTGATGCTTTCTTTTTCTCACACAATAAGCTTTAGGTTAGTACCTTGACCTTTTCTAAAATAAATCCTCAAAACTAGGGCTAAAATTAACTACATTGATTAGCGTAGCTTACAGCATCACACATGAGGCTGTGAAAAGAAATAATTTTCTTAGCCAAAATGCATATTCATGACCCTTTCTATATGGAGGGCTAAATTAAGTACAGTACAGTACCCTTTTTTATATATAGGACAGCAAGTTCTGCTGTAAGTTTTTCTCAGAGTGACATCGCTATATTTGATAGAGTACACTAAAGGCTCTTCACTCCCCCTACACACATGCAACCCAGAAATAAGCTCCACAATTCTTTTAGAAATAGGCTCCCTTGAGCTCCAGAGTCTGTGCTTTTATTCTATGTGTCAAGATGATTCTCTCTCAGGCAAAACATTTCTCTGAACTTTTTTTTTTCTGTTTTGGAGAGCAAAAGCCAAAATGACTGGGTAAAGTTGGTCTTTTCTCTACTAGATTCAGAGAAATGAATCCAGTCTAGTAAATCCATTCTCAGAAGGAGAAATATAGGGAGACTGTACAGAGACCCTAAAGGAGTTGATATAATAGCTGGCTGTGTTTGGTGGCAGAAGACACCTAGTTCGGTGACTTTAGGTAACTGGTTTAAGCTCCCTGGGCCACAGGCATCTCATCTGTAAAATGGGGATGGTAATAACTCACCAGTCTAAAAACTAGGGCCTGAACTAGATGGTTTCAAGTTACTTTTCTGCTCTAAGGCTTACGAATTTATGACATAGACTAACAGACTAGACCTGTGTCTTAGTTCAGGCTGCTATAACAGAATGCTATAGACTAGGTGGCTTAAATAACAGAAATTTATTTCTCATGGTTCTGGAGGCTAGGAGGCCTGAGACAAAGGTGCTGGCAGAACTGCTATCTGGTGAGGGCTCACTTCCTGCTTTCAGATGGCTGTCTTTGTATCCTCACGTGGCAGAGAGCAGAGAGACAGGAAGCAAGCTCTCTTGTGGCTCTACTCAGAAGGTTACTAATCCCATCCTGTGGGCTCCACCCTTATGGCCTACTCACCTCCTGTAGGTCCCATCTCCAAATATCATCCCTTTGGGGATTAGGATTTCAACATATGAATTTGGGGGAGACACAAACAGGCAGTATATTATAACCAGTGTGCATACGAATTATCTGAGGAACCCAGTGAAATTTGGATTCAGATTAGTAGGTCTGGAGTGGGGACTGAGATTCTGCATTTTGGACATGCTTGGGGGTGATGGAGATGCTGCTGGTCCACAAACCACACTTTGAGTAGCAAAACAGTAGAACACTGCTGTCTGCCCCTGGCCACTAAGCATTTGTCAAGAAGCGAGATTATAACTAAGACTTTCACAAAGCTGAAGGATTTAAATTGCTGCCCAAATGAGGCCTCTGCCTCTTCCGTCTTACTTTTTTCTGGTTGTATTTCCCCATTAACAGAATTTCTTTCATGTACATTGGAGTGCATTTAGCAACTTGTTTGTTGGCAGAGAAAGTACCTTGTAAGCCAAATGGGATTTCCTCTTTGATGAAGTCCTCTTTTTCCACCTCTGGCCTCCTGGAAAACATTTGTCTCCCATTGGCAGCACCTATCTGTTAACGACCCAACTGGGGCAGTCTGGACACTGCTAGAAGATACTTGCTGGCATAAGATGTTCTTAGCTCACAATGTGAAGAAGCAAAGTTAATACAGCAAGATGGTGGGGAAGGGAGGAGGGAGGAAAAGAGGGAGAAAGAGAGAGAGAGATTTTAAGGAATTGGTTCACATTCACATAATTGTGGGGACTGGTAAGTCCAAAATCTACAAGGCAGGCCACCAGACTGGAGACTCAGAGAAGAGTTAATGTTGCAATCTTGAGCTCAAAAGAAGTTTGGAAGCAGAACTCCTTCTTTGGGGAAGTTCAGTCTTCTACTCTTTACGCTTTCAACTGAGTGGATGAGGCAGGGTAATCTGCTTTACTCAAAGTCTACTGATTTACAAGTTAATCACATCTTTAAAAAAAAGCTCCTTCATAGCAACATTTAGACTGCTGTTGGACAAAACACCTGGGCACCACAGCCAAAGCAAGTTGATACACAAAACTGACCATCACAGGATCTAACAGGAGTATTTTTTCCCAACTAGGATTCTGATAGAAGATAAAGCTGTTGTCAAAGAGAACTCAGATCTTCCATTCAGTTTATAAAAGTCCCAAACAATTCCAGGCCACTTCTAGTACTGAGAAACATCTTGATATTTAAATGTTGACTTTTGGGCAAGGGTAATCACCAGTTTCTTAACAAACAGAAATCTTTAACTAATATGAGGATCTATAGACGATTTGCAAAGCTCTTTGTCCCTAAGTATTCATGGTAAACTGTCTACAATCCTCTAGTAGAGTTCTCTTTACAGTCATTCTCAGAAAATCTCTGTCATCATCAGTTTGTCTGAAGCTTTCAAACCTCTCTGATGAGCCTGACTATTTGGGCTTAGACTGATGCCCACCATGGATAGAACCAGGTAAACAGGCTGCCTTACAGGCTGGTACCTGTATAAGGCTTCCTCTTGGTGAATGTGGTGCTCTGTGTTGTACCATAACCATAGAGAAAGTCTTAGTACAAAAGGCTCACTGAATAATTGAAATCATTTTCTCTGTTGATTACTGATGCAGTGATTCAAATGGTCATCCTGTGACACAGATAGCTTACCAATAAAATCACCAAAATTTAAAAAAAAATTAAGCCTAATTTAGGGAAAAGAAAAAACTGGTAAGAAAAAAACTCCACCAGATCTCTTACAGGAATCACTTCCAACTTTTGAAAAACTAGGTGTCTTAGGGTAGGTTCTCCATGAAAAGAAAGACTCTGAAATGAGAATTTTTGTGAGTTATTTATTAGAAAGGTGGTATTAGGCAGAGTTCCACAAGGCACCACATTGACTTAATCTCATAGAGCTCTGGAAATGATTATCTGGAAGGCACTGAAGTGTTTTTACTCTTCCATCCATTAGTCATTTTTTAAAAGTCTATGTTGGGGGAGACAGGGGTACGGGAGTGAGGTGCATATTCCCAGGCACTTCTGGCTCTCTTTGAGTACAGGCAAAGCAGGCTCTGGAAGCCTGAAACTAGCTTCCCTCCCCTAAAAGAGACACAGCTGGGAGACTGAGCACAAGAAATGGTAAAGGGATCAAACAAAGTATGGACAGGGCACTGACAGCACCTGCTATACTAGGGAGACTTTTTTTTCTGACAGTTGATTCCTACTCAGCTTTCTCCAGTTCTGCCTATTTGTAGTTTCTCTAATCAGACAGACAGCCTCCTGCCACACATCTCCACCAAGAACAGGTAATGAAAAGCCCAGGTGCTTACCTGTTCTCCATCCAAAAGTGTCTGAACTGCTTAACCTGATGCACATCTTCAACACTTGTTGGCTCTCAACTCTTTGGACTAACACTTTCACTTCTCATTGACCATTTACATTTCAACTTGATCTGGCCCCACCCAGTTGTGACTTTACCTAATCCAAATTCCAAACCTAAATGACTCATTAGTTCACTTTGCATCAAGCCCACTCAATCCCGGCATCTTGCCACATAGAGGTTAGTTCTTCAAGGACAGTGAATCTCCCCCATCCTTAGCTCCAGTTCACCTAGCCTCCTGACTTGGACTGGACCTTTTATGTGCTGTCCTCAATTGCTCAGCCATGGTATTTATGGAATTACAACTCACGTTTAGCTGACAACTTTCCCAGGAAATCAGCACCCACAATGGAGAAAATCTTGAAGTCACAAGGTTCAGTGCCTCTCCCTGTTAATATTCTGCTCTCAATTCTCTCAGAGCACATGTTTGTGTACTTCCACCATCCTCATGCTGCAAACAATGAGAAAGCCCAGGGCAAGCCTACTGATTTGCATCAAATTCTTTTCATAAACAACAATGCTAAGTTATCCCACTAGAAAATTAATTTTTACCTATTTAATAACTAAGGAGAAATAGATGTGTCATATATTTGCATGGTAATAGTATATTCAAAGTCTTGGTTTTAGTAAAGCTGAAGCCAAGTTTCAGTAAATGGGAACATCTAGCAAGTAAATTTCTTTTCAAATTTACATTTTCCAATGCTGTCAGTGTATCTACCAGCATGCTTAGAATACAAAGGCATTGGGCAGAAAATGACTTAGACTAACAGTCAGCAGACTATAGCCTGTGGGTCAAATCTGGGCTGCCTGCTTTTGTAAATAAAGTGTTGGTGGAATACATCCACAGCCTACCTATATTGTCTATGGCTGTTTTCTCTCTTTAATAATGCCAGAGTTCAACAGCAGAGTTGAGTACTTGTGACACAGATGGTATGTCATAAAGCCTAAAATATTTACTATCAACTGTTCAAGAAAGTTTGATTTTCTTAAACTTTCAAAACCTTAATTTTGACAATAAATAGCTACTGGTCACTCTGGATAAACAAACCTCTAGTAATAGCCTCTCATTCAAATTCCTGGCTACTTCCAATGCATCCATCCATGGTAAACTTGGAAATTCTACAACACTTTGTGCTCAATGATGCCCAGAGTCTCCATTATGAAGCAGAGGCCTTTCACCTGACAAGAGAAAAATCTTGTTGCACTAAATCATTTCTAGTCTCTGATTTCAGCTTAACGTGGTAGTTAAGTTTTACTCAAACACTAAATCCCATTGACAAACCCCTCCCCCAAAGCCATGAAGGGACAGGAGACAAAACTGGGGGTGAGGCTGTGACCTTCCATGTACCCTCTGTGATCAGGTGGCTGACTAAACAATGTCTACCCACTGGCTCAGGGAGATTCAGGAAACCTTTCTTTTTACTCAGGACGTTGGTAGGAAAAAAAAAAGACTCATGAGAAATTAAAATACAAAATGTGAACTGTGTTAAAACCTGAATTTACACTCCTCATGTGTTGTAGAATTTTGTGAGAAATTAACATTAAATTGGTCTGAAGCAAATTACACAGGGTGCCTGCCAGAAAAAAAAAAAGAAACAATTCTGGAGGGACATTCCTGCAACCTGCCCTTTAGCATTTGCTCAGAGAAAAACATTCATTGATGATAAACTCTCAATCCAAAATTACTTGGACACTCCAAACAACGTTACAATGAATGTATAACTGTGTAGAGGTATTTCTGGAGGATAAACTACCAAAAATAAAAATGCTAGGTTGAGAGTAGGAGCATTCCAGTTAGAGAGACTGGTTCCCCTAAAAATGTGCATAGTTTGTGTTCTCATTTCATTTAAGTCTCTACTGAAATGCTACCTCCTAAACAAAACAATATGTATGCAATATAATGAATAAATATAAAGTAAATGCTTGTAAAACTACTATCTAGGTCAAGAAATCCAGAACTAACTGGTGCCTCAGTAACACCACCCAACATCATTTTTCACAGATCTAGAAAAAATAATTCTATGCTTCATATGGAACCAGAGAAGATCCTGTATGGCAAAAGCAAGCTTAAGCAAAAAAGAACAAATTGGGAGGCATCAATTTATCAGACTTCAAGCTATCCTACAAGACTAGAGTAACCAAAACAGCATGGTACTGGCACAAGAACAAAGACATAGACCAATGGATCAGAAGAGAGAATCCAGATATAAAACCATCCTCATATTGCCATCTGATCTTTGACAAAGGAGACAAAAACATACACTGGGGAAAAGAATCTCTATTCAATAAATGGTGCTGGGAAAATTAGATAGCCACATGTAGAAGACTGAAACAGGATCCTCACCTCTCACCACTCACAAAAGTCAACTCACGATGGATAACAGACTTAAACCTAAGGCATGACACTATAAGAATTCTAGAAGAAAGTGTTGGGAAAACTCTTCAAGACATTGGCCTAGGCAAAGAATTTATGAAGAAGACCCCAAAAGCAATCACAGCAACAACAAAAATAAATAAATGGGACCTGATCAAATTAAAAAGATTCTACACAGCCAAGGAAACAATCATTAGAGCAAATAGACAACCTACAGAATGGGAGAAAATATTTGCATGCTATACATCTGATAAAAGGCTGATAACTAGAATCTATATGGAACTCAGGAAAATCAACAAGAAGAAAATCAAACAATCCCAATAAAAAGTGGGCAAAGGACATGAACAGAAACTTTTCAAAAGAAGACAGACTAATGGCCAACAAACATATGAAAAAATGCTCAACATCTCTAATCATTAGGGAAATACAAATCAAAACCCCAATGAGATATTACTGAACTCCAGTGAGAATGGCTTTTATCAAAACGTCCCAAAACAAATGTTGGCATGGACACAGAGACACAGGATCACTCATACACTACTGGTGGGACTGCAAACTAGTACAAGCTCTGTGGAAAGTAGTATGGAGATATCTCAAAGAATTAAAAGTAGAACTACCATTTGATCCACCAATCCCACTACTTGGTATTTACTCAAAGGGGAAAAAGGCATTCTATAAAAAAGACACCTGCACTTGAATGTTTATAGCAGCACAATTCACAATTGCAAAGATGTGGAAACAACTCAAGTGCCCATTAATACATGAGTGGATTAAGAAAATGTGGTATACATTTTTTTTTTCTTATACTGATCTGAAATCTAGAAAAATGTGATGTATCTATAACATGGAGCACTACTCAGCCATAAAAAAATGGTGAACTAATACCTCTTGTATTATCCTGGATGGAGCTGGAGCCCATTCTTCTAAGTGAAGTATCACAAGAATGGAAAAACAAACACCACATGTATTCAGCATTAAATTGGTACTAATCGATCAACACTTATGTGCACATAAGGAAGTAACATTCACTGGGTGTTGGGCAGGTGGGAGAGGGGAAGAGGGGATGTGTAAATTCACACCTAATGGGTGTAATATGCGCTGTCTGGGGGATGGGCATGCTTGTAGCTTTGACTCGGGTAGACCAAAGGCAATTTATGTGACTAAAGCATTTGTACTCTGTAATATTCTGAAATTAAAAAAAGGAAAAAAAAGAAATAAAAATAGTATAATTTTTAAAAATCTTTGCCTGCTTTACAAAAATGTGATATATTACACCTTTAATATTATTTATTTAATAATTAGCAAGGTGAAATCACTCTTTATTAGCCATTTGTAGTAGTTCTTCATGAAATTGATAATTTCCTTTGCTCATTTTTCTATTGGGTTATTTTTCTTTTTCTTATTGATTTAAGGGAATAGATAGATACAATGTATAGTTCATATATTTCAAACCGTATATAAGAATTGTAAATATTTTCTTATTTCTCATTTATTTTTTAACTTTATTATATCTTTTGCTATCTAGAAGTTTTGCATTTTTATATAGGCAATTATTAAGTCTTTTATGCCTTCTAGGTTTATTTCATAATTATAAAGAAATTCCTTACCCTAATATTATGAAATTATTCTGCAATATTTTATTATTTAACATTTTATATATTTAAATTTTTAATTCACTGGAATTTATTTTTATGTGTAGCATACAGAAAAAAATCTATTTTTTCCATACACATAGGCAAATCTTCCAAGACCACTTATTTAAATATATCTTTTTTTCTCCACTAAATAAAACAATGCATTTTCACATACTAAATCCACATATATTTTTAGACAAGTTTTGGAATTTTTTATTTTGCTCCATTGATCTGTTTATCATTGTATCTTTCTGGAAAATCTTAACGACTGCCGATAGGGTATTTGAAAAAACATTTAAGAGTTTTATATCACAGTAGAACCTAGATATTTTACTAATCGTCAGTTTTCATATTATATTTACTATTTATCATAAAGAAATAATCATTTCAACTTACAAAGGGCTTTCAATACATTACCACATATAGTAGTCACCAAATCCATATGAAACATGTTCCCATTCATTTATTAAGCAAATATTTATTGGGCACATTTACGAATTGCTAACTGTGCTGGTTAATGGGTATAAAAATGACAGAGCTCCTGCTCTCATAAAACTTACAGACCAACGGGGTGGATAAAAATTCCTATATATATAGTCAAAATGGTATGCAGTGGCCCTGCAGGTGCTATTATAAGTGAAAATAACAAATGGGATACCATTTATATCTGTGGCTCAGGGAGGGATTCTCTGTAAACATGACATTTAAACCGAAGCCTGAAGGATAAATAGGCATGAACTAGGTATGCGGTTTAGACAAGGTTTAGGTTTTGAGGAGAAATAGCCTTTTCAAAGTTGAGAAGGATGTGGGCATACCCAAGGAACTGAAAGAAAGCCAGTGTGGCTTGACCATAAGGAGCAGAGTAGCCAACCATCCTGCTTTTCAACGTTAAAACTAAGAAAGCCCCAGGCAAACTAGGATGGCTGGTCACCTAACAGGAGTGAGATGGAGTGTGGCATGGGGTGGGGGTGAGAGTGAGGTGAAGAGGAGCAAGTAAGCAGGGGCCTTGTAGGCCATGTGAAAGTTTCTTAGAAAAATAAAAGGGGAAAATATATTTTGTACTTAATAAATGTGGTTTCTCCTAATCATTTGTAAAACTCAATTTAAAATACAAAATTCATAGTTAAAATAGTGAGGTAATTACTGAAATATTTAATCATAACACATAAATTTATAAAAACTTAACAATGCAAATAGCATAAGTATTGTGTGGCTTCACTCAATAAAATGAAAATGACTGTTTTGAACAATGGGTAGGAGAAAAATTATCAGTGCTAAAGAAAATGTTACACATTTCTGACTCTAAGATCTGAATTAATGTGATCCTATTGAAAAGCCCCTAGAAAATTCTATAGGATATAATAAACCTTGCCAATGGAAGAGATGCATATATAGAAATATAAATTTGGGTATATTGGTGCTATTGCTGTGTACTCAACTGGAATGGTGTTTATTCCAACAGAACAGCCTTTGTCAAATGCATCTAATTTTTCATAAGCTATGAAAATTAAATAAACTAAAAATAACTTTATATCTTCCCAAGAGAAAATTAAACAACATAGGAGTACATTCATTTAAGAATATAACTGGAAAAACAGAAAGAGCTGTACATGTAATTTATTAATGCTGGCATAGAGCAATCCATTTAAAGATATTCTCTGAAATCCCATGACACAAGGGACAGAACATATTTCACTGTCACCACATCTCTCAGTGTCTGAAGGTTTTATTTCTATGATGATAAAAGCTTAAAATCAACCTGCCTTAATGCATCGATTGCATTTGCTCATGCTACAGCTCTCCAAGGACTATTTTTCTGAAAAGTTGAAGAGCAACACAAAATTATTTATCAGACAATTTGCATCTTATTTGGGATTCTCAATGATGAAAAAACTGCTATGCCTAGAAAATGCTGGAGCCAGGCATTTGGATGATTCATTTTGAAACTCCCAAACTCTTTGGAAGTAATATATAAGTAAATAAACATACTTTACCACATAATTATCCCCATAGGAGGCCCCACAGAACAATTTCAAGATCTTACATCTACTTACTTGTCACACAAAATGATATTGATTAAAGTATAAAAGTACATCATCTCAGTAAGAATACAGAATTTTATGAGTATTACAATAATACTGGAAACAGTAGTTCTGCTTATTAATGATTTCACAACCATGAAATTCAAATAGAGTAAGGCTTTTACCTTACAGCACCCTATTCATGGAATGGGCTCCTACTGCTTCATTATCCCTTTTCCAGTTTATTAAAAATTGTTTAATAGGGTAGCACAAATGGAGAAATTATTCATGATATCCCAGAATATTTAATGCCAATTCTTTCAGTGTTTCACCTCATGCCTATAACAGTAATTCCCAAAGAATGGTCCAAGGACCCCTGGGAGTCTCTGAGATGCTTTCAGCGAATCCAAACGCTAAACTATTTCATGACAATACTAAGTTGTTATGTGCCTTTTTCACTCTTGTCCTATATCATTAGTATACAGAGACTACATGGCATGTACTGTCACAATAGTCTAAATGCAAAGCAGATATGAGAATCCAGCTGCCTTCTATTAGGCCAGTCATTAAAAAATTATAAAAATGTAAAATAATACCAGTCTTCTCAGCATATTTTTTATTTTTGAAAATATAATTAATTTGCATAATAGATATGCTATTTATATTATCATGTAATAAGTTTATTATTGTTATTTTTACATGACTGCTTTTCAAGTTCTCAGTTTTACTTTCAGATATAGTATACACTTATAATATAACCATATAAAGAAAAGCTATTTGGTGTCCTGAACAATTTTTGCCCATTTTTTAATTGGGCTGTTTATTTTGTTGTTGCTGTTGTTGTTGAGTTTTAAGAGTCCTTTATATATTCTGGATATTAATCCCTTATCAGAAATGTGCTTTGCAAATATTTTCTCCCATTCTGTGGGTTGCCACTTTATTCCATTGCTACTGCCCTTTGACACAGAAAAGTTTTTAAGTCCAACTTACCTGTTTTTTGTTGTTGCCCATGTTTTTGCTGTCATATCCAAGAAATCATTGTCATATCCAATGTTATGATAAATATGCTATTTATGTTAACATGTAGTAGATTTATTATCATATTTTTAAATTACTAGTTTTTAAGTTCTCAGTTTTACTTTCAGATACAGAATGTATCTACAGATATTAACCATATAAATAAATGCTCTGATGTCCTGAACAATTTTTAAGAGTGTAAAGATGTCCTAGTACCAAAAAGACTGTCTTTAACTTTTTTAAAAACTTAAATTTTTATCAGTATTTAAAGTATTTGTGGTAGACAGAATAATAGGCCCCAAAATGTTCACATCCTCATCCCCAGAACTTGTAATATGTTATCTTATGTGGCAAAAGGGAATTAAGATTGATAGAATGAAGATTGCTAACCCGCTGACTTTAAAAATGGGGAGATTTTCCTGGATTATCTTGGTGGGCCCAATGTAGTTACGAGAGTCCTTAGAAGTGGGAGAGGGTGCTGAAGAGAGAGAACCAGAGAGATGGTGGCATAAGACGGACCTGATCCAATGATGCTGGCTTTCAAGATAAGGAAAGGAGGGGTACAAGCCAAGAAATGCAGGATCCTCTAGGAGCTGGCAACAGCAAGGAAGGCAGCCCGGCTGCCATCCTGATTTTAGCCCCAGGAGACCAATTTTGGACTTCTGATCTCCAGAACTATAAAATAATCAGTTTGTATTATTTAAGCCACTAAATTAGGGTTAATTTGTTACAGCAGCATTAGGAAAGCAATACAGTGTTATTTTTTCCAGGCATTAAATGTAATATTTTTAATTAACAAAGAATAAACTGAAACTGAGTAATTCCTGAACTTTAGATGAATGTTTCTTTACCACAAAAGATATTAGTTACTAATATATCTCTGTCAGGATAAGAATAAATTATAAAAAATATGAAGCTGGAGTTATTATATGTTTTATTGGCTATATGTTTCACTTTTAGATAATATTAATTTACTCCCTAACATTCCTGATAAGGAAGACAGTGCACCAAGGCTTTTTACAAACGCATCTCCTTTTCCCTCCCAATTTTGGTTATATGTTACTTTTATGTTGTTAAGGTCTATAATATTTATAATAATTATATTTTATTCTGAAACCATAATTCCTAGAGATATTTAGTCTCTATAATAGGGATTATCCTGGAATTTTATCCTGGATCAAGGAATTCAATGCCCCTGCTATACTTTTTACCACAATTTCTTAATTATTAAGTTCTTAATTTTTATTTTTCTCATTAAACTATCAGTAAATATTTTTAAAAGGTGTTATATTTTCTAAATTCTTATAAGCCCATGTCTGTCTATTGTTACCTCTTACTCAAAGGACAATTTAGCAGTATGTGAAATTTTTTGGTTACATTCTAACCTCAGAATCTGCAGACATTATTCTACTGACCAGAACTTCATTTATCCTATTTAGCAGATTTTCTCTTTTCAATCTTGATTGGCTATATTTAATCAGAAAGAACTCAAAGGTGTTCCATTTCTTGAATCCTCTCATATTTATAACTGTCTTCCAGTATGACCTCTCCCAAGTCCTCCCTATCTCAACAAATGGCAAATCCATTCTTTCCAGAGCTCAGGCCAAAAACCTTGGTGTTACCCTTGACTCTACTCCTTCACTCTCATCCTACCTTCTAGTGTGTCAGAAAATCCTATCAGCTATATCTACACAACACTATCCAGAATTCAACCACTTCTCATCGCCCCACCACCACTATCACACTGGTCCAAGGTACCATTGTTTCATTCCTGGATTATGGCAATAATTGGTCTCTCTGTTTGTAGCTTTCCTACCTTCAGCATATTCTCAAAATATTAGGAGAGAGACCCCAGAGACCTGCCTTGCCCCTTCCACCATGAGAGGACGCAGTGAGAAGGCGCCATTTATGAACAAGGAAATGGGCCCTCACCAGACACTGAATCTGCCAATGCCTTGATCTTGGACTTCTCAGTGTCCATAACTCTAATAAACAAATTTCAGTTGTTTATAGCCACCAAGTCCATGGTATTTTGTGACAGCAGCCCAAACAAGCAAAGACAGAGAGTGTCTTAGTTTCCTAAGCCTGCTGGTAACAAAGTACCACAAACTTGGTAGCTTAAAACAACAGAAATTTATTCTCTCACAATTCTGGAGGTCAGAAGTCCAAAATCAAGGATGGTCCCTCCTAGAGGCTCTGAAGGAAAATCCATTTCACACCTCCTTCCTAGCTTCTGGCAGCCATCAGCAATCCGTGGTGTTCTTTGGCTTGTAGATGTATCAGTATAATCTCTTTACATCACCTTTTTTGTGTGTCTCTGTTTTCTCTTACCTTATAAAGATTTGTCATTGGATTCAGGGCCCACTGTAATCCAAGGTGATCTCATCTGAAGATCCTTACCTTAATTAAATCTGCAAGGATCTTTATTCCAGATCTCATCTGATCTCGGAAGATAAGCAGGGTCAGACCTGGCTAGTACATAGATGGGAGATCTTTATTCCAAATAAGGTCACATTCTGAGGTTCCATGGAGACACGTCTTTTGGGGGTCACAATTCAACCCACTCCAAGAAGTAATTAAACATTTGAGACAGAGGAAAACGTCACTGTAGGCCCTACAGGCCAGAACCAAGTCTCTTGCTCACTACTGCCTTCCCTTTTCCCAGCAGAGTAGCTGCCTGATAAGTATTTGTTGAAGGCTCAGTGTTGATGAAAATGGTGTACAGGCAATGCTTTGCTGAAGGATACGAGACGCAATTGCCTAGGAGCAGGAAGGTCCATTAGGATGCAAAGGTTCAAGGATATAAGGGTACCTACAAAAGTACAAGGACAACAGCAGTGTAAAATTGCTAAAAGGAAGCCCAGAAAGAAGGAAAAACAGGTAGTTTTGAAAAGATTTCTATAGAACCACACAAGGCAACAGCTTTTGAAGCTCAGAGGGGTAAATTGCCACTTAAGAAAATAAAATCTATTATAATAAAAGTTTTAGAGGACAAAGAAACAGCATTGGCTATTTTCTAATCATTGTGAAAAATATAAAATTTCAGTCATAAACGAACTGAAATAAATGGACATTGTTTAGGCCACAGAAGCATCTTGGAGATGGGAACTCACAAAGCACACTTCTCTATACCAGGACACTGCACAACTGCACATAAGGGACACGCCCACACATGATGGTACCCCAGGCCAGCCCTTGGTCCTTCCCAGGGTCAAGTCCATATCTGCCTGTGTACCCCTCATTAACTCAGGGTTTGGCTGCTTGCTCCCAGACGTCCCTAATGACTGTTAGCTATTTCACCTGACCCCTCACCTCTAGTTAAATTGTATTCCCTCTTTATAAATTGTATTCCCTCTTGCATAATTGGCTGTTTTGAACACTTCTGACTCATTAACTTGGTCAATTGGCTTTTAATAGGTTTAAGTCTTGTCCTTCACTGGTTGGGAGGAAATTGTTACTAGATAAACTCGGAAAGATCTTTTCAATCTGTGTGAACTTTAGGGCATTCACCTGCCACATGTTTAGTCTGAGGCAGTGTATATGTACCACAGTATTGGGCCCTGATATGATCTGGAGGTAGGACTTCAACCAAACACCTGTACTCATTTCCTATTTAGTGGAAAGCTGTCACAGCTTGGAGGAGAAACCTCTGGACTTAAAGTTATAGAGTTGGGGCTGGGTCCTCGTTCAACAATACCTCTTTTGTCTTTTATCTCTTTGTACCTCAATGTTCCCATCTATGAAAAAAGGAAAGTGTTATTAACATATGTTGTCAGTATTTGAGAATTTCAGCAAACTAATCCCTCCTCCCAGGTAAGAATTAGAAAATGAGGGAAATAGAATTTTTTGTAAGTTTGCTGTTAAGTCGAAATATAAGACCAACATTTAATAATTGTAGTGATTATTGAAACAGGCTTCCCACCAGAATCACTGGTGGAACTTGTACAAAGTTTAGATACATAGATTTTACCCTAGAGCAGTGATGCCTAATAGGACTTTCGTCGATGATGAAATGTTCTGCAAGTGTGCTGTCCAATATGGTAGCCACTAACCATATGTACTTATTAAGTACTTAAACTGTGACTGAGGAATACATTTTTAAATTTCATTTAATTTTAATTAATTTAAATTAAAATAACCACATGTGGCTAGTGGCTATAGAATTTGACAGTATAGTTCTAGACAAATTGCTTTCTGTATGTTCTTCTTAAACAAGCAGCATTAACATCACCTGGGAACTTGTCAGAAATGCAAATTCTTGGGCTCTACCCCAGAGCTACTGAAGCAGAAGCTCTGGAGGCAGAGCTACGCCAGTGGTGTGCTGGCAAATGTTTAACAACTAGCTCTTGGGGAGAGGGAAGCCCTGATTAGTAGTATTTGCCCATGTCCCTGATATAAATTCTCTCGCCATGGCCAACTTCAAGCTACTCATATGATATCACTGAACACAGTTTAGAAAGAGATACATACAATAGGCTCTGAGAGTCCGTGGGAGTCAGCTCCAGCAAACCACTGAGCCCAGCAAGCTGTGTTTTAGCAAGCTCCAGGTAATTAATTCTCATGCACAGTGTAGTTTGAGAACCTCTGATCAAGACCTTCTAAATCAGAGTGTAACACAACAGAGGCCATAGCATTTGTATTTCTCAAATCTCTAAAAGGGATTTTGATAGGCAGCCCAATTGGAAAGCCTGGACACAGAACACACACAAGCCAGGTCACCCTGAGGGGCCAGACTCAGATTTTTAAGACCTCTCTCACTCCTGAGTATGGACAAGACTAGACTGGGACCCTCAAAGTGGAGGCTTACATCCAGCCTGTCTTCCCTTAAAGCAGCCATTCCACCACCTTGATAAGATGAATGACATCACAGGCAGAACCCACTCTATGGGCAGACCCAAGATGTAAGCAATACCAGCCTTCTAGCCACGACTTCACCCTTTTCTCTGGCACTTAAGAAAAGGAGTGAGGGCCGGGCGTGGTGGCTCACACCTGTAATCCTAGCACTCTGGGAGGCCAAGGCAGGTGGATTGCTCCAGGTCAGGAGTTCGGGACCAGCCTGAGCAAGAGTGAGACCCCCATCTCTACTAAAAAATAGAAACAAATTATCTGGCCAACTAAAAATACATATAGAAAAAAATTAGCCGGGCACGGTGGCACATGCCTGTAGTCCCAGCTACGCACTTGGGAGGCTGAGGCGGTAGGATTGCTTAAGCCCAGGAGATTGAGGTTGCTATGAGTGAGGCTGACGCCACGGCACTCACTCTAGCCTGGGCAACAGAGTGAGACTGTCTCAAAAAAAAAAAAAAAAGGAGAACTATATTGTTATTAGGATAATCTGTTCAAATTAATTTTTATTTTGATAAAATCTCTTATAAACCAAAAAATTTCTGAAGACACCTTATAGCTATTTACAACATACAGTAGTCAAAAAAAATAGTGTCTTGAACAAGCCACTATATATCATTTCTAGAACATGCCTGTCTTTAATATAAATCTGACCTGCCTATCTCAATAGATTTGTGATAAGAAACAAATGATAAAACCACGCAAATTAAATCCTATCTGGAATATTCTAATGCCAGGTGCAGCCCTAAGGGAGGCAATATCATACACTCATCTGAAATGAGCACAGACTTTGCCTTGTCTAAGCAATCTGTGCTATGAAAAAGCAGCCTGCTGGAATTTCTTTATGTTCTAACTAAAGCAGAAAATAATAAAAGTAATTCAGAGCAACTTGTCTAAAACCAAGAATTCACTTATACATATAGCCTCTGAGGTAAAATGAAGAACAAATCCCTATGTATTAGGCAAATCACCTGATTTCATTATCAACCCAAAGCAGAGAGTTCCCTTAAAATAGCTGCATGCATTACCTGAATATTTCCATTGCAAAATTCATAGTTATACTCACCAAGCTCTACATTTTAATCCATTGAGTTTGGCCTAAATCCCAAATGAGACTGTAGTGGAAAAAGTGATGTATATTCTTGTCCTTATTATGCTCCTTAGCACAAAAGATATCTACATTTATAATGTCCTTAGAGAAAATAGCTGGAAATTTTAGCTGCCAGTTTATGGGTTCTGGATGGCTGGCAAAGGAGCATAATTCAAAGAAAGAACTTTTTCCTGCTTCTACTTCTGGCTATAACAGTAGCATCACTAGCCCTCCAACAGGAGGGTGCCCATTTAGACATGCTTTCCTTGGCACGGATTAGGGGGCCATTCACGGTTGTCCACATTCCCTCTTTCTATCCCTGCACACATTTGTAGGGACTTGGCTCTAATTCTGGGAGCTCTCTACAGTCCTTACACAGAAGATAATTTCTCTTGGTGCTAAACTAAATGGCCCAGATAGATATCATCAAGACCATAATTTAATAAGTGGAACTAAGCCAAAGTGATTTTATATTTTTGATAAGTGCAAAAGCTATAGCAAATAAAAATTACTGCATTCCAAATTGTACTTAATTCATACAGTGAAGATGCTTATAAGCTAAAATTGGAAGGTTTCCTGGGTGGTTAAAAACTGAAATATTATTCATTACCATTTAAAAGGTTTTATTTGGAACTGGAGAAAATATTACACCTTGCTTTGACATTGATTATACTTTTTTAGTAAAAGATTGCTGTGTACTTTCTGTTTCATGTACTGTGATAAGCTCTTTGTGTGTCATTTAATTTATTCCACACTAAACCCCTGCAAAAATGGGTATTATTATTCCCATTATACAGATGAGAAAACTGAAGCTTGGAAATATTAATTTTTTTTACCCAGGCCCACACAGCTGGCAAACAGCAGAAGTGAAGAAAAGACAAAATCTCGTCCCAAATCTCTTTCAACTATACCAGTGGCTTCCAATTTAGTGGATTTTTCTGAGATGCCTAGGAATATTCCAGACATTTTAGTCATTCTTACTTTGAACATATTGGAGGTAAGTTAGAGAAAAGAACTGAATTATAGACTGTTTATCCAAATACTGTTTTATCATCTCAAGCATACAGAATGGCTCAAATGAACACCGAGGCATCTATGGAGGTGTGCCTCTCAGATCTCCTTTCAAGAATCTGCTGATTAGCTGCAAGGTGTGCAGTGAGCCTCCAGTCTCCAGCTGCAGCATGGTGGGGATGGGTTGAGCATTTGAGCTAGTGGGGGATAGTAGGGCATAGCATTTCTGCCCAATACAGGATTCCTCTATGGGAAATCTTTGTACCAGAGTTGCCTATTGGGCTGACTGAGGCTGTCTCAGAGATCCAGTGCAGTCTGAGATTTCCTACCCAGTCCTCCTTCCTTCCTGCTTACCTTTCACGGGCATCAGACCTGCATCACATTCTAAAGGCTCTTTACCTGCTCCTGATCCTTCTGACATTTTTCTTTCAACAGATTACCTCCAGTACATCTCTTGTACTTCTAACTCTGTCTTGGTGTCTGCTTTCCAGAGAACCCAGCCAAAACAACCACTAAAAAGTCTTTTCTTTTCTTCTTTTCTTTTCTTTTCTTTTCTTTTCTTTTCTTTTCTTTTCTTTTCCTTTCTTTCTTTCTTTCTTTCTTTCTTTCTTTCTTTCTTTCTTTCTTTTTGAGGCAGAGTCCCGCTCTGTCATCCTGTCTAGAGTGCCATGGTGTCAGCCTAGCTCACAGCAACCTCAAACTCCTGGGCTCGAGCAATCCTTCTGCCTCAGCCTCCCGAGTAGCTGGGACTACAGGCATGCGCCACCATACCCGGCTAATTTTTTCTGTATATTTTTAGTTGCCCAGCTAATTTCTTTCTATTTTTTAGTAGAGACGGGATCTCGCTCTTGCTCAGGCTGGTTTTGAACTCCTGAGCTCAAACGATCCGCCCGCCTCGGCCTCCTAGAGTGCTAGGATTACAGACGTGAGCCATCGTGCCTAGCCGACTAAAACGTATTTTCACATAGAGGCCTGTTCTTAAAAAATAAAGAGTAATCCAATAACCAATATTTGCTCGTGCTCTGTCACATGGAAAGTGCTGTCATCAATTCCATGGGGAGACTAAACTGTTGCAGACAAAATCAACAAGTGTGCGCCTGTAACACAGACTGCAATTCATACAACCTTTTTATTCCCATTAATTCTCAGGCAGGAAATATACTAAGGAGCCTGGGAGGATTACTTTGTGGTGATGTGGCCACTTCTATTAAATTAAATACTATTCTATGGTTATTGCAGAAAAAGAAACCATGTTTTTGTATGGTTCATGGCTTACCTAAGAGATTATTTAAATGTAGGGGTAGCTATTAGGTTATTAAGTATGAAATGTCCGATTTCCTTAAGTACTAAGCTTGACAGTTCATATCTGTGATATTTCATTTTGACAAATCTTGTTTTATTTTTACTGTAAAGGTACATCCTCATTCTTTCAAATGCAGGTTTTGACTTGTGATTATCTTTCAAATTTTTTGAGAATAATTTTTGTACAACCATAGATAAGTCAAAAATTCATATTATCTTCAAATATGAGTTCCATTGTAAAACCAATACAACACAGACAGCTCAAAATATCAACAAAGTGTTTGGAAACAATCTGGCTAATGAACACACAGTATGTCGATGGTTTAAAATGTTCCATTCTGGTAATTTTAATCTTAAAAATGAGTCATGTGGACGACCCGAGACCAAGGTGAATAATGATAAACTAAAAACAGTACTGGAAATGAATTTGTCTCAATCTATGCATAAGCTAACAAGGTTTGATGTTACTATTCCAGTATTAGACTATTTAAATCAACAAGGTAAAAAAGCTGGATAGATGGGTACTAAATAAATTAAATAAGCATCAAAAGAAAAATCATCTTGAAGTTTTCCTTTCTTTGCTCCCACAACATAAAGGTGAACCATTTCTACATTGTATTGTTCCATTTGATAAGAAATGAATTCTTTTTGACAATCGCAAGCGTTCAGCACAGTGGTTGGATAAAGATGAAGTGCCAAAACACAGTCCAAAACTGAATATTCATCAAAAAAAGCTAATGGTATCTGTTTGGTGGTCCAGCGCTGGCATTATCCACTCCAGCTTCAGAAAACTTAGTCAATAGATTACAGGAGATGTCTACTATAACCAGTTGGATGAAATGATGAGGATGCTTGTGATTTAACAGCTGAAACTGATTAATAGAGACAGGCCAATCCTCTTACAAGACAACACTCGACCACATGTCATACAAACAACGCTGCTCAAACTACAGAGACTGGACTTAGAAACTCTCTGTCATCCACCATATTCACTAGACCTTACACCAACTGACTACCGCTTCTTCCAGACTTTGCACCACTTCTTACAAGAAAAAATATTCAATACTCAACAAGCTGTGAAAAACGCCTTTCACGATTTCATCATCACTCCACTGGCTCTCCAGGCTTCTTCCCTGCCAGCATAAACAAGCTACCATTAAAATGACAAAATTGTGCCAATAGTTTAGACACATATTGTGACTAACTGTTCTGCTTCTTGTTAGAGATATAATAAACTTTTGATTTGAAATCAGACATTTCATATTTAATGACCCATGTAAGGAAAGAAGCAATGGCCAGGGGACTCAAAAAGTATGCATGGAGGATTCTATTCCCATATCTCAGGAACTCCTTTATTTTCATATTTATTTTTCACTTCTCTGGTATCTGTTCGGTGAAATTAGATTATAATGTTCCTCAAGAAAAAAGAAAAAAATATTATAGGTGAACACTGATGCCCCCAATTTAGCCTCTTCTGGCAACTTGTTATTCTACTGTTTCCCCAGCTGAATTATCTCTGCAAGAAATGTATGCTGTTTTAAGACAAAAAGCACTGGTGTTTTTTTTTTTTTTTAGAGATGGGGTCCCACTCTGTCACCCAGGTTGGAGCTCACTGCAGCCTTGATCTCCTGGGCTCAAGTGATCTTTCGCCTCAACCTCCCAAAGTGCCAGGATTACAGGCAGGAGCCACCATGCCCAGTCTGAATCAATAAATATTGACAAGGTAGTGGAAAATATATGCTTTCACCATGATGCCTATTGGATGGAATTTTTAGCTGAGAGAGCAAGGATTGTAGGCGCAGGATGTACTGACAGTAAAGAGTAAGAGGTGTGGCATGGAATGACATCATGATGGCTTCAAAGAATGGTGCACTTCCCAGGGACAGGTAAGAGCGCGGCCTGTGAACATGTTAGCACAGTCAGGACATTGATCCCCTCTCCTCAACAATGGGACAGAGATAAAGGGACCAAGGAAAACATTTTTAAAAATTTTCCAAAACCTGCTTTTTCCCAACCAGTAGTCACCTTTCAGACTTCTCAAGTATACCACTAAAATTTCTCTTTCATGGTGCCATGAATAAAGATTGGTCTTGTTTTAAATGTGTAATCTCACAAATAAATGAAGGCTAAATATATAGCTAGACACCATATGTTCATAATCAACTGCTTATGCAAACTATCAAATTATTATATCTTAAAATGGAATTGTGGGGAGGTAGAGAGAAGGAAGGGGGTTGATTTAGTCCCGTCCTATTTGACACCAGGAAAACAGGTCATACAGAATCAAGCTTGGAGGAGGGCTGAGTTTGTTCATTTTTCATAGATTCCAAAGAGAAAATTAATCTGAGATATAAAAAGAGTAAAGTCACTTTGATCTCTACGCCTCAAAATGCCCAGTGCAAATGCATGCAATGAATGATTACAGACATCTTAAACTTATCTACAAATATTTACTCTGCCAACTAATCTTTCATAGGAATAGAAGGATTCCTATTAATTTAAAGGAGAATTGGCCAGAAAAAAGAAATCCAGATAAGTGAAGGGGTTAGCAGGAAAGGATGATCAAGGTTAGCTGTGAAGCTGGGTAGGTAAATTTACACCACACATTCAGATAAATAAATTCCCACAATAAGATGGATTTATAAAGGATCCTGTGTGCTCAGAAACAAATCTACCTGGTGAGCTGCAAATGCTGGCAACTTCACAAACATACTTCCCTGAAGGCAGATGCGGAAAAATTGACTGATTTTAGAATAAGTCAAATTCATTATACTGCTCACACATATATACACTACTATGAGACACGACAATCATTTTGGATCTTTTTTGGGTTTCTTATTTTTCTATTTAGAGGGTTTCTTTGAAAGCAAGAGAAAAAGATAAGTCAGTGGAAACTGCTCTTAGTCATGAGTGACAAAAGGGTATTAGAAATTGCTGCCATAGCTCCTTGCCAGAAAAGTTTTTTTTTTTTTTTTCTAGAGATGTGCTATTTCACCTCAAATAATGAAAGAGCTTGACGTGTGATTCTAAGAGGCTTTCCCACCTATAACAAACAATTAGTGCCTGGTACTGATGTGGCCCTCAGTGCCACGAAACAAAACAAGAAGTCCCTTTACAAAGATCAGAAAATATTAATTTAAACACCTATCACAAATCTCTGAAGTCTGGCCTAAACAACAAAGCAAAATGTTTTAGTCACTTCAACAAAAAACCAGCGTATGAATCAAAGATGGTTGTTAGCTGACTGGAAGTATATATAATCCAATACAGTTATTCTAGCTTTCTTTGGCTACTGTGACAAATAACTACAAATTTAGTGGCTTAAAACAACACAAAGTTATCTTACAGCCCTGGATAAGAAATCTGACACACATCTCACTAAGCTAAGATCCAGCTGTTGGCAGAGTGCCTTCCTCTCTGGGGCTCTAGGGAGGGCAAATCCATTTCCTTGCCTTTTCCCGCTTCTAGTGGTCGCCTGCTTTCCCTGGCTCATGGCTCCCTTCCTCCAACTTCAGAGCCAGCAATGCCAGGCCAAGTCCTCATGCTTTCATCTCTCTAGTTCTCCCCTTTCTGCCTCCCTCTTCCACTTTTAAGAACTCTTGTGACCTTGAGCCCATCTAAATATTCAGGATAATCTCCCTATCTTAAAGTCAGTTAATTAGCAACCTTTGTTCCATCTGCAACCTTAATTCATTCCCTCTTGCCATGTAACCTAACATATTCACAGCTTCCAGAGATTAGGAAGTGGACAGGTTTGGGGCCCATTCTTCTACCTACCACAATAGCTTTCTTCAGCTGATAGAAAAGAGGAGCTAAGACAGACTGTAAATATTGTCCTTACAAATATAAACCTGTCCACCAGTGCAGCTTTGGCAAGGCCTCATATGGCCCCAATATAGAATTTTACATATTAATGACTGAATTAAGAGATTTAAGAACCAATTTAAGAAATGCTTCACATAAATTAAAAGTTTTGCTTTTCAGGCTTAATCATAAAATATAAAGATTAAAAAATACATTGTTTTTGTCATCAGCTTTGTGATGTGATATGAAGAAATAAGTTTATTTTGGTTAATATTTGGTTCAAGCCAATGCATTCTTTTGAAAACAAATAAATGGATTAGTCTATCTTATTGAAACGTAGACTTCGTACCATTCAATTATCTACTTGGGTTTTGTTCATTACCCTAACTTTAGAGTCAGGTAACTAAGATAGACTGCTGTGATAGAAATCATGGGTGTTCAATCCATATCTGATTCTCTCCTCCTTGGGCAAAGACCCCTCTTCCCATGCCTGACTAGTTTTAGTCAATGAAATTGAGAAGAAGTGATTTCCAGGTGAGGAATTTGCACGTGAGCATGCTTCCTCCAATCTACTCTTTCTGCTGCTGTGGTGTGAGAACATTGAAAGCCAGACATTGAGACGGTGGTAGCACAAAACAGGAGAGACCAGGAGAAACTTAGTCACTGAATAGGGAAGATCTGCCCTAGATCAATTCTTTACTCACACTGGACTTTATGGGAATGAGACATAAACCCTCTGTTACCTAAGTCAATAGGTGTTATTTGTTACAGCAGCAAGTCTAGCCTAGCCTGACCAATACAGTTGAGAAATACCATATTGTATTTTATTTAATCAAAGACACTATCAATTTAAAAATGCACCATTACATTATGTATCACTAATAAAAAACACTGTCCATTAAATTATGATACATCATCTGTTTCAAGATGCATTTCAATTTCAGAGATGTTAAAATGTGTAAAAGTATATATTTTAGACTGGATGAAATATCACATATCTAATTATAAAAAACCTAGAAAATTTTAAAACTTGTCCCATTTTCTAATAAGAATATCAGACTTGAACATCAAACTTTTAGGAAAATAAATGAAATATGAATTTCTGTTTATATTAATTTAGTAACAAATTTATGTTCCCATATTATATAATGTATTTAGAGATACTGCTTTTTCACCACTCCGAAATTTCATGAAATATAATTGTTCAAACTCTTCACATGCATACAGGCGTTAAGTGTCCTTGTCATGACTCTGGCTACTATGAATAGCAACCCAACTCCCCAGAGCACTTCCAGCTAAGATTTTTGAGATACATACAACTCTCCTTGAGTCTGCATAAAAAACTATCGTTACAAGTTTTACCTCTTTTTTTTTTTTTTTAGCCTATTTGTACTACTATAACAAAATACCACAGACTGAGTAATCTATAGAGAACAGAAATTTATTTCTCATGGTTCTGGAGGCTGGGAAGTCCAAGATGAAGGCACCAGCAGGTTTGGTTGTCTGGTGAGGGCTATTTTCTGCTGCCAAGATGACACCTTATCGCGGCATCCTCTGGAGTAGAGGAACGCTGTATCCTCAGATGGTGAAAGGAGGAAGGGCAAGAGGGATGAACTCCTTTCATCAAGCCCTTTGATAAGGGCACCTAATTCCATTCATGAGGAAGGATGCTTCATGACCTAATGACGTCTTAATGACTTTATCTCTTAATCCTATCACATTACCAACACCTGAATTTTGGAAGAGAGACAGACAAACAAGAGCAATCTTAAAGTACAAGTACAGTCATGCATCACATAATGGTTAATGACATACCACATATGTGATGATGTTCCCATAACATTATAAGGCAGCTGAAAATTTCTATCACCTAGTGATGTCATAGCCATCATAACACTGTTGCAAAACATGTTACTCCTGTGATTGTGGTGATGCTGGTGTAAACAAACCTACTGCACTGACAGTCATATATAAAAGTACAGCACACACAATTATGTACAGTACATAATTCTTGACAATGATAATAAATGACTAAGTTACTAGTTTATCTATTATACTATGTGTTTTATTGTTATTTTAGAATGTACTCCTTCTACTTATAAAAAAAAAGTTACTTGGAAAATAGCCAAGGGCAGTTCTTTCAGGAGGTATTCAAGAAGAAGGAATTGTTATAACAGGAGATGACAGCTCTATTTATGCTATTGCTCCTAAGACCTTCCAGTGTATATGGTGGCAGAAGACAGTGATACTGATGATCCTGCCCCCATGTAGGCTGAGACTAATGTGTATGTTTGTGTCTTAGTTTTTAACAGAAAAAGTTTAAAAAGTAAAAAAAAAAAAAAGTAAGTGTTAAGATAGAAAAATGCTTAAAGACTGAGGATATAAAGAAAGAAAATATTTTTGTACAGCTATACAATGTGTTTGTGTTTTAAGTATTATTACAAAAGATTCAAAAGTTAAAATATTAAAAGTTTATAAAGTAAAAAATTTACAACAAGCTAAGGTTAATTTGTTATTGAAGAAAAATTTTTTTTATAAATTTAGTGTACACTTTATAAAGTCTACAGTAGTGTACAGTAATGTCCTAGGCATTCATATTCACTCCTCACTCACTGACTCCCTCAGAGCAACTTCCAGTCCTGCAACCTCCACTCCTGGTAAGTGCCCTATGTCTTATACAGGTGTGCCATTTTTTATCTTTTATACTGCATTTTTACGTACCTTTCCTATGTTTAGACATATTTAGATGCAAAAATACTTAACATTGTGTTATAATTACCTACAGTATTCAGTACAGTAACATGCTGTACAGGTTTATAGCCTAGGAGCAACAGACTACACCATACAGCCTAGGTGCATAGTAGGCTTTTCAGAAGCCTACTAGGTTTGTCTAAGTACACTCAATGATTTTCACACAAGGACCAAATCACCCTAATCATGCATTTTCCAGAAAGTATCCCTGCCATTAAGTGACACATGACTATACTTATTTGAATGAGATTTAGACAGGTTTTTATGTTGTTGTTTATCATGTATCTATAATCTTTACAACATAACTATCTACTGTGTTGATTTTAAAAGTGTTTTTCAAAAGACTTGTTAACAAAGACATCCCAGTTTTAAAACCCAGGATAGAGCATGAGTCAGGTATACAATCTCACTGCCATAAGGCAGCATAGGGTATGTTCTAAGAAAGGAGAAAAATGATCATGGAGATTAATCAAAAGTCCTGGTAGAAAATCTCAGAACAGATGTGAAACTTGCATGCAAAGAAAATAAATTCATCAACTAAAGGAAAACCATACCATGGCTTTGTCCAAAACACTGTCTGAAACACACATTATATAAGATTTTACTCTATTATGTTTGTGTTCTATCCAACCTTAATGCCATGATTGAAGCTTATTTAATTTTCTGCTTAATTGATTCATTCCAAAACTGAACCACGATGGGCCAAGTAAGGCCACTTAAGGATGCTCTCTGCCCTGCCAGCACATGGCCTTTAGTTTCATAACTACTGTATAATTTTCTATTCATGTCATTTGCCCACTTTTTGATAGGGTTGTTTGATTTTTTCTTGCTGATTTTCCTGAGTTCTAAATAGATTCTTGTTATCAGTCCTTTATCTGATGTGTAGTATGCAAAAATTTTTTCCCATTCTGTAGGTGGTCTGTTTATTCTCTGGACTGTTTCTTTGGCTGTGCAGAAGCTTTTTAATTTAAGAATGGCTAACAAACATATGAAAAAATGCTCAACATCCCTAATCATCAGAGAAGTGCAAATCAAAACCACAATGAGATATCACTTAACCCCAGTGAGAATGGCCTTTATCAAAAAACCCAAAACAACACATGTTGGCGTGGATGTGGAGAGACAGGAACACTCATACACTCCTGGTGGGACTGCAAACTAGTGCAACCCCTGTGGAAAGCAGTATGGAGGTATCTTAAACAGATTCAAGTAGATCTGCCATTTGATCCAGCAATCCCATTATTGGGCATATACCCAAAGGAAAAAAGGTCATTCTGTAACAAAGACACATGTACCCGAATGTTTATAGCAGCACAATTCACAATAGCAAAGATGTGGAAACAACCCAAATGCCCATCAATACATGATTGGATTAGTAAGCTGTGGTATATGTATACCATGGAATATTACTCAGCTATAAGAAATAATGAAGATACGACATCTCTATGGTTCTCCTGGAGAGAGTTGGAACCCATTATATTAAGTGAAGTATCCCAAGAATGGAAAAACAAGCATCACATGTACTCACCAGAAAATTGGTTTCCCTGATCATCACCTAAATACACATCTGGGAACGACACCAATCGGATATCAGACTGAGGTGGGGGGTGGGGGAGGGGATGGGTGTATGCCTACACAATGAGTGCATTGCGCACCGTTTGGGGAATGGTAACACTTGAAGGTGCTGACTCGGGAAGGGGGGGGGAAGGGAGGGATATATACCTACATGATGGGTGCAACTCGTACTATCTGGGGAACAGACACACCTGGAGCTCTGACTTGGGGGGAAAGGCGGTACATGGGCAACATATGTAACCTGCAATTCTGTATCCTCCATAACAATAAGATGAAATAAAAAAAAAAACTACTGTATAATTTATATTTAGCTAAGAGATGGACCATGGGATTACATACAACCTTCCCAGGTGAATAGCTTATTTCAGAGATCCATGGGTGCTGATTTTCCCATGAATACTTGGTGTTCTAGGGACTCACTGCCCCCTCTTCACCCTATTTCTTTTATGCTTACTCAGGATGCCACGTGAAGTACCTGGTTGTGCAGGTGTTAATTTGTATCTACTTTAACTTTTCAAATTGGTTATAATCTTTTAAATTTCAGTTAGAGGCTTGTCATACTAGAAGGAACATTTTAAATTATTAAATATGCCTCAGGTGGAGAATCAGTACAACTTCATTCAATATTAGATTCATTCATTCATTCATTCATTTTAGAGACAGAGTCTTACTTTGTTGCCCAGGCTGGAGTATAGGGGCATGATCATAGCTCACTGCAGCCTTAAATTCCTGGCTCAAGGGATCCTCCCACCTCAGCCTCCTGAGTAGCTATGACTAAAAGCACACACCACCACACCTGGCTAATTTTTTTTATTTTTATTTTTGTAAAGATGGGGTCTATGTTGCCCAGGCTGGTCTCAAATTACTGGCCTCAAATGATCCTCCCATCTTGGTCTCCCAAAGTGCTGGGATCACAGGCATGAACCACCAAGCTTGACAGATTCATTTTAATTATCCTCTAAAACTCAGAAAATATTTATTCCTGGGAGTAAATTAAATTAGAGTCAGGTGGATACACTATAATGAAATATAAATGTAACTGTGGAATATGTGACAGATATGAAATAAATTATGTTTATGTATCAAGTCTTATAGACATCTAAAGCTCTGGAAGTGATGGGCAATCTAGGAGTGTAAAAGTGACCCTCAGCATTTGGTCTTCTTTTCTGAGGGCTAAAGAGCCAGGCAGTTCCACCAGCTTCTCTGTCTTGGGCTGGGTTTTGTAGTCTAGGCTATCAGCTTTTGTCCCATTAGCTTAGGCTGCTTTAGTGGGCATGAGGTCCTTTTAGACCTGCTACTCAAATGTGAGCCCTGCACCTATAAAGACTGAAGAGAGAGCAGATAAAGAATCCCTACCTGATCTCTAAATAGCCAATTGTCCTCCTGAGAGAAGGCTCTAAATCTCTGTTAACACTCCTGTGGAAGACAATGTTGTTCAGCTGATGTTAGATGAAAACCCCAAACCCCATGATTATTTTCTGGACTAAGGACTTTGTGTCCCAACTGACATCTAGACATCTTGCCAGTTGCTTTCTATCTCCACAGCTTCACCCACATCTCTCTTGGCCATTCATCAGTTAAAACAAAGACAGATAAGAATTACTCATGATGTTTTCTTTATTCTAGACACTTTAAAAAATTTTTAATTTATTAACTTTAATGAGGTATAATTTATAGACAATAAAATGCACCCAATTAAAGCATAGAGTTCAATGAGTTTTGACAAATATACATATCTGGGTAACCATCGCCACAATAAAGATATCAAATTTTCAAACATTTCTATCACCAATAAAAGGTTCCCTTGTGCCCTTTTGGAGTCAATTCCCACCAATACAACCCCCAGGCAACCACAGGCCTCGTTTCTATCACTATAGATAAGTACTACCGTTTCTAGAACCTCACAGATATGGAATCATCAGTATGAACTCTTACGTGAGGTTTCTTTCACTTAGTATAATGTCTGTTGTATTTATCCATATTGTGTGTACTGGTAGTCCGTTCCATTGCATTGCCAAGCAGCACACATTGCATGGACAGAATACAAGTTTGTTTATCCATTCATCTGTTGATGGACTTGACTTGTCTCATATTTTTAGTACTTATGAATAAAACTGCTAAGAACATTTGTGTACAGATCTTCTTATAGACATGCTTTCATTTCTTTCAAGTAACTATCTAAAAGTGGAATTGCTGAGTGAGTAGAGGTTTTCTTTTTTAAAATTAAAATAATAAAAATATATCATATTTAACAGAGTTCAATTCACCTTATTTCCACTTGAACATTTAAAAGGAAGAGATTAGACCAGCCTGAGCAAGAGCGAGACCCCGTCTCTACTAAAAATAGAAAGAAATTAGCCAAACAACTAAAACATATACAAAAAAAAAAAAAAAAAAAATTAGCCGGGCTTGGTGGCGCGTGCCTGTAGTCCCAGCTACTTGGAAGGATCACTTGAGCCCAGGAGTTTGAGGTTGCTGTGAGCTAGGCTGACGCTACAGCATTCTAGCCCGGGCAACAGAATGAGGCTCTGTCTCAAAAAAAATAAGTAAATAAAAATAAAAGGAAGAGGTTACATCATAAGTCATAGAGTAGCCCACAACTGAAAAGGGCATTTGAAGTTCCTACAGGCAAAGTACAACCCCCTTGAGGTCAGAACTTTCACTAGCACTGGGAAAGGGCTCAGGACTTACTCAAGGAGTGACTGAAAGAGAAATTAAGAGACGACAGCTGGTCAGGCTATGGGCAGGCAGCCAAGATCTTACTTCACTGCAGTCTCCACATCTGAATGGCTCCCGTAGGGATGGGGAACCTGAGGCCTCAAGGCCACATGTGGCCCTCCAGATCCCCAAGTACAGCCTCTTGACCAAATCCAAACTTCACAGAACAAATCCCTTTATTAATCCCTTTATTAAAAGGATTTATTCTGTAAAATTTGGATTCAGTCAAAAGGCTGCACTCAAGGATCTAGAAGGCCACATGTAGTCCTGAAGCCGCAGGTTCTCCATGCCCACACAGCGGAGAACTCAGCTGCGAGTTGCTAAAAATAAGGCTAGAGTGCAAGGAAGTGCCTAGTAAAAATTAACATATAAAAGATCATCAGCATTAAATATAAGGAACTAAATAGTGATAATTTCTTTAACATTCCAGTTGTACTTTCTCATTTGATCACAATGGTTACCCTTGACTTTAGCTAGATTAAATCTGCTATATGCATATCAAATGTAAATAATAAGTCTTATCCTATCTTTTTTCTCTGCAACTAACTCCTCACACCCCAGAGGGAATTTTCCAATTCAACATCAAAGACTGATTAAACATTTCATGTAGGAGCTTTGAAAAGATCACTGTGTAATTTTATTTTACATATACATGATAGATAAAAAATAAACAAAAACTTCCTCTGGGTACTGAAAGTTTGGAGTTGGATCTTCTAAAAGGCAAAGAGCATTGGGAAAATAATTAACCACTTCAGTGTTCAGCTAACAAATTGAAGTCTTATGACGCAAAATTTTATAATTAAGCTATGTTATCACTAATCATTTTATAGTTGCCCATCATTCTAATAATTTATCAAAGCCTAAGGTTGACATTTTCATAGTTCTTTTTGATTTAATAGTTAAGAAAGATAGCATTTAGAAAATATGAATTTGTAAAGAAATAGAAAATAAGGGAAGTATCTAAAGTATTTTACAAAGCATCTGGTCTACCTAAAACTACTATGTGTGAGGGTTTTTTTATCTTACAGCTTATTATGGAGACCTAAGTAGTGTTTCCTTATAGCAGGAATGAGGTGGTCAAAGGAGTAGAATTGCTCACTTCCAGTTTGGCTGGTAAATCAATATATTGCCTACCATATTGAAACCTCCATGACAAAAGACAAAACAAGAAGTAATGAGGATACCAGTTTGAGTCTACAGCAGCTGGAACCTGTGGTTAGGGCTAGCTTAGGCGTAATTTGACTATTATAATTCACAAAAATTAGCACAAAGACATAACAAAGACTCTCTGCCTTTTGAAAGTGCAATTCACTTGACATGTTTGTCTTTTTCTTACAAGTCTATTGCTCCTACCCACCACCTCCAGATACATACACCTTGGGGGATGTAGAAAGGGTGCCAGATGAGAAAGCAAGAGCTCTAGGGTCCTTGAGCAAATTACTTAATGTCTTTGGCTTCTCACCTATGAAATACAGTAATAAGTACTTTTCTTATTTGAAGCCAGGAGCTGGGCCCAGACTTCTTGGTCTAGACCACCCATTCAATATCCTATCCTGGGGCTTCCTATTTATACATAGTGATGGCTCTGTCCTACAGCAGAGCACAAGCACACATATCAGGTACTACACAATGGCCTTTCTCAGTTTTGTATTCTTAGAAAGAAAGCCCCATGGGATATTGCTATGCTTCCAAATTTTACTTTTGGAAACTAACAATATATTAAAAAAATAAATAGGTCTAAGGCACAAATCCATCTTCTACACACATGTGTTTGTCAATGACGTCTGTTACAAGATGGCTTCCACAGCACCATTTTAAAAGCTGGCAAATGCCAACCTAAAGAGCTTCAGGTGCTAGTCTCCACGCAGCTGAAGGAGGCAGCACAAGCTCTAGACACTCTATCAGGAAGACCTCAACTGCAAATTTGGGCTGAGGTAACCAGACAATCTGAGCTTCACTACCTTAATTCTCACTTTGAAAAGAGAACCAACTACTGCCAAAGAGAGTTGCTATATCATTGTGCAGCCATGAGGATGCACCTCGCAGACTTCCCACTGTAGGGAGCGCAATTAGCCAAGGATCCCAGTTGCCATGTTCCGAAATCCATCCCTACATTCTTTCAGAGGCTACTATGCCTCCCCATGGGCCACTGCTGGGGATAGGAAGGCAGGTCTCTGATGGCTGACTTTGCTTGAGGACTTCCTGATGCCCTGGCTACCTTTGACTACATAGCAGACTAGTACACTTCCACCAAGCCTCTCTTTTCACTTGGAATAAGACTTTTATCATGGTCTGACAGTTCGCTCCACCTTTTCTAGCTCCCTTCCTATTTCCTTTTATGTAGGCATTTTCCCTAAAAATAACCTTGCAATTTTCATCCCATCTGGGCGTGTGCTTCTCAGAGGTCCAGACTCACATAGCATTCATTCATTTATTCATCTACTCATTCATTCATTCAAGAATTATTTATTGAGTGCCTATAATGTCCCCAGCACTTTGTTCTAGACACTAGGGAGACTGGTGAACATGACTGAGCAGGGCCCCACATTCATAACCCTTCCCTGCCCATTGTGTCCTAACTAGTTCTCCTTCTTCAGTGATGACTACGTGCTGGACACTGAGCTAAGAGCAAGCCACATGCCTAGTCTCATTTGCTCTTCATAACAACCATGAAAGGAGATATTGCTCTTGTTTCATGAGAAAACTGAGACCTAGAGAGATTATGTTGCCAGAGGCTTCCCTAATACAGCCAAATGTTTTACTCTAAAGCTTTTAACCAATAAGCTATGGTGTATATACTGCATTTAGGTGACAGCACTGAGCACTTTTATTTTCTGGTAATGACGACACATTAGCCTGGCTTAATTTCTTCAACTTAAATTTATGAGGGCCAGGGGAACAGGGAAACACTGTGCTTCAGAGCACTCAGAGTTCTACACTATTCTGAAGTCAGGTTAAGGACAACACTGTTTAACACACCCAGACGAGGTCCCTCACCCAGTATGAGTTTCCAACTCCACCTCACTATTACAAAGAAGATGGAGAGCACAGAAAAACTCTTGGCTTCTCAGCTTTCCATCCTGTTTACAACCCAGCCCTGGAAAACCAATGGCAGGTGATCACATACATCAAGGGCTTCTCTCAGAGGCCAGCCAGGCCCAACTGCAGAGCCACCAACTCATGTAGCAGCTGAGAGTACCCTTCTGAAAACTGACGTAAACACATACCTTGATGTCCAAGGTCAGCTGTAGTGTCCTCTACACTTGACTCAAGTTCACCGAGGTTCAGGAAAGGAATAGGCTGAGACTCAGGCAGGTTCTCTGAAGTTGGTTCATTGAAGTCCTTGTGGAAGGTAATTAACAATTCATGAGAAGCTGACAGAAGGAAATATGAATATCACTACCACAGATGAAACAATATTCTTATTTAAAACGTTATTTGGAAAGAAGTCTACCTACCTAATCTTTTTTCTTAAGCGTGATACCATTTTTAAACTTCAGAAAGGTAACTTGGGATTAGAAAAACAGCTCTGAATCAACAAGCCAGATAACCTTGGGCAAAGCATTTAACTTCCGTGGGCCTCAGTTTCGGGGCCATGACTAGGTGAGTCAAGTGGGATACCTAGGGTACAAAACTGAAGGTGCTCACTTCATTGGCAGCTGAGAGTGAGTGTCTCCTTTGATTTTGCACCCAGGGTATCCCACTTACCTTACCCTACTCCAGTCCTTCTCGTTTTCTCATCTCAAAATTAAAAGTGTTGGCTTGAATGACTTCCAAGTTCTCTTCTAGCTTTAAAAGTGCTGTGATTTTATGAATTTGAATTTCCTAAAAGAATAAAATCTAAGAAAGCACATGATGAAAGAATTCACGCTTCAAAAAAATAAAAGGTAAACTTCCCAAATCGAGGTATTTCAATAAATCATTTTTCTTTTTTCCTCCAGTTTTTTGTATGTGTTTAAGTGTGTCTGTGTGTGTGTGTGTGTATTTGTGTTTGCAACCTAGAGCTGATGATTAATTGACCTATTTTCCTTGATAAATGGCTTTCATGGGGAACTATTCCAAGTATGTCTTCTTATTAAAAAGGAAATTGAAAGGAACGTTCAAAGTAATCTTAAATGAGTAAGTAAAATACAGCCATGCCTCACTGCAGTACAGGATTTGTGAGAATATCCTCATAAAGTGTTTTTAAAAAGTCCATTTTCTGTACTGTATAATAATTGCTTCAGGAGATAACATTGGTTCCAAATTTCAAAGGATCACTGATGGCACACAGAGGACTTCAAGAACAAAGAAAAGAGACTGCATGAAAAGCATCTTTATGTGTACTTCAGAAATTATTTGAAAATAAGTATGTATTTGGACTCTCAATTGACTTTGATTTGCTGAGGTTCTCTTTGAAGAGAACAGATAGAATTGTTATAATTGCTTCGCTTAGAGAAGGACTTGATCAGATCTTTGATCCCTGTTACCATTCCATGTATGGAGACTTGATCTGCTATGCACTTTCCACAGACACCCAATTCTAACATCACCATAACTGTGTATGCCACAGGGTAAAAGACAGACTGGATCTGTCTTGTGTATTATGGCATCTAGTTGTTTTTAAGCTGCCATCCTTTAAAGAAATTGTGTCTAATATGATTCCACATTCAACTGTACTTCAAAATTTCAAAGCCCAAAGTCAGCCAAGCAGAAAATTCCTGCCAAAATACAAGGCCTTGTCAGTTGGCGTCTGAAAAGCAAAGCAAGGCACTCTCCTAAATGCCTCAAAGAATTTTATAACATGTTTAAGAGGTGCTATAGAGCCCATGCTCTCCCCTAACTCTGATTCTCTCCTACAACTGTTTTTGAAATATAAAGTGGTTTGCCTCAGCTAGGCAGGAGACAAGGAAGAAGGAATAGAGAATGGAACCCCAATGAGACTAGGAAGAAATTAAACCTTAAATATGTGTACGGGCAAGGGGAAGGAAAGCACTCAAAGATGGGAGCATTTCCTTTTACTTCTTCTTTATCACATTTTTCTTTAGCTTCTTGCATCTGATTAATCGATGACAACTTTCCCTAAGATGTTTAAAACCCTTCAGGACCCTCTGCAAAGTATTCACCTTCCTGTTTTCTTCTCCTTTGTTCTCTGGATATCATTAAACCTGCCTCACTCTTGTGCTTGTGAATATGATTAAACTTGACTCTTCCCTGCCTGGCCACCTCTCTTCATCCTCCTCCTGGGGTGAACAAGAAAGTCTTCCCTCAGGTTGCTCCACCTTTTCTTCCATTCCTATTAAATGTTTTTATTCCTAAAGAGATTATAAGAAGGTCTGTTCACTGGTGGCTTTTCCAGGTCTTCCTTCATCTGGAGGTGAACTGCTCCTTTCAGGAGGCCCACTTCCTATCCATTACTAATCAGCATGTGGATCTGGACCATGGGAATAGCAGGGAGCTTGTTAGAAATGCAACATCCCAGGCTCCAACCTAAACCAACTGAATCAGAATCTGCATTTTAACAGGATCCACAGGTGCATCTGCATGTTAACGAGATCCATAGGTGACTCAGGCATGTTTCAAGGTTGGAGGAGCACTACTATAAACCATAAGAATGTAGAGGAGGGCCTGCTGACCATGGATCCTTGAGGTCAGAGGTTTTCACAAAGAGGTGACAACATTTAAAAGAAAGAGGTGGGAGGCTGACAGTGGGCTGGAGGGAAATGGCTGATGCAATTGCACAACAGAGGTGAGAGTGCTGAGCCTAGGCCACCCTGTCTGTAGGCCTCAACCAGCTGGGAAGAGGACTCAGTCTTCAAGCAGAACAGATTCAAAGGCCATGTATCTGCCTGGAGCATTCTTTGCCCCCATCAGTATACAAATGTAGGAAACAGGTTTCTGGAAAGCTCAGGACCAAAGACATTGGTGGCACTAAACCTCAGAAGATCAAAGAATGAAGCAAGGTCTCTCACCAGTACAGCATCAGGCACTTCCCCGCTTGCTCCCTTTGATCCCTGCTGATGAAAAGGGGATGGAATTGGGAAGTCACTAGGAAAGTTATGAGTGGAGAGTTCTTAGGATCCTTGTGAAATCTGCTCTTTCTTCATCTAAGTTGGGCCGAGATCAGGACTTTTTGTCTGGCTTCCATATTCTGTATGACAACACACACATAACAAAACCCTCTGTGATTCTGCCTGCCATCTGGCCTCAGACTTATCTTCAGTTACTTCAGGACCCCCAAAGAACCCTGATTTGTAGGAGGGGGGAGGACCTCAGATACCATAATCATAACACTGATAATAATTATAACAGAAATAAAAGAGAACACGAAAATGATTATCTTGAAGGGTCAAAGAAGAAAAGCAAAGAAGTTAAGTAAATTATCAGACACTACAATTTAAGATCATACTTGAAACTATACTTTCATTTGCCATATGGTAACTTCAAGAATAAAGAACATCATTTAGGTTTTATAAAACTAAATATTACCATGCCTATACTTCTCAATTTCCATCTTAGGGGGAAAGTCCTTAGAGTCAGGGCTCCCTGAGCATTCCAAAAAAATGTGCCCCGGTTTCTATCATTGATTGGACAAACATACATATCTACAAAGTCAGAGTTCCTATAATCCTATCAGACTCATTGTCAGGATTTGTGCGATTCTCAGCCCTATGGGGACAAAGCAAACTAAGCCAGAGAAAAAGGCCCACCTTCACAGGCTATCATTTGTGGGGCCTAGAAAGCATCTGGGGAGCTAAAGAAAGGCTCTCCATTTTCAGAGAGGCCTTGGGTCCTTCCACCAGTGCTGGCATCAAGACCCTCCCTAAGGAGGGGTCCGGCCCTGGGGCTGACCCCATGGCTTTTCAGCCAGCAATTTCTTCACTCACCAGGTTCCATGAGCAGGGAAGATCCCATCTCCCAAGCTTCTGAGGCCTGCAATAGATCCTACAGCCAGCTTCACTTAATGGGGGTGGCAGATGGGTGGGAAAAGGGGGGTTGGATTGAGCACATATTCCCAGCATCCCCACATTGTCTGCTAACTGGTCTAACAAACAGAGGGAGATTCTGAAGGTCAGAGGAGGGTGTCTGACCTTCAGAACATCTTGTCTGATCCAACTTGGGATTTGTAGAATTCTATAGCATGCAGAACCCCTAAATAATTGAGAAAGGCAGATCACTGACAGCTCTCCCCCTCAGAGAAGGGCAGAAAACAAGTGTTCCTAGGCCCTATCTGGCTGAGAGTGACCTCTTCTGAGAGCTCCTGCATGCCTCAAGTTTTAAAGCCCTCTGATGACTAAGCTACAGTAGAATTAGCATCCCTGGGGTTCAGGGAATTGTCTCCACAGCTTCAGGGGGTTTGGCTCTTTCTCCCCAAGGAAACATTCTCTCTCACATGCAGGGATCTTCAATTAATGAGCAACCAGAATTTAAGACAGTAAAAGTTCTCCATAAAAATGACTCCATCCCAAGTTGCTTTTACCAGAAGAGCTATGAAGTTGGTGTTGATGTCCATTGCCCAAATATGACCTTGTAAAGACCACCTTAAGTATAAGAGCCTACCTCAAGGCCTATGGAAATATTTTTAACCATTAGAAAAAGATGTTATTTGCTATTCTCAAATTTGGAATACAGAGGACGTGAATTTGGGCTCCATTTTATGTGACTCTGCAACCCTATTTGGTATTAGACATCTATGGCAGTTCTTCAAAGTTTGAATGAAATTATTAACAAAATGCACAATGATATGGGTGGGAGACAGAAAATAAAAATGGAAAGAATAAAAAATTAGACAAAGAGAATAATGGACAATGTAAACAACAATAGGATGGGTGGAATTAGAAATTAGATATACAAACATTTGTTCTGCCAATTAATCATTTTGACCCATCAACTGTGCATTCAGTGCCCATTCGATTATCCTATGCACAGTAGATACTTTTTTGTTGGATGAATCAATTGATCTATCGCTAGCTATAACCGCTTTGAATTAGTGTTGTTACCAACTGTTGACCTGCATTCTAGAATCCTCCCTGGAATTGGACAAAGTTGGTCGGTATGCTTTTGTTTTCTACCCTGTCCCTTTTCCTACCCAACTGGCCCCATGAACCTAAAGAATCTGAAGCAAGAAAAGGTTTTATGTAAAGTTTATAACAAGAGGGTACTTACATGGAGTACATCAACACTCAGCTGCTGAAAGTTCCGAGATCTCAATTCTTGCATTCGTTTGTTATTCTCTTCATATTTTTCTTCCACAATCTTTCTGCAAATTTAAAGTGAATACAGAAAAATAACCATGAATTGCTAAAATTGTATCTACATTAGACAGATAAGTGTGGTCCCTGTTTCCTCAGGCAGACTGGGGTGTTGGGAAGCCAGGCCATCGGGTCTCTCCCTCGTCAAGGTTTATGCAGTGCACCACCGAGTTCATTTCCTTTTAAAGCACACACAAGGATGCTCTGGCTCCTTATTCATCTTTATAAATCCTAAAATGCAGCAGAAAGAGAAGACAGTACTTATCCTTGTGTGTTCTCTGAGTGTGATGATGACGGTGTGTGTCCCCAATGCCAGCATAGTGCCCAACACATGCTTATAACTTGAAATTCACTTTCAGGATGAACAAACACATAGATAAGGAAAAACAGAACTACATATCAAAGAATTTGTGGGAATATATTTGGGAGTCATTGTGCAGGGGAATTTTTCTATAGACACATTTTCTTTGTTTTCTTTGCTACAGGAGAATTGAGTTTAATAGACCTGCTACTAAACTGGAAGAAAGATTTGAGTTCTTATGAACTCAAATTGTGTGCCAATTTATATTTAGATTTTTTGAAAAGTCATTGAACATCCTTCTAGTCAAATTCTCTTGTCTATAAAATGGGTATATTATAACTCTTCTGACAACAGCGTTATTTTCTAGTTAAAACACATGATCCTTCTTGAATTCTAAAAATGACCATCAGAAACAGTTCCAATTCATTCATAAAATCAAGACTTAACTTTATTTAAAACTATTGACTTTGAATAAGAAAAATAGTACTGTGTCATGTGGAAGATCTATGACTTTTTTGGTACATAAAATACAGTTTCAATTTGAACAATTTGTAATATACCTGTAAATTATTAAATTTGCCTTTTAAATTTGTTCCTATCAGAGATTTATTTTCCTTTTATTCCCAACCAATGAAATGAATCATGGTACTTTGGAAAAATTGTCATTTCTGAGGTTTTAGAAACAGATTTGGGGCTGTGAATTGATGCACTGGCTCAAACAATTTATGTGAAAATATTAATATTTTCCCAGTAAATCCCACACTCAAGTTACAGTGGTTTGCAGAAACCCACTTGTATTGGCTGGCTCCCAAGAGCAGACTGTGTACATATCTTCCCAAATGAACATTAAATGATATCCTGATAGAGCAGGAGACTAGGAGACAGGGCTGAGACTGGATACAGGGGCTTAAAGATCAAGTGCAGATGTTAAAGTAAACAACTCTCAAGCAAAGGCTAACTAGAGGGGCTGATAACCTCAGGCAAGAACTGGCTTCAACTGGCTTGTCAGCTATCTCTGAACTTTGGCTAATTACAATATCATTTACATTGTGGTTTTAAAGTTTCCCTGCTTTTAAAATCACCAGAACAAAGGCTGGGCGCGGTGGCTCACGCCTGTAATCCTAGCACTCTGGGAGGCCAAGGCAGGCGGATCATTTGAGCTCAGGAGTTCGAGACCAGCCTGAGCAAGAGCGAGACCCCGTCTCTACTAAAAATAGAAAGAAATTAGCCAAAACAACTAAAATATATACAAAAAATTAGCCGGGCATGGTGGCACATGCCTGTAGTCCCAGCTATTCGGGAGGCTGAGGCAGAGGATCACTTGAGTCCAGGAGTTTGAGGTTGCAGTGACCTAGGCTGACATGTGACGGCACTCACTCTAGCCTGGGCAACAAAGTGAGACTCTGTCTCAAAAATAAACAAATAAGATAAAATTAAAAAAAAAAATCACCAGAACACTTCTGAGACAAGCATATCAAGTATGAAAATGGGAGGGAACACAATTTTAGTAATTACTACCCAAATTCTTAGTAAAAGCCAATCCCTTGGCCTTGAATATTCTTTCCCTCAATCAGTAAGACTAGAAAAGATCTAAGATCACTTCCTCATTAGTAAGACTAGAAAAGATCTAAGACCACTTTCTCTCAGTGTCGATGCTCTTTTTGAGCCTGCCCACTTTGTTTCCTGAGAGTATACTTTTGCTTTCAATAAAGCTTTCAAAAACTTGGAAAAATCTCCACTTGGAGACCAATAATAACATTAGTAGCTTGAAATTGGCCATGGTGGGAGTATTTACATTATAGAAATCAGTAAACAAATCAGCAGTCCCCTTCAAACCCAGAGCTGGTTATTAAACATTTACCAGCACACCACTGCCCATGATGTACTCTGATGGAAATGTCTTTCTAAATTTATTAAAGAAAGTATACGTTAAGGGAAAATACTCTCACAGATTCCTACTTGGTTATCCATTCTAAGTACAAGGACACCTCCAAATCATTTTTCAAATATGTTAACAAGATCACAAAATGAGCAGATTTGCATTTCAGATCTTTTCTGCCTCTCCATTTCTTGTTTGGAGTTTCTAAATTACCACAAAGTTGTCAGAGAAAAAAAAGAAGAAGAAAAATCAGGAAATTGGATAATCTACCGACAAATAAATCAGTCTTTGAGAAACTGAGAATCTAGGACTCTTTGAAATTCCATTTTTATACATGTATCTTTTTCTTCAGCTTTATTAAAGTTTAATTGACAAAAATTATTTATATTTATGGTGTGCAGTATGATATTTTGACATAGGATGCATTGTGAAGTGATTAAATCAAGCTAATAAACATCTATCACTTCAAGTATTTTTTTGTGTGAGTGGTGAGAATATTTAAGATCTACTCTCTTAGCAACTTTCAAATATACAATACGTTATTATTAACTATAGTCACCATGCTGTACAATAGATCTCCAGAACTCATACCTCCTGTCTGACTGAAGCATCGTATCCTTTGACCAACATCTTGCACTCCAGGCCCTCCTACCCTTGGTAACCACCATTCTACTCTCTACTTTTATGAGTTTGACTTTTTTTAGGTTCCACATATAAGTGAGATCATGCAGTATTTGTCTTTCTATGCCTGGCTTCTATTTCACTTAGCATAATGTCCTTCAGGTTCAACCATGTTGCTGCAAATGATGAGATTTCCTTCTTTTTAAAGGCTAAATAGTATCCCATTGTGTATATTGCACCACATTTTTTCTTTCCATTCATCAATTGATGTCCAGTTAGGTGGATTCCATGTCTTGGCTACTGTGAATAATGCTGCAATGAACATAGGAGTGCAGATATCTCTTGGACATACTGATTTCATTTCCTTTGGATAGAAACCCAGAAGTAAGATTGTCAGATCACGTGGTGTTCTATTTTTAATCCTTTGAGTAAACTCCATACTGTTTTCCATAATGACTATACTAATTTACATTCCCACCAACAGTGTGCAAGGATTCCCTTTTCTTCACATCATGGCCAGCACTTGAATTTTCACTTTTTCATGTAAATACTTTAATTACTAGTGATCTCTCTCTCACCAGCAGCATTGCCCTGAGCATAGACTTTTCCCAATGCTTCACTTGACAAAGAAGAGCTCTGTTTCCTATGTACTTCCTTCCAAAAGCTAACAATTTCCTGCCAATAAACTCTCCTCCCTATAAATCAGCTAATTCTGGTAGAAGGGATACAGCAAGCACCTAGGGAATGACAGTGAAATAGTGAAGCCTCCTTTTCATCCTCGTGCTGAGGTATGTATAGAAGGTGTCAGTGACAATGAGGTTTCATTTGGAAAGTGACTCTATCTTAATCACTCATAATCTCCCTAATATTCAATCTTTCCCTTTACATAAGACTGAAAGCCTGATATTAATAATACCTGGCATTCAACCTATGGCTCAGTAATCATCTTTTGAGTGAATGAATACAAAAATAAATATATAATCATATGCATTGTGGTTTCTTTTTTGCTTTTTTTCAGTAAATTCCTTTAGAGGCCAGCCCTGCAAAGTAGCCCACAGTGTGGGGTGCCCAAAGAAAAGGCAGCTTACTTCAGCTTCTTTGCTTTCTCATCAGATGCCTGGAGCTTCCTCAGCCGCATCCTTTCTCTTGGTGTCATTTTCTGCACTTCAGACAGCACCCTCAGAGTGTGTAGGTGGATCTTTTTTTGCCTATAAATAATAAAGATTTCCCACATGCAACCCATCCCAAACATGCTCAGAAAAATTAAACAAATATTTTATACAACTATCATTACACTACTGAGAGCAAAATCATCTCAAGACAAGCCAGGCAAAAACTAATAAGCTCTGGGTAGGTAATGAGCCAACCAGGACTGTAGTTAATCAGCAGTATTTTTCAAATTAGATTTTTGTTTAAAAGCAAATTATGTAGTCTCCAAATTTCTGCTCATTTCATTGCCTATAACTGGTTTTCATAATGTAAGACAAATTAGGATCTTGGCCATTAGAGAGTAAATAGACTGACAGAGTAATTCCACCATGTGGATAAAGGCACACACTCTTTGGAGTTAGGTAGGGTTTGAATCCTACCTCCATCATTCATTAGCTCTGTAGCCTTGAGCAAGTAACTGAACCTCTGAACTGAAGAAAACTTCAGTTTTCTCATCTATAAAGAATGGACTACAGTGAATGTTAGATGAGATAACATGCACAGTGACTGGCATGTAAAAAGCATTCCAAAATGGTAGCATTGTAATAACTAAACCTTGTTGACTATGGCTTATACTCCAGGCTTAATACAGTGAATATTTTTGTGATAGCATGGTATAGTGGTTAATCAAACCAGTTAACAACATTCTCTAGGTTCAAACCCTAACTCCCAGGTTACACTCTATATGACCTTGGGCAAAGTTAGTTAACCTCTCTATAACTATTAAAAAAAAATAGTTGCTGCTTCATAGGGTTGTTCTACATTTAAATAAGTTAATTTATGTAAAGAGCTTATAACAGAGCAAAGCATATGGTCATTACCCCCAAAATGTTCACCAATATTATTATTTAAGAACCTCTTTTCAGTTAAAGAAATAAGCTTACATTAATCATGCATTGAAAAGACTGCAACTGGCCGGGCGCGGTGGCTCACGCCTGTAATCCTAGCACTCTGGGAGGCCGAGGTGGGCGGATCGTTTGAGCTCAGGAGTTCGAGACCAGCCTGAGCAAGAGCGAGACCCCACCTCTACTAAAAATAGAAAGAAATTATATGGACAGCTAAAAATATATATAGAAAAAATTAGCCGGGCATGGTGGCACATGCCTGTAGTCCCAGCTACTCGGGAGGCTGAGACAGGAGGATCGCTTGAGCTCAGGAGTTTGAGGTTGCTGTGAGCTAGGCTGACGCCACGGCACTCACTCTAGCCTGGGCAACAGAGTGAGACTCTGTCTCAAAAAAAAAAAGAAAAGACTGCAACCATATTCTCAGTGACATTTGGTCCTGACTTAGTTGGGGCCCAGTACTGTAGAACAGCTTTTGCACTCAAGTCCTTCCTCAAGAAACACTATGAGAAAATTGTAATGACTATTGTAGGTGATTCTCATCCCTCTGGAATACCGTGCAGACCACAGTCTCTAGGACATGGAGTTTTTAGGAATATATGTTCTTTATTTTGACAGACCAAATAGATCTCCTTAAAACATAGTCACAGATCTCAAAAATAACAGTGACTATTTGAAATCAATACTTCATAATGTGAAATATCCTCCAAACAACTGTATTCTAGTACACTGTTAATTGTAAACAGTGTCAGGCAAACTGTTTCACGACTGTAGTGTAAAATGATAGCTACAATTAGTCCAATATTTTTAAAATAAGATATCTACTATGAACATTTCTAGTTAATAAAGTAAAATTAGAAATTTCAACCTTTCTTGAAAGGATAGTAACCCAAGAAAACTAGGTTATTAGGAGCATGTGTAAAAATTTACCCCCTGAGGTGCAGTATGTTTGCACTGGAGATCAGGCATTAAACAAGACTGAATATCTTTAATGGGCTAGTTTCCTCAGTTTGTATGGGAAGATAGAAAGCAAACACAGTAGAGTTGAGAAACCACTGGACTGGGTGTGGGAGGAGTATACTTGTGATAGATCAGCCTATTGAGGTCTCCGGTTCTCACCCTACACCTCTAGAAAGGGACTGCCATTTTCTTTGGGTCCGTGTAAGATTAAATAGATAGTTCCTTCAGCAAAATTATCGATTTGGTCTTTATAAGTAATGTGCCTGCAGTTGTGCAGTGCACAGTCTGCACACTTATACATGGATGTTCTGAATTAATCTAATATTCTGGGCTTTTGCAAGTAATAGCACAAAAATTTTGAATTAGGTAGCAGAGAGAAGTTAGGACAGAAAATAATTATGGTTCTTTGGGAAGCACTCTTTAGTTCTTATATGAAAGGGTGTATACTTCAAGAAAGTGAATTTTGTCTTATTCTCAATTGTCCCAGGACTCCACAATGTTCTCTTTTCAGTAGATACTTTGTCAGTTCATGTTAAACAAACAACATGTGAAAGCTATTATGCTTATTATGGAAGGCTCATTAGCATAAGTATTACTAAATGCTTGAGATATTAATTTCTCCATATATTTGCAAGGCCACTGCAGAGCTACCCTGCAGATCTGTAAGCTGTGCAGTGGTTTAAACTTTTATGATTTCAATTTGCTACCACCTGGGGCAAAGGGCTTTGGAACACCACATTACTGCAGCTCCTTAATTTCTTGGCAAGACTTAAGTGAATTCTAGGATACTCCATGCAGTCAGCTTAGCACTAATAGATTTTTAAAGACAAATGCATTTAACATTTATGCTCGATGGACTTTTTAAAAACAAAGCAATTACTTACATGGCATTAATTATATGAGCGGCCTCCTTCTGACAATTCAAATTCTTATCTTCCAGAGTCATTTCTGAATATCTACACATCAAGTGCTGAAAAAAAGATCAACCCTGACAAACCTTAAAGACTCCTCTTCAGGGATGAAAGGACATAAAATTACCAAGTGTCTTTCTGATTTGGGGTATTATTGACCATGGTGGGGAGCTTGAAAACAAAGCACATAGTAACAATTTTTCCCTTTATAAAGGATTACATAAAATTACACCATAGCTTATGCAAGAAGATCCTGCAGGGTCAAGCTACTGTCTACCTGCCTATCTTCATCTTGCACTGTTTGCTTTCTCACTCCCTGTTGCCAATCATGGGCAAGTCTTCTCTCAGCTCCAAGAATACAGAAGCTTTTTCCCACCGAAACAATCCTTTACAAAATTAATAAAGGGTTGCAAAGTGGGAACTGTGGTAGGGGCCTGAACTCTGCAAAGGTATACACATAGTTTAAAAAATAACCAGCCATTGTTCCCTAGCTTGCTTTCTCTGGAGTCACATAGCTGACAGTCATAAAGATTCTTAGCTTTCTTAATTGTTCCCAAAGATAATCTCACCCTTGTGAAACCTAAGGCTGGTCTTTGAGATGTCTTCCAGGCCCCGCATGCCAGTGGACTGACTCACCCAATCAGACCAGTGGCCCATACCAAGGAACTTACTTAACTGGTCTTGCGACCCCCATCCAGGAGCTGACTCAGCACAAGAAGACAATTTCTACACCCCTATGATTTCAAGCTGAACCCAACCAGTCAGTAATACCGATTCCCTAGCTCCCTGCCCACCAAACCATATTTAATAACCCAAGTCTGCAAATTCTCAGGGAGACAGATTTGGGAAATTTCTCCCATCTGCTCGCTTGGCACCCTGTGATATTAAACTCTTTCTCCACTGCAACCCCTGCTGTCTCAGTGTATTGGCTCTTGTTCTCTGTGCAGTGGGCGATACAACCTGGTTGGGCAGTAACACCATCTCCCATCCTATAATGGACAATGTCTACACTTGCAAGGCCAGAACTAGGGTTAGGCAAGTGAGGCATTCACCTCAGACGCAAAATCTAAGGGGCACCAAAAAACTCAGCAACCAAGACAAATACTATTTTTATACAATATTGTTTTTGTCAAATTTAATTCCAAAAATCAATAAAGAATACAATATCAAAAGTTTAAATAAAGACAGGATCCAACCCTGAACTTGCACAATTCCACCTCATATGTCTCACCCTAATCCTGGCCCTGCTGGATCCTGTCTTTAAACTTTTGATACTTTGTTACCAGCGACTGTTAGTATTAATTTGGATTTTTAAAATATTTCATTAAAATAAGATTTTATCTTGATTATGAGTCTTTGGTGTCCCCTTAAACTTTGCCCCAGGGCAAGTGCCTCACTTGCCTCACCCTGGTCCCAGCAGATCCCCTTGGATCCCTTTGGCCTTTTTTCCCCTTTGGTACACTCACAGCCTCTTATGCATTGGCTTGCATAAGAGCCCTCGTCTCCAGGTTTGCCACCAGAGAACACCATCTGATCAGGGCCTTGGAACCAGCTATTCCCAGTGATTCAAACACCATTTCTTAGGCTCTTACCTGGCTGGCTGCTTTCCACAGACTCTCTGGTGTTAAAACGTCACCTACTCCTTTGACTACTAAAGCCCCTCTGCCTTCCCTTATTTCACAGTGTCCTGTTTACTTCTTTCCTAGTGCTTGTGATATAGTTATTTTTTTATTATTTTGTAGAGGTGGGGTCTGGCTATGTTGCTAGGCTGCTCTTGAACTCCTGGACTCAAACTGTCTTCCTGCTTCTGCCACCCAAAGTGCTAGGATTACAAGCATAAGCCACTGCACTTGGCCTAGTTTATTGATTTGCTTATTTTTTTCTTGGTTATTGGGTTCTCTCACTAACAGCCAACCCTCAAAATAACAGGAAACACATCTGTCCCTTTCATTTTGGTGGCCCCTGTGTGAGCACAGTGCCTGGCACTTAACAAATGAGTACATGTGGTCATCATCTTTGTTTCTTTTGAATTTAGAACTTGGCTGGCTGATGAAAAGGCGTGCACATTTTTGAAAGTGGATGATTGATGGCTTTGTGGTTCCTCTTAAAGCTATGCATAAAAGTAGAGGAAACTTGCCTGAGGGATTTGTATTGTAAAAGCCTGAAAAGTTAAAACAAAACAAATCGTCCAGAAAAGAGATCATTTGCTTGTTTCTTATCATCTAAGGCGATCATCTATATTAAATTTTCTAATTTGTAGGAAAACAAATTAAACTTACCTAATCAATGAAAAACTATTATTAAGATATATAATAAGAGATTGGAATAATAAAAACTCAATGAAAATCCTAGATTTTAGTATTACTGCAATATTAGGATATTCTTATTTTAGCACTGATATGTTTACAATGTGTTGAGATAAGATCTGTCAACAAGAACTCTAAGGGTGGATGTTGGATTTAGGCAGAAAATCAGAACCCTAACTTTCCATTTCCCTTGTCACCAGGGAACTGGATTTCATGTACCTTCTTCTGCAAAGAGATCATCTTGACTAATATTTTCTCAGCTTCTTTTTAATCTTGTTCCTCTTTTCTGGCTGATTCTTAATGCATCTTATCTGCACAGTATACCTTCAAGTCATAGAATGTGTATAAATGCTAACACCTGTTTCCCAGCATCCCTTTCATTTTAAATACCTGTAGCTGTTCATCAATGTAAGGAATTTTTAAAATTTCAAGAGCAGATGGTCTCAATGAAGGACTCTTGTTCAACATGCTGCAATGTTTAAAAGAAAATTATTTTTCAAATGAACTAATATATAAGTACAATTTAAAATTATTTCTGTGACAACTTATTTATTTCCATACCTTTCCATAATGGCATTTAGTTCTCTTGGATATCTCTCTGGGAGAGTAGGTGTGTCACCTTCAACAATTTTTAAAACAATGGACAAGAAATTGGAGCCAGTGAATGCATGATTCATGCAGCACATCTCATATAAAATGCACGCCAGCGACCTGAAGACAAAGTCAAAGAATTTAAATAAGGAACAAATGTCTTATTTTAAATTTGTTCATCATATAAAACCTCAGATGTGTTGGGGCATTGGCTTTGAGGCACTACCATAAACTTCAGTTGTTGGTTTAAAAACTGCAGTTCCGCACTGTTATTTTCCATTTAAATACATGTTTACAAAAAAAAAAAAAAAAAAGTAAAAGAATAAAGCACAATGGTAAGACTTAATGATTGCTTTTTGTTTAAAAAGAACAGTTAGCAATGTGCTGGCATGTAGTAAAGATTCTAAATATGTAAAAGATGTAGTAAAGAATTTTTGAATTAGTATCTATTAAGGAAAAATAAAATGCAGCTAAATACTGTCTTTGTAAGACAGTTTGTTAATGTTATATATGCAAAATAAAATTTTAATTATATCAGTCTAACCTTCCCTCTAATGTGTATCCAAGCATTTTGAAAAGGAAGCTGGCCTTATTTATTGTTTTCTGAATATAATCTATTTGCAAGTAGGGTGGAAGAGCTTCCAGCTCACATTAAAATTTATAATTCTTCCATGGTGAATATGAAACAGAATATTAAAATTCTAGGTAAATCAAACACTGATTTGGATTAACCATGCAAATCAGTAACCTCTAAACCAGCAGAAAAATCTTTTAAATAACCCTACATCATAAAGAAAACTAAGTGGAAACTCCTGCCTGAATTTAGTATTAAGAAATAACTGTACTTCTCTTGAATAATGTGTTATTTTTATCTTATGGGCATTATAAATTATGTAACTGGCCAGGTTTTCCCTCCCTCCCTTCCTTCCTTCCCTTCTTTCTTTCTTTCTCTCTCTCTCTCTCTTTCTTTCTTTCTTTCTTTTTTTTTTTTTGAGACAGTCTCACTCTGTTGCCTAGGCTAGAGTGCTGTGGTGTCAGTCTATCTCACAGCAACCTCAAACTCCTGGGCTCAAGCAATCCTCCTGCCTCAGCCTCCCGAGTAGCTGGGACTACAGGGATGGGCCACCATGCCCGGCTAATTTTTTCTATATATTTTTTAGCTGTCCAGCTAATTTCTTTCTATTTTTTTTTAGTAGAGATGGGGTCTCACTCTTGCTCAGGCTGGTCTCCAACTCCTGAACTCAAAGGATCTGCCCACCTCGGCCTCCCAGAGTGCTAGGATTACAGGCGTGAGCCACCGTGCCCGGCCCAGGTTTTCCCTTTCATGTGAGTCTCTTGAAAGATTAGAAATAAATTTGTGATTGACCTTGTGTAAGTTATATTTTATGTAATTTTTAACACTGTCCTAAATACAGGTAAGGGAATACATAAATAAATACATATAAATAATATCATTTAAATATAGTGTGTTCATGGAAATACGCATTTGTAAGAGAATTGTGGATATATACACTAAGAATGTTTCTGTTCCAGTAAATAATAACAACACTGAACATTTCTAATTGGTCAGCATTTCACATTTTATAAAGCACTTACATATATATCTCAATAGAACTTCATAACTTCCTAGTGAAATAGAGCCCATATCATATTTTTCCCATTTTATAGATAAGAAAATTGGCTCAGAGAAGTTACATGACTTGGCCAAGATCATATAGGTCGTAAATGGCAGAACTGACTCTTGAATTAAGTCATTTATCTTTCCAAATCCTATTTACAGTAAAGAATGCTAGGAAGAAGAGAGATGTTAGGAAAAATTGCATGGTATCAACTAGAACACCAAGTCAATGTAAACACTGAAAATGACAAAAATTATTTGAAGATCAATAAATTTATATACATATATGTACACAATGTTATTGGGTGTATACAGACTATTAAATGGTATTCAGTACCATTAATACCAATAATAGTAGGACTATTAAATGGTATCCAGTATAGTAGCATTTACTTAGATTTCTATGCCCAGATAAAAATTTCCTTCAAATAAAGATGAAAGAAGATGTTTTTAGCCACACAAAAACAGAGAATATATTATCAGCAGGAAAGCACCTAAAAAGGAATTTTTCTAACAGAAAAAAATGATCTCAGGCAGAAACAAGGAGTACAAGAAGAAATAAAGAGCACCAAAAACAGTAATTTTGTGAATATGTATAAATGAATACTAACTCTATAAAATAATATTAACGATATCTTGTACAGTTTAAAAATTATGTAGAATAAAAATTAATGACAAAAATGCAAAAGACATAAGGGGGAAATAGAGGCAAAGTATTTCAAGGTTCTAGTATTACTGGCAAAGTGGTAAATGTAATAATTTTTACAAGATTGTAATAAGTCAAGGATGGATATTATAATTGCTAGGATTATCACCAGAAGAATAGTAAAATAGTGTATAACTGACAAGTATACAAGTTACTAGAGGTAAAAAAATCAAATTACAAAAATTTAAGCCAAAAGAAAGCAAGAAATGAGAATAAAAAGAACATAAGACAAGTGGAATATATAGAAAGCAAAAAATAAGATGGTAAATAAAATACAAATATAATTATATTAAATGTAAATGGACAATACTCCAATTAAAATTACTAAATTATCAGACTAGATAAAAAGGTGTATTTTGCTCAAAAACCAAATCTTAAATATAAGAACTGGGAAAATCCTGGAATAGAGCAGGACTGCAACTTGGAGTAGAGACTCAGTTAACCCACAGTCCTATATAATGTGAAGAAGAAATAAGAAATTAAGAAATCAGAGGTTTTTGGAGTTGTTATTGCAGCAAAGCTGACTAATACATCATCCCCCTACTTAAATGCCTGCAGCAGTTTCTCTTCCCCAAGAAGGTAGAGTCCAAACTCCTTAGCATGGTTTACATGGGTTACTCACCATCTGACCCCTGTCCACTTCTTCAGTCAAATTTACCACCACTCCCTCCTTGCCACATACACACACTTTGCCTTCAGAAGATACTAAGCTTTTCTTGCTTCCATGTCCTTACATACAAAGCCCTCAGGGTCTTTCAGGAGTTAAAGAAGGCCCAAGTCATTTGCAACTATTTTTAAATTCCCAGTGTATTTTTTTTCCTACACAGTCTGCTCCTTCTTCTCCCAGTAAGCAGCCCCCACCTTTGGTCATTGGCACTGGGTCCTTTTGCCTGAAATGCATTTTGTCAAACTCTTCTTCATCCTCCACTGTCCTAAGCAGGCATCAGCCACTCTCTAAGACTGTAGCTGATGCTCTGCACCCCCAGCAGTTAATCACTCCCTCCTTTACACATCAGAGCTTGTACTGCACTGTAACAGCATGTAGCAATTTGTTTATATGTCTGCCAATCCTTTGAGGACAGAAACCAGAATTTATTTGTTTTCATGTCTCTCTCTTTCTGCAAACAGCACCCCAGGGGCCAGAGGGAATAAGGCTAAAGGTATTAGATATCCTGGTAAACTGACTTTCTGGAGTGGGAGGGGAAGCTCTGTTTGTAGCATTTATCAATTTCCATGGTGTAAATACTATGGCTGATTTCAAATTACTCATGTGATGTTACTGAACACTGACTTGAGAAGAGATGTGAATAGTTGGCTCTTGTGAGCTGGAATGAGCTGGCTCCAGCAAACCACTGAATTATGTGAATGATGGAGGGATGATCCCGGAGTCACATGATGGCCCAGGTTGGGATATGGGTTGGGGGGAAGGAAGTGAAGTCAGTAGAAGTGAAGGGAGATTTCTAAGGCACATGGAAAAGTTGCTGGTCCAGAGGTTCTTAACTAAGGTCCAGATTCTTGGATTCTATCCATAAAATGGACCAACAAATAGAGTGCCAGCCAGCTTTCCTGGTATAAAGAACTTCTCTGAAGCCATTTATTGGGCCTTTTTAAATAAAGAAAATAAATAGTTCCAGCTTGCCATAATGGAGGGACAGACTAGAGGCTGCTTCTCAATTCCTGCTTTCTGTCCTCCTGATAAAGCCCTGTTCCAGTCACCAACACTGCATAACAAATCATCCCAAAACTTAGTGTCTTAAAACAACAATAATCAGCAGGTGGGGAGCTGGCAGCAGGGGAGCCGGTCCAGTTGCGCTCAAGCTCATGCTGCTGGGGCCCTGCTGCCCCATCCACTGCAGCCCCCACCCTTGCCGGAGCCCTGCAGCTGGCCCAGAAAGTGGCCCCCCACATAGCCAGGCCTGGTGTAACTGCTGCTGCCCACCCACCGCTGACACCACCATCTTAGCACCCTGAGAGGGACCAGGGAGGATGCAACTGGAACTAATGTTTTAGTCCCACACCCACTGGGTTATGACTCAGGAGTGGGAATGGTCTCTCCTTTAACACTGGCAGGGAGCTCAATTTGGCCAGAGGGCTTCCATAGCTGGGGGAGGGCAATTTTCATTACAGCAATATCAGACGGGGGGGGGGGGGCTTTAATTCACAAGGATGGCTGCAGGTTATTACTGGGCTTACACAAATTGGGATCCTAATTTGGATGCAGATGGTGTGAGAATAAATCGTTTCCAAAAGTGCATTCTGGCAGGCCTCTGGAGGGGAGTGCTTAGACAGAAGAGTTTAAACAAGGTCCAAGAATTACAACAGAAAGCTAATGAAGATCCCTCTGAATTTTTGGAACGCATCGATCAGGCATATTGGAAATATACAGACGCAGATCCAGAGGTCCTTGAAAATTTGCACATAGCTAGTATGACTTTTTTTTTTTTTTTTTTGAGACAGAGTCTCACTCTGTTGCCCAGGCTAGAGTGAGTGCCGTGGCGTCAGCCTAGCTCACAGCAACCTCAAACTCCTGAGCTCAAGCGATCCTCCTGTCTCAGCCTCCCGAGTAGCTGGGACTACAGGCATGCACCACCATGCCCGGCTAATTTTTTTTCTATATATATTTTTAGCTGTCCATATAATTTCTTTCTATTTTTAGTAGAGATGGGGTCTCGCTCTTGCTCAGGCTGGTCTCGAACTCCTGAGCTCAAACGATCCGCCCACCTCGGCCTCCCAGAGTGCTAGGATTACAGGCGTGAGCCACCGCGCCCGGCCGCTAGTATGACTTTTAAAGGACAGAGTGCTTCAGATATAAGCAGGAAGCTGCAGTGTGTGGAAGTAGCAATGGGCATGAATCCCTCACCGCTTGTGGATATCACCTTTAAAGTGTATAATGATGGGGAAGAACAGAAACTGAAACCTATGTGTGTTCTGTTAGCTGCAACAACCAAGGGTCCTTCAAGGCAGTCAAAAGGAAAGGGTAGAAAAAGTCACTCTAGGTTGCAGTACAATCAGTGTACTTTTTGTGAAAAGGAAGCATATAAGAACACTGCCCGAAATTGCAAAGGGCTTCAGGTAACAAGAAACTCCCAAGAGAGCAAGTGGTTTTTCAATTCCGGGACTCAGATGATGAATGAGGCGGCCTGGGGCTCCATGCTTCACTAGTGGCTCCAATCCAAATATCCCCACAGGAGTCCCAGGTGCAACTGACAGTTGGGGACTTGATTAGTGGACTTTTTAATTGACACAGGAGTGCTGCCACCACCAAGCCAAGTGGGCAGAAGCAGTCCAGCCCCGCACCCCCCTGGCTGCCACCCAGGCCCCCTGGGACCAGCGGGGCATGGCACTCCATAAGTCAGATCAGGGGTGGGGGCCAGGCAGTGGCAAGGCAGCCATACTCATTGCCACAGCCCCAGGAGGCAGGCCCCAGGGAGCCTCTGCTAGAGCTATCATTGCCTCCGCTACCCCCGCCAACTCCAGCAACCCCAGCATTCCCAGTGGCCATGATGGACCTGGGAGCAGGAGTACTGGGAGCTGTTCCAGAAGCAGCAGAAGCTCACTTCAGAGGGTACCACCAAGCTCCTGCTGGACACCTTTGAATACCAGGGCCTGGTGAAACATACAAGAGGCTGCCACTGTGGACCAGTTCATTTTGAAGTTTGGGCCTCAGCAGACTTGCACATCATTGCAGCATTTGCAAGAGCAGCTACCAAAAAGTGAGTAAGGCTGTATAGGCTGGTGGGACCCCAAGAGATGCAGAAAGAATTTAAATTCCCCACACCAACGAGTATAGATTCATGCAGGATCTACGTGCCATTAATGATATTGTACAAGTGACTATGAATGGCACTCAGTTGCATTTGAATGGCAGGATCCTGAAACTAGGATGACCTCACAGCACTGCTAGACTGTGCTGCCCCAGGGGTTTAAAAACTCTCCTAGCCTGTCCAGTGAGAGCTGAGCAAGGGACATGCAGAACCTGCAACTGGACCACGGAATGAGCTTGGAGTCTTAGTACGGATGCTGGGAGACATCCCATGGCCAGTGGCACACTTGTCAAAACAACTGTACAACACTGAGAGGATGGCCCCCTTGCCTCTGGGCAGTCGCAGCTACTTGTGACTTGTTATTAAAGACTGTGTCTACTCTCAATCCTGCCACCTTGTTACCAACTGAAGAGAATGAGCCTTTACAGCATGACTGTTTAGAGATCCTGGACGCTGTCTATTCTAGCAGGGTGGATCTGTCAGATCAGCTGATGCCAGAGCCAGATTGGGATCTTTTCACCAATGGGAACAGTTTTATGGAAAATGTACAACAGATAATGAAGGGTTGGATGTGCAGTGGCCACGGAATGACAGGTACTGGAAACAATGGCACTGTTGCCTGGGACTTCAGCCCAGAAAGCTGAGCTGATTGCTTTAACCAGAGCTCTTCAGTTACCCAGAGGGGAAAAAAAAGGTAAACATTTATACAGACTCTGAATATGCTTTTATGATTGTACATGCTCATGGTGCCATTTGGAAGAAAAGGGGGCTCCTGACAGCAGGAAATGATATTAAGTATGCCACAGAAATAATGGCCCTGATACAGGCCGTGACTGAGCCCAAGTAGGTGGCCATCATGTACTGTTCTGGTCGCCAAAAAGCGAGACACTTATGTTGCAAAAAGAAATCAGGTTGCTGGCAGAGCTGTTAAGGAGGCCTAAAGGTGATCTATTCCTCAGAGCCTCGATAACCCAACTAGACTTAGATCAAAATAAACCTCCCTTAAAACTAAAGAATGGGGCTCTGACATTTGGGATGGCACAGCTAAGTGGAGACAGCATTCTCATGGACTCATTCTCCTACCCAAAGCCTTGGTTTGGCCTCTCATGAGTTACCTACATGAATGTACACATTATGGGTGTGATGCCTTAATGGATTTGTTGGGACCTCATTTAAGAGGACCTCATTTGCAACAAACTATTTATGTGCTCAGAACACTCCAAAGACAGAAAAGTGACCTGTTGCACAAGAAACTTAACATGTGGGGACCCACCCTTCCAATGATTGGAAACTTGTATTAGTAGATGCCTTTTCAGGCTGGGTAGAGGCTTATCCTACCCAAATGGAGAGAGCGTCTGAAGCTATCAGACTCCTGAAGGAACTCATTCTGAGGTAGGGGCTCCCTTCCTCCATACAGAGTGATAATGGGCCCTCCTTTATATCAGAGGTAACTCAGCAAGTAAGCAAAATTGATGCAGGAAACCCATGTACAGTGGGATAGAGTGTTGCCACTTGCCCTCCTCTGGATAAGGGTAGCCCCTAGAAGCAGGCTTCAGTTAAGCCCCTATGAAATAGTTTATGGGAGCCCCTTCCTAGTACCCCGAGGTAAGTATGATACTATAACCATGAGTAAGGAAAGCAGAGAAAAGCAATATGCCAAATGAGTGGGTCAAACACTAACCACTATGCATGAGTTTGCCCCTTTAAGGTCCCTGCCCCAGCTAGAAGCAGAGAAGTAGAAAGGGACCCTATGAAGTGCCTCTAACAACTCACACATTGTTGAAATAGTCAGGAGTAAAACCTTGGGTCCATCATACCAGAGTAAAGAGGTGTCCCATGGAAGAAGAGGACCCAAGCCCCCAGTGGATGGGCCAGGCTCTAGGTGATCTAAAGTATCTGTTTAAGAAGAAGGAAAAATAAAAATGTTGATATTTTTGCTAACCTTTCTTTGGTATTTGCTCTTTCTATAGGATGAAGAGACAACTCCTTAGTAAGGATTTTCCGGGTTATTGCCTCTTCTGCTGATCTGTCTTGCTGCTGGTTTTGTCATCCTAAACCTCGTTCGGTGCAAGTAATTCCTGTATATGATTTCTGAATTTGCGGAAACCAGTCTCTCAGATTACCTACGGAGTGTGACTAATAGCTCTGTACTCAGAGGTCCCATGCTTCTTTCTTACTAGCTCTGTATTGGACATGGTGTGCATGGTGACAGCAAGGACCCACAGTCCTACTGGTGTCTTAGATACCAAGTGGGATAAAATCTCTCTTATCAGGTATTCTCTTCCATTTCACCTTGCCAATCCTCATGGCTACAGTTGTTGCTTATGCCATGTTTTGCCTGGTACTCCGTTGCATTCTTTATTTTTTTGTAAATCTACTGCAAAACCTTTACAATACATAACTAAGTATGAACCTTCCATCCAAAACATAGCTCCAATTAAACAGGAAATAGTTCAATGACCATGTCACCCTTTATCCCATAGATAGGGAAGGGTAAAAATAGACAGTGGAGAATATGTAACAGAAGTAAAGTCCTGAAAAAGAGCAAAATGTTTTATGATCTGTCTCTTTAAAAATGCCCACTCTTTTGGGAGAATTAAAGCTTGTATCCCTGCCTATGGCCAGTAATCAGAAGGGCAGAAGAATGTTCTTTGTTTTTTGTTTCTAATCACAGGAGATGGCTGAACGGAACAGAGGTCACGAGATAACCTTCACTGGAGATGCTATAGTTGAACCCAACAGCCTGAAGCTGAAAATCCACTTTTAAAAGCTCTGTATTTCTCCTAAAAGGGAGGACAATGGTACTTTAAGATGAGAGGCTGACATCCTCCTCGTTTGCTGGCAAATTACTCAACTTCTCTTTCCTTGTCTTCAAACCGCTTGTCTTCATTCTTCATTGAGCTGCAGGAGACAAGTACCAAACTTTGGGTAACAAAATGATATATTGTGATACCATCTTTGGAAAATACAATCTGTCACATGACCCTAAGGATCATGGAAACATTTTACCTTATGCTTCCATCAAAAAAGGCCTCTTTGCTCAGAAACCCAGGCCACCATGGCCACACTCCTTCCTTGCCTGAGATGCTCCTGGCTACAAAGTGCTCAGTCCTAGAATTGAGAAGATTCAATTCCAATTTGACTTCCTATAGAATGATTGGTCTCAACTAGGGATTCCAAGACCTAAAACAAATTTAGGAAGCAATTTACAATGAAGCATGGTTACTGGAGATTTAATACTTGCCGAAGAATTTGCATTTTTAAAATAATAGATTATAACACAAGTAAATTTTTCTTCAGTGAGAGGTATGGAAGAAAATTATGAACTAACCCTCCCTCTCCAACTCTCCTATAGATTAACAAAACAAGGGTATATAAACTTGACACTTCATTGCTTATCAGAGGGAAAAAAATGTATAAATCTCTAAGTCTAAGAGTACAGCCTTGGGAGGAACAGTTCTTCATTGGCAGCATGAATAGCTCAGCAGACCTGCTCTCCAGCAAAATAACCATAACTGGTAAAAATTACTAAAAAAGTACATCTATTTAAAATCTCTGAAAATTATCTTAAGAGCATACAGCAAATGAAGAAACATTTATTCAAGAAAATCTACTAATTACAGTAAAATAAGAGTCTGTGGCCCTTGAGCCAGGACCTGCTATCTCCCTCTACTCCTGAGTATGACAGAAGCTTCAGTCTGAACAGGTGTGGCCAAGATGACTGGGCTTCCTTTCTCCCCAGCTCCTAGTCATGGACTACAATATCTTCCCAGGAGGGACAAGCTTCTAGCATTTCTCACCCTCCACTAGCTCCATGTTACAGAGGCTAAATTCGAGGTGAGTGTAGCCAAGATATTGAGGGCTTCCTTCCTCTACCCAGCCCCCACTCACAGGATGCCTAGAATACTGGCTCTGATCATCCTCCCCCGTGCTCACATATAGGGTGGTTCCATACCAGAAGAAGCAAGCCAAGAAGACCAGAGACTACTGCCCTATCCAGTGCCCTGCTCATAGCAGGAGTGTCACTCTGAGAAAAGTGGGCCATTGTCCCTGCCTCCAGCTCCAGAGAAGTAGCTCAGGAGATTTTGCCCAGCAGGAGAAGCAGGGTGTAATGGACAGAACTTGGAAGTTCACCCCAAAAGGACTGAGTTTATTTAGAACATAGTCTAAAAAATTCAAGCCTAATTTCAATCTTTCTTGAAAATAATGATTTGGTGGTAAGCAATTAACAGAAGACTAGTAGTTCCATGGGAGCAACAAGCCAAACCATAAGTCAGCTAGTTTACTAGAAAGAACCAGAAAAAAGACAAGAAGAACCCTTTGGATTCAGAACAAACCTCAAAAACTGGCCTCACACCCATAATAAGCTGAAATAAAACAAAACAAAACAAAACTGGCCTCAAAAACTATGCAAAGAAACTCAAATTTAATTAGAAGAGAGTGGAGAACCATTATGCCTTCATTAGGTGTTGCTGCAAACAATAGATCAATCAGTTGACAATTAGTGGAGGCTAACAGCTGGGTGTGATATCAACAACGGTAGACAGCTTAATGGAGAGAACAAGAAAAGAGACAGAGTCCTGCTAAAATCACTGTCATCCCAGGTTGTGTAGGACCAGGGCCGCATTCTCTGAGGAGCAACATCAGAGGCTTCATACTGCAGGGAAAATAGATTTTTATTAAAATATCCCAGACAAGTCATTAAATGAGCAAACAAGCAAATGACAAACCTCAGGGAAGTGGGGTGGAATGCGGTGAGGGAAAAAAAAATGTCCAGAGTTGCTACTATATATTATCTAAAATGTCCAGTTTTCAACAACTGGGAGACATGCAAAGAAACAGAAGTGTGATACATACACAGGAAAAAAGCAGGCAACAGATAGAGGACCTAAAATATTAGATTTAACAAAGACTTCAAAGAAGTCATCATAAATATGTTCAAAGAAATAAAAACAAATGTTTAAAGAAGTATGACAAAAATGTCACGTCAAGTAGAAAATATCAATAAAGAGAGAAATTACATTTAAGAAAACACCAAATAGAAATTTTGGAGATGAAAAGTACAATAATGGAAACAAATTCATTAGGGGGATCAACAGTAGATTTTAACTGACAGAAGAAGGAATCCATGAACTTGAAGAGCAATGGATAGAGATTATGCAGTCTGAAGAACAGAGAGAAAAATGAATGAAGAAAAATCAACAGGGCATCAAAAAAAAAAAATGAACAGAGCCTCAAAGAAATGTGAAACACCATTAAGCACGACATACATATAATGAGAGTACTAGAAGGAAAGACAGAAAGAAAAAAGTATTCAATAAAATGGTTGAAAACTCCATACATTTGATGAAATATATCCATTTACACATCCAAGAAGCTCAACGACCTCCAAGTAGGACAAATGCAAATTCACACCCAGATTCCTCATATTAAAAATGTGGAAAGACAAAGAGATGATTTTCAAAGAAAACAGCAAGACTGTGGTTGAATAAATTATTGTGTACAAGTATAGAATTCTATGCAAACATTTAAATAGTATATTGATGCAGAGCAATATTCTATTTTGCTAAGTGGAAAAAATCAGGTTATAAAATTGTATATAGTATAATTATTATTTTGTAATAACAAATAGACTTAGGTATACAGCACATTTAACACATTAACTATCAATTAATCAGAGAGTAAGCACTGTATAGAGGGTAGTTACTCCTGGTTTTGTTGCTGCTATTGTGTTTATTTTCATCATATCAATTTAACAAGGATTTATTAGCTATGTCATAAACCCTTTTAAAATTCACCAGGCCAAACTGGCATTATCTGCAGAATTTGTATCAATCATTTCATGCTGGTCATTGAAAAAATAATATTAATGCTCGAATCTACTGCATCTGACTGATATATTTTCCTATCTCAGTTTTTGTTGGGTGAAAATATTAAAATCGGTGCTTTTTACCTTGGAAACCCCTCCCTGTCCAACAGCTTGTTTGTGAGCCCACACAAGAACTGCCCAGGCCACAGGCAGGTGAGAGAAATAGGCTTTCTTGCTCCAGAGTTTCCTTTACCAAGAGGCAGCTGATGGGACTGTTGGCTGCCAGCTATTAGCAGGCTCCATTTTCATTACAGGAACTACTGCCAAAGTTGGCCTGCGTTTCTCCAGAAAATAGCCTATTCCCCTCCCTACCCCGTTTCCCTGTTCACCCTGGAAATGCTCTCCTGTAAGGACACTTTCTTGGTCCTGGCAGGTTAGGCAGGTGCTAGTTACTCTCTGTTTTCTTCTACCCATAATTAAGCCTTGTCTGACACTTCTGCCTAAGATCACTAAAGCCTGACTCCATTTAGGGACATGAACTAGACTCCTTCAGTGTCCCCTATCCAGCCAATCTCCACACGGGATCTCTGAGCAAAATCCTGAGAGCTTCACAGTACACTGATGCCCCCACTATTCCCACCACCATTCCCTCTACCTAAATAGCCTGAAGAACCTAGGGCCACAATACCAAAGAGCCATCTGGTTGACTTCTCACAACAAGATAAATAAAACAATGAAATATTGTTTCCTTTCTATGTAATGACAGTACCATTATTGAAATAGTATTGTCTTTTATTTGTTTTTCCTGCCAAAATAAGATATTCTAACTATTCATAGTATAAATTAACTTAAAGAGCTGGCCTAGGAACCCAACTCTCCTGTGAGGAAAAATGTATTCAATAATTGCTTATACAGATCAGCTGTGTTCAAAGTCGTGCCCTCAGTGAACCTAATTATCCTAACTTTCCAAGTAACTGTTTATAAACTCTTGAAACCTAACCCATTTTTAAAAGAAGGACTTCTTGTACTTAAATACTATAAATAAATGAAGGCAGAAAGGTTTAACAGATTGCAGAAGGAAGATAATTTTACATATGGGCAAATATGAACAGATGAAAATATAATTAAGGTTAGCTCAATTCTTCTTTAAACATTACAAATATACTATGTACAACTATTAGTGCTAAAACAAAACACCTGCCAATTACTCATAAGTGTTTCCAATTCTACAAAACATATTCCACAATAAAAGGATGCTACACACCGAGATTCAGAGATAGGTTCTCAACCTCATTCAATCTAATTTTTCTAACAGTGTCTTCCAAAGATTACTCATCACACTTATGTATCTGTCACTATAATTAATAGTTCTCACTATTCCTTCCACTTTAAATTTGGCAATAGAAATTTCAGTACCAGATAAGCCTGTTTTTATTCAGATACAACCAAGGTAATTACTAAATTCACAATAAGGCAGTTATTTGGGGTCAGGATGATGACAGAGCCTCAGTTTATACTTGCTAAAAGTTAATAATCTCTGCAAGGAGAACTGACCTAATGCTCAGAAAAAATACATTTAAATCTGCCTGCATTTGAGTATTTGTGATGTTTGGGCTATTTTAAGTTTTTCCTGAGTCAGATATTTTTGTAACCCCAAAATATGATAGCAATACTATCTGATATACCTATAATTCTTCATGCATACTAAGAGCAATTTTTAAAAAAGAAGTAACACTGACACAACTGAGACAAATACTCTATGCTTTTCTCTCTGTGAGTTCTGTTGCCTCAGTTTTCTAGGAGATATCCACTTGATATGACAAGCAGGTGCAGATGGCTGTCAAAAGGAGTAGGTTTATTATTACATATAATTCCAAAAACTTAAATGATGGGTTTCATAAATTAACTTACTCTTAAGTCAAATGACATGTTGTAACATCTTCCTTAGATACTATGTAATCTTACTTAAATCATGAAGATATTATGTGTTTGAATCTATTTTTAAATGTCTATAATAACAATTCAAAAAATTAAGTGTGAAGAGATATGTAAGTATATAACTGAAATTCAACCTGAAGCCCAACATTGATTTTTGCAAAATGGAGAGAGGGACTCCAAAAGAAGCAAGATTTCTCCTGAGGGGTAGGAATCTTAACACTTTTGCTTTTATATCCTAAGGGATAGTGCATTGTCTTGGGCAAATAGTAGATGCTTGATAAAGCAAAATTTAAAGGAACTCATTCCTCTGAACATACCTTTATGATGTTTGGCTTCTGTTTGGTAGGAGTTTTCTTTTTCTTTTTGGGGGGCGGGGGATATGAAGGGGATTAGGAAGAAGGATGAGGGAAGATGATAGGTGAATTGGAAAACACCTCCAAAGCAGAAGTAAGGTAACAATGAAAAAACCCAGTGAAGAACCTAGAAATGAATAATCACAAGACTGAACTGAAGGACAGGATTTATGGGGAACTGCCGTAGCCAGACCTAACCTTGACAGTGTGTTCTCCCACTTGGAAGGCATAAGAACAAGAACATAAATAATGACCCTCATGAAAATCCCAAGCCATATCCCCTTGCTGTGGTTCACTTTTCCCTAACCAGAGAAAGCGTAATTTTCTACTTTGTCTTCTTTAGAAGGATGAAGTGGGACATCTTTTACATTGGTCATCTTTGAAAACTCAGAACTGCTTAGGTTGATTTGCATACAATAATTATTTGCTTAATTAACAAGCTCTCAGCTAGATTGTTCTTTCAATCTTTAACACGCTGAAAATTACATAAGATTCCTCTTCAAAGGAAAAAATATTCCTCAAGTAGGATCTATTGCTTACAACAGAACATATTGAACACAATTTTCCACATGACTTTGCAGTGAGATTTAACCTGGTTCCATGACAAGGAAAGAGAAATTTCCCTGATAAAAGAGCTCAGAGAAACTGAGAAATCTCAGATGCATCTATCACTGAAAACCCAGAAATTTTTTAATTTAGTTTATCCTTAAAGCCAATATCTTTAGTAAAATTCTTAAAAGTAACAAGAAGAAAAAATACCGAAAAGCTGTACATTCCCCACAGAGATGGAAGTTAACCTTAAAGCACAGTATTTAGGGTTATAAATACTTTATTTAATAGGTTAGCAGAACTGTATCAAAATTTCATGCTCATGGTACATTAAGAACTTTCCCTTGTGGTTCAGGAATAAAACTCCAAATCAACCAATTAATAAATGAATAAAGAGAATTTTTGAAACCAGTTTAATGAAATAAGTTCCAAGTGGAAAAGACTTTCTATTGTTCTGGTGAAGGAATGATTCATGTTAAAAGGATAAAATAAGCGGCTATAGTAAGTAAATGAGCTTAAAAACAAAATGCATCACTCTCTTAGGGCAGCAAATGAAGAAGTCATCTGAACTAGCCACTCACCAGATGTCCGACTTTGTGTCATATCCTTGGTGTTTCAGAACCTCGGGACTCATGTAATGGGGAGTTCCAGTTAAAGTTGTGGCCAGGTCACAGGATCCCAATAGGAGTCGAGAAACTCCAAAATCCCCTTGAAATAATAATTGATTTTTATAAATACTTTAAAACAACAAAAGTCAGCCCTGGAAGTTAATAACCGAATGAGTGCCTAATTTCATGATTTTATTATGCAATTGTTCATACCATTTTAAAGGGCTAGAAAAGTAATATATTAATATCTTAAATTACACAATGCTGGTAAATAGCTTTAAAAACATACGATTTATAGGAGAAAGACACCTTTGAGCCAGGAAAGCGAATTATGCAAGCTAAAATTCTTTATTTAGGGAATTATGGAAAGCTAGACAACTTTACATAAAAAGTTATTTCAAGTATGAATAATAGCAAACAGAATGATTCTGGACAAGTTGAATACAATGATGGGCAATTTTATCGGGGTGTGAGGAAGAGTTTGTTCTTCATTTACAATAAAGGAAAATTTTTTAAGAAACGACCTGAGACTATTCAAGAACATGAGTATAAAAATTTGAATCCATCAGCTTTTCTCTTCTTTCCTAAATTAGAAATGCTTTTATTCCCTCCTTCCCTAAGAACATCCTATACGATGATTCGACAATCCAAATAACTGGTAAGGTTTTGAATAACTAAAGGTTAGTAAAGCCATTATATCAACATTTTAAATATCTATGATAACCGCTTATTGCTTGTGAAATAAGTAGAAACCTGCAGTAATTAATCAAACCAGTAAAACAAGTCTAACGACTTGCAAAATACCTGGCATGAAGCAGGGAACTCAAAGTATATTTGGTAAATCTACCAAGTATGTAGTAAATGTTTTACACCTCAATTTATATCAGATAATCAGAAATAAAATAACAGGGTTTTTTGGGGCCAATACAGCTGAGAACAAACATTTGAGAAGTTTAAATAAACCAATGATTACTCTAACACTCCCATATACTTTAATTTGATATGATAACATCTAGAATATACTTTCCTGTGTTTTTTGGAATACACATTTTTTAAAATCTTACCAATTTTAAGTAGATTGCTTTTCAGAAATATATTCTTTGATTTCAAGTCTCGATGAAGTATCCTCCTACAAAATGCAAAAAAAGAATATACAACGTCATGCAAAATGTAAAATTTTTAAAGCCAAATATAAATAACATATATTGTATGTGAATGTATATATATGTTGTATGTGAAGTGATTTACACATAAATATATACTCCCAGATATATCTTTCAATGTTTAAAATCTACAAAGCCACAACATTTTCTAGTTTCCTTAAGGAAATAGAAGTTTTAAAATAAGGGTTTTAAGGGAAGGGGAACATGAGGTTGGGAGAACAGTGATATGCTTTTAACTATTTTGATAGGCCAGATTTTACTGTATTAATAGCATGATTACACAGTACTACATTCGGTCACCACACCCTCAGATGATAGACCAGTTACCATAATGCTTTATAATCTATTATTACCCAAATAGTCAGGTTTTGTACATTTGTAAAAATAATAATGATGATGCTATTTAATAATATTAATAGTTAACATTTATTAAGTCCTACTAAAAGCCAGCAATGTAAATTATGTCAGTTAAGACTTTTATTTCTGTAATTCTGGAGAGCTAAAAACTTGAAAATCATTGCCTTAAGAAAACCTTAAAATGATGAACAAAGTACACAAATATCTTTACACATGCACAGCTGAGCTCACAAGAAAATGAGACAAATTCCCTGGAGATTATACAAAAAGAAACTGAAAATCAGAGTGAGCAGTAGGCACTGATTTCTCAGCTGCTCTAGGGGATTGTGCTGGTTTCAGTAACCTATGGGCTGATCCTAATGGCAACACTGAAACAAGAGCCGAGGCCTTGAGCCCATGTAATTATGTAGAGTTGTAGCTAATATACACACATAGAGTTAGAATCCTACATGTGGTCCATATTTTAAGTGAAAGGATGATCTAGAAAACCTTTACTCACAAATAAACAAAATGACAAGAAAGCTTAGCTTGTATAGATCTGAACTCTGAGTGGAAAAAAAAATCTCCCTTCATATTTTACAACTGTATCTCTCTACTGACTCACGTTTGACATTCAAATATGCAATAGCTGTATTGCCTCAGAAATCTCAAGCAAGAAATTAACATAAAATTTGGTTCTCAGCTGCTAATACCCTGTTGGGGCATCTGGCAGAAGCAAATAGAAACTAAGAGTCAGAAGATAACATACAACTGAAATTAGACCCCTGAGAATTTCAGATAATCAAATAAGACACAAACTAAAAAATAAGTATGTTTTAAATGATTAAAATCATTTTTAAAAGTAATAGTAAACATGAGATAGAAACACCAAGAAAAGTAATTCTGACTTGAGAAACCACCAAATAGAACTTCTAGGGGAGATATGTGATTATTAAAATTAAAAATTCAAGATTAAGACCTCAGCCCCCAACTATGATTGAGCAATCTTATAATACATTAAATCTTCCACCTTACACAGTTGTATAGAAAACATTGTATAATGTGAACAATGTAAAACCTGGATAAAATTTGTTTTATAAAAACAGTTCTTCAAGATATAGGAGATCAGCTAGGGAACACTAGGGCCATCAACACCTGAAGGGCCAGACCTTGTAGAGAGGGGAAATGCACTCGCTGAGGTGACCCAAACATTTCTCATAGTATTTTCCTATCAGGGCATTTGGCATTGGCCTACATAGACCTTGGGGTCGTTCTACTGGGCTTGGAAGACAAACATTGTAATTCAGGGCCAGGAAGGCAGCCAGGGCTCCAGGGACAAATTTTCCATAGAAAAGACAACAACAAAAAAGTGAGGTTGACATTCTACATGAATTTTACCCTTGAGGCACTTGCTAAATTCTAAACTGTTCCGGGGCAAGACAATAGGGGAAAGCAGCTGCTAAGAGGCTAAAAAACTAAGCAGACCTAGTCCAGCAGCTAAGAAGCTTGGAAGTGGCCACTCCATCCTAACAACAAGTAAAAAGCTGAACAAACTGAAAAAAATCAACAACTCTTTCAGATCTGTAAGAGAAATTAAGATATACGGCAAAACACTTCTATCAAAACTGGAGAGACAGGGAGGAGAATACAGAGAATCACAACCTACCAGAGCTGAAACCTCCACGGGAACCAGTGAGGGGGTAGAGAAATGTGAACTACAAGTGACAAATTGCTGGAGGCTGAGTACGGACAAGTCTAAAAGTTAAAAACACCGGGGATACCCAGACATCAGAGGTGATACCACTTCTGTGGGAAGGAGAAAGGAACCATTTTGAAATGTGCCAGAGCACTCTATTCTTAACAAGGTCTGCCCTCAGGAGAAACTATTTAACCAGAGCCTAATCTGCTGGGGTTTTTTTCTTTTTTTTTCTTTTTAGAGACGGGGTCTCACTGTGTTGCCCAGGCTGGCCTCAAACTCTAAGGCTCAAGCAATCCTCCTACCTCAGCCTCCCAAGTAACTGGGAATACAGGCATTTTCTGCCCAGCTGCTGGGGTTTTTCGTTTTTTCAGAGTCTAACTGGCCCGGGGGAAGGGAAATACCCCAACTGCTAGAAAATAACATGGGAGAGAGTCTAGATGACTTTGAGTTTGGTGGTGACTTTTTAGATATAACACCAAAGGTACAATCCATAAAAGAAAAAGTTGATAATCTGGACTAAATTAAAAATAGAAAATTAAAGCTCTGTAAAAGATACTGTCAAGAGAATAAAAAGACAAGTCACAGACAGGGAGAAAATATTTTCAAAAGACATATCTGATAAAGGACTGTTATCCAAAATATACAAAGAACTCTTAAATCTCAACAATAAGAAAACAAACAACCTTATTAGAAAATAGGCCAAAGATCTTAACAGACATCTCACCAAAGACGATATACAGATGCAAAAATCAGCATATGAAAAGATGCTACACAACACATGTCCTCAGAGAAATGCAAATTTAAACAACAATGAGATACAACTACACACCTATTAGAATTGCCACTAAATGTTGGCAAGGATATGAGGCAACAGGAACTCTCATTCATTGCTGGTGGGAAGGCAAAATGGTTCAGCCACTTTGGAAGACAGTTTGGTATTTTTTTTTTTTTTTTACAAAACTATGCATACCTTACCATATGATCCAGCAATCATACCCCTTGTTATTTACTCAAAGGACTTAAAAACTATGTCCACAACAAAATCTGCACAATGATGTTTATAGCAGCTTTATTCATAATTGCCCAAACTTGGAAGCAACAAGATGTCCCTCAGTAGGTAAATGGCTAAATAAACTGGGAGTACATCCAAACAATAGAATATTCGGTGCTAAAAAATGAGCTATCAAACCATGAAAAGACACATAGGAAACTTAAATGCATACTATTAATACTAAGCGAGAGAAGTCAGTCTGAGAAGTCTACGTATTGTCTGATTCCGACTATATGCCATTCTGGAAAGGGCAAAACTATGGAGATGGTAAAAAAAAAAAAAAAAAAAAAAATTAGTGGTTGCCAGAGGTTAGGGGAAGAAAAGGACAAATGGGGAGCATAAAGGATATTTAGGGCCATGAAACTACTCGGTATGATGGATACATGTCATTATACATTTGTCCAAACTCATAGAATGTATAGGACCAAGAGTGAACCCTAATGTACTCTATGGACTTTGAATGATAATGATATGTCAATTCAGTTGTAACAAATGTACCACTCTGGTGGGCAATGTTGATAATGAAGAAGCCTATGAATATGTGGGGGCAGAGTATATACGGGAAATCTCTGTATCTTGCACTCAATTTTACTGTGAACCTAAAACTGCTCTAAAAAATAGTCTATTTTAAAAAATTAATCAGAGTTTTTAGTAGATTCATTTAATTTGGATTTCAGGGTTAACAAAAGGAGAGAGGTCTTGGTAAAAAACTAAAGTCTTCAGCTGAAAACCCTGAAGGACTTCATAGAAATAAACAAAAACTGTAAATAGACCAACCCTCCAAAAGTCTGAAACCTAAAATTAAACTATCTCCATCCCTGATTGGATCAAGGTGATCTGCCCTTACTGTAACTGCCAGACAGAGAAAAAATTAAACCCTCTCCACAGGAAGATTGTATCCTCCAACATCTTCAGGTGTACTGGCTCACACCTGTAATCCCAGCAATTTGGGAGGCTGAGGTGGGAGGACTGCTTGAGGCCAGGAGTTCAAGGCCAGCCTGGGCATATAGCAAGTGAGACCTCATCTCTACAAAAAAATTTTTAAATTAACCAGGTGTAGTGGTAAACACCTGTTGTCATAGCTACTGGGGAGGCTAAGGTGAGAGGATTACTTGAGCCTAGGAGTTCAAGGTTATAATGAGCTATGATCAAACCACTGCACTCCAGCAGCCTGGGTGAGACAGAGTGAGATCCTGTCTCTTAAAAAAAAGGAAAAAAAAAAAAGAAAGAAACTGGAATAATGGCTAATGAAAAATATTTCAACTGAAGCACAAAAAACATTATGTCAGTTAACAATGCTACAAACCAATAAAGCAGAGTAAATGGCTAGAGACTAACCAGGGTAAGAAGAGGCTATTTTAGATCGGTCAAGGAAGGTCTTGGAGAAAGGGACATTAGAGCAGAGATATGAATGAATCAAGGGAATGAGCCATTGTTGTGGTTGTTGTTATTGTTCATATTGCTATGGTTATTGTTACCAACAATATAGCAAAAAGGATAATTATTGTGAGGATATCTAGCACAGATACATGATGAACAGTGAACAAAAGAACACTTGAGCTGTGCAGATTATCTCAAGAGAAACAAGATCTGAACTACCAAGAGTGATTTAAACCACATCATCCTTCTCCCCGTCTTTCCCACACTCCACTCCTCACTTTTGACTCTCCTTGATTCCCACTGCTGGCTAAGTCAAGGACAAGCTGGCGTTTGGAGTCCTCCATTTCCAGCTTCCTCTTCCACCTATCTATACATCTCTAAGAAATGACCTGACAAAGGACTTTTTCCAATTGGTTAATTTATTCACATGGAAAAAATGAAGGAATAAACATTTAGTTATATATTCCATATACCTTTTAAAATGAAAAAAGTCCAAGAATAATTACAAGCCTAGAAAATCTGAGCCAAGAAATTGTCACACCTCTACTGTAGCCAACTGCGGCACTTGCTTTATCTTAAATACATCACACATATTTCTTCCTCTATGTCATTGCTCACATTAAAATGCCTTCCTTTATCATCCCTGCCTCTCAAAATCATATCTATCCTTTAGGACTGTATTGAATACAAAACTCATATACCCCTTTAGAGTCCCTTGACTATCTCCTTCCTTCCAAAGGCGCTGACCACCTCTCGTATTTGAGGCCAGTCACTTGCCTGGGAACGTCAGGCCCTCTGGCTCCCGCCACATACATACTAGGATGAAACACCGCACTGCAGGATGTGGAATGTAGCATTCCAAGTGGCAATGTAAGGGACTAGATGATGCAACCTGAAAACGTAAGGAAGTTAACTCCTGTGGGGTAAACTACTGAGAAACAAGAGGCAAAAAGCAGGCAAGCAGATAAATTTCCCTTCTTTCCTTTTTCTAAGGCATGCAGCCCACTTGCCTGTAAGTCATACAAATGTGCCCGCCAAGCAACCCACTATTGTCTCTCTCCCATTCTTTGTTAAGTGATAGCCAGTACAAGCACACACCACTTTTCTTTGCCTCACTTCAATTTGTTCTCATTCTTACCACTCTGGGCCTATCTATACCTCCCAAGGAAGCTATCGGCACTTCAGTCCTTTGTCCCAGGCTCAGTTTTCTAGAGGCGTAAGTTTAGGAAAATGTCCCTATAATCTAATTCCTTACTATCATTCCCAATACCATCAACAAGTTAGGCATGCTCTCCCACATCTCTGCCCTTCTGTTCCTCTTTTGACACCATATTCTACAGCTGACCAATCACTCTTGCTAAATTATAAAATCTACAAGGTCCATATCTGATTTACCTGTATTATCCCCTGTAGTAAATGTAGACATTTATTAAAATTGGTAGGTTGAACTTGATTGAAGCTTAAGTTTACATGTGCCTGACCTTTTCAAAATATTTTTGATTGACATCTTTCTAAAATGGACTATACAATTTCCTGACTATACAAACTAAGAATATTGTTAATGACTCATGATTATATTAGACATCAATTACTACGGTGTATCTAATCCCCAGCCTAAATAGGAAAACCTGTCTGGGAGCAGTGTTCCTGAGACTTAGGCCATGAATGGGGATGTACATTTAGAAAATGAAAATCTGTCCTTTAACCCTCAACTTAAAATCCTTCAATGGCTCTGTGCTGCTCCTGGAATAGAGTCTACAATCCTATACAGAGACTTCATATTTGACCCTGCCAGTGCTTCCAGCAGCCTTAGCAAAGGCTCGAGCCAGGTGTATATCATCTTTTCCTTTCCACATGGTTCTTTATTCATAATAAATGCTCAATAAATGTATGTTAATTAATTAATTAATTTTTTTTTTTTTGAGACAGAGTCTCACTCTGTTGCACTGGCTAGAGTGCCATGGCATCAGCCTAGATCACAGCAACTTCAAATTCCTGGGCTCAAGCAATCCTTCTGCCTCAGCCTCCCAAGCAGCTGGGACTACAGGCATGCACCACCATGCCCGGCTAATTTTTTCTATATATATTTTTAGTTGTCCAGATAATTTCTTTCTATTTTTAGTGGAGACGGAGTCTCGCTCTTGCTCAGGCTGGTCTCAAACTCCTGACCTTGAGCGATCCTCCTGCCTTGGCCTCCCAGAGAGCTAGGATTATAGGCGTTAGCCACTGCGCCTGGCCTATGTTAATTTTTAAAACTCTATCCTTGGCACAAAGATGAATAATATCTAGTGGGACTCATTCACTAATCCAAAAAAACAATTATTGAGTGCCAACTATAAGCTATGTGCTATACTACATACTCTCAGAGATATGAAGATTCATAAGACAAGGCCACGTATTCCATAGTACTTACAATCAGGTTGGAGCAATTTTTAAAAGTACCTAAACAAGTATAAGAGATGGCAGAAAGAGAACCTAGCCAGTGTCACTTTATTAAAGAATTATTCATAATTATAAATGGTTACCAATAAAGATATTCACCGAGCCAGAAGGAATATCTCTCCCAACATATGATCACTCTAAATTACATGTCTACAAAATTAATAATACTATTATTAGTTAAAACAAGAAATATTGGTTATGAAAATAATTTTTTTACCATTACAATTAACGATAACACAAGTATAATTACCTTTGTACAGTGGTCAGACCTCAACCATCCAAAGCAAAGCTGCAAATTCTGACTAAGGAACATATTTAAAGAAAAGCCACTCAGAAAGTTTATATACTTTACTTCATAGGAGACAAAAAGGCAGACACTCATGGGCCTACAGAATCAGAATTGTATATAAAGTGAGGAATTGGGTATAACAGTGGGAGTTTCCTCTAATTCAAATAACCTGTGCCCTCTTTTAGGCTTTAGTGAATTCGAGAGGAATATGTATGCTTCTAGGAGTGGAGAGAAAAGGGAAGAATAAAACTGGACAACACAAGTCCGGGCCACTTCATCTTGGGTTAAATAGTAACCCCAGGTGCTATAATCTTAAGCACTATGCTACTATTTTTTAATATTTTTATGCCCAATCTGAAGACGAGGAAATCAAGGCTCAGAAAGGCCAAATAACTTGCCCAACGTTGTACAGCCTATATATAATAACTTAGGCCTGTATGACTCTATAAACCACTATTTCCACCTAGGTCTGTTTGACTACAGAAACTTTGCATTTAATCACTATTCTCTACTGCCTTCTTATATTCCCATAATACCTAGAGCTGGGCTGGGCATGAGTATGCTGCTGTCTACTTAATGGTTTACAAAGAGAACAACCACATTTACTAGCAGAAAGTTAAATGAAATTTGGCTTCCTTTATGCCCACTCTTGAGGTTCTCTTGAATGGCAGGAACTGTTGGATGCCTACCCAGTGACTGTTCTCCTCCTCTTCTCCCTTACCACCAGAACCTCACGAGCCTCTGGGGAGGTTCTGCATTTCTCATCCCTGGTAGGTAAAGGCAGTGGGGGGAGTAAGTAGTGAATGTGGAACGGGGATATAACTGCCGATGTGGATATAAAACTGGTTAATGCACAACAAGGCCGTAAACCATAATCACTGGGGTTATCTGTTCTACTGGACAGAAATTATTTGCGTCTTTAATGGACAAAAATATTCAAGTTTACTGCTACCTCTACAGAGTGATAAAATAGCACAGATAGTAGAAAATTAAGTCCAACACTGTAATGAGAGAATATCTAGTAATCTCTTTTGCTTTTTCCAAGTTTTGTGAAATTTTTCTAATACCATGGAGACATAAGGGAAGTGAGATAGAAGCTTGCAGGAAATACTTTCCTATTCTTACAAAAGACAAAAAAGAGAGGGTGACAGATGCCATATGTCTCTTTTACTTTTTTTTCTCAAGTCTGGTTACTGTGGTATGAGGCCCTGATATGTGGCAGTATTGCAGCCATCCCGGCAACCACAAGAGGACAAGCCAAACACGCTGAAAATGGTGGAGTAAAGAGGCAGAAAGAACTCGAATCCCAGAGGGTATTGTTGAGCTAACGAGTCAACCAACTCTAGAACCATCCTCCTTAGAGACTTCTTGTTAAGTAAAATAGTGAATTTTCTTTATTGTTTAAGCTGCTTCTGTCGCTTGCAATTAAAACTATCTTAAGTTGATTGACACGGTTTCTACAGCTATTGATTCCAGGGAGTCAGAGAGTCTAAGGGTTTAGGATTTGGGATAGTGAGCTAGGGAGCCTACCGAAAGACTGGCTGCTATAACTTTGGAATAAGTAAAACATTCCAAAGAAATTTGCCTGAAGACACCTAGACTAGACAAGTAGAAGATGAGTTACAAACAATAATACATTGATAGCCCTCATATATGTATATATATATGAATACATAAATAAGTAAATCAGCACTAGGTATTTTAAGAATAAGGCACGTAATATGTTAGAAAGCAGTTAGGAGAAGTAATTAGCTAGCACTGCAGTAATGGAACAATAAATTCTATGCAACAGACCAGATATCAAGCTATTTGGTAAATATTTTTTTAAAAGTATAATTTATTGACTTTGTGGTTATAGTAAGTAAAAATAACTCTGGTATAAAAGTCTTGTCATATACTTGGCTAAGATCCATTCCTTCGAAGTATATAAAAATCAAATCCAAGAAATAATAACAGGCAGCACAGGTGATTTATATAAAATCTTTATTCTAAACATGTAGTTTTCCATCTATTATCTTATGTGCCCCTTACCATATCTGTACAAGTAATGGTCCCTCTCATTTCTGTGCTTCATGACACCCAAGTGACCTGGTTAAGATATAATGACAATTTGTGGGCAAATTTGTGCTAAAACTCCTATCTCTGTCTCCCCTTCAGGTCATTTCCCCCAGGCTCTGGGGCCCATGCTAGGGTGAAGAACAGCCTGTGGAGGTACAGAGAGCAGCTATTTCTCAGGCCCCAGCCAAAGGTAGGACTTCATTTCCCCTTAAGCCCTTATCTGAATAGTTTCTGAAACTTTCCCTGTAGGTCCGTCCTTCATCTGTCAGGTTCTCAGGGAAGATTGCAAACTTCTCTTGCCAAAGGTGCTGGCACAGCCAATGGCTCCTTTTCGACACATGGCCCGGGCAGACCTTTGTTGCTGATCTCTGCCATGTGGCCCACATCCTGGACTCTGAGGCACCTGCCAGACTTTGCTCATCTGCATCGCAGCCCCTCACTACCATGATCAGGCCTCTGTGTTGTAAGTCAGGAGCAGGGTCAAGTCCTCCTCAAATCATTGGCTATTGCCAACACATCAGCAGTGTACCTACACCTACCACGGAGGTGGGGTTGCCTTGAAAAAGTGACCTCAGGACATCCTCAAGAAGCGGGAACCAGGAGAAAGCAGGAGACTCCAGTAATACCAGACACCACAAGTTCTCTCTGATTTTCTATCTTCAAACCTGAGGTAGGGTACTTCTTTCCCTAATCATATTTATTGGCCTGGATTCTCAAGTGTGTCCCTTCCCTGAAAGCCTCACTACATTAAAAATGAGTTCTTCATGCCACCTTTCAGGGGATATTTTAGCCACTCTTCCACGATACTTCAACCAAGCTGGCTGGGAAATGTGTGGGTTGCTAGGTGATGAAGAAGACATCTCAGGGTAAGTGGCCCAGCCCTACTCTCTGCTCCACAGTGAGAGCACCCAAATCAGCAAGGCCTCAAGACCACCAAAAGATGGGCTTTCTGTAGAAAGGCTGTTCTATCCTTTATCTTAAGAAACTGAGGCCAACTGAGCTCAGTAGGAATGAGTTTTAGTGGAACATTCTCAAGATAGCTTTTAGTGAACTGTGAATAGTCTCAGCTTTTAGCATCATTATTTATGTGTTTATACCATATGTTATAGATTTAGAATATTCCAAATGTTTAAATAACCCAAATTCAAATAAGTACAGGAAAGCTCCAAAGGAGTGAGCAAAATCATTTCTTCTGTAACTTTATTCTCCTTATTTTTTCCAAGGTCTTATTTATCTCTTCTGCTGCTGCACTGTATTAGTCAGGGTTCTCCAGAGAAACAGAACTGATAAATGATTTACTATAAAGCATTGGCTCACACTGGTATGGAGGCTGAGAAGTCCCACAGTCTGCTGTTTGTAAGCTAGAGGTCTAGGAGAACTGGTGGTGATTTCATTACTAATCTGAAGCCTGAGAACCAGGGGAACCAATGGTGTAAATTCCAGTGTGAGAGGGCAGGAGAAGATGAGATGAGATATCCCAGCTCAAGTTGTAAGGCAGGAAAAAGGGAGCAAATTCCTCCTTACTCTCCCTTGTTCTATTCAAGCCATTAAGGGACTGGATGAAGCTCATCCACATTGGGGAGGGCAATCTACTTTACCGGATCCACTGATTCACATGCTAACCTCATCTGGAAACGCCTTCACAGACTTACCCAGAAACAATGTTTAATCTGGGCACTCCATTGCCCATTCAAGTTCATCCGTAAAATCAACCATCACTTGCACCAAAACGTTTTGCAAGGCATTTGCAACAGAGGAGCCAAACCTAGCCTCTTCACATGTATTGTTGCCAGGGTAATCTTCTTATCTCAAATGTAAGCAATCTATGTAATTTTCAAAATATACTTTAATATATACTATAGACCACACAAGGAGAAAGCTGGGATAATGGTTTGTAGCTAGACCTATTTTTATTGGCTATAGTTTGAATGATTTCCAAGCTAAGTGAAACATTGTGATAGACTGTATTCTTGTTCCCAAGTATTCACATTTCTTGTTCCTTGCAGTGAGTGCTCCCTTTGGGAGGAATAGGCATCCCTACCCACTGACATCAGACTTGGTCGTGTGACTTGCTCTGGTCAATGGCACGTGAGCAGACAGGATGACTGCCATGTCTGAGCAGAAGCTTTAAGAGCCAGTGAGTGTTTCTGCTAATCTTCTTGCCTTTCCCTCCACCATGAGTAAACCACGTCCCAGATAAAAGCTGCTTCTTCAATTTGGGTGCTGGAATGAGAAGATATGTAAAGCTGACTTGTAGATGACCCACAGCTGCCAACATGCAATATGAGCAAGGAACGATTGCTACTGTAAGCCAATGACATTGGGGTTTTTGTTAAAATGGCCTGACTCCCTTCTGTAGGAATGAGTTTTAGTGCTACCTTCTCAAGGTAGCTTTTGGTAAAGTACGAATATTCCTAGCTTTTTAACATCATTATTTATAAGTGTTTATGCCATATGCTAAAAAAAATTATTCTTTTGGATTTAAAATGTTTTAAAAATAGATAGTTAAGATACATAAATTTATTTTCTAAAGGAAACACATCTTGTACTAAATTAAATATTAAAAACTAATAGAAGTGAAATGTAGATTACATATTTATGATCAGAAATGACTTACATCATTGTTCCATTTAAAAACTACTGGAGATTGGATCAAATAAAGATACTTTTCTCCCCTTCCACACCCAAAATTCTCAGATACATAAGAAATCTTTCAAGAGGACATTCATAATAGTGCTAAAAAACACTAGTTATATAAAGGCAAGAATTTTTTCAAAAAGCCCTGAAAGAATGCAGGAAAAGGATTCCCAAACCTAAAGCATACTTAGAAGAGAATCATTCCTCTATTCAAAGCAGCCACCGCCTCAATAACGCATCTTGTATGGTTTTCCTCACTTCTCTGTCTCACTCTTCCCACTTACTGGCTTCTGCTTTCTAAGATTACCTCCAAAATAAACTGCTTGTATCCTATTCTTTGTTTCAGGGCTCTGATATTGGAGGAACCCAAAAATAAGACCTGATGTTTCCCCAAGATCTAGTGCCTCACTTCTGACTTCCTTCTCTCAATATCTCTTTCTCAATCTCTCTCTCTGTCTCTGTCTCTGTCTCTATCTCTGTCTCTCTCCCTTCCCTCATTCTCTCTCCATAGTCTACCCAGCAGCGCATTCCCAATTAAACTCAGTGTGATTATTTCAAACCTGTGTTTCCAATTTCTCACTGACCCAGGCACAAAACCTCAGGTTCATCTTTGACCTTCTATCACATCTCACTTATCCACTTAATTTCAAGTTCAATCATTTCAACTTATCAAGTTCATTCTCATCCTTCCACATTCTGCCCACTGCTGCCACCTTGGTTCAGGTCTCATACCCTCATGCGTGGATATCATTAGAAAAGGTTCCTGACTGATAACCCAAGTTCCCTTCTTTCCTCTGTTTAATTTATCACCTAATTTTCCCAATGCAAGCTCTGGTCATATTATTTAGCTTTACTCAAAAGGCTCCTGTGGCATCCAATGTCTATGCTACAAAATAAAGCCCTCTTGATCTCAACCTACCTTTGCCAACAACTTTATTCATGTACCCCAAGAGCCTTTTAAACCAAACCACCTACCATTCACTCTAAAAGTTCCATGTTTTCCCACCTCTGTGCCTTTGCTCACTCTGTTCCCTAAACCTGGAAAGCTCTGACCCATTTTTCACCATATTCAAAACTTACCTTGGGTGAAATGCCACTTCTTCCAAGAAGAAGCCTTCATTGATTCCCCCAAATGGAAACGCTATCACTCTTCTGATCTCCTATAGCACTTAAATCGCACTTTTCTTGGCACTCTAATCATTGTTTTAGAGTATAACTTACGTTAAAATGCATAAATGTTAAACTTGACAAATTTTTACATATATTATCACCCTTATAGTCCTCCACTTAGATCAAGATATAGACCATTCCCATGATCCCAGAAGGTTTCTTTGTCAAAACCCCCTTCCAAGAGTAATCTCTATTCTGATTCACCAAAGATTAGTGTTGCCTGTTTTTGTACTTCATTTAAATGGAGCCAAGTGGTATACACTATTCCATCTGGCTTCTTTCACCATGTATCATATCTCTGAGATTCACCCAGGTCATGCATATCAACTGTGTATTCTTAAATTACAGAGTAGTAATTTTTAAAGTCCATTGTATAACTATACCACAATTTATTTAACCATTTCACTAAGGATGAACATTTTTTAGTCTTTTGGCTATTACAAATAAGGTTTCAATGGAAATTTCTGTACATCTTTTGTTGGGCATCAGCACTCATTCATTTTTACCCTCAGGAATAGAATTATTGGGTCACAGGTATTTGTATGTTTAGCTTCGGAAGGACTACCAGACATTTCTCCAAAGTGTTTATACCAATGTACATCCTACCAACAATATAAGAGAATTCCAGTTGATCTACATCCTTGCCAATATTTATAATTGTCAGAAATTTTTTTCCCTACCTGGTGGCTGTGCTCTCATTTCTATATTGAATTATAACCACAAACAACAACATTACATAGAGCTTAACAGTTTGCAAACATTTTAAATGTATAATATCTCAATGCATATTTCCTATAGCCCTATAAAGTAAGCAGAGAGAGTCCCATTATTACTCCTGTTTTATAGATGAGAAAACAAAAGCTCAGAGAGGTTAATGAACTTGCCCAAGGTCATGAACCTGTATGTACTGGAGACACCAAATCCTGTACATCCACCACGCTACACAGCTTATAGTTATGTGAGTACATGTTTTATCTCTGCTAGTTTACTAACAACTCTTCGAGGTTGGCACTTATTTTTAATTTATCACTAATTAATGAGTAAATGAACTGAAATATATTAATAAAAGTGAAATTTCTCCATACATAAAAACTTTACAATAATTATTTATAACATAATGAATAAGAGGCACCATCATTTGTTATATGAATCACAAAAGATGGTATTTCACAACCACAAATATCCAGATAGTCCTATTTAATGACTTTCTTTGAATATTGAAGGATTTAAAAAAAATTATACTCCTCTCCTTGGAGGGTTATTTTAAACTCAATTATTTTAACTATTACTAAGCAGTCTCAAATGTATCAAAAATATTTGCATTCTTAAATCAACCAGATTTCAGATTTTATATTTTGCGCACAGAACATCATAGTTCTCATCTTTATATGTATTGTTTTCTGAGTTGTTTTTCTTACGTATAATGTAACAATATGCCAAGTAGTAAAGAAAATAAAAGAAATACTAACACAACTGTATGTACACAGAAGTCTTACATTTAACAGTTTTGGGTAGCTTATTAAAAGATTTTTTGATATTTTTTATCATTGACTCTTAGGGTAGTTTGACATCATTCAACAGATTGTTATGAGTCGTCAATAAATCAGTAGCTATCTACCTCATCGAGCATGTGTTTCAGAAGATACATGGAGAATTGCAGAATAATCCGATTACTTTCTATGCTATCAGAAACTACAAATAGCACATTTAGGCAATCTAAATTCATGGACAGCCAGACCTTGGTGTGCCCTATAAATTACTACCTTTGTTCCAGAATAATGTTACTATGTGTTATGCCCATTCCCAAGTTGAAAGCTACCATAGCCACCTCAAAGTATCTACTTTATTTGTCTATGTATGTTAATCTTTTCCAATGTGTTCATATCCTTTTTAGGGTCTATAAAACATTTAACAACTAAAAGTTCTTACTTTTGGCCTATGGAAAACTCACAAAAAATTTTAAAATACAGTTTTTGAGGCAGAGATTGTAAATGCAAATCATAGATAATTGAAAACTCATAAAACATATTTTGATGTTCTTTATCAGATATTTCATGTCAAAACTGACTTTTTGTCTGAATAATTATCTCTCTGAGACCAAAGAATATCTTCTGCCTCAATTACTTAGCTCATTTGGGATGTAAACCCAGCTAAATGTACACTAGCACATCCCAAGGTGACCATGCATTTCATTTGTGGTACATTAAGGTATTTATAACTCAAGTCTGCTGTAAGAGACAATAAATTCATAGCATGCTAAAGGTATCTGAGAACTTCTTGTAATATACAGGAGATGATCAGATATAAAAAAAATATGTGTTTAACACAAGTTTCTGTCAATACCAACTTGATTTCTAGAACAACAAAAAAAAGCCATGCAAGTAAATCCTCTGGATATAATCATTCAAAAGTTTCCTCAAGGAAAAATATATTATAAATATTTAGCTATAACCATTTACCTTATAGACTTGTTTCCCTTTAATACTACCAAAAAAAAAATTCACTTTTCAAGTTCAGACATGACTGTTGAAAATATATCCTGTCCCCAGAAGCAAATGAACATACCTTTCATGCATGTAGTCAACTCCCAGCAACAGCTGGATAAACCATTCTATTATTTGATTTTCTGTAAAGATTTTTCCAGCTTCTTTATATTCCTGAATTTTACAGTCCAGATCTCGACCCTAAAACAAAATAGCATAATCTTTCATATTTTTTTCAGTTAAGATTTTAAAATCAAGCTTTCTTAACAACAGTTAATACATAGTAATCATTATATATCATAAGAAAGTAAGGACACACTGCCACTCTCTTCTCAACTAGGCCTTAATCTTGACCTTGAACCAACCTTGAACAAACACTACTATAGTTTCTGACAACTCAAGGCCACATCCCTAAGATGACCCTAGCCACCCTAAAGTGCCTGCCTGAGAAAACTCAGGACTGCCAAAAGAATGTGCCCTAAAGATAGGGCTCCCATCTCCCAGCCTCTATGGAAGGGTAGGAGTCTAATTTTGATAAGCACCAGTTAGAGAACCCAGATGGGTTTCACATGGACTAACTCCTACTTCCTGATTTTTGTAATTTTTCACTTCCCTGACTCTGCTCAGGCCCTGCTGTTCCCTCTCCCTACTCCCTCATTCTCCCTGAACACCCAGGCACCTCTGTACAAGTCAGAATGGAGCTCAGCTCTTTCCCGTAGTGTCAGTAGTTACACAGTAAAATCTATTTCATAGCTTTAACTAATGTTCAGCTATTTTATCTTTGACATCACTCAAGAACAAAACCCTTATAAAGGAGAAAAGTTATCACGCACACCTCCAACCTAAAGTATTTTTATTATATTATCTAAATATTTACCCACATAAAAGTAGGAATAACTTTCCTCCCAGTTAGAGTTTTAGATAATTGTAAAAACCTAACATGTATATAAGTTAAAATGTAAACCAATAAAATTCAAATCAGTGATATTAATTTAATATAAAGTGATGATATTTGGTGAAACTAAATTTGTGTTTACATTGTACATATGATACTACCTGCTATAGTATAGATTCTTTTGAGTTTGGCATGCCCAGCCTACCATGGATATTGGGATAACTGAATTCTCCTTTTCTCTGTTTCTCAGAAATACAGCACTATTGATCTATGAGAGATCCCAAGTATATCATGTAAGCATTTACTCCATCTCTGTCCTACCCCTCACTGGCGATAAGTAAAATAATAATACATATTATTAAGGCCAAAAACTAACCATGATCATAAATGACAAACATCTAAAATTGCCTGGCAGTGTCTGAATAATTAAGGCCAAAAACTAACCATGATCATAAATGACAAACATCTAAAATTGCCTGGCAGTGTCTGATATAATACCCATTCTGACTATGCTTGTGTTGATATGTTTCAATTATCACAGAAATGAAAACACTAAATGTTAAATTCTCTTAGAGAATACTTATAACCTGATCCCTTTTACTGTAAAACACTGAAAAATTAGAGACAATTTGAGAAGTGTTCCTCTGAAGAAAAGGATGGGTTAAATCTTTGCAGGATGCAAAACACAGGCCCCATAGAGAGCAGAAGAGGCATTTGCCAGGGCCTTGGGGAGCATAAGTGGAAAACATGAAGCTATTCACAGACTATTCATGACAAAGTTGTCATCAGATGCAAAGGAAAAGAATTTATAGGCAATGAGACAATCCGTGAGAAATTACTTCTAATCAAACAATATGAGGTCAACTAACTACTTCTAATGCACTTTTTATTTCTTTTCAGTGCAATGTGCAAATATTTGCTTAGCATTTTCTCTCCTTCCACACAGGGCCACAACAAGTCAGAACTATAGCAAACATTCACTTGCAGCCTGGCTTAAGCACACTTTCCTGATAGATTCTGGGCTCAAGGAGATCAAAGCTTGTTGGAATTCAAAAATATAGTGAATTGAATATTTGACTCCTTATCAAAAAGACTGTTTCATTTCACTCCCTTAATTTAACTTTATATCACTTTCTTTTTAATCCTACAGTTTATTTGAATTCTGTTGGACTTTCATGATGTTTCTGTTCTCTCATGTTTCCCTTAAGATGCAAAAAACATTTTTTGACAATAGATCATTCATTATAACATGTAGTAGACATAAAAGGTGAGATGTAAATATACAATTGACCCTTGAACAACACAGGTTTGAAGTGTGCAGGTCCATTTATAAGCAGATATTTTTCAACCAAACACAGATTGAAAATACAGTATTCACAGGACTGAAAATTCATGTACGTGAAGGGCTGACTTTGTCTACATATGTGAGAATTCTGCAGGGCCGACTGTGGAACTTGAGTATGAGCTGATTTTGGTACACACAAAGGGTCCTGGAACCAATCCCCCGCATATACCAAGGAATGATTATATATATTTTTCCAGTCTGCTTTCATTTCCATCCAAGAGGACTCCAGCAAAGCTTTCTCTCATATGGAAAAAAAAATAATAATAATAAAGTTAAAACAAGATCATCTTTCAATATTTCCTTTAGTTTCTCTGATATGGTAAAACATATCCAGTCCCTGAAAGATCATTATCTTACATGCCTTCCTAAATGGCTTCAGATGAGGAAAAAAAGAAAAAGAGAGAGAAAAGGAGAGAGAGGGAGAGAGAAGGAAGGAGGAAGGAAGGAAAAGAAAAAGAAAAATTTGCCTTAAAGAAATATTAATGAAGCTGTCTGCTAGCTTCTTATATCAACCCAATATTTATTACTTTAGAAAGACCATACATAAGCACAATTGTCTCTATAAATATGGCTTTGTATAGGTAATTGTCTGCTCCAATTGTCATGTTAAAGGAACTTAAATTTGGCCTGAGGGTGCCTCCTTACCTTGAGTTCCTACACAGCAAACTGCAACCTAGCTGAGCATATAAACAAACCAAAACTTAAGAGTACAACAAACCCCTGAGTTTCAACCAATCACAGGCAGCCTAATCATCACACCATACCCAAATAAGGCAGATGCCTACTTGTAGCCAATCAGGTGATTCCTCTATTCTGCTTGTACCTGGCCTACAAAAGCTAGCTGCTCTTGCTGCTGGGCAGAGCTGTCTGAACGTCCTCTGGTTCTGAGTTCTACCTGATTCATGAATCATTTTTTGGCTCAAATAAACTCTAAATTTAATTTGTGTAAAGTTTTTATTTTAACAATTTGGCATCAGAGTAGGATCCAAAGGAGACTTTCAGTGACCTCTAGGAGCACCAAGTGACCACACAAAGGTACCTGCCAGATTGTGCACACTGATCTCTTGCAGCAACTGGAGGTAATGAGCCAGTTCCCTCATGGATGCAAGTTCCACAAATTTGTGTTTTGAGCTCTCTGAGTTTATTTGAGCAATTTTTACTTGACTAGGTACAGGATCGGATTGGATCTGATAATTGAATTGGATCTAGTTAGAGGCCTCAAGTAGGTACCTTTTGAAAGTGGGTTCCACTAATACACTGCTGGTGGGACTGCAAACTAGTGCAACCCCTGTGGAAAGCATTATGGAGGTATCTTAAACAGATTCAAGTAGACCTGCCATTTGACCCAGCAATCCCATTACTGGGCATGTACCCAAAGGAAAAAAGGTCATTCTGTAACAAAGACACATGTACCCGAATATTTATAGCAGCACAATTCACAATCGCAAAGATGTGGAAACAACCCAAATGCCCATCAATACATGATTGGATTAGTAAGCTGTGGTATATGTATACCATGGAATATTACTCAGCTATAAGCAATAATGAAGATACGACATCTCTATGGTTCTCCGGGAGAGAGTTGGAACCCATTATATTAAGTGAAGTATCCCAAGAATGGAAAAACAAGCATCACATGTACTCACCAGAAAATTGGTTTCCCTGAACATCACCTAAATACACATCTAGGAACGACACCAATCGGATATCAGACTGAGGTGGGGGGTGGGGGAGGGGATGGGGGTATGCCTACACAATGAGTGCATTGCGCACCGTTTGGGGAATGGTAACACTTGAAGGTGCTGACTCGGGAAGGGTGGGGTGGGGGGGGAGGGACATATACCTACATGATGGGTGCAACGCGCACTACCTGGGGAACAGACACGCCTGGAGCTCTGACTTGGGGGGAAAGGCGGTACATGGGCAACGTATGTAACCTGCAATTCTGTATCCCCCATAACAATAAGATGAAATAAAAAAAAAAAAAAAAGAAAAAAAAGAAAGTGGGTTCCTCTGAATCTAGGGAATCTGGGACTCCAGGAGTCTAGGAGTCTACTTTTTTGACACATTGGCTAAATTTATTAAAAAAATTATGGGACCAGAACATATGGATTTTTTTTCAATGGGTTTAACCTTATTAAGGACAACTCAGAATTACATGACCACAGTGGGAAAGTTTTAACCTAGATAAAATTATTCGCTGGTAAGGCACATTAGAAAAGGAAGGATCCAAGGTACCACAAAAGCAATGGATGCATTCTTTAATGGTACACAGAGGTATCAAAAAGATTAAATGAATCAAAGATTGCCTCATTAGAAGATTCCTTAGAGAAGGCAAATGAAAAAATCTTAAAAGTCTTTTCTACAAATATTAGTTAACTCAAAACCTTTAGCCATCTGGGTGGCTAATCTTGTTCCATTGGCCAGAAAAACAATTTGCCTCCAAATACTCATAAATAAATTAGTAAGGTTTGTATTCTTGTACCTGGCATGTGGCTAAAATTTTTTAATGAAAACTATAAAATCCATTTTTGTGTATATGTTTATGTATGTCAGTATGTATGTATGTTATATATGTGTGATATTTTTCTACTTCCTTATGGTATTGCCAAAATTAAATTGTGAAAGAAATCGATTTAAAGAAAAATAAGTGCTTATATAAAGTATTCCCTAAACTTTTAGAAACTAAACCTAAAATGTTTTCTAAGTACACATAATCTGGGATAATCTTTGGTAAATAAAAGCTAGTAAAAGTGTGTTGGTTTGACTAAAGCAGGCATGTCTTCAGAGTTGTCAGCATTAAGTGTAACACAGATGTACTTTTCTTATCTAGGTTTATTTAGTAAAATAAGTTCATGTTATCTCCATATTACAAAACTTATCAGCAAGAAAAATAACTTAAGGTGATGGCTGGCTGTTTAATGTCTCATTTTCACAAGTATTCTAAGCATAATTGTTAAAAACAAGACTTAAATAAGATAAAACACCCATGTGAAGAATGTCCTTCCTATACCAGAAGGTTTTATTTAACATTCTTATCACAAAAGACAAAAAGTTGAGGCTGAGGGAAATCTGTACAAACAACAATTTAATTCTCAGGCTTAGCCAAAACCAAACCAAACCAAACCAAACCCTAAGACAATGGAGATAAAATTTTGCCTCTTCTGTAGTTTCTTATTCCAGAGAGACTAAAGATTTTGGGGACTGTTAGTAAACATTCTGTATCACATTAAAAAATTGTATTATGAAAAAGTACATGTCCTAGAACTCATGATTCATAGATTTTTCAATCTACTGATTGCTGGTGTGACAGATCACAATAGCTTGCTTCCTAGTGTTCACTGGAAATTAAGGTCACTAAGAGTTAAGAATTCTAATTAATATATATAACTAAAATTACTAGAAATAATAAGGAAAACAACTCTGTATGCATGTATACAAAGAAAGTAAGATGTGCTTTTGGTAAGAAAAGCTATATGTTATGAGGAAATGTTTTTGTTTTGTTAAAAGAAAAAGAGAATAATTTTTGTTCTAAAGTAGAATGATTGTTCCAAAATGAGAAAGAGGAGAAGTATAGAACAAAAACTTAGTGGATATAAGACTGTTGAAAGTTTGTAGAAGAGGAATCTTGGAAAAAGAATTTTATATGTGATCAAGCTGGCTAAGATTAGAAAAGAACTATTTGTTAAGTTTTTCTAAAAATTAAGCATTAATATCAAAAATACACTGACAGAAAATTAGAATTTGGTTCTCTCTGCTAAACAAGGTTTTCCTGGAGTATTGATCCACTTCTAATAGGAAACCATGAGAAGTAAAGTTTATCTTTTGGGCAATTGGCCTAGGAAACAAAGATTCTGTGTTTTATTAAGATAATTTCCTGTTGTCTTTATTAGGTTTTTGATCACCTAAGAAAACTGAGTCCTTTCTATTTAAAAAGCAAGGTTCCTTTACAACTATGTAACTTTCTCTGAAGTCTTTTAATTTTGACTCTCCTTAAATGAATATTGTTCACAGTGACCTGTGATCCCATTTTAATCAAGTATTTTAAACCTTTTGATATTTTTTGAATACTTTCCAAAATCAAATACTAAATTAAGATTTTTTGACCTCAGACTAACTTGGGGAGTTTCAATATGGACCTCTGAAATATCTCAAAGGAATTTTTTTCCTCTTTGTTTATAAAAAGAGAGTTGTTAAACTAATTAGGCTTATTTGATGTATTAATTTGCAAGGGAAGCACTGTCAAATAATAACTGATGCTAAACATTTTTAAAGTTATATTGTATGGGTATATTATTACTGTGCTCCAGAAATTGTATGAAATTCTGAGAAATCTGATAGTCTTGGTAGAACACTATCAGTCACAATCCAGTTATTATATTAAAATATTGTATGTGCAGAAATAACAAAATTTCTTTGTCAATTGCATTACAATGAACTTTCATCAGATATTTAACCATGACTTAATCTTGTTCATTTCTTTTACTCTGGGACTTTCCTGAAAGCTATTACAAACAACTATTATATAACATAATAAATGTTTCATCTTTGAGGAGATGGAAAAAACTCTGACAAGTACAGGTTTCTGATAACTTTAAGATCATATCATTAGACTGGATAAGAATTCCCAGAATTCTAATAAATAAGCTTATTGGTTCATAAAACCGCTAACCCAACATCAAGCAAAAAAAGAATTAATTGAATACCAAAGAAGTGCTTTGGCCGGTTTTCATGTTAAGTCAGCCAGTACTGAAATTGTTAAGATACGTAATTTCAATGAACTCCATAAGATTGATCCAAGTCAAATAACCTATGATAATCTATTTAAAAAATCATGCTATGCATCTGAATTGGAGAAACAAAACTGGTATTTAAAAGGATGTAAATTCAGTGTTAAGTGTGGACTCATGGAGGGCCTAGACGGTCATCTGATCCTTCCTGCGTCCACAAACCTTCCATTATTAAAAGGTCTGCACTCCTTAACTCATCATAGAAGAGATAAAATAATCCAAACTATGAAAAAATAATGATGAGGTGACTTCTAAAATTCCTAAAACGGTTTCTAACCAATGTCTGGTCTGTCAAACCCATAATTTTGATAAGACAATAAAAACCTCACATGGTACATTTCCAGCACCTGCTAGATCATTTGAATACTTACAGATGGATTTCATTCAATTGCTGCCTTCAATTAATGTTTTCTGGTTGTATAGAAGCTTTTCCCTCATGTAGGAAGGTTGATGTTATAATAGTAGCTAAAAGGTTATTAGAAAACGTGTTTTCTTTATGAGAAATTCCTGGAGAAAATTCTCCTGGTAGAGGTATCATTCCACTGTACAAGTTATAAGGTATTACAAACACAATCGCATTTGGCAAAGCTAACTGAATCAACTGTATTGCCTTGGTCAAAGGTATAACTGATTGATGGCAATCATTCACTTCCATTGGAAAACATAGATTGACTCCTAACGAAATAGTTCCTGGAAGGCTTAGGCCCCTAATAATAGAACTTCATGAATCTGACATTCTTATAAACTCTGATATGACTCAATATTGCAAGGTTTTAAAGCATTATACCAAAGTATATTTTCACCAGGTAAAAGCAGCACTGTGTAACCCACCAACTGATGACAACTAGATCTTTCACAATCTAGAACCTGGAGATTGAGTCTTTTGGAAAAAACACCAGAGAAAGAGTGCACTTGAGCCCCACTGAAACGGACCATACCAAGTTCTTCTCACCAGCCACACTGCAGCAACACTTCAGGGCCTTGAGTCTTGGATCTATATATCTCAACTCAAGAGGGCCCCTCTAGGATCCTGGAATTGTAAGACCATGGAGACCTCAAGGTAAAGCTGACCGGAGAAGTTTTTCCCCAGAAGCAGATGGCATTCTAGATGTGAACAGCTTTCCCAAGATCATGAGTCAAGACTTCTCTCCCCTGTCACCATGAAACCTATGTCCCCTTTCCTATTTTTCTTGTGTTTCTTTTCTGCTTATACACAGCAAGATAATGTGATAATTAAGATTTCATACTCAATAGCTTCTGCAGGAAACTTGACTGAATTTTGTACATGTCACATTAAATCTAAAGCCCCACGTGACCTTAGAGATCTTGTGGTTCACCCTGTAAAAAATTTCACTGATATTTCAAGTGTGACTATTTGTTCAAGTTGCACATCTGGTCCTTTCTATAGGGTTAGATCTTTAGATTTACATATTCAGATTCCTTGTTTAAGTCTATCTGTAGGAAAACCCTACAGTGAGGGTTTTATGGTTAAATTATTCCCCAAACTGGGTAAGAAAACCAAAAGAAAAAAATAATTTGATAGTTTGTAGACAAATTAATAACCCTAACCCCTTAATTGTCCAAATCCTCCAACCCTGCAATGATTCAATAATGAAGCCTTGAATAAATATTACTAGTGCTTTCCTAGGTGACTTCTAATTCCATTACTCCTAGTTCCACTACACAAGGAACTGTCTGTTGTGCCTCTCCAGGATGTATTTTTATCTGTGAAGGATTTAACAATCAACCATATGTGTTAGGCAACTCCATGTCTCAATAAGTGGAAAATAAGGGGACAATGTGATTAGAGATTCTAATAGTACCACTGTCACTCTACAACCAAGTGGAAACTGGACAATTGGTCTACACCTCTTGATTTGTACAATGGACTAAAGAGGAATTTTCCAGCAGGTTTAAATCCCTCTAAATGGGTATCTTTTGTAGAATGCTCCTTCCCTGGCTTGGCACAAATGTAAATGAGAATATGACTTGAAATCTGTTTCAAACATTAGCTACTATAGCTGACTCTACTGCAAAGGCTATAGTTGTATAACAAACTTCTTTAAATTTTCTTGCTAACATTGTTTTAGATAACAGGATTGCTCTGGACTACCTGTTGGGTGAACAGGGGAAAGTGTATGCAATAGTTAACACCTCTTGCTGCACTTTGATAAATATGTCTGATGTGGTAGAAATTCAATTGTAAGAAATTAACAAACAAGTTACTTGGTTAAAACAAGCATATTCCTCTTCTGACTCATTTTTTCTTTGATCTGATTTTAATTGGTTTGGTTCATGGGGGCTCCTATTAAGGAATACACTTCACTCTCTTAGTATTATCCTCCTGATAGTCATCATAATAGTCTCCCTGGTACACTATATTCTCTCAAGAGTCTGAAATATTTGTAGTCAGCCATCTGTTGTACATCAAATGGTCTCACTACTGTTATAATAACAAAAACACAAAGAGTACATAAAGAATCATTCAACTGACCTGATGCCATGAAATGTGAATTCCATCGTGAGAACAAACAATTCCATTATGATGGTGACAGAGAGTGGCATCAATGCCCAAAGTTTTGGTTAATCTCTCAAAATTAAGAAGCTGACCAAAAGCAGGGAATTGTTAAATTAACTTAAATTTGGTCTGAGGCTGCCTCCATACCTTGAGTTCTATGTAACAAATTGCAGCCTAACTTAGAGTATAACAAACAGCTGAGTTTCAATGACTGATAGCCAAATTATCACACCAATGCCCAATTAAGACAGATGCCTAGCTGTAGCCAATCAGATGATTTCTCTATTTTGCTTCTGTGTACAGCCCATAAAAGCTCACTGCTCATGTAGCTGGACAGCACTTTCTGAATGTTCTCTGGTTCTGAGTTTTGCCCAATTCATGAATCATTTTTGGCTCACATAAACTCTGCTAAATGTAATTTGCCTAAAGTTTTCCTTTTAACAGTTATTTGTGCTTTAAACAGAAATTTGTGCATCAAAATAGCATTCCTTTCAGGAATCTATCCCCAAACTGCAATACCATTTTTCATTTCCTATTGTCATTTTTAAACTGTGTTAGTTGAAGAAATATGAAATTCTACACATTTCATATCAACTTCTTCATTGTTTATGAGTGAGCAAAATTATATTATTTTCTGTGAGTTCTGTTGCCATATGGAAGCACATTCTCTGGGTGACATTTATTGTCGACCTGACAATCACCTTCTTACACTCTCTTTGAGTGGAAGTTGTGTGTCTGCTTCCTGCACTGATATTAAGTACATGACTTCCACTAACTAAATAAATATATAGACGATTGAAGGGGAAAAAAGAATAAGACCTTTAATAGTAGGCCTCAAGTGAAATGTCAAAAGGAAACAGACAAACTTCCCTTTGCCCTCTGGGTAGAACTTTAAGAAGAAATGTAGCTGTTATTAGTATTAAGCAGGGGATGTGTTTAATCAACAGGAAGATGGAACACTGAAAAATTAAATTAATCCAAGAGCTGGGTCTTGTGCTCCTCAAGTTACTCTTCCTATAATTTTCATTTTGCATGTTTATCTCCAAGAAAAACTATTTGCTTTGCACTTATAGTGTTCTTTAATAAACACTCGGTGGATTATTTTCTGAGGATTTAATCAAGGTAGACAAGTCAGTCACAGATTAAGACAAACAAATTATGCTTTGATAGAAAGAAATATAGTTTTTTGTGAAGTAGTCTGATTTTAACTCACCAATATGAAAAGCATTTCTTTCTTTCTCTAAGCTATCTTCCAAGTAAAATTCAAATGTTTTTGATGAAATGTCACACCTTAGATTAAGACATTCTTATTATAATATCTGTAAGTGCATTCTGTTTCCTTAACTTTGTCTTTGAGAAATATTCTTTGAGAAATATTTAATGGTGACTTTTATTGTTAAAACAATTTTAATGAAGAGTATTGACTTTAACCAATATTAATGTTGCCCTAAGTCTATACTGCTGACCAAAAAAAAAACGCTTTCCTTCATTAAGATCACTCAAAAGTTGCAATGAAACAGTTGATGTTTTTTTTTGGTTTTTTTTTTTTTTTAATTAGCTTTGCAGCTTTTATTAGCTTTGCGGCTTTTATTAGGTTTGTCTCCTATGCCATGAACTCACAGGGCATAGGTTCCAGCAAGGCTCAAGGTCCTTTTCTTATGCTTCTTACAAAGTGTGCTATGCACGGATCCGGTCCCAGCACCTCAGGCTCCTCTCCACTGCTTCTCACAAAGTGTGAGACACCTATTATGCCATGAATTCATAGGGAATAGGTTCCAGCAGCTCGGGCTCCTTTCCGTTGGTTCTCACAAAGTGTGCTTCTCTGGGTGGAGCAGGCTGGCGCTTCAGCTGAACCCAGGTACCTTTCTCTTTGGCTTCCTTCTTTTTCTGATCATTTTCCTTCACACGTTTCAGGAAGCTATCTCGGCTCTTAGAGTGCTTAATGTGCTCAATACACACATTAATCCTCTTGGCAAGAATCTTGCCCTTAACTTGTTTGTTTACAACAATTCCAACAGCATGCTGGGTAACATTGTAGACTCTTCCAGTTTTACCATGGTAACATTTATGGGGCATGCCTTTTTGAAGAGTACCCATTCCCTTGATGTCTACAATATCACCTTTCTTGTAGGTTTGCATGTATGTGGCCAAAGGAACAACTCCATGTTTTCTAAAAGGCCTAGAGAACATGTATCGGGTACCTCTCCTCTTTCCCTTTGTGTTTGTCATTTTGGCGAATTACTGGAAGATGGCGGCTCCGGCCGAAAGCACAGTCGATGTTAACTTCTAAGGTTTTGCAAATCTGTAGCCCAAACTGTACTATTTGATAGATTAATGGTATCTCCTCTCTCCCTCATCCCAGTTATCCAACAATAGATTGACTTTGAAATGCCAAGACCTTAAAGAAATGAAGAACAACTCAAACACAGGCCTCTAAATTCCATCTTTGATTGTCATTATAAAGTTTTAAATCCTAAAACGATTTGATAAAAATTAATCCTTTTATTAAAGTTGGTAATAGAAGTACTTAAAACCAGTTTAAAAGACCAAAGGAGAGCATTCTCAGAAGCCTGAATACAATGAAACTATAATGTTAAAAGCATATACAAAGGACAAAATAACCTCTGGATTTTAAGGTTGGAAGAAGCTTGAAACATTATTCTGCCCTACTTCAGTTTAAAATGAAAAAGCTGCCCTCATTAATTCACTGGGTTGACATTTTAAAATGCTGTTCCCTCACACACAGATCTGCATTATATAAGCATCCTTCCAGTGGACCTCAAATTTTAGTGTACTTCAGAATCATCAAAGTTGCTTGTTTAATATGTATATTCCTAGACTGTATCAACAGAGGCTCTGATTCAATAAATCCAGATAGGGCCCAGGAATCTGTATTTTTAACAAGTGTTCTAAAGTGACTCCAGGACAGATGGTCCATAGACCACACTTTGAGAAACAGTGCTAGACGATAACGTAAATGAGCCATATATTTAATATTTAGCCCATCAATGGAAATATTTTGTCCAATGCAATTCTAAAGGCAAAAGATATACTTAGGAAAGGCAAAGTTTAATAAGAGTCATTTTATAATAGCATGTTTTTAAAAGCCTGTGACATTACTTAGGAGAATATCAAAAAAAAAAAACTGAGGTAAAGGTGGTAGGGGAGGAGATCCTCTGTCATTCTATTGAAGAAACTGAAGACATTTCCCTAGAATTTTGGAAGTTCACGCTAATGGATTGCATAAAGAGTGGGGTAAATGTCAAGCCATATTACGCTCTTAAAAGCAAAATTTAAAAATCCAGTTTCTAAATAGTTACTAAAGAATGCCATGTAATATCATGACATTCATGTCCAACAATATAAATGAACATCATTTGGTTCAGTTACTATTTTTTTTTCAAATTGTTTTAGAGTTAGTATTCTTTCTGCTGAGATAAATGTACATGAATAAAAATAAAATGGCAAACTCACTATCTTAAGAGGAAGTCATATGAAATAATGCTTTCATCTATAAAGTACTGGGTTGTTTTTTAAAATAAACTACTTGAATTATTTTGATTCTATTTCTGAACATTTATGTTTATATAAATTTACATGCCCGCTAAAGCCATACCACAAATGTCATAAATTCTACTGGGTTTATGAATTGCTTTCTATTTGTGCATTACAACATTTCTTTTAAATGAAACTAGTTTTGCTTTTCAATTATTACATTTAACAATTTTAAGTAAAAATCAGCGGCCTTACCTTTTAACTTTTTTTGTTAAAAAGGTCGAAATATTTTGTAGTTTAAACAAAGAAAGTAAATAGTATAAACCAAATGACTTTCCTTTTGATACTTACGAAAATCATGAACAGATCAGTTTAAAAGTACAAAAATATGAGACACTCACATTATGTACAGCCTTCCCAAACTAACAAAGTCCAGACCCATAGAATTGGCACAGGGCAAATTCAAGGAGGCCTATCTATTCCTGGATAGAGCTGCCCAGGAAAACCAGAGGACCCTGATAGTACTCATCTCTCTGAAGAGGACTTCACCTCTTTGAAGATAACACTTAGTTCTCTCAATCAGCAGAAATCCCAGCAATGCCAATAACTGAGGACAGTCCTGATGTGTTGACAACTCCAATGTGTGGACACCTGATGTGAACTCACATCATGAAGGATGGTCACCAATGGCACAACGGTCACACTCCAAGAGTGTCCCTCATCCCTAAATAACCAATTGTGTGGGGGTGGGGGGTGGCCTCAAACAGAGCTGCCTCACTATGAGCAGTGGCTTTGAAAAGCAGAAAACGGTTTGTCTCTAATACTAGACCCAACACACCCAGTATGAAGTTCAACAGGGACCCTCTGAGAGCTAACAAGCCTGGTGGCTGTATGTCACTGCTAAATTCACTTGCAATAGTCTACTGACATCCAGTAGAGTTTCAAGAGTGTAGTAATCAACCCACTTACTTGGTTTATTTAAACATTTTTGCACAAACAAGAAACATAAGAAGAAATTTCAAATTTCCTTTTTTACAGTACAAACAGATCCTTGGAAAGTATTTGCTTCAAAGTTACTATCAGACCCATGTTAGAATTTGCATGTTTCTCCCTTTTGGCACGAATCTTCATACTGAAGGCTACAAAAACTCAGAGGTAAATATTAGCTTGTCTTCTAGGAAATATCCTGGGGGGTGGGGAGAGTAGCAATGAAATAATGAATAATTATATTAATAATAACTTCCAATATCGAGGGCCTTCTAGGAGCAAAGCTCTGATAGTCACTTTTTCAATGTTATTTCAAATCCCTATTAAAAACCTAACACAATAGGTGTTGTTACATTCTCTTAAGACAAGAAAAAGAAATAAGTTGCTCAAGAAAATGGATAAAGATTTGAACAGATGTGATGCCAAAGTCCACATACTTTTCATTATTTCAGACTCTGTTTTCTACGGAGAGAAAATAATACCATCATTACATTAAAACTTGTATGTGTGCACAAATTAATACACATGTGTTTCTGTGAGTATCTATATGTAATATAGAAATAGAGATAGATAAAGATAAGAACATAAGCGAGAATAAGCCAAGTAAAAGAGCAGCCTCCCCAACACCCCTAGTCCTTGTCCTGCCTCAGATGAAATTCAACATTTTCCAGTCATATGATAGTCAGAAAATCATTCCACCTCTCTGGAGTCCTGTTTCTTCATCTGTAAAATAAAATTAATAAGCAAGAATTCACTTTTCCTCAAAATTGGATGAGGCCACGTTAAACCCAAAGGAGCCTTAACAGCCAAAGTTGGAACAATTTGAGCAACAAAATAAATAATGCCAGTACTGGGTAGTAACCTATGTAATTTTTAAAAATCCATGAATTCATACTGTTATAAATAAATAATTGAATAAATACATAAATGGAGGAAAGGAAACAGCTCTTCCTTACAGGGGAATCCCAATAAGTAAATGTAGAAAGAATGAGGAAAATACATAATCACAATTAGGCAAATAACTGCACAGTAAAAGTTGCTGTAGGCAACTTCCCCGAAAGCTATTAAAATCAGTGGGTGAAGGTTTGAGAAGACATAGGTTATTAGCATAATCTCAAAGTATTTTACTCAAAATATTTACCAATCACAAAAGGAAAAATAGTAACTTTCCAGTAGAGAAATTCAGAAGACAGAACCTTAACAAAGTGATCAAAGTTAACATCACCAGTAATAATATATTATACCAACATCTTGTATCCCCTGATGTGATGTACTGAGAAAGATACGGTATCACTTCTGCAGTAGTCTTGCCCAGAATAGGTAACTTCAATCTAATTATGAGACATTAGACAAACCCAAACTGAGAGACATTCTACAAAGTAACTTGCCAGTACTCATCAAAAGTGTCAAGGTCATAAAAAAAGAAGGCAGAGAAGGGAAACTATCACAAATTAGATGATACTAAGGAGTGACCTAGGAGACTCAATGCAATATAGACTTCTGCATTGGATCCTAGAATAGACAAAAGATATTAAGGGGAAACTGGTAAAATAGTAACTCTCTGATTTTGATAATTGCACTACGGTTACATAAGTTAACATTAGGAAATGTGTTTAACTATAAACATAATACAATTAAACGTGAAGCATTAGGTTACTAAATCACATCCCATGCTTTTCTACCTCTGAGCCTTTTAGTACATACTTCCCTTTAACTGAAATGTCCCTATTCCTCTCCACCTGGCCAAATCTTTTCAACACTTCAAGTTCAAACATAATGCTAGCCCCTCCATGGTTCCTGTGGTCAGAGTCATTTCTTTCTCCTCTTAACTCCCACAGTGCTTTAACTATATCCTTCCCACGACATTTTTGATATTCCTCCGTGTACTTTAGCCATTGATATAAACAACTCATTAATCCTACCAGACAAGTTCATTAAATATTATCATATTATCTCTGTTATCCCACACTACGTCTGTAATTGTATCTGACACAGAGCTGGGGCTTGGTAATGGCTTTTGGAAAGACCCTTGATTACTATTGCCTTTGTAAACTTCAAGCTCATAAGTAACTAATAAATAATTCAGAATGGCAATTTATTCATATGCAGCAAGAACTAGAACTGCCAAGACAACAGTGAGTTCATGTCAGTTTAGCCAGCATATTTTTTCCTGTTATAAGAGGCATATATATATAGAAAGCTTAACTGGGATCGGAAGGTTGCTTGGGTACAAGGAGAATGAGTTGGGTGATTTTCATGAATAATCACAATAAGCTAGGTGGCTTGATCATAAAACTACACCTACCACCAGGGCCAGACTTCCCTGTTCTCAGGTCTGGGCCTCATCTCTGCTCAGTAGTCCACAAGCACTGACAAATTTTTCCTTTATGATTCTATTTGTCTGTTTCCACACTAACCATTCCTCCATGTTTGCAGTTCTCAGCCCTGGCTGCACTTTAGAATCTCCTGGACAGCTCTCAAAAATCCTAGTGCCTGGGCCATACCCCTAATCAATGAAATCATACTTTCTGAAGGTGGACCTCAGGCCTAAGTATTTCCGAAAGCTCTCCAGGTGATTCTAATGTGCAGCCAAGGTTGAAAACTAGTATTATTAATATATTGACATAATTTTTGTTTAGCTATGTTAATATCACTGAGCAGGAAATAGACAAGTCCAACATTTCCTGCTTTTTGCCCTGTTATTTGTTCTCTCCACCAGCACCACCCACTCCTGAAGATATGTGATCTCACCTATTTTCTATGGTGCCTATTAATTTAATACCCAGGTTTCTGGAGATGTCTTATCCTTACCCAAATGGAAAACCTTCAGGCAATATGGCACAGGTCTCTAGTACAGTACTACATTGTTAGGTGTATCAGCAACATAAGGTAGGACAAAATACTTTTGACATATATAACAGCTGGAAGGATCCAATAACTTACCTTGTACCATCAGTATTTGACAGAAATGATGTGGGAGACAGCTGGAAGAAAATACTAAAGAATTCGTAAAAAAAAAAAATAAATAAAAAATGTCCTGAGTGCTAACTTCTTTGTGGCTCAGTACTTGGATCTGTGATGTGATAGAAAAATGAATCAGAAAAAGATCAATCCCATATGCTGAGAGCCTGAAATGGTACAGATAATGTATATTGTGCTGGGTACCATGTGAGATAAAAATGCCATGAGAGTTTGGAGGCTGGGGTCAGGAGTGATTGCCAACCAGGAGATTATGGGAGCTTTTGTTTATGGAAAGGGAACCTTGTGTATTGGAACTTTTGATTATGGGAAAGGAGGTGGCATTTAAGTGGGGCCTAGGAGGCTGGGTAAGACTTGAAGATGTGAGGCTAGGAGGAGGGGCATTCTGTAAGGGAGTGAAGATGAAAAGGTGTGAAGCTGTGGAGATGAGCAGAGAACAGCAAGTAGTTCCATTTCCTCCCCATGTGGAAGAGAATAGAATACACCAATATTTGAAATATTCTGCCATTTGGGTAGTTTGGAAACTATTCCCCATTCAAGATTTAGTTAGATCTTGACCAGAAATTTTGAGAGTTCAGCTGTTCGCTTTTTTACACTCATAATCTGATGTGATGTGCCCAAAGGGTTGAGTAGTAGATGCAGAGGCCTCACCAATGCATTTGTATATTCCAGTCTTGAAAGGCCCCAAATTAAATTACAGAAGAGGGAACTTGAACGTAAAAAGATCAGCCATTTCAATGGTGATGGCATTTCCTATGAGGTGCAAGTTGGCCACCTGCCATTTCCTATGTTATTATTTACTTTAATAAAAAGAGAATAATGCCAGGCCTGTGAAAGTTAAGAGTAAATGTGGGTCTGAAGATGAGAAATATCTCTGCTAAGGGAGCAATCTGTGCATGTCATTCCTTAGGAGTCAGGGAAGTGGCAGTGACAGCTCAGCTGAGCGCAGAGCCTAGGAAGCCCCGCAGCTGTCTTCCTGCACTGCCTGTAGCCATCTCCATGGCAACGCCCCCTCCCGGGAGAGCAGCTCAGCCCATGGAAATAACCCATCATTTAAAAATTAACGCAGAGGACCCTGGATTGGATCCTATACAACAAATAACATTCTTATAGAAATGTCCTCTCTAAGGACATAATTAGGACAAATGGGCTGAATTTGAATATAGATTGTGAATTTATTTGATGGGTGATTCTCAAACTTCCATGTACTTCAGACTCACCTGACCGGCTTCTCAAAACACAAATTGCCAGACCCCATCCCCAGAATTTCTGATTCAGTATGGCTGGGATGGAGGCCAAGAATTTGTATTTCTAACGAGATCCCAAGTGATATTAATGCTCCTGGTCTCAGATCACACTTTGAGAACCACTGGATTACGTACTCGCATTGTATCAGTGTTAATTTCTAATTTTGATCATTGTACTGTGGTTACGTGAGAGAACATCCTTAGCCTTAGAAAATACTCACAGTAGTATTTAGGACAAAGGAGCATCATGTCTGCACCTTACTCTCAAATGGGTCAGGAAAATGACAGAGATAGAGATAGAGATAGGGAGACAGAGAAAAAGAGAGAGAGAAGATAGAAAAATAAACAGAATAATGCAAATGTGGAAAAATGATAATAACTGGAGAATCTGGATGAAGAGTATATGGGAGTTCACTATATTATTCTTATAACTTTTCTGGTACTTTAAAATTACATTAAAATAAAAAAAAATTAATTAATGGACGTAAAGAAAGTTATAGCAGCATATCATCCAAAATAGTAGCCACTAGCTACATGTGGTTAAATTTAAATTAATTAAAATTACATAAAATTTAACATCCAGCTGCTCAATTGCACTAGCAACACTTCAAGTGCTAAAGAGCCATATGTGACTAGTGACTACCGTATTAGCACACATATAGACCATTTCCAACAGCACAGAAAGCTCTATTGGACGGTGCTGACTACAGTTTAAAATATTCTAAGACCTGGAAGAAATCTTTGAAAAATTCAATATGCCAAAAGCAGCAACAGAAGTAGCAGTAATAGTTACAAACAGTAGGAGTCAGTTGTTTCTAAAATAATAAAGTTTATAGACAGAAAGTGCTAATGACAAAAAATGATCAAATTATAGCAAGTGGATCACAGTGTAGCTACATATGCAAATAGCTGTAGTTTTGCATGGATTAGTGACATATTTGCCAGGGCAGCTGTTCAATATCACTGCTCTGCATACGTCATCATCTTACTGATTTTCTTAACAATTCACTGGGTGAAGGAGAAATAGACCTCCAAGCAACCTGGTTCTTTTTTCCCCACTTTCCTCCAAGCAGAGCAGGGTCAAGAGCTGGATTGGGAAATACCCAGCAAGGCTGAGCTGGGGAGGGTGATCTGAGGGGAATGGCCAACACATGGGATATTTCAAACTTGTTCAGATATTTTAATTTGGCTATTGGTTTCATTTTGGGTGATACACCAGGTAATGTATAAAGCAGGCAAGGTTGGTTTTTGTTGCTATTTCTATTCCTTCTGAGCTTCTTTTCCTCCTCCTGTCTCTTCTTTTATGTCTCTCAAATACATGGCACCCTCAGGTTGTATCTGGCTGCCCAAAGTTTCTGACCCAAACAGGCCTGCCTTCTACTCTAAAGATTATCTTCTTTCTTCCCAGTATCATTTTTGGGGGATTCCAGTAACACCCAAGTGATGGACTGACTAAATTCACCCTACAGTGTGAATAGTACCAAATTCTCCCAAGGTGCATTTGGCTAACCCTAGTTTCCAGAATATTCTGGGAGATATTTCTGAGCAAGGTCTTCTTTGGGTGATCCAATCCCTGTGCCTCCCTCTACCTAACAATGACCCTTACTATAGCTACACATTGTCAATTTCCCTTCTTGCACCTTTCCAAGCAGTTTGACACTTACTTAGGTCTCAGTAAAATACACAGCTACTACTTGGAGAAAACATACAGTGGTAGGGAAAATTGCAAATACCTGAAACCATAAATCACAATTTGATAAATATGAAGGATTTCTGTGGGGGAAATGAGCCATATTTCCATTTCCAAATTTCTAGTGGAGAAAATAAATCATAGAGCTAGAATCCAAAAATCAGGAGATGTATTTCTACTCTGTCCAGGCCTCTGTTAGGGCATTTAAATGTCCATCTAAGCATAGGACCATTGTAGGAGATTTGCCTGTACCCCACCAAAAAATTGTTGAAGCTTTCTTCTGTAGCAATTCCTCCTTAAAATATATTCATTTTGACTGAGTTTGTTAAAGGAGGGAAAACCCTTCCTTAGAAACAAGTTTTCAATTACCTGGAGATAATCATTTTTAGCTGTAAGACATGAGATCCCAGGTCTTTATAGTTCATTCAACTTCTGGTTTGATAACTGCACTTTTGAGATATCTCTTTACAGAAGGCTTTTTGCCATGCAACAGATTTTTATTAAGACTTCCAAGAGAGAAGATGAGTCTCACCTCACAGTACTCTGTAATAATGCAGAAATTATCTTGCTCCACAAAGCTTGCATGGAACTTGACAATAGTTGGGTGGTCCAACTTGGAGAGAAGCTGGGCTTCCAAATTGGCCTGCACAGTCTCATTTGGATTTAGTTGTCCAACAGAGATTTCCTTCAGTACTTTTCTGCAGCCAGAAAAAAAAAAGTTTAAATACATTTAGAGCTGCAAAGCACATTTAACAGATATGAGCAAGTGGTATAGGGCCACCTAATTAATGCCCAGGTTGTGACCTACTCATAGGCCTGGTATTGACACTGTGTCTCCCAGTGGGCCCTGGGCGTGCATTCCTGTCCCAGTCAGTGACACAGCTTCCTCAAGGCCTCTGGCCTCCAAACCTCTGCAACCTACAGTTCTGCAGAGGGCTGACAATGAAGCTAATCTTGAGCAACATTTCTGGGGTGGCCCTTCTTCCGTCCCTCTGGATGTTTCGGTTTTCTTGATCTCTCATGGTGTCTATTTCCGCCTCTTTCTCTCTTGCTGTGTGTTTTGGCACTTTCCATATCTCTTTTCCTCTGTTTCTCTCTGCTTTTCTATTTTTCTCTCTACTCCTATCTTGGTGTCTATGTGTCCCCCTGTGTCTGTCTGTCTCTTTCTCTCTCTATATAAAATCTATTATATTTATATATAAAACCTGTCACTCTTTCTCTCCGTATCTGTCTCATTATCTCTTTGCCTATTTCTTTCCTTTTCTGTCTGTCTCTGCCTCTGTTTGTGTTTATTTGTGTATTTCTATGTTTTTACACATACGCACGCACTTCTCTCACTCTTTGGGCTCTAAAATTTTCCAAATCTATCAGTTTGGTATCAACAGGACCAATATCTATTTATTTTTTTTTAAAAGTATCCATGGCATATCATACTTTATAATTACCAGTATTTAAGAGAAAAAAAATAACTAAAAACATTGAAGAGGTATTTAGGATCTCTAGCATGTATAAATGGAAGAAGGACTCACTAAATCTCCAAATTGTTAATTTTAAAATTGTGATAACTCAACGAGGAGTGGACCAAAACATTATTTCTTCCCATCTAAAAAAAAAAAAAATAGTCTGATGAACAAACTAATTATAGTACTGCAGTGTAAACTAGATTGCTGGGGGAAAGCTCTTTAGAACTCCAATTATGCGTGCAGACAGATTCTGCTGAATGTAAGTGAGCTTTGGCAGTTCATTAAGGCAAGTTCTGCAGGACCTGTACTAGAAAAACATTTTGCAAAAATGTTAAGAGTTACTACTAATGCGGCCGGGCGTGGTGGCTCACGCCTGTAATCCTAGCACTCTGGGAGGCCGAGGTGGGCGGATCGTTTGAGCTCAGGAGTTCGAGACCAGCCTGAGCAAGAGCGAGACCCCATCTCTACTAAAAATAGAAAGAAATTATATGGACAGCTAAAAATGTATATAGAAAAAATTAGCCGGGCATGGTGGTGCATGCCTGTAGTCCCAGCTACTCGGGAGGCTGAGACAGGAGGATCACTTGAGCTCAGGAGTTTGAGGTTGCTGTGAGCTAGGCTGACGCCACGGCACTCACTCTAGCCTGGGCAACAGAGTGAGACTCTGTCTCAAAAAAAAAAAAAAAAGAGTTACTACTAATGCATATCAATAAAAAGTGTATTTAAAGCGGAAACTCTCTTAATCAAAGGCCTTTTAACCAACTAATAGATTAACCATCCTTCTCCAGTCCTTTCTACCAGATGCTGACAGATGCCCTTGACATAGGGAATACCCACAGCTAGTAGGCTCTCTCTGGCACACAAGTGAACGTCTGCCCTTTCAGTTGAGATGTATCCTTACTCAAGTTATTGTGTTTATTCCCAAGCCTGTTTATGCCAGCTGTGCTCATTACTGTACATTTCTGAGTTAAATATAACATAAATGGATAAACGGTGAGCATGAGTGTTATCTTTGCTAGGAAAACTAAGTCAAATGCTTACCAAAAAACTTGATAATGATAAGTTACAAAAAAATATAGTTGATGAGTAATTGACAAGACAGTTATAGAAAGTTGGTAAAAAATGTAAAATCTAGTATTCTGAATTCAGATTGCCAAATTCTCATTCCACTTTAGAGAAGATAAACCTGAAAAACTTAATATATTATGGGTGGAGTTTACCCAAAAAGAAGGGACCTCTAACCAGGGGACATTAGACGTTGGCTGTACATCCAAAAATTGGAGAAAATGTATAATAGTATGTTTTAAGTTGATATAAATGTTTTAATTAATGTCATTTTATTTTAAAGTAGTTTCTTTTATTTAACCAAGTACCAGTATCACATTGGTGAGAAGAGCTTTTACCATTTTTTAAAACGTGATTGTACTATTAACTTTTCATTAATTCAAACAAGGCTTTCCCTCCAGTTGCTTTACTATGGAAGAATAGTAATTTCCTCGGGCAGTATCATAGGTAGAGCTTATTTCTTGTTTCAGATACAGGGCCTAGAATTTTGATATTGCAGTCATCATACTATTAAATAATTTTTCCCCATCCCACTTCTCTGTGAGAGTCTATGATAAAAGATTCATTAAAATTTTAAGCTAGAAAATTTGTCCTAGAAGCTGAAAGCCTGAGGAGGAAAACTTAGAAAGTACCCTTATCCTACTGTGGTGTTGGGTAACATCTGACTTCTTTTCTAGACCAAGAAAAACTGGGTTATTTCTGTTCTCTAAAATCTCATAAGGACAACCGTCCAATCCAAGATGACCATTATGGGGAAGCCATTTTTCTTAAAATTCGAGTCCTGTAACATCTTAACCATTTTAAATGTTCTTCATGGTCTTGCCATTCTGAACTCATCCACCCCCCAAAAACAACCAAGGGCAGCCACTGGCTGCTTCCACAAAAAGCAGCTCAATTGCATTAGAAAGGGCAGCTCTACACCAGGAGCCTCAGAGGCAATGGGCTCCTGCTCTGCCATTTACAGGTGATTTAAATGTGACTGGATTTAGAAAGTTGGCATATTTGGCTCCCTTTCCCTAACAGGTGTTTTCCCATTGGTTTTGTTAGGTATTGAACACTCTATTAGGGCCCTACTTAATAATTAAGTGGATTCTAGGGAAATCTTTGCTTAGTAATATATTCTATAGAAAGACTGTTCAATCAAGAATTTGGTTCCAAATGACCTAATGTTACTAGGAGGGGCATCTCAGACTGTTAGTATACCCAAAGAAGCTTGAAATGGCATATGAGGCTGTTTTTCTGTAACTTCTGAAGATTACAAAGCAGCAGGCAAAGCTCAATGGCATCTTCAGAGAGCTTTTTCAGTAATTTACTGTGCCCCAGCTAGCATGCAGTTGTGAAAGTCACAGTGGTTAAGCATGACAATATAAAGCCTTACACAAACTTGCAATATTCTCTTGCTGTGAAGGAACAAATGCTATAAAAAGCTTCAAGATACTTAATTTTTCCGTGCCAACATCAACTATTGTGCAGCAGAGCATGAGATTTTACATATAGCTACCTGAGCCCTGTCTGGCAGCCTGGTGATAAAGCGTGAAATCTCATTTGCCCACCGTTTAGCAGATGAAGGTAGGGCTATTAAGACAGGTGATATCAATTATAATCATCTCTAGCTGATGCAGAGACATTCTACCTTCCTTGCCTAAAATCATGTCACCTAACTGATAGAGGAAACTCTCATTGCATGTCACTTAATACGAGATCCATATCAGCCAAAGACAGCATGGAAACCTACCAAGTCAAGGACAGCTTGTCACTTGCTCAGTGACTCTCAGCCTGTCACCCACTCCTAAATAACATGACAGATATTTATTTTATCAGAGCCTCAACGCAGGAGAAACTTTGACAGCAGCAAAAACAGGCATCCCTGGAGACCCACTTACTTGCAAACTTCCTATTCTCTTTCCCGAGTGACATGTTTCTTTCTTCCTAGAATCATTAGTGAACTGACAAACTTTGGAAATTTGAGATAACTATGGCTAATTTCATTCCCTTGAATGGTTTTATACAAATGGAGAAGATATTTTTAAGATATTAATCAAGGGTTATTTTTCCTCAGATTTCCATGGATCTTTTCATTTTCCCTGGTCAACCAGCAGCACACATTGCCTCAGGAAAAAGATGACATCACCACAGAGAATATGAGCCAAATCCCTGGCTTTCCAGTTCCCAGAGGAGAGATCAAGGTTAAAAAGAAAGGATCTGGAGGAACACTTAATTAGCAGGTGAGCATTCTTTCTGCCCTGAGGTGAGAAAGGAACCCTCTTCCAGAACAGGTAAAGGGAAGAGGGTCAGAAGCAGGTAAGAAAATTAGGAACTGCTGAGCTCTTGAAAATAGTTGCTTTGCTGTAGGCCAGGTCCAGAGAGGGAGTAGGAAGTGAACTCCAATATGGGTAAGAGGGCCTGAGAACAGGAGACTTTTGCTTTCCTTCCAAAGTAGGACATAGAAAATTGCAGAACCCCCCCCCCAATTTTCTTGTATCCAGCAAGGGGTAGGAGCTGCAGAAAGTTCTTCAAGGGGCATGCAAACAGATGGGCCTGAGACAGCTCTACAATATCCAGTATCCACATAAGGTGTGTGGAGCAGCAGAATGATGTCCTATGCAGTCAGACCTACCTCACTGAGGGCCAGTCAGCTGGTGGGACTGACAGGCTTTGCAGTAAGTCTAGAGATAATGATCTACAGTCCCTTTTCTTGTGATTTAACCATCAACAGTCATTCATTGCATATATACTAGTAAATACCTGCTACGGGTCTACAGTGTAGTGGGCACTGGGGATTCATGGTCCCTGCCCTTGTGTCTACTGGGGAAGAAAGACATTAAATAGATAAATGTGCATGAATGTGTATGTGTATATATATGGCTGTACTTTTAAAAACTTCAAACTGAAATGGATGCTATGAAGTTGGGGTAAAGGATATCTGAGGCCCTTTTGATTTCAGACTGATGTGATCAGCAACTACTGCACCCCCGTAGGACAAAGCCACAGAAAAATAGATTTTAACTTCCACTTAGACGAGAATAAGTTTTTGGGTTTTGTTTGCTTTTTTTGATTCGTCATTTACCTGTTTAACAAAGACAGATTATTAAATATGCCCACGAGTTTTAAAGTAGATTTTTCATCCATCTAGCAAAGCAGCAATTATTTTTATCCACCTTTCTTAAATGGGAAGGTCCCATTTTTTTCTAATTTACAAGAAAATAGTTTCATTATAGAAAAATTTGAAAGTACAATATAAGGAAAATATTACCACAATCCACCATAGAGATAATCAGCATTAACATTTTGGTGTATTTCCTTCCAATCTTTTTGCTACACGTTTTTTTTTTTTTAACAGTAGAGGCCAAACAGCTTATACAATTTGATAGCTGCTATTTTCATGAAACATTATCGCAGCCGACACTTGTCATCTGTGGCTGCCCAGCTTCTTTAGACAGCTTCCCTACATTGTAGCAGATCCCTGGGCTGTGAATCCTGCCTCCCCCAGAGAGAGAAAAACAGACAGACAACCAAACCTACTCCTCCCCATTTTCCTTGAGTTTGGGTACTGGTGTGTGGCCTAGGTTCTGCCAGTCAGCTGCACCCACCTGAGACTTGGATGTGGGTGTGAGCTTCATAAGGAAACGGGGTAGCAGGGTTTCCCTTTTGCTGATATATGTGCCATCAGAAACGGCACGGCCCTGGGGTCAGGGGCAACAGGGCACTTCAGCAGTCATGTTCTGGCCTCTAGCCTGCTCCCCCCTGCTCTCCCACCGCTACCGTGAGCTATCTGGGTTCTGAGACAAATCCCTTTCTGCTTAAACTGGGCAGAGTGGCTGCTCTTATTTGCACCTGGGTGCCCTGGCCAATGCAATTATTCATCACAGAAGCATTTTCAGGTGTTACCACAGATCAATGTAAACACTTTGGGGCGATGAAAACTAAATCTCCAAAGGTTTGATTCATTTGGGTTAATTTTTTTTTTTGTCTTAGACTCTTCAAAGGGATTTAAGGCCATAGTATTGCTTTCTCAATTTATAGGTACATAGAAATATGACAGCAAAAAACATCCTGTTTTAAACTTATTTCATTTCTCTTAATATGACATAAACTCTAAAAAGTAAAGAGGCATGAAAAAATATAATGGCAGAGAGTAATATTTATTCAAGAAAGTGGCACATTGATTTAAAGAAATAAAAAGCCAGGAGCCAAAGTTACCTAAAGAAGTAGCTGACAAAACAGAGTAGAAGTTAGTAGAGAGGACACTACAGATGTAATTTTATTTCTGTTGTTTTTCCTTCCCTTGGCAAATCAAAAAATATTCTTAATGTCTGTGGTCAGAGAAAAGGACAAAATTATTTTATGGGCATCATCATATGCCATAATATGCATTGCTTTTTTTTTTTTAACAATTAAATCCCTGGACCCAGCTCATTTGTGGCCTAGAACTCTCCAGTTCATCTTGTCTGTCCCTCTGCACCCCTGATCACAAGCATGTAGCAGTGGCTTTGGATAGAACCAGAGGTCAAATGACATCATGGTGCACTGCATGGATGGCAAACTGCAGGCACCCAGGACAGACATCCGCATGAGAAGTCATGGGGGAGTGAAGAAGTGAGACAAGGAAGGGAAGAAAGCCATCAAAGGGTATATAACCAAGACAGTAACCACTGTGGGCAACTGGAGCTTAACACTGTCGAGGAACTCTGAGAGCTAGTGTAGAACATGAACCTCAGTGTTCCCCTGCCCAATGGGTGAGGAGTGAGGGGGCTTGGCTGGTGATCCACCAACTCCCACTATTCACTAAGACTGCTCCCTGGGACTATTAATTCCTCTACTCATCTGCCTTGCCAGAGCACAGAGGACCCTAATGGCTGGCAAGAGGCCTCAGGCAGAATTGCAAATAATTAATAATAACAATAATAAGTAAATTGATAAATAATACATTTAGTAAACAAAGAAATAAGAGTAGAATTATTTCAGACATTTTTGTTTGGCAAATATACTATTCCTGGCTCCTGTCTAGATTACATTTTCATTTGTAGTGACAACTTCCATGCAGTGTTTTTTTCTTTTTTTTTATTTCAGCATATTACAGGGGTACAAATGTTTAGGTTACATATATTGCCTTTGCCCCACCTGAGTCAGAGCTTCAAGCGTGTCCATCCCCTAGGCAGTGCGCACCGTGTTTCAATGCTGATACTGTAACACATTTTACAAGTTGCCTTTTACTTTTAAGGAACAGAAGATAAACAGAAATTTCAAGAGTAGGAGGTTTGAAGACAAATATTTCCTGAATAAAATAGATCCAAAAACTATGTGAATTCTTTGACTTTGCCCATCTGTATAAGTAAGAAAAATAGAAATGACTTAAGGATGTCTTAAGACTGGAAGCAGGGCTGGTGCTCACCGGAGTTCTCTGCAGAGACCTTCTGGTGTCAGTGCAAGAATAGAGCTGGCTTCAGAATGGACCATGCCCAGCACTTTTCCTGAGGGCTCCTTGTAGGTTACATGGAGAAAAGATAAAATTCTAACTGCCCTGTTGTGCAAAGCCCTGTCCCCCAACACTTGACCGAAGAGTCTATAGCCAAGCCAAAACAATGCATGAGGGAGTGTGAATTAACTGGGGACCTGCAAGAGCCTGCATTGTTCTGGCAGTGTTGGAAAAGCCCATGTGCACTCACTACAAGGCAGCAATATTTTCCCCCATTTGTACATCACAGTCTCCATTAAAGTGGCTGGGACTGTCTCATGAAAGAGTTCATTGAGAACAAACTACCTTTCCCTCTTCTTTTAGCCAGAATACGAGTGGATTCCCTGTGTGGAGGACAGTCTGGAACTTCTTTTTACTTTCTACTCTAAAAATTCTCCTTACAACCAAGGATGTAGTAGGGTCAATTCTAATTTCCCCCTCAAAACCAGTTATGGCTCCTCTTCTCCGTTATCTTTCTCCCTCACACCTTGAGACAAATGGTCAGACAATTCTTTTTTTTTTTTTTTTTCTTGTTTATACAGATGGGCAAAGTCATTGAATATTTGGCTTCATTATTTTAAGAGACACTAATAGCTGCTTCCCCACAGTCACCCTCCCATACCCCTACTATCATATGCTCTGGAAAGAAGAATCCCCTCCCCACCCCCTGGGGTGAATCGTGCCAATCAGGTAATACTATTTCTCTGCCAGCGATAAGGTCAGGTATGTGATGTAATTCTGGCCTGTGAGTTGTGAGGAAAAACTTCCTGGGAGTTTTCTGGGAAAGATGTTCCTTACGGATAAAAGAGAAGCATGGGAGGAAATTCTTCTTTAATCTGCCCCTGCATGTTATCTTTTGCATGTGACTCCTTGAACTGTGGCAGCCAACTGGGGCCATGAAGGAAGCCACCCTAAAATGACAGGCAGAAAAATGGAGAAGGAAGAGAGAAGGCACCAAGGCCCCTGATGATGTTGTTGAGCTGCTGAATTCATCAACTCTTGGAACTGCGCTCTCTAGACTTCTTGTTAGGGAGATAAGCGTTTTTTATTGTTTAAGCCATTTTGATGGCCAAAGAGATCTTGATACTGACACTTTGCTACAAGAAGGAAGAGGAGATGTTTAAAGAAGAGATTATAAGCAGAGGTGAAGAATGTAGTACTCTAAGTACTCCACTCATCTGTAAATGCTTAAGGTTGTAAAAACCCAAAGGATGAAGTTAGGTTTAACTGAGCTGTACATAAAGATTAGAAGAAAGATAAGCCCCTTGAGAACAGAAGCTATGTTGCATTTACTTAGCACTTAATAAGTCCCCTGATTTAAACTAAAAAAAAAAAGGGTAAAACTTGGCTCTTTTCTACTTGAGCATTAAAACAAATCTTGAAAAGATCATGACAAAATGAACTATATAGAAAAGAACCTATAGCAAGAAAAATATTTTTGGATATATGACTAGAAATTCTTTGTTATTAGTAAATCTGGAAGCTAGGACAACATAGTATTTCTTTAATTTGAAAATTTAATTCAAAATTTTCATATATCAAAAATTTTAAGTTATTAAAAAACATCAGGACTCAAAATGATTAAAATTCCACTACTGTCCTCCTCCTTCCCTTAGGTGATAATATATAAGTTACGATAGTAATCAGGAGTTAATCTAAAATGAGTGGCAAGGAGGAAAAGAGTGAGGCAAAGGGTATGGGCAATTCACTAATCAAAAAAATAAAATATATAGATTTAAAATACTGGGATGAAAAAGACCAAGAAAAAAGAATTCCTAAGAGATTTGGTCTTCCCTCTCTCCTGCCAAAATTTTTTTTAAAACATACTTTAAAAAGCAATAATAAATATGCCCTCTTCTACACTTCTCTCATAATAGAAGGAAAAATTACGAATATAAGGAATTACTTTGTTTTACATAGTCTGAAGCCTTAAACTTGAGAAATTAAGAACAAAGTCATTAGATGCTAGAGGCACGAGGTTGGTCATTATGATTTTGGAAGGTAAAACAAAGTTCCAAGATACCACTAACGTTTATTTACATGAAAAGCGTTCACGTAAAAGCCTTTCCTGACTCCTCCAGGTCTAAGTCAGGTGCCTGTCTGATCCCATTGCATCCTGTGACCACATCAATTTACATTTTGGTTAACACAGTGACTTCCTTTACGGGACTGTAGACACCCTAAAGGCCACACATGGAATTCACAGCATCTGGTGGTGCCTGATGTGTTTGAATGGAACTAAGCTTGCAATTTCCTCGCCTTTCAAAATTCAGCTTACTCCACCATGGCAACTCTCACATTATGTATTTTCATATTTATTTGTCTCTGTCCCCAAATTGAGAACAATTATAATAATTTTGTTCATTTATGTATCCCCAGGGCATAACACAATTCTTGGCACTCAATGGATGCTCTGCAAATGTTTGTTGACTATTAAATGATCAAAATCAAGAACACTCCAAACACTGTTGCGAAGGTAGGAGTCACAACTCCTGTGCATGATTTTTTTTCCCTTATGGAAACATATCAGCTGGGCATCAGTCAGAAAATGGAAGTTTATAAAAATTTGCCTCCCAACATACTTGCTGGAATAGCTCTTAGCTAGAAGCTGAATTACCCATGGGAGGTGATAGCAATATTAGCATAGACAAAGAAAAATGGCAAAGATATTCCAACCTGAAAAAAAGTTTTGCTCAGATGTTTCATGTCGCAGAGAAATAACACCCACTATAAAGGCCTGGCACAAGAAAAGGACAAAGATACTCAGTTTTCTTAATTTTGTCCCCTTATTCAACTTCTTTTCCAGTTTTGGAATGTATTCTGTGTATTTGAAGAATTCTAAAGCTGGACAAGACCCTCAGAGAGCAGATACTCAAAGCATCTCAACCTATGAAAGTCCTGAGACATTAAGTAATTTATCCAAGGGCGTAAAGCAAGTTACAGCAGAGCCACCATTTACCTCTTACAGGAAACAGACCACCAACTGTAAAGAACAGAACTTTGTCTCCAAATTTAATAGTTTTCCCCTTTCTTGTTTTAGTATAGAGACCTGTGTCTAATAACTAAGACAGACAGCCTCAAATTTTTCAAAGAACAAAAACTTCTGCTATCTACTCTCTTTCCATCTTTAGCATTAGAGAAAAAAAGGAAAAACAAAAACTCATCATAGTGATTGGAATAATGGTCTTGCTTTTGATGAGGCACTAATAACTATGTCTGTTCTTCATTATCATTTAAGAATTACAGAAGTATTACCAATAGTCAAGAGTATTGCCAATTGTAAAACCCCAGATTTGGAGGTTCTGGAAAAGACACCATACAGAGGAGGGAGACAATGTTTCTCAGGACTTACCTTTCCTAAAAGGTGGTAAAAATCTACATTTTTGAAGTTGTTCTAGGTACCCTAACCCTGTAGGTGTAATTTTGTGTTTTTGAGAGCCAGTGTTTTAAAAGTTCAACTGCACAGAACTCATTTGATTTAAAATTGTTAAACAATGGAGAAGTAATATGCCTTAAAAGCAAAAATAAATATTGATAACATAGGACTCTAAGCAACAAATCACTCATTCTCTCTTTCACATTTTGAAAGGTACTGAGCTTAAAGCAAACAAAGATCTGTTTATGTTAGCATGGAAATTAAGGAGCATAACAATGTCAGCAAGGATATGAGGAAATAATTTACCATAGATAATCAGGTTAGCTTTTGTTACGATTGTTATATGCTCCAAATTTGCAATTAATGTTAGGTTAATATTCAAAATGCAATATTCTAATGCATAATTCATGTCGGGTTTTTATTTTGAACATTACAGAAAAATACTAAATTGTGAATTTCAATGAGATAGTCATATGACCATGAAATCAGGATACAGGGGACAAACTAAGTTTTAAGAAGCAATAAAAACCGATTAGCTCCATTTCCCTGACAAGAAAAAACTGACAAAAGATAAGTACTGTTTAAAGTAAAATTAAATTATGATCTAGGCAAGCAAAGTTTGGTGCTCCAAAAATAAAATGAAAAAATAAGCTAGCATTTTAATGAAATAAGTTTCTGTAAACTCTTAGGACCTCTGAGACTGTTTCCTTGGGCCATGTTCACTCATATTAGGGTTTGAATAAACCTCTTTAAATTATCTTACAGGTTTTTTCCATTAACATTTCCTAATCTTATTTGTAGTAGTGTCAGTTGGCCTCGAGTAACATTAAGACAGCCAAAACAACAAAAAGTTTGTATTCTAAATTTCAGTCTTTACTTCATCATCATGGTATGTGTAATGCATGGACTTAAGCTAAAACTTGCAAACTATAGCATAAAGCAAGTTGTTAGTGTATTTAATTTTGAGATGGAAAGGGAAGAAAATGAAACTCCGTATTAGCATACTTCCATTACAAGGTTTAAGCAACTGATTCTGGGTCTTATATTTTTGCTGAGGTGTGCTTACACCGAAATAAAGCTCTGTTTTTGTGCACTTAGAAAGCCAGGGCTTAACCTACTAGCAAAGCTCAAATTAGAATCTACTACGGCCGGGCGCGGTGGCTCACGCCTGTAATCCTAGCACTCTGGGAGGCCGAGGTGGGCGGATCGTTTGAGCTCAGGAGTTCGAGACCAGCCTGAGCAAGAGTGAGACCCCATCTCTACTAAAAATAGAAAGAAATTATATGGACAGCTAAAAATATATATAGAAAAAAATTAGCCGGGCATGGTGGTGCATGCCTGTAGTCCCAGCTACTTGGGAGGCTGAGACAGGAGGATCGCTTGAGCTCAGGAGTTTGAGGTTGCTGTGAGCTAGGCTGACGCCACGGCACTCACTCTAGCCTGGGCAACAGAGTGAGACTCTGTCTCAAAAAAAAAAAAAAAAAAAAAAAAAATAGAATCTACTACTAGGAAGGATCTAGTTTCCCTGAATGACAGCCTATAGATTTAGTCACTGATTTGTAACATGCAAAAAGTCACTGTGGACTGTGTAAGAGGAGACAGGGAAAGACCTGGCTAGCCTGTCTCTGCTTATACAGGGCTTCATTTTCAGAAGCAGGAGGATGGAGGGGAGCCTGGCGAAATAAAGTGCTTCAGATGCTTAGCACTTGCTGCCATTTCACAGGAACTCCTGTGCAGTTTCTGCGGCCTGCCCACGATGTCCATAGGAACTCATCAGGAGAGATCCACTCCGGCCATAACACTGAGCAAAGGACACTAAATAAAGAGTCTTGGGTGTGGTTTTCTTCCACCGGTTTTGTTTCCAGAGATTCTGGAATTTATTTGAGGACAGATCAAAGTGTTTTCATGTTAATAAGATTATAAGAAAAAATTGTTAGAATCATAGTGTGATACTTGAATAAGCCTCAAAGAAGGGACACAGGATCTTAGAGAAGTGCTTCCCAAATTTTACTGTGCATACTAATCACCACAGAATCTGTTAAAATGCTGTTTCAGATTTGGCAGGTCTAGGGTGGGGCCTGCGATTCTACGTGTCTAGCAAGGTCCCAGGTGATTGCCCAGGCTCCTTACCCAGGGACCACAATTTGAGTAGCAAGGTTTAGAGAAGACAGGGTTCCAGACGACTGCCAGGACTAACAGTGTTAAAGAGCCCCAGAGTTCTTTAGAGGCTTGGGGAACAGGGCACATTTGAAGAGCAGGCCAAGCAAGAGGGCATGTATTCCCCTCCCACTCCCCAACCCCCTGTTCCATCAACCATTAGATCTCATTTGACAACAAAGGATTGAGAATCACTGCTAGTCCAGCCCCCTCATCGTCCAGCCCCCTCATCTTATAGATGAAGACAGTAGAACTCAAAGAGGCTGTAAGACCAGACTATATGCCTTCTTGAGAATATTACATAGCCAACACTGATATGACCCACAAACCTGTCAGTTTTAAAACATCATGAGGAAAATCTTCCTTACATTTTGGCCCAAATTCTTTAAACTACAATTTGCACTGGTTTCCTCTTGTTCTGTTCGAGTATGATAAAGTACAGTTGCCCAATGACCCTTCAAACATTTTTTACATAATTTATTACTTTAATGCATTTATACTCAGTCTCATTCCACAAATTATTTGATATAACTTATATAACAAAACACAAAATTAAGACCATCAAGAATAGACGGAAATAAGAAACAGGGCAAAGAACACAAATATGCTGGCCAAAAATTGTTGCTATGGTTGAGCTTCAAATTTAATTCCAAACTTCTTGGAATATGTTACTGTTATTACTATTAATACTATTGCTGTTATTGATGGAATGTTATAGATGCAATTCTTGCCTATTACAAGAGGGTATTTCAATCTCTGGATACTTAGTTACATAAGCCAGTTTTAATTTTAGTCATATAGCAGTGGAGGTGTCCCCCAAGGAGGACATGAGTGGTTCTTTTAAATAGAATTCATTCAGAAACAGAATTCTGACTTACATACGGAGTAGTGCACTTTGATATTTACTTTAAGAAAAGCTTCTCAACTCTTACCTTAATTCTAGGTTCTAAATTTGGATTTAGACATGTGTATGGGGTACCTGATCTGTAGGAGATACTCTAGTTGTCACAGATATAGCCTCTGCCTTTGGGAGTTTGTAATCCAATGGAAGGACAGAGACAAGTAAGTAAAAGCTTTAAGAAAGCATTATGCACCTTAAAAGAAGGAAATGAATATCGTGAAAAGAGAATCAAAGGCCAACATCTGAGATAATCATAAGAAAACATCTACCCATCAAAATACTGATACTGGTGATAACTATGGCAATAGCAAGTGCCACATCCAGAGCAGTTGTCTGGCAACATGCACTGTTCAAAGAGACTATCACGACCCTCATTTTTGAAATGAAGAAACTGAGATATAGAGAGGTTAAGACCCTCACCCAAAAACACTGAATCAGTTCAGTGACAAACCACACCTAATAATGATGAAACTGACAGCCCACTTCTAAATCCTGAGCACCTCACAACTATGGGATGCTGCCTTTGAGTTTGCAAACTCAGATCCCAATAAGCTGCACACTGAGAACACAACTCGAAAATACACTCTCTGTACAAGGTTGATAATCTGAATAATCAGGAAAAAGGGAGAGGTGTCCTCCTGCCTTCCCCCACCCAAAGCACATGTTCCAATTTTCATGAAAAGTATCTTTCAGAAATTGTACAGCAATAATCCTGACACAAATCTCTGGCAAAATTGAAGAACTCATAATTAAACAGATGGCTTGTGAGCATTTAAAACATAAAGCAGCAACCAGCAGGAGTTCACATGGGCCTATGGAGAATAAGCCAAATTAACCTAATTTCTTTTTGTGAGAGTGTTATTTGATTGGTAGATCAGAGAGAAGCAATTAGTCCTGGTATATCATGATTTTAGCCCATTTGATGAAACCATGTTAACAGATGTCAAAGAGAAGAGTCTTGTGATATCCTTTTAATATGGGAGAGATGCAATGTGGATTCATGGCTGGTTGAACAAGCAGATCAAACATGCTGCAGTCTTGGGTTTCAGGCCATATTTAAAGTGGTATCTGCTATAATACCATCAGGATCCCTAACAATATCTTCACCCACATTTTATTAATGACTTGGATGAAGATCTAAAAAGATACAATTACCACATTGTAGAAGACACAAAGAGCCAGGCTGCATACAAAAGTTTTGCAAAGTAAAACCAGAACTTTACAGTTAAAGTCAGGAAAATCAAATCCTCAAATCTAAGAAGAATGGCTTAAGTGGCTTAAGAGCAAAAAAGCTCATCTGTAAAAACTCTGAGGACAGAATTGTTCCTCCCCAAATTCAATATGAAATGCCACCACTCCTGGCAACCACTAATCTGTTTTCTGTCTCTGTGGATTTGCCTATTCTGGACATTTTACATAAAAGGAATCATAGAATATATGGTCTTTTGTGACTGGCTTCTTTCACTTAGCATAATATTTTCAAGGTTGATCCATGTTGTAGCGTGTATCAGTACGTCATTCCTTTTTATGGCTGAATAATATTCCACTGTACAGCTATACCACAATTGTTAGTTTATGGACGTTTGGGTTGTTTTTACCTTTTAGCTATTACGAATAATGCTGCCATAAACATTTGTGTACAAGCTTTTGTGTGGATATGTTTTTATTTCTTTTACGTATATACCTAGGAGTGGAACTGCTGGGTCATATAGGTAAGTTTACAACTATAGTAGCTTCCTGGCTGGTGAATTACTCTATTTCCTCAAGCTCAAGGATGATTACTTTCCAAATACGACTTTTATAACATCACTGTTTCACTAAAGATCTTACAGCTCTTGAATTCCTCATCAGACAAAATCTAAATTAAGCCTCACATGCAAGGTAGTCTATCAACTGGACCCTATCTGTCTGGACTGTACTAATCATTAGTCCCCAACCTGACCCGTCTACCTCCTTTGCTCATAATCCTACCTCTGTATCCTTTTTCTTGTTTCTGTTCCTCACTCTGTCCCCTTCCTATCATGTTCTGAGAAAAGGGCGGATGACCTGCAGATACCTGCCAAGAGTTGTCTTGTATTCAAGACCTGAAATTCAGGGCATAGAGGAGATGGAATGGAATGAACACTATCTTGCTGAATTATCTTAAGCACATAGTGAAGGACTTAGGTTAGATGATGTAAAAGCTCCATTTGGATCTGAGATTCTCTTTTTTTTTTTTTTTTTGAGACAGAGTCTCACTCGATTGCCCAGGCTAGAGTGAGTGCCGTGGCGTCAGCCTAGCTCACAGCAACCTCAAACTCCTGAGCTCAAGAGATCCTCCTGTCTCAGCCTCCCGAGTAGCTGGGACTATAGGCATGCACCGCCATGCCCGGCTAATTTTTTCTATATATATTTTTAGCTGTCCATATAATTTCTTTCTATTTTTAGTAGAGATGGGGTCTCGCTCTTGCTCAGGCTGGTCTCGAACTCCTGAGCTCAAACGATCCGCCCACCTCGGCCTCCCAGAGTGCTAGGATTACAGGCGTGAGCCACCGCGCCCGGCCCGGATCTGAGATTCTCTGATTCTGTTGGGAGGCTGTCTTCACTGACTGGGCCCATCCTGCCCTGATGATCCCTTTACTTCCACTTCTCTGGCCTACCTTTATGTAGTTTGTTACAGTGAATGCTTGAGTCTCCTATTGGAGCATGAGTCGGGGTGAGTTGAAGCCTGGATCTGGGCAGAATGGAGAAGAGGATGTGGTGGTTCCTCTCTCTCCTTGACAGCCAGACCTGCAGAGTCACATCTCTACTAGTACCATGACTTGTTTAATCAGGCCATGGTGCTAAGACTCCAAAACATCATGCCGAATGAGAGAAGCCAGATAAAAACAGTACCTACCATATGGTTCTACTTATTTGAAACTCTAGAAAAGACTTATCTGTAATGACAAAAGCAGATCAGTTGTTGCCTGGGTCCAGAGATGGGGGAGGATTAGAAGGAACATGAGAGGACTTCTTGAGGGTGTGGAAATGTTCTATATTTTATTTCTGGTGGTGGTTACCAGATTATGTAAATTTGTAAAAACTATTAGAAATGTATACTTTAAATGGGTACCTTTTATTATATATAAATTATTCCTCAACAAAGTTGATTTTTTAAGAAGTCAGTCCATGGTAATGAGAAGCTAGCAGAAGAGAGAAAGTGTAAAGAGGTATTTTAGCCTTTAACCTGAAGGTTCTCTGGGTCAGATTACAAGGTTGAAAAATGTCATTTTTGGTGACTGGAGCCCCAAGGCTGATGGGAGATGCCAAATATATCTACTCTTTAGTTATATGATGATATGAGAATTACCCCACAACACTACGGTTACCCTGGTATGTACATGTTCTATCACCTTAGACCGTGCTCCTTGGTTATAGGGAAACTTGTTGCCTAACAGCTTTTGTATGTCTCAGCTCTTCACCTAAAATGTAAGCTCCCAGAAGGCATAAATGGGGCCCTTGATTTTTTTTTTTTTTTTTTTGCATGCTCTTTGGCACCCAGTGTTCTCAGTGCCCACTGAATTCATTCACTATCCATTCAATGATCTACTGATTGAACAATGTGCACTCTACAATCTGATGCCCTGGACTCAGAATTAGGTGCCGATGACATAAACAATCAGGGGCCTCAGGAAGGCCACTTTGGTGGTCGCAGTGGCAGCCAGATGGAGTTCCTGGGGCCCAGCACCAGTGATGATGGTAGGGAAGCTGTCCTTAGTCTGGCTCTCTAGAAATTCCTGGTGAATCTGTGACCCACTCATTAAATTTATAATAAAAATTCTTTTTGTGCTTCAGTCAGCTAAGTCTTATTTGGTTGCTTGAGACCAAGAAATCTGATAGGCAACAGAAAAGAGAGTAAAAATGTATTATCAGTCTTTAAAGTAAAGTTAGCTTGTGTTGAGTTGGTGAAATCTTGCTTTTTCTTTTTTCAGAGAAAAGCAAGAGTAGGGAAAACAAATAGACGTAGCAAAAACGTACACATTTTCCTTGAGTAGAGACTCAGTCTATTTTAGATACAGCCAATACCAAGAAATGTTATTTGATCATAGGCAGAATAAAAATTAGATGGTATCTACCAGGTATAGAAATAGCATACCATTCCCACAAGGACTGCAACCTGTCCTACATTCTACCCAGTGTGGGACCCCTCTCCGTGACTGGCCCATCATGGCAGATGGGCCAGCCAAGCTCAATTTGACACCATTTAATGAGGCAAGGTCCTCCTCCCTGTGATTCTTGTCCACCAGTCCCACTTCTGCAATCTAGAACAGCAAAGATCTTATGTTTATCTCTGAATACATTGCAGCTCTTCAGATGTTTGAAGAATCTTTAGTTCAGTTAAGGCAGTGGTTTTCAAATTTCAGTGTGAGGCAGAACCCCCTAGGACCTTGTTTAAATGTAGATTCCTGGGTGTAAGCATAGAAAGTTTGATCCAATAGGTCTCAGCTGGGATCTAGGAGCTCTAGGTGAGTCTGCTACAGTGGTTTATGATGTCCATTTATTAAGCCCCCACTGTATACCCAGTTCTAGATCAGGGATGGGGATACAAAACCAAATAGGAATAGACATTTCTCTAAAGATGTACACATGGCCAATAAGCACATGAAAAAATATTCAACATATTTAGCCATCAGGGATATGCATATCGAAAGCACAATTAGACCACTTTATACACTAGAATGGCTAGAATCAAAAAGATAGGTGGTATCAGTGAGGATGTGGAGAAATTGAAACCTTCATACACTGCTGGTGGGAATGTAAAATGGTATAGCCACTTTGGAAAACAGTCTGGGCAAAGACAAGACAGTCACATGTGACATTGTTTACTAGTCTTCAGAATTAGGAGTAGTATATACCCAACGAAAGGATATTTTCCATTGGATTTGCTAAATTTCACACTGACTAGATATTCACATGGAAATTCCTTTTAGGTCTCTGAAAATATGAGACTGTATAACGGGTGAAAGACCAAAGCTATAATGGAGGCTTTCGGATTACTTGCTCCCAGGGAAAAGGGAAATTTAGGAAAGTAAATGGAGCAAATATGAAACAACACCTACACTTAATCCACCACCCTTCACCCCAGAGAACAGTTTACCAGATAAATTTGGATTGAGTTAATTATCAAAAGGCTAGATAAATTGCCTCAATGAGAAATGCAATCAAAGCCGGTTAACAATGATAAGACTAAGCACATTTTCTCTCACTAAACATGACCTCCACTACTTCTAAGATTCTGCATGAGGTTATAGAGATCTGCTCAAATGAGATAACTTCACCCTTGCTAATTATTTTTAGACTCTCAGAACCAAAATAGTTCAACTATTTTGACAGCTACTGAACTGTGTCATGGTCTGTCATTTAGGCAGGGAGACTTTTATCTGCCCTCCCCTCAATGGCACTATCCATGCTATCGTGTTTTCAGGAATTCAAGGGGATGGGACTATGCAGTCACACAGGATTCAATGCTTAGAAGAGCCCTGCATTTGGTTTAATGCTCTGTTGTCACTGGCTTGAAATTCTTTTTTTTTATTTTTTATTTTTTATTTTTTTTAGCTGTCCATATAATTTCTTTCTATTTTTAGTAGAGATGGAGTCTCGCTCTTGCTCAGGCTGGTCTCGAACTCCTGAGCTCAAACGATCCGCCCACCTCGGCCTCCCAGAGTGCTAGGATTACAGGCGTGAGCCACCTCGCCCGGCCGAAATTCTTAATAACTTCTTAACAAGAGACCTTGCATATTCATTTGGGCCCCCAAAATCATGTAGCCAGTCCTGTCTGTGTTATTCAAGCATAAAAGCAATTTACACTTGACTCGTGCTAAACTAACCAACCTCATTCTTGGTCACTCTTAGTCTATTTTGCATTGCTCTAAAGGAATACCTGAGACTGGGTAATTTATAAAGAAAAGAGGTTTATTTGGCTCATAGTTCTGCAGGCTGTACAAAAAAGCATGGTGCCAGCATCTACTTCTAGTGAGGGCCTCAGGAAGTTTCCACTCATGGTGGAAGGTGAAGGGAAGCAGGCATCATGTGGCAAGAGGAAGGAAGCAAGAGAGAGAGGAGGGGAGTGCCAGGCTCTTTTTAACAATCAGTTCTCATAGAAACTAAGACAATGAGAACTCACTCATTACCTTGAGGATGGCACCAAGCCATTCATGAGGGATCTACCCCTTGGCCTAAACACCTCCCACTAGGCCCCACATCCAACACTGGGGATCAAATTTCAACATGAGATTTGGAGAGGACAAATATCCAAATTATATCAGTCAGTGAATCAATTTTGCTTTTCCACATTCAATAAAGTAAGGTAGGGCTCAGATCTGTCAACCCCCATGTGCCTGCCAATGCTATAACTGCTCTGAATGTGGCAGGGGTATAAGACTGTGATTACAGATGAGGAAGTCAAGAAGACCACAGGAACATTTAAAGGAACTAAAGCGTCTTCATCTGTCTATGCAAATCAGGTGCTTAGAGCAATGCTATTACCAGTGAAGCCACTTAAAAAGTAACTTTCTAGAGTCAGTAGAAAAGCCCAATCAAATGGGAATCAACTTTGTGCCTACTCTGATACAAGTGCCCATACCTCAAACCATGTGAATAGATCTTAATTTGGTTCACTTCTTGAAAGGGTTATATGGAAAAATTAGATGCACATATCTGCACATTGACAGAGCTTCAATGAAGGATGTGACTCACTGATGGGATTTTTATTACATGTTCAAAATCAGATTTTATTTCTTTTGGGTTACATTTCTAAAGTTATAACTTAAGTCAGGAAAATATGACTATTAAGTCATAATAGTTTTATATTAACTCTTCAAGAATATATGTGAAACACAAAAATTAATGTATATATTTTCTTTTTAACAAATTTATTGAGGTATAATATACCAAAAAAACCTGCACATTTAATATATACAATTTGATGAGTTTGGACATATGCATATATCCATGATACTATCACCATATAAAATTTCCTCTTGTATTTGAATCTCCAGCTCCTGATCAATATATCTCAAAATAAAATTCATAGTTTTGATGAGTTAAAATGTATTTTCATGAGAACCAAGAAAAGTAATGCTTCTCCTTAAAATACTCTGAAAAGGCATTTTCATTGTTCTTTAAGAATTCTCCCGAACTAGAGATCAGTAGTACCTTGTAGTTTATCTGGAATTTTTAAAAATCTTTTTTTTAAGCCTCCTCATAGAAGTACTATAAAACCAAATGAAAAGATGCTATTGAAGTACTTTGTTTTTTTCAAAGGAGAAGTTATACTATTGCTAACAGGAAACAATATAAAAAGACAAATTTCTGGGACAAAACTATTATTAGCTTTATGAAACTTTATATATTCCACAATTTCAAAGAATGGACCAACTTCTATCAATTTTACATTCATAGAAAATTAAGACAAAAGAAAATCAAATACTTCATCCTTAATTACAGACTTTGTTTTCAACATTTAGTGGTTAAGACCTCAATGAAGTACAGGAAATCTTACATTCATTCTCAGCTTTCTAGCACACCTTCAATTAGGGCCAGTCACTTCTCCTCAATTACCTCAGTTGTAACCAGGGATAATTCCTGTTACCTAGGCAGACCCACTTGTGAGGATCAATGAGCCAATAGATATGACTATCTTAGCGTCTAAAATTAGGGGCAATTTCCCTCTTTTGTCTATACTGTAGTGTGAGTCAAGGGACCGGTGATGGAGGCTTTGAGACATAAAAAACGGAAGATAAGTCAATGGGTTTTATTTATATAAAGCACAATGATAAGCAATATCTGGATATTACACCCAGAGCTTTCTTTCACTCCTCAGCCTGAAGGGGAGATTCTTCAAAGTCCAAGCTGCCCTGATCTGGGGTTGGTATTGTTCTTCCCAAAATTGGGGGCCAGTGACAGAAGGGAGTACCTGCCCCTGTGGCTACTTCCCTATAAACGTGGAGGGCATCGGCTTTGACCCCGTTTGTTATCTTCTCTCAAAGCAGATATATATAGCAGGCTCTTGAGGATACAACTCTACATCTGGATGCACAGCACAAGTTTCTCCCTGTTCTCTACCAGAACCACAGATAGCAAGCTGGCATGATTTCTGAACAAGAGGAACTTGACTCCTAGGGAGTTTCAAACTCTGTGTGTTTCCCTCACTTTCCCAGCCTATCTTCTGGGAGAAGGCACACAGATCTTGCAGTAGCACACTTAAGAATAAACAGTAGTCCCTGCACATCAGACCCATCAGCTCCCCAAGAGAAACCATTAATGAGAGTATCTGGATGCTATCAGGCCCCAAGTGGAAGACTTTCCTGAGGGTCTTCACATCTGACCCTGATAAGGGAAAAACATGCCGAGTGTGCTGGCCACTGTTAGAGGAAGCAAATCTCTTCAAGAACTGCATGAAGCTGAAGACTGGAAACTCAATGTCTCTTTGCAAACACTGAACTCCTAATATACCCAGGGAGACCTTGTTTGCAAGGGCAGGGATAGCAGCAGCCACCCCTCTCCCCAGGTCCTCCCACCCCAATCCCACAGTACCCATTCATCCCAGAGGGAAATCTCTTCAGCAGAGCAGAGACACACAATGAGGCAGAGACAGAGAGAACCAGCCCAGAGATTTCATAAAAGTCTCCACTGACCTCCAGAGAAATGAAGTTAAAGTCCTTCAGAGGAAAACCCAAGCATCATTTCTCTCCACCCCCATTCATGCCTATTCCCCTATAAAATGGCTCCAATTCTCAAAAAAAAAAAAAGGAACTCAATGACACACAGTATACTTGGTCGCTTTGCACTATTGCTCGGGCATAGAAACATAAACATAAGGAAAAATATTGTATCCTTCTGCTACTTGAAAAACAAGAGCTTTAGCAATAGATTCTGTTCCAAAATCCCTTCCAATGATCTTTCATTTTGGATGTTTTGTCAGAGTAAATATTTATTGCTACTTAATACCAAACATAATATGAACTATCAAGTAGCATTTATCAGATACACACTGAGCACCCCCTCCTTTTATTTTTATCTATAGCATTTAATAACATTTTCGTATATTATATAATTGTATTTATTGTCCATTTACTGCTACAGCACAACTAGAATATCCCCTCCCTGAGGACAGAGACTTTGTTGTGTTCACTGCCTAAAACAGTGCCTGACATTGTCGGCAATCTATCCATTGACCAATGACTGAAGGAAGACATTCACATTGTAGATTATTTTTGATAAATACTGCTTCTTAAATTTTGCTGACTGAAAGACTCTACTGCATTAAATACTTGGCTAATATCAACTACATTTCTTTACGTTTTACTGCAGCACCTGAAGAGATAACGTCTTCAAATCAAAACAGTGACCCACTTCCTACCTGGGGAACAGCAAGACATCAAGGCTTTCCTGCCCCCAGGTAGAATGTGGTCTGGCCAGTTTATTAAGATATCAGCCTTGCCTGAGGCTAGTCTTCTGCTATGTCTGGAAATAGAGGTGAAGCAAGCTCAGCCTTGGATGGAGGAGGAAGGGACGGGTGGAAAAGCTGCCCAACTGTACCTTTGAAGGATAACTTCAAACTGTAGTTTCACATACTAAGTTACACCCATCAATCTAAGTTATAAAACTGCTCCTTGGGCCATGTTCAGCAACTCTACATCCATTAGGTAGATTCACATGTCCTTCACTGGAAAAGCCTCTACTCCTACAGCTCCTCTAGGTTTATCATCAGCATCAGGACTTATCACAAAAGTGGCCAAAGGGGCCTTTTACTTAGGGTTGCAGATTTATGAAGGGCTTCAAATGTTGACTCTTAACAAGAGCTCTAAGTCAGGCTGTACTCTCTTCTCACTAAAACACACTGACAGCTTAGAAAGATGTTAACCATATAAACTTTAAATGTGCCTCTCACTTCTAGGCCACCCCAACTATAATACATTAGAAATTAAAATTTATTATAATAATCCTATTATCTTGTGAGTTGTACAATCACATTGTTCTGCATTTTTGTGTGTTAAATTTTTGTTAAATGTGAATATATAAAACATACCCCATTTTTTTGTTGCCCTGCTCTTACATTCTTACATAGTTAAATAGATCTCAAAAGAATGGAAGTAGCCCAGATCCCTCTCAACTTTTAAGAGACTCTAATCTCTCTCATCCCATTGGCCCTTCTAATAGAGCTACTGGCATTCACATCCTATTTTCAGCCCAAATGTCAGTTCCTGGAAGACAATGGCTCTGGCTGCTTCACCTCTGACATCCCAAAGTTTCTTTGGCAGCCAACGCTTGTTGAATGACTGAAACTGCTCTTTGCCATTCTCACGGACAGTGGAAAGTTAAGTTTTTGTAAATTTATGGCTTTTTATTTTAAGAGCGAGCACATACACATCTTTGTATACACATAAACTAGGAAACATTCATCTAATACATAGATGGCAAGAAAAACCAAATCTATCTCATGCAGTTAAAATAGTCTGTGAAGATAAAAAGATTTCTCCAAATTTATTTCTCAGCCAACTTGTGCTTTTCCTAGGAAGAAATTAAAAGTATGTTAATGACCTATGTTTAGCCTTTTATTCATTTAGCCAGTGAAATTAAATTATGGATAGACTGTAATTAAATGAAGACATTTTTTACCTAGAATTAAGGCAACTGGAAATATTACCATGTCTAAATAGCTGGTCTGCATGTTACATTACCCCCATCTGCTGTTCATCGTGATCAATGTTAAAATAGTGACTTTTATTATTTCCCTTACCGAATCCTTTGTAAATTTAAATACCACATATGCTGTGACCATTAATTTCAACATAATATCTATGGTCCAACGTGGGTAGTATTTCCCAATTTGTGTTCCTCAGTACACTACAGCTAGTAAGAGTGGCCTGGGAAAAAAAGGGAATTCAGTGATCAAACAAGTTTGGGAAATGCTGCATGCTACATCCAGCTCTTAGAAAGTCACAATTTACCCCAGCAGATTTAAGGATCTGAAGAGTCCCTCAGTAAAGAAACTGCTTTAACTTTGTGGAACCCAATATTTTCCAAACTTGTTTAATCATGGAATCCTTTTTTATGTAGATCCCCTATTAACAATTGTCCAAGACACCAGAGTTTGGCGCTCTAGGGTTTATTGTCAGAGGACACTGGGCCTGTTCTGAAAACTCGTAGCTCCAAATGTTTTACTGTACCAAATGCCTACAAGAAAACTAGATAATTTTATATGATTTCTGCTTATAAATAATTTGCCAACAGATTTACATGTTCTCTTATATTACCTCCAGGAAACACAGGATGGCAAAACATTGTTGTCACTACCATTTCACAGCAAAGTTATTTCAGAAAGTGAAAAAATTATCCTACCACTAGGTCTCAGTAACAAGTTTCCAGGAGTGCTTCTCAAACATCTCCAGCAAAACACTCCTAATAGCAAAGAAGGATAAACTCAAACCCCTGGACTGAGACTGCAGGACATGTGTCTGAAATCTCATGTTTTATCTTAAAAATACAAGAAATAGTGACATGTTTGTGAAATGGCAAATATTCAGGGTTATTCACTGTAGCAGTGTTTTTAATAACAAAAATTTTAAAACAACCCAAATGCACATCAACAGGAAAATGGTTAAATAAATTATACTACAGCCATAACATGGAAAGTACTATAAAGCTGTTTTTAAAAAGAATGGAGAAGTTCTCTATATATTAATACTAACATGGAAAGATCTCTAAGACATTTTCACATATGAAAAAGGCAAGAAACAGAAGTGTATAATATGCTATGAATAGTTTTTATCAAAATAATCTATATTCTAAACTTGCTTATATATACATAAAGCAACTCTGGAAGGATCCATAGGAAACTCTTAACAATGGTTGCATTTTGGGAAAGAGGATGAAAACTCAGAAAAGGGAGACAAAGTGGAGCAGACAAAGTTTCAGCAGTATACTTTTTAAATATTTTTTGAGCCATGTGAACGTGTGACCTATGGACAATTATATTAAAAATTCAAAAATCATGCACATTTTTTACTCTGCTTCATAACATATTCATATTTATCTTAAGATTTAAAAAAAATTACCCATTTTCACAACACTAAAACTAAATCCAGATTTAAACTTCTGATTGGTGGGCTACCTGAGACATCATATGTGGTCCAGTATGAAAGGTATGGGTTTAGGCCATTTGAAATTCATGTAAACATTTATCCTTCATTCCATTTGGGGAACCAACAACCACATAAAAAAAATCTGAAATCTCTACTTAAAAATACCTGTCTAGGCCGGGCGCGGTGGCTCACGCCTGTAATCCTAGCACTCTGGGAGGCCGAGGTGGGCGGATCGTTTGAACTCAGGAGTTCGAGACCAGCCTGAGCAAGAGCGAGACCCCATCTCTACTAAAAATAGAAAGAAATTATATGGACAGCTAAAAATATATATAGAAAAAATTAGCCGGGCATGGTGGTGCATGCCTGTAGTCCCAGCTACTCGGGAGGCTGAGACAGGAGGCTCACTTGAGCTCAGGAGTTTGAGGTTGCTGTGAGCTAGGCTGACGCCACGGCACTCACTCTAGCCTGGGCAACAGAGTCAGACTCTGTCTCAAAAAAAAAAAAAAAAAAACCTGTCCAACAGCTTGGGATTTTGATCTACAGGCTGGGGTTTTTTTTAGACACGGTAATGTTAACCCCAGTGTCTCAGGACTCTTATGCTCAAAATTAATGCTAACTTATTTTGGAAGTAACCACACAGAAAATGCCACAACACTGAAATGGCAACCCAGAATGTGGGTCACAGAGTTATGCCCACTCCTCAACATCAGAGTCTCCAATGGAAAGCCAACTGATTGGGAGGCATGAAACCCTAAAGACAAACCTTCTGCTTTATAACCCAACATAACTATAATTAAAACTCTCTAACTATTTTCAATACTTTTTTAATAGCTTGGTGATTATTTAAAACAATTAAGCAATCTGGCTGAAGCCAAAAAATTTTCTACTATATTTCTTGAGTTTAAAAAATTGGGCTTCTTTTGGCTATACTTTCATAGCACTTTTACTAAAATGCTTTCTATAGATGTGAAAAACATAGCATTTTTTATATGAAAAGTATGATCCAATAAATAAAATACAACTCAGATATTACTGTGATGGAACAAGCAAATGTAATGAGATTAGTGTCAATAAAATGTACTAAAAGTACCTGCATTTTATCCCAGAAAAGATATTTTAAGGGCTAGTTTAATGTCCTTGTGTACCTCCTAAGAATAATGTAATAAACCAACAGTGCTATAAATGTCTCTACATTCTCTCAAACTAAAATTTTATTTCTAGGTGTAAATGAGGCCAGATTTAAGAAGACAAACAGCATGAACAGATGAACCCATGCAGCACAACCAGCAGGGAGTCATTTTTTACTGCTTTCTTTGATTCTGATTCCGTCTCAGAAGGCTGTTCTCCGTGGAATCCCTTCAGGAAAAACAAATAGGCAGTGGGGACCACAAGGACTTAAAACTCTACTGCAATCTCCTGATGATCTGTTGGATATTCATAAGTGGCAGAATGATTCCACCTTTAGGTTTTATTTCAGTTGTAATAATGAATTATGAATAATTGATCACTAGGTAATAAATTATTCATGTAGGCACACAGTTTCCAAGGAATCCTGGAGAGAGTCTGGTTCACGGCATAATAGGAGTCAGAAGCAGCTGCTGAGGGGTCACCCCCACCACAACCCCACGCTGCAGAGGCATGGGTCGTTAGTGCCTCTCAGTGTGGGCTTTTCAACGAGATGCCATATTAATGCCTTTTGAATTTTTATGAAGTAGAAGTCCCCACTGAGTACACTTCTAGTGCCTAAGTGTGGTTATAAAATACTGAGCCCCGGCCTCTTCATTCATCAGACCAGGATATTTGTTACAAGCTGAGCACAACTTTTGCTGCTAAAACTAGTGCTGAACTGAAAAACTGTCAAATCAAAGATGCATATACACACACAAACATACATGTACACATGTGTACATATATGCATCCATATATATACACATACCCATACACTGAGTTTTTATGATTATGCAAGCTACTAAAATAATGCCAAAATTAGCTTTACCTGTGAGAAATCATCTATTGTTCTCAGTTTTCAAAACCTTTTGTATATATACTTACCCCTTATAAGTTCATACTTAATTCCTTTAAAGATAGTAAGGCTTACTTAAGATTCAATTCCAGATGTGTAAGTCCAATTCATATCAAACATCCAAATGCTTCACTTCCTAAAGAATGTTAAACTGCCTTGTAAATCACATCTGTCATTGATCCTTCTTGTAACTTTCATTTCTAAAACAATTCTAAAAATAACAGAAACTACTCATTAGAGCTCAATAAGCATTGCACTAAAATATCTTTGAAATAGCAAAGTAAATTAAAAGCAACTGATCACCAAATTGCAAATCCAATATTGTAAAAAGTGGATTGGTTAATCTTGTCTTGAAACCCACAGTATATGCATTTGTATGATGCCCATGAGATAAAAATCATAGAGAGACAAGAGAGGAAATGAAGGGCTATTGGTTCGCAAATCTTCCATAAATTTCCCTTGAAAGAAAGCAGCTAAGTGATTAGGTTTTAAAGGGTTTCTCCAAATTCAAACTAATAGGGGAGTGGAAATATCAACCAAAGTTTGATTAAAATGCTAAGTGACTACTCCATGTGGGAGAGTTGAGAAAATTGACACCCAAACACATTCAAATTCAATATTCTGAATTTTCCACTCTTAGAAAGTTGGAAACCTAGTACCTAGGACAAGATTTTCAACTACATTTTGACCTTCCTTCTTCACTTGCTCAATAAAGGTCATAAGAAACAAAGCCCGTAATTTTTCTCCAAACTAAAAAAAATAAGGTTGATGGGTATGAACCCAAGATTAAAAAGCAACACTCAGCTTAAACTATCAAATTTCGTGATTATCATTAGCAACTGCAATTTCAGCCAATTTAACAATTTTAAAGGTTTTCCTATATCATGGTATAGGGTTTGTATTTCCTAAACACAATTATTAAGGTATAATTGACATACAATACACTGTATATATTTTAAGTGTATAATTTGATAGATTTTAATATATGTATATACACATAACACCATCTCTACAATCAAGATTATGAGCATATCCATCATCCCCAAACATTTCCTCATGTCCAGGGTTTGCTTTTTTAATAACTAAAACTTTTGGTTGTTCATATAACTACCTAAAAGCAGTACGACTATAATAATAAGTATGTTCTATAGCATGTCAAAGGTTCATAATTATTCATTCATACTTAGGAGTATCAGGTAATGGGGCCTATGAAAGTAGCTGAGAAATAAAAAGTGACTGTGTTCTGGTTAAACCATAGAATGGAAATTCAATTTCACAGTATTTTAAAGCAATGAAGGTCACACAATGTTAGCTCCTTATTTTTAATACTACATAAAATTATTTATACAATGCATATTTAGTGGAGTACACAAGTCACATTTAGAATTCTGTTGCCAACAATGTCTATTTCCCATAAATATAAATTTAGAAATCACTCTTTCTAAAAACAAAGATTAGGAATAACTGACCAAGAAATTATTAGTAACCTGAGGGTTGTCTTTCTCTCTCAACTTTTAAGTCATGTACATCACTCTAAGTCCACTATTTAGACGTGGATGTCGTGGCAACTAAACTTTTTCCCCCAGGAAAATCAGGCCAAGAGTAATAAACTGAGCCAGAAACTAATTTTAACCTGAGAATTTCCCCCTTCTCATTTCTTTGAAGTATAAGTCATATATATCTTTCATTCCAAGTAATTCTTTTTCTTTTTTTTTTTTTTTTTTTTTTTTTTTTTTGAGACAGAGTCTCACTCTGTTGCCCAGGCTAGAGTGAGTGCCGTGGCGTCAGCCTAGCTCACAGCAACCTCAAACTCCTGGGCTTAAGCGATCCTACTGCCTCAGCCTCCCAAGTAGCTGGGACTACAGGCATGTGCCACCATGCCCGGCTAATTTTTTGTATATATATATTTTAGTTGTCCATATAATTTCTTTCTATTTTTAGTAGAGACGGGGTCTCGCTCTTGCTCTGGCTGGTCTCGAACTCCTGACCTCGAGCGATCCACCCGCCTCGGCCTCCCAGAGTGCTAGGATTACAGGCGTGAGCCACCGCGCCCGGCCATTCCAAGTAATTTAAAGGTGGATGATACCACACTAAAATCTTCAGTTCAAAATAGATATAAAGTTGGGTGCTAGCCAAAAGGGTCCATACCTACTCTCCAGGTCTATGCATCTGTCAAAAAAGGAACTAGGTCAGTTTAGAAGAAAAGGATTGAGTAAAAACGATGCCTCCCTTAGCTGATCCTGCTAGAATAAGATGGTAAAAGGAAATTGCTGTCTGTCAGGCAAAGTGCTGGTCTGCTGAATGCACCAAAAGCTATTGGAGGAAAAAATTGAATAGAACCAGTAGCAAGAAGGGCTAGCTACAGATTATACTTGAGGGTGTCATGAATGCTTTGTGGTCAGGAAGTTAAAGTTAGTTGATATTCTGATTGAATATTCTGATATTCATCAACCATTGAAAATCCTGGGTTTGGTTACTGAGGTTCCTCTGGTATTAAAAATCAGCTCAGTCTTTATTACAATATATCTCAGTGAAAAAAGTCCTCTTTTGGTGAAGAAAAAAACCCCTCAAACTAGACTACACCCATGAAGTTTTGCTCTTGCATATTTTGCACTCATCCTAAAATATTTTGTTTCATTTATTGAATAATTGAAACAAAATAATATTTAGAAATATACGCTTAACACACAAATCTTGCACTTTTAATATTTGGGGTAGTCAATAATGACAACGTAAAGGAACCAGAATATTCAATTACATTTATTATTATTATTATGAAAATAGTTTAGATATCCTCATCTCATATATTTAAATGAAGAATGCTATTCCATATTTTGTGGGGGTATTACTCAGTGTTAGCAAAACCAACTTTTTGTGAGGTTCCTTGCTCACAAATCCACCAAAACAATACATTGGAAAAACAGAGTGGGATAAATCAGGAATTTAAACAGCCAGTCTGAAACAATTACACTATAGTAATTTGAATATACTCTTTTATTGGCCACATTAATATATCTATAGTGTTAATATTTTAAACAAATCATTTTTGTTTTCTCTCAAACAATAGGAATTTTAAGAAAAAAGACTTTTTAAAAAAACAGTATTTCTGAGTGTTGTAGTCTTCTTCCTAAATGTTTCTTGGTGATTCAATATTCAAAGGAGGCTTTTTTGGCTCCTTGCCCAAGCAAAAAATGAACTAAGGGTTTCCCTGCATCCTACTCATCCTAAAATATTTTATTTATTAGTCATCTCTCATCTATAAATATTAAAAACCAGATAAAAAGCACATGGTTTATTTTATGCTAACACATGCAGCAAAGCGGCCTCAGGAAAATAATTTACCTCAGAATATTGACTTCATTACCATGATAAAAATAAATCAAAGTAACTGTGTGCCCTTGCATTTTCTTCTCTCTTTTCCCCTTCCATCTCCCAAACCTTAAATATAATATGTAAGATGGCCAGAAGCTCAGAGACTTGACCTTAACACAGGCAGAGACCTGGCAAAGCCCAAAGTGAAGTCCAAGTTCAAATTTACCCTTTCTAGATTCACCTAGAGGGACCTAAGCACAAGATCCCCCAGAACTTGAACTATTTTTAAAGAGATTTTAATATGCTTTCATATGATACTTTCTCTTAAAAGGTAAGATTGATGATTTTTTTAAAAAACTGATATGCAAAACTGCAAAAAACTGTTTTGAGGTCTGAGTGCAAAATGGAAAGAAACCAGTAGTTTCCTCCAAATTGCTTTCATAACTTCCCACTGCATAAACCATTGAATCCTATTAAATTAACTCAGCCCACTCAATATCCTAATTCTCCCTTCACAGATACCCACTGGAGAGAATTCCTGGTCATAATACAGAAATAATAGCTTTAATAAGAATACATGAGTGAGCTCAAAGTTGCACTCATTAAATCTACTGATGCTTTGCTTAAAAATGACTCAAAATTGAAAGTAAAGATAGATTAAAGTGACTACATAAATCAGACTGAAAAATCCATAAATAAGTGTAAGTAGGTGCAGTATATAAGCACTAACTTTGCTGAAGACTATCAGCTATTAAATGGCAAAAATTATGGTCATAACCTGAATTATTGGAAGTGTACTTCTATTATAACATTGTAAAACTCATGTATTTTAGTAAGAAATATTACTCATTTTTAATTATTTTTGACACTGTCAGCATACAAAGGTCAATTTATTAATCCTCTAAGAAGAAATACTGTTCTTTTTTTAATAAATAGTGAAAACATACAGAATGGGAGGTTTTTTAGTTCAGCCTTTATAATATGAAAACTGATGTCTCCATTTCTCAATGTGTCAGAAATAAAATTGAAAATGGATGAAATCCTTTTTTCCTAATTACAACTGAGTCTCTCAGCAAATGTGGCCATAATTCATAGCTGATCCAAAAATGCTTTAAGTGAATGACACAGAATGCCTGTCACTTCTCAGTGACTGAAGCTTGATTCATCATGAGTTTTCTAGTTATGGTATTGATAGAAACAATCATATAAAATCTCTGAGGATGCTAAAAGGCACAATTAATAGTCTTCTACTTCAAAGAAGGTACCAGGACAGAGATATCCAGTAAGAGGCAGCCAAATGATATTAAAGCCATACAGTAGACAATTAGGCACATAAAATGATGCTTTTGAAGAATATTTACAAACATGGGAAAATACTTATATTTTAATGCTAAAAAAAAGAATGTGAAATTATATATACACTGAACCCCTATTCCATTTTAGGGCCTTCCACATTGAATGGAACTGCTCTCCCACCCCTTTGCCTCGTTCATTGGTCCTCAAAGTGTAATCCTCTGGCAAGCAGCAACAGCTTTTAGAAATGCAAATTCTCAGGCCTCCTCCCAGACCTGCTGAATGCGGAAGGGGATGGGGAGGGTCACCTGGCAAACAAAATGTGAAAACCACCCACTGCTCAGGTCTCAGCTGATACAACACTTCTCAGGGAAGCCTTGCCGCAGGCAACCCCATCCTGCAACCATAGATGAGTCTATTGTGCCTCACGGTAACCAAGACTTTTCTTTCACAATAGTTATTAGAACGGTAATTATTTATTTTTATGATTATATAATATTTTTATCTCCCACCAGACCAGATATTCTCAAGTCTAGCTACACATTCAAATCACCTGGAAGCTCTTAAAAATCCAGATGCCAGAGCCACACCCCAGGCCAAACAGAATTCACTGGAGTATATGACTCAATCCTCTGTGTTTATTAAATACTGTGATTCCACAGGTCAGTCAACATTAAGAACCACTGCACCAGACTCAAGCTCCTTGAAGAGCAGGTGACCAGGAAACAGTGACCAGTATTTGCTAAATGAATATGTGCAGTTTTTGTTTTGTTTTTTCAATCTTGCACACTGTACAAAATTCCAAATGCACAAAAAGGGTTCAGTGAAAAAGTAGGCCTTCTTATCACTCATCTCTGAGACAACCACTATGACCAATGCCATACGTTTCCTTATTAATAAAAGGTTGAATATTTGTCAATGCACACAGGAAAAAACAGAAGTTGAGTGGAAGAATTATAGATTATTTTTTCTGCTTCTTTATGCATACCTGCACTTTGGTAAGATGTATACACATCACTTTCAATCCTGGGGAAGAAGGTACCCCAGGGATAACTATATGTATAGACCCACAGCTATTCAGTAGATAGAGACACTGGATCTGAGGGCTCCCAGAGAAATGATCACTTGAATGACCTCTGTTATAAAGAAGAGACTCTTTACCTGTTTTAAGCAAATAATTGTCCAATTATTCCACCTACTTTGTTTTAATTATATTTTCATTTCTGATTAGATATTCAGCTTCTCCAGAACTTCCACCCAAAAAATGGTGGAGAGTTCACAAAAGGAGGTACTATTTACTCATGGTTTATAGATCTATCCTGTCTGGATTTAGTTAGCATAAGCTCCTCACCAAGAATGAACATTTCTGAGTATATCAATATGAAGCTGAGGCCTAGATCTCTCAGTGTGGTGACTCAACTATGGTTCTGTCTTTCAAAGACCTCGACCCCCTTTGACTCCATGTTAGTTGGTGATTCTATCTCAGCACAACACTTCGGAACTGGGCTGTAAAGTTTGAAATGCCCTTAAGAGAGACTGGTATATGGAGAGCTATTCAGCTTTATAACAATGGACTCAAGATTGTTTGGGTTTTTTGGTTTTTTTGTAATTCCCCTTTTATGACTTTCCACCTCCCTTACCAATAAGGTCTAAGACCACTCCCCTCTGTTGTCAGTGTACCTCATTCTAGCAGCAATTCTTGGCCTCTTCTCTTCCATTTTGTTTCCATGGCTGGGTAGGAAATCAGCTTGCTAAGACTTTTAAAAATTCACTCCAATACAGACCCAAGAGTTCTCCAAGAAGGCAAGGGTCTGGGCCTTGATGCATGGACTTGAGGACATTTCTTTAAGGACTTGGAGGACTTTCCTATTTAACTCCTGATCTTCATCTCATGTTGTAGACATATGAGACTGGAAAAAACTGCCCTCTGGAGAGATAAAGCATTTCTGTGTTGACCACATTTAGGCAAAGGCCAAGGTGTAGCATCACAGTTAAGGGGGAGCGGGGCGGTAATGTTTGTATATTTACATGGTCAGGATTAAGGGGAAAATATTAAAGCTCTTAGATAACACACAGAAATTATAATAACCATAATTTGGCCAGAAAGGGAGTTAGGCAGTGGCCACTCCAACATCTCTAAGTGCAACCTGCCACACAGATATTTAAGCACTGTCTTGCACAGTTTGCTAGTTGTTTTGTATATGTTAATTCTATCTCTTTTCTAGACTGGAAGCTCCTGAGGGCCAGGCCTTATCTTCTATTGCTTCAGTTTCCTCACCGGTGCTGAATCCAAAGCAAATATTTAACATTTAAATTGTATTAAATATTTAACAGCTGGCAGACTAAAACAGACTGAAACAAGCTGAAAATCAACTCCCCATAGTAAGGTCACTGTATCTTAAATGTGATGAAATCTTTTCTAAAAAATTATTATAACCAATATTGTATGCTGATAAGATGAAGGATGAAATTCATTGCAGCTGTGATCATGATTAATTACAAGTTAATCATATATTTTTGGGTAAGCCCACTTCCCTAACATCTTTTTTCTATTAAATTACATGCACTATGCTAAGGACCAAAGTAATTTCTTGGCTCATCAAAAAGAAGAAGAAGAAGAAGAAGGAGAAAGAGGAAGAGGAGGAGAAGGAGAACAAGAAGATACTGTGACAGCTTAAAATTGTGTAAAATAAAATGAACAAATACTACTGGAACAATCTTTTTAGGAATATCAACATAATTACATCCATTACACCGGAGTGTCTCTAATTATGAAAGAAAATATTCTCAAATATTGTTTAATAAACTTCATGACACACAATGTAATAAAGGAAAAAACTCTATCTCATTTACTACTTATTTTACCAGTTTTATTCTACTGTGATAATTAAAAAACGAAGGCCAAATATTTATATCAAAAAGAAAACTCTCTCCAAACATGCATAAATCAAGTGTGATAACTGTAGTTTTTATTTTAATCCCATAGTTAATTCAGAAAGTAAATAAAAATGTAATGTTGTATTTACATTGTAATTAAAATTCACACTATCTACAAAACGTCAATGGTACAGTGATGCCCCCAAGTGGCATAATGATAAATTGCAATACTCTGATGGAAAAGTTAGAAGCACTATGTTCACACAGCTCTTCAATTTTGTCAAGTACTTTGATTAAATATAGAAGTGTATATTATATGAACCTGTATTTCATAGGAACTAGTAATAAGTGTACTACAGATCCGCTTGGACTCATGGTCTACTCAAGTCACTACTTTAACATTGACACTAAGGGATAGTCTGATATACGAAGGTATGATACACCTTCCTTATGAGCTCAAAAAGTTAGAGGTGTGTCTACAAAATACCAAAGGGAATCAGATCTACTCTATTAAGGGAATAGCATGCACACAATTATAGAATTCTCTTTGGAGAGTATTTATCTTCTACCCACCTCTAACACTAAGCAATTCCCTATGTTTGTAGTCTAGCATGTAACGCAGAATTTAAAACCTTACCTAACCGAATTGCTTGGTGAATGGGTGGTGCTAATAATATGCTTTGCTCACAAAGTAAAGGTTCAACTGCCAACATTCTGGGGAGGGGGAAATCTAAAAACATTAGTTTATTTTTCTGCCTCTATATACGCATTAAATGTAACCCCTGATGAGTTGATAACTTACACAGCTTAAAGGTTCACATTCTGAGGACCAATTTCTTTCGGACAACCACAGAGATGTAAAAGAAAGTCTAGATTAGACTTCCTGGTACCAAATGATTTGCCCATTATCCTCACCACTGGATTCATCCCACAAAACTAGGTTTCGTCTACCATCTTTAGCTGTAGTCATGTGTTTTAAAATTAGTTCAGGTACAAGAAAGGTCACTAACAAATCACTTACTAATCAGCTCCAGCCTCTCTCTTCACTCTTACTCATTCTCTCTCTCCCACCTCCATTCTCTCTCTCTCTCTCTCTCTCTCCACTTACCCATTATCTCAAGTCTAATACTTTTAAGTTTGATCATTATACATCTTGAATTTTATAACTGTTTAATCAACTTTTTAGCCCTTCTACAAATTCTCTTAAATTTCTTCATATTCCTCATTAGTCAAAGATACTAAGATTGGATATGGCTCTACAGTGTAGTTTTTACAAGTCCTGGGTCAGATTTAGGTCTTATTCTCAACGTTTCCATAAAGGTTCTCTAGTAATTGCCAGAAATTTATTATCCTAGTCTAAATGGCTAGAAGAAGACCTCTAGGACTTAAGGAAAAAACTTCTTTTCAGTAGGAGTCATAAGGACTCCAGAAAAATGCCAGCTATTTCACCATTTTTCACATAGGAATTAACTTAAAACTATGAATTCTTTAATAGATAATTACAACTTCAAAAAATTCTGAACATAAAGACTATACAAACAGTTGATTTTTTTAAATAAAGTAGTAACATCAGTAACATTTACCTTTATAATTCTTAGGACATATAGAGAAGTAGAAAAGGGTTTATCACACTGATTTGAAAGCCACACTTAAATATTCAATGGGCAAAAGCTGGAAGAACTTAGAGTAGGCTAAAAATCTCTGAATAAAACAATAGATTACTGGGTGAAAATTTTGTCTTCTGGGATTAAAGGCCAATTTCTTGAGTCATTTCTTCCTCCTCCTCTCTCTTCCTCCCATTTCTTATGTCACAAGTTTTTTATCTTAACTTCAGTTCCAACTAACTTTTCACTGTAACAAGTTAAAAAACCGTTAAGGCAAAAATGAAGGTTTATCTTTATCTGTAAGAGTAGTACTGTCCAATGGTATTGAGTTTTTCTCTACTATGAAAGTTTACAGGGTCCTATCAAAATCAAAGTAAAGGAGGTGAGAACAAAGGGGTCATCAACATAAGATAGTTTTAAATAGGAGATTCCATTTGGCTTAAATATCTAATATGAGGGCTTTCTGACTACAGATTTTGAAAATCTTCTCCATAGAAAAGCCAAAAAAATCTATGACCATACCACCCTGAACGTGCCTATCTCATTTGATCTCGGAAGCTAAGCAGGGTTGGGCCTGGTTAGGACTTGGAAGGGAGAAAAGCCAAAAAAAAAAAAAAAAAACAAACAAACCACTAATACCATACTTCTTTTGGTATATTCTATTCATCACAAATGTGAAATACTGATTATTTGCATTCTATTAATACAACATTTCTAAAAATGTAGTAATTATGAACAATTCTTATTTTCTCATTTAAGAAGTTCCAATCAAGTTAAGTGGAAGCAATGTTGTAACTGAGACTGTGGTATGCATAAAAATCCCATATTCACATAATCTACCCCACATCCCTTCTTTAGGTTATTTGGATACTTTAGTCACCTGCTGAAATGCCTTTAAAAGCCTCATCTGAAGATATCAGTCAAGGAATTTTCCTGTCTATACTAAATTCTTGCTTTAATGCAAAGAACAAATCCACGTTCTTAATCAGCTAAAAGGTACACATACAGGGCAAGCAACTCAAGATTTGTATGAAGTATTTTTACTTACAATTCCTCTCCTTGTTTGGCTTTCTTGTCAGAAACCAGATAGACAGTTCCAAAACTTCCACTGCCAAGTTTCTGTTGAAGCACATATCTTCTTGCTACCAAGCTTTCTGGATAAGTGGAAACGGCTGTTGATCCATTCACACACTTAGCAGCTTCTTGGAATTTCAGCATTGCTCCAAACAAGCAAGAACTGGTTTATTCATTTATAGAAACTTAACATTCATTTCTAAGAGATGGCCAAATTCATCCAAGTAGCACTGGTCAATGCCTTAAAGATGCAAATTCCAAAGATTAGGTCTAAAGGATGCTAAACTATTCCTAACAAAAAGTGTAAGGTTTTGACAATGATATCTGCATCTTAATCAGCAGATTGAAGGACACCATATTGGTTAACAACTTAAGAGTAAAATGTTAAAAGGTGGAGATACTGACAATTCCAGTAGAAGGCAATCTTCCACAGGAAAAGCCTCCCTTTGCATGTCGAATGTTAACAGAATTCAATTACAGCCAACTTTCCACAAATTTCTGGTATGTATATCTGTTTTACAATCAACAATCTGTTCATTTGTTTAAGATTTATACTCCTCATCTTAAAAAAAAAAGTCCAAATACAAGAACATTATCACTTCCTTAAATCTATACATTTGCACCAAACTTTTTGTAAGGCTCTCTTCCTACCTTATGATTATTTTGGTTGAAAAACAGTTAAGTTCGGATTAAGGCACAAATTAGCACGATGTTGTTTCCTTTAGATTTTTTTTCCTGTTGACTTTAAACCACAGTTTTTCATTTATTAGAATAAATGTGAGGAGGGATTCAGAGTGAATTTTTTCCCATGTTAAGCTAATTCTTATCCGCAGTTTTTAGTATACACAGTGTGTATACAGTAATCTTCCTGGATTAAAAACAGGAAGTGTCATAAATTTGATTCAAATTTAAAACTATATTTTAATACTAATGGCATATACATGTGTTATAGGTAAATATGTATTCTCAAGGAGCCATGAGATGTATAGCAGAGTATGAAAGGCACAGTGGCTCATGCCTGTAACACTTTGGAAGGCCAAGGTGGGAGGACTGCTTGAGGCCAGGAGTTCAAGACCAGCCTGGACAACTCGGCAAGACTCCTATTTCTACTAAAAATAAAAAATAAAAATAAACCTGCACACACCTGTAGTCGCAGCTCCTCAGGAGGATCACTTGAGCCTAGGAGTTCAAGATTACAGTGAGCTGTGATTGGGCCACTGCACTCTAGCCTATTTTATATGAGTAGGTACATGGTAAAATCATCACTTTTATTTCATTAAAATGTTAAATGTTCTGTTAGTTACAAAAAGTGTTTTTGTTTTAAATCTATGTGAAAATGTGATTTTAAATTTAAGATTGTCTACGCCTTAGAGTAGGTTTTCATATTCAACAATTCCAAAGCTGTCAGATAAAAACCTATTGTTTTATAATGATGGCCAACAGGCTTTACATGTGTCAGTTAACTACAAAAATCACCAAGGCAATTAACCACAAAAATCCTCAAAAGAGAACATAAGTAAATGCCCATTTATAACATGTTCCTTCTTGAAATATATGTATCAGTTAAGTTATACCTGATGCCAGTGACATTAGTAACTAGTTTTTTTTCCCCCACCCCAAGGAAATGTTAGTGAAACATACTGCTGAAAAAACAACTAGAGAACAGATCTCTAAAAGTACCTTCTGTTTGCTTCCTTCACTGGCATAAAAGTGATGCTTTCTGGGCAAACTAAGCTGTTCAAAAAAAAAAAAATATATGGACTCACAGCCTTTTCAACTGAAAAAGGCCCTTCAGACCACTCAGTAATTCTTCTTAATTTAAAGATGAGATTAAGGTCCCCATTTAGTGAAGAACAGAATTAGAGATGGACAGAATAGTTACAAGTCCACTTCCAGTGGCTCCTATTTGTAAAGGAAAGTTTAAACTCAGCAGTGCCTAAGCAGTCTGGCCCAGGCTGTAGAGGACTCTGGGACTAGGTTCCCTACTGCCCAATCTCACAGACTCAGCCCTGCCACCTCCACCCCAGTCCACTTTTAGGCCATCTATTCCATAAGTCTCCTCTGTGCAACCATAGAGCTATGCAAGAATGTACCCTGCTGTCTAGATTCTAGAACTATCTGTTCGCCTCCCACTCCTCAAGGGTTGTAAACGAACTTGAGCAGCAGGAACACACCTTATTTATCTTTGCATCCTCAGTGCCTGGCAGAACGCTTGGCATATATTAGGTGTTCAATAATCTTTGTTAGGGCGAATAAATGAACAGCAGACCAACTGCCATCCCATGGGGGAACACAGTGGTTTAAAAAGCTGGATGGGAACTTGGGGAAAGTTAACACCTTGTGCAAACTATCCCTTCAAGGTGAAACATCTGGCTGTGGGGGGAAAAAGGGGGGGGAAGAGGAGTATTTATCACAGGTTGAAGCTGAGTAGTTCTCTTCCCAAGTAATAAACGAGAGGAAGCCGATGTGACACCAGGTTCTGCTAAAGTAGGAACCTGACCTTAAAGGTAAAGTTTGCCCTTAAGGTAAAACGAACAATCCTTACTACTTCCAACTATTTAAACATTTACATTTTGGTAAGTGGGTTAACGTTTATTGAGCGACACCAGCAACACTTAATTCTCCGGAGACTGGAGTAGATCCGAGAGGTAAGGAGTCCAGGAAAAGTAGAAGGTCGCGGGAATGGAGCCAGCCCTAGAGATGCAGAACCCAGCCTGGGCAGCTTGAAACCTTTACCTTCCCCTGAGCAGGGGAGCCCGGCATGCCCGGAAGAGCGCGGTTCGCATTACCTTTCCCCGTCGCGGGCTGAGGAGCGGCGGCTGCCGGGGCATGCCCGAGTCCCACCCGTAATTGGGCAAGTCTCAACCTGGGGCAGCGGCCCCAGCCAACTCCAGACCACCGCGGGCCACGGCTGTTTGGCACCGTCGCCAGGGATACCGCGCGGGGCAAGCTGGGAAGTCCGGTGGGGCGGTCACTAAGGCGGAAGTGTCCTCCGACCCAAGCAGGCGAGAAAAAGAGAGGAGGCCCAGTGGGCCGAGCTTCCCTAACCAGACAGCCTTAGTTATGTCCCAGCCTTCGTTAGCAACTCTGCGCCTCCAGGCCTGAGATCACCGTCCCGCGGGGCAGTCTAGCGCCACTGGCTTCACGGAACCGGGCTTCGTAGTGACGTCATACCCAGCGACTTCCGTTTCCCTTCTCGGGGTTGGACTCTCACGTGCTGGGGCTGCCAGCCGTCTCTGGGTTCCAGCGGGCTTCTGATGGAGGGGTTCGTCCTATGCGAGAACGGAGCAGGTGGGCTCTGCTGCTGGTCGGGGAAGTGGGTTGTGAGGGTCCAAGTGGCACGGTGTATGAAGGCCTGTGTTTGAGAACTTAGATCAGATCTTTTGCGCGCCTTTCCCCTATCCAGCTCGCATTTGTTGAACTACTCTGTGTGCAAGGTCCTGTTACTTGCAGAGTCGACAGGGTCTCTGCCCATAGAAGCTTTACAAGACAGACTTGTAAAGAAATAAGTACAGGATAAGGTGCGGAGACAGGGCTGGGACTAGGGTGAGATGAGTCAAGCGCAAAACGTAAGAGATGCCAAAAATGTAATCCAGATAAATTTTTATCTCTAAAAATCAAAATTAATGCCAAAAAAATCCTGATTGACAAAATGTCACGATTTTAAATAAAGACAGGATTAATAATAGTGCCATGCTGAGCTATACTGAAGCTGGAGGCCAAGGGAAAAAACATTAATACTGATCCTGTGAGTTAAATGAGCCAGATGGGGAAGGGTAACTGCGCCAGATATGCAAAGATAAGATTATGAAAAGAGCCCCTGGCTAGGGGTGAAACTGGATAGTTGGGTTCCTAAAGGCATGAAGCAGTTTTTCTTACCAAAAACTATGGTTCCACAAGCCCAAGGCCTGAAAGAAGTTCCCAGCCTGTCAATAAAAAAACTGGATCCCTATCATAGGTCCTACATACTTTAGTTTACTTAATTTACTTTAGCTTAAATGCTTTCTGATTTATTATGAGATCAATAAGAATATAATTTTTATAGCTTAGGACTTTTTACTTTGACCCCACAAAACAAATACTCTGTGTTGTAAGATGTTGACTATTAACTACCTCAGTATAAAGGCCCACACTATACTGGTGGGTCAGTAATGGACTTTAACTGATTTTTCTTTAGAATCAGCATCAGCCTCCATCCCTATCCAAAGATCAAAACCCTTGAAACCACTGAGCTTATGCCTTGTAACACATGGGGAAGGCAAAAAGACAAAAAGCATTTCAGCTCGGGTTGCCTGAGGATCTAGGTAAGAATTCAGAGATGTTGGCATCCAGCATGTTCTATTTAATGAACACTTCATAACATTTACTCTTGATTTAATGGTGCTTGAAGCAATAACTTAGTGCCTCATAACCAGCATCAACTGAAAATGCATCCTATTGTTTTAAACAGGCAATTATTCAGACTGTCATCATGGGTATCCGAGGACTAATGAGTTTTGTGGAAGATCATAGTAATGAATTCTTCACTGATTTGAAGTTGCGGGACACAAAAATTATCATTGATGGCTATGCTCTTTTCCACCGACTTTGTTTCAATTCAAACTTGGAGCTCCGGTATGGAGGGGACTATGATTCTTTTGCAGATGTTGTACAGAAATTCTTTGAATCACTGTTTGCATGTCATATACGTCCATATGTTGTATTAGATGGAGGATGTGATATTTCCGATAAAAAGCTTACAACTTTAAAGGATCGTGCTAGAGAGAAGATCCAGACAGCCCATTCCCTTTCACTTGGTGGGGGTGGGTATGTGTGCCCCTTACTCATCCGGGAAGTGTTCATTCAGGTTTTGATCAAGCTGCAGGTATGTTTTGTCCAGTGCTTTTCAGAAGCAGATCGGGACATTATGACACTTGCTAATCATTGGAATTGTCCTGTTTTATCGTCGGACAGTGACTTTTGTATTTTTGACCTGAAAACTGGGTTTTGCCCGTTAAATAGCTTTCAGTGGAGAAATATGAACACTATCAAGGGCACACAATACTATATCCCTGCTAAATGCTTTTCCCTTGACGCATTCTGCCGTCACTTCAGCAATATGAATAAAGCTCTTCTACCTCTCTTTGCGGTGCTATGTGGAAATGACCATATTAATCTGCCTATCATGGAGACATTCTTAAGTAAAGCACGTCTTCCTCTTGGAGCTACCAATTCTAAGGGGAGGAGACACCACCGAGTTCTGGGACTTCTGAATTGGTTGTCTCATTTTGACAACCCTACTGAAGCACTAGATAATGTTCTGAAATATCTCCCAAAAAAGGATCGAGAAAATGTTAAGGAACTTCTCTGCTGTTCCATGGAAGAATACCAGCAGTCCCAGGTGAAGCTGCAGGACTTCTTCCAGTATGGTTCTTATGTCTGCCCAGACGCCTTGAATCTGGGTTTACCAGAATGGGTACTAGTGGCTTTAGCTAAAGGCCAGCTATCTCCTTTCATCAGTGATGCTTTGGTCCTAAGACGGACCTTTCTTCATACACAGGTGGAAAACATGCAGAGACCAAATGCCCACAGAATATCTCAGCCCATCCGACAAATCATCTATGGGCTTCTTTTGAATGCTTCACCACATCTGGGAAATGTGTCCTGGAATGCATTGCCTCCTCAGCCTCTAGCTTTCAGTGAAGTGGAAAGGATTAATAAAAACATCAAAACATCAATTGTTGGTGCAGTAGAACTGCCCAAGGATCATTCTGACTTAAGCAAATTGACTGAGGTAAGTATTTGTAATACTAATGAAATTTTCATAAAGCACTTTACAGATTACAAAGTACTTTCATATATATTCTCTCTCTTAATATAACAAACCTATGTGGCTGGGTGCTGTCTTGACCTCACTTCATAGCTGAGAAAACTAGAACTCAAGTGAAGTAGGTAATATCTTAGCCAGAGTATCAGTGGTAGGACTCAAAGGAAAAAATTTTGAACTACCAAAAAAAAGTGTACACAAAGGCACTGATCACAGCGATAGCATCTCAGACTACATCATTTATTTCCCATTCCTGTAACACGTTATACTGTGGGAATATACTACAATTGATTTTTACATTTTCCAGCTAATGGGCATTTGGGTAGTTTCCAGTTTGGGCTGTTATGAATGGTACTATGAACATTCATTTAGTGAACACCTGGATACGTTTCTATTCCATATATAACTAGGAGTAGAATTAATTGCTGGGTCACAGGATATACACATGTTCAGCTTAGAAGACATATTGCCAAATGTTTTTGCAAAGTGATTGTACCAATTAATATTACCACCAGTAGCATATGAGAGTAACTTTTACTTTACACCCTTGCCAATATTTGAGTATTTTCTACCCTTTTAAAAATTTTAGCTATTCTGTTAGTTTAGTAGTATCATTTTGGCCATTTGGTGGATGATTTGCCTTTATCTCATGACGTATTTGAGCACTTTTTCATGTGTTCGTTGGCCATACGATATTCTGTTATCTGAAGTTTCTTACAGTCTTTGGTCCTTTGTCAAATAACATATTGTGAATAGCCTCTCCCATTGTCCTCTCCCATTGTCTTTTCACTCTTTATGATGTTTTGATGAACACAGGTTTTTAATGCAGTCTAAGTTTTTATTTATGGGAACCACTTCTGTGACCTACTTAAGAAATTGCCTACTCCAAAGTTTTTTGCCATTCACATTTAGATCTACAGTCTATCTAGAATTGATGTTTTTGTGTGTATGGTGTGAAATAGGGATCAGGACACTTTTGGCCCCATATGGAAATCCAACTGAATCAGTGCAGCAGGCTGATTCTTTGCTTTAAGTGGAGATGACTCAAGTGTTCTCATAATTTACTTGGATTTAAAGGAGGGTGAAATTGTGGTTCACTCTCTGTGCTGTGATATCATTTGGCTTTCTCTTGGCATGAACTAATCAATTCTATATTTGGCTCAATGCTGTTCTCTAATTAGCCCATGAAAATTCTAAACGGTATCAGCTGCAAATGTGATTCCAAACACAAATGCAGGTACAAGTAGAGAAACATTGTAATAGTACCTATTCATTTTAACATGATGTGGTAATAATACTATCTCTTTTGTGCTAGCTGTTGGTGAAAGAAACTAACTATACAATCTCTCATTTAATTTCCACAGTAACCACATGGGATAGGGTTTCATTTTGGTTATGTCAGTTGCAATGGGCAGAGCACCACTCAAGTTAACCAATGGGAGGGAGGTTCATGATGAGGAGACATGGAAGTGGATCATTCTTAGGGAGTGAGGCAGTGCCAGGACCATCCTCTGGGTGCCTTTGCCTCTCTGGGGCAGCTTCTGCAGGCTTGTACTTTTGCTTCCCCTGGGGGAGAAGGAAAGGAATTGTTACATGCCCTAACTAGCTTAAGGGCTGTCGAGCACAGCAGTACAGCAGTTCCCCTTTGGAAGGGGCTGAAGACTGGTGGGTTTGATGAAACATCTTGTGCAACTCATAGTAATGCCCGTTTTACAGATGATCAAACTAAGTGTAGAAAACCTTGGAAACTTGCCAAAGGCTGTCAAGTTAGTGCAGGGCAGAAATCTGTGAAGTCAAAGCCCAGACTGTTTTGTTCATGAATTATTGTATTTTCTTAGCTTAGTGCATTTTTTCCAACCAGTGTAACGGATTAGTTTTTATCTTACTTTAAACTTAATTAGTTAATGCTACTTCCAGTAGGGGTGACTGATTACACTGTCAAGCACTTTGCATATTTCTGATTTTAAAAATTTTATCACAGTATTATTAAAACCAGCATTTAGAAATCATTGTAATAAAGTTTTCATATACTGATGATAAACCTATTTTGTCATTTATGATATGTTTTACTTCAGGCTAACATCTCTATTCTCAGCTGTCAACTACACTTACTGATCACTAACTAGGTGTTAGCTGCTGAGAAATGTACCAGACTGTCTCATCCTTCCAGAAAGAAGAAAATCTTTTTCTGGTTCCATGCACTAGGAATGTAACTATTTTTTTCTTCAAATGTGATTATAAAGTCCCCCTTAATATGTACTTTCAATAGTCTTAATTTCCTTATCAGTAAGAGTGTGTGACTTCTAAGGTCTCTTATGGTTCCTAAAAGTTTTGAGATTCATTAAGGTAAAATTACTTCAACAAGAAGCTCAGACCTGTTTACTTCTGAGCTTATTTGAAGTGCACTTGAAGGCATGAAGTACAGTGAGTGTGGTATGTTATTGCAAGCACAATGCAGGTAGTACTTAAAATATTCCTGTCTTGGCCGAGTATGGTGGCTCACACCTGTAATCTGAGCACTTTGGGAAGCTGAGCCAGGAGAATCACTTGAGGTCAGGAGTTTGAGACCAGCCTGAGCAAGAGCAAAACCCCATCTCTACAAAAAATAGAAAAAATTAGCCAGGTGTGGTGGCATGCTCCAGTAGTCCAGCTACTCGGAGTCTAAGGCAGAAGGATCGCTTGAGCCCAGGAGTTTGAGGTCAGTGAGCTATGATGACACCACTACACTCCAGCCCAGGCTACAAAGCAAGACCATATCTCAAAAAAAAAAAAAAAAACCCTCCTATCTCTCTTGAAGGTACCTCACAGTAGCCACCTTGGGACAATCCCTGTGTGGGAGAATGCAAGAAGAATAAAACATTCAGCAGGAAGGAGACATGAGACAGGATCTAAACAAACAGAAGGCTGTATGATATGCCACAAAAAGAGTGTATAAACTAAGTTTGTCTTCTTCCGGAGGTAATCAGTAATGGCATAATGGAGAGGCTAATACCTAAGTGCTCACAGGCAAGTAAGGGTAGGGTCTCCAATAGAGCTTTATTTCTCAAAGTACAATACGTGGGCTGCTAGTCAAAATGTATATTCCTGGACTCCCCTCAGATGACCAAATCAAAATTTAGGGGGTGGGGCCGGAGAACTGAATTTCTAACAAGCCTCCAAATGTGTGTGCACTGAAGATGCTCACCAGCCTATACAGAGAGGATGGAATGACAGACATAAAGGATGTGTGGCAGGAGTAGGCCGTTTACACATTCAGCCAACCACATTTATTAAGCATATTATTAATGTTCTAACTGCCTTGGGTATGACTGATTTTTCCCCCACAGGAAGATAAGTTTAACACCTGGCACAGCAGTTTTCATTTGCAAGTATCTTCATGCTATTAAAAAAAAAAAAACATTCCCCAAAGTAACTTGCAGGATGCTTGGTGTATATTTTCAGCTCTCCTTGGGTAGGAGGCAGATACTTCTGTTAGAAACCCTGAAAGTGAAACCGACCATCCTGGAGCCAATTCCTACTTCACTGAAATTGCCCATTGCTGTCAGCTGCTACTGGTTGCAGCACACAGAGGCCAAGGCAAAGCTACATCATCTACAAGCCTTACTGCTGGGGATGCTGATGGGGCCCTTGCATGCCATTATCAATAGCCCTGGTAGGTATCTGGAAATTCTAGAAGTATGTTTTTGCGTGTTGCTTGCAAACTGTATACTCGAGAGTTTACATAAACAAAAAAAATATTTTTGGATTATTTACTCCCATCAGTTATATCAGAACTTAGAAGTGGAGGCACCAAAGTATCATTCATTCATTGGTAAATATTTTTGAACACTAAACAATTCCATGTGCCGTGCTCAGTGCTGAAGGGCTTGACTCCAAGTGTACAGCAGTCAGATGTGCTAGGTACTGCCTACTCCCGCCTACACTGGAGCACTTAATATGTTAACTTGTATATCATGTTCCCCACCCCATTATTAACACAGCAGCAACATCACCACTTATGTAAAATTGCCCAGAAACTTCTGAATACCTTTAACCACTATAAACATTCATGCTTGTGCTGTTTTAACTAATCTTTTTATTCCTTTTTCTGTGCTGTAAGTTTCAATTAGTACTTAAGTAGTGGCAGTAGAATTAGTAACTTCTCTTTCTCCTAGAGAAATACACTGAGGCAATTTCATCTGTATTTAAATACCAGGTGAAATAAATGCTGAATCATTGGAACCCTGATTTCTCTAATGGAATATTCTCTTTAAAGATTCTGAACGCTGTAACACTAAACATGTATAATAATTATCATACTCTAGAACAGTACTATCTCATAGGGTAGTTTCTAGCCACATGTGGCTATTTGTAGTTAAATTCAAAATTTAGCTTCTCAGTCAAACAAGCCACATTTAAAGTGTTCAGTAGTCACATGTGGCTACAGGTTAGGCTACTATATTGGACAGCACAGATACAGAGCATTCCCATCACTGCAGAAAGTTCTGTTGGATAGTGCTACTCTATAGTTTACTTTTTTAAAAGAATAAGTTAAATGAAAGAATGAAACAGCATGGACTCCTAAAATACCCCAAGTGTGTGTGACAGTAGCCATCAGAGGACCTGTCGTTATATGACAGGAAACTTAAATCAGTTAAGGCCCACCCACTGCTGCTTTAAGAACACAGGTTTAGGCTATTTCCTCTCATTGAGTAATAAATACAGTCTAAGAAAATTCTTAGAGCACAAGCCTATAAAGTTTTTACCTGAGTCCAACAGAAGGGGCATGTCAAGGGTCTGTTTCTTTTCTTTTAGGAAACGTGGACCCCGCACCCAGGCAGGCTCAGTGCCTTGCTGCTCGCTAATTGATAAAAGGTGGGCCTCTTTTTTATTACTTTCAAATTGGTCCGGATGTTATTTTATGCACCCCAGCTCAAACAAATCTGCAGAAACATACAGCTAAACCACCCAACAGTCCGTATTTCCTAGTGTTGTTGCTTCTTGCCCCTTATCCTCTATGTAAAGAAGCCGATTATTGCCAAATTCTCTGAGTCATACTTTAGTTTCCTCCTATAAAACAGGTTAAAATGTGCTTTGAACACACGGGTTGTTTCTATAAATCAAGTGCACTACAGCATGAGAGTTTCCATGAAAGGAAGTTTAGTGAAAGAGAACAGTAAATAAAATGATATTGAATAGTCACTTGTATTTTTCATAGACACAGATTTAAGGTTTGGAGAATTAAGATGCAGACATGTTTAAGGTCAGGTAGTGGACCAGTGGAAGAGATCTCATTTCAGGGGAAAAATAAATTATTTAGGGTTGAATAAAGTTAGGTTATCATTCAAAAGGTATTTCAGAATAAATATTTCAATTTATACAGCAAGGCATTTACAAAGCCAGAAAAGAAACAGTTTTTTTAATTAATTTTTTTTTCTTTGTGGAATCTGTAGTTTTATATGTAGAGAAAATTACAAGCTGTTACATTGTTTTTGGAAATATTGCCCTTGGGTTGTTTATCTAGGTAAGGAAGATCTGCAGGAAGATGGTGCTAAGGTGTTGTATGAAGAGTTCCAAAGAGTGAAGGAGCAGACGCGGCTGGGCACGAGACTGGATTTAGACACAGCTCACATCTTCTGTCAGTGGCAGTGCTGTCTCCAGATGGGGGTGTATCTCAATCAGCTTCTGTCCACTCCTCTCCCAGAGCCAGACCTAACTCGGTAAGCACCATGGGAAACTTTAGTTCAGATGGATGCACACAATAGCAAATACAGTACTTATATTTTAAAGCAAAGAAGTTACTTTAACAATAAACTAATCTTAGTATAATTGATCTTGGATCAGTGTTATAGCTGAAGAGCTGGAAACAGGAAAAATCTTAAATTATTTCCACATTGCCAAAGAATGTTTCCATGATTAGATCCAGTTTTTAAAAATCAGTTCCTTAAAGTGAAACACTAATATGAGGAGGAAAAAAGAGGCAGTTGTTGGTAAGATATAACTCATTCCCTCATTTCCTTCAGGTCTTTGATTGAGTATCACTTTATAGAGGCTTTTTCTAATGACCTTACTGAGATACTACTCTCTGCCCCTAGTCACTATAGTCCTGTTACTGTTGTATTTTCTTACTGCATTTCTTCCCACCTGACATATTGTTCACTCATTCATTTAAATATTAAATGCCTACTCTGTGCTAGGGTGCAGTGGCAACAACAAAAATATCTCTACTCATGAAGATTTCATTCGAAGTGAGATTACTATTATATGCCTAAGTGGATTTTATCTAGTGTTTATTTTGCCAGGCAAGTACAAAGAAGGGATAGGCAGTAAGGGAACTGAGCTAATTACAATGCTTGACTATGGAGTTTTAACTCGGTAACATAGAAAGAAATGATAGCAGTAGGGTGTGGGCCAGTGAAAAAAGTGGTAGGATCAATGGATTGGACATCTTGGTAACTGTCCATCCAGGAGTTACTAGAAGAGAGGGAAGAAGATTAAAAGGGAGGAAAATGGCTAGAAAATGGAGTATTCAAGATTGTATATGTGCTTTGCCTCTCCACTCAAATGTAAGCTCTATGGGGACGGGAACTTGTCTATTTTATTTACCGTTGTAGCCCCAGTGCCTTCAATACTTTGAGATGATCTATGGAGGCATACAAAATATTACGGTAGGACTTTTGATTCAAGGTGAAAAGCTTCCTAGCAGTAAATAATGTGTTGTTAATATATCTCTGGGCCTCATATCTGAGCTAACACAAATAAGAGCAGTTGGCCTTTGACCTATGGATTCTTTATTCCTTTCCTTTAATAATTTAGGTCATTCTTTACTGGTCATTCTTTACTTGATCTTCTCTAGCTACCACAAATCCCTTTAAAACAAAACAGGAAAAACAAGACCAGACAGTTCTCTTAATAATGATTTCAGGACTGTTCTTTCATCTCAGCATAACCAAGTCTTTTTAAACAAAGATTTTACACAAATTAAATGATGGTTCTACATGGATCGCTAAGGTACCCATCGATCAGCTCTGGCCACAAGTCATATATTAAACTTGTGCATTCCAGTTAATCCCATCTTCCATTTGTGAAGTAGGTTTTTTGTTGAGGTGAATGACTTTGTAAATGATTCCATATTTTCTCATATTTTGACAAACTGCCTGTTTGGTTTATCAAGGTCATTTTAAATTCCTTTTCTCTGAAGTGATAAAGAGGCCTGCTCACCTTGGGGCTAGCTGCAAAACCACTAAGCAGCCATCATTTAATCTTTTGATAAGTTTTTAAATATCATCAGCAAGGAAGTAATCTTTGTAATAACAACTCAGTTCTGCCCTTCAAGGAACAGCTTATTCTTCAATAATTTTAATAATTTTATAGAAGCAATTAGGAGCTTTCGGTGTTTAAATGCATTTGTTGAAGCTTCGTTAATGACAGTTGTCCTACTGCACTGAATCAATACTTTCAACAAAACACTTTTTTCCCCCATTGAACAGATTGTACAATGGAAGCCTGGTACATGGACTATGCCAACAATTGCTAGCATCAACCTCCGTAGAAAATCTCCTGAGCATGTGTCCTGAGGCTAAGCAACTTTACGAACATCTGTTCAATGCCACAAGGTCATATGCCCCTGCTGAATTATTCCTACCAAAAGTTAAATCAAATTCAAAAAAAAAAAGGCAGAAGAAACAGGGTACCAACCGGTCAAAGAACAGAATGGGAACTACTTCACACCCCGGGTGTTGGTATGAGGGAAGCAACCGGTTTGGGCTGTTAATGGTTGAAAACTTGGAGGAACATATTGAGGCCTGTCAGCTTGAATAAACTCAGTCTCTATCAAACTAGATGTATAATTCTGACTTGAAATTTTTCTGTTACCTCCCTTAAAACAATTAACTTTTTTCTTTAGGACTAACCCTATTAGGGATAAACAGCACAATAGATAATCTTTGAATTTCAAAGTATTTTGTATTCTGCTTTTAATAAATTCAACCTGATTTAATAAATTGTTGTATTTCTTAAACATGTTTGAAAGTATGTTCGTACTTCTCATGTTCCATTTCGGTGCGTTAGTAGTATTCTATAATCTTTAAATTGCAGCAACTTCGCCATCTATGTTTTCTAAAAAAAAGCAGAAGTCCTACTTCAGTTATTTCCTTTAAGTAAAAGCTAGCTATCATTTGAAAAACTTTGTAAAAGTTTTTTCTTTGTACTTTAGTATGAAAAGTCTGGGCCATGAAAGGTAGAAGTGAGGATGCCAGACAGAAAACTAAAAGGAAGTACTTAGTAAAAGATGACAGCAAGGTTGATGAGCATTTTAGGTACATGCCAGGTGTTAAAGAGGTTGAAACTAATGGCCCCCACAAAGTAAGAAACAGCATCCTGAGCTACTAGACCTAGAAAAGGAGGAAACAGTGAGAAGAAATGAAAATATCAGAGATATGTGCAATAATACCAGACTATAGGCCCTCTTTTTTACTATAGGTTTTGACCTATTAATGGGATGTAGAAGTAAAGAGGCATAACTGGCATTTTTTAAATGAAAAAAATTAGAATGGGAAATATCATATATACTTATCATGTATTAGGTGGTGTACAAAATTTACTTTTTACTGTGGCTTGTAGTCAAAAAAGTTTGAAAGGCACTGCTCTGGAAAATACTAGAGGCTGCAAAAATTATAAATGCAGAGTTGTGAAGGTACTGGACAGTTCCAAATAAAGAACTTGAAAATAAAAAGAAGCAAGTGGAATGAATACATTTGGACAAGATCTGAAAGTATATTCCAACCTTCACTTTACTTGTATTCACATAAATTGTGTTCTTCCTTTCTTCTCTACTCACTATTGGCATATTCCATAAGTAACAGCCCTAAAGCTGGCTATAAGCTGCCATTTTGAACAGGCCTATGTCCAGTTCCTAGTATCTGATAATTCTCTTCATCTTCCTAAAGTACCATACTCTTAGAGGAGTAAGCCCAGCATCAGCCAGTATTACACACACACCTCCCAAGTGTTGATTGGCTTTAGCCATTTACAAAAGGCCACACACAATGTCATTTGCTGCTAAAGTGTTCAACCATAAAAACTGCCTTTGTTTCAAATAAGAGTTCTTGAAATAAGGAAATTTTTTATTATTTTAGGAGGAGTGCATGGGACTCCTTAGTAAGGTTATTATGTCTCCAAAGAGATGGTTATTCACAGAAAGATCAAGAAAAGAACAGTAACGTGCATCCCTTTTTCAGAAGAAATGTGTTTTATAAGCATAGATTTAATGGGGACCATAAACATGTAAGAGCTTTGTATACCAAAATTCTATCTTACTTGATTCCTGGGACTAATCTAGAAATTATACCAATATGAGTGTCCTATTTTTCCAGGATTATCAACACTGCTTTTTAAAACCACCAACCCTGCCTGGAAATCCATTCATTTCCCACTCTGGCAAACAACTGATTTGATGGGCACCAAACTGGGAGTTTATAGGCTACAGTTTAATTAGATGTCAACTGAATTATACTGTCTTTTTCTTTTATTAAAAGGGTCCTCCTTCAACAGAAGTAAGAAGTCAGGTTCCCCTCTGTAGCTATTGTACTCAGGGCCATTCACTTGAAATTATCCAGCCTTGCTAAAGGAGTTAAAATCTAATAATGTCCATTCACTCTTATTCTCTGTAAGAGTAAGTGTTATTATCCCAGTGTAGATCTTCTGTATGGACTAGATGAGAGGTCACAGGCACTCCATAGGATGTCTAAGGGGATACACCAAAGAATGATATAGTACCCGCCCTCCCCAAAGTCCTTGTTTAAGCTGTTTGTGTACAGCAGTATCAGGTGCAGAATGGCAAAGTGCAGACTGAATACTACAGTAGTCTGTAGTGGTAGAAGAATAAGGAGACAGCAGTCACCTGGATGAGGAGAAGTTAAATCAGAGGAAGACTCTCAGACCTGGCTTTTGGCCTGGCTTTAGACAATAGAAATAAAATTCAGATTAAGTATAGGAGACAGCAGGAATACCTGTGTAGAAGCAGAATGTTATATATCCCATATTCCATTTCTAAAATCTAGTTTCCTAGTTTTCAATCAAGTCTTTAGGTCCTGCTCTTTCTGATTCAGTTTTAGCACATGAAATCTCACCTTAGGCTTTGGAAATTTTCTTCAATTATTAATAGATGCTCAAAAGTAACAAAAGGAACTCTGGACAGCTAAGATGAATAAATTTTAGGAATAAAGCTGGAGAGACAAAAACATTTACTATGTAATCATGGTCTGTATTTAGTGGTCATAAAATTATACTTTACGCCTATTTTGTACAAGCCCTTTTTGAAACACCTGGACCTTGAAAGTTTAATATACATCATGTAAATATGATATTTACAGATCTTTCACACCAATTGATCATGAGAAAAGTTCACATTAACTAGAATTTTCGAAGAGGACGACCTCAGAACTAGACATAGAATTAGAACTTAACTAGAAAGGCCTTAGAATTATCTCTTCCTCCTTTGTGTACAAAGTAAACAAATTGATGACTATGCCTCACTTGCCCTACCTGTAAAATGAGGAATAGTTGAAATTATTGTCTAAAGATAAAATAACATGTATTTTTAACACATAGGGCCTGGCAGTAAAAACCTGAAAAATGATAGCCATCATTGTTATATCCACACATGAAAAGCAAGAGCAAAGCAAAGAATCTGAGAAGAAGTGAGACAGTGTCTAGTAGCAGAAAGATTAAGACACCATGAGACCAGGGTTGCCAAAGGTAAAACCAGAATTTTGCAAAGACAAAGATCAACATTATCTAACATGCTAAGAAAAGGGCAAGAATGTGAGATTATTATAGCAACTTCAGCAGAGTTGTCACACTGAAGCCACACTGGAAAGAGTATAGAATTGCCAAGAGAATTTCAATCAGCAGCCAAGCTCTACCTCAGAAAATAATGAAAAAGAGACCAGAAGGAATTATCCCCATGTGAGTACCTGTATCCCTCTAGCCCTTTTTCCTTGTGTCAAAGAGTTTTCTGCAATGTTTTTTAAATTCAATTTGAAAGAGGTATGTTTAAAGATAGAAAAAAATTAATAGCAGATTACTACTTCCTAGGATTTCCTCTTCCTTCCTGACCCTACTCCATAACCCTAAGGAAGCCAAACCCAGTTTTCTCCCTTAGTGAGGTTGCCAAGTTTCATAGGATGCTGCTCTCTATCACATGCTGCTTAGCGGGCTGGCACACCATGAACCCAAAGCATCTCCTGGAAAGCAGTCAGTACCAACAACCAGGAGAAAAAATTTCACTTCCATAGAAGAATAAACTCTTACTAGTGCCTGACTGCAAATGTGGAGACCTTGTATCTACAATGAGACAGATGTGGAGTACTTGATATTCATCTTATAACGTCTTTCGATGACACATCTCAGTCATGACAGCTGAAAGTGATTCTGCATCTTATACCAATTTGAGATGAAATGCTATTTCTCTTGGATGAATGTATTAAAAATAGGCCTTCCCACTTTGAACAACAGCTTTCTGAGCCATACAGGGTAAGTTGCTTTTGCATTTCTTTCCAGAGGCCTAGATAATGCTAAAATTCAAGTCCATCCAACTGTAAAAATTCTAAGATGAGAACCTCACGTAAAGGAAGGAAGTTTTAAAATTAAAAGGCATGACTGCACCAGACTATATACCAGTCTCTTAAAATGGGAGAAATAAATGAATGAGATAATACATGGAAAAGTGTTTCCAGCTAGTTTCACTGGGTTCTGTTTTTAAGGAGAGAAATCAAATTTCAAATGAGTATTTTATAATGCACATGCAATCTCTTCTATTCATACTAGTCTTGATAACATTTCATATATTTGGTTAAAATAGCTAAGTCTTCCTATATATGTATTTATATATATGTGTACATACACATATATACAGTCAAGGGAAAACTGTACTATATAAATACATTTTGGTTTAGAATGTTTTGTCCTGAGCAAATGAATTAGAGAGCATATTTTTCCCCTAAGATTGGGCTGTTAGGATATTTGAGTTTCTACTATTATTAAACTTTGTCTTCTTTAAGCAAGATAATATACTGTAGCCTATTCAAATTAAGCCTGTTTCTCTGGGTTTGTACAACCAATGAGAGGGAAACCACCACTTCTCTTGTGTATCCAAGAGGGTGGGAGGGAGCAGATAGACCAGAGACAACCAGACTCTTCTTCAAATTGGGCAGGGCTGGGAAGGGAGAGAGACAGGGAGCACAACTCAGATGGGACAGCAGATCAGAATATTCAACCCACTGTAAGAACAAGGAGTCTCAATGATGAGATGGGATTGATAACAGCTGGCATGTCCTTCCTGTTGATGTTCTGAGAACACTGACTTTCTACATATAGGAGCCTTTGCAGAGACTCAGAGAAGTCACTGACATCAAATCTGCTACCAAGTACATCCATCCCAGAGAAAACATCTTGCTGGGAGATTGCAGGGTAGAGGAAATTGATGCCACTTCCTTTCCAGTCCACTGAATGTAATGCATTCCTTTTTGAATATCTAAATGAGTATGTAAAACTTTTTGTAAAGGGCCCAACAGTAAATATTTTAGGTTTTGTGGGCCATATAGTCTCTATTGCAACTACTCACATTTACTGTTGTAGCATCAAAGCAGCCATAAACGATATACAAATGAATGCACATAGTCGTATTCTATTTAGTTCTACTCATTCTATTTAGATGTGTTCTAAATTTAATTTTCAAAAACAGGCAGCAGGCAGATTTGGCCTGCATGCCATAGTCTGTCTACCCCAAAACTATGTAGTAGTTCCATGTGAGTGAGTTTAGCAGGATTAAAATAAACTGTTTCTCTAACTTGTAACACCTCTAAACTGATTCATGGGCCATCCAGACCAACTCCATATAGAAAGACACTTACAAAATCTCATGCAATCCTATTATGCAACTATATAGATGAATATGAGAAAGGAAAATGAAAGAAAATATACTTCCTAAAGTTGATCTGATAATGCTTAAAATGTAAAGTCTGTCACATCTTTCCTATCAAGCACACACTGTATACACAATCACTTATTCGGCTGGGGCCTGGTATATATTGCTCCAAGGATAATGTTTTTGTAAGACTCACCAACCAAGCTGTTTCATATTATGCTTGTAAAGTGCACACTTGATGAAAAAGAGCAAATGGTCAAGGCATTACAGTATTTTATTTATGACCATAAGATGGCACCAAATTGTCACTTCTCAACTAATGGGCACTTCAGGGAAGTGCTACTCATCACAGGGAAAAGTTTAATAGAAAATTGCCTTTAATGTAGCTGAGAAGATTATTTAAAAAAAAAAAAACTGTATTAAAAAGCACATTTTGTTTGAGTTCAAAAACTAGAAATACAAAACTCAAATATGGACCTCTGGAACTTATGTAGAAATTTCTGCCACTGAGTGCTCATAACACTGAGATGTGTTTTCTACTAAAAGGGTTACTAAGCAGAACAATGCAATTATAGCTTAACAAATAATGGTGGGAAGGCACAGTGGCTCATGCCTGTAATCCTAGCACTCTGGGAGGCCAAGGTGGGTGGATCGCTCAAGGTCAAGAGTTTGAGACCAGCCTGAGCAAGAGTGAGACCTCGTCTCTACTAAAAAAATAGAAAGAAATTATATGGACAACTAAAAATATATAGAAAAAATTAGCCACGCGTAGTGGCGCATGCCTGTAGTCCCAGCTACTCGGGAGGCTGAGGCAGGAGGATCACTTGAGCCCAGGAGTTTGAGGTTGCTGTGAGCTAGGCTGATGCCACGGCACTGTAGCCCGGGCAACAGAGTGAGACTCTGTCTCAAAAAAAAAAAAAAAAACCCAACAATAAAAAAACAAATAATGGTGATGAGGCAAACCTGGGTTAGATATGAAAGGAAGTTCTGCTAGGCCTAACTGCCATGGAGCCACCACAGAAATGTGGGTCTTTTGCCAGGATATTTGTCAATTTCGCTAGAATTGAGCAAAAGGGGATAGGAATAGCAAAGTCAGGTGTGTACAGTGACTGAACATGAAACAATGCCTGCCTAGAGAACAGCTATACAAGTACAGACTATTACTACTACTACGTCATATATATTCATGTGAACACAGGAATAACAGCAGGTTGAGATTAGAAAAGAACTTTTAAGGATCAAAACTAATGGCTGAAATTATTTTCACGTTTCTCCCCCAAACTTCAACATTTAAATTTATTCTAAATAAAAAAAGAAAATTGTATCAATAGTTCTGTCTAGATTTATCAACAAAGTGTCTTGGACTTAAATTTTTAATGCTTTCTAAAAAATAAAATCCCATAATTTTATGCCCAAACTTATGGCTACATTTACTCTTAATAGTATTTATAAGAAATTGTACTACACATACACTCGGTTTAGAGCAATCTGGAAAGGCTCTCCCAGTTGGCATTTCAGCTGGGCTTTGAAATACAGGTAAAGGTTCTGATTTTCAAAATTGGAGCAGAGGAAAAAGGCTTTCAAGTTGAAGTAACACTGTCCAAAAACACCTGAAAGTGGATTGTGTTGGAGCATTGGGTAGGATTTGAGGCTAGAAAAGTCCAAGGAATTATGAGTAAAAGGTGGGGGAACCCCCACACAATATTGTTTTCTACTCTCCTGCCATAATTATTTGTCAGAGCAAGTAGCTATTTTCTAATGATAATGTTATTCACTCACTGGGGTTTCTCACACAGCAAACTTCACTCTAAGCTATGCGGTTGTTTGATACATATCCACACGCACTCATACACACGTATACATGCACACTCTTACCTCTTAAACTGTCTTAACTGCAAATACCAAAAATTATTGCTACCAATAATTCAGATCAGTGTTTTATAGTCAGTAAATTCTTGAAAGCTCAATAACAAAAGAGATTATAATATTCTTATCTTTTACCCCTGCATTTTGAATGTATACAACTATTTGCTAATTAACGTAATAACTATGCTCAAAGGGTTTTTAAAAAAATCTTATTCTGTCAAAGCTGAGTTTAATTTATTGCTTTACTTTTGTAACAAAAAAAAAATTGATGCTTGTGAAGGGAAGTTCTTTTTCTACTAGCTTATAATTAGTCAACCATGGCTTTAATTGATTCCATGCTTTAGAAACCTCACCTAACAAATCCACCAGGAAATCTCAAGGACACCACAAACTTGACATTTCAAATGGACCTGTGTCCCACTAAAGCCTGCTCAGCTTAGGTTATTTTGCCAACAGCTCTGCTATTCAAGCCAAAGTCCAGAAATCTGGTTATCTTCTATATTTTCCTTTTCTCCTGTCCAGTCATGTCAATGCTATTTCCTAGAAGACAGAAACTCCATACCTTCCTCTCTGTATTAACTACCACGACTAAATTATCCCTTTAACACTTAAGCTTCCACGATTTTCTAATTGGTCTCCCTATTTCAGTCTTTACAACTGACCCTCTATACTTCTGTCAGCGTTAAGACAAGAATCCAAACTCACATCAAACTCCTGAAATCCTCTGGCATGCTACCAAGACAAGTCATGCTGCTGCCTTCGCCACTAGGTTCCTGCTTATCTTTTCCAATCCCTCACATTATACTTCCTGCCTTAATAGTGTCAAACTCCTTGTGGTTTTTCACATGTTCCTTCCAGCCTCTACCGACACCTCTACAGAAGCTGAGCTGTTGGTTACAAGGTCCTACTGCTTCTTGGCTGGAAGTTCCCAAACTAAAGCTTGATTCAAATGCCACTAGTTTTAGGAATTTTCTTTGACAACCTCCTCTCATGAAGTTATTTCTCTCCTTCAGCTATTGTAGCATTTTGGACAGCATTTACCACTGTACTGGATATATTTTTCATTGGTCTTCAGAGTTGACTGAGAACTTCCTGAAGGCAAGATACTATCTCTTATTTCTTTATAAATCTAAATCTACAACAATGTTTGCAGACAATTATATCTATTTTAACATTAGGGACTGGTTACCCACTATCTGTTTTTAGCCATAACCAACTCTTGACAACTAAAACCCAAAATAAGGTTATCAAATAAGTCAATAGTCATACCAACTGCTAAGTGAGCTCACGGAAGCTTAAGCATCAGGATGATCTGTTTGTTCAGTCATATACCAGTTAGGATTAATATTTTTCCACACCATGTTTTAGTATGCAAATCAACTACTATTTGGATTGCAGGAGCTCAGTCTAAAAAAGCACTTTAGAGCTTTTAAAGGAAACTTCTAGGGAAATGTGTGCTGGATTCACTTTAATGTATGTGTATTTTTAAAATAAATGTGCAAAGATCACTATTAACTTTCTTGAAACAGCTTGTTAGCAGTTATGTTCCCCTGCTATCTGTGTTCATGAGCTCCTGAAGGGCAGAGATGTTATCTGCTTTCTATTCCTAGCACACTTCAGGTACTAAATAAATGTGTAATGAAAAGATAATCAATTCACCCCATCCTCCTAACTTCTTGGGTAAGTCATATGTGGAAGTAAAAATGCACATGACTTGACAAGTGACACAGGCAGAAAAACAAGGTAAAGTTAATTATGGTTTCTAAGTATTATATTTATTGTTTGCCACCAATTCATTTCAGTGAGAAACTAAGTATGGCCAATACTCACTTTAATTATGCACTATATGAAAGAGATCAAAACTTAAAGTGATTTATAAAAGACAACCAATGTAAGAGATATATTCTGCATGAGTATAAAAGATAAAAACTGTCTTATCCTTGTGAGGGTGGTTACTACTATTAAATAAAGCCTGAATCCTCACAAGGGAGGTTTTTTGGGTTGTGTGTGGTTTCACTTTTGTTTCATCTCTGAGTCATGCAATTGCCAGCACAAACGTGAGAGCACATGCTCAGCTTTGTTTCCATGTGGCCAGTTTTGATTATGTGAGAACTGTCTACCTAATTGGTGAATTATTTCAAGTTTCCTTCTTTTCTCCCCTGATGTTTAACCACTATGGAGCCAAATAACTTCTAAGGTAGTCTAACAAGGAAAAACATCAAAGAAGCTAGTATTGTTAGGGAATATGGGGTAAAAATTTAGATACTAGCACATTTAAATCATCGATGCTAATTTGGACTAATATACTATGGAAAACTGAAAATCTGGATCAGTACTATACATTAATTTCCTTTTAAATCACAGATTCTGTCTACTATGAGTTCTCCCTAATTTCTGTACTTTCGGCATCCAACCTATGGATGATTTTAATGCTCATAGTCCCAACTGGAAGGTCAGTAATTTATGAAAAAAAATCATTTTATTTTTATAGTTCAAATATCAAACAAAAGGATAGGCACACTAATTTCACACAAGTCATACTATGAACCTAAAATGCAAAGCAAAAGACTGATGTGCACTTAATACGTATTTAAGTCTTTGTAACAGAAAAGAAAAATCATTACAAAATTTAGGTATGAGACATCAAGTAACTAATGAGAGAGTTGATTAGACAATGGCTTCCATGTTCCATCTAATGATATGGAACACTGTACCTTTGACTATTCATCCTTAAAGGGTAAAGTAGAATAAATTGCAGACAGCTCCTTACACTAAACTACTTCAGTAACAAGGACTCAAAGAATATTTTCCCTATCGATGACAATATTTCAGTGCTAATATTTGCAGTTTAATATTAGATAAAAGCTAATGCATGGTTTATCCATGCAATTTATAAAACACAAAACTTATTAACTTCAAGAAGAATTAAACCTGTAAGAATCTGAGACCCATCTATTTATAGAGAGAAATATTCAATAGGAGAACATATGTCTAATTTTGCATTTCTGGCCCAAATGTGCCACACACTCAAAACAAAATCCCTCTACCTCATCAAGTTTTTATATGAAAACTGATGGCATTATACAAAGCAGATCCATCTACTTCTCTAGTATGCCCAATGAAACAAAAAGAAGAAGGCAGAGAGCAAATGGTAGAAGGGACAGACTCAGGGTTGTGCTACAAATCTAGGCCAAAGAAGCCACAGATGCATGAAGAGCAAGGCCAGCAAAGAATATTCCACGTGTACCCTTGTTCATAAACTGTTTGGGTTTTTTTTAATTCTTTAAGTGTAGTAGCCTATACTTCCTAAGAAATATGCTTTAAAACACACACAAAAATTAGAAAAAATAATAAAATTCAGTTATTCAACTGAGGTACTTGGATTTATAGAGAATAAAAAAATGATATTTGACAAAGTATATATACATGTTAATATAATTTGTTCTAAATTTCAGCCCAGTCTTAAATGTTTATGACTGTATGATTAAGGGTTAATCACAGACATTGTTACCCTAACTAAAATGCCACTTGATAGCCCTGCATTAATTCTGCTATACCAAAGACTCATACCAAAAAACAAAACAAAAACAAACAAAAAAGCAACCATTTACACTTAACTAAGAAAAGCAAACATTTACTTCAAATTGTAGTATAGGCTTTTCAATCACAAAAAGAAAGAAAAGAACAGTGATCTGACAGTGGTCACATCCTGTGCAAAAAATGTGAGATACAAAAATGGTAGCACAAGGTATCTGAACTGCTTACATTACAGGAAAAAGGAAATACAATAGGTGAAATATGGCACTCCTGGGAATCAACTTTTAAACCAAATAGAATGCCTTTGAAATGATTAAATTTATTTGTGTATTAGTAAGAAAGCCCCACCACCATAAATAGTACAATATTTAAAAATAAAAAAAAATATTTATATCTATCTAAGATAGACAGTGTATTTGTGTATTTGTACTGTTAGAACTCTTTAAGTGCAGAAAGTGGTTCAGGTTTTGTCTTTTTTTTTTTTTTTTTTTTATAACTGCCCATATGCTTTATAAAGTTCCACTCAATCGCAAAAGCCAATTTAAATCAAGGATTATGTTATTAAAGTTGCATAATTTCATTTGGGACTGCCAGCAGGTTAAAGTCTCAAATCAAGTCTTTAACATTAATGTTCATTTTTAGTCAATGAAAAGTTAAAAAGTTCCCAAATCTTCATTATCCTCTTGAACTTGCCCTTCTAAATGATCCTCAGACTGCAATTCCTAGTTTGCAAATAAAAGAATGCAATATGCATCATACTTCAAGAAAAGACGACGATGTTGAACTAACATGCTTCTGGATGATCTTTTCCCTGCTCCTTTCAACCTTCTTTATAATTTCTGCCACTATGCACACTGATGAGGTGAGACCCAAAAGAAACAACAGATCTGCAAGAGAAAATAAGTTGGGTTTTACATTTCTTTGAAATTTATAGTTGCAAAGCGTAATACCTTACATTTTTCTAGCATTTTATCACAGCTTTAAAATGCATTGTTTCACAACCATTCCATGAGGTAGAAACAATCACCCTCAGTTAAAAGAAAGAAAACTCAAAGGTATTAAATGATTTATCCAAAGTCACGTAGCTATGAAAGGCAGCAGCCAGAACTAGAACCCAAGTCCTCTGACCACATTCCCTGAACAATACATAACCTGATGTGGCTTAGCCTTTAACACCACTAAGAGGAGTGTTTTATTTAATAAAAATTTCAGTTTAAAAAAGCACTGTTCGAGTAATAGTAACCAATTTTATTGATAATGCCTATCTGAAGACTAAAAATTTTGCATTATGTTCCATTTCAAAGCCTAAAAGTCTCAGTCTTTACAATAGTATCCACACAATCTCAATTATTACTGCTAAAAAAATTGCAGCTGTCACCTTAAAACTCCATTTCTTAAAAAGAGGAAACAATGTGAATATGGAATTAAAATATTGAAATTAAACTAGTTCAGTTTTAAACTTTAACTTATAGCAAAAAATCCAGTGAGGTTGTATAGTTCATTTTTATAAATATCCAAATTAATTTAAAAATTCAAGAATACGGATAGCATTCCCATCAAACACATCGTTTCTCACATTTACATAGGAAAATTTTTAAATGTACTGTATCACACATTTAATGTATGGTATGTGAAAGAATAATGTATAATTTCCACATAATCTTTATGAAATATTCTGCTTTAGATTCAGACTGACATTTCATGAAGTTAGAAGGTACAAATTAATGGGAAAGATAGTGAAATATTAGTTTTAACTATGGAAAATTGTAATTTTAAAGAACAATTTGGTTTTCAGTGGGCTTAAATCTAGCTTTCTCTTCATACAAGATGAAAAAGTACATTAAAAAGTTATAAACAATTACTCTACAACAGGTTTTGATGTGCTGTATTTCAGAACCACCAAATAGGATTTTATAATAATTGATAACCTATAAAAAAGAGAAAACACCAAAAACCAAATTAAAACCCTAGAGTTAGGAGAATGACTCCCCTGGATTTCCTCAAACAAAAAAACAGAGCACACTTTTTTTTTTAAATGACGTCAGTTACTTCTCTTATTTCGCTATTTTAAAATAATTTTTTTCTAGAATACATTAGAAAGTACAACAATTTATCTAAAATACATATATTATAAAGATAGCATTTTCTTTACCCAGTATGCTTAGGCTCTCGGTCTGAAAAACCTTCTGAAGTGGAGGAAAGTAAATAACCAGTAATTGTCCCATAATGGAGCCAAGAACTGCATAGCAAAACATTTTGTTACTGCAGAGTCCAATCTCAAACACAGACTTGGTCTGTTGGCAGAGCAGAGAGTTCAATTACTACTCTTTGGTTACAGAAATAACTTCATTATTATTATATTCATTTCCAATTTTTAATAAGCAGTATCACTATATCACTGACTTCTATAATGTCAATACCATTAAATCTCTTAATTTTAACTATTATTTTGGAATAATTCAGATAGAATAAGGGTAAATATTAAAGCAGCTTCTATTTATCAAGAAAGAGCTTGCTTTAAAAAAGTGATAGTATATGTATGAGACCACAGAAAGAAAGAAAGCTTACTGCAGCATCCCAAACATTAAGAAACTTTATTTGGATTTTGCTAAATCATTTCTATCCATTCATTAAGGTAGATAATCTAAAATTCTTTCTTGAAAAATGAACCTAGTTATGTGTACTGAAAAAGTAAAACCACTTTCATTAAAAAAAAAAAATGAATACTACAGCTTCTTCAAGAATTAGTCTATTATCTCAGAAGCAGCAGCAGGCAAAAAAAAAAAATTAGTTTGAATTAGTGCAATTCACTGTACTTAGAAATGTTCGAGCATGGCAAATGGTAATAGATATAATAGTTAAGGATTCATACAGTGCTTTAAAACTGAAAGGAATAGTCATGCCTCAACTGAAACTAGTTTTCAAGGACAATATGCTCTGAAAAGGTACCACTAGCCTAGGTTCTAGCCCATTATTTTCTAGCAAAACAGTTCGACTAAGAAGATGCAGTCATGCCTTCAGATACAATGTTGGAAATGTTCTAACGGCTTTAACATGCTAACAGAAATGATGGGAAAAAAATTAATTTACACGTATTGTTCTTGTACTCCAAGCAAGAAATTTTTCTAAAATGAGACTAATATAATATCATCTTAACGAATCCATAATGTTTGTCTTATGCTCAGATGTTAACCTGAATCTATCTTATGCTACAGCTAATAAGATAATGGAAAGAAGAAAGATCAGATGATACCACCTGTGATTTACTTTGATGTTCTAGTCAAACATAAGGCTTAGCCCCCTGCAGATGTCCCATCTTCATGGGGCCCATGTTTATAAAAAGGTTGTCTCTGGGGCTATAATCTATGGCTACAAAACTAAGCAAATCTAAAAACCCATAATTTTTACCTACTTATTATTAAAGAGTGCTCTACTCAATTGAGTCAATCAACTGAGATCACCCTAAGCATACCTGGGATCTGGAACTTAGTGCATTAAACATGTCAAAAAACACAAAGCACGTGAAGGTCATTGTTGTGTCTCGAGGTGTTATCACATTGTCTCGTAGCTGTAAAAAGGAAATAACAAAATGACCTTTTTAGTTGCTAAATTTAATAGACAAATACCGTATGCTTTTAAAATGTTAATATTTTCTTTCCATTAGGATAAAATACCTTTAGTCTAAGCTATGAAACATAAAAGCTACCTAAATTTCCTATAAATCACCTAATAGCTATAATCTAAATAATAAAAGTAAAAATCTTCTCATAACTATATTAGATATTAAAATACTGTCATTATTTAATAAAGTAGTTATATATTCATATTTTTTAACTTTCCTCAAAATTTTCATGCATTAATTTTTATTGTATCTGATACCTCTCAGCAGATTTAAATTATTCTAACATATGAATCAAAAATTCTATTTTCCATAAAGATTGAAATCAAACTCATTCAAAATGTTATCGTATTTTTCACTCAAAGAGCTCTCCTAAAACTGCCCAGCCTTCTGGATAAGATACCAAAATAACTAAGAATCCTATCCTACAGAACACAGGTTAATACAGTAGCTTATCCAACAGATATACCTCACGCCAGAAGACAAATAAAGTTCCACAAACAATGATTATTGATGAAACAAGTATTTTAAGTATCAAGTTTTTAGTCAAAATGCTGTCCTTCCAGTTGCGAGGAGGTTTACGAATAACATCTTTATCCACTGGTTCTACTCCAAGGCTTAAAAGCAAATAGAAAAATGAATTAAAATTTTAAGGTTTGGATTTGTTATTTTCACCTAATTAACCTCAATTATACAGAAAACTGTTATGGACAAAATGATGAATCATAAAGAAAAACCTGGCTATGATTACTCAAAAATAACCACTAATTTTTCATTATTTCTCTATTCTTTTTGACAGTTTGATAGAGGACTGATGGTTAACTTTCAAAAAACTGTCGAATTCCATTTGCATATAAGTTTACTTATTTCAAATAGGGTGTGAAATACATGATCTACCAACTGGACTTTGAAATTGTCTTTCATATAAGAACCACTAGACTAGGATGATTTGTTTCAGTGGCCAATGACATGTATCACTCAACTGCCCCATTATTATAAAAGAAAACAGTTAGATGGTCAGGTCCTTTAATACTTTCCCAAAGTCTGTAAAACTGACAAAAGAACCTAGGTAATAACACTGACTTCAGAGATTTCCCCATTACATCCAACTCTTAGAAATAAAAAGCTTACTTCCTGAGGACAGGAATTACACCTGTTCCCTGATCTCTTCTCCCCCTGAGGATAGGCATCTAACAGTGCAAAGGCTCAGATCCACACAGCATGAATGAATACTCAAAGAGAATAAATGATATGCACACATCACACAATATGTAACAAACATGTTGCTGCAAAGTTTTCCAAAGCCATCCATAAATAAAATTTCAAAACTTAATTATCAGGGTATCGCACATTCCTTATCTTTTTTGTTCAACATGAAAAACTCTCACCTCTGAGCTGGGGGTCCATCCATAATAATATTGATCCACAAAATCTGCATGGCATTGAGAGGATTAGGAAAGTTCATTAATGTAGCCAATGAGATTAAAGTTAACGCTGCTATACTCCTGTTGAAAAAGAGAGTCATTTAAAAATCTGTCAGCACAGTAAACTCTTGCTGATTTTATGATACCACTTTTTTAGCATTTAAAAATCTCATGTTACTACTGTGACACAGTAACACTGTTACTGTATTTCAAGTAACCTATGCTTCATTAATGTGGACATTTTAAAGCTAAGAGTATTTTAACAAAGATTTTCAAGATGTTTAGACAACAAAAGCAAATAGAGAAAGATTTTAAAATCTACATAACAATTAACAGTTTCAACAACATTTTTGTAACTGTCTTTTGACTACAGAAAACTCCTACTTTCGGAAAAAGATATCAAGAGGAAGCAATGAGATGTAACTCATCCCTTCCTTAGTTATTTCAATGAGCTATTAAATAAAGCACAAAGGTTTATATGCTTTGATGATGACACAGACATCTAATTATCACATGTAGAACCTACTTGTTATGCCATTTTTAATTTCAGAATACAATTAATTGTCTTTCTGGAAACCTTACATATGAACAATCCTCAGAAATACAGGGCAGAAGTTCCTAGGCATTCTACTTAAGTTCTACTTTTCATATAATTTATCTAGAAGACCCATAGTGACAAAATTTTTGCAAACTTACGTGCTCAGCTGGAATCTAACAAAATTTTTAATGTTATTATAAATCCCTTTACCCTCTTCAATTGCAGACCTGAAATTTTAAAAATAAAGAAAGATGAAATGAGAAAATATTATCACATAAAAATAAAGCTTTATCTATACTAAAACACTGTGGAGCTAATTTTGAAAATAAATTTCCGACCAATACAACACATGTATCACTAAAAACAATCTATTATTTTCGTCACATAACTAAAATTAGAAAAAAATAGAAATATTTATTTTAGCAAAGAATTAAAGCCAAGCCTCTAAGCTTCACAAAATTACAACCAGTTTCATTACACAATATTAAAATTCTTATTCTTTTTTTTTTTTTTTTTTTGAGACAGTCTCACTCTGTTGCCCAGGCTAGAGTGAGTGCCGTGGCGTCAGCCTAGCTCACAGCAACCTCAAACTCCTGAGCTCAAGCGATCCTCCTGTCTCAGCCTCCCGAGTAGCTGGGACTACAGGCATGCACCACCATGCCCGGCTAATTTTTTCTATATATATTTTTAGCTGTCCATATAATTTCTTTCTATTTTTAGTAGAGATGGGGTCTCGCTCTTGCTCAGGCTGGTCTCAAACTCCTGAGCTCAAACGATCTGCCCACCTCAGCCTCCCAGAGTGCTAGGATTACAGACGTGAGCCACCGCGCCCGGCCAAAATTCTTATTCTTAAGAATATATTTCAACATTAAAGTCATACACTGTTTCTCCACACAAGAGACAATACTATGCATTTATGATACTAAAATGATGCTTTTTACCCATTTAAGCTCATTTTCTTAGAGGTAAAGATGCAAGGTAAAGGATTAGTGTGTGTCAGGAATCAAACAGCAATGAGGTATTTAAGAATTATAAAATTTAAGGTATCTTTTGCTCCATGTACACACAAGTAGATAATATGTTGTAGAAGAATTATATAAAGAATATGGTTTGCAAAGATTCGAATAAATTCTCTCATTCATTTGGCTGAATCTAGAAAAATGTCTTTTAGACAACTTCCCCTTTCTTGTAAGATTTTAATATAATTCTAACATGGGAAAGAAAAAAAACTCTTATATCCTTGGAGGAGCCTGGCAAATACTCTGAGCCCTGAGAGCACCCAAATGGCTCACTTTAGGCAGAAATGGAGTAACGCAGTACCCTAGGACATGTACTGAGAATCTGTCATGAAACTGAATTATCCAGGTCATCCAATAGGTGGTTATCAAAAAAATGGAACTCACACGCCCCACACCTGACCACTGTGAAACTGATACCACGAGGTATTACGCTGGAGTCTTAAATCAATTGGAAACTGGGGCTGAAACAAACAAACCTATTCAAAGTTAATAAATTATACCATGAAATGAGGGCAACATGAATAACTACTGATATAAGAAAATAGGTATGGATATGAACTTAACAATTTTTAATACTTATTTTAAGTATATACATTTCTGATTACCTGAACGTAATCAGAAATACAGGCCCCATGAAGGTTCACTGTTGTACCACCATACTAGTGCCCAGAAATATGTGACATATGGCTGGCACTCAGCAAATATTTCTTAAATGAATGGCCCCTGTCATTCATTATGCCTATTCCATCCACACAAATCATTTTGTCCAGAAGTATACACTAGGCCATCAAATAAGATTAATTAATCCAGAAACAGTTTACCCAATTAATTTACTGCTAATTCTTTTCCAGTTGAATTGTCTGGGGATGGAGTGTAGGAAAAGATAGGGAAAGATTTTCTGATATGCATTCACTGTAACAAAACTTACATTATAGTTTGGAAATCATCATCCACCAGGATCATGTCTGCCGCTTCTTTGCAAACATCTGTACCAGTCTGGCCCATTGCGACTCCAATGTCTGCAGCCTTCAAAGCAACTGCATCATTTACTCCATCTCCTGTCATGGCTACAACTGAACCATTCTTCTGCAAAGACTGGCACGGAGAAGTAGCAGGGAAGAAAGAATTCTGACCAAAATGTTGCTTCCATAAAGACAAAGGGATAAACAATCTTTTTTTTTTTTTTTTTTTTGAGACGGGGTCCCGCTCTGTCACCCAGGCTAGAGTAAAGTAATACAATCATAGCTCACTGCAGTCTCGAATTACTGGGCTCAAGTGATCCTCCTGCCTCAGCTTCCCAAGTAGCTAGAACTACAAGTACGTGCCTCTACACCCAGACAACTGATTATTTTTTTTCCATTACATTTTTTATTAAGACCTCAATAGATGGAGGTCTTAATAAGATAAAGCTTAGAAAAAGTTGTTACTATATTCTCATCTGGGAGAACTATATGTCTAAAGTCTCATCTTCAGTCTACTATACAATGATTCTCAACTAGGGGCAATTTTGTCTCCCAGGGGACACCTGACAATATTTGGAGACATTTTTGATTGTCATGACTTGAGGGGTGCCACTGGGATGCTACTATACACTCTATTAATACAACACACAGAACAGCCACTCACAACAAAGGATTATCCAGTCCAAAATGTCAATAGTACTAAAGTTGAGAAACTCTGAACTGTATATACAATGGCTGGCTATTGTGATTAACAACTTAAGTCTATTAACTACTGGACACTATGTCAATTTGACTAATTAATATAAATAACCATAGCCTTTTAAGTACTGTTCACATTCTTATAACATTGTTTTCTTGGTGTATTTACTTAGTTTCTAACTAGTTACCACTATTCACATTGGGATGATTTAGCTATGGACCCTTGTCAGAACATATTTTTACCTTGTCTAACTGTTTAAAGAAAGCTGTATTTGCAGATAATTCATTAAAATTTTTTTCTACATATTCCTATGCCAACTAAATTCTCTATTAGTGTTTCCATGTCAAGCTCTTAAAAAAAAAAAAAAAAACCTGTTTTGCTTCACAATACTTCTGACAGTCCTTGTAATGCAAACATAAAAGACAAACTAGCAGCATTTTGTATGCAAAAATAAAATAATCTGATTCTTAGACACTCACCTTAATAATTTTCATCTTGTGCCTTGGGCTAGCTCTGTAAAATACTGCAACCTGTTAAAATACAGGAGATACTAAAAATCTTCAATATTAAGAAATATCAGACTAACCCATGCACTCTTAACAGTGATATTTTTACTTTTCAAGGTGAGCTGTATTGAATTTGCCACAGACATTAAGCTTAAGCAATATGCCACACATTTGTTAAGACACTCATTTGACATGGTCATTTCAACTTTTACCCAAGGCACCACAGGGAATACAAAATCCAAACAAGTCATTCAATTTATATCATTATGTGTAAACTCTGAAAAGATAACAGTCTATTCTTGAAATGTTCCAGAGACAGAAAAAGGAAAAATTCTCTTGCATCTGTTTCCTCATGAAACCGACACACAACTAAAATAGCCTTTTCCCTTTGTTGTGTCTTCAGGGGAGATAAAGAACAGCTGTTTCTCAATGTCTGTAGACTTTTTTTTTTTTTTTTTTACAGTGTCAATGTCTGCTTATTCTCTTTTACTCAGTTTAATTCATTAGCCTCTCTTCCACTGTACCTCCAGACAGCTCATATGATCTTATCTTTTCATCCCTTTTTATGACTCCATCTCTTGGTCTCCTAAAATCCTTACAATGTGCCCCACAGTCAGTCAGCAACAAAATCTCCTGTATCTCTGACTCTTTTTCTCCTTGCTCTAACCTAATTTTTCTACAAAAAACTGCTATCTCTATAGGCCTTTCAAATACTACTACCAGGGAGGCCTAAAGCTGGGGTATGTGTCCTCCATTCTGCCTTCATAAAACTTCAGTTTTGAATGCCACGTGAAACTATACTTCCCATTTACTGTAGGCATTCACTGCTCCAGAAGTCATAACCCCTCATTTCACAACAATTTTAACTTGTCTCCATTGTCACTCTAACAATATTTTTAAGTCATGGTGATTTCAATAACCACCTAATAAACCATTCTCATACCTACTCTCCTAGAGGATTAGATCATATTAATTTTCTCTCCTCATACCTCCAACCTATTCCCTTTCTCCAGCCTCAATCTCAGCTAACCACCTTGTGTCCTACTTCAGACAATCAGAAGAGAATTTCCATAATTCCCACCACCCGGTATCTGTATTCAGGCACTATCCTTCTCTCATTTACCAAAGATGAACCAAATATACTCCTATTGCAGGTCAAATATTCTCCCTTCTTACCTATTTGATCATTACTCCATTACTCCAGAAATTTCCCCCATATCAAAATTTTTTCCTTGTTACTGCATCTTTACCATCAGTACACAAACATGTTATTCCTTCCATTTAAAAAAGAATGAAAACTCCCCTTCCCTTCCCATTTCAGCTGTCACCCTACCTTTCCGCCTTTTTGATTTTTTTATAGAAGGAAAAACAGCATGTTTGTATACTGGTGGTAAAATGCAGCAGCAAGGGAAAAAATACTGAAACAGGAGAGGAGAGAATTTTTGGAGCAAAACTCTTAGAAAGTTGTCTCTACTTGCTGTCTCCCATTCTCTCTGAATTCATCCTAATCAGGCTATTACCACTACCACCCCACATCACTGAAACCACTATTCAAACTATCAAAGATTCTCACAACCATCACACTGCTAATGCCAACAGTGTTTGCTGTTTCTGAAATAAATCCCCTTTTTAAAATGTAAATAAGTATCTTTAAAAATTATATTATTTTTTCCAGAATTATATTTCTGGGTTTGTGAGTTTTCAGGATTTTAGACTTTAGAAATTTTGATCTTTTGGGATTGCAACATGTGGGATTAGGGTGTTCAGGATTGCGCCTTTTGGGATTATGATACACTCTCTCAAAAAGCAGCATTCATGAGTGATTACAGTTTGAGAAAGAAAAAACACAGATAAGCAAAAATGTTCATTTCTAGTAGTAACCACATCCAAAATCTAACTGCTTGCTAGAGGATGAGAAAGTGGGGCTAGAGGTCTAGGGACTTAATGCTACGATATGAAGCACAGCCTATGAAAATATAAACAGAAGCCTTTTCAGAGGACAATTCAGCAATACATGTTAAGAGCCTTACAAATCTGTTGATCACTGGAATCCAATCATTTCACATGTAGGAATTTAGTCTACAGAAATAATCAGAGATGGGCACAAAGTCTTAAATACAATAAAGAAACAGCAAACAGATGAACTTTGGAGTTACAAAGATCTGGGTTCCAGTTCAAATGCCACCAACCCACCAGCTCTGAGATACCAGTCAAGTCTCCTAAGAACTCTGGGCCTCAATTTCCTCATCTATAAAAATGGGATTGCCTAAGTTTCTTACGAAACTAAACATACTCTTACCATATCATATGATCTAATTCAGCAATTGTGCTTCCTTGGTATTTCCCCAAAATGAGTTGAAAACTTGTATCTACTATATATGCATGTTTATAGCTGCTTTAATCATAACTGCCAAACCTGGAAGCAACCAAGATGTCCCTCAAAAGGTAAAGTGTTAAACAGTGGCACATTCATACAATGGAATATTATTTAGTGTTCCAAGAAATGAATTACCAACCCAGGGAAAGACATAACGGCACCTTATGTTTTACTAGTGCATAGTAAAAATAAACAGTCTTTAAAGACTATATATGGTATTCTTCCAACTATATGACATTCTGGAAAAGGCCAAACTATAGACAGTAAAAAGATCAGTAGTTGTCAGAGATTCAAGGGGAGGTGGCACAAAATGAAAAAGTAGAACATGGGATTTTTAGGGCAATGAAACTACTCTGTACGAAATGTTTTGTCATTATACATTTGTAAAAACCCCTAGAAATGTACGACACACACACACAAAAAAAAAACCTTAACATAAACCATGAAGTATAATAATGTATCAATATTGGTTCATTAATTGCAATGAATATACTACATTAATGCAGGATATTAATATGAGGGAAAACTGTAAAGAGTGGAGGATGGAGATGGGGTAGGTATGCAGAATTCTTTGTATTATCTGCTTAATTAGCTATAAATCTAACATTGTGCTAAAAAGTCTATTAATTATTAAAATTTTAAAAATGGGATTGCCTATCTTTTATAAAGTGACTACTATAAGGAGTAAATTAGATAATGTAATTATATACATTGTCTGGCACATGGTAAATGGTTGCTACTATTATCCTTAAAGTATTATTTACAGTAGTAAAAAATAAATGGAAGCTCCAATTTCATCAAAAAAATGGTTACATATCCATATATACACTGTGTTTATATACACATACACATGGTATACTCAACCAAAATATTGTGCAGCCATCAAAAACATGTTTTCTAATTTTAATGATTTCAGAAATGCCAAAGTTATGTAAAATGTTACAGATTATAACAATATAAAGTACCACCCAGGTTGTGTTATTAAACACATCTTTTAAAAAGTCAAAACGCGTTAACTTATCTTGGGTGCTCTGCAGATGCACAACCTTTGAATGTATGGGTTGGATTGCTTGTAACTCTCACTTTTCTATATTTTTCAAGTTTTCTATAATGGACATGCATTTTTAATGTATACATTTTCTAATCAGAAAAAAAGTATTATAGAAAGACAAGCTTTAGGTTAAAATATAACAACAAGAAATTCCATATTCTTAATACATAACTTGAAGTTGTAAATATAAAATAAATGAAGCAAAAGGAGAAGGTAGCACATTTTATTAATGACAATGGATGGCTAGAAAATGATTAATCAAATGAATGCCAAATTAGCACTTATTTTAAAGGACATACAAATATATGTGCATATATAGGTTAAGTAACAATGAGACAAAGAAATCTGAACAACTTGGAAAAATGTTGCCCACCTCTTACAGGGCACTTCATATGGAATTTATGTACCCACACATCAGTCTTTGTCATGGAACACTATCCAGTCATAAAAAAGAATAAAATCATGCCGTTTGCAACAACATGGATGAAACTAGAAGCCATTATCTTACGTAAAACAACTCCGATACAGAAAGACAAATATTGCATGTTCTCAATTCTATGTGGGAACACATAAAAAGTTTGAACACATGGAGCTGGAGAGTGAACAGACAGGTAACAGAGTCAGAGAAGGTTGAGTTGGGTGAGAAAGTAGGATAAAGAGAAGTGGGTTAAAAGGTACAAACATACATAAGATAAAAGGAATAAATTCAATGTTTGGTAGCAGAGCAGGATGACTATACTTAACAAAAATGTATCATACTTGGGTGATAAACACCCTAAATTTCCTGACTTGATCACTATGCATTATATACATGTAACAACATTTTTCATGTACCCCATAAATTTGTACAAATAAAAAATAAAAATGAAAGAATAAGGCCCTTCAGTCTAAAAGGCTTTAGTCTACGCCTACCTTTGGCACTATTTGTGAAAGCTGCTGGACATCCATTGTATCTATTTCTTCTCCTGAGACTGACTGGGACGTTTTGGAATATAATCCCAGACGACTGGCTAAAGTAAAAAGAGAGAGAAAATGAAATTAACCAAATTGTTTTTGCTTGATGGGTTAGTCAACATAATGTTCATTTACTATGATTTGCTAATCTACTCTCTTTTAAAATATAAAATGTCTTTACATTTTATCATATCAAGGAACCACAGGACCAACTACTTGTAAAATAAATCTATCTGAATAAGTCCAGGATTTCCTGTTTGACTGTTTTATTTTTATTTAAGTTTAAGAATAGAGTTTTCACTACTTAAGCCAGCACACCTAAGAACTGAAACTAGGCCAATCGGATTCTTCTCAACAGCTCAATTTTAATGAAGATCAGAGTGTATTTTAAGTACAGTATCCAAAGCCAGACAAAATGGTAGTGGATCTGTGGTAATCATGTAGTTGTACGTAAATGAAAGTAAACATTGAAAAGTTACTCTCCTAAAAGTATTATGTTTCTAAGTTTGAAATTCTGGCCCAGCCCCTCTCCAAATTAATAAAATAAGAATTAACAGAGTTTGGCAAACTGTTAAAGTTATCACTATGAATTATAGTTTATAAGCTCTGGGAGATTAATTTTCATTCTTTTTCCTCGTTATACTGTACTTACGATACCCTTAAATAGCATTCAAACAACACAGGTGTATGTGTACATGTGTGTGCATATATATAAAAGAAAACAGAAATACATATAACAAGCTATTTTCTTCCAAATTATGTACAAGTCTGCTTTGAAAATTAAAAAGTTGAAAGGAAAAACTAAATTCATGTTTCCTTTCATATTCATGATCTAGTTCTTTTATCTTCAGCATAGTGCATTATGAGGTCAAAAATAATTACCCTTCTCTGTATAAAATATATAGGTGATTTCATGATTATGTATTTTCACTAATATTACTTTTTAAACTTTAATAATCAATTTTTGCCCACAATTTTGTATCAAAAACAAAGGAAGCAGTTTAGTTATACCAATTGCAATTGCAGTCTCCTGTGAATCTCCAGTAATCATTTTTATCGATACTCCTGAGGCAATGAGTGTTGTAACAGCTTCTTTCACACCAGTTCTAGGAGGATCAATGATTCCCACCAAGCCAAGAAATGTCAGCTGTCCCAGTTCAGGACCAGAAGCCAAAGCAAGAACTTAGGAAATAATAAAATCCAAAAAAGAAAATGTGAGTCACAGAAACATTAGAATCTAGATGATCAATTTGGAAATAGTATCACTTTTCAAAGAAGTCACTTTTAGACTACAGTGTCATTTGTGGGTACTATATAATCTCTAAAAATCAAAATTATCACATGCCAAGAGATTGCCGTTTCATGGTTCTGGATATGGGGTTGCTTTAAGTATTCAAAACTGAAAAGAATAAAACTAAAGAACTGTTAGGCAGAGAAGGCAAATGAGGGAGAATGAAGAATGTTTTCACAGAGCAACCACATGCAGCTACTTTCAATAGAAACTACTGTCGCTTTAGAAAATACTATTAATTATTTAGAGAAACTATGGTTTTGTCAAGCTTTAAAGTCAATTTTAAACAGACACCTTTGAAGGTGGCTTCTAATGTATCTTCATCTTTCCATTTCATAGGTCTCCAGAAAAATTCAATAGCCTGAAGAGAAGGCTATATTAATTAATTATACACAGCCTAGAACAATTTCATACATGACAAACCCTGGGAGGTAAAGTTAACCTGGAAAGTGGTTGTAAAACCATTAATACCAACAATAGTTTATTTTCTTGTACTCTTTCTGTAACATCAACAGACATTTCTTATTTTTAACTTTGATTCTCTAAGAATATATAAATACCACACCATATTATTTATAGTTAGTTTCCTGTCATTCGTAAGCACTTAAGATATAACAAAAAGCATTGTTCATTTCCCAAATTTAGCTTACTCTCAGAATTCTGGAACCTCTGGTAACTATCTTTATTAACCAAAGGGATGTGCCTGCATCTGGAATATCATTAAACTAAACAACGTACAAAACACACACATACACACACACAAGCAGACAAACTAAACAAAAATACTTCAAGGGGAGACTGAAAAGTCCCAGAAAGATCAAAAGAAGTTATTTACTCTTGTTCAAACAGAAGGTATATAAGATGTATTTGAAACGCCAAGGTTAAAGGCAAGTAACTTTTATTTCTCCAATGTTGAGAGTCATATACCTAACTATTTATGTAGATGTAGGCCCCAAAGGCTTTCACTATTGAGACAATGAGCCACTTGACAGTCCCTGGTGCCTGGGACAGAGACAGAAAGCAACAGAAGGATTTTGTGTGTCAGAAAATACTTAGAATAAAAGATCAGCCCTGGGTACTCCCAATGGAGGACGACAGTAGCCTAGAGGTTAGTAGCCTGTATTTATTTGCTTCTTTAACACAAATGAGAATCTACTACTCCTCTTTGGGTCAAGGACAGGTAAACTTTTTGTGTGTGAAAGGCTCCTGACCTAAAACAACATATACTCTAATTTCAAAATTAAGAACCACAAGTATTTTAAGAAAATTAACTTTTATGAGATACAACATAAGTACATATCAATAGAAATTTAAAATCTTTCTTTTCTTCATTATGGGAATCTCAGTGAGGAGGGAGTAGAGAACAGAGAAAGAAGAGGAGACATGAAGCAAGAGACAAATGACCAGAATGTTTCCCCAAACCCTATGAACAAATATTTTCTCTTCAACCAACTTGGTCTACTTCATGATGTTTCAACACAAAACACCACATACACAAACCTCCACAATCCTTCAGAGGAAAAGAGTTAGTGAAAATAAAGAAATGTAAAAACTTTGTTCCAAAAACTAAGAAAAACAGGGTGCACATACCAGACCTTTAAGACCTCTTTAAGGTCTCTAAATCCATGTCAACTTTGAAACTTCTTGCTGAGTGCTGCTGAGAGTAACAAAACTCTGCTTTTTTGTTGTTGTTTTTAACTGTTTCAATGTTTTACGAACAGTTGAAAACAAACCCAACAAACTGAAAGTGATGACATCCCAGAAGCTCAAAAGGGGAGGGAAACGGGTTTACATTCTGTCCTCTGAAACCCTTTTGTTAAAAAAAAAAAATTAAGTGCATCTTAGCAAAAGTAGATTAAAAAAGAAAGGGTCAAAGCTCCAGATGTCAGCAAGCAGAGAGAAGGTGACCCAGGGGAGCAACAGGCCCCCTGTAACAGTTTTCCCAGGAACAGTTCCCAGGAGCTGCCACTGCTCCTTAACATATAGGCCCTAGCAACCAAAACCCTCTTTCCTGGCTACAATGCCTCCCTGTAGTTACCCTCCTGTCTCCTAAGCTCCCCGTTGCTCTAACAACTGTAATTCTGGGCCAAGCCTCACTAGTGTCATTCCCTTTCCCTAGCTGGGGTGGCAATCTGAATGGGGTGCAAGGGCATCAAAGGTGTTACTCTGAGCCAGAGTATTTGAGCTTCCTGAAGCTGGAGCCACCAGTTTGGTGTGCCCACTATTCAGCAGGGAGTGGGGATACAATGTGTGGGGGCACTCCCTGTGCCCCCTTCCTCAGAATGTCCAGTTAGCATTGTACATTTGGCTTGATAAATTTATTAAAATTCTGTGGTCTCAGAGTTAGTGCTACTCTTATGCCTGGCCCAGCTCAACCAGAGAAGAGGTTCCTCCTGCCCCAGAATTGATGCTGGGAGAACGAATCTTCCTTGGCTTCAAGGGTCCAGAAGGTATGAGGACTGAGGTGAGGTTCAGGAGCATGTTCAAGATTCAGGCCTGTGGGAAGAAACCCCAGAAACTCTGGAACCCGCCATCAAAGCCTCTTACATTATAAAGAGAAAAGGGGGAAGAAAGAGTTATTTTTATTTAAAACAATTTTTTTTAATACAAAAATAGAACCATTTCCAAAACAATTTCTCAGCCAGGAGCTCCATGTCCCATTTCCTTGGAGACAGAGGGTGAGGTGTTAAGATGATCATAATACAGCCCATACCTCAGATGAGCTACACCAAACTCTGGGCAGGGTATGCAGAGTGACCTTGGCTCAGGAGCCTGGGGGCTGGTGCAGAGGGTCCAGAGAGGCAAGGACATAATAAAGTAAGGCACTAGGCTGGGGGTGATATTCTCTATCCACAAGAATATCTTTCTAAACTTAGGAAAACAAGTTATGTGAAAATTTTTCTTATTTGTGGTTCTCTCAAACAAGGGCTTTCTTTAGGTTTAAAACATTTGAATAGATTTATAGACTTCTGTTCTTATAATAACCTTTCTCCCAGAAACTGCAGTGCTTAGACTTCTCTTTCATTAATAAAATTAAGGAAGCCAACTCTTCCAATTTCGTTGAGAGACTATGTAACTACATATATTCAGCACAAGCCAGATGATCATTTAGAAGGTAAGAATGAGGTATGGCCCTAAACCCTGCCCCTCCAATCCTGTACATGACATCCCTAAGAGAGGTGGCCTGATTGTGCAAGCCCAGAAGACCCTCTCCCCACTGGCGTGCAGTCAGCAGCACGTACGTAAGCACTATCTGGGCACTTCTTTACCTCCCTAGTAAAGGGCAAAAGAAGAGAGACGGCAGATGAGGATCCAGTTAGCAATCACCTCAAGGACAAATTAGAGGCTTAAGACTTTAATTTTTAGAAAGTATTTTAATTCTATTAACAAATAAGACAAAGTAACAAAATAAGAGTAACATCATTTTACTTTAATCCTTATCTCCCTTCTTATAAGATAAACTTCTTTAAAATAAAATCTGTATTTCCTACTCAGAGACCACTAGAGGTCTGAAAGAACCAGAGATTTCATATTTTGCTACATTCTCAAATTTCTGTCTTTTGGGGGTCAGTTTGCCAACTAAAACATAACACCTCAGAAATGGCAAAGGTTCTACAAAGCCTGGAATAGAGTTGGACAGCTCAGATGTGAAGCATAAATTCATCTGAAATTAAAAGAGGGTTCTACCGTTCCACTCCAGGGGACTATGCTGAAATGGCCTTACCTCTGAGTCCAGCTAAGCCCATACGTGCCTTCTCTTGTTGGTACATATCTCTCTGCTGCTGGGTAAGTGACAAGGTTTGCCCTTTGCTGTGGTATGTAGTACAGTACTTAATCACCTGTTCATAAGCGCCCTTCATAAAACAAATCTCTGGTCTGTCCTAAGAAGAAAACATATGAAATACGAGTTTAATTTCAACTTGTACATATCTGCCACTGGAGTCTAAAAACAAGTGGCATGTGTTTCTCCTAATTCCCAGGGAAGTTATTTGAACGTAAGGCTTTGAGTGGCACTTGAACTCGGAAGACTAAAAATTCCTATGAGCTTTCTGTACCTTCAATAGGAAACAACATTTGCCCCCAAATCCCCTCATTGAAAGCAATGCTATAAGCAGCTCCAAACTAGGCACTCTGAAATGTTGGGAAAGGCTCATCACAACAGGAAAAAGAAAGAGACCTAACATCAGCCCACAAACAATCGTTCAGTCTCTGTGTTAGCTATTATATATACATTTAACATCTATCTATGATCCCATTTGATTCTTACAACCACCCTATAATTATGGATATTAGAGACTTTTATTTTTTATCACAATAAAGGTAATATTCAAAAGCCTATAATGAAAAGCCAGTTTCTTGCCCAACCCTTCTTGCCATTAGTCCTACTCCGTACAGGCAAACCAATTGTAACTTTTTTAGCTGGTTTTTTTTTTTTTTTTTTTTTTGGTATTTACCCCCATATTTTTAACATGTTTATATTGCTACTACCTCAGTTACCAATTTTATACATTGTCTATTGTGATAGATGTTTATCCGGCCACCCTCACTATCTGTTGCCCCATCCATAGGATATAGTTAAAGTAAAGTTAACAATATTCCATTTACATCATGACTCCTCACTCCTGAGCCAAGTGTGGTAATGACTACAGCAGTTCACAAACATCCTAGTTCTCCTTGCAGGCAGAAATGGATTTCCCTGCCATCTCCCTCACCCTTGAAGTCAGGTGTGACTGACTTGGGCCAATAAATATGAGAAGTACTTGTGTCACTTACAAATGGAAATCTAGGGACCAGTGCATGCTTTGCTACTCCTCTACCCCTGCTGTGACAGTGTGTACTTACGTTGAGATACAGCTTCCATCTGCCTGGGCTTGAGGGTAGGGAGGCAATAGGGGGGCACAGTGTTATTTCTACTGCCTATCCTGACTGATAGATCATACAGGATATTTCCTTTCCCATTCAAGTTTTGTCTTTTATAAAGTTAATAAGCACTTTTTTTATTTGCTTAGTTTTCTTTACACCTATCATTCATTCTTCCCAAACTCTTCAATGTAACGTAAAACCTTCTCATGATATTTTTCACATGATCAAATGAGCAGGTAAGCTATTGTTTCTATACCCTCACTAGCGACTAACCTCCTTCACTCTTCTTTCCTTTTCTTGAGTTGGCTGATTTCTAGGCTTGCTGCACCACTAGTATCCAGGAACTTCCCTTTACTTCTATCTTCTATCCTCACTGGATTCTAAGTCTTCCTTTTCTTTGATTTATTATCCACCAGTATCTTTCTAAGAAAGGGTGTATGGTGTGGGACATTATTTTACTCTATCTTCACATTTGTAAGTTTAGCTAGAAATAAATTTCCTCTCATTTTGAAGGCTTTGCTCTATTAAATTCCAGCCTCTAGTGTCCAGTGTTACAGTTGAAAAGTATAAAGAAACTACAGTAGCCCCCCACCACCACCCCCTCGGCCCTTATCCACCGTTTCACTTCCCACAGTTTCAGTTACCTGCAGTCAATTGTAGGACAAAAATACTAAACAGAAAATTCCAAACAAACAATTCAGAAGTTTCAAATTACACATTATTCTGATAGTGTGATAAAAATCTCACACCATCCCACTCTGCCCCATCCAGGATGTGAATTATCCCTTTGTCCAGCATATTCAAGCTGTATAGGCTACACATCCATTAGTCACTTAGTAGCCATCTATGTTACCAGACAAAAAAAAAACAAAACGGAGTTTATACAGTGTTCAGTACTATCCATGGTTTCAGGCATCCACCCTGGGGACTACTATACTTTAATTCCTAAACGTTTTTACATGATCTCTTCTCCCACCCCAAAAATCTATGGAAGCTTTTCAAATTCTCACTCTTCAAGTGTCCTCGAATTTCTTAACAAGGGGTCTTATGCTTATCCCCTTCACTGCAGCCCCCCATAACATACATATTGTGTTCTTTTCCTATTACCATTATTAGATGGATGTTGGATCTCCTGTATTTATTTTCTGATTTTCTTACCTTATCTCTTATGCTGTACACCTCTTGACTTTCTGTTCTACTTTGAAAGATTTCTTAACTTTATTTGATAAATGTTTTGTTTTTGTGTTTTTTTTTTGAGGCAGAGTCCCGCTTCTGTCACCCTGGCTAGTGTGCCGTGGCGTCAGCCTGGCTCACAGCAACCTCAAACTCCTGGGCTCAATCAATCCTACTGCCTCAGCCTCCCAAGTAGCTGGGACTATGGGCATGTGCCACCATGCCCGGCTAATTATTTCTATATATTTTTAGTTGCCCAGCTAATTTCTTTCTATTTTTTAGTAGAAACGGGGTCTCGCTCTTGCTCGGGCAGGTCTTGAACTCCTGAGCTCAAACGATCTGCCCGCCTTGGCCTCCCAGAGTTCTAGGATTACAGGCGTGAGCCACCGCGCCCGGCCTTAAACATTCTGTTTAAAGTATGTTTTGGTCATTTTTTATGGTCTTTGAAAATTTTCTTCAGCATGTAGCATTACCTTTGTTTCTCTGAGACCCATTTCTCTGTTGGTTTGGTCTGAGACTTGGGGAACTAAAGACGTTCCCCAAGTATCTAGCAATCCCTGCCTGTCCATTTGCATTCAAGAGTAAAGCAAATAAAGACTAGAAGCTCCATGGACATTGGCAGAGCTAATCAACTGGTAAACCTCACTGTAGGGTGAAGAGATAAAGTCCAGGAGTAGGTAAGCGCTTCCAATGAACAACAGAGATTGGTTAGGGGTGCCCTTTAATGTGGGAACCTTCCTGGGACCAGATAGCTTTTCTAAAACTCTTCAATCTTCTGATTTAGCGAATGAGGGTAGGGAGATGCCTGTCTGCATTCATTCTAAGAGACAAATGTAGTTAAGGACCAGAGGCTTACCCTTCAGGACAATAAAATCCCCTTAATCATTCTGTTTTCAGTCTTAAACCTTAATCCTGCCTCCTCCACCCTTATCCCCAAGGTCACATTTCTGGTATTCCACAGGAATAAAGGAAAGCTAATGGTCTGGCCTAAAGAAGCAGCAAAAGTACTTTGGAAAGTTCTGTCGGTTCCTTATTCAGAATTTCAACCTTCTCTACTATTTTTAGGCTTATGCCTTATTCCCTGCCTTACCTGATACTTTAAGCCTTTCCTATACTTTGAGTTCGTATCTTTTATTCCTTGTTTGTGATTCTGGTAAGTTTAAGGGAGAGAAAAGAGATAAATGTATATTGTCATGTTTAAATGAAAGTCCTCTAAAAACAAACTATTTGAGCCACTGGAGTTATTTTTAAATTGGGAAATTTCCCCTAACTATGTCTCCTAGATGCTGAGTTACATCTGTGGGTTTGCGTTTGTTCATTTCGTTGGTTGGTTTGTTTTGTAAGAGGCACTCTTCAGGTCGACAAATAGGAAGAAGAATCAAATGTTTCCAAATTTATATCCTGCCATTCCCTGTCCTCCATAACTGCTACTGCAAAGCTTCATCTATCAGTGTAAAACTCTGGTGAGATTAGATTCAAAATGATTGAAAAGTAAAATTATTAAACATTACATGAGCCATGCTATCTTGAAGTACTGTATGATGGTTTATAAGATGCAACAAAATAGGCCTATCAAAGAAAAGTCATATATTCTTGTCATATAACTATGTGGTCAGGGGACACAGCTAGTCAAGGGTCACCCAAGTCTAATGCAATTTTTGAAAGCTTTATATTAAGAGGTTTAAAGTGACCGGCATTTTATTTTTATAGTTTTATAGCCAATTGTCTTCTTTCCTTATAAAAGTTCCTTTAAAGAATAGACAGAAGAATTTTTTGGGCCCTCATGTACAGAGTTCCCGGAAGACTTCTATTCACAAGTTCAATGTTAGCCAAGTTGGCCTTTCTTTTAAAACCAATACATTTCCTACTTATTATGGGTGGGAGGAATCCTTTCACCCACTCCTGTCTACAGAGATGTAACTAGTTTCAAAGTGTTTGCTCACAGATGAAAACACATAACCAATTATTCATTACTATTAAAAGAAGCGTAAACAACAAATATATTTAAGAACAAAGTTTAAGCATCAAGCCAGTAATAGCAACTATGAGTGATGTAACTATACACTGTACTCTTATTATAATAACTGTGTAAAAATTTATAAAGCACCCAGGAACAAGGTGGTAGCTTGAAATATCAGTGCATGTCATTTTGTCATTTTGTAAACTGGATCAATCAACATTAATTATACATATTTGGAACCACTTTTCCACAAAGTAATGTGGTTTTGTTTGTTCTGGAGGTATTTCTTCAGTGAAAGAACACATATTAGAACACAGAGTCAGCAGATACCTAAAACGAACCAAGAACAAAAAACATGTTGAGAAAAACAGATGTCACAAGCTCCAGAAGATGGAGACCAGGCTATAATTCATTTAAATTGTTTGCTCACAGAGCAAAACCAAATATATCTATGCATGAATTCTATAAAGAAAGTATATCAAAGAGAACATAAGAACAAGAGATGAGTGTACTATTCATTATATATAATTTAAAGCAACAGGTCTTTATTATGTACAATGATTGCTTAAAAACTAAAAGTGGATAGTAAATGAAAAAATAGTCATCTAAGCCGAACAGGATGTAAGTATAAGTAAACAAATGGATACCTGCTGTGTTCGGTGTACACACTTAACAGCCATCCACTTTTGCTCAGAGCTAAAAGGGTATTCAGCTTTTCTGATATAGTCCTGTTGAAGTCCATCAAGACCCACCTATATGGCACAAAAAGAAGAGTTATTTCTCACCAATATGTGACTTTTTCCTTTAACAAAGAACAAGGGTCACGACTTAGTTTGGCTAGAGATATCTGAATTATTTTTCCAATAATGGTGACAGAATAGTAATGTTCCATCTATATATAACTATATCTACCTGAATAGCAACATGTATTTTCAACATGAAAGCCTGGGTGTAGAGATAATAGACTTAAGTCATGTTATCTGCACTGCATGTAGACCAGTCTTCAACACTGACTATATTAATCTCTCTACTGACTCAAATTCTGGAAGGAAGCAGGATTACAAAATTTACAAAAGTGCCAGACCAATACTGAGCATGTACTTTTATAATCAAGATACACTGCAGATTCAATCCACCATTTCTTATGGACTCGAAATCGTCTTGCCTGTTGCTACCATCCTAGTCCCTTACCCTCTACCACTTTACATCCTGACTACTACCAACATCATGTAGCTGTTTTCTCTCCCAATAGCTTTTGCATATTTTTCCAAATATCAAAAAATATTTTTAACCTACTCAAAAATCCAGTTTATTATTTTTTGTTTTCTATTAAAACATGTTCAGGCTCTTCTTGGCTTTTGAAGGTCCTCCAGAAACCCACCATACAGAGCCTATTTAATAATCCTCCTGGTTACTAAAAAAACCTTTCATTTCATCCAGGTTAGCCAACTCATTAGCCATAACCCATTCTAAGCTTATTTATTACTCTCTGCTTCTACTCTCGCTCTTTCCCTAGTCATCTATACCTTCCAACCCTTCAAAGCCCCAGCTACCAGCTCAGAATTTGCAGTTCTTACATGTGGCTCAATGTTTAACTGTCCATTGTCCTAGTCTGCCTTTTATTTGTTCCAGGAATGTCAGTATTAACTCCCTACCTAACATGTGAGGTCTCTGCCCAAAAGGAGGTAGTTTCATACCTTTCTCTCTCAAAGAAGCAAATATCTTCTTAAGCATAGCACAAGAAATAGTTGATAACTGATTTGGTTTTTTAGTACCTTTTAAAAAGGTATATTATGCTAGTTTAGTTACAAAGAGAACTAAAGATAAGAAAATGGAGCTCTCTGTCAAGGAAATATATACATTTTAAAACATTCTAAAAATAAAACAAAACATATACATTCTATCATTTTATTAAATCAAATATGTTATAATAACCTACAATTCTATATTGGCTTTCATTTCAAGCAACCTCATTTAGAAGCATCCTGCTTCACACAAGTCTCTATTTTCTCAGACTACTCTTAAAAGTAGATTTTTTTTGTTATGGGTGTGACAAACTAGACTTTAGGTTTCTCACTGAACCACTGTACAATTTAGGAGATAAGGAGATCAACTGGGACAGATGAAAAGGTCACTGAGAACAGCAACTCCTCTTCCCAACAAAAATTATAACTCTGCACTCTTTTTGAGAAATTGAGGCTGGATGCAGTGGCTCATGCCTGTAATCCCAGCACATTGAGAGGATCGCTTGAGCCCAGGGGTTCAAGACCAGCCTGGGCAATATAGTGATACCCCGCCTCTAGAAAAAATAAAAGAAAAAGAGAGAAACTGACAAAGGAGGGAAAGGGAAAACTGGGAAAAGAAAAGCTAATTTCTCATGACTGTGAGTATTGTATCTTTACAGGGAAATACTAAAAAACATTGCCTTTTACTCATTCAAAAGTTAGTATTTTCCGCAATTATATACATTTGGGCTTTCCACACATAGATCTCCATATTATGAAAGACAAATATTTCTTCCTAAGAAGAAATCCATGACTGCTCATTAGTTTATACCTTACATAAGGGATGAGGTTATGATGAAAAGGTTCTATGCTCTATATTTACAGAAATATAACTGGTTCCCAGAAGGCAGTAAAAATAATAAAATATTCGGAGTCTTCTTCACTCAAATACCTAAAAATAAGTAATACTGAAATTGTTAGCCTCACATTCTATTGTGAGGGTAATGTCTCATACATCAAAGATCAGGCACATACCTTCATTGCAAGAGCAATTAAGGCCCCTTCAGTTGGCTTCCCCATTAAAGTGTTGTTTCTAATTACAGCATCATTGCACACACAGCCCGCCTAAGAAAAATACATATAAATTATGAAGCCATCACTGTGTCTTAAGTCATTATGAAGAAAGTCATCTTCCTGGAAAATATTTACCTCAACAATTCTGCTAACATCTGGATTATAGAATCCATGAACAACATCACCATCAAGGATCACTTCCCCAAACTGATTATAGCCAACTCCAGTAACCTAAAGAACATAAAGTGGAATCAATAATACGAATAGTAGGCAACGACAAGACTTAGGAGAACCAAAAACCATGATGAGTTATGTTTATTTCATTTCATATATCATGACATTGGTAAAGTATACACCTAGAAAAACATTAAAATTTGTCTAAAAAAGGACATTTAATAGTTAAAGGAATATAGATTCTAATTTTCATGATGATTAACCTAAAAAGATATTGTCTTCCACTTACAATATTAAAAGGATAAATACACATAAAAATCTCTATACACAAGTGAGCATAAATTTACATAACATTACACTTACATTGCATACTACAGGATTTGCAAAGAACTCTCAAATCCATTACCACATCTAATATTTGACACACACCTGTGATCTAGACAAAAGCAGACTTCTTTTTGCAAATATGCAGGCTCAGAAACAAGAGATTTACCCTAGTACTTACAAACTACTTTAACACAGCATATTATAAACCAATTTTAAAAATCAGGTAGAGACAAGCCAGATACTTATTCTATATGTCTAGAACAAACCAAGCCAAACAAAAGTAAATTTCATAATAAAAATAATACAGTTTAGAGAGAAAATAACAAATGGCTAATGCTTGACATATAAAATGATGAACTGAAAACAAAAGAAAAACTAATATCCTACCTTCCATACTTGGATCATATAAGCACATGTAACCCCAATGACCCCTCTGAGTCATCCAGAAAGAGCACATTCACCAACGTAGCATTGGGTATCCTTGAGCAAACCCAATACCCTAAATATCAACATTCACATTTTAAGGCCTATGTAAAATAGACCTAAACAGATGCAGCTATAACTTCTGTCAATCTGTCTAATGCTTACTTTGCTCAGTGAATTAGCTGTAAATACATTAAAAAATACTGTACCCATCATAAGTAGTGTTAAGAGCACTCCAGTCACAAATCCTGCAAAGACTGGCTGGGATTGGAACTTGTCTACATCCAGCTTTAGGAAGAAGCATTGCATACTATGAGCACTTAAGAAACTGTCAATATATATTTTTAAAATAAAGTCATTCATTCATTCATTCATTCAACAAGTACTTACTATGCTATAAGGTAGGCTCTGTGCTAGGCAACACAGTTTCTACTCACTTATAAATTGTGGTATAATGGGAAAAAGGGACAGAAAATTTCACTTGGGATAAAGACCAAGAGATAGGGAATTCTAAGAAAACATACAACATAGGGCCAATTCTGAATGGTCAGAAAATCTTTTCTGAAGTGGGGCTGGAACTGAGGTACAAAGGATGAAGCAGCATTAGAGTATCCTAAGCAGTGAAAAGAGCAGCAAAGGTCCTAAAGTAGGAGGAATGTTGTCAAATTGAAAGTATAAAGCCAGCATATCTGGTGCACAGAAAACAAAGAGGAGCATATAAGGCTGGAGAGGGAAGTAAGAGATAGAACACGTAGGGCCTTGAGAGGCCACAGTTCAGAATCCTAGTTACAGCGGAGAGCCACTGAAGTATCTTAATTTAGGGAGTGATATGCTCAAAATTTGGTTCTAAAAAGATCCCTCAAGCTGCATAGAGAGGGCATCAGGAATGGATAGTCAAGAGGCTATATCAGAAGGGCAGGTGAGAGAAGATGGTAACTTAGACTAAGAAAGCTGACTGTAAAATAGATGGCTAGGAAAGTTACTTAGGTCAAAACGGCAGGATCTGATGATGGATGAATGAGGGGTAATTGAAAGAGAGGTGTCAAGGAGAAATCCAAGTTTCTGGATTGAACAAGTATACAAGTGGAATGAGGCAAAGACTTTGTAGAATCACACGGGAAGGAAACAACCATTAATTTACAGCCCTTTTGAAGGTTAAGACATTGGAATTGTTAGGAATGTTAAACACCAAGTTTCTTAACTGCTGTTTAAAAAACATACAGAATACCTCAGCATGCTGACCATCTGAAGTAAATATATGAGTAACAGTCATCTCATTCTTCGTCAGTGTTCCAGTTTTATCTGAGCAAATCACATTACAGCAGCCTAAAGAGTAAATCGTTACATGTCACCAACAGAACCAAGAAGAAATACAGGTTCACATAGAAAACAAATCGAAGACTCTAGAATCCTGTCCAACTTCTCTGAATATTTAGAGATCAAGCTCATTGGTAATTTTAGGTTAATGTCTCTCATTATGCTTACTTCATCATAAGGTAAAGTTTCTGAAATTAAAAATAAAAATTACACATTGACTTCTTCCTATTTATTTACTAACAGTTAGTTTCTACAAAGCTACTCCATATTAAGTTTATATAATGATTTTATAAAATACGTTCTCTAGGTAGTTGGACAGATTCCTAAATATAAACCCACATGATTTCTTCAGTCAGGATTTCTCAAGGTATTTCACCTTCTCAATATGAAAATGGAAACTGGAAATTAAATTCAGTACATTTTCAGATATCCTAAATTTTAAAAAAAGTTTTTCAGTATATTGCACATAAAGATACAATATAACGACTTTACATTTTACTGTTCGTATAAGCAAATTTCACTCAAGTATGGCATTTTGAGATCTGTAATTCTATTAATTTTACTTCAAGGTTTCATTTACTATATGGATTTTTATCTCCCTATGATTTGAGCATTAGAACATTCCATAATACAGAAAGATTTCTCTTCAAGTCCCCTCTCCTGAGAGATATAAATTTTTACCTAGCTTTTTTGGTAGTTAAAACCATACCCAATATTACCCTAAGTCAAATATCACTATGCAAATCTCTAAAACAAAAATTGCAAAGCCCAAAGATGATCCACTGTTGACATGAACTAACACTTCATTGTATCTAACTCTTAATACATACTTACCCAGAGTTTCAACAATAGGTAGTTTTTTTACAATGGCCCTTTTCTTCACCATTCTCATAACACCCAGGGCCAGTGTCACTGTGACCACAATGGGAAGACCTTCAGGAATTGCTGCTACAGCCAAACTATAACCAATATATATATACACACATAGCATTAAAATGCAAGTTAAATAGTACCCACAGCAATACTCTGAATTCAATAATACTTAAAATAAAAGACTAATAAAATACAAAATTAATACTGTCAACACCTGAAATACGGACTTCTCGAAAGGAAAGTTGATTAACATTTACTAGACATCTACTAGCTGCCAGGGTAAGCAGTGGTTAAAGAATATACATTCTGACATCAAATTGCCTGCATTTGTACCCCTGGTTTCACCAACTTTTACTTGTGTGACCCTGGGCTATTTATTAGTCCATCTCTCTAGTTTATTCTCTTCATTGGTAAAATATGGTAAGAGCAGATGTTCAAATAAAAACTTGTACATGAATGTTCACAGTGGCATTATTCACAATACCCAAAAGATGGAAATAGGCCAAACAAATATCCATCATGTAATTTTACATACATCAATGTAAAATTGTGATAGCCACCCAACGGAATTCAGCCACAAAAAAGAACAAAGTACTAATTCCTGATATTGACATGGATGAACCTTGACAACATTATGCTAACTGAAAAAAGCCAAACACAAAAGGCCCCATATTGTATCATTCAATTTATATGGAATATCCAGAATAGATAAACCCATAGAGAAAGCAAATTAATGGTTGCCAGGGACTGAGGGCAGAATGGGGAGAATGGGGAGTGACTGCTTAATGTGCTTAGGCTTTTCATTTGGGGTGACGAAAAAGTTATGCGGGATAGATAATGGTGAAAGTTGTAAAACATTGTAAATATACTTAACTCCACCAAATTGCATACTTCAAAACAGTAAATTGTATATGCTTATTTCATTACAATTTTAAAACTTAGCTGGGCATGGTGGCTCACACCTATAATCCCAGCACTTTGGGCGGCTGGGGCAGGAGGATCACTTGAGGTCAGAAGTTCAAGACCAGCCTGGGCAACACAGCAAGACTCTATCACTACAAAAAATAAGAAAAATTAGCTAGGCATGGTGGCATGCACCTGTAGTCCCAGCTACAGAAGGATGGCTTGAGCCCAGGAGTTCAAGGCTGCAGTGAGCTGTGACTGTGCCACTGTACTCCAGCCTGAGCAACAAAGCAAGACCCCACCTCTTAAAAAATAATAATAAAATAAATAAATAAATATTTCACTATTTCCTTTTATAGTTAAAAAAAAATAAGTCTTTTTTTGGGTGCCATCCCAAATATTATCTCTTGATTATGCTACAGTTAAGAAAACAAGCATTCCTATCCTTCCACTCTACCACTGTTCTGCTGTTTCTACTCCCTAATTTCTATCACTTTTTCTTTACCATGATTTAATATCATTAACATCCTTTCCTATAACAATAATTAACCTTTCATGCTGTGTTTACAGGTTGATTCTAAGGGCTGAAAGCAAATGAACAACATTTACAATACTTTGGCCAAACAGTGTACACTGAAGAGTTAAGAAATATGTACTATCACATTTAAATGTTGGTAAACAAGCATCATAAAAGATGAATGAATACTGTCATACATTCTTTTAGCAAAAATGGATGGTCTAGAGATTTGTTGGAAAGCATTGCATGATATAAAGTCCTTGTTGCAGAATGACTAACTGAAAGATAATCACTGTTTCTTCATTGTCCTTAGAAATATACTGCTCACTCATCAATTCAGGAGTTTGTGAAAATCCTGAACTGTGACAAGCTTGTGCACATTAAGCAGTCATTCCTGACTATCACCATCTAAAGACTCATAATCTTGAGATTTCACTTATATGATTAATTTGACTCACATCACTACAGCCTATACTGACTCTCTTTGGCTTTTTACATTCATCTTCTGATTTGTCTAATAATTGTGAAAAATCTTCTCTGTCAGTTATTCCTTTGCATTATACAAAGTAAAAAATTCTGAATTCTCACTTTTGTTCAATGAATGATACAAAAACAAGAAAATGTACAAAGACTGTGTCTTCAGATTTCTTTTATGCCTTCTTAAATGATGATGCAGTACTTTGGGCAACACAATAAGAAAACTAAAGAACAACAGAATAGTGATGATTTATTCTCTCACATCAATCTTCTCACTGATTCTATCACTCTTCTGCTTTCTTATTGTTTTAGTCACTTTTAGCACCACCGGAAATAATTTGAAAAGAATTCCTAGGGTGATGAAACTACAAAATATTTCAGAAATTTAAAAAATAAGATCACTAAAGATCCCCTAATGTATCTGAAATTTATAAAAGAATCCAATGGACACATATAGTAATAACAAAACAGACTGAGTTTTATTCTATTTTAAAAACTTTAAATTTCTTCTCCATTGGAAGACCTTAAAGAATAAAATTCATGGTATGTCAGTCTGTACAAAAAGTTAGAAATGACCCCCCCAAAAATTCCTCAGAAACCATAACTGGGTCTAAAAGATAATATATCAATGTTTAGTATCTCAAACTCCCACCCCACTTTCAATTTATTTCCTATTTAACCCACAGCTTTTTTATACAGATTTAAACCAAGAGTTTCAAATTGCATTTTCACCCCTTTGAGCAAAAAAATACATTCCTTCACTATATCACAAATATCTTTTTACTTCTTATTCATTCTATCTATTCCTTGTAATCTATTTGATTTTTCGTATTGAAAGACAATGGGCTGGGCGCAGTGGCTCACGCCTGTAATCCTAGCACTCTGGGAGGCAGAGGTGGGTGGATCATTTGAGCTCAGGAGTTCAAACCAGCCTGAGCAAGAGCGAGACCCCATCTCTACTAAAAATATAGAAAGAAATTAACCGGACAACTAAAAATATATATAGAAAAAATTAGCCGGGCATGGTGGCGCATGCCTGTAGTCCCAGCTACTTGGGAGGCTGAAGCAGAAGGATTGCTTGAGCCCAGGAGTCTGAGGTTGCTGTCAGCGAGGCTGACGCCACGGCACTCTAGCCCAGGCAACAGAGCAAGACTGTCTTGGGGAAAAAAAAAAAAAGACAATGATTTTTATTCTTATACTTGAATCATCATTCCCTAGGCCTACTATAGATGTCATCCAGGATTTCTTTTCCTTAGATGCCTGATTCTTATATTCACCCATCATCATCATCTTTTCTTTCATCCTTGTTTTCCTAGAATTCATACAAGGATAGGAAAGAAACAAATTTTTGAGTACTTGCCCACCTATCTGTAATTAATTGGATTGATACTTTGCCCAGGTACCATTTACATATTTATAATCATTTTTCCCCGTAATGTGGTATCACTGCCCCACTATATCCTAATGTAATCGATGTTGCTGTAGTTGACGTTAATAAAATACTTTTCCCCTTCTCCATTTAATTAACAATCCAGTTCTGTTCCCCTAGTGACCTGATGATAGTAGTATGTCAAGTATGCTGTTAGGCAATACCACTTATAACAAAGGGATCCCCCTTACTGATAAATTGTCTCTGGACTGGGGAAATTATAATTATCTTATAGGAAGCCATAACTTTGAGTTTCCTGAGTGTAGTGACTCTTATAACTAGACATGTCTTGTTGGAAAGTGTATATTTCAAGAGATGTTGTCTTCTGTGGAACAGGAGGTATTTTAACCCAGAGTAGCTCCCACACTCACAAGGTTAACCTTATCTCCTTGTACTTGAGTGAACTGCTACATGGGCTGCTACAAAGACTCTCTCAGAAGAAAGATGCCTTAAGTTGCTCTCCTACGTTCAGGGCACAGGTACCAAACGTAGCCTATGAAAGTCTTTTGAGTTAGAATGTTTAGAAGAACCTAAAAAGACTTCGTGGTAGAAATTGCAGTTGCTAATGAGAAGTCTGATGCCAGCCTAATTACTCTTCCTTTGTAGATAACCTGACTTGTTTTCTTTACTTTCACGATGTATCTAGGTTGAGGTTTTTTCCTTCTGCTTGGCACTTAGTGAATCCTTTCAGTTTATAAAGACTCATTTGCTTTAGCTCAAGAAAATATTAATGTATCATATCTTATATAATTTTGTCTTACCTCTTTTTAAAACTCCTGTTAGTTAGAAATAATATTTCCTGAAATTATTCCTCTGTGTCATTTTATCTCATTCTGCTTCAGATTTTTTGCTCCAACTTTTGGGAGCCCTTGCCCTACATTTAATTTTTAATTTCAGCAATCATAATCTTAACTTCTAAAAACTTTTTGTTCTCTGATCCTTTTCTACAACGATCTGTCCAACTATCATATATGAAGTTTCTTCACAATTTTCTGAAAATACAAACATTTCCACTTATTTTTAAATCTGTCTTCTACTTTTTGAATTTTCTTTTTCCTCCAACATTAATAAATCAGTTTCTATATTGTGGTCCTTTTCAGTTTGCATACGTTTTCAGTTTGACAGTCCTTAACTGTTTATCTCTATATAACGATGCAACAGTGGGTAAATAATTCCATATATCTAGTGTGGCTTTCCTCCACCACCATATATGTAGGTTTTCATTTTCCTAGAGATCATTTCAATATATGAATTTTGACCTATTTAAGATATTATGCTTTTATGGGCTCTATATAATACTGACCTTCATAATGAAATGTAAGCTATGCCTATCAGAGAAATAAGAGGTAAGAGAGACTTGAATGATAAAGTTTTAAAACTTACCTTACACTAATGGTAAACATTTCCAGGATATCTTTTCCTAGTAACCAACCAACCAACATGATGATACCTGGAATAGAATTAAATAGCTATTGTTTTCCCCTTTATATAAAATCACCTAGAAGGGACAGAATGACAAGCTGAGGGCATCAAAAAGGCCCCTTAATATATAAAAGGGAAAGCAGATCACAATTTAAAAGTTTTATAAAAGTCCATTAAGCCGCGGAGATTACAGTTAACACTGCTTAACGTCAATACTGTGCGTGCACGCTCACATGCACACACATATACAATTTTACCTCTGGTTGCCACTATTCCCGCACATCCCTTAGTGCAATAGTATCTGATAATGTGAGAAAATATTACCAACATTTTCATGTCATGGAAAAAAGGAGGTAGCAGCATCAAGCATATTGGTTTTCTATTTACTATCAACTTTGCAGTAATAAACCCTGGAATTTTATTTTTTGTAACTCATTATCAAAACATTACACTTATATACTGCATTCAAAGGAACACTTAGGACTTAGCTCAAAGACTGATGTAACTTATGATATCTAACACTGCATTAACATTTAAAAATTACTACTTTTGTAGTATTTAAAAAAATTTTAAAAATCAATTGACATGAACCATAATCCCTGTTTCAACATTTTATCTTTAAAAAGAGGAGGCAAGAAATACACCACCAGGTTTGTGAGGAAAAAGGAAACAGTATCATCATAGGTTTGATAAAATAAAGAAACTTCAAAATTGTATTCTAGATCAATATGAATGTTTAAAACAAGTTTTTTTAATCTTTATATTAACTACAATATAATGATCCAGACTGTAACCTTCTAAGATCCTATTTCAAATACTATCCTGATAACAGAAATAATGTCCAATGTATTATGCCAGGGGTCAGCAAACTACAATCTGTGGGCCTCCTGCCTGTTTTGGGGAATAGTTTGTTGCAACATGGCCATACCCATTTGTTTATATATTGTCTGTGGTTATTTTTGTGTTGACAACACAGTTAAATATGTCCAACAAAGTCCATATGGACAATAAGCCTAAGATATTTACTATCTTGACTGTTTTTACCAAAAAAAAAAAAAAAAAAAAAAAAAAGTTTGCTGACTCCTAATTTAGATCTGGACCCTCAGTCTATTCTATATTACCCTCACAAGAAAAATTATGTCCAATGTATTATACTAATATAAAACCAGATAATCATCAAGTTGAAACATGTTTATCACTAAATATAAGGTACTTTTATTGTATAGTATTAATATAAACTATAGAGATTTAATTGGCTAGAATGCCCTTGAATTTATCAAATTCACCATAAAACTTCTAGAAAATAAATAGCAATAATCAAAGGAAAGAAGCTATGAGGGCCGGGCGCGGTGGCTCACACCTATAATCCTAGCGCTCTGGGAGGCCGAGGCGGGCGGATTGTTTGAGCTCAGGAGTTCGAGACCACCCTGAGCAAGAGCGACACCCCACCTCTACTAAAAATAGAAAGAATTTATATAGACATCTAAAAATATATATGGAAAAATTAGCCGGGCATTGTGGTGCATGCCTGTACTCCCAGCTACTCGGGAGGCTGAGGCAGGAGGATTGCTTCAGCCCAGGAATTTGAGGTTGCTGTGAGCTAGGCTGACACCATGGCACTCTAGCCTGGGCAACAGAGAGAGACTCTGTCTCAAAAAAAAAAGAAAAAAAGAAGTAATGAGAATGTATACACCAGTTAAACAATAATAATGAAATATCTTCCCAGCTTCTATTTTATGTTTATGATAAAGAGACAAATAGAATATTTAAGAAATTATTTCACTGAAGTTATACAGCAGAAATATTGCTTTAAAATTGCATTACTGACTTGAAAATACTAAGCTAGCTAGAATAATTAAAATAAGAGAATTAAAGAAAAGGTAAAAAGACTCCAAAATCATGCAAGTGTTTAATGTATGATAAAATATCATTTCAACTCATCAAATAAAAAATGGATAACAGAATTAATGGTACTGGGATAATTAATTACCTTTTGATTAAAAAATTTATAATTCTACCTTAAGCCATGTACTCAAATAAATTTTAAGTAACACAGTAAAATTAAGTGTCAAAAATAAAAACTGTAGAAAAATGTTTAAATGTTCTTATAAACATGGGGTTGGGAGAGTCTTTATGAATAGAACACAGACAGACACCTTTATTGCAGAGATCATCAATTGGAGGGTGCCAACAGAATCTCAGGAAAGGGGATGTTTAAATAACACATATCCCCCCTCCCTCCTACCAAATTTATTATATATCCCTAAAAGGCAATTTAAAAATTGGGGAGAAAACTACTTGTATCTTAAGCAATAAAAGGACTGATAACCTAGTTATATAAAGAGCTGTTATCAATCTAAGGCTCAAGACACAAGAGAAAGGACAAAAATAGTTGGCAGTTCATAAAATGAAATAAAAATAATCAATATACATATGATAAAATATTCAATTTCTCTAATAATGAACTTTGAAGTAAAATAACAAGAAGTCTTTTATTCACCTGTGAAGTTAATGCCAACACTCAAAGTTGGCCAAAAATTTAAAAACTACATGAATACCCTTTGACTCAATAATTTTACTTCTAAGAATTTAACCTAAAGAAATGAGAGATCTTTAGAGTAAAATACCTGCACTGAAGAATTATTCATGAGTTTAAAAACTCAAAAAAACTTAGGTAAATGTCTAAAAGTCTGATATTATTTCTTCTCCTTCACAAAACAGAACACTATACAACCCTTACATTTATTTTAAGTGAGCATCTACTTAATGACAACATGTTTATGAGCACGCACGTAAAACAAAAAAAAGTCCATAAAACAACAGCATCATATTTTTGTTGAAGACTTGCAATACAAAAACACTAAAATGTTTATTATAGTGATATTCTCTGATTATCAGAATTATACAGAGTTCTATTTTTACTTTGTGGACAAGGACAATGACTAGGGATTAGTTTCATAATTAAAAAAAATAAGTATTAAGCTTATAAAAAGAAAAACCAATAAATAGGACTAGAATACCACCACCCTTCACATTCAAAAAAGAAAACACAAATAAAAATGTAACATATACATACTCACTCTTCTCTTACCTATTATACCAAAGGAGTAAAATGAAAGTTGTTTTCCTAAGAGGTCCATACTCTTCTGCAGAGGAGTTTTTGGTGCCTTAACAAATTGGAGAAGAATGTCACCACAATTAGCTAAATTTACGAAGCTTTACCAGGTGTGCCAGGGACTCTGCTAAGCGCTTGGCATACCAATTTCTAAGTTAAGCATATAACTCTCCCACCACAAGGTAATTATTAATATTACCAAATAAGTAAATAAATTTATTTAACTATCCATGAACACATCCATGAACCACTGTTTCTATCTTAAAAAAGGAACAGGTACTAAGGACCACCCATTATCTGGTAAATGGTAGAACTATGGCTATATTATACTTCAGGGAACTTCAGGAAACTGAAGTTTAGACTATAAATAATTCCCAAAGTCACACAATAAGGAATGAAAACTCTCTCCATTTTAAGAAGTCTGTTTATTTGAAAAGGTCCATTCTCCCTATGCTTCCCTTTAAGAAAAAATCTGTTCTCTCTCCTACCAACTTCTGTAGGACTTCATTACCATTTTTCCATTTTTCCCTTTCTCTACACACAAACATAAGTCTGTTTATCCTGTGGGGGCTCCCTGATCCGCTAACCCTCTTCTCTGCCCATCTGTTAACTTCCACGTTTCTTGGAATAGGTTTCTATATGTTGCATCACATACCGCAGTCTTGGCAGGTTAACTTAGAAATTCAGATGATTTGAGGAGACATGACATGTGTAGAATATAACTTCTTTTTTATATATAAGAAAGTATTTTAAATGAAAGAACTCATCTTTAATACCCTTAACCAAGAATATCTTCTAGGTTATTTCACTTGGCAATCTTACCCACCCCCCATTACTTAAAACTACGTAAAGCTGGAAATCTTGGTAGAAGTGTTCTGAGGTGCAAATATACTAATTAGTAATCCTTAAAATTAATGTGACAAAGCTAATTTCTAAAAAGAATAAGATCTATAAATAATTGTCTGTAAATCTTTTTCTACTATAACCAATGAATAAAAATCAAAATCTTCTAAAATACTGACAATGTCAATTCAGGCCCTTCCAATTACAGGCCTTCCAATCAAGTCTCTAAGCAGAGACAACTAAGTGATATTATGAATAAAATAATGCTCTCAATAGTACATACAATAATCCACCAATATTCTCTTTTCCTCTACTAACAATGGAGAATTTCACATTTGAAATAAATGCATCAACATATTAAGTACTCACTTCTTCTGCTTGCATCATTTTAAAAACCTCCCCAAATTCAGAATTTTCTCCTGTTCCAATGACAATACCCTAAGGGGAAAAACAGGAAAATACATTTACATTCAGATGGAATCACCTATTAAAAAAACAACAAAAAGCTTTCGTCTCCATTTTTCAAAGTCTTATATATGGTGAAGATGTCTGACATACATATGCAAGCTTTCTTTAGCAAATTTACTTTATGTTACTGTCACTAGTATTTACTCTTTATGATACAAACTTTGGAAACAAATATTTCATTAAACTTATTATTGACTCAACTCCTAGGCCCATTTTTGCCTATATTAACATTTCTGAAATTCACATCTATATTATACTCAATAGAGACATTTAACTTAGTTTCTTTTACTCCTCATAAGCTAGTTAATGGTGCCTTTTATATTGGTGGAATATTAGAATCCAGGAAAGACAGAATTGGAAATCAATCAGTAAGTTAACAATAAATACATAGTCACAATACTATGGCCTGTATCATATCAACTAAATTAAAACTTTATTTAGGCCAGGCGTGGTGGCTCACGCCTGTAATCCTAGCACTCTAGGAGGCTGAGGCGGGCGGATTGTTTGAGCTCAGAAGTTCGAGACCAGCCTGAGCAACAGCGAGACCCCGTCTCCACTAAAAATAGAAACAAATTATATAGACAGCTAAAAATATATAGAAAAATTAGCCGGGCATGGTAGTGCATCCCTGTAGTCCCAGCTACTCAGGAGGCTGAGGCAGGAGGATTGTTTGAGCCCAGGAGTTTGAGGTTGCTATGAGCTAGGTGACGCCATGGCACTCTAGCCTAGGCAACAGAGTGAGATTCTGTCTCAAAAAAATAAAAATAAATAAGTAAATAATAAAAAAAAATTTTATTTAACTAGTAATGAACATATCCATGAACTACTTGTTTCTATCTTATAAAAGGAACAGGTACTGAGGACAATTCATTATCTGGTAAATGACAGAACTACAAATATATTCTTCTTCAGGGACACAACTTCTCCCCAATCTCACAAATAGGTGCCAAGTGTTACGTTCAAGTCTATCTTTTGTCACATACTTTGGAAAAAAATCCACATAAAATTAGCAAAAAAGAACTGAAAAAACAGTCTAAAACAAAGGACCTTTTTTCAAAACAAGAAAAAAAATTACCTTTGCTTTGCCACACCTGACAAGTGTTCCCATGAAAGCAATGTTACTTCTTGATGCAAGATCTCCATTAGTTGCAGCTGGCTGAGGAGCTGTCACCTTAGAACAAGGTGTTGTCTCTCCTGTCAAGCTGGATTCATCAATGGAAAGATCCACAGCCTTGGGGAACATAAAGAATTCCATAAATTCAAGTTTGTGCTACATTTAACATCTCAAGAGTTTGTAACCATCACTTCTTCCTCAAATATTCCTGTTCTATTGATTAGCCACATTTTGTACCACACATCCTTACCCTAAGTCAAAAGATCAGAATGGCCCCAGCAGGACCAACATTACCTCCACAATCTCAGAACTTGTTAGAAATGCAAATCCTCTGCCCTACCTCAAACACAAGAGTGGGGAAAGTAAACCTAAAAGACTGTATTTACAAGCTCTCCAGGTGAGTCCGCTGCACATTCACTCAAGTTTGAGAATTAATAGAACACAGTATTTCCCAAACTACTTTGATCCATTTTATTCTAGAAGCTCTTATTCAAGGGTCTTTAGGATACTCTTTGGGAAATCAGGAACTAGTTCATGATTTTGCTAATTTTACAGGCTCCTTCACTCAACCAACAAACATTTATTGACTATCTTAACATATGTGCTAGGCACTGAGCTAGATCCTGGAAAGAAAACAAGATAAATTACTGTGCAATCTCACTGCTATTTTAAGCTGATCTGGTGTTCTCATTCAGGCCTTTTAAAGTTCACACTATGTACCAAGTACTCTAAAACTTCTTTTTTTTTTCTTTTTTGAAGGGGAGGAATGAAAGGTAATAAATCATATCTTTTTAATTAGTTCATCTCCTTATGAACATAAATACCTAAATAATCTCATATAAAATTATAAAAAACTGGTTTGCAGATTCTTCTTCCCCACATCTGCAACAAAACCATTTTAATTTGATCAATGTCATTCCTTCATTAACTTAACAAATATTTATTAGTGTTTACAATGTGCCAGGCCCTGTACTGTATCACACAGTGGGAGAATCAGCAATGAACAAAACAAAATTCCTACCCTTAGCTATTATTCTAATGCTGGGGCGGGGAGCAATGGGGGACAATAATAAGAATTGAGTAACATTTTATACAGGAGAAAGAGAGCATTCCTCAAAATCAGGTAGCATGTGCAGAGCCCTGATAGATCTGAGAGCTTCAAGGTTGGGCCATCATCAGGGAGAAAAGATTCAAGGCAAAGGAAGCAAAAAGTACAAGACCTTGGGGGTAAGAACATACTTATGTTAATGCGCTAGGTAAACATATAACTTTGTAAAAACAATCAAGAATTTACATTAGATCATGAAGTTTAAAACTGTTCAGCATGAAAATAAATTATATCATATAATTCCAAAGAGACAAACCGTGTTGGCATTTCCCAAGTTTAAGTACTATGGCAATGAAATGCATTTTACTATCAATAGGTTTACAAAAAATTATTCCTTAAAACACAAATCAACAGACCTTCAGTCTTTAAAAGACTTCACATTTAATATAATTATGTATGCAAACACAAGCCAGGTAAATTTGAGTTCCTTACCTCAATCCAACTATAGATAAAAAAAAAACACCTGCAACATTTGAAGGCAATGAATTTTTCTTCATTAAAGAAACATACTGGCCGGGCGCGGTGGCTCACGCCTGTAATCCTAGCACTCTGGGAGGCCGAGGTGGGCGGATCGTTTGAGCTCAGGAGTTCGAGACCAGCCTGAGCAAGAGCGAGACCCCACCTCTACTAAAAATAGAAAGAAATTATATGGACAGCTAAAAATATATATAGAAAAAATTAGCCGGGCATGGTGGCGCATGCCTGTAGTCCCAGCTACTCGGGAGGCTGAGACAGGAGGATCGCTTGAGCTCAGGAGTTTGAGGTTGCTGTGAGCTAGGCTGACGCCACGGCACTCACTCTAGCCTGGGCAACAGAGTGAGACTCTGTCTCAAAAAAAAAAAAAAAAAAAAAAAAAAGAAACATACTTATTTGGCTTTTCTTTCCAAATTGACCTTAGAACTGAGTAACTTTTCACACTAACACATTCTGAAAATCCCACCCCCACCCCCTAGCGGCCATGCAGAATCCTACTACGGCAGAAAGCATCCCTGGCACTGTGTCCCACTGGACAGAGGAAGCCATGGAGCCTGGGGTCAGGCCCAGCTCTTGAGCAGAACACAACACATTGGGCTTCAGCTGTGTTTCTCATTTGTTGTTGATGTGAGGGGTTTGAACAGGGGTAGGGAGGGAGAGTGACTGGATTTTGGTTTGTTCCCTATTAGAAACCAACAGTTTTGCTCTTAACTTCATTTCATTTGGAGCTAAGAGGTCTAATTTGATGGTTTTCAATCTCTTCTTCCCTGTCCTGATTTTAAAAGCCCTTTTTTTTCTCTTTTCTTTTTTTAGGCATATATAGTAATATTAGAAAGATTTAATTTGGGTAACTTTGAATCTTAAAAGAGAAAAACAAAGCATGTGAATAAACATTGAAGTGTTCACCACAGTTTGGGACCAAACTGCTTGGATCTTTGTAAAAACCGGTTTTATATGTCAAGGAGGAGTTTAAGGCCTTTCTTGTGTTCCCCTTTTCTGTGCAGTCATGCATCACCTGGAGTTGCTCCTAACCACATCCCACATGCCCCTACATCCATATTTTCTGATTTCTTCTGGGAGGCTGGGCTTCCCGTTCTCCACCAGCAGCTCTAGCATCCCAAACTTTCTAGTCCTGCTGATCCTCTCACCAACACAGGTGGAAAGTGGAAGGCACTTTCTGATCTGTTTTCGAAGAAACTTATGAATTCTATTATCTTTACAAATATAAGATGAGAAAATAATTTTTTGAATACTTTTTATTAATCTTTTCATAAAATGAAAAGAAACTCCAATGACCAATAAAGGTAGTGGCTATGGCTGGATGGTTCATGGGGTTTTTTAGTTTTTTTCCTCTTTTTAACCTTGAGCTTTAAGTTGAAACATTCTCAGGTGTTTAGGAAGAAACATCCTCCTAAAATGGGTCCTTATGCTTGCCTTCTGGGGAGGTGGTCCAGAGCAGGTAGGCCATATGACATTCATGCATGGTATTATATATGCAGACTACAGCATCTCTTCCTCCCCAACCTTTGCCTCTTGGGTTGTTGTGCTATTTTCCCCTTACTTTGCTACATTTCTATAGTTAAGTTGGTTTTACTTGAATAATTCATGTTTAGCGGTAAAAATGAAAATCTCCCTTAAAATTTGTTTCAACTCCTCCTACAAAATATAAAAAATAGGATGTGAGGGCGATCTGGCTGCGACATCTGTCACCCCATTGATCGCCAGGGTTGATTCGGCTGATCTGGCTGGCTAGGCGGGTGTCCCCTTCCTCCCTCACCGCTCCATGTGCGTCCCTCCCGAAGCTGCGCGCTCGGTCGAAGAGGACGACCTTCCCCGATAGAGGAGGACCGTTCTTCGGTCAAGGGTATACGAGTAGCTGCGCTCCCCTGCTAGAACCTCCAAACAAGCTCTCAAAATATAAAAAATAAATAACTCCTCCTATAAAAAATAAAGTGGCAGATGTTAAAAAAAAGATCAGAAAAACTCCAAAGATAGACCTTTCTTCAAAATGATTCTAATACTAATAACAATAGGCTAACATTTCATTGCTTACTATCTGCTAAGCACTATGCTACATATCTATGCTAAATTATCACATTTAATCCTACTAACAACTCCCATGAGGCAAGTACTATTATTATTATAACTGTTTAGCAGACACTCTGAAAGGCTAGGCAACTCACTCAACATCATACAGATAGAAAGTCATGGAGATGAAATCCCAATGTTGACAGATGTTAACTCCAGATTACTCTTATTTAGAGGATCAATGTGCAAAGTATCTCTCCCCGCTAGTTCTATAACTACTTATAAGAGATCACAGGTATAACACATAAAGCAAAGAATGTAAAAAACTATGTATTTTTCTGAATTACAAAAGTCAGCTTACATAAGGTTCATTTTATTTAACAAACTCCTCTTTAATGCTTCTTACAACAATCAGGATTGTATGTTATTTTCTGAGATCTTAATTAGAAAAGAGACCTGTTACTACTTAAAAGCAAACAAATACTTGTATACATTTACAGAATTCTTTCTCTAAGAGAGGTGAAATTCATGTTTTTCCCTCTGAAGATTTTTTATGTTAAGAGTAAATTTCAAACATAAATACTAACATGAGGTAATTGTTTATAGGGAGAAGGAATAAAAAAATAATCAAAATCATCTGACATTTTTAAAAAGAGAAAAAGGCATGGCTCTATTGGCTCTTTTAGTGACCTAGCTCTTCAGTTTCAGCCTTAGCAGAACAACAGCCATTTAAAAAAGTAAGAATTTTTGATTAAGGCTTTTCTACAGAAAAGATGCAGGTCATTTCTAGCACAACAGCAATCAACCTTGTCTAGCGTAAGACACAAGCTGATGTGAAAGTAAAAAGGAGCTTGGGACCCTTATTTTTTTCTATATAATTATAAATTTGTAGCTTAAATGCAAATTATCAATAACATATAAACAATGAAATTTGTCTAAATTATACAATGTCCCAAACTGCAAAGATCTCAACTGTCTATTGAACAAAAATATTTTCTAAGTTGCAAGTTATTTTCTCTTAATGGTGAATGCAAGAGTTTTCATAGGAAGCACTTTTGAGGGAGTGGAGGTAAGGAGATCGTTTCTAACAAGGGTGGTATTAATAAATTAGGCAAGTGTATTACAGTTTAATAAAGTCACAATTTAGTTCACCTGAGAGAGCCATAAATACTCAAAGTGAAATCAAAGAATAAAGGATAAAATGAAATCAAACAATCAGCCAGCCCATGCCTCCTAGCCAAAAGTTTAAACATTAAACCTTCAGAAGAGCTGTTAAAGAAACGGGAAATAAGTTTTTCAGTTTCATTTCTCTCTCAGGTATTCCAGTAGAGGTTTGAATAAGCTACAACACAGTTCAAAAACCAAAATATAAATAAGAACCAAGTTGCACATATAATTTATAATCTGGATATTTAACACCTGCACAGGCCGGGCATGGTGGTTCATGTACGTCTATAATCCTAGCACTCTGGGAGACCGAGGGTGGGTGGATTGTTTGAGCTCAGGAGTTCGAGACCAGCCTGAGCAAGAGCGCTACTAAAAATAAAGAAATTAACTGGACAACTAAAAATATACAGAAAAAATTAGCCGGGCATGGTTCCACATGCCTGTAGTCCCAGCTATTCGGGAGGCTGAGGCAGAAAGATTGCTTGAGCCCAGGAGTTTGACGTTGCTGTGAGCTAGGCTGACGCCACAGCACTATAACCTTGGCAATAGAGTGAGACTCTGTCTCAAAAAAAAAAAAAAAAACCCTACACAATAAAAATGATCAGAAAGATTTACATTATTATTCTCATAAACCACTAAGCAGAAAGAAAGCAAGTTCCAGTCACAAAGATTTCCAAAAAGGCAGAAAGTGACTGCTTAAAAAAATTAAGGTTAATATGGTACAACTGGCAGCTATAAATAAGCTCTTAAAGAATAGTTTGTTATATAGTATGCTGCTAAGGCAACTGCCTCTCTAGTCCAGAATTAAAAGCAAATCATTAAAAGGCAAATTAGAAATGGATTTTATTCCCCAGAAAACAATCTTTCAAAATATGCATCTGCCTGATCATTATAAAATCATTATAAAATTTCTTACTTCTGTGCTCAAAATTTAAATTCCTGTTTATGCAAATGAAGAAAAATGTAATTTAAAATCCTTCATCTGTCCTAACTTATTAACACTCAAAGCCCAGCCAACCAAGTGTTATAAATTATTGAAAAGGATACATGAAATTGATTTTATCCCATGGCTAATGCTTGCGTGCACTGCTCACTTTCTGACAAAAGCACACAGATTCAACTATTAATAGATCAAGCTGTCAATAATTTAAAGGCCAGCATCCTAGGAGTTCTAGGATATTTCACTGTGACTATCACACCAAATTTCAAAAGGGAATTTTTACAACAGCCCTTTCCTATCAAGAAATGAAAATCTTTAAAAAAAAACATTACACTATTTCAATTTCATTGCTCCTAGCACCTACTGTCTTTGTAATTTACTGACTTAATGAAAAAAAAAAGTTCTTTCTCTTTAGCATTTTCAACATGAATAGCATTCCTCTGTTCACACACTGCTTTTAAAGCCAATGAACTATAAAATTCCAACAAAACATTAAAGTAGCCCAAGCTTATACAATCTAAGAGAACAAACACTCCCAGTGCTCTAAGTATCTCTAGAGTGGTTTCCTGAGTTGCGTAATGATATCTATTAATATTATGGAAATAGATATCTTTTCCAGGTCAAACGTGTCATTATGTGAAATAATTTTTAGTGAATAGGAATGGTTCTAAATTACACAAATATACCATATACTTTCTCCAATATTCTACTCAATTTCTTTAAACAACTAATTTAAAATATCTACTTCCTGAAATGCTTGTAAACTGTTCTTTTTAAAAAGTTTGTGTATAAGTTGAAGAGTTCAGAAACTTTTAACACATTGACTGCCACACTAAAAAAGAAAATTTTTTCCTTGGGACCATGGTGTTTTATTATAAAAATGGAATAAAAACTTCAAAAACAAAAATGATCCTTTCTAATGTAATGAAAGATTTGTTATATTTTATTGTTTTCTGTGAGTTATATGCAACTTGAAAATTAGTTCTCATGGCTCCCAAGGTGAAGAGACGTGTGAGTTACATACACTTCACAAGGCCCTGGGCTCAAAACTAGCATGAGTTAAATACAGCTCACATGGCAGTTAATGTATTAAAAGCAAAATTTCAGTGATAAGTCGCAGTAAGAGGGCCAACAATATACTACAAATCAATTTAGCAAATTTGCCTACCAAAAAATACCATACTGAGGTCAATATAAAAAGAACTCAAGAATGACGTAAGAGAAAACAGTGGAGTAGGGCACTCAAAGAATTTATCCCTCCTCTCAAATAATCATAAGCAGGCAAAAACTGACAGAATCAACTCTGAAATCAAAAACTTAAAGCAACCAGGGAAGTGATGAAAGAAGGAAAAAGGTAGCTGAATTTCAGTAAGAAAGCACAGTGGTCTTTTTGTTTACCTATCTAGTAACCCCCATTCCCCAGATGAGCAGTTACAAGTATGGAATAACAGCCTGCGATCCTGATGCAGCCTTAACCAGGAGGCTAATATAGACCTTGTTCTTAAAATACTCTAGTTGTGTATTTTTGACCTGTCTGGCAGTCCCCTTAGGAACCAGTGCGAACGTAGACCTTCATTTCTCATCCCTATCCCACCCCAGCTAAAATGGTTTTCCAGGCATATGTCAAAAGATTAAAGACAAATACTAGCAGGCAAGAGGCTGAGGAAAGGGTAACCAGGATACATACCCAAAAGACTGGAAAGAAGATGAGGTGGAAGTTTCTTGGGGAAATAAGGGCTTAGAAGGGCCACCACTTGTACCAGGGAAGATGGAATGCAACATGGATTCCTAGGACCAGAAGCATGCTCAGAAAAAAACTGAGAAGACCCTAGGATTGCATCTCCAACAGATCTATGGGTTCAGTACAAGCAGGAGATAAAGGGGAAAGCAAAGAAGTAGGCACCTAGCTTAATGTGAAAAAGTACCCCAGCTCAAAGACAGGCTGCAAAGATTGTGAGAATGGTATATTATTTTTCTTTTTTATTCTAGGTAGTTATGGTTGACTGCAGACATAATGGAAAAGAAACTTCAGTGGCCACAAACAACAACAAAAAAATAGTCTTTGCAAAAATAATTTGAAAAAGTCACTAAACAAACTGGACGACTTCAGCCCCCAAAAACCAAAAACAACAAACTTTAGGGAAAAGCAATAATCTGGTATCTAGAGTTACAGTATTATAATATCCAAAATGCCCAGTTTTTAACAAAACACAGAAAGATAAGAAAGTATGGTCGATTCACAGGAAAAAAATAAAGACAGAAACCATCCCTGAGAAAGCTCAGACACAGCTAGAAAAAGACTTTGTCAACTGCCTTACATATGCTCAGTGAAATAAAAGAAACCAGGGGAACTAAAGGAAATCAGAAAACCACCTTATGAACGAATAGAGAATATTCGTAAAGAAAAAATATATAAAAATAAAACAAAGAGAAACTCTGGAGCTAAAAAGTATAAATAATAACTGAAATGAAAAGTTCGCTAGAAGGGTTCAACAGACATGAACAGGTAAGACAAAAAAATCAGCAACCTTGAAGATAGGATGATTCAAATTCACCAATTCAAAGAAAAAGAGAAAAATGAATAGAGCCTAAGGGACATGTAGGACCTATCAACCATAAAAACATACATCCATATCTTGAAGTTATTGTGGATTCCATTCCAGACCACCACAATAAAGCAAATATTGCAATAAAGCAAGTCATACACATTTTTTGATTTCCCAGTGCACTGAAAAGTTATGTTTACACTATACTGTAGCCTATCAAAGTATGCAATAGCATGTCTTTAAAAATGTACGTATCTTAGTTAAAAAATACTTTATTGCTAAAAAAATACTTTATTGCTAAAAAATACTAGCAATCATCTGAGCCTTCAGTGAGTCATAATCTTTTTGCTCTAGAGAGTCTTGCTTTCACGTTGATGGCTGCTGACTAATCAGGGTGGTGGTTGCTAAATGCTGGGATGACTGTGGCAATTTCTGAAAATAAGACAGTAATCAAGTTTGCAGCATTGACTGACACTTCTTTTCACAAAAGTTTTCTCTGTAACATGATTCTATTTGACCGGATCTTACTCACAGAACTTCTTTCAAAATTGGAGCCAATCCTCTCAAACCCTGCCACTGCTTTTTAATTAAGTTTATGTAATACTCTAAATCTTTTGTTATTTCAGCGATATTCACAGCATCTTCAATGAAGTAGATTCCATCTCAAGAAACTACTTTCTTTGCTTATCCATAAGAAGAAACTCCTCATCTGTTTAAGTTTTGTAAGACTGTAACAATTCAGTCACATCTTCATGCTCTACATCTAATTCTCTTGCTATTTCCACCACATCTGCAGTTACTTCCTCCACTGAAGTCTTGAACCCTTCAAAGTCATCCATGAAGGTTGGATTCAACATCTTTCAAACTCCTGTTAATGTGATATTTTGACCTCCACTCATGAATCACAAATATTCTTAATGGTATCTAGAATGGTGAATCCTTTCCAGAAGGTATTTAACTGACTTTGCCCAGAGCCATCAGAGAAGTCACTATCTATGGCAGCTATCACCTACACAAAATGTATTTCTTAAATAATAAGATCTGAAAGTCAAAATTACTCCTTGATCCATGGGCTAGAGCATGGATGTTGTGTTAGCAGCCATGAAAATAATAATATTATTCTCCTGGTACATCGCCATCAGGCTCTTGGGTGACTAGGTACATAGAGCAGTAATATTTGGAAAGGAATTTTTTTTTTTTTCTGAGTAATAGGTCTCAACAGTGGGCATAAAATATTGAGTGAGTCACTCTATAAACAGATGTGCTGTCATCTAGGCTTTGTTGTTCCATTTCTAGAGCCCAGGTAGAATAGATTTAACACAATTCTTAAGATCTCTAAGATTTTTAGAATGGCAAATGAGCACTGGCTTAAATTCAAAAGCTGTGTTAGCCCCTAACAAGAGAGTCAGCCTGTCCTTTAAAACCAGATATTGATTTCTCCTCTCCTGCTATCAAAGATCTAGATGACATCTTTTTACAATAGAAGGCTGCTTTGTCTACATTGAAAATCTGCTGTTTAGTGTAGTCATCTTCATCAATGATCTTAGCTAGATCTTCTGGGATCATTTGCTATAGCTCCTACATCAGCAATTGCTGCTTTACCTTGAACTTTTATGTTATGGAGATAGCTTGCTTCCTTAAAACTCATGAACCAACCTCTGCTAGCTTCCAACTTTTATTTTGCAGCATCCTCAGCTCTCTCAACCTTCACAGAATTAAAGAGAGTTAGGGCCTTGCACTGGATTAGGTTTTGACTTAAGGAAATGTTGTGATCTTCTGGTTTGATCTTCTATCCAAACTACTAATATTTTCCCCGTATCAGCAATAAGGCTGTTTCACTTTCTTATCATTTGTGTGTTCACTAGAGTAGCACATTTAATTTCCTTCAAGAACTTTTCCTTTGCGTTCACACCTTGACTGTTTGTCACAAGAGACCTAGCTTTCAGCCTAGCTTGGGTTCTGGCTACCTTCCTCAGTAAGCTTAATTATGTTTAGCTTTTGATTTAAAGGGAGACATGTGACTCTTCCTTTCACGTGAATACTTCCAGTCATTAAAGGGTTATTAATTGGCCTAATTTCAATATTGTTGTATCTCAGGGAACAGGGAGGCCTGAAGAGTGGGAGAGAAAAAAGGTAACAGCCAGTGGAGTAGTCAGAACATGCACAACATTTATTAAGTTTGCCATCTTGTATGGGTATGGTTTGTGGCTCCTGGCAAAAATTACAATAATAACATCAAAGGTCACCAAAACAGATATAATAAAGTTGAAAACAACATAAGAGTTAACAAAATGTAACAGAGACACAAAGTAAGCAAATGCTGTTGGAAAAATGGTGCTATCATCACATACAAGAGATTCCTAGTAAGATTAATAACCCATTTCTAATCAGAAACCATGGAGGCCAGAGGAGTAGAGTAGCATATTTAGAGTACTCAGAAAGAAAATGTCAATCAAGAATTTTATATCTGGCAACATTATCTTTCAAAAATAAAGGAAAAGAAATTCCTAGCTAAAAACTAAAAGAGCTTATCACTAGTAAGACCTGGCTCACAAGAAATGCTAAAAGAGAGCCCTTTCCAGCTAAAATAAAAAGAAAGTAGAAAGTAACTGAAAGCCGTAAGAAGAAATAAAGAATTCCAGTAAAGATAACTATGTAGACAAATATAAAAGCCAGCCTTATTGTATTTGGTGACTCCTTTTTTGCTTCCTATATGTTAAAAACAAACGCATTAAACACTCATGAATCTATGTTAATGGGCACATAATGTATAAAAATGTCATATGCAACTCCAACATAAAGATGGAAGAGGAGTGGGCTGTATAAGCAAAAGTTGTTGTATGCTATGGAAGCAAAGTTGGTATCACTTCAAATTAGATTTACAAATTTAGGATAGTAATTGTAATCCCCATGTAAACCCTAAGAAAGTAAAAAATATACAGAAAAATAAGGGATAAAAAAGGTACATTTAATAAAGAAATCAATCAAACACAAAATTGAGTACATTGGCAGAATTAAGGAGCATAAAAAGTAACACAAACAGAAAACAAATAACAAAATAGCAGAAGTCTTTTCCTATTAGTATCGCTAAATGTAAACAGATTCAACCAGGGGTGGGGAACCTTTTGATGCTGGAAGGCTGCATCAATTTTGCTGTAATCAAATAAGGCCAGGTTCAAGAAACTTCCATTAGATATACTTAAAAATGTACATTATTTTGTAAAAATCTAACTACTATGTACTTAATAATTTCAAAAAATAAAAACTATTTCTTAATTTTAAAGTTAACTAATCTTTTAATGACTTTGTTCTGTCTTTTTGTTGGAGAGCATTTGAATATTTGGTAGCAACATAGAGGTCTGCGGTTTTAGTTGACGCTCTAGATCTGCACTCCCCAACTCCCATGGCCTATCAGGGATCAAGCCACAGATCTCCACCACTGCCCCCACCTCCTACCCCTGCCCCCAGTCCATGGAAAAATTGTCTTCCATGAAATCAGTCCATGGTGCCAAAAAGACTGGGGACCACTGCTCTAGATGGGTATCAGTCATTTGTGACCTTAAGGGTGTCTTGATTTGGTTTAGGTAGGAGAATGCAGATTGGCAGCAATGTGGCTGAAAGGCAAGAAAGCATTTTTCGAGCATGTTGCCAAAGGCATAGGTATTCTACTGCATTTTTCCATATTTCTATTGGATCTTTCTTAGCATCAAACAATGACTTTAAAATGTCATCTATTAGGAGCTCAACCAATTCCATCTGTAGTTCTTTAGGTGCCTTCGTGATATCAACCAGATCAGGCTGAAATGCTACTTTGAGTGTGATGTCATGATTCTCAAAGTCAGTGAAGCTTGCATTGTATTCTCCGACTAATAGGTCTAAACAGCTGCATGTTCTTCAATTGATTCGCATATCTCATCCTGCTCATCAATGACCTTTGCTAACTGAGGAAAATGTTCACCTAGAATTTCCTTTTGAAGAAGTATTTTGAAAAAAGATAGCTTTTTTTGAAATGCTTGGATTTTTTGTCACATATCATATACAGACTTAGACTTTTTTTATCTTGCAAAGAAACAGTAAAGTCATTTTGATTTAACATATCACACAGAAATGCTGCATTCCATTAGAAATCTTTTTTTTTTTACTCCTTTCAGTATCATTCCCAAGAAATCTTCTTCCAATAATTCGAATTGCTGATTCTGTTCTTCATAAAATTTAACCATGTGTTCTCACAGAGGTAAAATTTTGGCTAACACCTGTCCCTGCGATAGCCAACCCTCTTTAGAATGATATGGCAAATCCACACTGAACACCTCATCATTCAACTTTAGCACGTTTTGAAACTAATGATGCCATGGTTGCATTTGCATGAATACAGTTAACAATACTTAATAACTTGTTGCAAAGTGTCACTTACATACACTCACTAAATTTACCAAATTCAGCCCAACTTCATGACATTTATCTTGAAAGTTGTTAAAGATATGTATTCCCCATGTTCTGTTCCCAAGGGTGCCCAAAGTAACTCTTCATAACAAAGAAAATCTTGTTACAACCCAAATGAAGTATAAAACCTGCCCTGAGTCAGTAGCTATCAGTTGATTCATCCTAATCGATTGAATAATATATATTTTCCTTTTGAAGCATTGCATGAAGTTGTTCTGTTAAGTTGAAGGCTAATTCATGCTGCTGATCGGTTATGTATGATTCTCCTTGAAAGAGGCATTTGTTTGTACTTTGAAACATTACCAGGGTCTAAGCAACCTGTAACTTCAACAATGCATTGATCTTTCACAATTTCTACATCATTGCATGGCTTCCCCTTTTCCCCCAATATATAAGTTACTTTATAAGTTGCTTCAGTGGCATTATTTCCAGGTCTTATTGCTGCTTGAAAGAATTGTCTTTGCTTTGCTTTTCATCTTTTAATTTCTGCAATACAACCTTTTGCACCTCTCCCTCTAATTTAAAATATTTGCGGTCCTTGTGAGTGTTATAATGCTGATGAGCATTGAATTCCTTTAATGTTAATATTACAGTATTACAAAGCAAGCAAATCACCTCATCTTTAGCAAAAACAAGATAATATTGCAATTCCTAATCCTCATTTAAAAAAATCTGTTTTCTTCCTTCAGTAGGTTCTCTTGGTCTTCTTTGACATGATAGGCTGTTAAGCAGACAGAATTAAAAAATACTGTCAAGCTGTTTATTCACAAATTCCACTTCAAACACAAACACAGTGCACTGCTGTCAAAAGCTGATAATAGACTGGCATACTTGACCCCCATAAACTCATGCCACTAGTGCAGTAGTGGCGCCAGTCAGATGGAAAAAGTTAGAACTAAATCATGAGCATAGCAGCTGTCAGTTTAGCCCTTATTGCTTACTAATGTTCTAACTGTGCCAGTCAATCTGGGAGGATTATTATTTTTTTTTTTTTTGAGACAGAGTCTCACTCTGTTGTCCAGGCTAGAGTGCCGTGGCGTCAGCCTAGCTCACAGTAACCTCAAATTCTCAGGCTCAAGCGATCCTCATGCCTCAGCCTCCCAAGTAGCTGGGACTACAGGCATGCGCCACCATGCCCAGCTAATTTTTCTATATGTATTTTTAGCTGTCCATATAATTTCTTTCTATTTTTAGTAGAGACGGGGTGTTGCTCTTGCTCAGAGTGGTCTCGAACTCCTGAGCTCAAACAATCCACCTGCCTCAGCCTCCCAGAGTGCTAAGAGTACAGGCATAAACCACCGCACCCGGCCCTGGGTAGATTATTTTGTTGAAACTTATTTTATTCTTCATTTTAAAAATAAAGATGCTCATTTTTAAAATAAAAATATAAAAGATGAACAAAAATGTATTAATAAAAAAAGGATTTGTTCTATAAAATTTGGATTCTGTCAAAAGGCCGCACTTAAGGACCTAGAAGGCCCCATGATCTGGAGTCATAAGAATGGCTAATTCTGAGGCCAGGCATGGTGGCTCATGCCTATAATCCTAGCATTCTGGGAGGCCAAGGTGGGAGGATCCCATGAGGTCAGGAGTTCAAGACCAGCCTGAGCAAGAGCAAGACCCCGTCTCTATAAAAAATACAAAAATTAGCCAGGTGTGGTGGTGCATACCTGTAGTCCCAGCTACTCAGGAGGCTGAGGCAGGAGGATCACTTGAGTTCAGGAGTTTGAGGTTGCAGTGAGCTATGATGATGCCACTGCACTCTAGGTGGGGCAACAGTGCAAGACATTGCCTCAAAAAAAAGAACAGTTTAATCTTGACTCTTAGCCCAAGTGGTGGTTCCCTAAAAGAAGTTTGATACATTTAGAAAATCATCAAATCAAAAATTGGGTAAAAAAAAAAAAAGAACCACAAAGGAAAGTATCAGTAGATTTATTCATTCAGAACTATGAATCAATGAAAATCTTGCTATATTTCAGGCAATGTATTGGGCTTAGTTAAAAAGTTATAGTTGTGAGAGGTAAAATATTTTCAACAGACAATAAATCCTCTTGGCCGGGCGCGGTGGCTCACGCCTGTAATCCTAGCACTCTGGGAGGCCGAGGCGGGTGGATTGCTCGAGGTCAGGAGTTCGAGACCAGCCTGAGCAAGAGCGAGACCCCGTCTCTACTAAAAATAGAAAGAAATTATATGGACAACTAAAATATATATATACAAAAAATTAGCCGGGCATGGTGGCGCATGCCTGTAGTCCCAGCTACTCGGGAGGCTGAGGCAGTAGGATCGCTTAAGCCCAGGAGTTTGAGGTTGCTGTGAGCTAGACTGACGCCACGGCACTCACTCTAGCCCGGGCAACAAAGCGAGACTCTGTCTCAAAAAAAAAAAAAAAAAAAATCCTCTTTTGCTCTGACCCTTATATTGTCTTCTTTTACAAAGAATTCTTTTTTTAAATGTTGATACAGACTTTACCTGGAACAATACATAAAATACACTATGTCTTCACAAAGGTAAAATGTACTGTTATGCAGGTATACACAGTCTATAAGACTGCTTTGTCTAAAGTCAAAGTCCGACCAAATCATTGGCTATCACTAATTAAACGGCTAATGGTACCTCTTCTCAAATACCATTAGAAGTTAAAATAAAAACCCTAGGGGAAAAACAAGAGAAAACATGCCCAAAGCTCAATTCTGCTAAATTTTACTGTCCCAGTTCCACCAGTGCTTCTGAGGTTCCTGAGCTGAAAAGGCTACTGTCACCAACATATACAGTCTACTCTCCCTATCAATGGGTTCCACATCCATGGATTCAACCAACCATGGGTTAAAAATATTTGAAAGAAAAAAGCAACAAAAAAAATACAAATAAAAAATAATATAGATGTTAGTATAACAACTACTGGCACAGCATTTACGTTCTATTAGGAATTGTTAGCAATCTAGAGATAATTTAAAGAATACAGGAGGATATACTGCACCACTTTACATAAGAGACTTGAACATCTGTGGGATCTTTTAGGAACCACAGAGATCCTGGAACCAATCCTCTGTGGATACTGAGGGATGACTACATTGGCTCACCCACTGGCTTACAGAAAACTGACTCAGACAAGGGTAAAAATACACGATTACTTAAATTATCAACATTAGTCTTTAAAAAGTATTTACAAAATGGCAGTCTCAGCCTGTTATGGTCTAAACTATATACTCCTGAAATTCACATGCTGAAGCTCTAACCAGCTAATGCAATGTTATTTGGAGATAGAACCTTGGGAGGTAATTAGGGGTAGATGAGGTCATACAGCTGGGGTCCTTATAGTAGCATTAGTGGCCTTATAAGAGGAAGATCGAGAAATTGCTCTCTCTGCCATGTCAGGACACAGCAAGAAAGCATCCGTCTGCACCTAGGAAGAGAGCCCTCATGAGAAACCAAACTCTGCCAGACCTTGATCTTGGACTTCCAGGCTCTAAAACTGTGATAAATAAAGGTCTGTTGTTTCAGCCACTCCGTCTATATGGTGTTTTGTTATAGCAGTTTGAGCTGTAACAAAATATAGCCTATAAAAAGATAATTTCTGATAACAGTTATATGGCAGTCAGGTCACCGAATGTGCTGACAAGAAACTGAAGAGGGCCCAGGCAAGCTGACAACCAAAATGTGAAACCAATGAAACTTATGACAGGAACCACAGAGTCACAGAATGATGACACAAAAGCGGCAACCTTAGCACTGCGCCCAGTCTACCAAAAGAGAACTAACTAAATTGCAGAAGTCCAGGGCCTTGCTTTCTGTAAAGTGAAACACGCATGTGCTTTGTGAGAAATTAATAACTTCCCAAAGCTTACTGAAGAGTTTTCTGATTCCTTTAAACCCTAATGAAGAGTTTATTTTGTGTAGTAATATCAAATGACCAGCCAGCTTACAAAATCATCCAAAGATCACCACAGCCAAACTGAGCAAACAAAACTCCAATAAGCCAATTTAATTTCAAGAAGCTATCGGCTTCTTTGTCCGGAAGAGAAATCAACTTTATTAGCCATATTATATCTTAAGTCAGTACATTTAAATCTAGATGCAGGATGAAAGACTCAAATCTTTTAAGAAAGTTATTTTAATCTACTCCCAAAGTAGTTGCACAGGCCTGTTTGGGGTCCCAGGTAGTAGGCAAAACAAATAGGCAGAATTAAGGTAGAGGGGATCAAAAATGTTCAACTATATATGTAGAAGTGGATTAACTAGAACAAAATTATACTAACTATGGCAATGCAGAATAAAACATGCTGATGCAGTGTTTGAAAAGTTAACAAGTAGAGGGAAAACAACGACAAATTACTTTACAAGACATATGTTTATAATTCTTATTGAACTCAAAGTCTTCATGTATTTGCTGAATGGATAAAACACATACTAATCCATACTCTGACAGGTTCTTCTCCAAACTGTTTGCACATGAATTTTAAGATAATTAATTCTCAAATCAATTAACCCTTATTTAAATGAAAACCCTAAAATACTTTACAAAGCCAAATGGCATTTTGAAGTTTCTATGTTATTATTCTGCTCAAATTGTTCAAACAATGGGAAACCCCATCTTCTGATTAGCCCACTGAGGAAGTCTGCACAGATAGATATTCTGGAGTGCTTCTCTTCCAAAGATGGCATAAACTCCATGAATTCAAATTAGGGTTCTTTGGGGAAGAGGAGAAGATGATTTATGCCAAATGACAGGATTACCTAATCTCTGAGAAAGAATAATTCAAGGTATTATCATAAACTAAATATTAAGGACAGATGGAAAGAAGAATTTTAAAAATTAACATTAAAAACATGCAAAAAGGAGAAAAAAGGTAATATAATGTAAAATTAATAATGTTCCTAACATTTGCTATATTATTATACTAATTACTCCTATTCACCCAATTAAAGCAATCCAATATCATTCCATGGATAATTTCAAGTATTAAGAAAAAAGGTCTCTTTTTAAAGATTAAGTAAAGTTTGTTCTTATTACAATTTGAAAAATTCTTCAGGCTTTCTACAACCTCTATAAGAACATTATGGGCCACAGTAAGTATTTAAAAACTGACAACTCTATGGATGTTAATGAACAGCTCAATGCTAATAGTGGATAAGGCTGGCATGTTAACAGACTATGAAGCCTCTTAAACTAAGCGCCTACCTCCATTTTCCAGGCCTTCAATCTATTCTACACACTGTAGCCAGATTAAGGGTACCATCATTTGCCAGCTGCGCATGACTCTCAAGAGTTAATTCCTAACCAATAAAATCAAAAGTGAAATTTAGTATCCAAGGCCCTCCTAAAATTAATTCTATCATACATTTTCTATCCTTCACATACCCTAGCCCCATATCATATACTGGGATTTGAATATTATTGCTTCATTGTCTTCCCCATCTCTTTCCACTACTGATCTTCAAATGCCAAAGCCATGGTGTCTGAGGCATTCTCTGAGCTCACCCAAATTAGTTGGAACCGCTCCCTTCTTTAAATTTCCACACCCTATTCTTTGAACTTCTCTTACTCAATTCTGAATTCTACCTTATTTTTTGGTGAGTGATTGTATACACATATAGTATACTAACTAATCAAGAATTCTGTCATATCATCTTTGTCTTTCACAGTCTTAACATACAGGTTCCAACAAAGCTCTGCTAATTGACTAAACATACACCTAAAAAGACTACAGTAGAGACCTATATTTTAAGGAAAAAAAAGTTTACATACCTCACTATTTAAACTAGAATACCAAATGTTTCAAATCAACCATGTGTTAAACATTAAAACTATTAATGTTTATTCTTTAATTAATATCCAAGTATTTTCACTTCTCACAAACAGATCCCCAAATTTACCTCAAACAAGCGTAAGTCAGCAGGAACTCTGTCCCCAACAGAAAGGCAAACTGTATCACCTGGAACCAAATCTCGGGCAAGTGTATGCTCCAATTTTCCTTCACGCACACTGTAACACGGAACAGAAACAACCATAGTTGAAAAAACCAGGCCATGCCACTTATCTAAACAAGTTATTTCTGGTGGGCTTGCCTGAGGGAAAACATATTCTATTATTACCACGTCCAAGGAGGTAAGTCAAATATAAGAACCAAAAAAAAAATCTGTTTCTGTGCCCTTGTTAACTAAAATGCTAAGATGACAAAGTATCATTGGAAAAACCAACTAGTTGTTTAAATGTAAAATATGAAAACTGAAACAACGTTCTGAATCACCCAGGTCTGTTTGATTGTGCATCACTATCACTTAGCACATACGCATACAAAAAAAAAAATCTGTTGAATAAATCCATGTCTCAAGAATCTCAAAATTAGAACTTTTAATAGTGTAATTTTGCTATATTGATTAGACCAGGAATTTTTCATGTGAGATTCATAGTCTCTTCCTTATGTTTAGCCACAATGTATACTATACTATTAATACTTGGATTCAATTTCTATTTTTAAAGGGATAGAAATCCATACCAAAAAAAAGGTTCATACCAATGGCATTCTGGTGGCACCAGTTTACTCAATTCTTCAAGAGATTTTTCTGAACGATATTCCTATTCAAACAAAAAGAAAAGTAGAACTTAACAAAAAACACTTATAAAGAAATGCAAATATGTATCTATGAATGTATTCCATTTGACTTATCAATCGCAATCATTATTTAAAAATTTCCCCCAATTCTTATCTCTTCCTTTACTTGTGCTTGTACCCCTACCCATAAAATCTTGTCCCTTATTTAAAAATGTTAAATTATAGAGATCAAACAATTTTGATAATTAAATATTCCTAGTTTTACATTTTAATAGTCAAATGTTCAAGCCTAAGGTTAAATTATTTATAAGAAAATGAAAACTGATTAGCATGTCTAAGGATATATAATTTTAAGTCATTAAGTCTTAAAATTAAGAAAATTTTATGTTTTGTATTTAACAACCAAGGAAGTCAAAGAAAATTAACTGAAAGCAACATCTGCTTTGAGGATTTAAGCCCATACTAACTGCAATGGTTTTCTAATGGCTTAGAAAAAAACATGAGATAAACAAGGAGATGTGGCCAACTCTACCGTAATAGACATCCTTCCCATCAACCTGTATTATCTGAAAGGGAAAATAGTACTAACTCTGTTGTGTTCCAGCCTTCTTCTGTTTATATACCCAACAGCTAAGAGTCAGAGACATCCTTCACCCCACTATACTATTTAGTCCATGTTTCCATGGGCAGTCTTGCTTCACCCAACAACACTGCTATTTTTGCCTCACGTCTTCACTAAGGACACCAATCTTTTGATCTAAGGTTAAAAGAAGGAGGGACAAATAGTTAGGGTGAAAGGTGGAGAGTGTTTTGAAATGACTGCAGTGCTAGTACTAATCAAAATTTCACACTTATCACAAACTTCAAATAGAAAATGCAAGGCTGCATGAGAATAATTTAGAACTAAATCAGTCTATATTTAAGCTAGAAGAACAAATGTAAAGAAAATCTACAAATATAGAAATTACAAGTTCCTCAAACACCAAAGAATTTGGAACTCTTGCCCAACAATTCATAAAAGGCTAAAAAATACTCACTAATCCTAGATCCCAATAATATATGACATAAAAGCTGCCCAACCTTATCTACCTCTTTTGGTTTCTTTGGCTCTACTCCCCACAACTATAAATATACCTCTATATCAAAATGATCATTTAACACACCACTAAAAACCTGATGGCCATCTCTAATAAATGCCTAAAAAAAGTTATTTTTCAGATTTATTGTAAGGTAGTAACTAACATATAACTATATAAAACAATTAGCTAATTTTATGGCTGGGAAGAAGTATAATGGTGTGAGGAATGGGGATTAGGAAAAGATAGGGCAAGGCAGACATAAATGTAAAAATAATATAAAAAGCACTCTTAAGATACATGTAAAAACATGAATACTAAATAATCAAGCATTAAGAATTTTATACATTTTTTATTGTTTTTTGATTAAGCATTACAAGTTCAATTGACAATAAGATTTTTTTTAGTGAGGGTTTTTACTTGCTATTTATAGAATATTTTGTTGGTTTCACGGGCACATTTAGGGGAAAGGGTCACATCTATGTAAGAAATCAGATCTAGAAATTTGAAACTGGGCTTTTCATGTTTTAATCCTTTTGTGAGTTTTTCATCAAAGGAACGTAATCATAAAGATATTTAGCAGTCGGTCACAGGCAATGTATTTAAAGTGTTTAACACTATCTTGTGTAAAATTCTACAATGACTTATGTTAAAATCACTATTTTATGGGGTTTTTAGAGAGAAGGGGCTTTCTACTAATCAAAGGGCTACTAAAGTCTTCCATACACAGTGATAATATCTGCAGGAATCCTTCTGAAGAAGGGCATTCCACACATCTGACATATTATTAAAGATGCAAAAAGGTTCCAGTTACTGGTCCAGTGGGTCATAACACCCTCTTGGCTGAATGAGTAACTGCCTTGACTAATGCCTGGCCTGAAATGACCTATCCTGAACTAATCAGCTCTACCTACCTGCGGGCAACATTTGTCCATTCCAAGCAAGAAGATTCCCCTAAAACAGGAACCCTGATGGTCTACTAATGGAGCCCACAAACTTGCTGCAAATAATGACTCCAACTGGCTTTCTACACTGGGTCACTATAGAACTAATAACTTACTAGGTTAGAAATTACCCTAAGAAGCCAGGATAGAGACAAGAAATACCCAGGGCATAAATTATATTAATAGATATGAGAATAACCACACACAAAGTATTCAAAATAGCATGAACTTCAGCATTACAAAACAATATTACATTTTTCTCTAAACTGGAATGATTTTCTATTCTTATTAATGATGTTTTAGCTAAAAATGAGACCTGCCAATATTCTGAAACACTGTTCTAAAATCTACAGAAGTTTCAGATAGGTAAATAAACATAAAACTAAGCCTACTTTTTAATTTATGCCTATACTTATTAACAGAAATCCTGACATTACATCTACATTCACAGTAATTTTTAAAAGGGGCTCCTTTTTGTATGTTTTATTCTACTATTTCAATGGCTATGATAAATAGGAAGTTTGATCCAGATCAGAACATACCTCTGTGGAAAAATGAGTAATTTAGAAAAAGGGAGGAGAGGAGGGGGTCAATAACAGTGATTAGAAGCATTTTAACTTCAAAAAAAACACACAAATGAGGTCTGAAAATAAATTCAATAAACAAATACACCACTCTGCCAAGGAAATTAGTTACAGATCTACGGAATTTTCTTCAAACAGTTCTTCATAAATTGACCTTTTAATTCTACACTCTTTTTTTTTCCATCTAGACTTTAATAGGTATTAAAACAGTAGTATTATAAAACTAAACCTTGGCCTAATTTTTTAAATGGAAAAATAAAAAAAAACTTACTGCTAGATTTTATTTCTATACTATGCCTTTTGTTTCCATCAAATAAAAATTTGCTTCACTTACTCTTAATACTATCAAAAAAACCTAGATTTTCCATTTCACTACCTAAATCAAAGCAGTTCCTTAGTTCCACAGGCTTCCCTAGAGAGTTGTCTGTATCTAAAATTATTTCAAAAACTATGAATAAATTGTGCTGATGGGGATTATCACCCCCCCATAAGCCACCTTAAGTAATTAACTAACATACTATTTTATGTTGGCAAAATAGACTACTTACCTGAACAAAGGCAACTGTAACGACAATAAGTATTGCCTAAATGAAACAAAGAAAGAGCCTTTTAAATCAGACATTATTTTAAGAAATAACTGTTAATCATATTTTATTTTTCTAAATATCTGCAGTCCCAAGATAACAGATTTTAAACATTGTGATCAGCTGGAGAAGAAAAGACAACTTTGCCTTGAGGCCTAGGGGGAAAGAAACTGACAGTTTACAGTAGCTTGCCATTCCTAGGAGAGCTTCTCAAACTTTTTGATCTCAGGATCCCCTGATGCTCTCACAAATTGAAGACCAGCTTTCCTTTACGTGGGTTACATCTACCATACTAAGTTTTTCAATTACTCAATTTTAATTTCTACTTATTAATTCATCTAAAAAATTAAATTTTAATAAAAATGGCAGTTTTAAATTTTTTTCTATCTTTAATATCTGATTTAATAGAAAGCTGGTATTCAATCTACTGCAATGTGTTGTTGAGGCTTAAGTATATGATCTTCATATACTTAATCCAGCCTCATACAGACACACACTTGGGAAAGGGAGTAGTATTTTAACAGCCTTTTCAGATTGTGGATATTCTTAGCTATTACACCAAAACTTGACAAGTGTTACTAATAGTTATTGAAAGGTAATCTATTAGCCAGGTGCAGTGGCCCATGCCTGTAATCCCAGCACTTTGGGAGGTCAAAGCAGTAAGAACACTTAAGCCCAGGAGTTCAAGACCAGCCTGGGCAATATAGCCGGACCCTCATCTCTACAAAAAAAAAAAAAAAAAATTTTAAAAATTAGTCGGGTGTGGTGGCCTGTAGTCCTAGCTACTCGGAAGGCTGAGGTGGGAAGAGTCCTTGAGACCAGCAGTTCAAGGCTGCAATGAGCTGTGATCCAGCCACTGCAACAGAGCAAGACTCTCTCTAATAAATAAATAATGGTAATCTGCAATATAGAATCTAAAATATCAGTGAATTTTCATAATCTGTTATATTAAAATCCGTTGCTCTCTCTTGCATTTTGAATGGATCTTTTACCACTGAACATTTCATAATATCATGTATTGGTCATTTGAGAAATATTGTTTCATTTGGTTATTCAAAACTTCCCAATGTTGACAAATTTTAACAGTTTAAAAAACACACACACATTTGTTGAAATCACTACTGATCTCATTTGAATAAAGTCTTAAATATTGGGATGCTATCCAGTTCATGGTAATGCATAAAAATTTTCCAAAACTCTAATTACTGCTTCAAAGCCTGAATTTTATCATCAGCAACAAATTCTGCCAGCTGCTTTCCCTGGTGTGACAGGCTTACTTAACTGACTTTCAAAAAAAAGTCTGCTTGTTACTCAAGTTTTAATAACATGGTTTGACTACAAGGCTAGTTTCAAGTATAAGGCTAGTTTACTTCATAATAATCACCCTTCCTTGAGACAACCATCATACTTCACATACAAAAGTGTTCTATGCATACTTTCTGTTTCATTACACAGATTTTAAAGGTATGTACTCAAGGGTAAAGATTTAATAAAATTAATTTTTACTGCTATATCAAGAACATTCATTCGTAAGAGAAACAAAGAAAGAAAACAATGACTACTAATACAGTTTGGTGCCATTACTTTGATTTGTGCTAAGGCTCTACCAGTTTTACCACCACTGCTTTTGGGCCATTGATGAAAATATCTATAGTGAAAGGACAAATAATGTTTTAGTATTATTAAAATAGTTTTGACTGCACATACTCCCTGAACAGGTCTCAGAGACTCCTGGGAGACCCAAGAAACAGTTCAAGAACTGCAGCTCTACATTAATATCTTTGTGTTATTAAGCATAACACACTTGCTTTAATGAATGCTTACACTTGCTATAAATTTTTAAACTACAATAAAACAGGGCACAAGAAAAACAACTATTCAGCGAAAGCTAGAATAACCTAGCTGGAAAGAATAAAATTGTACACAGTAAATACAGTGTGCACTGTTAAAGAATATTTTCAAATTCACATCAGGCTTTAGTTCACAATTAGTCAATACATATTCTCAATTGTGAAGTAAAATAAATTTAAAATTTAATCGGAAAATTATGAAATATTTCATATTTGTGGAATTATCAGATTGTTAAATAATTTTCATGTGTGGCAATCAGATCTTTAAATATTACTCAAAATTACTGCAATTAAAGGCAGAATTTGGACAGTAACAAAAAAACCTGAAGGCATTTCTCCATTCAATTTCCAAAATAAAAACCAATCCTAATTTATACAATTAATCAGCAGATTAAAAAATATATGTCTTTTCTTACCACAGTGATACTGACGGCATCATCAAACTGATGCATTAAAACACTGATGACTGCAGAAGCCAGGAGCAGCATAATAAGGGGATTTTTAAACTGAAAGTAAAAACAAATAGCAATTCAACAGTGTTTTGCATGAATGATAGTCCTATCTCAGGAAAAGCTTAAAAAAATCTTAACAGCATGATTAGAAAATTATAAGAGTCTACATTTGGCTTGTTTTATATATCTCTTCAAGTAACCAATAAGGAAGTGCTTATATTTAACTGCATTTAAAGCTTCATAACAGCTTCTTTTCAGAAAATAAGAAAATATCAGTACTTAAAACTACAAATTAACCAATTCCTTACAGTATGCAAGTACCTTCAGTGTATTAATTTAATAAATATAGCTGTTCTGAATTTCTACTGAGGCTAGAAAAAGTAGAAGATGATTTTTAAGCTAAAGATTTAGGTTAAACACTGATAGAACATCTAAATTAGGAGATTCAAACTTCCTCACATAAGTCAATTAGTGCAGATTTCAATTCTGTGGTTGACCCACACACCACAGGAATAACCCCCAGAGACAGCTAGGAGCAGACAGTAAGGTCCTCTCCACAGAGGAAATTGAAGATTTTTCTCAAGGCCGGTTTCACTGGTTTTCTATCTAGCAGAGAAAATAGTATCTAAAGAAACAGGACTATAACACCAACTCAATCAGGAAGCATTTAAATGACCACATACCAGAGTCACCCCAAATTCTATCTCCAACCCCTAGATCCCATAGCTCCAAGGTTACGTGCCACCACCTCCAATTCCCTTTATAGCACCATTCCCTGACACAGTAGTTCTAATCATAATAATCAAGTGAGAAACTTTTAACAAATACCAATGTCTAGGTTCACACCAGACCAATTAAATTAGAATCTATAGGCATAAGTCCCAGGCTTCAGCATCTTTTTAAGCACTCCCCAAGGAATTCTAATGAGTAAAGGATTAAAAAAAAAGAAAAAAAAAAGAAAAAACTGCTCTAACAAAATAAAACTGCAACTGCAATATGGTTCAGGGCTGACCAACCACAATCCTGAGTTAAAGTGCCTGGGTTTGAATCCAGCTCCTGTCACCTGTGTGTCACCTTAATCTTTTTAAGCCCCAGATTCTTCATCTGGTAAAAGAGAACCTTAATACCAAGGAATTGTCATAAGGATTAATCAGCAATGTATATTGAACTACTATGTAAACCGTAACACCCTCTTTAAAATGTTAGCTGTTAAATTAACATCACGTTTGGAGGGCGAGGCCCATGGTTGTCTTTATTTTCCCCTAAAAAAGCTGTGCCACGGTAGTAAGCACATCACTTGATAGATGGCAGGCAACAGATGTTTGCAGAACAACAAATTCAGTTTTCTCCAGACAGGAGTAAAGAGTCACCTGGTGCTTTATGATCAGCAATATTTACTGTTAACTATTGCTTGTGCTTAACTACATTACAGGCATTGTTAATTTAACTCTCACAGAAATCCCAGGGAGCAAGTACTCTACCTTTGATAACAGGATCAAGAAAAAAAAACATTAAGTCATACTGCCTGGTGACATATCAAATCATTATGGTTTGTAAATTCAGAGTAAACTACATCAATTTTTCCTGAAGTTTTAGGTAACGTGGAAATGTGGTAAATGTGATAATACAAATATGCATACAAAAAGTATTCCATAAAAACAGGACACATATGAGGTTCTTTTAATCTCTAAAATTTCAGTTTTGCTACTTTATTTAGACAAACTCATTTGCAAAGTTAAGGCTGGTAAATTTGGGTTTATTCGCAGGTAAGTCCCCTTAGAAGTTAAACATAGATCTTTTTTTTTTTTTTCTTTTCATAGATCTTTTTTAAAAAAAAAAGAACCTGCAGGTTAGAAGGCACAAAAACTTTCTTTACAAAAAAGAAATTTTTAGCAAAATTTATCTGCTTAGCAAAACCACCCTACTTGTTGAAAACTGGCCATAGTATCTTGTAATTTTTACACTAATATAATTGTTATCAAGAAAAAAATCCTAGAATAAGTCTTTCCTAAAACATTAGGATGGAATAAAATATAATTATAAATAACAACTATCTATTGAGAGCTTACTTTCAAGTTCTCTATCTGTAAAGGAAAACTACTGTCAATAATATGACCTTCACATGGTATATTTAAATTTAAATGTAGGAAGATTTACATACTAAAAAGTACAGAAATTCCAACCTAACAGTAAGCCCTAACAAATGAAAACGTTTAGATAAAAAATACCTAAAAAATAATTTCCTTTCTTCATAAATAACTTCACAAAAGTCCATGTAAATTACACAGCAGAGGAGGAAATAAAAGTATCTCACCTGAGAAATGTACTTCTTCCATAGTGGCTCATCTTCACTGATATCAAACTCATTCCAGCCATGGAAAGCTCGCCTATGACTAACTTCATTTTTGTTTAGACCATTCTGAAGATCAGCCTATTAGATTTTACACATAAAAGTTAATGAAAATGCTCACACAGAACAAAAGAAAAAAGAACACAAAAAAGTGCATGTGTATGATCACATTTATAGGAAGTTATACAACAATCAACACTACTCTATGATGACAGAAGCCTTATTAGTGGTTGCCTTAAGCCTGGGGTGATACATTGAGGGGGATTAATTGCAAAGAGACATGGGGAGCTTTTTGGAGTGATAAAAATGTTCTATATCTTAATTGTGGTGGTGGTAGTCTCATCTGTCAAAATGTAAATTGTATACTTAAAAAAAGGGCACTGTATTTTACATAAATTATACCTCAATAATACTGAGTTTTTAAAATGTAAGCAACAAGGTAAAGTTCAACAAACTATAGAGAAAAAGGAATAATACAAACCAGCCACAAGACTTACAGAAACACATCAGTACATTTTAACTAGCTTTTTTCTTTTCATTGTTGTTTAGTTGCTTTCTAAAATTATTTTCTCCACAAGAACATTCAATGGGCCATGAATACCTTCCTTGTTCTTTGAGTCTATCAAACAAAACCCTGAGGTTGGTGGCACTGTTTGTTCTTGGATTGTATAATTATTTCAGGCCAAAAATATGTGCTTCCTAAATTACTCAAAGTAATGAAGTTAAGATGAACTTGCTCTTGGGACATTTTATGTTCTATGAATACCACCTATGGATGATTCAGTTACCATCTCTAATGAGTTATGATTGTAATGAGTTATTATTGTAACTATCATTAAAGAATGAAATTATCTGCATTCCCAAATTTTCTGCATCCCCAAAATAATTAGTTTCCCTGGCCAAAAGTTTTATAATAGAGTTCAATAATGGAGCTTTTCAAAACTTAGACATATTAAAAATAAGTGGTTTTAAAAGAGTAAAATACACCCCCCTCAAAAAAAAAAACTCTCACAAGGATACCAATGTTTTTAATTTAACATTAAAATATGTTACTGTCTGAAAGAAAAATAAAAAATATTCTTTTTGTCATGTTTCAATAGATTGTGCTTTTTAAAACTAGGAAGAGATTAAATTACATAAGCAATTGAAGTTTATTTGCGGTTCTGAACTTACACTTAGCTTACTTTACCTTAGAAAACCCTTATAAAAAGATAAACTCCATTGTTAATAATTAAATGATTATTTTCCTAATCCAACTAATCCTTCCACAGCACTAATAGTTCCTGGCAATGCTAATCTGCACTGTGCAATCAGGTAGCCACTAGCTACATGAAGCTATTTAAGTAAATTTAAATTAAATTAAATTCAGTTCCTCCATCACACTAGTCACATTTCAAGTCATACAGTCATGTTTAATTCAGTCAGGTTTAACCACATTTCAAGCTCAACAACTGTCATGTTTAACTTGTGGCTACTATGTTGAATATAACAGAACATTTCTATCACTGAAGAAAATTCTACTGGACAGCACTGACTTATAGAGTCTAAGTGTCTGATTTTATACTATTTCCTTCCTCCCCACCAACAACTTACTTGGAGAATGCTTGTAACTTCACTGACTGGTAATTCACTTGCTTTTTTTGATGTCAATACAGGAATCATTGTCTCATTTTCACCATTAGGTATTTTTTGAAAACGTGCAACCTAGAAAATAAAACCAAACGGAAAATATTTGACTATACCAAACAACTCTAATGCAGTCTAGAATAAATAAAAGTCCAAAAGTTCACAGCACTTTATTTTCTAGTTGGAAAAATATTTTCAGACTAATGAATATCTAGTCCTAATAAGAATGACCATTTTATACTAACCACATGCTATTTTTCCAGAAAGTACATTTCAAAAATTAAGCTACCAGCACCAGCTAGACTCAAAATTTTCACATTGAATAAAAAAGATGCTATTTCTCTACCAACATAAGAATAAAAAATAAAACAGATGTCCTGTCTAGCAAATCCTGATGATTACAAATAATCATAATCCTCTAAAGTTATTATGTTTAGCACGAGAGACAAGACATAGCTTAGCTTTCTCCATTTTAACCACTCTCCTTGGTCAACAACTGGCTACCCTTCCAAAGCACCGTGACAGCAAGTCAGACTTAAAGAGCTATTCCCAAACTTGGAGAAAAACAAGAAGTAAAAGAGGCCAGACAAGCACAGGATGCACAGGTTAGTGAAGGGGCTATGAACAAGCCGAGTTAAGTGAGAGAAATGGCAGTAACCATGGTACCTACTTGCTGCAGCTTAATCAGTAAATATTTACAGAAAAGTGTCTAATACAATTCTAGAAATAAATCCCCAATTCAGATTTGTCTTGGACTCTAAGCTGAGATTTTTTTTTATAGACAAAAAGCTTTGAGTAAATAGAAAGGGAGGCAAAAGTTCCCCACTACTAAAACTTTAGAGAAGAAAACACCTCAAATGCCACACATCCACTTGATTAAACTAATACTGAAACTAAAATGATCATCTTACTGCCAAAATACACGGTGTTAAGCTCTCAGATAAAATGTTTTCAACCTTAGATAATCAACATTTTAGGATAAAATGTTTCCCTAAAATTTTTGAAGCCACACTTCTTTAAGACAACAAATGAGATCGAAGAAGAATTTAAAATTCTATTACCATTACAGCGTCATTATAGAGGCTTGTATGCATAATCTTTCCATTTACTCCAAAAAATGATAAATTACAGAGGAACAAAAATATTCTGTTTCTAGAACCAAATATATGTTTTCTAATCTCGTTTATTCAAAAGGTACTACTGAATGTTTAAATACTTTAAAGCAAAGAACAGTAGTATTTTTCCATTTTTAATGAAGAGATATTAGTGACCAAAAATTTTCAGGAAATTGGAGACAGACTGCCTTTCTTTCCTGCAATAAAAGACTTGAAATTATTTTATAGCATAATATTTTTACATAATTAAGAAATGTAAAGCCTTAGAGAAAATATTGAAAATTTCATGAAAGTCATATGGCTGTTTCAGAGCCACTGAAATGTCCTAATTTCAAATCTACAAAACAAACTGGGGCAGGGAAAAGACCTCATTGAACCATTTCTAAGTTAAATATTGGAGATTGCCCCCCCCCCCCCAAAATGACTTAAATCTTTAAACAATGAGAACTAAACCAGTTGACATGGTTATTTCATCTTGTAAGATTGCAAAGCAAAATTAAGAAGGATCAAGTATGTTTATGCTGCCGGCAGTGAAAACAAGATCAATAAAATCTTATTTCTAAGATTCCTGAATCTCAGTTTCTTCATATATAAAATGAGGATAGTAAGAGCCTAAACAGAGTTGTTTGAGGATTAAACCCATTAATAGAGCATGTGACCTGCCGGTAATAAGAGCTCAAATTATAGCTATTTTTCTTCCAAAAACTATTTAATATTTACGTGTACATACTCAATAGTATAATTAGCTGACATAGGTAAATACAGAACTAAATTACTAATCAAGGTGAGTAAAGTTAGTTTACAGTAATTTTTCTATCAAAATACACTTTTCTATCATTAATATATTGGAAATCACTAACTCTAGTCCTCAATATACAGTATAAGAGCCTTACTCATACGATATTTTTCAAGTAATCCTTTGCTAGCTGGTACATAGATAGGGTCTACATTTGAACACACTTTACATAAAACCCTTCAGGAGCATTCCATAGGCCCAAAAGAGCTGAAAATCTCAAGGGGGGAAATGAAATCATTTCATTTAATAGAGGTTAAAACACTGAAGGGACTTGATGACAACTTTGTATAAAGGGCTGCTTTGAGATGCTCTCCAACTGTGATCACACCTGTCTGAAGTATGTTCACAAGTGGAGGAGTACCAAGCAACAGGAGGGTAAGACCATAAAGTCTTTCCGAGAATGCCAGACCACATTTAACTTTTGTCATTCCAACTGAGTACTGAGCGGAGTAGAAAGCAGCAGAAACTTATTCAGAAACACAAGGAGACAAAGATCAACAAGGTGTGTAGGTATTCTGATGAAGAACATAGAAGCTGTCCATTTGGAGAGAACTGTTTCTACAAGCCTGCTTACCTTGATGGTGGTACAAAGAAACCATAGGGACAAAAGGTGGGATCATCAAGCAGGTACCAGGCTCAAAAAAGGAACCAATTCTGGGAGCTCACTGAGAAAAGACAACAGCAACTCTTTTGACAACAAACGAAGAGGCCCTTGAGTGAGATGCTGCTTATGCTATGTCGGATGATGACTTGACAGTCTGTGAAGACAAAGCTTGATTCGTAATGAGCTGGAAGATTTTCATGACTTGGATATATAGCAACTTTGCATGTGACCTGGTCTGCCGAGCCTCCGACAGTACCTGTCCTCTGTGGTGATATGGCAGTGCCTGCTTCTCTCCTAGGCAGGCCTAATCAATTTCACTTGCAGTCATAATAATTTTTACCCAGGGCCTGTCTTCTCAATCCCTTATCTTTCCCCAAGAAATATGCTGTTTTCTCAGTTTAAAAAAGTTAAAAAATAAATCTTAAAGATAGTTTTCTTGTAACATTAATTTAACTGTCAGTTAGTGTAGGTTTGTTGCATCATCTGTTTTCAACCAGATATTGGGTAGAGTTTATGAACTTTCCATACTCATTCTGAGGACCCAGGTACAAAAGGAAAAGCATTGGCCCTGCTTTGGAGTCCAAGAATTGGGGTGGCGGGTGAAGAGATCTGATCTGGCAAGTACCCTTCTACTGCAGACTTAAGGGGTAGCTCCTTGAGGTTTCTGGTGAAATGTGCACATCTGTGTTTTCATATCCGTTTTCTACTCAGATGGTGTAACCCCACCATGTGCATTTGTTCAGTGGTTCTGGTCTCATTTTATAGCACACAAGTAATACTACTGGGTAACCAGAATCAGGTGCAAATGTGTTGAGATGTTTACTGTGTTTCACATGATAGGAAAATTATGAAAGAACACATAAAAAATATATAGTAGCAATAAAATAAATGCAGAGTTGGAATTTTATTATGAAAGGCTCACAGACTTGGTATGTGTAAGTGTGAGTGTGTATGATAAGCTTCTCATCTTTGCATAGATGCCTTAGTGGAAAAACCTGGTTTAGTGGTTTCAGCTTAGTATGGCAGACAGACCTTAAAGGACAAAGCCATATATTGGTAGTTATTAATATACAGCAGTGCTAGCTTTATCTATATAAATATAGAAATGGAAGTTAGCCACAGAGGCCAAAACAATCTGTTTATCCCACATATTAACACAAACTGGGGCTTGGATATACAGTTGTATCTAATGTTTTATGATCTCCTAGCCTTTCCAGTCCAGATATTTTTTGAAAATCCTTTGTCCGCATTTGAGAGGTTTGGTTGTCAGGTTTTTATGTTTGTTTTTGTAGGTATTTGCCTTATGCCACCCCCGAACTTTGCAGGCAGACAAACATTATTCAAACTATGCTCTATCTAGGGTGTTTATTTTAGTGGAATAAATAATTTGCAATAACAGGCCACACCTTTGCATTAAAAGGGAGAAGGTGGCAATCCTTACGTTATTATAAGAACTCCTTGATCAGAAATTTAGCTTTACATTTTGTTGCTCTACCTCCTGAAAATAACTGAGATGCTCCTGATTTGTCCATCTGCTCCAATTCCTTGGAGCCCATCTATTCTTTCACTTTAAGAACAAACAGGTAATTATTGCAGAGGTCTCTATTTTCCAGCTGCCCTTTTGGAAGAAGCACTTTTCCCAAATAATTTTTTTCAAAAAGAGTTGTCTTTTTTCAAGAAGGATGGAATAGCAGAATTTATGTTCATTAGAATGACTTCACAAAGGAAAAACTGATAATGCAGAAGAGAGATGGGACAATTAATAAAGCAATGCCCTTGATTACATGAGAGGACATGAAATCTGGTATATTCTTAGAAAGGCTAGCCTTAAATAAGGGAATGGAAAATTCACCCACAGTTACAGGTAGGAAGGCAGCGTAACATGGGTAGGATGCTGACATACTGGTAGCTGTGGTAAAAGCATATGAAAATGTTCATCTGAGAAGGGCCTGGACTGAAGAAATCAAGAGGACACACATGGCAAAAATAGGCTAAAGAAATATATAGGGATCCTGCAGAGCCCTGTAGGTCATATTATGAAATTTTTGTCTTCATTCTAAGAGCAAATGGAAGACCTTAAATAGTGGTTACAGGAGGAAAAAAGGTGAATGGCCAAGTTGGAAAATAAAAAGAGTAGAGAGTAAGAGTGTTGAGAACATACTAGTTTGGACACTATTACATACATCTAAATGAGATAAATCAAGCTTGTACCAGGGTGGTAGGGCGTGGTAATGACAGAAATGGAGGTAAAAATGACAGGACATGATAACGAACTAGATACATGTATTGAGAATGACACTACATTTCTGGCTTATCTTACATGTTAAACAGTAATGCTTTTCACCATGGTAAACAATATTGGAAGAGTCTTCTAAGCAAATGGTGCTGGGACAATTGAATATGCATGTAAAAAAGAATAAAGTTACACCCCTCCTTTATACCATATACAAAAATTAACTCAGAATGGATTAAAGACCTAGATTTGAGAGCCAAAACTCTAAAACCCATAGGAGAATACACAGGCTTAAATCTTTTTGACTATGGTTTCCAAGATATGACACCAAAAGCACTAGAAACAAAATAAGAAAATAGATTGGACATTATCAAAATTAAAAACTTAAGTGCTGCAAAGGACACCATCAAGAAAATGAAAAGACAATCCATGGACTGGGAGAAAATATTTTTAATTCATACATCTAACAAAGGACCTGTATCTAATTCAATAATAAAAGGATGAATAAACCAATTTGAAAATCAGCAAAAGATCAGAATACACATTTCTCCAAGGAAAATATACAAACAAGCAATAAGCACGTAAGATGATGTTCAACATCAGTAGTTATCAGGAAAATGCAAATCAAAACTACAATGAGATGCCACTTTATACCTACTAGGATGGCTAAAATTAAAAAGATACCATTAACAAGTGTTGGAGAGAATACAGAGAAACTGTAACGCTTACAGCACTGCTGGTGGGACTGTTAAAAGGTGCAACTGCTATGGAAAATAGTTTGGCAACTATTATGTATTATTATTATGCTATTATGCAAACATTTACTCTTTTCTGGTTAAACGAGAATTTTTTCATCTTAAAAACAGTCTTCGAACGTTTTAGTAATGTCTCAATTTTGAGAATTACAAAATATAAGATCAAGTTTAGTTGCAAGTAAACCATCTTAAGATTTTATGTCTTTCATATGTTGTTACATAAGTTGTCTATGCTCCCAGCTTTAACACACTAGGTATAATTTGCTTATCTCCTACTTGCCCATAAAAACATCCTCAGTTGAAATGTACCTTAGTCTCTTCATAGTTGCTTTACACTTGTTTCAAATAATGGCATTTATTAGACTTACACTTTGGATTACTTAACTCATGCAACCAATAAACATTTGCATTTACTAACAGATCATACACACACAACCAAGTAGTCCACAGTCTCTACCCTTCTTATTCACACAGGTGAATAACAGACGAGTCATACCAAAACACACACACTTAAAAACTGCAGCAACTTCCTGATCTTTAGGATGAATAAATAATTCAGTTAAATATGGGCCCTATAGGCATCAGACTCCAGAGAACTACTGAACCCGAATGTGCAATTTATCAAGATTCCCAGATGATTCATTCCTATTTTGAGTATAAGCACTATTATACATCAGCTTCCAGTCCTGACAAAGATCATAACTACATGATGGTTGCTGTGGACTGGATTTGTCTCCTAAAATTCATGTTGAATCCCTAACCTCCATCGTAAGGAATGGTGTTTGGCAATGGGATTTCTGGGAGGTAATTAGGTCATGAGGGTGACATTTTCATGAGATTAATGCCCTTGTAAAGAGAAACAACAGAGAGCTTGCTTCCCTGCCCCACCCACAAGTGAGGATATAACCAGGAATAGAACCCTCACCAAGAATCAGATCAGCAGCACCCTGATTCTGGATTCCCCAGCTTCCAGAACTTCGAAAAATAAATGTCTTGCTTAAGTCACACAGTCTATAGTATTCTGTTAAAGCAACAAGAGCAGACTTGTAAGACAGGGGTCTTGTTTTCTTTTGTTTTAATCCAAGTGTAAAGGCACCATCCCCAGAGAGCATAAATCATTAGGTCTGTGTAGATGCCATTCTATAAAAAAGACATATGCACTAGAATGTTTATAGCAGCACAATTCACAATTGCAAAGATGTGGAAACAACCCAAGTGCCCATCAATACATGAGTGGATTAATAAAATGTGGTATATGCCTACCATGGAGTTCTACTCAGCCACAAAAAACAATGGTGATCTAGCATCTCTTGTATTATCCTGGATAGAGCTGGAGTCCATTCTACTAAGCGAAGTACCACAAGAATGAAAAAATAAGCATCACATGTACTCACCATCAAATTAGTATTAACTGATCAACACTTAAGTGTACATATAGTAGTAACATTCGTGGGGTATTGGGCAAATGGGAGGGTGGAGGAAGAGATGGGCATATACACACCTAATGGGTGTGGTACACACCGTCTGGGGGATGGACACGCTTGAAGCTCTGACTCGGGTGGGGCAAAGGCTATATATGTAACCTTAACATTTATACCCCTGTAATATGCTGAAATAAAAAAATAAAAAATAAAAAAAACATTAGGTCTGGGGTGGAGCCAAAACATCTATTTTTAAAAGCTCCCCAAGGCAAGTCTAATGTGTAGCAAAAGTTGATAAAAGGCTAAGTTACACCAAACTCAAACAATAGAATATTTCACTTTTAAAAGGTAAATGCCTTCTAAAATGAGCTTAGCTGCCGCCATAGGTTTATAAAAATATTCCTGGGGAAAATTTAGCTTTTTTTTTTTTTTTTTTAAAAAAATAGTAATTTCATTCAGATAGAAATCTGACTTTAAGAAACAAGTTAGCAAAAGTAGTCCAAGTCAAGCCATGGGGAAAAACTGAAAAGACTTCATCTCTGCAAAGTTCAGAAGTATTAAGTAGAGGTTATTAAAAATTTTTCAGGTTAACTCTTGGCAATAAAATTTTTCCAAGATTTATGTGTAGGGAATTAGAAAGACATATAATGCCCAAGAAAATTCAGTATGCTAAGTATTTAACTTGAAAGAACCAGGCACTTCTCCACAGTTGTTTAATTAACAGTTATGGCATAGGAAGGCAGGGTTACCTTGGGAACTCTATAGGTCAAACCACGCAATTCCATTATACAAATGTGAAAAAAGCATATATGAGCAGAAGAAAACAAAAAACAAAAAACATGTGACAGCATTTCCAACAGACAATACTGAGACAGTAGTTCCAAACCAGGAACTACAAGTTCACAATGACTAAAGTCAAGCAGACCAACCAACTCAATTTAAGAAGCAATTACTTGTTGATTAAAGCCAAAAGTTAATGACATTAAATAATTCCACCTAGATGTGGTTGTAATTCCTGAAACAGAGCTTACATGCAATAAAACACAATCCAGGTAGAATTTGCATTTTTTTGGCACCTATCTGCAAGCCATATTTGTAAAACGGCCCATGACACTATCATGAGAAGGTAGTGAATTTTGGTCCAGGAGATATCCAAATGACTCAAGTTTCTGTACTGATCTTTTGGTTGAGAACAAGGGAGCCAGTATTTTTCTGTAATGCTACGTAAGTCCACTTATATCCACCCTAAACGATGCTCACATGGGTGGGATAATGGCATAATACAGCAGGTATCAAACCAAACATCATCTTCAGAGCTGAGAATACAGGACAAGGGCCCAGGCCTCACCCCAACTTCAAATACAACAGCTTTTCATTTATGTAGGTTTAGGCTTCAACAAAAAGGTAGCATTTAAACAAAGAGTTCTGTAACTTTAAGAACGAAGAAAAATTGAAACTTTCCAGTACAGTGGCTCTCAAAATTTACTAGTAAGGATCAAAATCACATGGAGGGCTTTTTAAAAGACAGGTTATTAGGCCCCATCCTCAGAGTTTCTGAATCAGCAGGTCTATGATAGGTCCCAGAATATGCATTTCTAACAAGTTCTTAGGTGATATTGATGCTGCTAGTCCAGAGACCACACTTTGAGAACCACTGCTCTAGACAAAGTCAGACTTGACTAGATTCCAATTTATAATCCCTGTTCTATGTTTTGCCAGCTCTGTGACTGGGAACAAGCTACTAAACTTCTCTTGATCTTTTTCCTCAGTAGAAAATTGTAATAACACTTGTTTTAATTTCAACAAGAACTAAAAGAGATACCGTTTATAAAAATGTGTTATCATAGTTTCTAGCGTATGGCAGATACTCAAACACTGCTTCCCTTGCCCTACAGTAACACTAATGGCATAACATTTATGCATCTGCCTCACCCCCACACTGTATCTTCACAAAGGTGTGACCTGGTTTTTGTCATCTGGGTATCCTCTGCAAAGTTCTTAATAACATCTAGCATCAAAACTACAATTAGGGAAAAAAAAATACTAGGATTTGCTACTTTAATGGACAATTACACAGCAACAGAAGAGCACTGTTGTCCTGAGGCATACTTGTGCCTTTTAAGTATTTTTCAATGAAAGTACAAAAAAGATGACAGAATTAATCAGAAAAAGAATTTATCTGATCATCTATGAATTAAGTATATCTTCTACAAGGCCCAGGCAAGTCCACATATTTTCACCTCTGAAAGTGCTAAGATTAAGATTTCCAATCACAAGACACTGTATTTTATTGGCAACGTGGCAATCATGCAAGCAGGAAAAGTCAATCTGTCCCTGATGAAGCTCTTCAAAGATAAGACTGCTGGCAAGGAGCAACAGAGATTGGCAATTGTCTCAGAGTAGGCAGGTCTCATCAGCTTGGAATCACTGTTCAGCCCGACTAATGAAGAAATGTTGGCAAGGGAAGGCAAAGGCACTGTAAATGTGTTCTTATGAAATACTGCATTACTCAAGAAGTAGGTTTAACTCCACTTTAAATACAAAGTGAAGAGTCCAAATTGAAGTAACCTGTCTAGGACTACACAGAATATTCTGAAACATCCATTTTACCTCCTATAATTTGCAAGTTGCTAGTTTTTCTATTGATTGTAATCTGCCAACATCACCAACACAAAAATTCACTATTATCATCTATCTAAATGGCAAGATGGAATGTGGTGATTCTAAAACTTGGTGGGTTTCAGAATCAGCTGGGGGTGGGTAGCCACTAAGAATACAAGTGTTGTCAGGTATTCTTTACAAAAAAAGTTAACACTGAAACAGATCAAGTCTCCAGACCAGTGGTAACTAGGTCTAAAGCTATGCTTCTCAACCCTGGCTACAGGTTAAAAATCAACAGGGGAGATTTTTAAAATTTCCACAGTCAGAAATCCAGGCCAATTAAATCAGAATCCACAGGAATGGTGGGTCTCAAGGATAGGTGGGTCCCAGGGACAGGTCTTCATTTTAAACCTCCCCACGTGATACTCTTCAGCCAGTGCTCTAGACCTACCCACAAATTTATAGGAAATACAGGAGAGATAGAGGGGCATATTTAACAATTTTTAAAAACCGCATTTGGCAAAATCCAGGCTGTGGGGAATTCTACAGCACAATCAACCTCACTTTGTCAACAAATAAACTTTAAGGAAAAGAAAAGAGGAACACTTTTAGATTAATAGATATTTAAGAGAGATGTCAACCAATTACATTGTGGGGGCTTTTTTTTTTGGACCCTGATTTAAACAAATAAACTCTTTTAAAAAATTAATTCAGGACCACATTTAATTGTACTTGTTTTGTCTCTTGCTTCCTTAAATCTAGAACAGTTCTTCAGTCTTTTTGTCTATCATGACCTTCACATTTTTGAAGAGGACAAGCAGGTTATTTTGTAGAATATCCCTATTTTACAAAGTACAATTAGGGTTTTTCTGATTTTCCTCATTAGGTTCAAGTGAGGCATTTGGGGGAGAGGGAAAACACCACAGAAGTAATGTTGTATCCTTCCCAATACATCATATCAAGAAGCATTATGATGTCTGTTATGGACTGAATTGCTCCCCACCCCAAACCCCAAAACTATGCTGAAACCCTAACCTCCAATGGGCCCATATTTATTTGGAGATGGAGCATTTAATGAATTAAGGTTAAAGTCATACAGGTGGGTCCCTAATCCAATAGGACTGGAGTCTTCATAAGAAAAGGAAAGGACACCAAAAGTACAAGCATACAGAGGAAAGGTCATGTGAGGAAATGTCATGTGATGACACAGCAAGAAAGCGATAGTCTCCAGGCTGAGAGATGTCTCACCAGAAACTAACCTTGTGAGCATTTTGATTTTGGACTTCCTGCCTCCACAACTGTGAGAAAATAAATTTCCATTTAAGCCACTCAGTCTTCAGGATTCTGACATGGCAGCAGACTAACACAACATTGTTTGTCCCACTAAATTTTGGTCATTTGACTCAAGTAGTGCCTGTGAGATTCTCCTACTATCAAGTTACTGTTTTTCGCTTTGTAAGTAATAAATATCTTGTGGGGAAATACTTTGAGATTATGTAAAATACACACTACTTTATCATACTTTTGCTCACTACATAACTCTTGCCTGGAACAATTATTACCAATGGTGGTTACCAAACAGTGACTTTTCTGATCCCATCTTTCTGTCTTCATTTATTAAGTGGAATCCTACCGTAAGGATTCCTTAATTTCCATTTGTGTGGACACACACAGTTTATATCACAGATTTCCTGCTTCATTCTACAGGTTATAATCCATTACTATCATTTTGTTGCTCAAATTGTCCCAGTTGTGGCCTATGCGGAGTCTTGAATAGGCTGGCTCCTATGTCCTTTTGACATTTGCTCATCAATTTTTTAGCACTTCCTTATTTTCTGGCACAATAAGATGCTCTAAGACTGTCTTTTTATCATATTTTCCCTGCCCAAGCACTGGAATTAACCATTTCTCCAAGGAGGCTTGGTTCCTTTTACTGACAAATAGCATTCAGAACTGGTATGGCTTCCAGGCCTTCAAAATAGAGTTAAGGAATATATTAATATATACATGTACACACACATCTACATTTATTTTTAAACCTATCTGTATATAAGTTAAAAACCATGAGTTCATACCAAACCTGCCAATTCCAATCTAACTGCTCAGGTGTTCATTCCAGCCTTTTCCTTTTTCTTATTTGTAACTCCCTTCTCTAACAGTAAAAAAAAAACCTGATTTTCATTATCACTATTACATTTACTTACTTGATCTATCCTAGAATATAAAGTAGTTTCAGACTTCTAACCATACCTCTGTGGAAAAATTCTACTAACTAGAATACAGTATTTGTGTACAGTTCTTTCTGTCTTTAGTTTGATGTTTGTTTGCAGTTCTTTTTGTCAAGAGCCTATTATTCCATTTGGGATTTTTTTCCCCTCCTCTCTCTCATTCTTGTTGATTTTGAGTATATGAAACATTACCTTAGTTCTAATAGTCAAAACTATTCAAAACAGGTAAAATCAGAGAAGCATCATGTCCTTTCCATCCTTTCAATTTCTCTGCACCAACCTCTTTATGTAACCAATCTCAGTCTCTAGTTTATCCTTCCTGTGTTTCCTTTTGCAAAAATGAGCAGATATATGTCTACTTTCTTATTTACCCTTCTTTGGCTTAAGGTAACATAACCTACAAAGGCTTTCTTTTTCACTTAACAATGTATCTTGGAGAGCACTGCAAAATGGTGCAGCCACTATGGAAAAAAGTATGGAAGTTCCTCAAAAAATTAAAAACAGATTTACCATATATTCCAGCAATCCCACTTTTGGTTATTTATTCAAAAGAATTGAAATCAGAATCTCAAGGAGATATTAACACTCTGATGTTCACTGCAACACTATTCATAAAGTGATAGTGATAGATGTGGAAACAACCTAAATGTCTATCAACGGGTGAATGGATTAAAAACATACATACAATGAGATACTATTCAGCCTTTAAAAAAAGAAAATTTTACAAAACATCACAACATAGATGACACATTGAGGACATCATGCTAAGTGAAATAAGCTAGCACAAAAAGACAAATATACCAGAGGCTGGGGGGAAGCGGGAGAAGGAATAGGGAGTTACTAATCAAGGGGCATTAAGTTTCAGTCAAGCAAGATGAATAAGCTCTAGAGAGCTACTGTACAATATTGTATCTGTAGTCAACAATATGCAATTTAAAATTTTCTAGAATGGTAGATCTCATGCTAAATGTTCTTACCACAGTAAAATACTTTTTAGACAAGTATTTTTGCAAGAGAAAACAATTTTCATCTATTTGATCCCAAATTTTAGCAGTTTTCTTAAATGTCCAAATAAGGCCGGGCACAGTAGCTCACACCTATAATCCTAGCACTTTGGGAGGCCAAGGCGGGAGGATCGCTTAGGCCAGCCCTGGGCAACACAGTAAGACTCTTTCTCTACAAAAAATAAAAAATTAGCCAGGTGTGGTGGTGCATGCCTGTAGTCCCAGATACTTAGGGGACTGAGGCAAGAGGATCACTTGTGCCCAGGGGTTTGAGGTTGCAGTGAACTACGATGACACCACTGTACTCTAGCCCAGGCAAAAGAGCATGAGACCTTGTCTCAGAAAACTAAAATTAAATTAAAATTTAAAATAAAACCAGAAGTGTTACAGCTTAGGTTTTAGCACATAGTACCCTTTAACAAGATTCAGAAATAGATTCTGGCATTTATTCCCAACTGCTGTCTGTTAAATACAATTGTAAACCATCTGTAATCCAACTAAAACTAAAGCCTTACTTACATAAAACAAGCAAACAAATCTATAGGTGTTCACATTATTAGTCTGCTGTTTTAAAAAAAAAATGCCCTTTACTCAATAAAGTTTATTTTTGTAGAATACACCACTGAATACAGATGCTCCTTGACTTATGATGGGGTAATGTCCCGATAAATCCATTATAAGTTGAAAATGCTGTAAGTCGAGTATGCATTTAATATACCTAACCTACTAAACATCATAGCTTAACCTAGACTACCTTAAATGTACTCAGAACACTTACTTACATTAGCCTACAGTTGGGCAAAATCATCTAGCACAAAGCCTATCTTATAATACAGTGTTGAATATCTCAAGTAATTCATTGAATACTGCACCAAAAGTGAAAAGCAAAATATTTGTACGGGTATTCTAAGTTCGGTTTCTACTAAACGCATATCACTTTTGTACCATCATTAAGTCATACTATCATCATAGGTCAGGAACCGCATGTACTTTGTTTCTGCTAACCAATGATCTTAGCTGCTTCAAGGACACAATGAAGGAAATTAATTCAGTCAGTACAAACTGACTAACAATAGCCAATTAAGAAAAACCCAACCCCAAAATGAATAAGAAAGGCAGGCAAGAAAACACCACTTTTGTGGTTTTTGGATAATAAAGAGATAAACAGAACTGAAGGAAGAGTCAAGTTACAGGGAAATCTAAGACATTAGAGATTCAGAGGATCCTGCACTTCATTCATTAGGCAACTGAATTCTGCCTGCACTGACACCAGTTGTTTCCCTCCCAAGGCAAAAGAAACTCATACTGCAGTAATACACAATGGTTTTGAAAAGTAAAAACAAAAAATATATATATAAATTTAAGCTTTAATTCTACTAAACAAACCATCATATTGTAAGTCCATTCCCCAAAGAAAGAAATCATAGATCCCACTTCATTTTAAATACTTGCAATCTGTATCTCTAAAACGAATGTTACCTAATAGAAAACCATAAGAATCCTATTTATTAGCAATACTTAAATATTAACATTTGACTATTTGTCACAAATTTTGCTCTACATGTCCTAATAATGCTGCCCTTTACATAACAGGATCGCTAATCCGTCATTATTAAGATACATAACTTATTTAGTGACAACTGGATTTAGACTGACTCTGAATGCCTTAGGCTAAAAATAAATGGCTAAATATAAAGCCCAAAACCACACTACTCTAAGTGGTCTATGTGGGGGAGATCTACCACCTAGTCCCCATGCCTGAAATGCCTACAGTACATTTATACAGGAGAGGAGGACCAGGTCCAGCCTGCACATCCTGTACCTTACTAAGCTTTCAGGCCTCATTGCTTCTATGAGCTTTACTGTGATGTCTCTCAGCAACCCTGAACCAATTACTCTATCCCCTTGTCCCCCACTTAGCTATCACAGTTCCTCCAAACATGCCTTCTTCCCTTGACTACTCTGTAAACTCAATAGCTACAAGAACTTCAGGTCACACGGACCAGCACTGACCATGCCTGGCACATAGTTGGCACTCAGTAACTGTTAAACAAAAGGATAAATGAAAAACTAAGCTAACCAACTAAACTTTAACTGTTTCAACTAACACTATGTCCCTAAACAAAAACTGTTTATCCCTACAACTATGAATGAATTAATCTCAGTAAGTTCATATTTAAACCTTTTCTTTCCTCGTCCATACTATGACGTGGCTTGAGTGGGGTGGCCATCTGTCATCCAAAGTAACTAAGAGTCAAAGAAGATTCAGTGATCCAACTGCTTTCACTTAAGTGCTAAATGCTCTATTTGCTCTGTATTATAACAAATGCAAAATATATGGATAGTTCTCATACTTGTTCTTGAGTAATTGGGCTTCTTTCTATTAAAATTCATGTTCCTCATATTCTCACACTCAAAGTATGCTATGGGGAAGGTAAAAGAGGAGGGCAATCAAAATCTTAGTCTAAGGCCAGGAGCAGTGGCTCATGCCTGTAATCCCAGCACTCTGGGAGGCCAAGGCGGGAGGATGGCTCAAGGTCAGGAGTTTGAGACCAGCCTGAGCAAGAGCGAGACCCCATCTCTACTAAAAAATAGAAAGACATTAGCTGAACAACTAAAAATATATAGAAAAAATTAGCCGGGCATCGTGGCACATGCCTATAATCCCAGCTACTTGGGAGACTGAGGCAGAAGGATTGCTTGAGTCCAAAAGTTTAAGGTTGCTGTGAGCTAGGCTGATGCCACGGCACTCTAGCCTGGGTAACAGAGTGAGACTCTGTCTCAAAAAAAAAAAATAAAAATCTTAGTCTAGCAAGTTACTCATTCCTAAACAACTACTTGTATAACATATAGTTTATATCACTTGATCAGTAATTCACATCTGTTTTTAATTCCTTGCTTCAACCTCTAATCCTTTCATTAACCTATAAATCAAGGACATCCCAAAATGGTACTATTAAACACAAAATGGCCAAAAGTAATTCAGTAATTTGAATGAATTTTTGCTTATAAAACTATATGGCTTTAGCCTTAAACTCTAAAGAATAAATATGTCTAGCTATGAAACTTTCACAGGGCACTTTCATTTAAAAAGATGAACTATGATATGCAAGAAATGTGCTATTTATATTATTTTGAAGCTTTGAGTTTAAAAAAACTCTAAAACTCCTATTTAGCATTACCAGTAGTTTACAGTTGTTACCACAGTAGCAGCTGGAGGAAGTATAATAGTTAGAGAAGGAAGAGGAGGTAGACAGCAGGTTTGCAATTTAAGCTGCTGAGTGCCAGTGCTGATGCTGAGTGCTTTATATCTATTACTTCATATAACCCTCAGAAAATCCTTTAAAGGGGGCATTATTATTTTTCCTATTTTACATATGAGGAAATTAAAGATGAAAGAAGTTAAGTAATTTTTCCCAAGATAAAAAGAAACTAACAAAACTAGTAAGTGTTATAACAAGGAACTGAACCAATGTTTAACTCTAAAAGCCCTCTTATTACACTATATTTTAATTAATCAGATAATCCAAAAATTTCCAAGTAAGTCAAGTTCAGAGGACTAATTTTAGTATGGTGAGACTGGAGTTAAGATCTAAGAACAGGCCGGGCATGGTGGCTCACACCTGTAATCCTAGCACTATGGGAAGCCAAAGCGGGAGGATCCCTTGAGGTCAGGAGTTCTAGACCAGCCTGAGCAAGAACAAGACTCTATCTCTACCAAAAATAGAAAAAATTAGCTGAGCACGTGGCACACTCCTGCAGTCCCAGCTACTTGGGAGGCTGAGGCAAGAGGACTGCTTGGACCCAGAAGTTTGAGGTTGCAGTGAACTATGATGACGACACTACACTTTACCTGGGGCAACAGAGACTGTGTCTCAAAAACAAAATGTGTGTGTGTGTGTGTGTGTGTGTGTGTGTGTACGCGCATGCGCGCGCGCACCAGACTCTTACAACTCAACAATAAAAAAGCAGATAACAGGCCAGGTGCGGTGGCTCACACCTGTAATCCTAGCACTCTGAGAGGCTGAGGCAGGCAGATCATTTGAGCTCAGGAGTTCGAGACCAGCCCGAGCAAGAGTGAGACCCCCGTCTCTACTAAAAATATAAAGAAATTATATGGACAGCTAAAAATATATAGAAAAAATTAGCTGGGCATGGTGGCACATGCCTGTAGTCCCAGCTACTCGGGAGGCTGAGGCAGTAGGATTGCTTGAGCCCAGGAGTTTGAGGTTGCTGTGAGCTAGGCTGACGCCACGGCACTCACTCTAGCCCGGGCAACAGAGTGAGACTCTGTCTCAAAAAAAAAAAAAAAAAAAAAAAGAGCAGATAACAAATTAATAAATGGTCAAAAGATTTGACATTTCTCCAAAGATATACATATAGACAATACGCACATGAAAACATGTTTGACATCATTAGTCATCTAGCAAATGAAAATCAAAACCACAATATGAAACCACTTCATACCCCCTAGGATGGCAATTTTTAAAAAAGAAAAAAACAGGAAACTATTAGAGAAAATGCGAAGAAATTAAGTGGAATCTTCATATATTATTGGTGGGAATGAAAAGACACAACCGCTACAGTAATTAATAAATTAAACACAGAATTACCGTATGACTGAGTACTTCTAAGTATATACCCAAAAGAACTGAAAACATGTTCACACAGAAAACCTGTACATGAATGTTTACAATAGTATTATTATTTATAGTTGCCAAAAAGTAGAAACAACTCAAGTGTCCACCAACTGAGAAGTGGGTAAACAAAATATGGTGTATTCATACAATGGAATATTATTCTGCCATAAAAGAAATGAAGCACTACTAACACATGCTATAATTATGGATGAGTCTTGAAAACATTATGGTAAAGTGAATGAAGCAAGACACAAAAGGTCACAAATCAAATGATTCCATTTATATGAAATGCCCAGAACAGGCAAATGGATTAGTGGTTGTCAGGGGCTGGGGACAGGGAAGAATGGGAAGTGACTGCTAATGGGTAAGGGGTTTCTTTTTGAAGTAACAAAAACGTTCTGGAATTAGATCAATATACAAACTTTGTGAATATACATAAAACTGCTGAACTGTACACTTTAAAATGGTGAATTTTATGGTAAGTGAATTGTATCTCAAAAAAGAACAGTAAAAAACTGTCTACAGGTCTACAAAATAATTCATGAGTTACCACAGGAATAAGAGAATTAGTATTCAGCCTACAGGTGACGCTGGGTCTAAAACTACGCATCCAAAACAAACAAGATTTAGTCAGGGGGCTGATTTCAATACAAATTCCCAAGCGTAAAAGATATAGAAATGAGAGCTGTAATTAAGGAACCAGGTAAGCAAGCCCAAGAAAATGACTGCCAAAGCACAGCTCCTTTCAACTTAACTGCTATCAGGCAAAGCAATTACAGCTACACCTAACTTTAAGCAACTCTAGTCCTTTTAAGAACAGATCTTCATTCCAGATAAATGGAGGCATAATATGGTCATCAATTACTTCAAAAGATTAAAGAAATAATTAAAATCAAACAAGATGTGGGAGGAACCTAAAATAGCACACAAACAGTAACAAATGAACCTACTTTTATTACAAATGAATAATGTAACTATAGAGAAGCAGGTAGAAAAGAACCAAGCCAAAAAAACTTTAGAAAACAGAATTTTCCTGTGTACTGTAAAGCTAAAGACAAATACTGTATTGTAGTTTAAAAATGTGTTTCTCCACACATTTGTTTCTCCACACATTGATGGGTACACCAAAAGTCCAGACTTCACCGCTATACAATATATACCCGTAATGGAATTCAACTTGTACACCCTAAATCTATTAAAAATTTTTTAAAAGGAAATATAGATAAATATGTGTTTCTCACAGGGGAATGGGTTAGTAATTCTAAAACTACTTTCATGTGCGTGTACTCAGATTGAATAAGTCAGTCCCTATATTGTGGATGACAACCAGGTTTCTCACCTTTGGAGAAGGAAGTAACAAGGAAAGGGAAAAGGCTTGAATAGAGAAAAGACTAAAATGAATCCCATGGTGAGAGACTGGAACTGGAAGCATCAGTATGCACTCAGTTTTTAATTTATATACACAGATGGATACATATGGAAACAAAAATATGAGCATGCATGTTAGTATATGTATATTGCTAGCTCTATCTACTCAGAGGACCTAGAAGCAATGACACCACAGTAGCATGGAGCACAGCTGGTACTCAGATCTTGGTTTCTAGATACCATTCTCCAATAAAATGAACCAGCTTCTTCAAAAAAAAAATGGTTGATTCCATGGCAAGCAGGGAAACTACAGGATGCACCTAGAGCATCTTGTAGTAGCAAGGAAGCAAATTAGTGCTCACAAAACGTGAGAGCATTGCAGAAAGGACACAGGAGCAAATTTCAAAGTGCTCTCAATAACCAAAACTGGAATGATTTGAGCAACAAAATATTATTAGATTTTAACCCATGAAGAAAAATAAATATCCATGAATCAATGTAAACAATTGGATAATTCATAAATTAAGGAAAAGGGACAGTACTTCCTTAATAGAATTCCAATTAATAAATACAGTAGGAATGAAGGAAATAGAAAATCACAAGTAAGCTAACACCACACCAGTAACTGCTACCAGAAAGAAGCATTGATAGATGCAAAAACTAGCCCATGCAAAGTATGAGACACAGGATTATTTGCAGTACCTCCCCAGTAGAGAAAAGAATTAATTACAAAGGAATTATTGCTTATTATCACACAAACGCAAAATTAACATTATTAATTACAAAGGGAAAAAAAGCAACTTTACAATGGGGAAATCTGGCAGGCACCACCCTAACCAAGTGATCACATTAACCTCACCAGTTACAAGACATACGCATAATTTACTCTTCTAATCATGAGTAAACTAGTAATATCGCAGGGAAAAAAAAAAAAAGTGTAAGAAGACTGTGGTCCTGTTAGAGGTATCACTTTCCCTGGAATCTATGCTACCAGCCCAGTATTCAACTGTAGTAACAAATGGTAGATTCCTTCATACCTTCTAGTATCTGCATAAAACCAACGATGTTCATTTCATAAAGCGGTTAATTGGTGAGCTTATTTTACAGGCTATGGCAAACCAAACCGTTATGAAACCAAAGACATCACTGTGGAATCCTGCACACCCTGTGCTTACTGACCTAAATGGCTACAAGTACAATGGGGAGCCATGTAAGCCTTTAAAAGCGGTTTACAGTCAGATACAATTTAGTATCATCAAAAGCACTGAATTCCATAGGTTTAAGATGAATAAGAATTTCTTTGCTGCCACAAAATGTACTTTACTACTTATTTTCCATTTTAAGTGGTCTCCCTCAAAAGCTAAAGTTTCAAACCAACTATTTAATGAACCAGCCTGGGAAACACAGCAAGGCCCCATCTCTACAAAAATAAAAATATTAGCTGGGTGTGGTTGTGCGCACCTGTAGTCCTAGCTACTCAAGAGTGTCACTTGAGACCAGGTGTTTGAGATTACAGCAAGCTATGATTGCACCACTCCACTCCAGCCTGGGTGACAGAGCAAGACCTTGTCTCTAAAAACTCCAAAAAAAAAAAAAAGGGAAAAAAAGAAAAACAGGCACAATATTATTTCTAAATTCCACCTGCAATTAATAAAATATAGATTAGGAAGAGTCTAATAAATAGTTTACTAAACTCAAGCACCTTTCTTATGTTAATTTCACCCTATTGATGGGAAAATTTAAGTAAAAAGTAAACTTTTTATATAAAAGAGAAAGAGATTAGCAGCAAAGACTTTCCAGTGTCTACCTAAAAATGGGAATGCCACACAACTATGTACATGCAAGTAGACGTTAAACACTGATAGGGAGATGTTTACATGGAATTCTGTATATTGATAAAAAGGAAAAGGGCAATATAGACACAGGTCTGGCATTTTCTAAAAATAATTCAGAACACTTCAGTCTTGATTTCAAAGAATAGTAAAATTGCTTTCAAATTATAAAAGTTTTGAGAGCAATACTTAGATTATACTTAAAATGTATTTACAGATTAAAAAGTAAAACTAAGGGTTTAATTTCATCGATTAGTAGCTAAAACTTTTAATCAAGCTTTCAACAGTTTTGCCTCCTGGTAAATAAACAGTAAATCATGAAATACTACAAGCCTAAAGTAGAATCAAAATCATAATTTGATAAAACTATGAGGAAAGCGTTAAGATTATAAAAGCTACTATAGGTTTCCTAGGCATCCCACCCATCTCTCAGAAAAATGTGAAGCTTTGAAATTAGAAATTAAAACATCAGTGACCAAAAGTAATTTCTGTAATTTCTGTGAATCTGTTCATCAACTAAGGTAAGAGAAATCAGCATTTGCTGAGCTCTCTTTCATGCCCGGCACTTGTACATACCCTGGCCTATCTAATCCTAACAAACCTGAGGTAGAGTCATCATTTCTTTATAAGTGAGGAAACCAAGGCCAGAGTTAACTTTCTTGCCTTTGGTTAGAACAGTGTTTCTCAGTCTTGGCACCACTGACATTTGGGTCCAGATAATTATTTGGGGAGGAGTGGTATTATCTTATTTATTTCAGAATGTTTACCAGCATCCCAGGTCTCTATCCACTGAATGCCAGTAGCATCCCCACAGTTGTGATGACACAAAAATGTCTTGAGACACTGCCAAGTGTCTCTTGGCAGGGCAAAATCACCCCTAGATGAGAAACACTGAGTTACAGGGCGGTAGCCACTATTTTCGCTCAATTAGCAGTAGGAAATGTCCCAGACTCTGTTGAAGCTGAATGAGGGACAACTTGAGGGTTTCTGCCCTCAAGAGGTCACTCTGAACCCTGGTGTTCGATTTAAAACCTCTCTCCATACACAGTCCCATGAGACTCACACGGTGACAGCCTGACCTTCTTCTACATACTCTCTTTGGCCAGTGCCCAAATCAACTCACTCCTCCAAACCAGCGTCACTTCCACTCACCCACCTATGCCAGCTTGACATCTTACAGTTATTTCTGACTCAACGTTCCCCTTCATTCCCTGTATCTAGTCATTGTCCAAGTCCTGATGGTTTTTCCTAGGAGTAAAATGTCTTTCTCATCCATCCCCATCACTCTAATATATATAAAAGCCAATCTCTCCTTATTTTTCTTCTAACAGAATAAATCAGAAGGAATTAATCTCTCTCGGTCCCTCACATGAATTAGGGGTATTTATCAAGATATAACCGAACTACCAACTTCTAGGGCAGGGGGCTGGCAGACCTTAAAGACTAGTATGCAAAGACCACATCTTCTTTCTATGGGGTGGAGAAGGAAGCTGGAATTTCCCATCTGAGATCAGACACTAGTTTCATAAGCCAGATGTTAACTCTCAGTAGACAGTAGCCCTGACAAGCATTAAGAAAAGGACAAAGATGTGGTTTGCATGCCATTACAAAGTGACTTGCAAGCTATTTCTGGCATTTGTGCCATGAACCGTTTTTGCCTGCTCCAAGGGAATGTAGAACTGACACTCAACAGAGCAAGTAAGATATGACTCCCAAAGAAAGCTTGAAGCAACTAGTATTTCTGTCCCTGCTGATGTAGAAATTCATATGAAAGTAAGGAAAACAAACATTCCTCTAGGAAAACACTAAAATAGATGGCCAAACAAAATCTAGAGAAATGACCACACACAAAGATATATATATGTATATCTCATATGTAACATGTATGAATAAAATCACAGCATTAAAAGGCTAATTTATTTATACTACAAATGAAAAAAGGTCTGATTTCAGGTGAGAGAAAATCCAGGACCTGAATTTTGATCTTGCCCTCAGGCAGAGAATAAAATTTTATTGGACTAATGGTTCTTAGGAAATGCTTTGCCCTTTTTGAACTTCAAAACACAATAACCAGGATAAATTCCTGAAATTTACAATCCAATCAAAACTTTTAAGTTATACTTCACATTTTTAAAAAACAATGTTCAAAAAAAGTATGATGAGTGACAGCCTAATTATTTCCAGTTTGGCTATCATTTGAGTTTTTCTTTTATAAAGGGCTGAACATCAAACAACAGAGTGGCAAATATATTTAGTATTTAGAGTCCTGCTGCTATTCCAACTTCACCAGGCTATTTGTTTTAACTAAATAAATAAATGGAGGCCAGGTACAGTGGGTCACACCTGTGATCTTAGCACTTTGGGGATCTAACTCAGGAGGACTGCTTCAGGCCAGGAGATCTAGACCAGCCTCAGCAACATAGCAAAATCCTGTCTCTACCAAAAGAAGAAGAAAAAAAGAATTAGCTAGGCATGGAGGTGTGCACCTGTAGTCCTAGCTACTCAGAAGGCTAAATAAAGCCAGGAGGATTGCTTGAGCCCAGGGAGTTTGAGGTTACAGCGAGCTCTGATGATATCACTACACTACACTAGCCCAGGCAACGGAGCAACTTTGCCTCAAAACAAAAAAACAAACAAACAAAAAAAAAGGAAATAATTTCTACAAAGATGATCAATACCTCAGAGCTTTCTAAAAGACTAAAGAATGTCATGCTAAATTGCTACATTTCCTCCTAGGGATCACAAGTTTAGGTCAGCACATTTATGAAATGACCAAACGTCAAATCAAAAGGCCTTTACTTGAGTAAACAATTATAATTAACATGTATACTAAATAATTCCAACTCATACATTCTCTATTACTAGCAGGAAAAAAAAGCAGAAACTGAAATGGAGTAAGATGCCCCATTAAAGCCATCTTTTTTTTTTTTTTTTTTTTTTTTTTTATGAGACAGAGTCTTGCTCTGTTGCCCAGGCTAGAGTGCCATGGCATCTGCCTAGCTCACAGCAACCTCAAACTCCTGGGCTCAAGCCATCCTCCTGCCTCAGCCTCCTGAGTAGCTGGGACTACAGTCATGAGCCACCATGCCCGGCTAATTTTTTCTATATATCTATTTTTTAGCTGTCCAAATCATTTCTTTCTATTTTTAGTACAGATGGGGTGTCGCTCTTGCTCAGGCTGGTCTTGAACTCCTGACCTTGAGCGATCCCCCTGCCTTGGCCTCCCAGAGTGCTAGGATTACAGGTGTGGGCCACCGCACCCGGCCTACAGCCATCTTAAGATAATGCTTCTGATCCCAGCTATTACTGTCCTACTGTCTATAAGATAGCTTTTTAACATTTCAAATTTTTCTAAATGTATCACAAGTTTAGCCTAAGCTAATCTAATTTAACACAATTTGTGTAATTTACTTGTAATCCTAAAATTTATATCTTTGTCAACAGCAATTTAAAGCCGAAAGACAGAAGACAAGGTGTTGACCCTTGAACACCAGGAGTTCAAAATGTGCAGGTCCAGTTAAACTTGAATTTTCTTCCTCCCCTGCCACCCCTAAGACAGCAAGATCAACTCTTCCTTTTCCTCCTCCTCCTCAGCCTATTAAATGTGAAGACAATGAAGATGAAGACCTTTAGTAAATGTATTTTCTCTTCCTTATGATTTTCTTAATGTAAATACATTTTCTCTTCCTTATGACTTTCTTAATAACATTTTCTTTGGTAGCTTACGTTGCTGTAAGAACACAGTATATAATACAGATAACATACAAAATATGTGCTAATCAACTGTTTATGTTACCAGTAAGGCTTCCAGTCAACAGTAGGCCATTATTAATAATAGTTAAGTTTTAAGATAATCAAAAGCTATATGTGGATTTTTAACTGCACAGTGGGGTCAGCCCCTCTTACCCCCAAATTGCTCCAGAGTCAACTATATTAGCAAATGCATATAAATACCAGCCATATACATTCAAGAGGAAGTGCATCACCATAGCCTCAACTTTTTTGAGAAGTCCTTTCATGAATGAAATAATGGCATTAACGTCAGCACTAACCTAACCAGTTTTTACCTTACAGCCTTTTACCAACACTTGTTCATATGAAAAGAGTAAAGATAATCTTGTCATAACTGATGCCTGAGACCATTACAAAAAAGAGTTTGTGTTTTAACAAAGTAAATGTGAGGGGACCTCTTGAACTGAGGTATTTTAACATGTTACATGTAACAATGACCAAACTAACTTTTCCATCAAACAACGATATTCTTTCTACCTTAAAAAAAAAAAAAAAAAAAAAAAATTTAACCTTGTAAAACAGATCATGGTTAAGGAAGATCTCAAAAGAAAATCAGCCTTGGGCCCTAGGGGTATGTTCCCTAGGAAACTGTTTTGTTTCAGTATGCTTCAGTTAACATAGCTGAATTCTGCTGACTTCAAATGAATGATAAAAACATTAAGACAAACCAAGTATTTAGGATTCAATTGTCAGAAGGGTACTGGCTTACAAATAATCTCTGCTGCATCCTTCCTCTGGCTTAAATTACTACAGTTTATAAAATGTTGTCACATACACAATCTCTTTCAGTTTTAACTCTTTTCCAGAGTATTAAGAATATCATTTTATTGGCCGGGCGTGGTGGCTCACACCTGTAATCCTAGCACTCTGGGAGGCCGAGGCAGGAGGAACGCTTGAGCTCAGGAGTTCAGGACCAGCCTGAGCAAGAGTGAGACCCCATCTCTACTAAAAATAGAAAGAAATTATATGGACAACTAAAAATATATAGAGAGAAAAATTAGCCAGGCATGGTGGCGCATGACTGTAGTCCCAACTACTCGGGAGGTTGAGGCAGGATTGCTTGAGCCCAGGAGTTTGAGGTTGCTGTGAGCTAGGCTGATGCCATGGCACTCTAGCCTGGGCAACAGAGTGAGACTCTGTCTCAAAAAAAAAATAAATAAATAAATCATTTTATTGACAAAAATGCAAACAAAATAAACTATATTTTCCACGCCTAAAGATATATTTTTATAACCTGATTTCCTATTTCCCGTAAAATGGAATACACAAAAGGAATCATCTCTTTCTCCTCATAGCTTCTCCAACTATCCTAATACAATCTTTTCCTGAGACATTCCTAGATGATTAACAATTCGAAATTGAATAAGAAAACTATTTGAAAAAGTGTAAATACAAATACTTTAATTTTCAAATGCCAGACAAAAGAGATTGGGGGGATTACTTTCCAGACCTATTAGCTTTGCCTACAATCTTAAATTAACCATGTCCGAATTACTTTTCTTTCCACTAGTCAAAAATTCAAGTCTATATTAGTTTCATGTGCCTTAAATTTACACTTTTTTAATGGGAAAAGCCAAATTTATTCCACTGATGGGAAAGAGAAACTATTTGCAAAATTCTCCACCTAGAATTGTCTAGTAAGCTAGCCCTTTACATATACAAACAATTTCTAAAAATCAGAAAAGAGCCATTTAATTATACATTTCAGATTCCTAAGTGGTTTATGTTTATATTTGTGATAAACATTTAAAAAGGAATTCTAAATAGTGTGAATAAAATCCTAACTCACAAATGGATACCTAGGGCTCGTCCCTGAAATTCCAAGAAATTCACTTCAAATGTTCCTAGTGATTGTCATGAAGTATTCATGGAGCATCCTGGAATCTACAGCTAAAAACTGGTCAAGCTTTGCTGAGAAAATTTAAGTGGGCCCTGAAAAAAAGGTCCAGAAGAATCAAAACTGAAGTGCCAAAGAAAATACCACCACTGCTGAAGGGAACCACATGGATGAAGCCATTTTCTCCTCCCAAAACCATAAACTTGGCAGGCTACCTAAGAACCTGCATGCTGATGCTCTAGTGAGCAACTATCTACACTGTTCACACCTAGAGCTATAAATTATCTGCATACCTACTAGAAAATTCTCTGTTACTGGTGAAGAATAGCATCATTCAAATACTCTTGCAAGCTAACTGTGTGTCAACCATTGTTCTGGCCACTTTGCATACCAGGCTTCATTTGTTACTCACAGGAATCACCCAAGAGGACATTATCTCATTTACAGATAGGAAGATTTACAAGTTAAGAAAGCTTAGGATAGTAACTTGTTAATAGATTTTTATGCGAGGAAAAAATTACCTGTGAGGATTCAAATCCAAGCCAGTCTCCACACTGGCCCTTGGCTTCCTGATAGAGCTCAAAACTTTTTATATAGGCTTAAAGCACTAAGACTACAGAAAATTCCTTACTTAACTCTGCTACCCCTTAACAATGACAATTTCAAACAGAGAATTTTGGCCCCTTCTATTCCCCTTTCCAACATTCAACTGTCATGACAACATAGTAATGCCAGCTGGCATATTAGTATGCATCATAGGACTAGGCTATTTACAAATAACATTTATTGAGCACTTACTATATGCCAGATACTGTTCCAAATGTTTACAACAACCTCACAAGGTAGGTTCTATCATTATCCTTACTTTATAGATGAAGAAACTGAAGCACAGAATGCTTTAATAATTTGCATAAAGCCAAATAATGGTAAGCAGGAATCCAGCATTCAAATCAGGTTGCCTAGCTCCACAACCCAAGCTCCTAAACCCTATCCTTCCCCCACCTCAAGAGAACTTATACAGGGTTTTTCATTTAATCCTCTCAACTCTGTAAACTAAACATTATCAATCCCAATTTATAGATAAGAAAATAGAGGCTCAAAAAGGTGAAGTAATTTGCCTAAAATCACAGGGCTTTAAGTGGTTCAAGATAAGACAGGTGACTCAAGACAAGGCTTGAATCCATTTTTGTTTCACACCTCTAAACTATTAATACCATACCATGTCAAAGAAGGATACATAAAAAGGCAAGTGAACTATAAAAAAAATAGATATTAATCCATGTATTTTAAGACGGTCAAAGACTGTTGAAAATTTCTAAGCCATATACAGGTTCTTCTTAAAAATGTTTAAATATGTAAAAAGGGAAAAACACGTTATGGTAGTTAGAAGTTGGCAAAAACAGTCTCTTAATGGTCAAGAATAATGAGACAGAAAACCTCACAAGTTTTTAAGAATTGTATAATCTTTTACTTTGAAGCCACATCATTCATATTTGGCCATAAAATACAGACACAATCAAACACAACCACCCCCTCCCACTTCAGGACAAAAGGAGAATCGGTATTATTACTCATGTTGTTCTTCCTCAGAGACAAAAAACTAAAGGAACATTTAAGAATCCATCTACTTTAGGCTACTCTCTTAAATCTGGTAACATTTTGAAAATAAGTTCACAAACATCCATTAAGTTTTAGAGGTATATGAAAGCATTTAATTTTGTCTCCTGCAGAATGGATTTGCCTTTCTTAGATCTATAAACTAAGAGAGGAAAAAGGCTCAGAAAAGTGATTTTCCATACCACCAAACAAAAACATTACTGCTTTCAAATGTTTCAAGACCCAATTAGACAGTATAACTCCTCTGCAGTTACTTTTGCATTTCAGAAAATGTCTTCCGCCAATTATACATCTAGAGTAAAATTGGAAAATATAATCATGCCTCTCATCATATTTCCTCCATATCCCTGAAGTCTCAGATTGCAAAACAGATTACTGCATCTATAAGAAACATCTACTTTAAAATTACTAGTCCTTACACATATCAAGCTTACATTCTCAACAATGGGAAAAAAAAATTAGAAGCAGCCAGCAAGCCCAATTGCAGCTCCTTTGTAACAGATACAGATTTTGAAAACTGTAATTTTTTGTTAAGAATCTTTTATGGCATCTTGCAGCGTGGTTAAAGCTAGGGGAAAAAAAAAGATGATTGCACACACGCAGAAGTCAGTCCAGAGAATAAGTGTGATTATTTCAGGAGGGAAAAAAAATCATTTATTTAGTTGTTCAGCAGTTTTAAAAAATAAATCAGTGCTGTGTTGGAAAAGCATTAAATATTTTAATGAGGACAAAGAAATCAAGTAACATGTGAATGACAATATAAGGCGTTCAAAGTGTACAGTGGACAAACAGGTTTTATTGTCAACCTTCTAAATGATGTTCTGAAATAGGGTAGAACTTTAAGAAAGAAAATGACTTCAAAATATTTCATTAAATTCAGAGGCGGTTTTTGAGAACTGAAAAACAATGAGCTTTTTTTTCCCCAAAGCTAGAGATAATTAAAAATCATTTTCTTTCGTATAATCTAGTCACACACCGTATCAAGGCTTGAAATGGAAATATACAGAGATGCAGTCCATCCCCTCGCCCCCTTTTTCATTTCCCCTCGGGTGATTCCTTTCAAATAGCTTTCATTTCAAATGCATAGATGCTATCTGAAATGAAAACTTCCCTTCCATTTCCTAAGCTAAAGAAAGCAGGAATTTCTCAGAAAAGCAGAATCAAGCTCAGTCACCCACAGAACCTTAATCCCCGAAATTCCCCATGTGATCAAAATAAAAGCTGGATACCTTAAGCAAGCAAACCCTTGGACACTTCACATGCAAAATAAAAAGGTGGAAAAAAGACAACTTAAAAACAAACCACCACACCCTCAACTCCGCGTTGCACCCGTCTGCCAGGGGCCTTTACCTTCATTTTCCATCGAAACTGCACTCTGGTTGATGGCTACAAAGTCTTTAGTGTCAGCCACAGCCACACTGGGAATAGAGAGGAGAGGAGGACAAGGAAGAGAAGCCCCCGGAATCCCAGGCTGTCACCCCCGTTCCCGGCCACGCGTCCCACGGCTGCTCCCACCACCCCTAGCAGCAGCATCTGCAAGAGAAACCAGGAGAAGCGGCGCTGACGAGAGAAAGGGTAAGGGAGTCCCCCGCCCAGCCGCCACCTCGGGAGCCCAGAGAACCCGCACCCGCCCTCTCGGCTGCCCGCAACGTCCAGAGCTCACGCCAGCCGGGCGGCGCCCTAGAGACAACCCCCAGCCGGGGTATCCCCGGGCGCCCCCTTCCTTCAGGACGTGGAAGTTTCTGGAAACGGGGGCAAGAGGTAACACAGGTACCCTCTCAAAGATCCAGACCTCGCCCCTCCTCCAGGCTGCGGGGACTCACCCGCGGGGCTCGCGGGGGCGCCCCGCGCGCCTCGGGCGAAGGAGCTGCTCGTGGGGCGGCGGCGCAAGGCGGGAGCCTGCTCGCGTCGTGAGAAGTAGTGAGCAGGAGGGCGGGCGGGGAGGGGAAAGGAGAGGAGGTGAGGGGACCGTCACGCTCGGCCCGGCCGGTTCGGCTCGGCGCGGCCGCGCTGGTCTGCTCCCGCCTCCGGCTCCTGCGTTCTGCCCCTCCCCGCCGCCCGCCGCTCCGGCGCGCCCCACACTCCCGGCCCGCCGTGCACCGAGCTTTGTCGCTACTACTTCCGCTGCGAGAGGCGCGCGCGCAGGCGCATTCGCACTCACGGGCGGGGAAGGCGGAAGTGAAATGAAGGTAGAGCTTTCGGCGCCGCATGGGTGCTGTTTGAGAGCTGAGCAGTGCGGTAGGAGGGCCCGCCGGGTTGGCGGCCCGACCCGTCACTGCTGGCCCTGTGGCGGCCCCTCGCTGGTCCTCGCGATGGTACCCGTCCGCTTTTACGCAGCCACCGGGCGCGAGGGTCGAACCTCTGCCCGCGCCCCGTGTTGGCCACTCATTGCCATGAGGCAGCCGCGGGATCGGGCCAAGCGGACCGACACAGTCATGGCCGCTGTCCCCGAGGCGTTTGAACGCTCTCTACAAAGTCCGCAGGGGAAGCCCCTCCCGTCAAGGCGGCCGTCACAATCTCGGCGGGCGACGCGAGGGCAGCCGATAGAGGGGATGAGCGCAGACAGGCGCCAGTGTTCCTGCCAGGGAATGGCGCACCGTGAGCAGCCTTCCGATTCTCCCACACCCACTTGCACCCCCCCAGCTCCGGCTACTTCACATTTCTTGCAAGAGCCGGTCATCGCAGGGCGAATTCCCAAAAATTCTGTCCCCGTAAGGGGTGTACTTCAGTTCCTGTGTGTAATTAGAGGGCAAGGTTCAGCCTCAGAGAGCTGGAGGAAAACTAATCTTTTTCATTTGTTTCAAGTGTTAAGGAACCGGGGAGAGGCTGGAACAGCAACTAGACACCAATCGTCCACTGATTGAAGCCAAAGAACGGGCACTTTTCTGGCCACTGGCTATGTCTTTTCTCACGTGAACTTTCCACTTGCTCGGTACATCACCCAGACCCCTAATAATTGCTTTTTAATGGACGATTGGTTTTAATTAGCCTTGGTAAGCCAGACAGAGCAGATATTGAGCCGATGTCTTCTCCCACCCACATCCACTAGAGGGCAGGGCTACACCTGCTGAGTTCTTGCGCATCGTCCAAAGAACTCCAGCCAGATCAAATGAAAACTCCCATTTATGCTAGAAGTATTTTTCTCCATCAACACTCCCATTACAAATTTGCCCCCTATTTCAGGTCCTGTAACATATCCCAATATGCTTTCTAACCTTACGTTCACCATCAAAATAAATGGACCGGGACTAGTAGTGTAGAATCTAGTAGTGGAACTAGTAGTGTAGGATCAAAAATTCTGGACAGCTTTCTAACCTTACGTTCACCATCAAAATAAATGGACCGGGACTAGTAGTGTAGAATCTAGTAGGTGGAACTAGTAGTGTAGGATCAAAAATTCTGGACAGCTTTCTAGATTTGCCTTTCTTTTAAGAAATATTGAGCTGTTATTCAGTGAGATCACTTTTTAAAGATCAACTTATAAAATTCACATGTTACTATCTATGATCCACCTCAGGCTTGCATGCTAAGTGATTTTTGTCTGCATAGTGGCATAAGCCTACGATTTGTACAATGAAAGTGCTATCTCTTGTTCAATGTTGGAATCAATTTGTAATGGTTATTAGTGAATTTATTTATTGAACCTTGAAACAACAGCATCATATTAAAAACAAAAAAGCCCCTAAGGTAGATTACACAATATAAATGCTATTTGGCATGAACATATGCACGTACAAAATAGGAGGTCATTTTGTACAGAATTTGATACTGGATTGCTTTAATTACCTGCAACATTTTATAAACAGCAACTTTTTAGAATTGCCTATTGTGCACTGCAATACTCTAGCATTAAAACTGAATCCATAATTAACTCCCCCAAGGATTTATAATTCCATGGTTTATACTTAAAGTGACTTAAACTGAAATTTTACTTGTGGTTGCCTAAATTGTGAAAGCCATTGTTTCTATTGCTAATCCAAAACATAAACTGGATAAGAGCAGCTTTGCCAAGAAAAATTCTTACATACTTCATTCTTAATCTACTGTCAGTCCTCTCACAAATTCCTAGGCTTGGGAGCGTCAAAGAGCTGGAAATGATACTTGATTGAATGAACCACTTAGCTGGAGCCATATCAACATATCTCTATGGTGTGATCCTCTATTCTGTACCTGAATACCCTCCCCACCAAGTTAACCAACATCAGTAGTACCAACTTTGACTTCCTCTGTATATGAAAGATAGCATTTATTATGTATATATTTTATACATGAAAGAGAGCATTTATTAACATTATCCAAGCCAAAGCAGTGAGAAGTGCTTGGGCCATAATATTCAAAAGTCCTTTTTGTTCTCCCAGCATCTCCTCAGACCAGCTAACTTCCCATGAGACTGTTGTGTAGTCATCCTCACATCCTCATCCTAAGGGAAAGAAACAAAAATATATGTGTACCACAAATGTAGAGTATATGTATACAGTAGGTCTTCCGTATCTGAAGGTTTCAAATCTGTGGAGTCAACCAACTACAGATCATAAATATTTGAGGAAAGTAATAAAAAATAACAATAGAACAATGAAAAATGATACACATCTTTTTAAAACATGCAACATGTAATAGTATAACAACTATTTACACAGCATTTATATTGTATTAAATATTGTAATGATCTAGAGATGATTTAAAGTATATAGAAAGATGTGCATAGTTTATATACCAATACACCATTTTTGAGGTACTTAAGTATCCATGGATTTTAGTGTCCAGATGGGTTCTGGAACCAATCCCTCTTTGCTTCTGAGGGATGACTAAATATTTTTACACACACACACACATATATATACACACACACATAGATACACACACACTACCTTTCTTTCCCTGATAAGATTGTTGTAAAGATCTGATTAATACAGGTTGTAAATTTTAAGCACTACAAAAGTATAAAATTATTATACAGAAGCAAGAACATGCCTGGAATATTAGCTAGCTAGAATGAGATTGATGGCAATGAAACACATTATATGCAACTTTCCTCTTATTTCATTGGTTCTAAATACTTAACCTACAAAATTAAATGTATCTGATGCAAAAAGTGGTCACATGAACAATAAGAAGAAATTTGTCAGGTTTATCTGCTTGGGAGAAATATTACAAATGGAAAAGATTGAGGAAGAATGGTCATAATGTTCTAATTGCATTTATACTGTGCTTTGTTTCACAGAGGATGTGAGGCATCTTGTTTTCTAATATCAGATTTGATAACTAGAATTTTTATAAACCTGAATTAGAAAGGACTATGTAGTCCTTTAGGATTTAAAAACTAAAACTTGGAAAAGATTCCTTTAAAATTGTTCCTCGATTAATTGATGTCTTCTTTTAAAGGCTGTTTTAACATTGTTTAAAGTACCAGAGGTTAATAGTTAAGGAATTTTACCTAACTGCTAGAAAAGAAATTGTCATTTTATTTTTTTTAAGTTGGACATTTGAAGAACATATAAAGATGCAACAGTTTATTTTTATAAGCTAACCTACTCCAACAGAACAATGGAAGTATTTTTATTCTTACAAGATAAAGGACATGCTAAGTGTCAAGTTTAGAGAGATATATAGTCTTACTGCAGAGTCATATGAAATCAGTGTCTAACAACCATCTGCCAAAATTGCTATAACTCTACCTAGTTCCATGTTTTAGCACTGCTGCAAGAGCAAAAGTTGGAAACAAGAATAAATATTGAAGGACTCAAATAATGAGCTACCTGTGTTTCATTGGTTTTAATAGCACACAGATTCCCAAGTACTCTACAAATATTTTATCACCCACAAAATTCCATAGCCTCTTCCACAATTGATAACATTCTAAGCATGAAATATTTAATGAAACTGAGCAGAAGAAATTAAAGTAGAAAAAGTATACTCTTAATTTTTATTTTAAATAAGTTTATTTTAAATAAGTTTATTTTGAGTATGACTCAGTTTCCCCATTCAACAGCTTCTGAGCCTGTGATGATATTTGGGATCTTTGATATATATTACCAATATACTGGGTTGAAGGTGAGGGTGAATTGGGTGTAACTGAGAATAAGAAAGGGAAGGAGAGGAGCACAGTGAATGTGAGTCCCATGTCCAAACATCAACTATAGACTTCATTATTTCCATAGAAAACACACATATAATATTCCAAATTAAGAATGTAAACAGATGGAAAAACCTACCATGCTCCTGGATTGGCAGAATCAACATTGTTAAAATGTTTATCTACCCAAAGTGATCTACACATCCAATTCAATCCCTATTAAAATACCAACATCATTTTTTGTAGATCTAGAAAAAATAATTCTATGCTTTGTATGGAACCAGAGAAGACACTGTATAGCCAAAGTAAGCTTAAGCAAAAAGAACAAATTGGGAGGCATCAATTTATCAGACTTCAAGCTATATTGCAATACTAGAGTAACCAAAACAGCATGATACTGGCACAAGAACAGAGACATAGACCAATGGATCAGAACAGAGAACCCAGATATAAAACCATCCTCACATTGCCATCTGATCTTTGACAAAGCAGACAAAAACATACACTGGGGAAAAGAATTCTTATTCAATAAATGGTGCTGGGAAAATTGGATAGCTACATGTAGAAGACTGAAACAGGATCCTCACCTCTCACAAAAGTCAACTCCCAATGGATAAGAGACTTAAACCTAAGGCATGAAACTATAAGAATTCTAGGAGAAAATGTTGAAAAAACTCTTCAAGACATAGGCAAAGAATTTATGAAGAAGACCCCAAAAGCAATCACAGCAACAACAAAAATAAATAAATGGGACCTGATCAAATTGAAAAGATTCTGCATAGCCAGGGAAACAATCATTAGAGCAGTCTACAGAATGGGAGAAAATATTTGCATGCTATACATCTGATAAAAGGCTAATTAGAAACTGTAAAGAACTCAAGCAAATCAGCAAGAAAAAATCAAACAACCCCATTAAGAAGTGGACAAAGGATATGAATAGAAGCTTTTCAAAAGAAGACAGACTAATGGCCAAGAAACATGAAAAAATGTTCAACATCTCTAATTATCAGGGGAATGCAAATTGACACCACAATGGGATATCACTTAACTCCAGTGAGAATGACTTTTATCATAAAGTCCCAAAACAGCAAATGCTGATGTGGATGTGGAGAGATAGGAACACTCATACACTGTTGGTGGGACCACAAACTAGTACAACCTCCACAGAAAATAGTGTGGAGATCCTTCAAAGAACTAAAATTAGAACTACCATTCGATACAGCAATCCCACTACTGGGTATTTACCCAAAGGAAAAAAAAAAAAGCCACTCTATAAAAAAGACACCTACACTCTAATGTTTATAATGGCACAATTCACCATTGCAGAGATGTGGCAACAACCCAAGTGCCCGCCAATACATGAGTGAATTAATAATATGTGGTATATGTATACAATGGAGTACTACTCAGCCATAAAACAATGGTGAATTAATACCTCTTGTTTTAAACTGGATGGGAACTGGAGATCATTCTTCTAAGTGAAGTATCACAAGAATGCAAAAACAAATAACACATGTACTCACCATTAAATTGGAACTAATCCATCAACACTTATGTGCACATAGGAAAATACATTCATCAGAAGTCAAGCAGGTGGGAAAGGGGAGGACGAAGTGGGTAAATTCACACCTAACAGATACAATGCACACTATCTGGGGGATGGGCACACTTACAACCTTGACTCAAACTGTACAAAAGCAATTTATGTAACCAAAGCATTTGTACCCCATAATATTCTGAAACTACATATAAATCTGTGGGGGTATATATGTAAAATCTCCTATACAAAATCAATAAATTTATATTATAGGTTTTTTTGGAAAACAAAGAAAAAAATTATAGTCCTAGATTATAACAGCTATTTTTTGTAAAAAATATATATATAATATCCCAAATTATATAAACCCCAAGATTTGTTTTGATATATAAATGTACGCATTTAAGAGATAGCACTCTGTCTAGTTTCCGAACTTGCCAATTCATCTCTGGCCCAAAACATTTGACTGTAATAAATGTGTAGTGAAGACCTATTGAATAAATGGGTGATCTGGAAAGTGGTCACCTTAAATAAATATTTGTTGTTGAATGAAAAACATAATCCCACCTTTGACTTTGCTACTTGCTTCCTATGATCAAACTAAAATACATGCTTCTGGTTTCCTGTAAAGCAAAGAGGAGTTAAGGGATTCTAAGAAGTTTAGAAATGAACCTATATTTCCAAAAACCACAAAGGAATTAACTAGGACAACGTAATCTGAAGGGGAATAAGTTCTAATCATTGCGATATTGTGCACTGCCCAGAGTAGATAAATTACACACCCAGATTTTGAGCCCAGGTCACCATTTGAAATTAAAGGATAAAGTGTTGAGGTGGTTGTTTCCAGGCATGTGGGAAATTTCAGCTGAGCCTGTGCTTTGGATTTTGATGGCATGCATATCAATGCCTGACAAAACTGAAAGCACTATACATCAGGTCTTCAAATAACATCATTTCTTTCCATGTTCATTTGTTATAATGTTGATGAGAAAAAGAAAATTGATTCCTGGCCTAGAAAACTCTGTTGTCTGCATGTTCTCCCCTTGTCTGCATGGGGGTTTTCTCCAGGTACTCCAGTTTCCTCTCACATTCCAAAGATGTGCACATTAGGATACTTGGTATGTCTAAGTCTTCCCAGTTGGAATGAGTGTGGGTGTGGGTGTGGGTGTGAGTTCACCCTCTGATAGAATGGCGTCCCATCCAGGGTTAGTTTCCACCTTGCACATTGAGCTGCTGGAATAGGCTCCAGCCACCCACAACCCTGAACTGGAATAATTGGGTAAATAATTGTCTTACTTATTTTTATTAATCTTTCTTTTTTTTTTTTTTTTTTTTTTTGAGACAGAGTCTCACTTTGTTGCCCAGGCTAGAGTGAGTGCCGTGGCGTCAGCCTAGCTCACAGCAACCTCAAACTCCTAAGTCTTCCCAGTTGGAATGAGTGTGGGTGTGGGTGTGGGTGTGAGTTCACCCTCTGATAGAATGGCGTCCCATCCAGGGTTAGTTTCCACCTTGCACATTGAGCTGCTGGAATAGGCTCCAGCCACCCACAACCCTGAACTGGAATAATTGGGTAAATAATTGTCTTACTTATTTTTATTAATCTTTCTTTTTTTTTTTTTTTTTTGTTTTGAGACAGAGTCTCACTTTGTTGCCCAGGCTAGAGTGAGTGCCGTGGCGTCAGCCTAGCTCACAGCAACCTCAAACTCCTGGGCTCAAGCAATCCTCCTGCCTCAGCCTCCCGAGTAGCTGGGACTACAGTCATGCGCCACTATGCCCGGCTAATTTTTCTATATATATTTTTAGTTGTCCATATAATTTCTTTCTATTTTTAGTAGAGACGGGGTCTCGCTCTTGCTCAGGCTGGTCTCGAACTCCTGACCTTGAGCGATCCACCCGCCTCGGCCTCCCAGAGTGCTAGGATTACAAGCGTGAGCCACCGCGCCCGGCCCTAATCTTTCTTAAATGTATGAATACATCACATTTCTTTCAATGTTTAATATTAGAATTGTTTCAGTCTTTATTTAGAAGCTTGGTGACGTTTTTGTGACTAGAAATATGTCATGAGAACTTAACTCTTGTTTATATCAATTAGTGTATGGTAAAATTGGTTTCATTATACATTGTTTTGCCTAAAGTCATAGTTTCCACAAACCTATCGATGATGTTAAGTGAGTACTTACTGTACTCACCAGCACCATCTTCAGTCATTACCTTAGTAATCAAGGAATTTACTTATTTAATTTCTGGACAAGACAGCTAGGAGGCATTGTATAACCAACAGGCCTTAGACTAGCTAAGTTAAATTGCCACTGGCCAATATCTTATACCAACTTTGAAAGCTTTGCTGATCATTGGTTGTCACAAATAGTTGAAGCTATAGGATGAATTCTATATCCTCTCTACAGGCCACTGGCTGTGTTTGCTTTAATAGCCTAGGCCTCCTCCCTCCATTTAAATGCTTTCTCAATTTCACATCAGAAACATTTTCAATCTCTCTTTATCCTGCTGCACACTGGGGTCTGAGTAGAGCTTTAGGAAAGGTTGTGTTTCCTATACCTCTAAAGTGGCACATTTTTGCACTTAAAAATTTTCTACCCCAACATTTTCTAGAAGTCAGATATTTTTTGCAAAGCTTGCATCTTTGCTTGAACTTGTCCCACGTCCTTACAGGCCCCCTGCAGAAATCATCTCTCTCCACTGTGCTTCCTATTGTGAGAATAAATGGGAGAAAAAGGCAAAAAAATAAAAGCCATTATTATAATAAAATAGAGAGGGAGATACACAGCACAGTAACAGTCAAAGGCTTTATAAGGATCCTGAAGTTTAGCTGTGAACAATCATGCAAACAGACCACTACTCTCGTTAATGATACTACATAAAATACGGAACCCATATCAAGGAGATGGTTTGTTTGTAAGACAGATAATGAAGAAGAGGGAATGACAATTTGGCAATATGATTTGCGAGATAGGTGATAAAGAAAAGTAATTATAAATTGGCAGGAAAGAGTTTTTGCAACACAAAAAATTGTTAAACTTTTGTATTAGAAAATGTATTACTACAAAGAAAGATCATGTAGAAAATTAGATTAGAAGCATTAACAGTATGCCTTCAGGGAACTTTATTTTTCCTTTCTTGGTTATAAAAGATAATGTTTGTGTAGCCTATAAGATATTTTAAAAAATTGATATTGCCAAATGTCCTATCTTTGGCGGAATTAGAAAAGGGGGTTTGGGAAGAAGCTTTCTACATGTTGGAAACAAATAAGCTGAAATGAAAATTTGGGGCTTGAACTGGCCCAATCAGCCCCCAATTCAAACAACTGAAAGCAAAACTATTTTCTAAGAAACTGCTACATCAACTAATAGGAATATTGGTATTCTAAATGAGCAGTGTCCCAATATGGAATATTTAACAGGAAGCTTACAAACTAAAAATGATGTCAGGCCCTTTGAGGACATTGACGGGAACTCTCTGTCATATTCCAAATGATAAAAGTATTTTGCCACTAACATGATGATTGATCCTCAAACATCCATTCCTGGCCACCCCCAGCACCTACATGTACCACCTCAGGGACCCAAGGAATGGCCCACTCAGGGCCCACCACTACCACCGTGCTGACTAGGCACCCAAGGCCCAGTCTGCCCAAAGCCCACCACCACTACCACTGGCAACCCTGCCTACTCCAGCAGTAGGGCTGCTATACACTCATGTGCGCCGAGGAGCCCAAGGACCAGCCCACTTGGCATCCCCATCCAGCAAAGCTGCCCCACAGCTTCCACAAACAACCACAGCTTAAGCCACCAAGGAACTCATAATTACCACTAACATTGATTACAGCTGAAGAAATCATATGGAGACTACATTAGTGCCCTCACCCAGAACTAAAGCCAAAGCACTCTACTCAACTGACACTGGCATCTATAGGAAAGTCTTTGTCTATGAATGCTACTTCATAAAATTGGAAGAAGCAACTGTTACACCAAATACACAGGTATAAATGTAGGGAAACAAGAAACATGAAAAAAGCAAGGAAACATGACACTTCCAAAGGAACACAATAATTCTTCATAATAAACCTCAAAGAGGAAATGTATGAAATACCTGAAAAGGAATTAAATAATGATCTTAAAGAAACTCAGTGAGATGCAAGAGAACACAGATAGACATTACAAGGAAATCAAGAAAACAATTCATGATCTGAATGAGAAATTCAACAAAAAGATATCATAAAAAAAGAACCAAATATCTTAAAACTGAAGAATTCAATGAATGAAACAATACAATCAAGACCTTCAACAATAGACTAGATCAAGCTGAAGAAAGGGTTTTTGAACTTGAAGACAAGTCTTTTGAAATAACGCAGGCAAAAAAAAAAAAATAATGGAACAAATGATATACAAAGCAATCAGAAAATAATTAACAAAATAACAGCAGCAAATCCTCATTTATCAATGATAACTTTGTGTGTAAGTGGTTTAAATTCCCCAATTAAAAGATATAGACTGACTGAATTGATTTAAAAATTGATTAAAACAAAAACAGACCCAACTGTATGCTACCTTCAAGAAATTCACTTCATCTGTAAAGACACAAGTAGATTGGAAGTGAAGGAATGGAAAAAGATATTCCACACAAATAGAAACCAAAAGTGTGCAGGAATAGGTGTACTTACATCAAACAAAATAAATTTTAAGTCAAAACACACAAAAAGAGACAAAGAAGGTCATTATATAAGGGATCAGTTCAGCAAGAGGACATAGCAATTGTAAATATCTATTCAGCCAACAACACAAATATGTAAAGCAAATATTATTGGAGCTAAAGAGAGAGATAGACCCCAATACAATAATAGTTGGGAACTTCAACACCCCACATTCAGCACTGGACAGGTGATCTAGGCAGAAAATCAACATTGAAACATGGACTTAAACTGCACTATAGAAAAGCAAGGGCAAACCAAACCCAAAATTAGTAGAAGTAAAGGAACAATAAAGATTAGAGCAGAAATAAAATTGAAACAAAAGAAAAACAGTACAAAAGATCAATAAAATGAAAAGCTGTGGTTTTTTGAAAAAAACAAAATTGACAAAACATTAGCTATGCTGAGGAAAAAAATAAAGAAGACCCAAATAAATAAAATAGGAAACAAAAAAGAGGAATTATAACTGATATCAAGAAATACAAAGGTTCACAGCATATGAACAACTATATGCCAACAAGTTGGAAAAGCTAGAGGGAATGGATAAATTTCTGGACACATATAACCTAGGAAATGGGTACCAGAAATAAATAGAAAACCCAAACAGACCAATAATGAGTAGCAAGAGTGATTCAGTAATAAAAGTCTCCCAACAAAGAAAAGCCCAAAAATGGATTGTTTTACTGCTGCATTTTACCAAACTTTTAAAGAGGAACTAACACTAATTCCTCTAAAACTATTCCAAAAAATTGAAGAGGAAGGAGTAGGGTACTCTTTCTAATTCATTATATGCAGCCAGCATACCCCAATACCAGAACCAGATGAGGCCACAACACAGAAAGAAAACTACAGACCCATATCCCAGATGAACATAGATGTAAAAACCCTCAACAATATAGTAGCCACCAAATCCAACAGCACATCATAAAGACAATACACCATGATCTAGTGGGATTTATCCCAGGGATACAAGTATGGTTCAACATTTACAAATCAATAAATATGATTAGCCACATTGACAGAATAAAGGACAAAACCGTATGATCATCTCAATAGATGCAGAAAAAGCATTTGATAAAATTCAAAATCCCTCCATGGTAAAACTCTTAACAAATTCGGTATAGAAGGAAGATATCGGCCGGGCGTGGTGGCTCATGCCTGTAATCCTAGCACTCTGGGAGGCCGAGGTGGGTGGATCGTTTGAGCTCAGGAGTTCGAGACCAGCCTGAGCAAGAGCGAGACCCCATCTCTACTAAAAAAATAGAAAGAAATTATATGGACAGCTAAAAAATATATATAGAAAAAATTAGCCGGGCATGGTGGTGCATGCCTGTAGTCCCAGCTACTCGGGAGGCTGAGGCAGGAGGATCCCTTGAGCTCAGGAGTTTGAGGTTGCTGTGAGCTAGACTGACGCCACGGCACTCACTCTAGCCTGGGCAACAGAGTGAGACTCTGTCTCAAAAAAAAAAAAAAAAAAGAAGGAAGATATCTCAATACAATAAAGGCATATATAATCAGCCCACAGCTATTATATATTTATATATTTCCCCATAATGAGTGGGGAAAAGATGAAAACTGAAAGCTTTTCCTCTAGGAACCAAAATAAAACAGGGATACCCACTTTTACCACTCTTATTCAACATAGTGCTGAAAGTCCTAGCCAGAGCAATTAGATAAGAGAAAGAAATAAAGAACATCTGAACTGGAAAAGAGGAACTCAAATTGTCCCTCTTTGTGGATGACATCTTATATATAGAAAAATCTAAATACTCCACCAAAAAAATTTTAGAACTGATAAATGAATTCAGTAACATTGCAGGATACACAATCAACATACAAAAATCAGTAGCATTTCTATACACCAATAATGAGTTAGCTGAAAAAGAAATCAAGAAAGTAATCTCATTTACAATAGCTATAAAAATATCTTGGAATTAATTTAACCAAAAAGATGAAAGATTTCTACAATGAAATCTACAAACACTGATGAAAGAAATCATAGAGGACACCCCCAAATGGAAAGATATTCCATGCTCATAGACTGAAGGAATTAATATTGTTAAAATGACCATATATCCCAAAGCAATCTACATATTCAATGCAATTTCAATCAAAATACCAATAACATTCTTCACAGAAATTGAAAAAAAATCTTAAAATTTTTATGAAACCACAAAAGACCCCAAGTAGCAAAGCAATCTTGAGCAAAAAGAACATAGCCGGAAGCATCACTCTAGCTGGCTTAAAAATATACTACAAGGCAATCATAGCCCAAACAGCATGGTATTGGTCTAAAAACAGACACATAGATCAATGAAATAGAGTATAGAATCCAGAAATGAATCCACATGTTTATAGGCAACTGATTTGCAACAAAGTAGCCAAGAACATACACTGGGGAAAGAACACCTTCTTCAGTGTGGTGCTGGGAAAATTGGATATCCATATGAAGAAGAATAAAATTAGACCCTATCTCTCACCATATCTAAAAACAAACTCAAAATGGATTAAAGACTTTAATGTAAAACTCAAAACTATGAGACTACTAGAAGAAAACTTAGGGAAAATGCTTCAGGACATTGGTCTAGGCAAATATTTTATGGGTAAGACTTCAAAAGTACAGGCAACAGAAACAAAAACAGACAAATGGGACTAACCAAACTAAAAAGTTTCTGCACGGCAAAGAAAATAATCAACAGAGTGAAGAGACAATCTGTAGAATGGGAGAACATATTTACAAATTATTTACCTGACAAAATATCCAGAAAATATAAGGAATTCAAATACCTTAAGAGCTCAAAAAACAACTAAAAAAATCTCCAAATAATCTCATTGAAAAATGCGCAAAGGATCTGAACAGACATTTGTCAAAAGAAGACATACAAATGGCCAAGTATGTGAAAAAATGTTCAACATCACCAATCATTAGGGAAATGTAACTCAAAACCACAATAAGATATCATCTCACCCCAGTTAGAATGGCTATTATCAAAAAGACAAAAAATAACTAATGCTGGTAAGCATGCAGAGAAAAGAGAACTCATACAATGTTTGTGGGAATGTAAATTAGTATAGCCATTATGGAAAATGGTATGGAGGTTCCTCAAAAAACTAAAAATAGAACTACCATAGGATCCAGCAATCCCATTACTGGGTGTATATCCAAAAGAAAGGAAATCAGTACGTTGAAGAGATATCTGTACTCCCCATGCTTATTGCAGCACTATTCACAATAGCCAAGATATAAAATCAACCTAAATGTCCATCAACAGATGAATGAATAAAGAAAATGTACCATATATACACAATGGAATACTATTCAACAGTAAAAAAGGATGAAATCCTGTCATTTATAGCAACATGAATGAACTTGGAGGACATTATGTTAAGTGAAATAAGTTAGGCATAGAAAGATAAATACCACATGATCTCACTCATATGTGGGAGATTAAAAAGGTGAGCTTATAGAAGTAAAGGGTAGAATAGTGGTTACTAGAGGCTAGAAAGGCTAGGAGGAAGAGGGATAGAAAAAGGTTGTTTAACAGATAAAAATTATAGATAGGAATAACAAGTTCTAGTGTTTTATAGCACTGTAGAATACAGATAGTTAACAATAATGTTTTTTATGAGACAGGATCTCACTCTGTTGTCCAGGCTAGAGTGCTGTGGTATCATCATAGCTCATTGCAATCTCAAATTCCTGGGCTCAAGCAATCCTCCTGCCTCAGCCTCCTGAGTGGCTGGGACTACAGGAGCTCACTACCATGACCGGCTAATTTTTAAATTTTTTGTAGAGACAGGGTCTTGCTATGTTGCTCAGCCTGGTCTCAAACTCCTGGGCTCAAGCGATCCTCCTGCCTCAGCCTCCTAAAGTGCTAGGATTACAGGCATAAGCCACCACATCCAGCCAACAATAATTGATTGTATATTTTCAAGTAGCTAGAAGAGAGGATTTTAAATATTCCCAACACAAAGAAATGATAATATTTTTAGGTGATGAATGTACTAATTACTCTGATTTGATCATTACACATTGTATACATGTATCAAAACGTCATTCTGTATCCCATAAATATGAACAATTATTATGTCAACTAAAATAAAAGGAAAAAAATCTTTCTCTTCCAGAATCATTAGCATAAATATTTCTCAAAGTGTGACCCCCACTACCAGCAGCATCAGCATCACCTGGGAACTTAATAGAAATGCAAATTCTCACACCCCACTTTGGACCTACTAAATCAGAAATTCTGGGAGTTGGACCCAGCAATCTGTGATTTAATAAGACTTCCCAATGCTCTGAATGCTTGGAAGTGCTGTAGCTTTTTACCCTCCTTCCACCCTTTCCCAGGGAAAAGCCAATACAAAGGATGGCAAAGTAGTGATGAGAAGAAGCCAAGTCCTTTAATATATAATTAAGCTTGCAAAAAATCCACTCTGGGGCCTCTGCTACCACTGGACTTCCTTTAATGTGAGATAAACAAATTTCATTTTCTGTTACTTGCAACTAGAAGCATCCTAACTGATAGATTAAATGAGAAAAAAAAAACCAGTTTACTTTAGATTAATAGGTTAAAATGTTGGTTGATGCTTTGGCTGTTCCTATAAAAGTTAAGAGTTCAATACAATATGACACATTCAAATGAAAAAATGTAAAGTCAATTTCTTAAAAATGCTAAAGGCCACGTTAATGGGAAGTTACAGAACGTCAAAGAAACTGAACAAGAGAATGTGTGTTTTTTTAAGAAATTTCCACATTAGCAGATAAAGTAAAATATTGGCTATTGAGTTCAGAAGTTCTGTTGACGAGTTTTTCTTATTTCTAATTAGGAACATTTTAAAATTATATAACTGTACTTTATCTTGAAAATTAATGAGCTTTTAGAATTTTTACTTATGTACTTACGGCACTAGGGTTTTTTTTTTTAACTAATGATTAGAGAACTACTATAGAACTGCTAAACTCTACTATAGAACTGCTAAAATTAAATTGTTTACACCTTTCCCAGTATCTTTTTCCCAATAAATTTGGCAAAGGTATTTATTATTTTGTGGCTTGCACATCAAGTTGTGTCTATTATCTAATTTAGAGTAGTTAAGAAGCTATGACATTTGGGTTTTAAAAAAAAACCTTCAGGTATTTTTCCCTAGTTTAAGTGACCAAACTGCTCATTTTAACCCTAGTAAAGTGTAAAAGTGCTTGGAAAGGTAAAGATGTCAACATTGCACATTTAATTGCACATTTAATTAAACATTTAAATTACTGTTAGGGAAATTAGAATCAATTTTCACTAAACAGATACCAAAACTACACATTTGTTTTGGACTTTCCAAAGTATATAATTAAATTTAATCCTCACAGCCCTGCCAGGTAAGCAAACTAGATTGCATTCATTGCTTTTTATAGGTGATAAATCTGAGAATCACACACAGGAAGCTCCCTGCACAAGAATTTCTCACTATTCAATGTCAAAGTCAAGAGTAAAATACCCATCTTGGCTTGGACATCCACCCATCCCTTAATGTTTCTACAATGCCCTATTTGAGAATATGTAAGAAGCTTCCCTGTTCACTGAATTACCTTTTGTAGTTTATCATTTTGTTTTGTTAAATTCTTGCCTCTTTCAACTTAATGTGGCCCTTTGCAACCTTGATAGTGACTAATTCCTGGGTCTAGGATATCTGCCCCATTGCTCATTTGGTGACATTCGAGATTGTATTAATTAATAAGGTAATTGTCTTTCTTTGTCATTCTTGGTCACTGTCTACATCTATTCACTTGTTCTGATTCAACCTTCAACATCATTACTGGGGAAATCATGCTCCGAGCTGTTCTAGAATCCCCAGGATTTCTCTTCTCCAAGTTGAAAAGTACTGTTAAAATGGGAGGATAATTTGATGAATGAATAAATAGTCACAGACAGGCATTTTCAAGAGATTATTCAATAGGTAACTGAGACATGTTCATTAACATGCTCTATTGAAAAAATCAACAGAATACATACTAAACATATGTCCTAGGATCTAAAAGCCACTAAGCAGTGTTAGGAATACTGATTTCATCATTCCATTTAAATTTTTTTTATTCTAAGTCTTTATAATTATATTTAAATATCAACCAGGGTAGGGGCTAGGGAAAAATTGAGGGTTTTTTTTGTTTTGTTTTGTTTTTTAATATTAATATTAATACTTTATGATGGCTTTATGTTGTATGGAGGACATAACTATTATGCCTTTTTTATAATCTACAATTTAAATCAATAATTAAAATTCTCAGTTGCCACATCAGTTTAATCAGCTATAAAAGAAGGATTTAAATAGATAAGAACATATTTTAAATTATATTCTTAGGGCAAAGACATTGCTTAAAGATTTCTTGCATTACTAAGCATTCTGTACTAGGCATGGGCCAAGGTGATTGAAAATGGTCAATTAAGAACTTGTGAAGCTGTAAATCTCATTACTATTCTTCTGGCTTTAACAATGACTGTCTATGTTCTAAATGGCATGCATGCTATTCTTGAAAATATATGGATTTTGAAAATATGCATCATCAAATAATCTGCATCAGTGGTTTTCAAAGTGTGGTCTCTACCATTTGGGAATTTTTAAGAAATGCAAATACTTGGGCCCTCCTCCGGCCCTACTGAATTAGCAACTCTGGAAGTGGGTCCCAGCAGTCTATGTTTTAACTAGTCCTTCAGGTAATTCCAATTTGTGCTAAAGTTTAAACGCTGATTTACAAGAAGCGTAAAATTTTCATCTAAAAATACTTTGATCATGCTCATAGTCCTCAATTCTAAAAAACAGAGTGAGTGTGTATAGGTATACCTTGGAGATATTCTGGGCTTGGTTCCGGACCATCACAATGAAGCAAATATTGCAATAAAGTGAGTGACACAATTTTTTTCCTAGTGCATTTAAAAGTTAGGAGTACAATATACTGTAATCCATTAAGTATGCAAAAGCATGTCTAAAAATGTACATATCTTAGTTAAAAAAATACTTTATTGCTAAAAAATGCTAATGATCATCTGAGCCTTCAGTGAGTCATAATTTTTTGCTGCTAGAGAGTCTTGCCTCGGTGTGGATAGCTGCTGACTGATCAGGGTGGTAGTTGCTAAAGCTTGGAGTGACTGTGCCAGTTTCTGAAAATAAGAAAATAATGAAGTTTATAGCATCGATTGATGCTTCTTTTCACAAAAGATTTCTCTGTAACATGTAATGCTATTTGATGGGATTTTACTCAAAAAACTTCCAAAACTGAAGTCTCTGCCACTGCTTTATAATTAATTAAGTTTATGTAATGTTCTAAATCCTTTGTTATCATTTCAACAGTATTCACAGCATCTTCACCAGAGGTAGATTCCATCGCAAGAAACTACTTTCTTTGCTTATCCATAAGAAGCAACTCCTCATCTGTTCAAGATTTATCGTAAGATTGCAACAATTCAGTCACATCTTCACACTCTACATCTAATTCTCTTGCTATTTCCACCACATCTACAGTTACTTCCTCCACTGAAGTCTGAGTGTCAGCCTGTCCTTTGAAGCTTCGACTTCTCCTCTCCTGCCATAAAAGTCCTAGATGGCAGCTTTTTCCAGTAGAAGGTTGTTTTGTCTACATTAAAAATCTGTTGTTTAGTGTAGTCACCTTCATCAATGATCTTAGCTAGATCTTCTGTATAATTTGCTGCAGCTTCTACATTAGCAATTCCTGCTTCACTTTGTACTTTTATGATGTGGAGATGCCTTCCTTAAATCTCATGAATCAATCTCTGCTAGCTTCTAGCTTCTCTTTTGCAGCTTTCTAGCCTCTCTCAGCCTTCATAGAATTAAAAAGAGTTAGGGCCTTGCTCTGGATTAGGCTTTGGTTTGAGAGAATGTTGTGGCTGATGTGATCTTCTATCCATATCCATGAAAACTTTCTTCGTATCAGCAATAAGGAGATATAGCTTTCTTACCATTTGTATGTTCACCAATGTAGCACTTTTACTTTCCTTCAAGAACTTTTCCTTTGCATTCACAACTTGACTAATTGCTGTAAGGGGCCCAGCTTTTGGCCTATCTTGGTTTTCAACATGCCTTCCCCACTAAGCTTAATGATGTCTAGCTTTTGGTTAAGCTTGTGAGAAACATGTGACTCTTCCTTTCACTTGAACACTTAGAGGCCATTGTGGGCTTATTAATTAGCCTAATTTCAACATTGTTGTGTCACAGGGAATAGGGAGGCCCATGGAGAGGGAGAGAGACAGGGAAGGGCCAGTCAGTGGAGCAGTCAGAACACACACATTATGCATTCAGTTCATTGTTTTATATGGGCACAGTTTGTGGCACCTCAAAACAATTACTGTAGTTACATTGCTGATCACTGGTCACAGATCACCGTAATAGGTATAATAATAATGAAAAATTTGAATTTCAAATATTGCAAGAATTACCAAAATGTGCCACAGAGACATGAAGTTAGCTTTTGGAAAAAATGGTGCCAATGATTGCCACAAACCTTCAATTTCTAAAAAGCACAGTATCTATGAAGCACAGGTGTGTGTGTGTGTGTATGCAAAGCTCAATAAAATGAAGTATATAGATCAGAATTTTAAACCTGCTCCAGCAGTCTTAAATTATATAGGACTTTGAACTTCTTTGAGTAGATACTATTGGTCTAAAACCAGTTATTTTAAAACATGGGCCAGGCATGGTGGCTCACGCCTGTAATCCTAAAACTCTGGGAGGCCGAGGCGGGAGGATCGCTCAAGGTCAGGAGTTCGAGACCAGCCTGAGCAAGAGCAAGACCCCGTCTCTACTAAAACAATAGAAAGGAATTAGCTGGACAACTAAAAAATATATAGAAAAAATTAGCCGGGCATGGTGGCGCATGCCTGTAGTCCCAGCTACTGGGGAGGCTAAGGCAGAAGGATTGCTTAAACCCAGGAGTTTGAGGTTGCTGTGAGCTAGGCTGACACCACAGCACTCTAGCCTGGGCAACAGAGTGAGACTCTGTCTCAAAAAAAAAAAAAAAAAAAAAAATGAAGGGAAAACATATTAAAATCATACTTCTCCCCTCTTAAGTAATTGAGAGTATCACATTAGCATAATTATGGTTTGGGTGAATAAGAATAAAAATTAGAGAGCAATTCAGTGTTAATTGTACTGCACTTGTAATCATAGCTATGCAGTTAGTCTTTGTTTTCTTATTCCAGGTCAGGACCTTTGAAACAATGCTTCTTTGACCAGGTACATTAGGCTCTAGCAGCACCAGTCAGATGAAAAAAGAGGAGGGGAAAGCTTCACAAAGTAATGAGAAAAATGCCATTCTTTTTAAACAGTGTGTTCCTCAGAGAAACAGTTTTATCTTTGCAAAAGAATAAGCTGTATAACATTTCAGAAGCTATAACAATTTTTTTAAGTACACTATACACAAATTTTATGTTGGGGACAGAGAAAAGGGGTATTTTTTTATACTAGTGAAAGAGCTCTATACTATTTAATCACTTTAAACAAACTTATCTACTCATTGTATAAGTCTAGAATGCTTCTATAATTTGCTTTATTTATTTTCAGATGTACTTATAAGCCTTGATCTAGTTAACTGGTAAATATGGGCAATACAAGTAATGATCCAGGACACAATTGTAAGCACTATGTACATTTAAGGACAGTTACGCACAGATATAACAAAGAAGGAGGCCGGGTGCGCTGGCTCATGCCTGTAATCCTAGCACTTTAGGAGGCCGAGGCGGGAGGATCATTTGAGCTCAGGAGTTTGAGACCAGCCTGAGCAACAGTGAGACCCCCGTCTCTACTAAAAAAATAGAAATAAATAAGCTGGACAACTAAAAATATATAGCAAAAATTAGCCAGGCATGTGGCACATGCCTTTAGTCCCAGCTACTCGGGAGGCTGAGGCAGTAGGATTGCTTGAGCCCAGGAGTTTGAGGTTGCAGTGAGCTGGGCTGGCCACGGCACTCTAGCCCGGGCAACAGAGTGAGACTGTATCTCAAAAAAGAAAAAGAAAAAACAAAGAAGGAGGATTCTAGAGCTTCTGCTAAGAGGACAATAAACATAAAAAAAGTGGACATTTCAATACATTATCAATGAGCAAAATTTAGCCAAAAAAGTCAACATAATCTTTTTCCAAAGTATCAGACAGTTACAGGAGCTATGTTATAATTGCAAATAATGTATGAATTTGCAAAGGCTTGATTACATCTTAATTAATTTTTAAATACTTTCTTTAGTGCTGTTTTAATTTTTCTACTGTGTGGTCTTTAACAGCAACGATTTGCTCTTTCTCTCTGTTTGTGATAACTGGCCTGCTTGGAAGAATAGTAAATGGTGTGTTTCATATTAATTAGGCTAATATAGGAGTATGGAGATCTATTTGTATTTGCAAATAATCTCTTTGCAAATAATTCTTTTTTGAATATAAATGAAGGCAGAGGAGACAGGGGCCTTTGAATTTTAGCAGTACCAGAACATCTTCATCTCCATCATATTATTAACAAAATACACTGAAAGATCATCCTCTGCTTCATTCAGTGAGGTTGAAAGCTGAATACAACATCAGCTTTTTGAAGCGCCCTATGGCATGGACTCTTGTATGTTATCATGTAACGCCATTTTTTGTTATACTCTTCCTCCAGAGTTTGGTTTTCCTGGAAGCCAACAAAGCTTACACTTCAGGGCCCCTCACTAGCAGAAGCTCCTTTCAAAGTCCTGAGAGAGAGTCTAGCAATATTTTCATGGTCTTATGTTTTGGTAAAATTTGCAAAAGATATTTTAAATGCAGTTGATTTTAGAATACTCTTTTTGCTGATTCTCCCTCCTTCACCATTCTCTTCCTATCAGGTAGCACTGAAGTGGCCATAGGTATATTTTGGATCTGGCTCAAAGGAAATTGAGATGGAGTTACATTTAGATTTTATTTCAATTTAGTGGGTTATATAAATGTGGTTTGTAGTCACGTGTGCATATGGTTAATTTATTGCTAACTGTCCTGGTGGAGAAATGATATCCAAGAATATCCCCACTACCTATACTAAATCACTGGGCCTGCAATCTTGATATAAATGTGTACCATGGTGCCCAGCACCGAAAGTTTGTGGGTAGTGAGGAGTAAAAATAAAATCCTAAGTCCCCCAACCAACTGAACAGAGCCTCTCTTGGCCAAGGGTACCTCAGAGAAACCTTAAAACTGAGTTCCTGGCCATGGAAGGATGGGAAGTTGGACACACCTTGTTATACCCCATCCCTCATTAACCACCATTAGGCTTTCTTCCCTAAGGGTTAAACAGAACCAGCCTTTTGAGAAGACTTGCTCCACCACTGATTTCAATCAACTGCCTCTTTTGTGGTTTTGGCACTACAACTGACCAGCATTCTGTCCTGATAAGGGGCCACCAACCATGGAGTGGTTCTGGCCAGTCTGTGGAGAATGTGAAGTAAAGGTTTTTATGTCTGCTTCACCTTTTGACATCAGAGAGCTAAAAACTCCACTCTCCGATCATGCGAATGCCACCGTTTTCTGAACATGGATCCCAAGAAGTAGCATGAAGCTCAATTGCACATGCGCATGTTTCTCCTGCCATAAATATTAATGACTCCTCTTATAGCTTGTTAAATATGTATATTTTGCCACTCCACTCAGCATGCTCTCAGCTTCTGCCCGAGGCTATTGCTTCCCAGACTGTCAGAATGGCCACCCTTCAGGCAGCAACCCTTTATGAGAAATAAAACTCTCTTTTGCAATTTATGAACCCCATCATTCTTCAGTTGGCAGTAGTAAAGGAGAAACAGAACCAGAAGCTAGTCTATGGAACTTTTCTAGACTCCAATAAAAAGTAATATAAATTAACTCTGTTAAGGAAATATCTAAATTATCGTTCTATTATCTCTGCAGAGAATATTTAACAATCATTGTCATGTGAGGAGGTGATTAAAGACCCTGAAGCCCCAAATATGTAGGAACAAAACATTTTAGAGTGCATCAATCGGTAAAAACACTTATTTTTTAGATTTTGTGATGTTTGTGGTATTTATCACTCAAATTTGTAATTTGTTGTGATGTCTTATGCCCTTCTAAATGAATATTTACCTTGTATCTAATGTAATATTTACAATTTTATGAGGTTTAATTTTATGTATCAATTTGACTGGGCTAAGAGATGGCCAGATAGCCAGTAAAAACATTATTTCTGAGTGTGCCTGTGAGGGTGTATTGGGAAGAGATTAGCATTTGAATCAGTAAACTGAGTAAAGAAGATTCACCCTCACCAATGTGGTTGAGCATCATCCAATCCACTGAGGACTCACATAGAACAAAAAAGGCAAAGGAAGGGTAAATTTGTTTTCTTTGAACTAGGACATCCATATTCTCTTGCCCTCAGACATCAGTGCTCCTGGTTCTCAGGCCTTCTGCCTGGGACAGAATTACGTCACTGGCTTTCCTGATTCTCCAGCCTGCAGAGGGCAGGTCATGGGATTTCTCAGCCTCTATAATTGCATGGGCCAATTCCCATAACAGATATCTCTCCTGCTCTTGCTTAAGTGCTTGTTCACTCTCTCAATCTCTCTCTCTCTATATGTATATGTATATATACATATAAATGTGTGTATGTAATATTATATTTCTATTTCCCTAGAGAACCCTGACTAATCCAGATTTTATATTTGTTTTCTTAATGAAGGTCCTCCCAATTGAATAAACTTTAAAAATTTTAAACTCTGAAAACCTGGATCTCTACCTATATTCCTCATTCCAAAAAAGATTTAAGGTGTCTTCCCAACACAATACTTATGATGGGTTTATTTTTAACCATTTTATCCTTAATAAAGGAAAGAAAATCTAATGTCTAAGAAAGAAGGAAGAAGAGAAAGAAAGGAGTGAGGGGAAGAAGGAGAGAAGTGAAGAAGGAGAGAAAGGCATCCTACCTATGGTACATGTCTTTGTATGAGGGAATGAATTAGGCTCTGGAGTCAAACAGATAAACCTGGAGCTAAAATTTTGCTGCCATCATTTATGAGCTATGTATAAAGTTATTTCACCTCTTGAAACATCAGTTCTCTCGTCCATAAAATGGGGATAATACCATTGAATTTGCAAGGTTGTTATGAGAATTAAATGAAAACACATGTAAAGCACCTTGTCAAATGCTTGTCATATATAAAGCATTTAATAAGAATTTAAAATTTTTTATTCATAAATGCATAATCCAAGCTGTATTTCCTGAAATGGCCTTACTAATATGCTGCCTTTAGGACGAGCATGAAAGAAATAATTCCAACATTTTTCCTGCTCTCTTCACAGCAAATTATGAACAGTACAACATATGTGGGAAGTTCATTTCTTTTTCTGTCAAGACATGGAACTGTCTGTACAAGGTGCAAAAATATGTCATCTTCCATTCTGAACAAAAGTTAGCAAATAAAGTGTCATAGATGAACTAAGTGGAATAGGATAGCAAATTTAGGAACCTGTATAAAAAGCTACACTGTCGTTCACAAAAAAGGATTTTGCACTTGAGTTAGTGCACTTATTTCAAAGACAAAGCAACAGTTTTAGTATTAATCCATTTAATGACACCCATGTTACAAAGGCATATGAGCACAGTAGGTTAGGAAAATTTTAAAGCAGATGACAAGATTAGACACAGCTCAGAAGTCAACCCAGGGTCTAGGTGTTTCCAGGCATTTCTGACACTTCATAGCTGTGATGATATGGACAAGAAGGATGGAACACCTTCAGAAGGACCATAAAAAACAGCAAATTGGCAGTATTAACTGCAGGAAAAAAGATTTGATGGTACAAAGGCTTGAATGAAGGGAAAAAATAGAGGTTAAAATGACACAAAATAACCTGAAATTTCTCAGTGCCCCATCCAACAATGACTGCTAAATATACGTAGTTATTTATCTTATACTGTAGGGGTTATAAAACCTATAAACTATGGATTAGAAGTGGTTTAGCAGTTGATCAAGCTCAAAAAAGCTAGTCACTGGTATATAGCTTTTCATCAGAGGTTTTAGCTGGATGTGGCTATATTTCCTTTCCTTGCTAGAGGGTTACATGCTACCTGACTCTCCAAAGACATTTGATTCTGTCTTCTTTGGTCTTAGACTCTAGGCCAACTTGGGGTATTCACCCCTAACCAAAAAAAAAAACAGGTGAATTCTAACTAATCCATGATTGCCCCCTCTTTGTTCCTAATATATCTGAACTATCCATCTATCTATGGCCCACTGCACTAGAATCTAAGGGCTGGAAGCGGCCTGATAAAGACATACAATCTTCTCTCTTACGATGCAAAAACCATTGCTACAACATCTCCCAAGGAGGGGTCACGTACCCCAGCACTCTGCAAAAGGTAGTCCATTCTTTTACCTCTCATTTTTAGAAAGTCCATCTTTATCATTATATCACAACCCCTTCCTGCAATTCTACCCATTAGTCACGGTTATTTTCTTTGGAACCTCCCAAACGCACCCCTATCCTTCTTCATGAATTAGCCCTGTGACCCTTAAGTCTGGTGCCTTACCCACTCGGTCATTCTGGCATCGTAGCCCCAAGATTCTTATGAAACACACACACAAATACAAACAAATACACATATACAAAAACATTCACATCTTAAGTCTTTCTCACAGAGGCTAACATCCAGAATTCTTTCAAGCACTTCTGTCTCAAGATAGAATTCACTGGACCCCTCCTTCCTCTATTCACTCATTCCACAAACTTATATTCAGTACCTTCCATTTGTCAAGCACTTTGCTAGTCACCTGGGACATATCAGGATTCAAATAGCCCCACAAACAGATGCAAAATTGCTACTGGGTTAAGTACAGCAAAGGAGAGTCACGAAATGCCTTCGGAGTATATAACAGGATATGGGACGAAGGTGGGAAAGTCAGAAAAGTCTGCCCTAGACAATTAATATTGAATGAAGATCTGAAAAAACAAAAAAAGGAAGAGTAGATATTAACTAAGGGAGGATAGTGAGGGGACAATTGGAGCAAAGGCCCTGGCCAGGAAGTAGCAGGGAAACAGGGATATGTAGAAGAAAGGTACTGTAGTTGTGGTTCAGAGAACAAGGGAGGCAAGGTGGACATGGAGAGGGAGAGAGAACCAGAGTTGGACCACACAGAGCCCTCCCTGTTGCCTCCCTGTTGGGGAGCTTTGTCTTTATTCAATAAGCAAGTGGAAGCCAATGAATGATCTTAAGCACTGGGCTGGGGTTGTGTTTAGAAGACCTCTCTGGCCATGTCATGGAAACAGGGAGAACAACAAGGAGGCTGTAATGTTATAGCACTTCAGGCAAGAAGTAATGATGGTCTTTTGGGCTAGGGTAGTGAGAGAGGGAACTAGACTGACTGACTGAAGGGATATTGGGGGATAGTATTGAAAGAACCTGGTAATAGATTAAATATTGACTGGGGGAACAGAAAATGCCAAAGATGACTTTTAAGCCTCTGCCTGAATATCAGGATGGGTGGTGGTGTCATTTTCTTCGATGGTAAAGATAGGTTTGGAAGAGGGGAAGACCATGAGGGTGAGTGCTGATGACTAAAGAGCTATTAATCTTCACACAAGGTATCAATCATAACTCAGACATCTTATGCCTTATGGCGAAAAACACTGGTAGCTTTTTTTGGTATATATATAGTTGGTTTTTGTTTTTTTATTTCTTCCTTCAGATAGAGGAAATTGTTGTAATTACCATAATAAAATAGTTCAACTTTTAAAGTCACATTTAATAGTCAGAAATATTAAGATTCAGCTTCATATTATCACAGTAATTTAACTATCAATATTACCGATGTATACATAGGAATTACACAAATTCCTCCACAGGAGTGGTGTAGAATCTCTGCCCTCTATCTTAAATTCTAAAAGAATAATCTTTTCTCTTGCTCCTGAAAGATTAAAACTTTTCTCTACCCAAGCACAAGGACATGGGGCAAACACTTGGTTTTCCCTCAGAAATCATTTGAACTGTCAATAGCATTTCATGAGTTTTTTCAAAAAGCCTTTTAAAAATGAATAACTTTGGTATACTGTCAAGATCTAACCAACTCACTTACTTTATTGAGCTAAGAACTCTTAACATTTCTTAAACCAAGCTGTAGTGAAATCTCTCCCATTTTACCTAGAAAGGCAGACCCTACCTCAGCAACCCTGAACCCCTATGTCATGTTCCAAATCCCAATATAGTTTTTAGGTGGTAGTTGGGGGGGGGGTATCCTTAATTTTTATAGTATTATTCAGAGCAGGTATAAGAGCCAAATGAAGTAAGTTTTAAGGTTCAAATTAAATTCAAATGTTTATTTAACAACCCCACTTTGAGGTTAGCATTCATTACGAAACAAAGCAGGAAACAAAATCCAGTGATCCTGTTCCAATTAGGAAACATTTTCTTAAGCCACTGAAGAGAAACTTTAGAACAGCCTCCAAAACAAAATTTGATTCTAATTTGTAATTAAAATGTAGCTACAGTACTTGCCCTCTGGTCCCAAAGACCACTCTCCTCGTTTTAAGCAGATTCACTGTTAAAAAGGCAAGACTTGTCAGGTCAGCTCTTGGATTATTTCTTATTCAGAAGGAAGTCTTTCTATTCAAGAGAGCAAGCCACTGTTGGCACAGACTGTTCCAAATTCTTGTCTGTTAAATTAGCCAGCCTGTGCTTTCTGGTCCCCCGTCTGCTTTCCTCGTGCAGACACAAAGGAGGAGAGATTCGGGTTGGTAAGGCTGCTGAAGGGCACTGGAAATTGAGGGACAAGGCTCAGGGGAGCAGGCTCTTCTCTGCCTTAGTCTCTCATCAAAGGGGCTGATTTGTTACTGACAAGTTGACCCTCAGGCATCACCTACCCTGTGGATCCAGCCTGTAGAGTTCTTTTTTTCTTTGCTTGCTAGTCATATGGTCCTTTTCTACATCTGTTCAGAGACTCACAATACATACTAGAAAGAGTGCTGAACTGGGAGGCAAGCAAGCCAAATTCTAATCCCAGCACTGGCACAAATGAACCATGTGAGCTTCGGCAAATCTCCTAACCTCTGACACTAGTTCCACACTCGTAAAATAAATTCCTCTATGTGATTGTCCCTAGATCTCACCAGCATCCACTTATTAAAAATAATAATCCTATTTTTACCATCTCTTATCCTCACCTGGATAGCAGCATCTCAGGCCCCTGAAATCCTCTAGCTTGGCTTCTCTAGTAATTCATTCAATTACCTAAATTCATCACCTATGTGCCAGATTTATGCTTAGCACTGGGACTGAAATAGCAAACAAAAATATCATGTTCCCTGTATTGGAATAAAATAAGATTTTCATTTAAAGGAGAAAATTTCTGACTGCTATAAGGAATATGAATTGCAGGATATCAAGAGTGAATGTGGGGGCACAAGTTGGAGTGCTACTGCAATAGTTCAAGCAAGAGAGAATGGTGTAGCAGGGTCGGTAGGGTGAAGATGGAAAACTCAATAACGATTTTAGAAATAGAATTGACCAGTCTTACAAAAGGATTGGGAAAGGGAGGTGAGGGGGAGAAAGGGAGATGCCAAGGAGACTACCAGGTTTTTGGTTTGAGCTTTTGTGTTGACTGATAGAAAAACCTGGGGAGGAGCAGATTTGGGGATGGAGCTTGTGTGTTCTCTTTGGACACATTCAGTCTGAAACACTCCCAAGGCATTGAGATGGAGACGTCAAGCAGGCAATTGGATATACAAGGCTAAAGTGCACTGGAGATAAACATTTGGAAGTTGTCAGCAAATGGAAACCATGGGAATAGAGGAGCTCACCAAGGGAGAGAGAATAGACTGTCTCATATGATCTCACAAATTGTCTTCTCAATGTTTGGTGCTGGCACCCATGAATAATGTCTACACAAACGGTGCTGGTCTCTAAGAGCAGTCCTCCTGGGAGGTTCCTAGGGCACTTGGTTCTTGCAGGCCTCACTAGGCTAAAGCCAGGCTACAGTCTGCCCCAAAGTGAAGCAAATTCTCCCTTCCCCATTCAGTGTCCCACTTGGTCACCTGAGCCACAGAGCAGGTTGCTGGGTCTCCAACATTGCCTGCAAGTCCCTGTCATTCCCTGCAAACTGGACACCAACATCTGAGCTAGACTCTGGCTGTTGTCCTCAGACCAAAACAAAATAACTGCAACCATACACACTTATGTATGTGTTCATCAGACCTAACCAAACTCATCTAAGACCCCATTTAGGCTCAGACTGCCCTCCTGTCACCACACCATTTGAATAATTCTGATAGGAAAGTTAACACATTTCCCCAACTGTCAACTCTTCATCTAATTAATGATCTTAATCTTATACCTATTTAGGGACTGGGCTTTGTAAAATGCTTGCTATAAGAAAGTCTAGGAAAGCAAAGGATGAAATATTAGCTCTCAATTTGATACATAACCTGTCGACCTATTGATTGCTACACCACAGGAATAACACCAACAACAACACAAGCTACTAAACAACCAACCCTCATGTCAAATCTTCTTGCCTGTATGACCTGAAGTGCAAGAGGAGAAGCTTTAAACAAGAAAACATCTGTGGACAAGGTGAATATATTATAACAATGACCATGACTTGGACCAGAGAACAGAGATGTGGGGACATTCCAGACCTAGTCAAAAGACAAGTAAAGGCAAGAAAAGGTGTGAGCCACAGGCAATCCAGTGTGCATCCTCTCCCTGTGGTGTGGGCCACTCTTACACCAGCCTTTGCTGGGCTCCAAAGTGAGCCTGACAGGACAAAGAACAAGATAACATCCAGTATCATGTGTGCATGGGTGACATATGTTTTTTTTTTGTTTGTTTGGTTGGTTGGTTTTTTTTTTTTTTTGAGACATTGTCTCACTCTGTTGCCCAGGCTAGAGTGAGTGCCGTGGCATCAGCCTAGCTCACAGCAACCTCAAACTCCTGGGCTCAAGCGATCCTCCTGCCTCAGCCTCCTGTAGGGAACATTGGGTGACATATGTTGACATGTAAACAAATGATTTCCTACACAGAATGTAGTAAGGAGCCTTACTTGAAGCAAACAGAATATCTTGGAAAAGGAAGGGCTGTACTTCACTCTTCCCAGCAACACTGGAGAAACCTTTTTCACTGAGCCTGTTTAACCTGAGTCTTGAAGGATGTGTGGATCTCTAGGTGGGCAAGTTTTAAGTATAGGAGGGAATTCTAGGATAGAGGAGGGAATACATTTGAATGCGCAGAGGTGGAGAAGCAGATGGTGTTCTGGGATAATATTCCTTGCATATGTGGAACACAACACTGTTGGCACCTGACAGTGCTAAGTGGGGTGGGAGAAGATTTCAGGTGGCATGTAGATACTATATTCAGTAACAACAGATCACTTGGGATTGAAGAAGTTGTCTACTTTTTAATTCCTTTCCATCCTCACCCAGGAGAGCTTCTCAGTTGGTTACTAGGATGCTGTAACACCTGTTTTAAAAACTAATCTTCTGGCTGGGCGCGGTGGCTCACGCCTGTAATCCTAGCACTCTGGGAGGCCGAGGTGGGCGGATCGTTTGAGCTCAGGAGTTCGAGACCAGCCTGAGCAAGAGCGAGACCCCATCTCTACTAAAAATAGAAAGAAATTATATGGACAGCTAAAAATATATATAGAAAAAATTAGCCGGGCATGGTGGCACATGCCTGTAGTCCCAGCTACTCAGGAGGCTGAGACAGGAGGATCGCTTGAGCTCAGGAGTTTGAGGTTGTTGTGAGCTAGGCTAACGCCACGGCACTCACTCTAGCCTGGGCAACAGAGTGAGACTCTGTCTCAAAAAAAAAAAAAAAAAAAAAAACTAATCTTCTTTCTTAACAAATGAGCAAATTTTAGGCTCAGAGGTTTTAGAGGTAACAGTATCTAGCTAGAATTTAATACTATTTTGCTTTTATTATATTTATTCTACTATTTATGGTAAATGACAATGGTTTTCCATTTACAGTAGTCATATGAATTTTTCTTTCTAAACAAACGTAAGTCTAATAATGTTATTTTGGTATAAATATAGAAAAATATTAAAGAGTTAATCATACTGGCCGGGCACGGTGGCTCACGCCTGTAATCCTAGAACTCTGGGAGGCCGAGGCGAGTGGATCATTTGAGCTCAGGAGTTCGAGACCAGCCTGAGCAAGAGTGAGACCCCATCTCTACTAAAAATAGAGAGAAATTAGCTGGACAACTAAAATATATACAAAAAATTAGCCAGGCATGGTGGCACATGCCTGTAGTCCCAGCTACTCAGGAGGCTGAGACAGAAGGATTGCTTGAGCCCAGGAGTTTAAGGTTGCTGTGAGCTAGGCTGATGCCACGGCACTCTAGCCTGGGCAACAGAGTGAGACTCTGTCTCAAAAAAAAAAAAAAAAAGAGTTAATCATACAGATGGTAAACACTTATGGTATGAATTATGACAGTGGTATGTGCATATCTAAAGTTTTGGAAATACTCTCTAGGAGAAAGATTCTCAGTGTGATATGTTGCTATCACTAGATTGTTCAGGGATCAAGCATGGTAAAATGAATAAAGTTTAAAGCCATGAGATAGGAGTTCATATCTGTCTTCAGTACTTTCTAGCTATGTGGCCTTGAGCAAGATCTCTTAAGGGCTCTATGTCTCAATCCTTCACCTTTATAATGAGGATCAGTTTTACAGGGATGTAAGGATTAGAGGCAACCAATATTCAGGTTATAAAATTGTAGACATTATTAAACTCCTTTATAACTTTCCAACAAGCTTTCCAAGGTTAGTCACGATTGACTCTGACCTAATTTCTCTAATTCTGTGAGATATTAGGTCTGCAGAGCTGTAATTGGCTTTAAAAAGGAATCAAATATTTTATTTTTCTTTATTTCTCAATTAACTTATATAGGAAGTTAAGAATTCAGAATGCTGCTCACTCCCAGCTGTTCCCAGGTTGTTCCAGATGGTTGTAAATAAGGAGAAGACCACCCAACCCGTTCAAGTCAGGGGTTTCCAGGTTAAATTCCAATGTTCTTCTGAATGCATTTTGTAACACTTTTTAAATAAACTAAAAAAAAACCAGAAACCAAAAAAACCACAGGACTATATAAGCAATAGAAGCCACATCTCTGAAAACTTAAAATACCAAGAAAAGGGAAAACAGATCACTTAATCCGTATTCCACAGTTCAGCCCCATCCTTTCAACCACTTTTCCTCCCCTTATAATGAATGAGGCCTGAAGAAGCCTGTGAACACTGCAATAGCGGCAAATAAAAACTCAGAGCACCACCACTTGGCTCTCTGGCTTTCCACTTCAAAAGCAAGAGCATGCCGAAACTTGGAAACCAAGAGTTTTTTTCTTTTAATTGTGACACCTTGCCTAAGTAAGAGAGAAACTGAACCAGCCTAGCTCCCTTAGTAAACAGAGTCTTTGAATCTTCAGCTCTTGTAAAACCATTAAAGTGGGTGCATAGAAGCAGTTTCCTCTCAAACAGTAGTAATGATTTTCATTTTCCAATTTATGCCTTGACTTCTGGGAAATCTGTCATTAGAGGATTTTCTATTTGCTGACCCTAGCTTCCATTTCCTGGAAATGTTTTATTAAGTGGGTCATGCCATATCACAAAGGAGAACAAATACAGGACACTGGTAATATTTCCTGCACGGTTTTGCAGTTCTAATTACAAGCGCAATGTGCAGGCAATGTATGACTCTTTCAGTCTTGGGTGTGGCTATACATTTGTCCCTTACATTTGTACACCACTGCCACACTTCTTCCTAAATAAACCACCAGATTTAAATGGATCAGACATTGCTGTTTCTTTTAACAATTTGATATAATTCATAAAAGCAATTTTTAGAAATGCCTTTTTTATAGATTGCAAGAGATAGAATTATATAAATCTCAAGCAGTAAAATGAGTGCATGATTTTAAATAAGTGATCAGACATTTTAACAGTTTTGTAATTGCTTATACTCCCACATGCTAGTGTCTCCCACTAGAAATCATAGCTTTTGATTGGCTAAAAAGACTGAAAACTGCAGTGCTCTATCTCCTACGCTCCACACACAGAAAATGACCAATTACTTCTGAATGACCTTTACAGCTCATCAATGATCTGTTTAAGTTCTATTACACTTACGGTATAAATAGATGCTTACAGTATAAAATGCTTTTTGTTTTGCAAATCCTGGTGATGTTAACATAACCATAAATACATACAAGAAGACAAGTGTACGTCTAGGGCCTGGATATTTTCTTTGTCAAGATAGTACTAGTTTCAAAATTTCTATGTGAGGCATTGAAAAGAATCCAAAATTTAACTCTGATAAGAGTAGTTTAATCTAGCTGTTCAGAAGAAAGAAAAGCATATGGTTTCATTACAGAACTTCAGCTTCATCTCAGAATCTAAATGTTCAAGCTCAAATAAATCCTCACAAGCCTGCTTGCTCTTCTGATTGCCAAGTCTAAACAGCTGCAAGCAGGGGCTGACCTGTGCCTATAAACATGTAAACCAGCAGAAACTAAATCACTAAGCAGCATAAAAGCAACACCCAGAAACAAGCACCCATTAATTTTAAAGATAACATAAAATGATACCTGTTCTTCGGCTCTTTGGTTTCTCAGTGTAGGTAAATATTTCCTGATTGCGTGGAGAGGATATTTTTTGAAATAAGAGAATCTAGATGGAGGCAACAGATTATCCATAGTGAGGAAGGCAAGAGGGTCCTTGTCTGTACCTCCTTGTCAGCAACCATATGAATCTAGAAACTTTGTAATTCCTCAAATGCCCAAAGATTTGTTTGTAGCTCACTCACTTCCCTGCAAACACAATAGACGTTTTTCTCCTTGCTGCTTTCTCTTTAGAGTTCCTGGTGAAACCAGAGAGCCAAGTATGAACACCGTCTGGAAGCATCCAGAAATGCAATGCCCAAAGGGCAACAGGAGCCAGGAAGAATTTAGAGGCTGGTCCACAGAATGCAAATTGCCTAGTGGTAGTGATGTGACTGTCCTATTTCTAGAAACAGCGTTCTGTTGCAAGCTGTGTTAATATTAGCTAGCTGGTGACTTTCCATACCCACAGACTCTCATGAGGTTTAATTTTAATTTTTTTCTGACAGTTTTTCCAGTTCTTAAACAGGGCATGAGATGTGGTTTTTCCAGTTTCTTTCTAGATTTCCTATCATCATGAGCACACATAGACAACCCTCAGCTGTGTCTCAGCTTTAAAGTGTTGATTCATTCAGTCTTGAGAAACACTGTTCCAGGGGATTCTAAAAAAAATTAACAAATTACCTCACTCTTCATTGTTACCAAGGAGTTCATAGTCAGTACTGAAAACATTTTGTTTGCACTGTGATGTATTATGCAGTATGCCCAGTAACCAGATGCCTTATATGAATTGAAAAATAGCTGCAAAAAGATTCTGTTCTGAGTTAAAAGGTTCTCTCCTTGAATCCTTATCTCAAATACAGGCTGAATTTTAACTTTTACTTTCCCCAGGCTTTATTCTGAGTGTAAGGGAGAGGAAATGTTATACGTTTACTTTCTATTATAAAAAGAATTCATCAATGGAGACTCAGAGGGGTGGGGTTTGAAAGAAGGATGGATTAGAAGAGGTTGCTGGGGGCAGGGAGGGAATGGGCATTGCTTCAGTGATGTATGCAGGGAAGGCCCTGACTTTACCACAATGCAATATATCAATGTAACAAAATTGCACCTGTACCCCATGAATATATACAAATAAAAAATAAGTGGGAAAAAAAAGAATTCATGCTTTTATAAAAAAAAAAAAAAAAAGAAAGAAAGAGGCCAGGCACGGTGGCTCACGCCTGTAATCCTAGCACTCTGGGTAGCTGAGGTGGGAGGATCACTTGAGGTCAGGAGTTCAAGACCAGCCTGAGCAAGAGCGAGATCCTGTCTCTACTAAAAAATAGAAAGAAATTAGCTGGACAACCAAAAATATATAGAAAAAATTAGCCGGGCATGGTGGTACATCCCTGTAGTCCCAGCTACTCGGGAGGCTGAGGCAGTAGGATTGCTTGAGCCCAGGAGTTTGAGGTTGTTTTGAGCTAGGCTGACACCACAGCACTCTAGCCTGGGCAACAGAGTGAGACTGTGTCTAAAAAAAAAAAAGAAAGATCCCAGCTACTCAGGAGGCTGAGACAGGAGGATCGCTTGAGCTCAGGAGTTTGAGGTTGCTGTGAGCTAGGCTGACGCCATGGCACTCACTCTAGCCTGGGCAACAGAGTGAGACTCTGTCTCAAAAAAAAAAAAAAAAAAAAGAAAGAAAGAAAGAAAGAAAGAAAACATGCCAGGAGGTCTGTGGTCTTAGAGAACATGAAATCATAAAATTTGAAAGTTCAATATTTTCTTAATACTCTATAGAGATCACGGGATTTCTAAACTAAGTTCCCAAATAGACTTTGCTATTGTATTATCTTTTTAAACTTTGCAGTAGCTAGTTCATTTGATGACAATATTTGGTCACCTCTGTGAGGGGCTGTCGTGTAGAGACAAGGCTGGACATCAACCAAAGATCATGTAGTCTGAAGTTTTCTTTAGAGTGGAAAGAGAGAGCTGGTCTTTCCCACTTCAGAGAGAGCACTGCAAGTCGGGGTGGAGGAGGGGGCAGGAACCCACATTGGACCTCAGCTGTCCCCCTGAACGGCTTCCCTGACACTCCTGGATGTGTCACCTGCCTTCAGGGAACACACTTGATGGCCTAAAGCCGGCCATCTGTCAGGCTGGCGTCGGGCCCACTGGCAAGGTGATCTTCCAGACTCACCAGGGCTAGCCTGGCAATTCCAAGAAGTCATTTACATAGTGTTGCTAGGGCTGGCTCCTAGGAGGAAGCCTTGCCCTCCTGATACCTCTACAGGTGCACAGGCATACAGAGGCTCTGCGCATCCTTGCCTGTGTGCCAGAGACAGCTGACTCTAATGAGGGCAAGAAAGCAGCATTGTGCTGTGAACCACCTGAATGCTAAGGGCACAGTGGTGCATGCTCCCTGCCAAGTCATGGCCCAGAAAAACAAGAAGCGTGGAAGGCCAGACATGCTGGGCCAACGTGAAGCCCTAGAAAGAGAGGTGGCCCTAGGGATAATGGGGGTAGGCAAAAGTGCCATTCATATATACCCTCGAGACTCACGAGCTGCCTTTTTCTTTCTATATTTAAAAACATCCAAACCTTCAGAGATGCTTCTTTATCGTGGGCAGAAGCCAGCAGCCTGCCAAACACCCACAGCACAGCTGGTGATCAAAGCGTTTTCCCAATGGACAAGCACAAATCAGACTTTATTTCAGATGGTTGTTTCATGATCACTTTTTCCTAGGTTGAGAAAAGTGTTGAAAAGAGATGGGGAGGGAACCTCCCCGGCCCCACTACCCCAACTACCCAAACAAAATCTCTGTTCTATTAGATTAAGCATTAAAAAAAAAAATGCAACCAAAATTCCTTTAGGAATTTAATCTATAACAAATATAAATCACATCTCATATTTATTGGGCCTTTTGACCAGGTGCGGTGTTAAATTCTTTACATGTATTATCTCATGTAATCCTACAGCAACCTATGGGGAAACTAAGACTCAGAGAAGGTAAAAAATTTGCCAAGGTTGCACAGCTATAAAAGTGGAGGAGAAAGGATTCCAACCAGATAGGCCTGACTCCAGAGTCTCTGTTCCCAGTCAGTACTGCACAGTCTCTTAACCCACACCCAGAAGTGAATTCCTGATGACCTATTTATTAACCCGAAGAAGGAAAGACATGAAGTTGCCTTGTTAAAGAGAAATACAAATGCACAACGCTAGGAATGTATAGACTAAGATTAGTAGATTAGAGACCTAGTATATCTTCATGAAAAATCATATAACTTCCTATCCCGAATTCTCTATAAATAAGGTTCCTATCATTACCTAGTTCTTAAAGATTCCTTTATGAAATGATGCTGGTGATGTTAAAAAGAGGTTGTATTTGTAGATACAGGTATTATGCTTCCCAAATTTTGAAAACTACTGCAATCTCAGTTTCTGGGAGTCAGCCTGCTTGTGTTTACAGTGTGGAGGTCTATGCCATTGCAGCCTGGAGGAGTGGCATGTTTGATTGCCACTGTGACTCAGGCGCCTTGCTGAAAGGCAGCTGACCAGAGTGCTAGTGGCTACAATGCATATCTGCAAGGATGGAAAGGGCCCAGTGTATCTGCTTCAGGTGATGAGAGGTATATTCTGTCCCCTGCAAAGTAGCACCATAAAGAGTGGAAGTAATTACCTGTTATTTTGTACAACTTACTCCCACCCCTTGTCCTCTACTCAGTAGAAAAATAAGAAGCAGAAACCATGAACCCAGGGAAGTCATAGATCAAGGCTGCAATCCCACTGTGAGAAGATAGTCATGTATTCTCTATGCTTTCTAAGAATTATCTGCTTTTTTACCAATGGCTTAAGATATGAGGAATCCCAATTTCTTCTCTTGAGAAGCAACATAAAGAGGCAAAACTAATGCCTAGAAAAATAGTGGCAAGTGCGGGAGAAGAGAGAAATTTCCTAGTTTATTGCTTTTCAAATGTTGCAGAAGACGGGATGAAAATGTGCATTGTGAGGTCATCTCACACTGTACACTACACACGGTGTGTGTTCAGTTAATGCATACCAATACATATTTATTAAATGAGAATGTCAAAGAGAAAAGAAGGGGACCCAAGCGTTAAATTCCAGTTGAGAAACAGGAAAGAAAAACTGAGAAAAATGCATCTCCAGGATACCTTTGAGTTGACGAGATTTCCAAATTACATCAAGATGAAAACTAAAACCCCACTAATCTCCTTCTCTTTCCAGTCAGTGCTGAGAGTTCGTGTCAGGAAATGACTCCATTCTCTGGGAATTAATCCAGCCCAGATATAGAATGAAGGGCAGGCAGTTAGAATGATGGAGAAGCTGCTAGCCCAGAAAACAGAAAACATTTTTTATTATGAATTCCATTGAGAAATCATTGTCATCCCACTAGATCTATAGATATTGTCCCAGTCTTCTGCTCCCCAAGGACAGAATTAAATAAAATCAAGAGAGAAACGGGAGGGATTTGACATTGCTCATCAGGACAAGTTTATGCAATACCAGATTCTACCTTATTGCATGATTAAAGCACTTCTGCTACTCACAGGACATTTCCTTGCGTGCCCCCACCACATAGGGAGTAATTATCCTACATCTGCAGATGGTGCCTTTTTACTTCCCTAAAATCCTCTTTCAAAAATCCCTGTGTGTTCCTATTGCAACCACAATTCAGCAATTTTGATGTCTCTAATTGCTCTATAAACAGTATAACTTTTATGTCTTTTGCTCTTCAGTTTCGAGTATTAATTTCTCAAATTTAACAATAATTCTATACTCATGAGGCATTTATCCTCTACTTAAGAAAAAAGACATTTTTCTGTATAGCTTAGGCCTGTGGTCCCCAATCCCTTGGGCCATGGACTGGTACCGGTCTATGGCCTATTAGGAACCGGGCCGCACAGCCTGGAGATGAGTGGCTGGGTGAGGGGGCAAAGCTTCATCTGTATTTACAGCCACTCCCCATGGCTTGCATCACCGCATAAGCTCCGCCTCCTGTCAGATCAGCTGAGGCATTAGATTCTCACAGGAGCATGAGCTCCACTGTAAACTGCGCATGTGAGGGGTCTAGGTTGTGAGCTCCTTATGAGAATCTAATGCCTGATGATCTGAGGTGAAGCTGAGGCGGTGTTGGTAGCACTGGGGAGCAAACATAGATTATCATCAGTAGAGAGGTTTGACTACACAATAACTGTAATGTGCTTGAATCATCCCCAAACCAGCCCCACCACCACCCCTGTCTGTGGAAAAATTATCTTCCATGAAACTGGTCCCTGGTACCAAAAAGATTAGGGACCACGGGCTTAGGCCAAACTTGGACATGCATTAGAATCACCTGGAGGGCTCGTTAAAGTACATACGGCTGGGCCCCACCTCAGTGTTTCTAATTCAATAGGTCTCAGGGGAGGGCCAAGAGACTTCGAATTTATAACAACTTCTCTGGTGATGCTGATACTGCTGGTTAGGGACCCTCAATTTAGGAGCCACTGGTTTGGCAGCTGTCAGGTAGGGACATGGCTACAGAGAGATTTCCCAGGTGGAAATTGCAGCATACAGGCCCTGTTTGCTGAAACACTTCGAGAGCTCCCATCAGGTCCACATTTTCAAATGCGCTTCCCCAGGAGTGGTGGTTTCCCTCAGGGCAATGCCCATCTCTTTCCATGCAGCCACTTTCCCATGAGGGAGCTTCACGTGGGCCTCCCATTAAGTTCTGTCTTCTCAGTGATATCTTGACTTGATATTCAGTTGCTCTCAAACTCTCTCTCACTCAGTTCCTCTTATCAAGTTGCGGTGGCACTATCAGTATTCTTAGCTCAGGGAGGGAGATCAACTCTTTCTGTAAGTCCGGGACCAGAAAACACAGCCAGATATACCCAACACCCACTCCTCTCCCTTTTCTGCCTCTAGCTCCTTGCCTTTTTCAAATTGGGAATGGAGGGATCGCAAATATGGAACAGGGAGCCTGCTCACCACCAAGAATCTCCCAAATCACATCCTTCCACAACCCCATCCTCAGGCATAATCTGCTCATCTCTGTCTTCCATGGTCTGTGGTTTGGGATGAATCCTCTAACTCCATCTCCTTTCATCGAGTCTTGAGAGTTTCCACTTAGGATTTAACTGCAAATTATTCCTTTAATAGAAACATTGAAGGCCGGGCGCAGTGGCTCACGCCTGTAATCCTAGCACTCTGGGAGGCCGAGACGGGTGGATCGCTAGAGGTCAGGAGTTCAAGACCAGCCTGAGCAAGAGTGAGACCCCCGTCTCTACTAAAAAAAAAAATAGAAAGAAATTATCTGGCCAAATAAATATATATATAGAAAAAATTAGCCGGGCATGGTGGCACATGCCTGTAGTCCCAGCTACTCGGGAGGCTGAGGCAGTAGGATCGCTTAAGCCCAGGAGTTTGAGGTTGCTGTGAGCTAGGCTGATGCCATGGCACTCTCTCTAGCCCGGGCAACAGAGCAAGACTCTGTCTCCAAAAAAAAAAAAAAAGAAAAGAAAAGAAACATTGAAAGCCGCCCATGAGCTTACTGTTTCTGGTGGGGTGGGTCTTTCAAGCTGTGTTGCTTTCTTCTCAGCACTTGTTTTTTCTCCACCTTCCCAGCAGTCATGCTTTTCTCTCTCTAAGAGGGCTAGCACCAACCCAGAAGAGGAAAGAGGCCTTTCCTTTTAAGGAAAATGGCTCAACCCCAGGAGAATTTTCAAATCGGTGGGCATGCTACTTATAATTCTGTATGAAAACTAATCACTTGGTTTTAAAAATAAGGAAAATACAGTTTTTCCTTAAGAGCTTTGCCTATCCAGGAGGATAGAGTGAGGGGGTGTGTAGGACAGGTGGTGGGTCCCTTCTAATACCTGGTGGTTTGAAAATTAAAGGATATAGCTGACAGCAGGTAGGTGCTTGGGATAGGCCTACCTCTGCTGGTGGCAACCATTGAGGTTAGAAAAGCAATCCCTGGGCTGGGCGCGGTGGCTCACGCCTGTAATCCTAGCACTCTGGGAGGCTGAGGCAGGAGGATCCATTGAGGTCAGGAGTTCAAGACCAGCCTGAACAAGAGCGAAACCCCGTCTCTACTAAAAATAGAAAGAAATTATCTGGACAACTAAAAATCTATATAGAAAAAATTAGCCAGGCGTGGTGGCACACGCCTGTAGTCCCAGCTACTTGGGAGGCTGAGGCAGGAGGATTGCTTGAGCCCAGGAGTTTGAGGTTGCTGTGAGCTGGGCTGACGCCACGGCACTCTAGTCTGGGCAATAGAGCGAGACTCTGTCTCAAAAAGAAAAGAAAAAAAAAAAAAGAAAAAGAAAAGCAATCTCTCCCCTCCTTGCCCACTTTTCTGACTCCATTGCCTGGGTGGAAGTGGCCAGAGAGCATGGTCCCTTGGATGACTGTCAAATATTTGTCTTGGGTTCTGGTGGAAAGGCCCAGGCCTGAGGTGTTTATCTGGGTAATTTACCCAATTCACACTTCTGCCTCCTGTGAGAAGCACAGCTAGGGATGGGAGTGTCTGAAGGAGGTGGCAGCTAATCTTATCTAAAAGAAAGATAATGTGCATGCAATTTGGGGTAGAGAAATTCCTTGTCACAGTGAAGCTTATAAAGGTATGTTCCTCCACACTATTATCCATGAATCTTTAAAGTACAAAAGGCAATTACTCTACAAATGCAAATAATGTATCTATGCCTTCCCTCAGTTGGATCACGAAGGAGCATTAATATCGGTGCAACTCAGACTATACATAGGTACAATAATGTGAGTAATAATTACTGGAATCTAAATTTGTCTTTACTGCTAAAATTTTAAATATCAAAGTTAAGGGTATATGGGATTATTTATTTTTGCCTACAAGGGGGAGAGTCAACTCCCCCAAAAGATTAGTTAGGTGTTTCCTAGAGTCTTGCTACTCAGGCGGTCCATGGACAAGCAGCATTGGCATCACCAGTCCTGGGAACTTGTTAGAAATGCAGAAACCCAGGCCCCACTCCAGATCAACTGAATCAGAATCTGCATTTTGACAAGATCCCTGGGTGAATTACATATACATGGAAGTTTGAGTCCCACTGCCTTGGAGTGAATACAAGACTTCTATATACTTCTATTGCACCCAGCACATAAAATAACTTTACCTTACCGCTTGTTAACTCTCCAAGAGTGCCTGTTTTACTTGTTTATAGCCCCTTAACTGGAAACTTCTTCAATCACCTGCCTTCAGGGCAGTGACTGTGACTTGTCCATCATTACATCAGTACCTCTCAGGTGCTCAGTAGATTTTGTTAAATGAATGGATGATTATTATATGTGTAGTATATGTATTGGGTATGAGCTACCTTGAGTTTTTTGAGGTCTTGTTAATTTGTGAATCCAGACTGGTTATGTTCATAGTAACAACCCAAATTTCACTGGTTCATGTCTTCATCTGCCCATGTAGGACCTCCTTCAGCTGCAAAATGCCACCCAGGTATTTCTGGGCACTTTGGGATGTGTCTCTCATATAATTGCAAGCAAATGCTGGCCAGCTGCCAGGTAGTGCCCACTATTCCTTCCCTGTTCCTGCTGTGGTTCCCAACCCTGTCCATTTGTCACTGCTATTGTTCTCTGCTGTGGCTATCTCTTATAGTGAGTCCCTGATATTCTTGAGGTCCAAAGCATCTTCCAGGCTCATGCCATTTAACTCATTGTGTTCTGTCCCTCCATATTGTAGTCATGAGCTGTCCTCTTGGGTGCACTCCTATTCATACATCCTTAGGAGACTCTTCAACTGCAACTCCTAGGATCCCCTTTCTATTCTCCTTTGTCCTTCTGTCTTCAGTGGTATACCTCTTGGCACAACTCATGGCTACTACGGTGAGTTCCTCACCTGGAAGACTGCCCTTCTGGGCAGGATCTCTTTTACAATCTCAGGCCAATACTGCTACCCCAGTTTCCACAGCTAGGTCCTGGAATTAAATATCTTTAAACTGCCACCAAAGGAGAGTGAAGTTATGTACTAGAAGCAGTCCTGAACCCTGTTGCCATGAATTGCTTCTCCTTTTCTCAGGTATGAGTCATATCAACCATTCTAAGTGTTTCTATAAAAGTTTGCAGTGAGAGACACATATACTGCACGTTTCTCACTTGTGGGATAAGGGATGATTAGCGCTATAAGGAACTCTTCAGAGAAATACCTTTTATAAAATCATTTTCCCATTTCTCCACTCACTTCATTTTTTTTTCAGTTGAGAAAGACTCTCTCCTTTACCAAACTCAGTCCTCTTTTGACTAGGCCCCAACTTCAGGCTCTGTCCTTGGCCTGCTTACTACAGTTTTAGCAAGAATCCTACTGCATCAGTTTAGCAAAAATCCCCCCTCCTTCTTGATAGCTTACCAAATTTCACATCCCCATCCTCAATATCTTATCATCCTGGCCTGCCTTCAGCAAGAATCCATCTAGCCTTGATCTTTCCTGTTAGTGATTTTCCATACACTGACCCTCACCCTGCTCTTAGCTATACGTCTCTACTTGTCCTTATTGTATTTGGAGTTGAGCTTGACCTCTCACCTCTACTGCAAAATTCCCATTGCAGTAGTCCTTCCTGAATTCAGTTCTCCTTACCATCTTTAACAAGTGTCATGAGTGATTTTTTTCTTTAACACAATGTATGTAAGAGATTCAAGGGAGTTGTAAACCATGTTTTCAGTTAAAAGTTTTGAAAATTTTCATAAAGTTCTAGAACAATGCTTCTCCATCTTATATGTGCATGTGAATGAATCACCTGGTAGGTCTAGGATAGAGCCTAAGAGTCTGCATTTCTAACAAGTTTCAGGGTGATGTTGGTATTCCATGTACTCCACTTTAATTAGCAAGAGTCCAGCACCTCTTTTGAAATGCAAAATCAACAATAACAATATCTCAGAGCCTCAATTGAAACTTCAATCTTAATGTTACATGAATTTCCCCAAAAACACTCATCTGAGTTTGGTATTTTTTTTTTTTATTCATTTGTTTACTTTTTTTTTTCAGTCTCCTACACTGGAATGTAGTAAGCTCCATGAGGGCAGGAATCATGTCCGTTTCAGTCACCATTTTATTCCCAACTCTTAGCAGTACAAAATTTGGAAGCCAGGGAGCACAAGAACAAGTGGTACCTGACTTAGCAGAACAAATAAACTGAAGTTTAAGGCAGCAGCAAGGAAAATTGAGAAGAATCCCAGTGTGTGCTGCAGAATTCCCCAAAGGCTCAAGAATTGGCAGATCCACCCAGTAACTCTGGAAGTGGGGCTGGAAACAGGATGGTTGGTTGAGAATCTTTAAGAAGCGTTTGGACTAGACTCCTCCTTACTCCATTAACGTGGGGACTGAAATTTCCTTTCAGAAGATTAGAATTTATCTTCTCTTCTGTTCTCTTGGTTCTTTGGGTTTGTGCCTTTTTTTTTTTTCAATGCCAATTCTTCTCCCTGTGTGTAGCTTCCTTCTTTTTCATTCTTTAGGCCTCAGCTTAAATAATACTCCCTTAGAGAATATCCCATACTCTCATAGAATATGTTCCCCCTGATTTTTTTTCTCACTAGCTGAGTCCTTTCTGTGTATAACTGGTTCACTGAACACAGGAAACTCATGGGGTGATGTTATAAAAAGAAACATTATTTTCTACTTCTCCTATCCCTTTAAATGGAGGGGGGATTTATGTGTGTGCACATGCACACACATGTCCATGTCTTGCTCTATACATGAGTAAACTTTTGAGCAGTCCCCATGACTTGTTTAGTTACTCAAAGGAACTAGGAAATTGTACAATAACTTTATGTCATAAAAACAGTTTCAATTTGATATTGCCTAGTCTAAGAAAATAATTCTTTTCAACCTGATTGACCCTTAAGTCTTCTCCTTTTCCTTTAGCTGAGACCTGCTAAGCACTGACCACTGCGGTAGAAGAGTGAGGGATGGTCTCTTTCCTAGTGTAGCATTTCTCCTCCTCCCTTTGCTTGCTAACCGAGACTCCTGAATCCACCAGGGCAAAAGCAGGGGGTGGGAGGAGAGGTAATGAGAATAGAAAGTTCTTACTTGGCTGGTGCTGCTGTACGATAGCCTCATTCTCTCTGGGCCTGGCCGTTGTTCAGAACTTCCTCTTTCCCTGGTGGGCTCTTCATTCATTGCAGCCTTTGGCACCTGGCTCAAAGTTATTCTCTCAACCCCAAGGCTGCCATCACCCTGTAATGCATGTCACATTTATCAGTGTTTGGATCCTGGGTTTACTGACTTGCTTAGAAAGACTTCCTGACTCTGAGGTTACAAAGTATTTCTATATATTTTCTAATATGCTTTATTTTTTACACTTGGCTATTTGGCACCATTTAAAATTGATTTTTGTATATAGTATGAGGTAAGAAGCTACTCTATTTTCTTACAAATGGATAGGTGATTTTCCTAGTGCCATATATTCTTTCTCTATGGAATTATATTTCCATGTTTCTTATCTATTCAGCTCTAGTATGTATTTGTATATTAGTTTGCTAGCACTGCCACAATACAGTGCCATAGGCTGGGTGGCTAAAATAAGAGAAATTTATGTTCTCACAGTTCTGGAAAAGTCTGAGATCTGGGTGTTGGCAAGGTTGGTTTCTTCTTAGGTATTTCTCTTTGGCTTATAGATGGTCGTCTTCACCTTGTGTCTTCACATGGCCTTCCTATCTCCAAATAAAAACCCTATCTCCAAATAAAGTCACATTTTGAGGTACAAGCAGTTATGACTTCAACATATGAATTTGAGGAGGGGGAGACACAATTCAGCCCATAATAACTTGAATCTGTTGATGATGGGATTCAGACCACTGGGACTTAGGGATGCTATGTCTGAGGCTGTGAGAGGAGAGGAGGTGAAGGAATTGCCTGAGCGGAAGCCTGAAATAAGGGCAGATGTTAACTGCCTAGTTGGGGGACATATATCAGCGATCTGGGGGTACAGCAAAGCATGCTCCCACCTCAGATCCTAAGGGGTCTCATGCCTGAAAAGCCGCGGAGCGGCCTGGCATGAAAACTTCTCATGGCTGTAGAGGTAGATTGCAATATGTCAGCCCAGGAGAAGGATCTTAAGGCTTCCATTGTTAAAACACTGGGCCAAGTTCCTTCTCTTCCTTTCTCTCCAAAATGCCTCAGTTAATATAAAACCAGTCTCCCAGTGGAAAGCATGTAGTTTCCTTGTTCCTTGATGAAATGGGTCGCAGCTACTGAAGTTAAAGATTGATATCCATGTACATAGCTTGAGCTTGGGATAAAATTAGTTAGTTTACCTTGGGACAGCTTGTACCTACTAAAGAATTATGTGTTTTTCACTTCTAAAAAGGAGAAGGCAATTAGCTAGGACACCTTGTGATTTTGTGGGGAGCCCCGAGACCTTTGATCGTTGTATCCCATGATTTTTTCACATGAGATCATTGTGTTTTGCAGCATGGCAAAGAGAATAAAAAGCAAGTGTTGGGTTTCTGTCACCACCACCTTGGCACCAGAGTGCTGGTGGTCCCCTGATTTCCCCACACTCTTAAAGTTATTCCTGTGTCTGTGTCTGTGTTTCTTTCATCTCTTGCCACACATTCTGCCCAGGGACCCTATCTTTATTGGGGACATCATGAACCCCCAATATGTTTTCACATGCTCTATCTGTCCATTCTTGTGTTTTTATCACAGGTACAAACTTATAGAGTACTTAGAAGACAGTCTGATGTTTAGAAATTAACTTTTCTCAATAGTTCAGATCTTACATCCTGTGCAAAACTTTCCCCAATCTCATCTCTGTCCTGTTAGAAGCAAATACTTCCCATTGTGTTTTTTTCCTATAAAATGGCTGAGAACATACTTCCTCCCATTTTATTTTATTTGAACCTCTATTATAACACTGTTTACTTTATGAAGAGGTATGTCAGCTTCTGTTTTTAAACTAGATTGCAAGCTCCTAGAACTCAAATAATTAAATTATTTAAATTATTATTAAGTATTCATATTTGATATTATTAACAATCGTTTGTTGATGACCTTCTATGTGTTTAATACTATGTTGTGTGTTTTCCTTGCACCATTTCATAAGCATCCTGTAGAGTAGGAATAAGGCTCAGAGAAATCAAGTTATTTGCCCAAGAGCACATAGTAAGTTAGTGACCCACTTAAGATTCTAACCCAGTGCTCGCTTCGGCAGCACATATACTAAAATTGGAACGATACAGAGAAGATTAGTATGGCCCCTGCGCAAGGATGACAAGAAAAAAAATTAAAAAATAAAAAAAACCAAAAAACCAAAAAACAAACAAAAAAGATTCTAACCCAGTTCTATTTGACTCCAAATCCCAAATTCCTAACCATCACAGACTTCTGCCTCCGTAGCTGTTTCGTATCCCCTTCTCCAAGCTGAATGCCCATGCACAGTAGGTACCTAATACAACGTGCTTATAAAATGAACTAAGCCAAATAGCATGCCAACCAATTTTTATGATGTTATCCTTTCTATTTAAAAACCTTGTGACTAGTGAGCTATTTTAGGACTGGATTACTGTGGCTGAAGTAAAGATGTGTGATTAGGGTCCTCCTCATCCCCACAACACGTAAAGCCTGTACTTCCAAACGACGGTCACCTTTTCCTTCCTGTGCATTCCTGGTCTTTAACATAACCTCAAACCAAATTCCATTACGCTGTTGACTTGAAGCTACCATTTCTCAGCTTGTCAAATCAATGCCATAAAAAGTTTTCATTTAAAGATTAAAATAAAATAACTTTGTGGGGCCGGGCATAGTGGTTCACGCCTGTAATCCTAGCACTCTGGGAAGCCGAGGCAGGCAGATCGTTTGAGCTCAGGAGTTTGAGACCAGCCTGAGCAAGAGCGAGACCCCATCTCTATTAAAAAAATAGAAAGAAATTAGCTAGACAACTAAAAATATACATATAAAAAATTAGCCGGGCATGGTGGCACATGTCTGTAGTCCCAGCTACTCGGGAGGCTGAGGCAGTAGGATTTCTTGAGCCTAGGAGTTTGAGGTTGCTGTGAGCTAGGCTGATGCCACAGCACTCTAGCCTGGGCAACAGAGTGAGACTCTGTCTCAAAAAAATAAAAAAATAAAATAAAATAAAATAACTTTGTAAAGAGGTTAATTAGCACACAGGCAGCCAATAAATGCTAATTCTCCATGATCACTAAAGAATTTATGCACTGATTTACCTATGAACAATATACTTAAAACACTGTGTATGATTTGGTGGGTTAAGTTGACTTAGGATGCGACCACAGAGGGTAGGCTTTTTGTGGTGGGGGTGGTAGCCCACTGTTGGGCTCATTGAGTATGACTAGCACAATACCTGTTTATATCTAAATTGCTCTATCTTTCCTATATGTAAGGAATCCACATCTCTATAAAATTTTGAATAATAATATTATCTACTCAGAATTTATTTATACTTTGCTTCAGTTTCCTGGATGAAAGATCCTTGTATTATTTAATGGTATAAAACATTTCATCAAAATGAATAGTCTCCATTACTTTCTACCTTCAGCATTAAAATGTAATTCTCATTCTAATTCACAGTTGCTTTATTTTAAATTGGTTTTTTTTTTGAGTTATTTCCTTGAACTATTCCAAACAATCTCTTTCCTTCCTTAATATTAGTTTTCAAACACTTACATATAACTCTATCTCCCCAGAGTCCTTTGTTTATAGTTATAAAATTTTTATTGCTACAGAATTCCTTTTAGCTCTTTATGATTTCTCCTCCTCCAAGGTCCTGTCTAGATCTGACATCCTGTGATTCTGAGATGCTCCACAATGAAAATAATGTTTTAAACTCTGGGCTTGTCAAGCTCAAAAAGAATATAGGTTGAAGAGGCGGGGAGAGCAACAGAAGTGTTGTTATTGCCATTGTTCTGCAGAATTGGAAAAGTAGCTCAAAATGACAGCATGGGATGAGTCCCCTTTATTCCTGTGGCTGCAAATTCATCAATGAGTCTGTTTTCCAAGTGCATGTCAAGGATTTCTCCCTCCCATGAATTTTTCTCCAAGTGTTTTTGATGACTCTATACTGGGCATATCTCATCATGTAAAAACTGACACCCCCACCCTTAACAGCAGGTGCCCAACTTTCAACTTCCATCTGCGTTATTTCTTACACTTCTCTCCTTATTAGGAGCTTACCTCCTTTGTTTTGCAAAGAGGCAGACTTGTAACAGGCGCCTCTTCTTGGCAGCTAACATTGCCAGAGCAACTTGAGTTTCTTCCAGTCTGTGGCTGGGTTTCTTGGTCTTGATGGAGGCAGATGTAATGCAGACACTAGCATTTGAAATTTAGTACCCATCAGACGGGCTAGAACATCTGAATGAAGAATTTCATTTTGCTAATTTTAAACATGTAAGAGTGGAAGAACACATTTTTAAAAAATTTTACAGGACACCAACTTTTCCATGTTGTTTTAGCTTAGATTCTCTTCCTCTTTCTCCTCAAATGCAAGAGTTTACTTTGTCCCTAGAAGAGAATGGGTCAGTTAAAACAGAAGTCTTGCACAGCCAGATCCATGTGACCACCAAGCCAGACTATTGCTCTGAACCACAATTCCTGATCGGAGGTATTTATTCCCCCACCCACAAGAGGTGTATGCCAGTTATTAAGTTACTGTTTCTCAACTCCAAACTCATCATTCTATGCTCAGTGATGCATAGAATTTTACAAACCACTTTTCTGCTTTGCTAGCTGCTCCCCATTAGGCTTTACCAATGAAAAGAAACTGCAAGTTTGAAGGAATGAGAAGAGACTTGCTCCTTTTTGTTTCAGTTTTGCTTTCTGTTCTTAAGCTTCTTTACCCCGGTAGCTGCACTTCGGCGGTAGCAGTTCATTTGTGTAGTGGAGATTGAATACAGCTTGCAGTATTTCCACCATTCCCAAAATCGGCCTCATTTCTCCTATCAGAGGTACTAGCATGGCCAGCCAGTGCCCCTTTCCTCAGAGGTCTGGGTCCTAGCCTCTTTCCCCACCTTGCACTACAAATGTTGTTAAGCCCAGACTTCTTGCATTCATATGCATAGAATTGAAATTCAGGTCATTTTATTTGGCTATATTAAAGGTAAGGATGTCATAAAAAGGCTGGAGCACTTGGGGACATTCAGTTTATGTCTTCATGGCTTACAAACCTATATCTGTATGCCAGAAATCTTTTCCAAGTTTAAATGGAGAACCTATATGTACCTCAAACTCAGCATGTACAAAATTAAGTCATTATCTTTCCCCTCAGATCAATGAATTTTGATGCTATCTACCAGTTCCCAGCAAGTACTAATTTTAACCTTCACATAAAATCTCTAATTGCTGTCAACTTTAATTCTTAAATGTCTCCTAGATTCTATTGCTACTTCACAACCCTAGTTCAGATCCCCCAAACTCACTGGAATACCATAAAACCCTCCTAACTTGTCTCTTTGCTTCCCAACTCTTCCATTCTAATCTAATCTTTCTAGAGTTTATATGGTTCTATAAAGATCTAAAAAGATAATACAAACTTATAATTTCCAGAACAGAGTCCCAGATCTGTCCAGTGATTCTAAAAGACTTTCCTGTCACTCTAAATAATTTAAGATTTTTCTCTTCATCATTGGTTTCAAGTTTGAGTAATTTGATTATGTGTCTTGGTGTCTTTTACTTTCTGTTTCTTGGGCTTATTTTCATTGAGCTTGGATCTGTGGGTTTACTGTTTTAATCAAATCTGAACAATTTTGGCCAGTATTTACTCAAACATTTCCTCTGCCTCTTTTGGAATCCCCAGTAACGTGTGTGTTTGGCCACTTGAAGTTATCCCACAGCTCACTGATTTTTGTACTCTGTTCTTACCTGTGTTTCACTTTGCATATCTTCTATTGTTATGTCTTCAATTTATCAATCTTTTCTTCTGCCATGCCTAATTTGCCATTAATTTCATCCAGTGTGTGCTTTTCATCTCAGTCATTTTGGGTTTCATCTTTAGAAGTTCTGCTTGGGTCTTCTATTATATTTTTCATGTCTCTACTTAACATTTTGAACATATGGAATACAGCTATAATAACTGCTTTATTGTCGTCATCTTCTAATTTTAACATCTGTGTCAGTTGTGGGGTAGATTCAATTGACTATTCTCCTCTTACGTGTCATGTCTTTCTGCCTCTTTGTATACTTGGTAATTTTTGTTTGGATTTTTGTTTGTTTTGCCAATTTACAATGGCAGACATTGTAAATTTTACCTTTTGAATGCTGGATATTTTTGTATTCCTATAAATATTCTTAAGTTTCACTCTGGAATGTTAAGTTACTTGGATATAGTTTGATCTTTTTGGGTCTTGCTTTTATGATTTGTTAGGTAGGCACATACCTGTGTTCAACTAAAGCTGATTATTTCCTACAATTAAGGCAAGACATTCCTGAGTTTTCTACCCAATGCCACATGAATTATGAGTTATTCCCATCTAGCTTGTGAACAGATACTATTCCTAACCCTGTATTAGCACTGGGCACTATTATTATTAAATCCTTTTGGATTTTTCCCCCAGGCTTAGGGGTAGTTTGCAGATCATGTATGCACAGAACAGTATCCTGTTGAATGCTTAAGGGAGACGTTGAGTAGATTCTAGAGTCTGTCTGGGGTCTATATTATTTCATAGCACAGTTGTAAGGATCAAGTGTTTTTATATGTGTAAAGTCCTCTAAGTTGGTGCCCAAAACATAGTTGGGGCTCAGTAAACACTTTTAAACTGTGGTTTAGATCTCCATATGCAAAACCACATTAGTGAACATCCTCATTCTTTTGACTACCCACATCTGTCATTTCTTCTAATCAGGCAGAGTTTGACTCCCATCATAGAAACTGCAAGTGACAGACTTTTATTTTTTCTTCACCCTTGCTACCAGAATGAGAGCCCATGACCTAGCTTTAGCCCATGACCTAGCTTTAGCCCATGACCAATACTCACACTTACTCTAGACTTTAAGGAAGAAGCAGAGGCCACACTGAGTTTATTCTAGGGACAGGAAGCAGCAGCAGCAGTGAGAGCAGCTACATCCAACATTTAGAGGCAGCATTCCCAGTGGCCACAGTAATGATGGCCAAACACACGGCCATTTGGTACCCAGTAGTACAGCAGTGGGGTTTGCATAGATCTGTTTTGTGGTGAGATTTGGGGTTCTTTTCTAGCTGTGTAGACTGCTAACTTAGTTGTCCAGTTTTTCTAGAGATTCTTCATGTCATCCAATATCCTTTAACATTTTGCATTATTGAAGTATAACATGGATACAGAAAAACATACACATAAGTGATGATTTTTTATAAAATAAATTTTCTCAAACTGAACACATGTTTATAACCAGCGCTCAAATGAAGAAAAAGAATATTACAAACATCCTGGAAGCTTCTTTATTCCCCCTCCAGTCACTACCATTTGTCGTCCAAGAAAAAGTACAATCCTGACTCCTAACATCATAGATTAGTTGTGCCTGTCTTTTTTTTTTTTACTTTATACAAGTTGAGTCATATCACATATTTACATATTTTTTGTGTATGTCCAACATTATGTTTGTGAGATTCATCCATATTGTTTTGTGTAGTTGTAGCTTATTGATTCTTACTAGTATATTACACCATTCCATTCAATAAATATACTATAATATATTTATCCATCTGTGTTGGAGATCCTTAAGAACACTCTCAGGTTCAATGATTTGCTGGAAAGCTTCACAGAACTCAGAAAAGCTGTTATACTCACGGTTATAGTTTATTTCAGTGAAAGGATACAGATTAAAATCAGCAAGGGGAAAAGGTGCATAGGGTTGAGTTCAAGAGAAACCAGGCACAAGCTTCTAACTGTCATCTCCCAGTGCTTAATTCTTCCAACAATGATATGTGACAACACATGCAAAGTGTTGCCAACCAGGGAGCTCACCTGAGAAGCAGCGTCCAGAATATTTATTGCAGTCGGTCACATAGGTAGGCAGTGCCCATAGGACTGACCTTAACTACTCAGTATCCAGTCTCCTGTAGGTCAACTGATAGTGTTGTTCAAAGCCTCGGGCATACAGAAATAGGCATTTTCCATAAATCACATTGTTAGTGTAAACTAGCTGGCATAATCCAAAGCTTTAGGCATACAAAGGCATGTATCTATAAAGGCAGGATAGTCCAGGGGCTCGGAGATATTTTTCTGGGAACCAGGCCATGGGCCAGTGAAGATCTTGGGAATATACAGGGTTTGAGTAGCCCAGGCCTGTAGCATTAACCCTTTATGCATACCATTATACCATTGGTGAGCATTGTAGGCAGTTAAACTTTTTATTAATGTGAATAGTGCTGCTACGAACATTGTTGGAAATGTTTTTAGTGAAGGTTTGTATACATTTCTATTGGGTTGTTACTTAGAAGTGGAAATGGTGGGTTATAGAATATGACATTATTCAGCTTTCATATATACTACCAAAGAATTTTCCAAAGTAAGTGTACCATTTACACTCTCAGCATCATTTTAACATAAGTTTCCGATATCTTTTTTTTCAAACATTTTTATGGAAGTATAACTGACATACAGCAGACTGCATATTAAAGTGTATAATTGGCTGGGTGCGGTGGCTCATGCCTGTAATCCTAGCACTCTGGGAGGCCAAGGCGGGAGGATCGCTGGAGGTCAGGAGTTCGAGACCAGCCTGAGCAAGAGCGAGACCCCGTCTCTACTAAAAATAGAAAGAAATTATCTGGCCAACTAAAATATATATAGAAAAAAATTAGCCAGGCATGGTGGCGCATGCCTGTAGTCCCAGCTACTCGGGAGGCTGAGGCAGTAGGATTGCTTAAGCCCAGGAGTTTGAGGTTGCTGCGAGCTAGGCTGACGCCACGGCACTTCACTCTAGCCAGGGCAACAAAGCGACACTCTGTCTCAAAAAAAAAAAAAAAAAACAAAACACCAGCCTGAGCAAGAGCGAAACCCCATCTCTACTAAAAAATAGAAAGAAATTATCTGGACAACTAAAAATATATATAAAAAATTAGCTGGGCATGGTGGCACATGCCCGTAGTCCCAGCTACTTGAGAGACCGAGGCAGAAGGATTGCTTAAGCCCAGGAGTTTGAGGTTGCTGTGAGCTAGGCTGATGCCACGGCACTCTAGCCCGGGCAACAGAGTGAGACTCTGTCTCAAAAAATAAATAAATAAATAAAGTGTATAATTTGATAAATTTTGGCTTATGTATATACCTGTAAAACCATCACCACACTCAAGATAATGAAATACCATTCACCTCCAAAGTTTCCTTGTATTCCCAATATCCTCTTTTTTTATTTTATTTTTATTTTTATTTCATTTTTTTGAGACAGTCTTGCTCTGTTGCCCCGGGGCTAGAGTGCCGTGGCATCAGCCTAGCTCACAGCAACCTCAAACTCCTGGGCTTAAGCAGTCCTTCTGCCTCAGCCTCCCGAGTAGCTGGGACTATGGGCATGTGCCACCATGCCCAGCTAATTTTTTCTATATATATTTTTTAGTTGTCCAGATAATTTCTTTCTATTTTTTAGTAGAGATGAGGTCTCACTCTTGCTCAGGCTGGTCTTGAACTCCTGACCTTGAGCAATCCTCCCTCCTTGGCGTCCCAGATTGTTAGGATTACAGGCATGAGCCACTGCCCCCAGCCCCAATATCCTCTTGATGAATTTGTTTTTCTGTTAAAATCAGCAAGAGTCAGTTTCTGTTACTTACAAATGAAACTTCCTAGATGATATAAACCTATCTTGCATTTGTACCAAACTCGGTCTTCTGTATTTCTTTTCATTTCAACGGATTCTTGCTGAGCATCTACAATATATGCCAGGCACAGAGCCTGATTTTTACCTGTGTAAGTCAGTTTGACCAGATTCCAGGTCATCTGATTGCAGCTTTGTCTTCAGTACTCCTGGTGATTCCACACATCCTTTTATCTCCAGTTTTCTGCACATACTTCTTTGTGAACCACCCTATATCCCCTGACCCCAATCCCTCCCAGTTGGTCAAGAACTAAACTCCTCTAGGTCCAATCTTAATAGAGGCCTTCCTAGAGGTTAAGAGAAAGGGCTTCTCTCTCAGCTCCTCATTAAGTTGCATAGACCAGTGTTATAGGTTGAATTGTGTCCCCTTTCAAAAAATATGTTAGAGTCCTAACATCACAATGTGGCTTCTGGGGTTTTTTGGTTTTTTTTTTTTTTTTTTTTTTTGAGATAGGGTCTCACTCTGTTGCTTAGGCTGGAGTGCAGAGGCCCGACCATAGCTCACTGTAACCTCAAACACCTGGGCTTAAGGGAGCCTTCAAAGCACTGGGATTATAAGCATGAGCCACCATGCCTGGCTAGAATATGGCCTTTTGCAGAGATAGGGTCTTTACAGAGGTAATTGAGTTAAAATGAAATTAGGGTGGACCCAAATCCAATATGACTAGTGTCCTTATAAAAAGAGCAAAGACAAAAAAACAAATAGAGGAAAGATAATGTGAAGAATCACAGGAAGAAGACAGCCATATATAAGCCAGGGAGAGAGACCTGGGACAGAGCCTTCCTTCATAGCCCTCAGAAGGAACCAACCCTGCTGGACACCTTGGTTTAGGCATCTAGCCTCCAGCACTGTGAGATGATGAATTTCTGTTTAAGCCATGCAGTTTGTGGTACTTTATTATGGCAACCCTAACAAATTAACACAACCAAGTAGGATGCATCAGCTCTTCTCAATCATTTTCCAATCACGTGGTATATATACAGCAGAGAATCAGATGGTAATATCTGCCCTCTTGGAAATACTTCATTTTAAAACTTGAGTTTGGAGAGAAAAGAACTTGGGAAGAACAAATGAACTCTAGATTATTTGACTTTGACCATTCATGAGACCCTTAACAAAGCCTGGCTAAATTGTGAAGTTCTGCACTCTTTGTTCTTTTCTTTCTGTTTTCTCAAATTGATAAGCCTGATTCATTTTTCAACAGCCATCTGTGAGAACACATGGACGCTTTCAGTTAGTGGTTATTAAGATCTGTTCCTCAGTCTGAGGGGGTGATTTGGGGATGTTTCCCTCCCAGGTCCTTTTCATGGGAACTTTTCCAAAACAAGAAGATTAATAAAATGGTGATAGAAGCAGGTACAGCGTGTCTTGAAAACTCCCTGAAATATTTTCATCACCTTTAATCAGGTCATCTGACAGGCTACCTTCAAAGAACCTGCCTTTAGGCTGAGTCCTTGTAAGGACTGAATTTTCTTTATTTGTAAAATGTTGTAAAGTCCCAGAACTTCTATTTGCCTTGACGGTCAAACTTTTGATTAAAGAGGAAATACCAGGGAGAAGGAGAGCGACACAAACAGAAAATACATTGGAAATAGTAAATGTATTCAGAGCAGATGATTTATTGCCTTTTCAGTTCAACCTGCTAATAAAGAACATAATAATGTGTCCCCTGAAGAACTTCTTTTCCACTTCAAGTCCTTCCTTTGGCTATTTTCACCTTTCAATCTCCACTCCCTTTTTGGTCTTCAGGTCTGGATTTGAATACGTTTCAGCAAAGCTGGATAATGACCTACTTGGTTGAGCCTGAAAAGCTAGATTCTTAATACTTCTTGGAAGTGAGCACAGGGATGTCCCCTCAGGACCTCGCTCGGCTGCTGTTAGTGAGTCTCTTGGTTTGCCAGAGATCAAAGATCCCTTTCCGCATCTCTGGCTCATTTCCCCTAACCACCATGGACTAGTGTCATTCTCTAGTCTTTATAGAAGTTCTTTTTTTTTTTTTAGAATCGAGATAACATAAAATTCAGCATTTTAATCTTTTTAAAGTATACATTTCAGTCATTTTTAGTATATTCACAATATTGTGCAACTATCAGCACTATTTCCAGAACATTTCCATCACCCCAAAAAGAAACCCCTGTACCCATTAGCTGTCATGTCCCGATTCCTGTTCTTTGTTTTAGAAGGAAGCTGTCAATTGTGCCAACTATTACAAAGGTGTCAGGTAAACACAAGATATATGTGTATAATACTATCTAATTATCCCATTTCTGATCCACTACATTCCTCAGGATGTTTCCTATTCAGACTAACTAATATGCCCTGGGCTGTTGGCTGCGGTTTTATTAATATATGCATTTTCCTCTGCAGAACACCAAGACATCACTGGATCTCTATTATAGATGATAAACACATTTCAGAAGGAGTAAGGAAACCCATTATTTACAGAGAAAACAGTTTCACAAAAATCAGAATTTTAAAACAAAATGATTTTCTCACAGTAAGCCATGAAGTAAAAGTTTGAGTGCATAAGACTAAATAACTCTTAGTACTAGAAGGAAAAAGAATTATATTGCAGTGTTGAAATAAAACCGTATTTTATGGGTAATGAAGCAATACCCTCACTTTTCCTCAGTATTTTATATCTTTTTTTTTTTCCCTCTTCACATGGTGATAGGTGGACCTGAGATTAAAGTGCCATTATTTGAGAGCACTGAAGCACGACCACATAATGATGGCGTTATGTGAGAAATCTCAGGCAGTTTCAGCCAGCAAAGTCTCTTTCTTTAGCAATCTTGGTCTCGCTGGGGCCAGAGTCTTCTCCCACTGCAGACTGTTGGTTTATTTGGCACTTGAGGATATCTTTCAAGGATAAAACAAGGTTGGAACTGGATCTATGGAAAGCCAGTCATGAAGCTTTTGAATGAAAAATTGCCATGAAAAGATCAGAAACTGGTTTTTCTTTTGGAGAAAAATAAGGTAAAAATGAAGTGAAATTGATGTCATGGTAAGTCTCTGTTATTCATAAGCCAATGGGTGAAATTACAGTTAGTTATTTGATGATCTTGCTTCCTGCTCAGACAAAAACAGAGTTCAGTTTTTATGGAAAGGGTGCTACTGTGGCCACCCAGCTGGGTTCATTTGCCCACTGCCCAAGAAGCCAATATGCTGAGTCAGCAGGCTTTAGACAGAGAAACAGTCTTTATTCTGCATAGCGCTAAGGGGGACGAAAAGGAGGACGGGAGAAATTTCTCAAATCCACCTCCCTGAGAACTTGGGTTTTTAAGGATGGTTTGACAGGCATGAGATTAGGCAATTAGGTTTGTTAACTGGGGCAAAATTATAGGGATGTAGAAATCATCTTCTTGTGTTGCTCCAGTCCCTGGGGTCACAATTCCAGTTGAGTCAGTTTCTTGGTATGGGCCGCTGGGCTGGGTGGGCCAATGGATACACTGGAATGCGGCACCTAGAAGATATCTTCAAAACTACCTTTAGGTTTTGAAAAGGTGATGTTATCTGTGGAAAAAGTTAAGAATCTTTATGAGCCGCCCAGAGTAGCAATTATGGGGGGGACAGTTACTCATTATTATTATTTTTAGCTAGGCCTGTGCCTTATTTTTAGCTAGGCCCTTATCACAGTTCTCGCCTTGCACCCTGTTATTGAAGGGCAGTTTCACTACATGTGCACTTTTCAAAGGCAGAGAGGACAGAAGCCTCTTTGGTCCTTCTCTGAGGTGACCTGACGTCTGCTGAGATGTCCTCCAAAGAATGGCTCGGTTGCTGCTGCAACTGCATTTGCAGATACTGATGCCCTAGAAGCTGGATCTTTTCCAAGTTAAACTGTGAAAACGCAGACCACAGAGACATAAGGGAGCACCAGAGGAGAACAGCCGTTGCTGCTTTGCCACACCTTGTTTGCGGCCTTGTTTGATCCTGAACAGAGGACCTAGCCAAGCTGTGCCTGAACTCCTGATCCCCAGAAACTGTGGAGACAATAAGTGTGTGTTGTTTTAAGCCACTAAGTTGGTGGTCATTTGTTACGTAGCCACAGAAAACTAACAGGTTCACATATTTTATCTGCTGATCCATAAGATTAATTGTAAGTTTAACAAATAATTCTTTCTTCTTAGATAGCAACACTTAAGGAGATCAGTGCTTGACTGCTTTGAGTGAGTACCATAGCGTTTCAGAATGTAAAAGCAGATCCTGTGAAAAGCGTTTTGTATTCTTTTATGTGATGCTCAGTCAGGTGCAGCCACAGAAGAAACCCGGGAGAGGCTTGGGGAAACAAAGTTTATTATACGCACAGGTCCTAGAGGCTGGAGGCATGGCACACCACGCAAGGCCATATGAGAAAAACACTAGGGTGGTCAGGAAGCAGAAGACAGGAGGGAGGGAAAAGCATCAGGGCAGAGCCTTTATTGTGGTTTCCTCAGGAAAGGCAAGGCAGGGCAGGCTGACCAATTCAGGATAGGCTGGTTTGGGTAATTTCGACAGACTCTAAGCTATAGGGGTGGTCCCTAGTTGCCTGGCACCTGGCCCTGGGATGATTAAGGCAGAGGAATATTGCTTCCGTGGGTGTGTGGGTCAGGTGGAGGAGGTATGGCTCTGCATTGGTTAGTTTGCATATCAAAGGCATGCTCCTGGCTAAGTCCTTTGCTGTCTGTAAGAACTAGCTAGCCCTAAAAGTGGCTGTCTCTCCCAGGCTAAGCAGGTTATTTTCTTTTCTTCTCACTGCCTCTTTGATCAGGTCTTTAATCAAACTAAGCTGTCCAAAATGATTTGAGCTTTCTGGAATGAACAAATTTAAGAGTTTATGCAGCAGACTTCTTTTCTCCTGTGGTAGGTTTCTTTCCTGCTGGCTTCTTTTCCGCTGCTGGTTTCTTGGTAGCTGCGGCTATTTTCCCCACCAAAGTCATTTTCTGTTTCTTAACACCAACACCTTCTTTCCATGCTTCCCCATCACTAGCCTCTAGTCTGCAAGCCCCACCTTATCTGATTTGGCCTCTAGTGCTGCTGCTGCCTTATCCACTTGGAGTTTGCGGTTCCTGGCCTAGTAAAGGATGGTGGTCTGGCCTGGTCTTTGTGTGTGGGTTTAGCTTCAACATGATTCTCAGGTTTGTCAATGAATTCTTCTTCAGGACTCTGCAATGAATCTTCCTGTGTGGTGCTCAAGGGCTCTTTGGAGACAGGTTTTTAAAGATATCAAAATATCATAGCATATGAAAAATTAAAAAATATACAATACAAAAAGTGTTTTTTTTTCCCTAAAATTTAACGGATGAAAAGGCTTAACCAATTGTTCTCTTCTGAATATAACAGTGGTGTTTATATCAAATTGAACTTAAGAGGAGTGTATAGGAAAAGAGACCAGGTTCATAGGAGCCTTCCCAAGCTTGGCCCTTTCCTAACATTAATTGCACCTATGTTAATTACCACTTGTTGATTATTCAAATTCATTTTTTCTATTTAGTTATCTATAGATAGACTCTAGTTCTCACATAAAAGGGATTTAGAAGGGAAAGAAAGACCTAAAATCAAGTTTGGGGGAGCAACGCTAAAAGCTGTTAATGTCCCATCATCCTACATAAATTTGGGCAGCAGAGAAAATCTAGTAGTTAATACTGAGAATTCTCAGATGTATTTGTGTTCACTCTTCATCTCTGTTGCAGTCATCTTTTTCTTCAAGGTTGTCTATCTTTGTTGTCACAGGTCCTTTTTGATCTGAGCCCTATTTGATCTTTAAGGTTTCATTAGAGTTTTGACATTAACATTTGACATTTTGACATCTTTTTAAACTTTAAAACATTTGATTAAGTAAAAAATTCTTCAAAATTATACAAATATATACAATTTTTGAGTAATGACACATTCAGATTAGTATAACATTCTGTCAATGGAAAAAAAGCCAAACTCTGTAAAATAATTTTATTATTTTATTTTATTTTATTTTTTAGCTGTTATCTCATGGTTGTGGTTTATTACAAGGAAAAGATACAGATTAGAGTTAGCAAAAGGAAGAGGAGCACAGGTGGCACCCAGAAAGTTCCAAACCATGGGGTCAGTAGCGTTACTCTCCCAGCACGGGCTTGTGACAATACTTGTGGACTGTTGTCAACTGGGGAAGCTCACCCAAGCCTTGGTGTCCAGTGTCTAGACTGGGGCTCCATCATTTAAACTTGGTCGGTCGCCCACATGGCTAACTTCAGTCTCCAGCCACCGCAGAGATCAACTAACACCACATGACCCAGCCTCCACCCTAAATCACATTTCTGGTGTGGCTCAAAACCTCCAGGCAAACGAAGACACACCTTGACTTGAAATTCTTAGAGATCACCTCCCAGAAGCCAATGGCAAAAGCCAGATCTGTCTTTGGGCAAGGTTGAATGTTTTACTACATGGAAGGTAAGATTTCTTTCTCCCTTTGGGGAGATCCCATGCAGTTCTCTCCATCATTCCTCACCAAGGGCATACTCAATTCTTCAGCCCATTTGTCTTTGAGATCAGATGCCACCTCCAAACACTAATCTAGGTAAACCCTGAGTCCCTGGGGCCCACCATGATGTGGGCCCAGGCTGGTGAGAACTGAAATTTGTGCATCCCGCCAAAACCTTCTGTCAGGTTTTAGTCTGAAATGTTGGTTCTTGGTGCACTCATGACCAAAGAATGACCAGATGCACCAAAATAAGGCAAGCATGAAAATGAGGTTTATTGAGGAGAGAAAGATACGATTACAGGGCAAGAGCAAAATAGAGGTTTACAGAACATGATACATGGACCCATTGTCAAAGCAAAGGGAGAACCAAAGGAAGGGTGAAGAGGAGCTGGTTATGGTCTGTGTCTTGTTTTATAGTGTCCCTGTAAAACAATTTTAAAGAGATTTATTGTGAGCCAAATTTGAGGACCATGACCCAAAGCCACACTCAAGAGGCCTTGAGCAAGTGGACTTGCTGTGGCTGGGTTACAGTTTGGTTTTATACATTTCAGGGAGACAGGGGTTACAGGTAAAGTCATAAATCAATGCATAGGAGGCATACATACATTAGTTTGGCCCGAAAAGGTGGGCCATGTTGAAGTGGGGGCTTCAGGTTATAGGTGGGTTTAAAGATTCTTTGGCTTGTAATTGGTTGAAGACATGAAGCTTTGTCTAAAGACTTGGAATGTTTCAACATAAGGAGCTGTTTATCAGAGATAAGCCAAGGGCCATATATTTGTTGTGTAAATTGAGGACCTATAGGTTTGTCTTGCATACCCTTAGGCCTGTTAATGGGTTACAAAGGATGTCCTCAAGAAGGGAGGGGGCATGCATGATAAGGCACATCTGACCTCCTTCCTCCTGGCAGGCAATTTGGTTTTAGGATATTCCTTTGGCCATGAGGGGGTCCATTTAGTCAGCCAGTGGGGGAGGGAGGTGAGCCTTAAAATTTTATTTTATTCACAATTATTATAACAGCTGCATTAAGTGTAAAATGGAAGACACATTTTACTTTAATATTACTCAAAAAAAGTTAAAAACTCAGTTTTTAAAGATTAAGAAATGCTCGGGAACTTGGTCATTTTATATCTATTTAATATCACCTGCCAGTGTCTACAGTTATTAATGACCCGGTGTCGTTTTCATTGCATTTGCATGCCTATGCATATATTGTCCAGAGTCATGATGTGAAACCACTTTCAGCTAAACCTTGGGAGAAACCATGCCTAGCATTTCACATGGAGAATTGACCAGTCTAGGGAAAGAATCAACCAGGCTTGCAAGATTGCTGCTAACAGGTAGTCCTTTAAAAAAAAAAAATTCACTGCTTGCCATCATAGATGAGCTGACGTGACTTGGGCCACCTGGACCTCACCTCTTACCACAGAAACCTTGATCGAGATGGTCTACCTATTCTCTGTTCCATAAGAAGAAGGAACTAACAAGACCTTGGCTATGACATTTAGGAAAGAAAACTGCGGGAAAAATCCACTTATAATGAGCTCAGCATGTGTAGGCTATTGGAACTACTGTGGGAACTCCTGTAGCCCTTGCTTCTGGTCCAGAATCCTCTTTGCAGTTGATAATAGTAACACTACTCAGCTCTGAGTCCACAAATAAATGTTTAGCCAGAATTTTCCATGTTAAGCAGATTGTCTCTGCTGCCAAAATTCATGCAGTTTACTTTCTGCAGGATACTGAGACATCAACTGCTTTTAGGATTGCTCAGCAAACTTGATTCTAGGCCTTTTTTTCCTTCCTAAATCCTTTTTGGGTGAGAGCCAGAGTTTGGCTATCATTTTGTTGCATTTCGTCTCCACACCCAGCCAATTCCTTACCTTTTCCTTTTCCCCACTTCTACTCTTTTTTTTTTTTTTTTTTTGAGATAGGGTCTTGCTCTGTTGTCCAGGTTACAGCGCAGTGATGTCATCATAGCTCACTACAACCTCAAACTAGGGCTCAAGGGATCCTCCTGCCTCAGCCTCTTGAGTAGCTGGGACCACAAGTGCATGCCACCATGCCCAGCTAATTTTTCTATTTTTTGTAGAGACAGGGTGTCACTGTTGCCAAGGCTAGCCTTGAACTCCTAGCCTCAAGCAATCCTCCTGCCTCAGCCTCCCAAAGTGCTAGGATTATAGGTGTGAGCCACTGTGCCCGGCTTCCCCACTTCTACTCTTAACCGTCCTTTGGCACCAAGGATTTTCTCTCCACTGGATACACATGAATACCTTGGCTCCTCCATATTGGAATGGTTGCCTAGATGACTCCTTTCCTCAGGGAGAACTTTGGTCACAGGATATATAGTAACTAATACTCCATCTTCCTGCCTGGGCATAGTCAAGGTGATAGCACAAGTAGCAAATTCTTCCCTTTTCCAACAAAGAAGGAAACAAGATTAGAGTTCAGCACTTGGGATATTATTTCATAAAGAGTTTGGTGCTTCAGCACAATTGCCTGATCTTTATCATCACAATTCAATTTTTCAGGATGCAGTGAAGAGAAAAAAAAAAATATGTTCAAGTTATCTTCCTCCTTGTATAAGAACATCCAACAAGGGCCCCCCTCCTCCTAATTCCCAGAGGAGAACAGCAGCCACTGCAGCTACTGAATGTCATTAGAAATATCAAGATGAGTCCCTTTAGCTTCAAGACTTGACGGCTTTGCGCTTTCTCAGTCACAGAGAATTGACCTGACTTTTCTTTTGATAACTCTCTGCAGGGCCCTGCAGAATAGCTTTTGCTTTGATTACCCAGTGCTTTACAGCCCTTCTCATTTGCTTCTTGTGTCTCCTTTTTCCAGAGCATAGGGAGCTCTCCTCTTACCCTGTTGCCTCAAAGCAATTTTCCTTATAATCTCCCAGAAGTTCAAGGCCCATCTCCTTTATGTACTTTCGATTCTCCTAAATAATGATCATCTATTTCCTTTCTTTCTTTCTTATTTCTCCTTCCTCTCTCTCTTCTTCCATGCCTCCCTTTTTTCCATCTCTCCCTTTCTTTCTTCCTTCCTTCCTCCCCTCCCTTTCTCCCCTCTACCTTCCTCCCTCTCTCTCTCACATTCCCTCTCTCTCTCTCTTTCTTTCTTTCTGGCATCAGTGTTTTCATCATAGGGGCAGAATTCATGTAAATAGAGAGTACACTAATTTTAATAAACAAAATAGTATAGTCTTAATCTCATATTTGCCTGGTTAAGCACCTGCAATTGTTCTTGTGAATTACAGAGTTTTGTGGTAATAGTTGTCTCAACATTCCTGATATGTCTGAAAAATTGCATGCCAACATTTAGATAGAGATGTTAGCAGGGCTCTTCTCAGAAGCAAAGTGGAGACAAAGATTGAGTGAATGTGTGTAGTTTATTTGGGATGTTGGGGGATATGGGCAGAAGTGTGGGGAAGAGAGAACAGAAAGAGTGTGTGTAATAACATAAGGAAGGGAAGTCAAGTCTATAACGGGTTCACCATTAAGGCAGCTACTATAGTGTGCAAGTGTACTTAAGTTTGATACTATGAAGTTTTAAAAAATGGTATAAAACACATACTTCATTATGATCTCAGCCAAGGGGCAAGGGAGCTGGGGTATTTATATATTCATATTCAATAAGTATTGGTTAAGGGATGCCCCTGATGGGTCATGAATTTGGGCCTGCCTTGCATGGAGGCAATGTGGGTTTTAGCAGCCCAAATGCAGCCTTCCAACAGTCGTTGGTGCTGACCACTGGAAGGCAAGCTGGCGTGCACAGAAGGGAGGAGACATGGACGGGCCACTGGTGTATCTGCTATAGGGGACCCAGGGAGAGAACACAGAAGGCCTAGTTTATCCCACTGCCCATCTAACAAGCAAGCAATCTGAAAGTCATAGTGGTGGTAGACTATGTTAAGATCCACAAGTTCTCCACAAATGGGTGGCCCAGGCAAGCAGATGATCAATGTAGTAGACATTTGCCATTCTTCCAACTAGTTGCCCAGCCTCCCAGACCTTTCCTACTTGGGGGGCTCTGTACCATTAAGTGACATGGTAACATGCTCTCATTCCTGAGGCCAAAGGCCTGGCTAAAATTTTCTTTCCCTGCCTCCTTGTAGCCAGGTCATGGCAGGTGATCTGGCCCTAGGCATTTAGAGACTCCTGCCTGGGACTTCTAATCTTCAGGGAGGAAGGTAAAGATGCAGGAACTGTGGGGAATTGTTCTTGATGTTGCTGTTGGGAGTCTAGGATCAGAGGAGTCCATGGCGGCAGCCTAACAGCAGTGGTGCAAGTGTGACTGTGACCTGGCCTCCTGATGTGTGCTCATTTTCACATGTCCTCCAATAAATCTGTCTTTTGTTTCACTTATCAAGTGTTGGTTCCTGTTGTCTGCAACTAAGAACAATTGATCCTTTGAGAATAACAAAAGTTGGAACGCAGGCAGCCCTGCTCTGTGCAGAGGACTTTTCTAGGATCTAGAGGGGAGAATAAGAGAAATAAAGGCAATAGACGACAGGTGTTTAGCCTTCAACAAATTCACAATCTAATAGGACAAATAAGTTAATTCATGTGAAAACTGAAATATACACACTTATGTTATCTCTTTTATTTAATTATCTTTTATGTACATGGGGTCATTTATCCCTAATAAGCGTGTATGGGAGGTACTATTACTTAGGATTTGCAGAGGAAGAACCTAAGGCATGGAGGAATTAAGTAATATTCTCAGAATACTACAGAGTTAAGTAATATTCCCAGAATGCTATTGTAATCAGGACAAGACAAAATTAAGACTCAAACTCTACTGTGTCCACTCTGCCATGTCCCTTCCCATTAGAGCTCTGTTTGGGAATAACTTCTGCCATGTGGGCAAAGGACTAGAGCAGGGCTTGGCAAACTATGGCCCATGGGCCAAACCCAGACAGTCAATTCTTTTTGTAAATAACATTTAATTGGAACACAGCCATACCTATTCGCTTCTGTGCTGTCTATGGCTTCTTTTGAGCTACAGCTGCAGAGTTGAGTAATTGTAACACAGACCGTACAGCCTGCAACATTTACTATCCAGCCCTTTGCAGAGAAAGTTTGCCAACCCCTGGGCTAGAGCATAGTTTTAAACAATTTACCTTCACTGAATTAAGGTCCTAAGGGTCTTATAACTGGTGTCATCTGATCTGTACTATTCCAGAGACATCAATGACTACATGATAAAACTAAATGTAAGTACAAAGCAATAGCCATAGAGTGATAATAATATGTTCCTTATAATAATGATAATAACAACTGCCATTAATGAGGACTCCCTTTGTTCAGGCTCTGTGATGAGTGCTTTACTATTAATAGTATGCTTTTACTAGCCTGATTTCAGGTTCAGAGAGGTAAATTAAAATTGTGCAGGAGCAGAGAGCTTATAAGGGGCAGAGCCGGGTTTATCCCACTTCAGTCTGTCTCCAGGGACTGGGCTCTTCACCAGAATGTTTTACCGTCTTTCACAGCCATCAAGAAGAGTGAAAACCAGAAAAAAAGGCTAATTTTCTAAGGCTCTGTGAAGAAAGGCAGATCATTAAGGGCCACCTGAAGAAGTTGGTGCTGCTAAGCCAGTGGATGTCAAGTTACCCTGAGCGGGAAAGTTGGATTGTGATGGGCACTTCTACCTCTCAAGTTGTCAATGTTCTGCTTGTGATTACCAGTGGTGCTTTCTAGTTTCTCAATGAACTATGTTGACAAACCACTCGAGACAGCATTGCTGTAGAAACCTAACAAAGAAGAAATAGAAGCCAAAGCTATAGTCCCACATCCACTAACATTTGGCTTTCAAGAGCTTCTGCATATTTTGAAGGGCCCACCTCCTAAGCCTTTACAACCTCAGTGGTAATCTGGAGACTATTCCTGCTTGTCCCACACTAGCGCAGCAAGAGGGTGGGTTGTGATTCCTCTTAAAGAGGGCTTAAAATAGACCTGCCTTGTCTTGGAATGTCATTTATATAGTGCCCTGCCTTGTTGGGAGATTCCACATGGTTTATGACAATTGTGATAAGGTCCTATATCATTCCCTTGGCTAAAGCCCTTATCTGCTCCCTGTAAGTACATTACTCATGCATGCCCTATGAGAAAGCTCAACCTTACTTATCCCAGGGTATTAGACAGCCAAGAATGTAAGCAGCCTCAAAACTTCCCAGTGCACTCCCAAATATGCAAAGTTTGGCATTGGCTGCCCTCAGATTTTGGAATACCAGTTCTGAATACAGAACTCCAATGTGAGTCTTAGAGTCTAACTTGTGCCCACCAGCCTGTACACTGTCAAGAGGAGGGAGAACCTCCTACTCCTCTTAGTGTTGTCTGTGCCTAGCGTATTGCTGAGAACAGAGTAAGTCATTGGAAAAAGATTTAGTGCACCACTGTATCAGCCTCAAGGGGAGCTGAATCAGGATGGCTGGCTGTGTTTCCCCTTAACCCACGCATGGCATTCCCTGGACTCCTTTGGGCTAGGGCCCAGGCATGGACTTCTGTTCCTGAAACCCAGACTGGTGCTCTGGGTCTCATGTACCCAGAAATTAATAGTAATATTAATAATACAATAAAACAACTACCATTTTAGCAAGAACCCTTATTTCATTTGATCGTGAAATCTATGAATAAATAGATATTATTATATTATTCCCATTTTCTAGATGAGAAAAGTGAGACTTAGAGAAAAAGAAAAAAAAAACTTGATCACTGTATTAACTTTCTGTTCCTATGTAACAAATTACATAACACAAATGTCTTGCTTTAAAACAACACATATTTATTACCTCAAAGTTCCCATCGGAGGAATCTGGGCATAGTTTGTTTAGGTCTTCTACACAGTATCTCATAAGGCAGCAATTAAGGTGTCAGATGGGTCAGACACAGTGGCTCATGCCTGTAATCCTAGCACTTTGGGAGGCCAAGTAGGAGGATTGCATGAGATCAGGAGTTTGAGGCTAGCCTGAGCAACATCAAGAGACCCCCGTCTCTACAAAAAAATAGAAAAATTAGCCAGGTGTAGTGGTGCATGCCTATAGTCCCAGCTACTCAGGAGGCTGAGGCAAGAGGATCACTTGAGCCCAGGAGTTTGAGGTTGCAGTGAGCTGTGGTGATGCCACTGTACTCTAGCCCTGGCAACAGAGCAAGACCCAGTCTCCAAAAACAAAACAAAACAAAAACAAAAAGGTGTCAGATGGGCTGTGTCCTTACCTGGATGCCTGACTGGGCAAGAATCCACTTCTAAGCTCATTCAGGTTGTTGGAAAAATTCATTTACTTGCGGTGGGATGACTGAGGGCCCCAGCTTCTTACTGGCTAACAGTTGGAGGCTGCCCTCAGGTCTTCACGACGGCCTCAGTTCCCTGCACATGGCCCCCTTCATAGACAATTGATATGGCTGTTTGTTTTTTCAAGGCTAAGAGAATCTCTCACTCTAGCCTACTGAGATGGTGTCTTATATATGGTGACATAATCATGGGCGTGAAATCACATGACCTTTTGCTGTGCAATGCAACGTAATTACATTAGAGACATCCGTCATGTTTGCCATATTCTACTGGTTAAAAGCAAGTCACATGTTCCACTTGGACTCAGGAGAGAGAGGGCTATGCAAGGTCATCTCAGTGTGTGCCCACTACAATCACACAGCTGCTGAGTGCAGATCAGGGATCAGAGCCATGCCACACTGCCTTCCTGAAGCTCCAGGTCCCTCCCTTTCCCCATGTGCCCCTTTTGCCACATGGAATTCTCCTGTCTCATAAGTCTCCAGTCATAAGGATTAAAGACACCTTTGACACTGCCCTCAAGGTTATGCTCACAGTTCTTTGTGATCAAGTCCTTTCAGTTTTCCAATATAAACCCTCTTGAAGAGGATTCAAAATGGCCCTGCTTGTTTCAAAATGTAATTTACACAGTCCCTGGTCTTGTTGGGAGGTTCCAAGTGGTTTATGATGGTAAAACAACCAGCAGAGCCCTTGGAGCAAACCTGGGCAGATATACTATGTAAACTCAATGTTATGTTACATGGGGCTGAATTCTATTTCTACTGAGGACAGCTTCTATATACATGTAAATGAAGACTTAACAAATGCCCAAAGAAGAAGAAAAGGGCTAAATGCTATTTTTCAACTTAAATCAGTTCAGAAATTCTCATGTCTGGATAGAATTTAAATTCCTTTCCCAATAAAATGCAGTGCAGATAGATCAGAGGCATAGCCTCCATGAGGAAAATCATCACTGCATGAGACACCTCGGTCACAGTGTCTCATCATCTTTTTATTTCTGGGGAGACAGACCCTGTAACCAATACTCATGACAACCTTATCACAGAGGTTGCCAAGTATCTGCGGCGGTGCTCGATTTCTTGGTCTTTCTTCATTTTAATTTTCTAAGTAATGACACAGTGTAGATCTGATTTGGTGTGCAGACTCCACAGAGAGCTTTGTCTATGGTTTATTAGTTTGTGATGAAAAACAACTCTGCAGACACATAAAGTGTGTTCTACTCCTGAGTTTGAGATAGATTCTGAGTCCATTCAAACGCATAAAAAGAAAAAAAAAAACTCAAAAAGGCAATAGCAACTCAACCTGGTCTTGATAGAGACTTGGGATTGCTTTAGTAGGTATACTAAAGTTTTTTATCACAAGTAAGTTAGGCAGCGCAAATACAATTTTTTAATATGCTAGCGCATTGTGCAGTGCTCCCATCAATCATAGCAGGATAATGTCACAGTAAAGAAAGGGCATGGGAGAAAGCAAGGAATTTAGCTGAGCTGAATTTATTAAAGTACTGTAGAAGCAGATAACAGCGGTACATGCAAAGCTCAAGTCTATAAAACACCATGGTGCATATATAAGAGAAGACAAGGTATTTACTTTTTGCCACCCAGACTTAAAAAAAACACATACAATTTACAAAAGCGTATTGCTTTTTGAATTGCTTTTGAATTGGGGAAAATATTTAAGCAGGTTGAACCAAGGAAATACATGACAAAATAGTGCTCAGTATTTTACAAAACTAGAAAGTTAATTGAGTTCCGCAAAAGAAAGGTGATTAGAGATTAGTCAGTGGGAAGCTGCTACAACACTCTGACCTTTTGCCATTGCTTTATGACACAGACTCACATTGGGAAAATGCGATTGCTATTTTGGAAGGTGGTTCCTGATTCCTACAAAGTCCTTTGTTTTCTGAGCTCATTGGAGTCAGGACAGGGTTTGATTGGTGAGGATGGGGTGGGGTGGCAGCAAGGTGAAGGAGGGAGGGAGGGAACTAGGGAGGGAGGAAAGATCCAGCTGCAGAGAAATTTAGACCTAGTATGACTGGGCACTGGGTGAGGGGCAGGTGGAGACGAACATCACCCTCTACTCCCACCCCCACCTCCCCACCCCTGGCTCAATACTGGGGAAGAGCTGTGGAAGAAAGAAGAAAAGGTGAGCTTGGTAACTACTTGATTCCTTAGGATAACTTCTCATATACTAGAAAACTAAATTGAAGTATCTCCTATAATAAGAAGTCTGGAGGAGGGAGATTCCAGAGTTCGTTCAGCATCTCAGAGCGAGTTGGCACTCTGACATCCTCCTGGCATTCCCCTCCAGCTGCGTGGTTGTGGCTGCGGCTCCAAGCATGGCATCCTCCTAGGGTGCAGGGTGGAGGTGGGGGGAAGGGATGCACCGAAACTGTCAAAGGGGTGAGTCTCACATGACCCTGAGGAGCTGAAACACAGAGCAGAACTGGGAATGGAATATCCTTTTACAAATGGAGGGAGTATGGGTTGGATTTATAGAGGATGAGGGGAAGGGAGCAGAGAAGTAGGGGAGCCTTGTATGTATGAATTCTGGTGAAATGCTCTGATTTACCCTTGATAGAAGGCATTATTTGGAGGAATAGAAAAGAAAAACCAAGAACACACAATTTTCTTCCAATTCAAAAATTTGGATTTATAAAAACTTGGATATGGGCCAGCCTGGGCTAGAATAAGCTAACAGGATTTTAGTTAAGGTTGTCATCAGAGGAATGAGTAAAAGCTACACAATGGCTCAATTCAAAAGCTTTAAAAAGTAAAAAAAGTATTCCAATCCCATTATATAATTTTAGTAGAACCCAAAATTTCAATTCATAAAGGCCCACAGGATTCCCCTCTGTGATATTTGTCAGAGTCTGTCTTCTCATGACATTTATTTTCTTCTTCCTTATTGAAGCAATGCCATGCTTTTCAGCCTGGTTTTTTTCATTCTCATTTTAGGCCTCAACCTTTTTTTTCTGTCTAGCTCAGCATTGATGCTGGCTCACTTTTCAGGGAAACAAATTGTTTCAATATGAATATGAAGTTGTTAGAAAAAGCCCCAGGAATACTGCTTGTTATCAGGAAAAGAATTCCAGCACCCAGCTGTGGCTTGCAAACTTTCAAAAATCTTCACATTTGTGTAGCAGAACCGACAGGCACAGGTGAGCTTTCTGACACAGGTGAGCTTTCAGAGGGGCAGTATAGCATGATGAATAAGAGGCAGACCCTGGAGCCAGAATACCTGGGTTTAACTCTTAATAAACTTGTGGTAAATTAATTCTCTGTGGGATGCTGGAAGCCATGAAATTATATGTATTTCAGTTTTGTCATCTGTACAATGGGAATGATGTTATTAGCTACCTTGTAGGGTTGTGGTGAGGATTAAATGAGTTAATATCTCCAGAATCCAACTACTTACCATCTCCATTACTGTTTACCAATGGTTTTTAAGCCACCATCATCTGTTTATGGATCACAGTCTCCCTGACTAGTCTCTTAGTCTCTACCTTTGCCCTGCCACACAGCCTTATCCTTTTATAATGTAAATTCAATATAATGCTACTGTTCTGCTCACCACCCTGCAAAAACTCCCCATCTCATTTACTGGAGAGACAAAGTCTTCACAATGGCCTATACGTCCCTACATGCTCAGGCATGTCATGGCCTCTCTGAGTTTGTCTCCTATGAGCCTTCCCTTTCTTCACCTTGTTCTAGCCACACTGGCCTCCTTGCTGTCCTTGAACACACCAGGTGTCCTCCTACTTAGGGAATTTGCAGTGGCTGTTCCCTCTGCTCAGAATGTTCCTTCTTCAGATATCTTCATGGTTCACTCCATCAACCCCTCTCTGGCTTTTTGGACAACTTTATTGAGACAGAATTTACATAGCATAAAATTCACCTGTCTTATGGCTGGGTGTGGTGGTGGCTGACATCTGTAATCCCAGCACTTTGGGAGGCTGAGGCAGGAGAAGTACTTGAGGCCAGGAGTTCGAGGCTGCAGTGAGCTATGATCAGTGCCACTGCACTCCAGCCTGGGTGACAGAGCAAGACCCTGTTTCTAAAAAAATTAAAATAAAATATAATAATTCACCTGTTGTAAATACATACTTCAATGGTTTTTAGTATATTTAGAGAGTTGTGCAACTAACCCCCTAATCAATTTTAGAACATTTTCATCACCTCTTAAAGAAACCCTGTACGCTTTAGCAATCATTCTCCAATCTCCCATCCCTCCTGGCACTTAGCATGTTTTAAAGGTTGATTCATGTTGTATGTACTCATTTTTTTTATGACTGAATAATATTATATTATGAGAACATCTACAACATTTTATTTATCTAGTCATCAGTTGATGGACATTGGATTTTACACTTTTTGGCTATCAAGAATAATGCTGCTATGCACATCAGGCATAGGTCTTTGTGTGGACGTATATTTTCAATTGTCTTGGGTACATACCTAGCAGTTGAATTGCAGGGTCATATGGTAACTCTATGTTTAATCTTTTGAGGAACTGCTGAATGTTTTCAGAGTGGCTGTACTGTTTTACATTCCCACCAGCAACATGTGGGGGTTCCAATTTCTCCATATCCTCTCCCACAGTTACTGTCTGAAGTTTTAATTCTAGTCACCGTAGTGGGTGTGAAGTGGTATCTGATATGATTTTGATTTGTGTTTCCCTAATGACTAATGATATTGAGCATCTTTCCATGTGTTTGTTGGCCATTTGTATACCTCCTTCGGAGAAATGTCTATTCAAAGCCTTTGCTCATTTGTAATTCTGTGATTTTTCATCTTATTATTGAGTTGTTAAGAGTTCTTTATATATTCTGGAAACAAGACCCTTATCAGATACATGATTTGCAAATATTTTCTTCCAATTTATGTGTTGCCTTTTACTTTCTTTTTTTCTTTTTTTTTTTTTTTTGACGGGAGGGGAGGGGGGAGGTGGGGAGGGGAGGGGAAGGGAGGAAGGCAGAAGGACCACCTTTTACTTTCTTGATGGTTTCCTTTAAAGTTGTGGTCCCCAACCCCTGGTATCATTCAGAGGCCTGTTAGAGACTGGCCTAACAGGGGCCTAACAGGGACCAGGTTGCAGAGCTCTACTGGCCCCCTGCCCCATCCCACCCCACTCTATGGAAAAATTGTCTTCCATGAAACCAGTCCCTGGTACCGAAAAGGTTGGGGACTGCTGCTTTAACATGCAAAAGTTTTAAATTTTGGGCCAGGTGCAGTGGCTCACGCCTGTAATCCTAGCACTCTGGGAGGCTGTGGTGGGAGGATCGTTCAAGGTCAGGAGTTCGAGACCAGCCTGAGCAAGAGCGAGACCCTGTCTCTACTAAAAAAATAGAAAGAAAATAGCTGGACAACTAAAAATATATAGAAAAAAATTAGCCAGGCAGAGTGATGCATGCCTGTAGTCCCAGCTACTCAGGAGGCTGAGGTAGGAGGATTGCTTGAGCCCAGGAGTTTGAGGTTGCTGTGAGCTAGGCTGACACCATGGCACTATAGCCTGGGCAACAAATGAGACTTTGTCTCAAAAAAAAAGTTTTTAATTTTTATGAAGTCCAATTTATTGTTTTATCTTATTGCTTGAGCTTTTGCTGTCTTATCTAAGAAATCATTACCCAACCCAAGTTCATAAAGATTTACTCCTATGTTTTATTCTAAGTATTTTATAGTTTTAGTTCTTACACTTATATCTATGATTTATTTTGATTTTTGTGTATGATGTGAAGTAGAGGTCCAAATTTATCTTTTTGCATGTGAATTTCCAGTAGTCCCAGCACTATTTGTTGAAAAGACTATTTTCCCCCTGTTGAATTACTTTGGCACCTTTGTCAAAAATTAGTTAACCATAAGTGTAAGAGTTTCTTTCTGGACTTAATTCTAGTCCATTGATTTATATATCTATCCTTTTGCCACAGTCTTTTTTTTTTTTTTTTTTTTTGAGACAGAGTCTCACTCTGTTGCCCGGTCTAGAGTGCCGTGGCATCAGCCTAGCTCACAGCAACCTCAAACTCCTGGGCTCAAGCCATCCTCCTGCCTCAGCCTCCCGAGTAGCTGGGACTATAGGCATGCACCACCATGACCGGAGAATTTTTTATATATATATTTTTTTAGTTGTCCAGCTAATTTCTTTCTATTTTTTTTTTTTTTTTAGTAGAGATGGAGTCTCGCTCTTGCTCAGGCTAGTCTCAAACTCCTGAGCTCAAACGATCCATCTGCCTCAGCCTCCCAGAGAGCTAGGATTACAGGCATGAGCCACCACACCGGGCCCACACTGTCTTGATTACTGTAGTTTTATAGTAATATGAATTCTCCACATTTGTCCTTTTTAAAGATTGTTTTTGCTATTCTGGATCCTTTGCATTGCCATATACATTTTAGCATGAACTTGTCAATTTTTGTAAAAAGTCACCTGTGATTTTGATTGGGATTGTGTTGAATCTATAGATCAATTTGGGGAGTATTGCCATCTTAGCAATATTAAGTTTTGCAATCCATGAACATGAAAATGTCTTTCCATTTCTAGGCCTTCTCTAATTGCTCTAAATAATATTTTTGTAGTTTTCAGTTTCAAGTCTTATACTTTTCTGTTAAACTTACTAGTAAGTATTGTATTTTATTCTTTTTGGTGTTATTGTCAATGGAACTGGTTTCTTAATTTTACCTTTGGACTATTCATTGCTGGCATATAGAAATGCAATTGATTTTTGTATATTGAACTTGTATCCTGAAACCTTGCTGGACTCACTTATTAGTCCTAGCAGTTTGTTAGTGGATTCCTTAGGCTTTTCTATATACAAGATCATACCACCTACAAGTAAAGAAAGTTTTCTTCTTTTCCAACATGGATTTCTTTTATTTCTTTTTCTTGCTCAGTTGCCCTGGCTAGAAACCTCCAGTATAATGTTGGCCAGAAGTGGTGATAACAGACATCCTTGTCTTGTTCCTGATATTTAGGGGAAACATCTATTCTTTCATCATTAAGTATGATATTAGTTGAGGAGTTTTAGTAGATACCCTTTATCAGATTGAGGAAGTTCTTTTCTATTCCTTGTTGCTTGAGTACTTTTTATCACACGTGGGTATTGCCTCACCATCTTCGTGACTTAGCTGAAATGCTGCATTCTCAGTGAGGCCTACTTTGACCACCTTATTTAATGTATAACCTGTTTCCACCCATCATCACCCTATTCTATGTTGCTTTTTTTTCACTGTAGCTGTAATCTACAGTGAAATATATTGATTAATTTACTCATTTGTTAATTGTTTTTTTTTCTGCATCCATTTGCTCAAATGTAAGTTCCAGAAAGCCAGGCATCTTTTTCTGTTTTTTTTTTTTTTTTTAAACTAATATATCCCAAATGTCTCAAATACATAGGAGTTCAATGAATATTTGTTTTGTTTTGTTTTTTTGTTTGTTTGTTTTTGTTTTTTTAATTCATCTTCATACCATCTCTAATGAATATTTGTTGAGTAAATATATTAATGTAAAGTGCTTAGAGCAGTGTTTTTCAAATAGTAACTACTATATAATTTTTTTTTAATTAAAAAATTTTTTTTTATTTCAGCATATTACGGGGGGTACAAATGTTTAGGTTATGTATATTACCTTTGCGCCACCCAAATCAGAGTTTCAAGTGTGTCCATCCCCCAGACAGTGCACACCACACCCATTAGGTGTGTATATGCTCATCCCCTCCACCCCTCCCCCATCTGCCTGACACCCAATGAATGTTATTACTATATGTGCACACACTTAAGTGTTGATCACTTAATACCAATTTGATGGTGAGTACATGTGGTACTTGTTTTTCCATTCTTGGGATACTTCACTTAGTAGAATGGGCTCCAGATCCATCCAGGATAATACAAGAGGTGCTAGATCACCATTGTTTTTTGTGGCTGAGTAGAACTCCATGGTATACATATACCACATTTTATTAATCCACTCATGTATTGATGGGGACTTGGGCTGTTTCCACATCTTTGCAATTGTGAATCTCCCTGCAGTAAGAAAGCAATTCAAACACAGTACTAAGATCATCCTATTATGCAGATCCATAGGTCCTTGCCAAACATGCTCCTAAGCTTCCTGAGTGCTTTTTTCTTACATCATTGGGAGCTTTGGTTTCATTATTTATAAAGTAAGGAAAATAATATCTCCTTATTACTTCATAGATGGCATGAAAGTGAAATGAAATGATGTATGTGGTATTTGGTTCAAACTAGATAAAGTTTATGTCTCTCTCATGTAATAGTTTAGCACAATTAGGCCTCTCTGCTTCATGAGGTGGCCCAGGCATCATGTTCCTTCCATCCTGTTGTTCCTGCATCTCCTAAAGTATTGTCCATTTCATCATTTAGCTATTGCTGCACAACAAGATGCCACAAAACTTAATGGCTTAAATCATTTTTTTTTTTTTTTTACTCATGGTGATTTTTTAGGATCAGCAATTTGATCTGGGCACAGCTGTATGGTTCTTCTTGGTCTCACCTGAGATCGCTCATGCAGCTCTAGTCATCTGGTGGCTTGACTGGGGCTGGATAATTTAAGATGTCCTACTCACTTGCTGGCTGTCGACACCTTCCATGTGGTTTCTCATCATCAAAGAGGCTAACCAAGGTGTGTTTATATGGCAGTCACAGGGTTTCAAGAGAGAAAAAGTAGAAGCCACATGGCACCCTGAGATCTAGGCTTGAAACTCTGTTAATGTCACTTTCACGCCATTCTTTTCACCAAAGCAAGATGCAGGGTTGGAGAAAGATTTTTCCCTTTGGATGGGAGGAGCAACAAGGTCACATTGCAAAGGGGCATACATATATAAATGGGAAGAATCTGTGGCTATCATAATCTACCACACTCCTTCCTCCTCTATATGGTTGAAACTATCTCATGAGCACCACATTTGCATTTCAGCAGCTCATATCTAATTGCCAGAAATTAGTCATATAGCTACATTTAGCCTCTCTAGACCTACTGAATCAGAAATCCTGGGAGTAGGGCCCAGCATCAGCATTTTAACAAGCTACACAGGTGATCCTGATATACCCCTAAGTTTGAGAATCACTGTTATACTGAATACTGTGATGCTGGGCCCAAGTCCCTTCTTTAGGGGCAATGCACCCACCCTCAAGCTGCAGGGAATTGTGGCTACTGACATAGCTGTGTTCTTCACTGGGAATTGCCCTCAGCTTCAGGGACCTGCCTGCCCAAAGTTACACTCTCTACCAGTACATAGCTCATGGCCAATGACTGGATACAGGGATACAAAGGCCCAATCCCTTGTCTCAAATTGAGACAAGTTTAAAGAGCTTTCCCAATTCCAGAATTCTCCAGAAGTCATCTGAGGCCTCAGTTCTGACCACATTGCAGGCCAGCTTCTCCCTCTTCCCAATCCTGCCTTTCTTATTCCCTTACTCATGTATCTCTCAAGAGCACCTCCAATAAATCTTTTGCACGCAACTCTCTATCTCAGAGCCTGTTTCCAGGCAACTAATCCAAGACAAATTTGAAATGACACATGCACAAGGATAGTTTATATTAATAGAAGATTGGAAATGCCCGCAGTAGTAGACTGGTTAGATAAATTACACGGCCTGTGGAGAGAATTACAGACTGATATGAGAAGATCTCTGGAAATAATAATTACAGTAAAAGCTAATAAGTAAATAGCATTTACTTTGTACTAGGCACTGTTCAAAGGTCTTTATGTGTAGGTGTTATTATTGTGCCCAAGTAAAGATGAGTAGAGAATAGAACAAGGAAGAGTCTGCCCAGTAAATTCAATGACATATTTGAAGGTTCAGAGGTAAAGGCAGTCTTGGAATATATAAAAAATTGAAGAAAGTGTATAGTATGTTAGAAGCATAGAGAGTGAGTGGCAAAAAAAGACCAGAGATGAGGCTGGAGAGGATGGAACTGGGTGGATGAGGTTGCATGACTGGATGCCAGGGACCAGTTAGGAGGTTGTTATTCTTGTCCCAGCAGGAAGCAACAATGGCTTGGACAAGGATAGGGATGACAGGGAACAAATTCATGGAAATTCACAATATAAGGTTAATCCAATTTGATAACAGACATGGGAGAAAAAGGAGAAGCAGATTTGGTTTTATGTTTGTGCTAGTGGTGGGGGTGCTGTTCGGTGTTGGGTTTAGACATATTAAGTTGGGGATCCCTAATAGACATCCAGATGGAAATGTCAAGAAGACAGTTGAGTATGTGATTTTTAAATTCAGTCCAAAATGGAGATTGAGTTGGCAGTGTATGCATATTATTTAAAGGCATGAGACTAGATGAGCTCACATAGGATGTGTGAGTGTTGGTAGAGAAAGGAAGATGTCCGAGGATTGGAGATATATATATATATACATACACATGTATATACATAAAATACACACATAAATATGTTTAACAAGAGAATTAAAAGCTGAACCCTTGGGCTTACCACTTAGGAGGTCACAGTGACCTCAACAAGAGCAGTTTTGTGTAGCAGAGGCCGGATTATGATAGATTGGATAGTGAAAGTGGAGAAGGAAGACACAAAATGAGGCAGGGAGGGAGGAAGGAAGGAAGGAAGGTAGAAAGGAAGGAAAAAAGGGAGGAAGAATAGGGTGTGTGTGGAAAGAAGTCATTTAGAAAGCAGTACATAGTGTTCAATAACAAATTCCCCATTTAAAATAATATCTATGAAGATCATAACTATATGGCTTTGAGCAAGCTAGTTAACCTCTTCATCCAGTAGTTGTGAGTATTAAATACTTTAATACATTATGAAATGCATATGATAGTATCTGGTGCATACTAAGCACTCAAAAATAGAAATTCTCAAAATAAAATAGAAGCTATCATTATTTTTGGCATGATGGAACTATCATGGAGCCCCACACTCTCATAAGATAAAGAAGTGAGCCTGAACTTGAGATAGATTTTTAAAAATCTCATTAGTACCCAAAACATATACATAAATTAAACAAAGATTAGAGGAGTGCCACAAGGGTGAGAATTTGTATCCTTATTGCTTGTTGTTATTTGTCATCTTAATTACCATCAATATTGTTTAACAGGTAGCGTGGTCTCTTAGGGAAGCAGGGTGACTACATTTCTAACTGGATGTGAAATAAATACTCACTCCTGGGAGGTGTTATTTCTTTCAGCTCCAAGAAACCAGCTGGTGATATAAAAACAGTTAGAAAAAACTTCTAAAAGAACTCATTCTCTTTTTGTATGGGAACATTTTATTCACAAAAATATCATTTTAGTATCCATCTATTCAAGACTTTAAGAAGAGTTTGGTATTCCATGTACCGGGTCCCCATGTGCCATTCTGGCTAGAATGGATGCAAATGATTATTGAATAGTTTTTCTCATTTGAGAGGGAGTGGAAATGCTTTTTAAGAAAGTCAATGCAGATATTTTTCTAAAAGGAAATAAATCTTAAGGCAATTAATAGTTCTGTGAATGATAAACTTTATGCAGAAAAAGAAAATCACAGTTATAAGACCTCTATTTACATTTGTGCTGTCCAATACAACAGCCACTTGTGGCCTCTGAGCACTTACATATGGCCAGTAGAGCTCAGGAATTGAATTTATAATTTTATGTAATTGTCATTAATTTAAATTAAAAACAGATGATTGAGTTATTGGAAAACTTTTAAGTAAGTTTTTTTTTTTTTTTTTTTTTTTTTTTTGAGACAGAGTCTCACTCTGTTGCCCAGGCTAGAGTGAGTGCCGTGGCATCAGCCTAGCTCACAGCAACCTCAAACTCCTGGGCTCAAGCGATCCTCCTGTCTCAGCCTCCCGAGTAGCTGGGACTACAGGCATGCACCACCATGCCCGGCTAATTTTTTCTGTATATATTTTTAGCTGTCCATATAATTTCTTTCTATTTTTAGTAGAGATGGGGTCTCGCTCTTGCTCAGGCTGGTCTCGAACCCCTGAGCTCAAACGATCCACCCACCTCGGCCTCCCAGAGAGCTAGGATTACAGGCGTGAGCCACCGCGCCCGGCCTAAGTAAGTTTTGAACAACTTGGACATGTACATCTACTTTTTCTTTCTTTTCCTAGCAGGCTCTGTATTTATTTATTTAAAATTGTATATATTTAAGTTGTACAAAATGATGTTTTGATACATTAATACATATACATAGTGAAATGACTACTGTAGTCAAGCAAATTAACATATCCACCACCTCACATAGAACCTTTTTTTGTGTGTGGTAAGAGCCCCTAAAATCTACCTTTCTAGCAAATTTTCAGTATACAACATAATATTGTTAACAATAGTGCTTATACTGTACATGCTGTAGACGTATTTGTCCTACATAACTGCATCTGTCTATTTCCATCCCCTCCCCACCCATGCTAACCACAGTTCTACTCTCTGTTTCTATGTTTTTGACTTTTTTAAAGATTTCACATATAAGTGAGATGATGCAGTATTTTTCTTTCTGTGTTTGGCTTATTTCACTTAGCATAATGTCTTCTAGATTCATCCATGTTGTCGCAAATGGCAAGATCTTTTTGTAAAGAAAGATGCATTGTGTGTATATACTACATTGTGTATATATACTGAAATTTCTTTGTCCATTCATCTGTTGATATACACTTAGGTTGTTTCCGTAACCTGGCTATTATAACCAATGCTGCCGTGAACATGGAAGTGCAGATATCTCTACAAAGTGCTAATTTCATTTCCTTTGGGTATGCACCTGGCAGAGGGATTGCTGGGTCATGTTGTAGTTTTATTTTTAATTTTTTTGAGAAAACTTCCTAATATTTTCTGTACTGACTGTACCAATTTACACTCCCAACAGTGTGCAAAGGTTCCCTTTTCTTCACAACCTCACCAACACTTGTTATCTCCTGTTGTCTTGGTAATAGCTATCCTAACAGGTGTGAGGTGATATTTCATTGTGGTTTTGCAAGCCAGAAGGGAGTGAGATGATATATTTAAAGTTTTTTTTTTTTTTAAGCTACCAATAAAGAATACTATACTCAGAAAATCTCTCTTTCCCAAACAAACAAAAGCTGAGGGAGTTTATCACTAGTAGACCCACCTCATAAGAAATGTTAAAGGGGCCGGGTGCGGTGGCTCACACCTGTAACCTAGCACTCTGGGAGGCCGAGGCGGGAGGATCACTCAAGGTCAGGAGTTTGAGACCAGCCTGAGCAAGTGCGAGACCCCGTCTCTACTAAAAAATAGAAAGAAATTATGTGGACAACTAAAAATATATAGATTAAAAAAACTAGCCAGGCATGGTGGCGCATGCCTGTAGTCCCAGCTACTCGGGAGGCTGAGGCAGGAGGATCGCTTAAGCCCAGGAGTCTGAGGTTGCTGTGAGCTAGGCTGACACCACGGCATTCTAGCCAGGGCAAAAGATCGAGACTCTGTCTCCAAAAAAAAAAAAAAAAGAAATGTTAAAGAGCGTTCTTCACGTTGAAATGAAAGAACACTAAACAGCAACACAAAAGCATAAAAGTATGAAACTCATTGGCAACAGTAAATATATAGACAAAAAATTAATACTGTATTACTATAACAATCGTGGGTAAATCAATTGTAATCCTCGTAAAAATGTTAAAATGAAGTATTAATAACAACCATAACTAAGTAATGTTAATGGATAATTATAAGTAGTTGTAAATTGTGACATCAATAGCATATAACATGGGGAGAGGAGAGGTAAGAGTAGATAGTCCCTGCATGCAAGGGGAGCTAAGTTGTTAGCTTCAAATCTATTGTTATAACCATAAGATATTTTATGTAAACTCCTTGGTAACAACAAAGAAAATACCTACAAAAGTTCACAAAAAAAGAGAAAAAAAAAATCAAAACCTAGCAATACAAAAAAGCAAAAGACAGCAAGAGAGAAAAAGGGACAAAAGAACCACAAGACAAACAAAAAACAGTTAACAATACAATAGTAAATCCTTCCTTATCAATAATTACTTTAAATGTAAATGGACTAAACTCCCCAATGAAAAGATACAGAGTGGCCAAATAGATTAAAAAACAAAACAAAACAAACAAGATCCAACTATATGCTACCTATGCTACTTTAGATTCAAGGACACTTACTGGCTGAAAGTGAAAGGATAAAGAAAGATATTCCATGCAAATGATAACCAAGAGACAGCAGGCGTGGCTATACTTACATCAGACAAAGTAGACTAAGTCAAAAACTGTCTCTAGAGACAAAGAAGGTCATTACATAATAATAAAGAGTCAATTCAACAGGAAGACGTAACAATTATAAATATTATTATTTTTTTTTTTTTTTGAGACAGAGTCTTACTCCATTTTCCGGGCTAGAGTGCTCTGGCGTCAGCCTAGCTCACAGCAACCTCAAACTCCTGGGCTCAAGCAATCCTTCTGCCTCAGCCTCCCAAGTAACTGGGACTACAGGCATGTACCACCATGCCCGGCTAATTTTTTCTATATATTTTTAGTTGTCCAGCTAATTTCTTTCTATTTTTTTTTAGTAGAGACAGGGTCTCGCTCTTGCTCAGGCTGGTCTCAAACTCCTGAGCTCAAATGATTGGCCGGCCTCGGCCTCCCAGAGTGCTAGGATTACAGGCGTGACCCACCATTCCCGGCCAATTATAAATATTTATGCACCCAACATTAGAGCACCGAAGCACATAAAAAGAATATTGACAGATCTAAAAGAAGAAATTGAAAGGAATACAATAGTAGTAGGAAACTTCAATATACCACTTTCAATATAGAGTATCCAGAGGAAAAAAACCAATCAAGAAGTATTAGAGTTGAACAACAGTATAGACAAAATGGAATTAGGCACATTTGAAAAAATTATAGTGAAATATCTGGGAATTTGTCCTAAGGAAATATCAAAATACAGAAAAAGCTTTATGCAAGATAAAATTCACAGCAGCTTCATTTGTAATGAGGAAACATTAAAAATAATTTGAGTGCACAATAATAGAGATGGTTGGGTAAGTTATAGAACATTATTTTAATTGAATATCACAAAATTATTAAGAATATTTATGGGCCGGGCGCGGTGGCTCACGCCTGTAATCCTAGCACTCTGGGAGGCCGAGGCGGGTGGATCGCTCAAGGTCAGGAGTTCGAGACCAGCCTGAGCAAGAGCGAGACCTCGTCTCTACTAAAAATAGAAAGAAATTATATGGACAATTAAAAATATATATATAGAAAAATTAGCCGGGCATAGTGGCGCATGCCTGTAGTCCCAGCTACTTGGGAGGCTGAGGCAGGAGGATCGCTTGAGCCCAGGAGTTTGAGGTTGCTGTGAGCTAGGCTGACGCCACGGCACTCACTCTAGCATGGGCAACAAAGTGAGACTCTGTCTCAAAAAAAAAAAAAAAAAAAAAAGAATATTTATGATACATAGCAATATGTAAAATGTTTGTCACCCAATGCTAAATGAATAATGCAGAATACAAAATTTTATTTGTATTACATTTGAACAAATTTAAAATTATATATACATATAGACATTACCTGGAAAGGGACATGAGAAAAGAATAATTAATGTGTTAGGTTAATGGAAATTTGTGTACATTTCTTTATAAAAGGGGACATTATTTTGTATACTATTTTATAAAATATTACAATTACATTGTAAATTTTATAATTGTTATATTATAGACATTACAACTTATGCTAATGATTGTATAATAAATATATAATGGATCAGAAAAATAGGTTAGTGTGAGCAGAAAAATTTTAAAATTTCTTTTAGTAATTAAAGATGTTTCCAGTAAGTCACAATATTTAGACTGAATTAATTGGGTCTCTTCACGTATTATAGAATGAAGCTTCCCTTCCTTCTAAAAGTGTAACAGGGCCACATGTTCTTTTCAGGGTCACATAACCCAGACAGAATCCTACTTTCTATATATTCTGTTGGTGGTTTTAGGAAAAAAGGAATCTGAGAAGCATTTGGAAATGTGATGCTTTGATTGTTCGGAGGAAGACCAGGTTAAGACTGTCAGAAGCATTTCCAGATATGTGAAGAGCAGCACTGCTCACAAAGAGAGAAAAAGGGATGTCACCAAGAGGGTAATTTTGTGCTAATGGAGGTGACAGCACCATGACGTTTCTCTTTCTTTTCCCGACCAGATTTTTCATTTTCCTTGTTCCAGTTCATTTTGACAGTGATGTGCAGCCTAATTACTTTTTTTGGCATGGCTTTAATTGAGGCCCTTTATCCCTTGATTAAACTCAACATTACATAATTGTTTGCGGTTTTTCCTTTTTAACCCCTTCCGATAACTGCTTTAGTCGGTGAATTTCTACTGACTTTGAAAGCAAAAGGTATTCATTTTCCTACATTTTAGGGTCTAAATGACCTTGACTAATCAGTTAATCAGCAAGACTTGAAGCAGGGTTATAAAAATGTTATTAGCATATGCAAATCATTAATCATTTCTATATTATAATGCATCTGATCTATACCACTTGATAAACCTGACTTTAGAGGAGAATTAAGTGACACAGTTTGAATACTGAAGAACGATGGTTTGTTTTAATATATTAACCTTGGAATAATTTTTAAGTGATAGGCTTGCAGGTGCTGACACTTATTCTTTCCTTACATTTACATAATGTGCAGGATTAATTTTTATTCACTATTTATAATCAGCATTGCTCAAGCTGGAATGTTAGTGTTTTAGAGGCAGTTTCACTTAATGTAAAGAGAGTGGGCCTTGGAATCAGAGAATCCAGCGTTCTGATCCAGTCTCTACTATGTCATGCTTTAAGGCAAGTTACCTAACCTCTTTGATCTTTAGTTTCCTCATCTTTAAAATGTGGGTACTATCACATATCTCATTGCAATGTTGGGAGCATTAAATTAGCTAAAGCATGAAACCACATAGACTCTGCTAGCACATAATAGGCTCTCGGTTAACAGCAGCTATAGCAAGCATTAGACTCCACTGAGATTGTTACTCTGCTTTAATAAGACATTCTGAGACACTGAAGAGCATCCAGAAAAGAGAAATAAAAATCTTGGGGTAGAAAAATAGGTCATTCTCAAGCAAGTTTTAAGAAATAAAAGGAATTAAAATTGCTTGAAATGGATGTATGACAATTGAAAGCATTATCTAATAGCCTTTTTCAAATACAGGAACAGGCATTATGAGGACAAAAAGGAGTTCATGCCTCTCCATTTCTACTCTGGATAGAAGAAAAATAATTTAAGCTTAAATTGCAACAAGAGATTTAGGCTACCATTTTAACTGTGAAACCTTAGAACTGATTCTAGGAGTGATTTCAGAATTTCTTGGATGGACATGGGTGGTTGCCTACAAAATGTCCATTCCCCCTTCTTTTTTTTTTTTTTTTTTTTGAGACAGAGTCTCACTGTGTTGCCCAGGCTAGAGTGAGTGCCGTGGCAGTCAGCCTAGCTCACAGCAACCTCAAACTCCTGAGCTCAAGGGATCCTCCTGTCTCAGCCCGCTGAGTAGCTGGGACTACAGGCATGTGCCACCATGCCTGGCTAATTTTTTTCTATATATATTTTTAGCTGTCTATATAATTTCTTTCTATTTTTAGTAGAGATGGGGTCTTGCTCTTGCTCAGGCTGGTCTCGAACTCCTGAGCTCAAACGATCTGCCCACCTCGGCCTCCCAGAGTGCTAGGATTACAGGTGTGAGCCACCACACCCAGCCCCCCTTCCTAATAGTACATAAATTCTCCTTTGCTTATCTATCCCTCCTTCATGCTGCCCAAGAGTTTTGGGGAGGGAAGCTCACCCTTCTTTTTCTTACAGGGTGGATCCCAGTTGCCTTACATTAATGAATACAGACATCATCCCTATGGTTATAGGATTTAAGATGCCCAATCAGAGTGAATTTCAAGACTCTTGTTTGAATTGCTGGGAAATAAGTTCTCTTTCTTCAGAATGGTCACTGTGATGTTCAGATGCCAAGCCTGGAACTATGGCAACCATTTCAGGATTATGAAGGGAGTCGGCCTAATGGAGGAAAAGTAGAGAAACCAGAAGAAATTAGGATCTTAGTGACATTGCAGAGCTAACCAGTCAAACTAACTGTTGCCCACCTGATTTTTGGACTTTCCAGATACATGAGCCCAAATCCCTTCTGTTGCTCAGGTTGATTTCTCTTATTGCTACAGGAGTTCTAATGGACACACAGAGGCCAACCGTTCTGAAGTTTTGCCTCATTTTCAAGTATGTTTGTATTTTTTCTCCCCCAAACATTCTAAGGAGTAGTGGTTACGAGTTCTGTTTATTTTGGATTTCCTACCACACCTAATAGCAAATCCTTTGTGCAGTAGACCCTCCAGAAATGTTTGTTTACTGAGGATCACGCTGGGTGGCCCATCTTCAAATCATATTGTATCTATGATTCTCAGCAGGTGCACAGATTGGTTTTTAGGTTATCTTCAAACCCTTTCCCCACACTGGGATATCACTATCATTATCTTTCAGACTGGGAAAATGGTTTCAGTAAATGAGTTTGCTACCTCTCATTTAGCTCTCTGCCACTCCAGCATTAGCCAGAACCTAGACTGTCTGGAAAAAAAATAAAAGGTTTTAGGGGAATTCTACTGAAACCATCACAGCAGTCATAGCTCATTTTTAGGAGGTGCTAAATATCTATGGAACTAAAGCTTGCAACTCCCAGAACTCTTGGAAATTAATATTTTAATTCAACTTTATGCATGACTTGCTATTTGAAGTATTACATGTAATAGAAAAACCGAACTGTTGGCTAATTCCCCTTCAAATAGCTCGTGATGTTAGCATTTGAAATACATCTATAGTAGAAAAAGTTATGTGTGGTATAAATGTGATTAGCGTAGTTCATCACATGCCATGGGCTTCAAAAATCAGTGTTGGGTGAATGTCAAATCCTGATCCTGTGTGTGATCCTATAATGTCCTGCTATTCCTAGATATTTGAGCATCCCTGTCATTGTCATGTTTCTTCCAGCCAGTCTTCTGATAAAGCTAAAGCCATGGGCTTTCTCTTCCTTCTCCCAAATAAAATCTTGTGACCAAAAGCTTTTGTAACTAATTCATTTTTAAATTATGTAATAATAATTTTTTTTTTTGAGACAGAGTGTCACTGTCACCTTGGCTAGAGTGCAATGTTGTCATCATAGCTCACCGCAACCTCAAACTCCTGGGCTCAAGTGATCCTCCTGCCTGAGCCTCCTGAGTGGCTTGGACTGCAGGCACATGCCACCACACCTAGCTGATTTTTTTATTTTTTGGAAGGCAGAGTCTCACTCTTGCTCAGGCTGGTCTCAAACTCCTGACCTCAAACAATCCCCTCTTTGGCTTCCCAGAGTGCTAGGGTTACAGGCATGAACCACCTCACCCAGCCTTATAATAATAATTGAGTGAATTCTTTCTCTCTCTGAATCCACTTCGGCATTACAAAAGCTATCTCTGTCATTTCCCTTTGAAACAAATGTGCACATTTTTAATCACAATTCCATCCTTTCCCCAGTTTGGAGGCACATCTATTTCAGATGAGAAGTTGAGGGACTTGGGACAGGTTACAGAAAATGTCCTGGTTTATAAGACTCATTGTATTAATAGAATTGAAGTTCTTTGTGTTTTCATGGAAAAAATAAAGAGCAAGGGCTGACAAAGTGCAGGATTATTGCCAAGTTCTTGACCTTTTAAAGACTTGCAAAGATGGGAATGTGTTCTCAACATAGTGAGGATTCAAGGCTATGAAGAAAAATGAAACTGTCAAATCTGACAGTGATTTTTCATCACAGTGTCTGCAATCCCTTTCTGAAGCCATCCAACAGCTTTCAGTAAGATACTGTATTAATTATATTCTTAAGTATTTTTCCTTGCTCCCCATTTCTAATAACCTACCTGGTTTCCTGGCTGCACGTCCCCTTCCCCCATACCAGCTGCAGCCTCCACTCTAAATAACAGCTGACACTCCTATAATATATATCATATATGAACCACTATTCTAGCCACTGCATCTATTAACATTATAACAACTCAATCCTTATAACAACCTTAGGAAGAAGGTACAATTCTTACTCTATTTTACAGATGGGAAAATTGATGCCCAGAAAGTTAAGTAATTTGTTCAAGTCATACAGCTAGCAAGTGGCAGACCAGGATTTGAACCCAGGCAGACTAGCTCTAGGAGTCTACACTTTTAGCTACTGTGCTCCACAGTCTCACAACTGACCTCAGGTTCTGAGATCGAACTGACCAGTGAATGGGAAAAATTACAAGGCTAGATCAGCAACCTGTTGGCCTGCAGCTCAGACTTGATCTGCTTTGACTTGGACCTCAGTTTCCATGACTGAGTCTGTGTTTCAACCTCACCTCTTACTCTCCCAAGCTATAATCTCTGCCTAGTATAGCTAATCCTTTGAAATCTATATCTGGGACAGAATTCCCAGGACCTGGGTTTAGAGCTATGCGATCCTAGCTTGCTAGGCATTCTTGGCCTCCTTGCCAGCTTGCAGACTCTGCTGCCTGTTTCTGCCTGTTGCCCATCACCAGGCCTCTGCTTGCCTGACTTGGCCAGTCTTTAACCAGTTTATTAACGATCTATTTCTCTCAGGGCTGACAGGACAGCTCTCTGGACTTGCTTCATGCCTGTGGGCTGGGACTGTCTTGACTGCTGACTTGCCTAATGAGTCTGTATTGTTTATGGCTTTTGTCATCCTCAAAAATGACCCACCCAGCCTCAGGTCTGACCCTTCTTTTTTGCTGTTTCGCATTTCTCTTCTGGAGGAGGTCTTCATCTACCTCCACCAAACTTTCTTCTGTCTTTCCACCTTTCTTATGAACCACATCATTTTCTGTCTTCTCTCCATTTTGCTTATTTTCTCAACTTTTCATTATATTGCCTTTTTTTGTTTCTCCTACAAACATCTTATATCCCTCTTTTTGATTTACCTTTTGAATTCCCTCTATTCATTTCAATTTGCACATGGTCTTCTACTACTACCTGGTTTGGAATCACCAATTTTCTAAGACAATAAGTTTTCACCTCCTTTCTATATGTTAGAAAGACATCCCTGCTTTAGAGTCATATTTATCTGATGTGCAACTTTCAGAGCCTTGGTTTCCTTACCTATGAAATAGGTTTAATAACCACAGAGATGATGTAGGCATTGCACAGAATCATCTATTGAAAAGCACTTTGAAGACTATATCACACTAAATGAATGTTAGGCATTATTAGTGCAAAGAATACTACACAGTCTTTAAAATATGGGGCTGGGCGTGGTGGCTAATGCCTGTAATCCTAGCACTCTGGGAGGCCGAGGCGGGAGGATTGCTTGAGGTCAGGAGTTCAAGACCAGCCTGAGCAAAAGCAAGACCCCAGCTCTACTAAAAATAGAAAAATTAGCTAGGAGTTGTGGTTTGTGCCTGTATTCCCAGCTACTCGAGAGGCTGAGGCAGGAGGATTGCTTTAGCCCAGGAGTTTGAGGTTGTAGTGAGCTATGATGATGCCACTGCACTCTAGCCCAGGCAACAGAGCGAGACTCTGTCTGAAATAAATAAACAAATAAATAAAAATAAAAATAGCCGGGCGCGGTGGCTCACGCCTGTAATCCTAGCACTCTGGGAGGCTGAGGCGGGTGGATCGCTCGAGGTCAGGAGTTCGAGACCAGCCTGAGCAAGAGTGAGACCCCGTCTCTACTAAAAATAGAAAGAAATTAGCTGGACAACTAAAATATATATATATACAAAAAATTAGCCGGGCATGGTGGCGCATGCCTGTAGTCCCAGCTATTCGGGAGGCTGAGGCAGGAGGATCGCTTGAGCCCAGGAGTTTGAGGTTGCTGTGAGCTAGGCTGACGCCACGGCACTCACTCTAGCCCGGGCAACAAAGCGAGACTCTGTCTCAAAAAAAAAAAATAAATAAAAAAATAAAAATAATATAAAATATGGAAAAGTAAGTGATTTCTACTCAGCATCATAAACCAACCCAGGAATTACCTCACTCTATTCCTGTTCTCCAATCTTTATAGCAGATGTTGATATATAGAGCAGAAAGAACGAAATGCATTAGGAAACCTAACAACTTGTAATAGCCATAGGCATTACTAATAGATATACAGGTCTCCGGAGGCTCTCAACATCTTTGTCAAATTCTTTAGTACCCTTGTCAAGTTCCCTGCTTTCTTCACTAGACTGGGAATAAAACTTTTTCTTAGATTAAGCCAGAGATTGCAAACTGGTGGTTTACTAGTTAAATTTGGTTCAGATATACTTCATTAGACAGAACAGTAATCTTCTTAAAAAGTTGCATATAAATGTATTTAGATAATATTGTAGGTCAGGTTCTCCCAGAAGCAGACTCTGAGCCAAGGATTTGGGTACAAGTGATTCATTTAGAAAGTGCTCCCAAGAGAAACTGATAAGCGGATCATGAAACAGAATACAAAATGGAGAAGCCCAACAAGGGCATGATTTCAGGTGAAGTCTCAGGCACCCTGATCCCATAAGGAGCACTGAAACATAAATGATACTTCAGAGTTTATTGTGCCTAGAGTTAAAGGGAAGGGCTTTTATATATCCCTCCCGCCCCCTTTGGCTAGGGATGGCCAGGAACAGGGAGGTCATAGTCTCCGGGCACTTCCCCTGTCATCAGCAATTAACTCCACAGCCCAAGAACAAGCCTCTGAAGAGCATAGTGGTGAAATATTAGCAGCAAAGCATGTAGGAGCTGGGGGATGGGCATACAGTAAAAAGTGATCTGACGGTTCTAGTTGAAGGACCAAAAAGGTCTACTACAGATAGGGTACACGATCTCCAGTTTGCCACAGTTCCACCATTCCCAATACTTACCCTTGGCCAGCTGCAACTCCAGGGTTTTTATAAGGGAGGGGCTTAGGTATGGCACTGTGGTTGGAAGTAGGGCGCTGTTTTGAGACTGTGCTTACTTAGCATTTTATACAAGATGAAAAAAAAACATAACTTGCCCATATCTGAGACTGGAGAACGTAATGGGGATGAGGGGAGTTTGTGTTAATGTCTGCCTCCCCAAGACCCCCTCTTGTCTTCACCACCACATTTGGCCACTTCATTATTTGTCCCAGCCCCATATAGGTATTTCAGCTTGGAGACAACGTAACTGTGTGATAGAAGATTGATGGGATGGTGGAATGTTAGATCTGAAAAGACTTAGATCATTTGGACCCCTCCTTCAACTTTACAGATCATGAAAGAAGTCTCCAAGTTGTGTCATAGAGTTAGTGGTGCCAGACACAGTGTAGCACCTATGTCTGCTGACACTCATGGGTTTACTTAGTCTAGGGCTCAGCTTCATTCAGTGCTTCTGCGTATGGGTTACTGTTATACTAGGCTGACTTCACAGAGAGATTGGGTTGGATAAACTTATTAAATTGCAGAGCACAATGTAAATGTTTAAGTGTGGTTATGACCTCAAGAAATATCTTGTCCTGCTGAAACTGATGAGCTTTGAGGGGCAGCAGCTACAGGTTATTACACAGAAAATGGAGGGCATTAAACCTAATTCTCTGTATGATACCTTTCTAATATCTCCTAAATGTGTTTTATATCCTTAACGTTGCCCACAAACTCATCGATAAAGGTCTTGCTTGATTTTAGTTCACTGGAGCTGATGACTGAGGTAGCTAAGGAAATTGGCTTATCCTTCACATTTTAAAAACATAAATGGCTCTATAATTGTAATCTTCTGAACTGTGCTGAGCATCGGTTTGTTGAGCATACATCCCTAGAATCATGGAAATGCCAGTTCAATGAGATAATGCCCAAACTAACATTTAGAGCCATGTTTGGCATAAAGAAAGTAGTCAATAAAGTTTTTAAACAAAATTATAGAAAGTGCTAAGGGCTTCTGATTTGGGTTGGAGGAATATCTTGAGATGATTTTCATTTTAATATTTCTAACATCTACATGAGAAGTAAGAAACTCAGCCTGGCTGCTTGTTGGAACAATTCTTGAGAGGAGACCCAGGGAGGTCAGGCTGAGTGGTGGACATCCTTAGAACCTGAACCCAGGACAAAGGAGACTGGTGATGAACTAGAAGACAACTTTGTGGGATGAAATATGAGGACCTAGGGTGACTGATGGGCTGAAGCTGGTATTGGGTGGGAGGAAGGGGAACCTGGGAAGGCATTACAGGGGGTCAGAGCAAGAGAGGCAGAGTAGAGATTGGAGGGGGAGACTCAGGACTCCCAATTCCAGCTGTTTTGTAGCATGATAAACCTGTCCTTCCCTGGAGAGGGAGCTAAAAGCAGCAGGCTCTGGCCTGAATGATGGAGGATCACACATTTGAAAATCTGGAAGTCAAGCATCTTGCAAACCCGAAGGTTGTTCTGGGCAGCTAGCAATTAGCCTGGTGTGAAAAGCTCTCTCACTTATCTGTCTTCATGCTTGACATCTGATAGAGTCATTCAATTCACATCAAGCTCACTGACAAATGATGGTGGGTATGATTTATTTGGCTCTTAAACAATACAATTGCAACCCACATATATGGTCTCTTTCCCTTCCCCTTTAGCTACAGGGACAAGCAGAAGATTCTATATCACCAGAGCTATTTCCTAGCATCCTGAGTCTTTTCGTCTGTTCCCAGCTCTCCACTAGCCACCCTTCTCCTTCTGCTGGTGTTTCTGAGGTTTGGTACATATGATGGGCTGAGCCAGTATGAGGTGGTTCAAAACTCTCTTTTTTTTCCCCCACTGACCACTGAATTGCCCTAAGACCATCATACCAGGCCAGACAGGTAGAGGCAAGTTTTATTTATGGAAGGGTTAAGCAATTTTAGCATAAGTTTATAAGGAAGGAAGGTGAAGAGTTAATTCCTCCCTCCCCTGGATGGTGGGATGGTGAGAAGGAGTGGCTTCCTTTTTTTGCAATTCCCTGTATAAGGTACAAACAGTCCACTTCCTTTTAATAGGCCTATTATACCAAGCACAGACCTAATTCCTAAAGCACATTCTCTTAACAGGCTGGAAATACTCCTTTCTGAGGAAGGAGAGATTTCTTCAATTAGCATAGAGTCTTGTTCCAGGCCCTTGGAGTCAATGAGCCCTCATTGATTGTGTAGCAGTGCATTGGATTTCTGTTCTACTCTCTTCCCATACCTACCAAAATGACAAAGCACCTGTATTAGTCTTTAATGGCCAATTCCTTTTTTATAGCATAAAGGACTCTGGGTTAGACTACATTCTTTCAGTTCAGCAGTGGGAATTGTTTTAACTCTTCTTTGCATCTGCAGCACGCTACATGCAAAAAATATTTCATAAATGTTACTTATGACAATAATGAATAAGGGAGACTGACTTAGGTCTTTTGGTATTCATTACTCTCATTTCTCCATTGCCAGTCTCTCTCTGGAGAGCACTGGTTTTAGATTAAATTGCAAAATAGACCAAGATATCCTAAGTCATCTTTGCTCTTTGTGCTTGCTGCCTCCCCTCATCAGTGGCAGAAGGACCTCATTTCTGAGACCCTGATAGTCCTATTCCTCTGTAGTAAAATCTGCTCTTGGTTATCTATAATAAAGTAGAATTAATAAGAGCTTAAAGAGTTATCCTTCCTAAGCCTGTGGTTAGAACAGAGATTACTGACTAAAATTCCCACTGGAGAGACAGATGACTTAAACAAGGAAAGTGGGCAGTTGAAGCCGAGTGGAGAGCTCATAGTAGTCTAGAGGGACAGCTGCTGCTCATCCCCAGCCAACAGTGACAAGGAGGAAATGCTGGCCCAGTATTCCCAGGCATTACAGTTTTTCAAGAAAAACTGGAAAGTTAGATTTTAGATGAAATCTCCAAATTTTTTAGTCAGTTATATAGCATACCATTTTGGTAAATTATAATATAAGCACACAACCCCACTCCTAGCTATCTACCCAAGAGAAAGTGGGTAGGTCCATAAAAAACCACGTATAAGAATTTTCACAACTTTATTCATAAAATCCAAAAATGAGAAACAAGCCAAATGCTCTTTGTCAAGTGCTGGCTCCCTAAATTATCACCAAAGCCACCTGTTAGGAAGACAAAGCTGAGTCAAGAACTATTAATATCTTGACAGAGTCTTTGTGGTGTCTCAGCGTGGGAAGGACAAAGTCAGGATATTTATTGAGGTTTTGAAGTCTGCTTTAAGGTGGGTCTTTCAGTGTAAGAGGGTGGGTCTTGGTTAGGACTGGGAAAGGATATGATATAGTACTTTAGGATTGGTAGACACAGCAAGGCAAGGCAAAGGGTTTAAAGAGACTAGGGGTATAAGTTACTTTTTGTTGCTTTCTAGTGAAGAGTTTCTTTCAGGAAGTTCCTGGAATGAATAATCAAGTGGTTTGTGACTTTTATCTTCCTTGACAAGTTTCTTAAAATAGTCAAATTATCCTGATGATGCCAGAGGAATAGTAAAGTCATGTTAATGTAGGTAGCAAGCTATATGAATGTAGACAATTTGGGTTCTCATCTCCAATAAGAGAATGAATGAATGGTGGTATATTTATAAAATCTAATATTACTCAGTAATAAAAAATGAACAAACTTTGCCTATCCACAATAGCATGGATAAGTCTTACCAGCATAATGATGCGTGAAAGAAGCCAGATGCAAAAGAGAACACACTGTGTGTTATGTTCGAGAATATATATAAAGTTCAAGAAAGGCAAAAATAATCTACAGATAAAAGCCAAAATAGTGGTCACCCCTGGGAAGGTTGGTCAGGTGGTAGTTGTGAAATTACCTGGGAAGGAGCACAAGGGAACTTTATAGAGCATTGGAAATATTGTATATCTAGGTGGTGATTACATGGATACATACACACACACACACACACACATATTCATTACACACAGACACAAAATCTTTGAGCTCTATGCCTAAAATTAGTATACTTTATGCACTTTAATATATATGTTTTACCTCAGTTGAAAACATATGTGTATACAAAATAGCACAATTCTTTAAGAACACATTCAAATAAAAAGATAGGCATTATACACATTAAAACTGCTGTCCATGGTGGGGGTGAAGAGAAAATAGGAGTGAGGTATGGGGATAAAAGGAAATCATTAAAACAAATAAGAAAGGGACTTTGTAAGAATCAAAGGTAAATTATAATAGTTTAATGATTCACTCAACTCTCTCCTCTTGAGATCTAAAATTATGTATATTTAAAAGATAAGTTTTTAAATCGTAAAATCAATTATAAAATGTACATGTGTCAAATATTTTATTTAATTCATTAATGAGGATACCAGTAAGATGTTACAACCAATTCAAAAGAAAATTTAAGGAGCAGAAACTTACACAAAAGGCTAAAGAATTCTGAAATGGCCAGGCGTGGTGGCTCACACCTGTAATCCCAGCACTCTGGGAGGCCAAGGCGGGAGGATCGCTGGAGCTCAGGAGTTCAGCCTGAGCAAGAGCAAGATGCTGTCTCCATTAAAAATAGAAAAATTACTAGCCTGAGCAAGAGCGAGACCCCGTCTCTACTAAAAATAGAAAGAAATTATATGGACAACTAAAAATATATGTAGAAAAAATTAGCCAGGCATGGTGGCGCACGCCTGTAGTCCCAGCTACTTGGGAGGCTGAGGCAGGAGGATCACTTGAGCCCAGGAGTTTGAGGTTGCTGTGAGCTAGGCTGATGCCACGGCACTCACTCTAGCCTGGGCAACAGAGCGAGACTCTGTCTCAAAACAACAACAACAACAACAACAAAAGAATTCCAGAATGAATTTCCAGATAGAAGCAAAACAGATCTATCCACAAAACAGAACTATCTATCTATCTAGATGCAATATCCAATTGCATTTCACTGGACATGATTAATTTGCATGTCTCTGGACAAGAATAACATATCAGTTTTCTATGACTAACAGAGTTATAAAAAAGCTCAAAGACAGTGAAAGGGAGAAATAACCTGGAGGAGTGAATGACAGCAAATACCTACCATTCGAAGTCTGTTTATATTTTTCTGAACACATACACGCACACACATTGAAAGCCCTGGCTTCAGCATGATACAATTCATCCATGTAACAAAAAAAACCTTGTACCATAAATATTTGAAAGTAAAAAAAAAAATTAACACTAGGCAGTCTGAGAAAAAACATATGTGCAAGCCTATTTTAGCCCAGAAACCTCAAATTTTCAAGTGCTGGTTTAGAATGTTAAAATTTTAGAGTACAAAAGGATCTCAAAGGTCATCTATTTTAAAAAGGCCCCCAGCTGTAGCAATGGTACTTTCTTGTATATTCTTGGCCACCAGTCAGCAAGAGGGTTCCATTTTAAGAGACAGCCTGGCTTTCCAAATGTTCAGAAATCACCCCACCTCAGCGACCTCCCTTTCTGCTGGGATGGCTGGCCCTCATTCTGAAATCTGGCTTCATTGTGTCATTAAAAGGAATCTTATATGAGAGGTATTTGTGTGGACTTCTGATAAAATATCAAGATGTCTTTTTCATGGCCATTTGACTTATTAGGTTTCTGACTTAGGCGGTAAGATGAGATGCAGCCCAATTCTTGATCAGCCAGAAGGAAAGGCAGAAAACTCTCAATTTCACAAAAGGAACAAAGCTTCATTTATAGCACATCACTGTTCATGATAGAATTTCATGAGTCAGTCGATAAGGATAATTAAACTGTGTAGGTTAAGGACTAGACACAACCATTCAACCTCCTGAAAATCCATTAGACAAAAGCTTGAGAAACATTATTTAAAAGCTGCAGTATTTAATTGTTGGTGCATTACTTTCTTGCTGCTAAACAATGTTGAGAAAATAATAAAAACCCAAACCTTCAGCAACATTACTTCATCAAAAAAAATCAACTTCAAAACATAGCAATAATAATAAAAAAAAAATTCACTGTGTGACTTCCCTACTTTTGTACTTTGCTCCTGTTGTTTCTTCTTGCTGGGCTGGCTTCTCCAACTCCTGTCCTCAAGCAATCCTCCAGCCTCGGCCTCCCAAAGTGCTAGGATGATAGGTGTGAGCCACCACGTCCCACCTGGTTTCTCAGCTCTTCAAAATCCTGTTCTGGGAATTTCTCTCTGGGGATTGCACTGTGCTAAACTTTTTCCCCAAACTGAATCCTTTTAGCAATTTTTTTTTTTTTCTTTTTTTGAGGGACAGGGTCTCACTCTGTTGCCCAGGGCGGATTGCTGTGGCTATTTACAGGTGCAGTCATAGCACACCACAGCCTTGAACTGCTGGGCCCAAGTGATCTTTCTGCCTCAGCCTCCCAAGTAGCTGGGACTACAGGGGCATGCCACTGTACCTACTTTTAGCACTTTTAATGCATAGTTTCTTCTAGCACTTTAAAAAATATCAACTTCCCAGCCTGAGCAAGAGCGAGACCCCGTCTCTACTAAAAATAGAAAGAAATTATATGGACAACTAAAAATCTATATAGAAAAAATTAGCCGGGCATGGTGGCGCATGCCTGTAGTCCCAGCTACTCGGGAGGCTGAGGCAGTAGGATCGCTTAAGCAGAGGAGTCTGAGGTTGCTGTGAGCTAAGCTGACGCCACGGCACTCACTCTAGCCTGGGCAACAAAGTGAGTCTCTGTCTCAACAACAAAAAAAAAAAATATCAACTTCATTTGAATTATTATTCACGTATAATAAAATGCAATCATATGAAATGTAAGTCTGATGGGTTTTGACAAGTGTATACATCCCTATAACTACCACCAAGTCAAGATACAGAGTATTTCCATTATCCTAAAATGTTCCCTCATGCCCTTTGCAGTGATATCACCACTTCTGCCCTTAGACAACTTAACTGCTTTCTGTCACCGTAGCTTAGTTTTGCCTATTCTAGAGTTTTGTATAAATGAAATTGTATGGTATGTACTCTTTGGTGTCCAGCTCACTGGGCTCAGCATAATGTTCTTGAGATTTATTTACATTCTGTGTATCAGTCTTTTATTCCTTTTGATTGCTAAGTTGTATTCCATTGTGCAAATATATCTCAATTAGTGGATCCATTCACCAATGGTTGGAGATTTAGGCTGTTTCCAGTATTATGCTACTATATATAAAGCTAATATGAACATATGTGTATAGTCATTGTTTAGGCACATATTTTCTTTTTAAAAATTAATTGATTAAGTTTTTATTGTATGTGTTCAATTTTTTTTCTTTTTTCCCTAACAAAGCTGTGTCTGTATGTATGTGTTTAAGGTATATAATATGTTTTGATGTATATATGTAGAAAAATGATTACTATAGTCAAGCAAATTAACATACCCATCACCTCACATCATTTGTATGTGTGTGTGTGTGTGTGTGTAGTAAGAGCCCTAAAATAAACTCTTAGTAAATTTTCAGCATGTAATGAAACATTATTAACTATAGTTCTTAATCTCTGTGTTAGATCTCTAGATTTATTCATCTCATATAACTGCAAATTTATGCCCTTTAACCTACATCTCCCTATTTTCTCCCCTTCCCTACCCTTGGTAATAACCCTCCTGCTCTCTGTTTCTATGCATTCAACTTTTTTTAGATTGTGTGGACATACATTTTCATTCCTCACTTGCACACACACATATATACACATACACACATACACCAACTACATGTATATACATATATTAATACCTACCAATATATATATATAAATATATACACACACACACGTATATATGATAAATACATAGTTAACTTTATAAGAAAACTGAACTGTTTTCAAAGTGGTTGTACCATTTTAAATTCTCACCAGCTACATATGAAAGTTTCAGTTGTTCCACATCTTCACCAACACTTGTATTGTCAAACTTTTTTATTTTTGTTACTCTGATGATGTGTAGTGATACCTTATTATGGTTTTAACTAGCATTTACTTGAATGCTAATGATGTTGAGCTGGTTTTCATATGCTTATGTGCAGTAGGAAAAAGATAGAGAGTAGGTGGAGTCAGATTATGAAGGATAATATACACAAGCCAAGTAGACCAGCATTTGCCAGATCTCTTCTCCTCCTGCTTTTAAAAAAATATTCTGTAACCACTCTCACAGAAATATATAATATTGCAAATCATTTTTGGATTTATTTTTGATCATTTTATCATTTTTATGTGCATGATAATTGAGTGAACTGAAGCAAAAATATAACTATTGCGTTATAAATTTTTTTAAAATATACTCTTTAATATCAATAGTATATGAGACAAATCTTATTTCCCAGTTAACAATGAATACATGCTGTTTAATTTACTGCAAATTCTGTAATAAGAGTGATTTGCCAGCTAATAAATTACGATATGACAAATACAGTGTTTGGCTTTGGAACCAAATATACATTAAAAGGTGGAAGTAAAATTTAATTTTGTTCTATGGCTTCAAAGAGATTTTAAATTGTTTTCATGATGTAATATTTGAAATTCTTGCATTTTTGCACGTTAAGATATCAACAGGTTTATGTTTGTCTTTTTATGTTTTGCTTCTTAATGACATGACAGGAAATAAGGTTTCAGAATTCTCTTGGTAAATAATGCATGGCAGGTATGTATGGTGTTCATGTGCTGAAAATTAAAACCCAAATGGAATATAATTATCACTATGTTGTTCTTTTTAACAGTTTTTGTAACTACTACTCATTTTGCTCTCAAAACTTTTGATAATCATAAAATTTACAGATCTGTTGAAGTTACATTTGAGGCAAATTAATAGTATTATTATTTTTTCTCTTCATCAGCTTGTTATATTTTAATACTTATGTTCAATAGACTTTCTGTCTTTAATCAGTGGTCCCTACAGCTTAATGAATTATTATAAGGCAAATATCCTTGAAACCATCATTCATGTCAGAAGACGGAGACTCTCCAGATACTCCATAAATCCTACATATTCTGTCCCAGTTTCAGCTCATCCTTACGCTGAGGGTAAGCACTATCTTGACTTTATGATATTCAATTTTTTATTTTTTCTATACAGTTTCACAACCCAAGTGCGCATCACTACACTCTGTAATTTAGTTTTGCTTGCTTTTTTTTTTTTTTTAAGGGTTGCCTTTTGAGTCTTTTAATTTACAGATTTCTTCATCATCTCTCTTTTTTTCCCCTTGCAATTATTTGTTGTAGAAATGTGATGATTTCCTGTTGTTTCCCACAGCCTGGGTTTACTGATTATATTCCCCTTTAACCTGTTCCTCTGCCCTCTGTATTCCTAAAAATTGGTATTTGGATCTTGAGGCTTAGTTGGCTTTAAGTTTGATTGTTTTACAAGACTATCTCATAGGTGGTGGTGTGTACTTCATCAGGAGGCACACTGTGTCTGGTTGTCTCTCTTTTTATGCCCTGAGCAGCCAAGGATGCTTGTTGCTCAGATGATTTCATTCCTCAGGGATTGCAAAATGGCATTATTCCTATTCTTACATTCATTCTTCATTTATTTATTGGAAATCTATAATGTGAAATTTTGCCCTATCTACTATTTGATTATGTACTGATATAGTTCATATAGTGAAGACAGGATAAATAATTCCTTCCTTTTATTTACTACTAATTTTCAAAATAAATAATTGGTTCCCTAGCATCATTAAGGTGACCAATTAGCTGTGTGTGTGTGTGTATTAATGAACTCATGGATTTACACATATTTGGTATGTTTAGACCTCCTACAGATATTACCCTCATTCATGCTAAAATTGTCCCAGGTTTGTGACAACTTTTTGAGTTGCCTCCCAAGTCCTCAAAAAGTATGTTTTAAAAGTCTTTAAACAAGAATATTAATGTAAGAAAAGACCACAAAGGAAATAAGAATTTTGCGCTGGAAGGATTTAGTTTGGCTCACTTAAGGAATTCTGTTTTTTAATTTGTGCATGCCTTATTTTACGATGAATTGAATTATGCTCTAACATTGTTAGTCTCATGCCTGTGTGGGTGACAGGATTTAACAAAGACAAGCAGTATTAAAATGTGAATCACAGAAACTCTACCTGACTTTAAGAGAAATAAAGCTTGTCTGACAGGTGCAAACTATCGTTCTTGCTGGTAAATAACCATGGCTGGCCTTGATGAGAAACCACTTTCCACTCTCGATGATGCATAGCTGGGCTTTGACAATAATTCAGTCTCTGGAACACTGGAGCTGTCTGGATCCATTTATGTTCTCAAGCCTCTTTGTCCTTAATAGCAGCCTTCCTTCCTAGACTCTGTGTTTAACTCCGTTGAAACTGCTTCATATAGGGAAGTGTTTGATTTTTACTAAAATATTTTTAACATAAACACAAAAAAGCAATATTACAGATATCTGTATAGTGACTGCCTAGAATTCACAAATGTTGTTATTTTGTCATATTTGCTTCAGATCATTTTTTAAAAGAAAAAATGTTAATTATATAGTCCCTTTCATTCTCTACACCAGTTTTATTTACTTCCCTCGTTGCGGAGGCAACCATTATTCTGATGTTGATGTGTATCCTTCCTATGCATGTTTTTATGCTATGTTCTGTATGTCTATACCTATGAAAAACATTTAGAATTGTATGTTTTCAAAGGTTACATAAATGTTATTATACTATGTGTCATCTCATCCACCAACTTGCTTTCTCACTGAACATTTTGTTTTTGGAATCTATGTTGATATATGAAGTTTATTAATTTTCACTGCTGCATCCATTCCCTTGTTAATGGATATTTAACTTTCTAATGTTTCCTAATACAACACAATGCTTCAAATAACATATTTGAAAATGCATGTGACAGAGTTTTTCTAGGGATAGATGTAGAAGCAGAATTTCTGGGGCATAGAGTATCATATATCTACAGCTTTAAAAGATACTGCCAAATTACTCTCAGATGTGGTTATGTATTTTGAATAAATTTTATTGTGTATATTTAAGGCATATAGCATGATGTTATGAGGTACATATAGATAGTAAAATGGTTACTATAGTGAAACAAGATAACATATTCATCATCTCACAGTTATTCATTTTTTTTGTGTGTATGGCAAGAGCTGCTAAAATCTACCCATTTAGCAAAAATCCCAAATACAATGCTATTAGCTATAGCCCTCACGTTGAACATTAGATCTCTAGACTTGCAAATCATACCCATCTGCTACTTTGTGTCCTCTACATCTCCCCATTTCCTTCCTTCTTCCCTCCCAACCCCTGTCCTTGGTAACCACAGTTTTATTCTCTATCTTTGTATATTTAACCTTTTTTTTTTAGTTTCCACATATAAGTGAGATCATGTAGTATTTTTCTTTCTATTTTACTCAGCATAATGTCCTCCAGTTTCATCCCTGTTGTCACAAATGGCAGGATCATCTCCTTCATCTTTATATCTGAATAATATTCAGATATATATATATATACACACACAAACACACACACACATACATAGACACACACATATATATACACCAGTTTCTTTTTAATTTTTAAATTCTTAATTGACATGAAATATACATATTTATGGGGTATAGAGTGATATTTGATACATGTATATAATGTGTAATGATCAAATCAGAATAATTAGCATATCCATCACTGCAAACATTTATCATATCCTTATGTTGGGAACATTCAAAATTGTCTCTTCTAGCTATAAATTATTGTTAACTCTAGTGAGTCTACAGTGCTACAGAACACTAGACCTTATATTCCTCACAAGCTGTAATTTTGTGTCCATTAACCAACCTCTTCCTATCCCCTGCCCTCTCCCCTTCTCAGCCTCTAGTAACCACTATTCTACCCTTTACTTCTATGAATTCAACTTTTTTAATCTCCCACATATGAGTGAGATCATATGGTATTTATTTTCTGTGCCTGACTTATTTCACTTAACATAATGTCCTCCAGGCTGATCCATGTTGCTCTAAATGACAGAATTTTATTCTTTTTATGGCTGAATGGTATTCCATTATGAATATACTGTACATTTTCTTTATTCATTCAGCTGTTGATAAATATTAAGGTTGATTCTGTATCTTGGCTATTGTGAATAGTGTTGCAATAAACATGAAGGTACAGATATCTCTTCAAGATACTGATTTCCTTTTCTTTGAACAAATACCTAGTAGTGGGATTCCTGGATCATATGGTAGCTGTATTTTTAGTTTTTTTGAGGAAACTCCATACTGTTTGCCATAATGGCTGTACTAATTTACATTCCCATCAACAGCGTATAAGAGTTCCCTTTCTCCATATCCTTGCCAGCATTTTATTTTTTGTCTTTTTGATAATAGCCATTCTAACTGGGGTGAGATGATATCTCATTGTCGTTTTGCTTTGCATTTCTCTGATGATTAGTGATGTTGAAAAATTTTTCACGTACTTCTTGGCCATTTTTATGTCTTCTTTTGAGAAATGTCTATTCACTCATTTGCCATTTTTTAAATCAAATTATATTCATATATTTTTTGCTGTTGAGTTGTCTGAGTTCCATGTATATTCTGGATATTAATCCCTTGTCAGGTGAATAGTTTGAAAATATTTTCTCTCACTCTGCAGGTTGTCTCTTCATTCTGTTGATTGTTTGCTTTGCAGAAGATTTTTGGTTTGATATGGTCCTGTTTGTCTGTTTTTGCTTTTGTTATCTATGCTTTTGAAGTGTTACCCATAAAATCTTTGCCCAGCCCCAGACCAATGCCCTGAAGTGTTCCCCCTATGTTTTCTTCTGGTATTTTTATAGTTTTGGGTCTTACATTTAAGTCTTTAATCCATTTTGAGTTGATTTTTGTGTATGGTGAGAGATAGGGGTCTAGCTTCATTCTTCAGCATATGGATATACAGTTTTCCCAGTACCATTTATTGAAGAGGCTTTCCTTTCCCCACTGGATGTTCTTGCTGCTTTTATCAAAAATTAGTTGGCTATATGTACAGGAATTTGTTTCTGGGTTCTCTATTCTATTCTACTGGTCTATGAGTCTATTTTTATGCCAGTACCATGCTATTTTGGTTACTACAGCTTGGTAGTATATTTTGAAGTCATGCAGTGTAACGCCTCCAGCTTTGCTTTTTTCACTCGGGATTGCTTTGGCTATTTGGGGTGTTTTGTGGGTCCATATGAATTCGATGATTGTTTTCCCTATTTCTATGAAGAATGTCATTATACTTTGATAGGAATTGCATTGAATGTGTAGATTACTTTGGGTAACATGATCATTAGGCTGTTTGCATGTCTTGACTATTGTGAACAATGCTGCAATGAACATGGGAATGCAGGTATTTTAAGGGAGTGGTGATTTCATTTCCTTTAGGAATATACCCAGAAGAGGCATTACTGTTTCATATGGTAGTCCTATTTTTAACTTCTTTAGAAACATCCTTAGTGGCTGCACTAATGTGGTTATATTAATTTACATGTCCACCAGCAGGGGTTGAAAGTTCCTATTTCCTCATAATTAGGATATCAGACTTTCTAATTTTTGCCAATCTGATGGGCATGAAATGGTACCTCATTGATGTTTGAATTTTTATTTGCCTGATTACTAATGATGTTGAATACCCTGTCATATATTTATTGGCCATTCTTTTTTTCTGCTGTGAGTATTGCTCTTCAAATTGCTGGGGGTGACCAGTGGAATGGGAAGAGCTGGGGATGGAAGGTGGCTTACGCACAGGCACAGATTTCAGGTAGTCTTCACTGTTCTCCTCTCCAGCTTACATCTTTAATTTATATCTGTGTGTCTCTCTTCCTTTTCTCCCGTTCATTTCTTATGTCAGCTATCTGAGAGAATAATGTAGGGCAGATGAGATAGAATAAAGAGGAAAAATAACAAGAGATTAGCTCGAAATTAACAATAAAAAGAAATATAATAGAGACTGTGCAATCTACTTGGGCTTTAGTATTATAAAGCTCCCTTCCTCCCTATTTTGTTCATTGGATTGAGAACATCACTAGTACAGTATTTAACTAAAGAACTAGTAAGGGAATCATAGAATTTAGATTTTAAGCTTTGCCTTTATACCCTCTAACTTTGCATTTCAAGGTCTCCACTTCTCTTACAGTAATGGAAGGAATATCTTTGTTTGATGTTTGGGGAAGAAGAACAGATTATTATCTGAGCTGTGTTATTAATGGGTCTCTGGAATTGAGTTTACTTTTCATTTAACTTTTTATTGTGTTATGTGAGTGCTGATTCTATCATTTACTAGCTTCAACTTGTAAAAATTTTTTAACCATCCTAGATTTAGTTTCCTCAAGATAACAATATTACTTCATAAGGTTATAGTAATGATTAATGGAATAATATATGTAAGTACTAAGAACAGTGACTAGGGTATAGTAAGTACTCAATGTCAGTTATAATTAGTAATATTAAAAATATCACATAAATGAAAATTACTCTATAAATTCAACATTCTTGTCTTGAGTGGAGAACTCTGAAAGTTCATATGACATTCTGAGAAGTAGATGTATATCTTTTTCATGGTTGATAGATACACCAGTAACTTTAGGGTGATCTAATTGGAAGTGATTCAACTGCTAATAGTAGACCTTTATATTGGTGTTGGGGAAAGGGAAACTATATTATAAAAGCATTCATTCATTCATTCATCAAGCATTTATTGAACACGTCCTATGTGCCATGAATGCCCTGTACAAGACAATGGGGAAATAAAAAGTTGAATGGTACTTATAACCACATTAGTAAATTAATTAATTTTACAGCAGTGGGAGCACAAAAGAGGGTGTTGCCAATTCTAAGGAACATGTTAGGAAAGCTTCCATAGAGAAGTAAGTAATGAGGAAAGGAGAAATTCCTAGTGCCTTTCAAATCCCAACAGGTAGTTGCTGTTGGACCAAGCCGGGGGGAGCTACATGATTACAGGTGGTATTGGAGAAAAGAGGTCAGAGAACATTGTCAAACCAGGAGGGTGCTTACACCAGGTGGTCTGTGGATTCATTGCCAGAAAAGAGATGCAAGGTGGTCATTCTGAGGGTCCAAAGTCACAAGCAGATATGTGAAGCCATGGTCAAGTTCAAGGCAGGGCCAACACATATCTGGAAAATAATAAGTGCAGTTGAAAGTTCAGCCCAGAGAAACAAGGGGAGGTTTGTTGACCAGACCTAGCTGGAGATTTAGGCTCATTCAGTCAAAGAGCCTCTTTGGCTATGCCTATTGTTAGCTGTGGGGTAGTGTGAAGTTATTTCAAGGAACTCTGCCAAGATGAACAGATGCTGCTTAATTTGCCAGCTCATAAGTCTGTTTTCTGATTATTTCCCCTCTTAAATCTAGTTCATGTGGGTACTCTCATCCTTAGCACAATTATTCTAATATGTCTTAAAGTTTTAAAATCCTGCTTAAAAAGAGAACCATTTCCATTGAGCCATATTCAGGCAGTAAAATACATGACTTACCTGTATTATGTGAAATGTGTTCTATGGAAATTGTGTTTACTGTGGTAGATATAAAATTACATCATCCTGCTTAATGCAGGACTCTAGGAGCAGGCGACCAAACTGTGATGATTCAATGTCAAGGGTGTTCCGAAAGAGAGAGTTGCTCACTGTCCCAGTTATTGGATTAATGGGCCAGATTTAAATTCTGAAAACATGTCCAGTACTGACATTTATCACCAAACACATGCCAAAGCAGCGACCCACTTGGCAAATAACCTACATCCTATGTCTTGCCTTCCTACTTGTGTTATTAATTTGCTTTCCATGGATCAATGACTAGAAAGAGGGATGAGAATTCTGGACAGATCAAAAATGATTTATCAGACTCTACAGGAATGGCTATCTTGCTGGCAGGGCAGTAGCACTTCTGTAACTTTGCCAAAGTTCACAACTAGGTAGAGATAATTAAACCCAGGCACAAAGCTCAGAAGTCTTTGAAAGCTTCCCATAAGGTTACCTTCTGCTTCAGGATTTGAGGCTGAATACAGAGGTCACCCTCTGAAAAGTCAAAAACTATCCAAACCAACCACATTTAAAATAATATTAATACTACTAATAAAACCCCTGAACAGCTTTCTTATCATTAATCCAAGGAACATCTGTCTCTTACAGATGTCTCTTACAGATGTCTCTATACATCCCCTTATAAATTACTTTTGCCCCTAGACAAAGATATCCTCTGTCACCCTGCCAAGTCCTTACTTACACACTGGATCCACATTAATGGAAGAACACAGATGGATATTAATTGCTGCCATAAGAGAGCTTAGCCTTCCTGGATATAAGGAAATTAACTTCTTTGTGGTTTAGGTCTTTCCTGGAATCCATAGTCAGGCATAATACAGAGCTACCCTAAATCTAATTACTATACTAGGAAGGAAGAACCTTGCTCACAAGTAAGGATAGTCTTAAAACCATATGTTCTCAATTTTCTACCCATAGTAGGGAAGCTTTGGAGGGAACATTGAGGCCAGCCCAAACTTTGTAAGACCCCATGATGAAGGAAAGTGGTGTGTGTGTGAGCGGTAGGGGGCAATGGAGGGGCATGGTGTGATATTCAATATAGTTGAATGAGAATCCAAAACAAAGAGGAGCATCTAAGTAAGTGTCATGAGCAGGTATGTGTGAGGACATTATGGGCAAGTCTTGAGATATATTATTGCCAGTTATCTGCCTTCTTTTACCCTATGTAGAGCAATGCACAGGAAAGTCAGACCCATTTAAAAGGGCAGGTGTGGGATGTGTCTCTTTTGACTACCTTTGTTCATTTAGCTTTATATGTTCTGGTATATTCTGTTTCCAAGATGAAAGTCAGAATTCCATGACTGCTCTTCCAGCCACTCACTTTGTAGTGAACCAAACACTGGAGGGAGATTTGATGTCCAGGAGCCCACTATATCTTCTCAATCTTGGTTCACCAGGGCTTGTCACTGAGATATGAGTCATAGGTTAGGATCTTGGTGGTCAGTAGAGAATAGTGAAAATTTGGTGGAGGCACATGGAAGGTGGGTATGAGAGTACAGGTGATGGGGCAGATGACTTCTGCCATCTAGAAGTGGTCCTAGTACAGGTCGTCTGGTCCTTGGCATGAGTGGAGGTTTTAACAGTGAGAGAGGAGTCAGATGGAAGCTACCAATTTGAGTTTCCCTATGCCTGTTGGCCTGTTCTTTGGCATGCAGATCTTTTCCAACTGTAGGTACCTCATCTGGATACAGACTGGCTCCTAAATGTTATGAAAGGTAACATTCTGGATGGAGGGTTTCTGTAAATTGTATCCAAATGCCATGGTAAGGAGATCAGCCTTTGGCTGTAGGAGTGTTGTTTCAGCAGCTGTGGAAACGAAAGAACTTTGAACCTAGATTTTAGGTGGGAAGTGGAAAGGCAAATGAAATTTTTTGAGATCTTTGAGTAGTATTTTTTGTTTTGTTTTGTTTTGTTTTTTGCTTTTTTTTTTTTTTTTTTTTTTTTGAGACAGAGTCTCACTCTGTTGCCCAGGCTAGAGTGAGTGCCGTGGCGTCAGCCTAGCTCACAGCAACCTCAAACTCCTGGGCTCAAGCAATCCTCCTGCCTCAGCCTCCCGAGTAGCTGGGACTACAGGCATGTGCCACCATGCCCGGCTAATTTTTTCTATATATATATTTAGCTGTCTATATAATTTCTTTCTATTTTTAGTAGAGATGGGGTCTCGCTCTTGCTCAGGCTGGTCTCGAACTCCTGAGCTCAAACAATCCGCCCACCTCGGCCTCCCAGAGTGCTAGGATTACAGGCGTGAGCCACCGCGCCCGGCCTTGAGTAGTATTTATAAAATAAAAATTAAAATAGGCTACTAAAATCAGAGATCATGTGGTTGGCTCTTCCGTGGAGAAAGAGAAGTTCCATGGAGAGGGATCTCCCTTGGTAATCAAGAGGCTGTAGCTGGTACATATGATAGAGGAGGATGATGGTGGAGAGGGGACATATTCATTATTTTGAGGATAGTCACAGATAGGCTAGTATTCTTGTATGGGGAAGAGGGCAGTCTGAAATAAAGTCTATTGCCATAATGTCCCTTTTAGATTTAGAGTTGCAAAAGGATGTATCAGACCCTTACATCACCTTGGCCTGTTTCTAACTGTCAGTCTCTGATGATTATGTTAAGGTTTTGAATGAAGTCATCCAGGAACTACCCTTTCAGACTGTGAAACAGATCAGGTCATCCTAATAGATTAGGGACCTTTGCAGCCCTTGACCCCTGGGCCTCCTCTGCATAGCTCTGAGCTCTAGCAGGAGCCACCGTATCATCTTGGTCAGCTGAAACTGGGGCTGGATGGCCAAAGAGTTTTGTGCCAACAATGTCCCAGGGCCTGGTGGCCTCTGATTGCCATCTATTTTAGATTGAGTTTTCTGTGGGGTGGGGCTAGAACTGGGCAGGGAGGAGCCAGGGATTCCAACTCAGGCCTCAAGGACTCAATTCCTGGTCTGGTCTCACAGCAGTTCTATTGCCATCAATCCAAAACCACTCAGAGTAGGGAGTTTTGTGAGGCCAGGATTGGTGAGGAGAAGAGATGGTCATCAATGTTCTGTGGTTCTCAAGCTTGGAGAATCATCAGAATCATCTGAGAAGCTTTTAAAATTATAGAACTCAAAACCTCTAGAACTTGAATTATAAATACAAAAAATTAACCTTCCTCAGGTGGTTCTGATTATCAGCCAGGTTTAAAAACCACTGATAGGCAGTAACTTCTGGATCCAGGATGTTGAGCAGAATCCTGTAATTCAACACATTATTGTTTTTGCTAAATTGATCAAGATTGTAGGTGCCCTGGAGGTCGAGCTTCATGTAGGTCAGGGCCACTAGACAGGCAGGGATCAGAGGGAAATTAAGTTGAGGCTTCTGTCATATTTTATATACATTGAATTTCACATTCTTCTAGGCAATTATAGAGGCCCTTGTTTTCTGGAGTACACCCTAGTGATAAGAACTTGCCTTTGGATCCATCAGAGCACATTTGTGATGGGCACATGGGTGGGAGGACAGCTCCTCAGCTTTCCAGTCTGATGTGTTTCCTAGTGGTCATCATGAGCCTGATGTTCCAAGGGTTTATCCTGGTTCAGATATGGAGGTGGGTACCTGCCATCCTTAGTTTCATAAGAACATATTGTCATTTATACCTGAAGTTAGAATTCAAAAAGGTACAAGAAATCCCTAACCGATTTTGTCTCTATTAACTGGCCAGGTGGGATCAAATAAGTAGGGAGATTTAAAAAAGTGAACAATGAGGTTATCAAGTCAGAGGAAGTAATGGTGATGGTGAAGATGCTGGTGATGATGGTGATGCTGGTCATCTGGGTAACACTGGTGTGGCCATGAGGTAGGAATGAATGGTAGATGTAATAATCTAGGCAAATGGCTGAGATGACAGTTATTGCCTAGGGCTGCCTTTTAGTTGATCTTTTTCACATGATGGGTGGTGAGTCAGCTACTTTTAAATGGCTAAGAACAGGGTGGATATATATAAATCAAAGTTTTATAATTAAATATTTCCATTTTGACTCACACTATAATTTCAGAGGCATTAAATCTTTATTTCTGAATGACCTTTCATTGTCAGTGATGGAATATTTCAGCCTTAAGTTACAATGACCTGTTGCCTCTCCAACATATTAGTTATTTTGTAAAGGAATTTCTAAATGATTACTGGAACTCATATTTAAACAATCATTTCATACAGAGTAATTGTCATATGTGACAATGTATTAAATATTTCTATTTTCATCACATTAAATTTTCTTATACAAAGTTGTAAGAGAAATGTACTATACCAACCCATGGCTACATAGCTTATGAGAAATAATACTTAAAAGCATTAAAAGACAAATTATCTATATATTCCATTCTTTCCTTGATGTGTTGACAGATTAGTTAGGAAATGAAAATAAAATAGCAAAAATGTGATAATGATATTCTAGATAGTAAAATGACAAAAATAACACTTTACAGCTACATGAAAATTTTTCTCTCTTTAAAGTGCTGAAGATAAGGTGTTAGAAAAAACAAGGACCTTATCAAAGAGAATAATTTTATTTAAAGTTAATTAAAATGTTTATTCCATTACAAACTCTTCAATGTAAATTTAAATAAAACTATACAATAAACCTATAAACAACTCGGTCCAATAATTTAAATTATTTTAATTTTCCTATTTTCCTTTTTAGTATTTTTTGTCATCATTATCTTCATCCTGCTATTTTTTTGTTGAGCAACATTATATGTTTAGTACCATGCTGGACATTTTAGGTATATGATCCCTTTTAATGCTCACAACAGTCCTATGTGGTGTCTGTAACTGCCCCCATTTTACAGATAAAGAAACTGGGGGTCAAGAGAATTTAAGCAATTTATCCAACGGCAGTGGTGAAGACTGAAATGAACCCCAGGTCTAAGACCAAGATTAAGTTCTAAACCACTACATGGTATTTGCCCACAAGCATACACAATTTTTAGGAAGTATATGAATTCTATTTTTTTCTGAATTTCATAGCAGTTTTATTATAACATTATATAACATCACAAACATTTTCTGTATTTGCTACACAATCTTCTTAATCCTACATCCTGTATGGACTGCCCTCTAGTGGAATTCTGTTCTTAAAACACCTTTGGCCTCTCCCCACCTGCCCCCAGTATAGAAAGGTGATTTCTTATTGTAGAACTATTCATTGTTACTATTTTATCTTCAATATGATAAAATGTAAAAAGGTATTTTTTCCTATTTTCTTTAATGTAGAGAGATATGATTGTTTTCATTTTGCAGGGGTGGGAGGGGTGGAAAATAAAGTGAACCCCAGAGAAGTTCAGAAATGCACTCCAAACTGAGATAAGAATTCATTGTTCTTGGCATTGAAATCAGCATGGTTACTCTACTCACTGAAGTTAACAAGATATTTAAAGTATCTTCCCCCAAATTACATTTAAAGGCTTGAGGAGATGTCAAATTGTGTTAGGACCAGCACTGAAAGACAAAGTAGACTCTCCTGGGATCCATAAAGAACTTGGAAATGTATTTAAAACACAGAAAATTCAAATTGATCCAAATTTGTTTTCCTCTGAGTTCACATTAATTTCTCATCTTAAAATATTTTTCTAATAAATCTCTTTCACTTTGATATTATTAAAAATTATCGTAGTGTTAAAATGCACAATTGGACGGCCTCGTTTTAACAAGGAAGGACTTGGGTTAATATTGGATTGTTTTGGAGAAAGCAATAGAGCTTTTTTTTTTTTTTTAAGTGAATTGGGCCATTATTTCTGCCACTGTTCATCAAAAAAGAAGCCCTGGGCAAAATTGCTGATGCTATCACATGGAAAAGGGCTGACTGGTGAGTTGTAATTGCTTTGTATGCAGCCAGTGGGGCGTGCTGTGGCAGGGAGGAGGAAACCTGCCAGTTTCATCTTTATTAGAGAGCCAGCTCTTAAAAATTAGATGTCTGCTTATGCTTAGTGAATGACCAATATGAAAAAGGAGAAGCAGCAAAGACAGAGATATATGGCGTGTATAATGTTTAATAAAAGACAGAGTTATCCAAGGGTTGCCAAGGAAATTACATCTTTTCATGCCCTACATTAAAATTGTTGATTTCCTTTGAGGTTTGAGTTTAGATTCCACGATAGGGAGGATAGTCAAAACACAACAAAAAGCAATTTTTAAGACAAATACTCTTCCAAGTAGTACACAAATAAATTACCCACATAAAGGGTAAAAAAGTCCCCAAGAAAATGCCCTCTAAGTGTAGAAATACAGATAAAAATGATGGAATATATATTTAATAAACCCTTTTTGTTCACTGAGAATTGAATTGATGTTTGGAATATCATGCATGGAATCAAAATATGTGTAGGCAATGATGTTTGCTACTTATAGACCATGCAGTACATAAATGCCAAATATTAAATAACATCTTTCAGTTAGAAGACTTTTAGGATTTTGAAGTTTTTTATAGTTCCCTCTCCCTAAAGCCTAATTATTCTAACTACTTGCAGAGTGCTATTATTCTAAGGCAGGATTTCTCAACCTCTATTAAGGATAGTTCTTTGTGTTCATGTGCTTGTATGTTTGCGTGTGGGTGTGTGTATATGTGTGTATGCCTGTTCTGTGCATTGTAGGATGTTTAGTCCCGGGCCTCTAACAACTGGATGTCAGTAGCACACACTACCTGCCCTACACTGTGACCATCAAAAAATCTCTCTGGACATTGTCAATAAAATCAAAACACTTGTATGCATGGCATGGTTGTTCAATAAAGATATGGGGTAATACACCAAGCATAGTGGCTCACATCTGTAATCCCACAATTTGGGAGGCCTAGGCAGGTGGATACCTTGAGGCCAGGAGTTCCAGACCAGCCTGGGCAACATAGTGAGACTTCCATCTCTACAAAAAATTTAAAGAATTAGCTGGATGCAGGTGCCTGTAGTCCCAGCTACTCGGGAGGCCAAGGCAGGTGGATTGAGTTCAGGAGTTTGAAGGTTACAGTGAGCTATGATTGGGCCACTGCGTTCCAATGTGGGTAACAGAGTGAGACCTTGTCTCTAAAAAAAAAAAAGAGATACAGTAATAGTAATAGTATAGTATGACAGATTGTATTTTACAAAGATGATTACCCCAACATATATATATATCCCATCCCACTTGTTCTTCTTATAATGTGACCTTGACACGCCTCAATTGAAAGGTGTGCCTGCATTGGGAAAAGGGGTTTTATGTTTTTTCCCCTTGAATATGGATGTACCTTTGTTTGTGCCTCACCCAATATAAGGTGGTGGATGTGACCTTGTGTCACTGAAGCTAGGTTATAAAAGGCAGCACAACTTCCGCCTGGTTCTCTCTCTGGATGCTTGCCCTTGGAACCCATCGATCATGTTGTAAGGAAGCCCAGGTCACATGGAGATGCTATGTGTGAATATTCTGGCTGACAATCTTAGCTAGGCCTCCACCACAACCAGCACCAACCTCCAGACATATGAGTAAAAGGGCCTTTAGATGATTTCAACCCCTAGTCTTCAAGTCTTCATTGAGGAAGTCATGGAGCAGAGACAAGCTGTCCCTCTCTAAATTCCAGATTTACAAAAACCATGAGAGATAATTTTAAAAATTTTTTTATTTTTAATTATTATAGGTATATAATAGTGGCATATCTTTACAGGGTGCATGTGATGTTTTGATACAGGCATACAGTGCAAATTAATCAAATCAGAGTAATTGAGGTATCCATCACAGATAATCAATTTTTTAAATTACCTTAAACCACTAAGTTCTGGAGTGATTTCTTATATAATAATATAGAACTAAAATATGTAGTTTAAACAGATCCCAAATATGTATATATGTATATACATATATATATATATGTGTGTGTGTGTGTATTCATTTTAAAATAAATATAGCCTAATGTTATTGATTGGGATTAGGGTTACTCCATAATGCTGATGTTACCCCATGTTTCCCACAATATAGGACATTCCAAAAGGAGAGAGGATCTCAATCTTCCTGAGTTTCCTTAAAAAAAAAATTAAAAAACCGTACCCATCCCATAACTACCAGATTCTTCCCCCATACCACCACTTTATCACTAGTTCACAAAAACATCATATTGATTTATGATATGGCAAGCACTGTCAAACTGAATCAATTAACATTTCAGGGGCATTTTCATTCCTACAAGCAAACCATGTTCAGCTGCTAGAAACACATGAACTAAAGGCCATGGGTTTAGTTTTATTTTTCAAGCCACATGGGCATACCCACCTGCTATAAACAAGAGACCTGTAAAGGTCAGACTGTAATATAAAAGCCATCTCCAGTATAATTGCAAACTCTGCACAGTAATGTCCCCTGGAATTAAGTGACTTTAAAGTTCCAGAACAAGATAAATTAGTTAACTTTTTACACTACTGTATCAGTTAAGGAAGATCTTCAGTTACAAATAATAGAAAATCCAACCGACAGTGACTTAAACAAATGTCCCTTTTTCCCATGTAATAAGAAATGTGGAGATCAGGGAAGTTGACTTTGGTTCAGAGGCCTGACTATTACCAGGTCCAGCATTTGTGTTACTTTACCTTTCCCTCATGCCACCTGAATTGTGGTAACATTATGGCTACTGCAGCTCTGGACATAGTGTCTGTGATCAAGGCTGAAAGAAAGTCAAAGGGAAAATGAGTGGTATGAGCAGATTTCTCCTTGTAGCTCATTGGGCAAAACATATGGCACGGCCATGCCTCATTGTAAGGGAGACTGGAAAAACAAGCGCCATCACGTGCCACATAACATTTTGGTCAACATTGGACTACATACTATGATAGTAGTCCCAAGAGATTATAATGGAGCTGAAAAATACCTACTGCCTAGAGGCCTCATAGCATTGTAACATTGTAGTATAACACATTAGTCACATATTTGTGGTGCTGCTGGTGTAAACGAACCTACTGCTCTGCCAATCATATAAAAGTATAGCACATATAATTATGTACAGTACCTAATACTTGATAATGATAATAAGCAACTATGTTATTGGTTTATATATTTACTATAATTTTGATCATTATTTTAGCCTATACTCCTTCTACTTATAAAAAAAAATTAACGGCACAACAGCCTCAGGTGGTCCTTCAGAAGGTAGTCCAGAAGAAGGCATTGTTAACACAGGAGACGACAGCTCCATGCCTGTTATTGCCCCTGAAGACCTTTCAGGGGGACAAGATGTGGAGTGGAAGACAGTGATACTGATGATCCTGACCCTGTGTAGGCCTAGGCGAATGTGTGCATTTGTGTCTTAGTTTTTAACCAAAAAAAGTTTTAAAAAGTAAAATAAATAAATAAGTAAAATTTAATAATAGAAAAGAGCTTCTCCGATAAGGATATAAAGAAAGGAAATATATTTGTTCAGCTGTACAATGTGTTTGTGTTTCAAGCTCAGTATTATTACAAAAGAGTCAAAATGTTAAAAAAATTTAAAGTTTATAAAATAAAAAAGTTACAGTAAGCTAAGGTTAATTTATATAATTGAAGAAAGAAAAATTGTTAATAAATTTAGTGTAGCCTGTTTATAGAATTTCTAAAGTCTAAAGTAGTGTACAGTAATATCCTAGGCTTTAACATTCTCTCACCACTCTCACTAACTCACCCAGAGCAACTTTTAGTCCTGCAAGCTCCATTTATGGTAAATGCCCTACAAAGGTGTACTGTTTTTTTTTTTTGATCTTTTGTACTGTACTTTTTTATGTTTAAATAGGTTTAGATACACAGATACTTACCATTGTGTTATAATTGCCTACAGTATTTAATACAATAATATGTGGTACAGGTTTATAGGAGCAACAGGCTATACAATATGGCCTAGGTGTGTAGTAGGCCATACCACCACTATGATGTCCATACAATGATGAAATTGCCTAATGATGCATTTCTCAGAATGCATCACTGTCGTTAAGTGACGCATGACTGTATTTAGCTTTCACAGACTCTATCATAGAGGCAGGTAAGGGAGAAGTTGGTTGGGACTGGGTGTTGAATGAAACTGCAATGTTTTTTTTTTTTTTTTTTTTTTTTTTGAGACAGAGTCTCACTCTGTTGCCCAGGCTAGAGTGAGTGCCGTGGCGTCAGCCTAGCTCACAGCAACCTCAAACTCCTGGGCTCAAGCGATCCTCCTGCCTCAGCCTCCCAAGTAGTTGGGACTACAGGCATGCACCACCATGCCCGGCTAATTTTTTCTATATATATTTTTAGCTGTCCATATAATTTCTTTCTATTTTTAGTAGAGATGGGGTCTCGCTCTTGCTCAGGCTGGTCTCGAACTCCTGAGCTCAAACGATCCGCCCACCTCGGCCTCCCAGAGTGCTAGGATTACAGGCGTGAGCCACCGTGCCCGGCCTGCAATGTCTTAAATTACTACAAAAATGACAATTTACTGTGGTGAAATATTCATAAAACCTTGATCAATAGAATGTATACATACATAGAGTCTTCTATACACGCATAGACTCATTCATCTGATTACAACCTACATGCATACACTTCCCAGGTTCCAAAACTGCACAGATCTTTCATGGTCAATCAATATGTATAACTCATCTAATTTTTGTGAAAAATAAATATGACAAATAGGGATTCGAAACAGTGTGGGAGACTAGAGAGATATATATATATAAATATTGATAAAATTATGCATCTTTGCCTCTTTTTATATTTCCTCACATTTCTACGATGAAATGTATTAACTGTGAATAAGAAAAAAGAGAAATACATGTAGAGAACTAGAGAGAGAATCTCTGTTAACATATTGGCATATAGTCTTTCAAATGTATGCACACAAGTGCATACATGCACACACAATTAAACATTTATTATGTGTCAAAATCCTAATATGTGTTAATATTATCTCATTTAATCTGATGAATTATTCAATTAAATTACTACAAAGAATCCTAATTTTTCAAGTATTTATTATCTAATGCCTAAAGTTACAATAGTGAATATGAAAGCAGCAGTCACAAAATAAAAATAATCACTAATGAACAGACCATCAACAGACTTAGTGCCTGGTCAAATACTGTTCTTCACTTAAAAACTAGCACACATTCTTGTCTAACACTTCAATATTTTTATGCTTCTCATTTACTACTTTTGACTTATTAGTAATGTGATCTTAGGTAAGTTATTTACTTCTCTGTGCCTTCATTTCATTGTCTGGAAAATGGGGATAGTAAAAGTGTTTACCTCACAGAATTGATGGGCAGTTTAAATAAATGCTTAAAACCTGTGCTTAAAACCTGGCATATTTTAAGTACTATACAAGTGTTAGCTTTTAAAATTAATATTACATGTTCAAGTATTTTAAAGGTCACATAGATATTGCATACATGAGCTCAGAGGCCAGGTAAGGGTTTGAGAGGAAAAACATTTAGCATTATCAGCATACTGATGATATTTAAATCCACAAAACTGTAAAGAGTCACTGATGGAGGAAGTTTAGATGGAGATCAAGTGCCTAGAAAAACAGAAGAAGATGCTATGAGCATATTATTGGGTTAGTCCCAAGTGGTGAGCACCATATTTGCCAAACCACTTACTTATCTAACTTCATAGAAAAACTTTCCTCATGATGGTTAACATGTTAACCGATGTCTTCTCTATAAAGATTCAAAGGAAAAATCTCACCTAGAATTTGGTCTGAAGAAAAACTTTTCTTTCTACACTAACTACTTTATTTCCTTTTACTGAACAATAAGAACTATATAAACCACAAAATTACCTTTTGGGATTAGCTGCTGCAAACTTGGAGCTAAATTGATAATTCAGCTGAAGTTCCATTCACTAATCCCAAGCACTATTTCTCTGCTCCTTTTTAAGGAATATTATTTCTATTTTCATCACTTGATTTGAATTGATTTTGTAAAGTCACTTCAAATTCTTTGTGGCAAAGAACTGATGGAATAGAGGTGGGAAAATAGTGGACAAGTAGAGGAACGGCTTCGACGTCTGGGTTCTCTTTGCCCACCTCCCGCCCTGCAACTGCGTCACTCACTGTCCCTCTCAACCCCCGACACTGGCCTTTTCTTTGTTCCCAACCTGTCAAACTTCTCCCCACTGCTAGGCCATCACATTTACTCTTCCTTCTGCTTAGAACACTATTTCCCCTACTCTTTATTTAGCCAAAACCTGCTCATCAAGTCCCAGATTAAAGGCCTACTCCTTGGGAAGTTCTTCCCTTGTATATTCTCATGGACCTTGTACTTTTTCTTCATAGCACTTATTATCAATGAAATTATCTGATTTTTTGGACAAATCGTCTTCTTCTATAAATTTTCTTTAGCCTTTGCATTTCCATTTATTTATTTATTTTTGTCCAGGCTAGAGTGCCGTGGTGTCAGCCTAGCTCACAGCAACCTCAAACTCCTGGGCTCAAGCGATCCTACTGCCTCAGTGTCCCAAGTAGATAGGACTACAGGCATGCGCCACCATGCCCGGCTAATTTTTCTCTCTCTATATATTTTTAGCTGTCCATATCATTTCTTTCTATTTTTAGTAGAGACGAGGGTCTCGCTCTTGCTCAGGCTGCTCTCGAACTCCTGAGCTCAAACAATCCGCCCGCCTCGGCCTCCCAGAGTGCTAGGATTACAGGCGTGAGCCACCACGCTGGCCTAAGAACAGAGTTTTACCCAAGGTTATATCTTCCAAGATAATTAGAATCTAGCTCTCTGTATCCTTTGTTTACCAATCCCTTAGTGTGTAAGAGTGAAACAGCTTTAGGACAGGCAGCTTAGGTGTTTTTAAATAAGACCCAGAGAAGTGACAGAAGAATGAAATAATTACTGATTTTTAAAAACATTTTTGCCATTTTCTTTCTCTTTGAAATATTCAGTCTATATTCAAATTTCCTCAATTATGCATGAAATGTCTTTTATAGCTGTTTCTAATCCTGGATCCAGTTGAGGCTCATGTGTTACATTTGAATTTTATATCTCTTTAGAATCTTTTAGTCTAAAAAAGTTCCTCCTTTTTTTTTTTTCATGGTATTGACTTTTTGAAGAATCCAGGCTAATGTCCATTTTCTGGATTTGTCAGATTGTTTCCTGAAGGTATTGCTTAACTTATTCTTCTATTTCTTTTATTTTTTATAAGCTGGAGGCTCTGTCTAAAGCAGGGCTATTTAACAAAAATATAACATAAACCACATATCTAATTTTAAATTATCTAGTAGTCACATTTTGAAAAGTAAAATGAAACATAATAAATTAAGATATTTATTTAACCCTATATATCTAAAATATGACTTCAACATATAATAAATATTAAAAAGATATTGTATTGTTTTCATTTTTTTGGTATTAAGTTCTCTAGATTCCATGTGTTTTTTACACTTATAGCACATCTCAATTTCGATTAGCCATATTTCAAGTACTCAGAGGCAAATGTAATAGCGGCTATCATATTGGGCAGTGAGGTCTGGGGGTTGATTGGATTCAGGTTAAACATTCTTGGTGAGCATGCTTCATGGGTGATATTGTGCACTTCCCATTGCATTATAGGAGGAGCCTTATAATAATATCTGCATCCTACTATTAGTGATGTTAAGTTTAATAACTTGGATAAAGGGGTTACCGATAGGTTTTCCACTCTAAAAGTTTAGTTCCCCCCCGCCCCTTTAACATAGAAACATAGAAAATAATCTGTAGGTATTCCTTGGGCATCATGAGACTATCTTGTTGCTCCGCAACCTTTTACCCAGTGATTTTAGAATTTATTGACAATCTATGTGGAAATCAATTATTACACTGCAGGTTACAAAACAGTAATTTCCTATAATTTCTTTTTAGAAAATTCTTCTACAAGAAAAGAAAATATTTGCTATTAACTGGAAGGTGTTATTTACATTAGGGATTCTTTTCACTCTTTTTCCTTAGGATGCAAGGAAAGCAAAGAGTCCACATGGACACCTCACAGAATTGTAAGTACACTGCTGGGGTACACAGCCCAGGAGAGGTAGGGAATGAATAGAGATCAGGCTGATGAATGTATTTGTTAAGGTAAGGCTAACTGCTATAATTAATAAACTCTGACATAATAGGAGTCTACTTTTGCTTACATAAAAGTTCTCTGTGGGTGTGCCTGCTAAATAGGTACTTTTTTCCAGTTTGTGATTCAGAGACACAGGCTCCTGTTATCTTGTGGCTCTGGAATTCCCAGGGCCTTGAAGTCCCCTGCATCTAGGCTAAAGAGGAGAGAGTGGAGGTCATTCACCTCTCAACTGTCTTGACCTGGAAATGAAACACATAGTTTCATAGTTTCCACCTGAACTTCATTGTGAGAGCTAGTCAAATGACCCCAATTAGATGCAAGCAGTGGGATGGGGATAGAAAATATGGTTCTTATAGAACAGCTACTTCCCCAAAACATCTATTTTCTGTAGAAAGGGACAGTTAGCCATCACTGCCAAAATGCAGCGGCAAAGCTGTTGGCCAGAATGTGAACCAGTATTTGCTGGCTCCTTATTTTTTACTTAATCAGTAGTAAGCACATTTTCCTTTTCTTATTTACTCTGAAAAGAGCTAGGTGAGATTCCTTTAAAAAAGCTTCATAGGCTGTTAAGATTGCTATTTAAAAACAGAAAAAAGAAAGGAAGGAAGAATGAAAGAAAGGAAGGGGGAAGAAAGCAAGAAAAAAAGAAAAGAAAGAATAAGAAAGAAAAAAATACCCGTAGTAGCAAGTACAGAAGGCATTGAAAAATATATCATGAGTTATTTCACAAAATGTAGTGGTGGGGAAAAACACAGGTGGGACAAATGCAGGAATAATCTAAATTGAGACAGGTTTACTGTATTTCCACACCATGATTTCTCTCTTGGAGAGCTATCCAAAGCACTTACATACATGGTATTCAGAGTCTGAAATATACACATAATCTTAGACCATATTATCTGGTAATTAACTGAGCACTTGTGCTAATTTATATATATATTTTAAATTTTTCTAGTACTGGTACTCTTGACCTTGGCCCTAATGGTCACAAACCTGACAAAGGCCACATTTATTGATTCAACAAATATCTGTTGAATGTCTACAATGTGTCAGGTACTGTTGTTGGTGCTGAAAATACCCTGGTGAATAAGAATCACACAATCATTGCCCTCATGGAGTTTATGGTCTGGGGGTAAAACAGACATTGAGCAAATAGTTATCCTCAGAAATCAAATGATTTCAATGATAATTAGTGCTATGAAGAAAAAGTACAGGGTCCATGAGAATATATAATGGGGTGTAGTCAGGGAAGAACTTTCTGAGGTGTTGGCACTTAATCTGGGACTTGAAGGATGAGCAGGTTTTGGCTAATAAGTAGCGGTGTTCCAAACAGATGGAAGAGTAAATGTGAAGGACTAGAGGTAGGGAGAAGTGTGACAAGTTAGGAACAAAGAGAAGGCTAGCATGGGAGTAGAGAAGGACGGTAACTAATGCCAGCTGCAGTGCAGAAGGTGGGGGGAGGGGGGTCAGATCATGCAAGGTTTTGTAGGCTAAACTAAGGATGTTTAGCCTAAAAGTGAGGAGGAGCTTCTAGAAGGAGGTAAGCATAGACATCTTATGATTATAGTTGTGTTTTTTAAAAGATTGGGACTAGACATGCCAGACATTAAAACATCATACAGTTATTAAAACAGTATTGGCATATGAATTAAATAGCAACTCAATAGACAGAGGAGAAAGTCCAGCATAAGACCCGAACATATATAGGAAATTTGTATATGGTAAATAAGACTCTTCAAATAAGTAGGGGATAAATGGGTTACTTGTTACCATTTTTGGATAACTAACTCTCTAGAAAAAAATAAAATTGGACTTATACTTCAGAAATTTAAGGACACATAATGAAACCATAAAAGACCCAGAAGAAATCATGGGAGAAGTATAAAAATAATATCATGTGTGAAGAATGCCTTTTCTGTGTAGGTTTGAAAATCTAGATATCATGACAATAATGGTTGGTTGGCCTAGGCCATGAAGAGATGGCAGTGAATGAGTTCAAAGCATATTTTGGAGGTGGAATCAGCAGGAACAGTTGATTATTGAATAGGAGGAATAGGGGTGGTGGTGACAGAGGGAGAGAGTAGGAAGATGACGAGGATGACTTAATGACTTCCAAATTTATAGTCTGAGAGAATCCAGTGGGTGGTAGCACTGCATACTGAGATGGAGAAGTCGGGAGGAGGGGATGTTGGAGGCATGATTAAAAAAATATTTAACTTTGGATTAAAACATTTTGTGCTTCAAAGTATACTATCAAGAAAGTGAAAAGACAACATAGAAAATGTTTGCAAATCATATCTCTGATAAGGGACTTGTATCCAGAATATATAAAGAGCTTCTACAACTCAGTAATAACAAGACAAATAAACCAATTAAAAAATGGACAAAGAATTTGAATAGAGATTTCTCTAAAGAAGATATATGAATAGCAAATAAGAATGCAACAAGGTGCTCAACATCATTAGTTATTAGGAAAATGCAAACCAAACAATAATGAGATACACTAGGATGGCTATAATAAAAAAGATAATAATAATTGTCAGCAAGGACGTGGAGAAATTGGAACTCTCATGTATTGCTAGTGGGACTATAAAATGGTGTCTGCACTTCGGAAAACAGTTTGGCAGTTTCTCAATGTGTTAAGCATAGAGTTCATCCCTCGGTATTCACTCAAGAGAAATGAAAACATATGGCAACACAAAGACTTATACACGAATGTTCATAGCAGCATTGGAATAACCTAACAGTGAAAACAACCCAAATGTCCATGAACTGACAAATGGATAAACAAAATATGATATGTCCATACAATTGAATATTTGGCAATAAAATGAAATGAAGTACTTATACAAACTACAACAGGATAATCCTCAAAACATTATGTGAAGTGAAAAAAGTCAGTCACAAAGACCACATATTGAATATCACATATATGAAATGTCCAGAATAGGCAAGTCTATAGAAACAGAAAGTAGATTAGTGATTTCCTAGGGCTGGGAGGTGGAGGGGCAATGGGGAGCATGTGGAGTGAGTGCTAATGGTTTCAGGTTTTCATTTTGGGGTAATGAAAATGTTTACAATTATAGGGATGATTGCAGAACTCTGTAAATATATGAAAAACCACTGCTTTGTAAATTTTAAACAGGTGAACTTTTGGGTTTGTAAATTGTATCTCAATAAAGCCCTTAAAATTCAGCTTGGGACACAGCAACTTTCCTAAATATACCTAAGAGTTCTCCTAACGAATTCTATTCTGGCGTACTGGGAGTGAATGAGTGAGCAGATTCTGGGGAATGTCAGAAGCCTCAGCGTTTGGGAATGAACAGGGCGGGAAGTAAAACGTTTTCTGAGAGCGTCTTATTTTCTTCCTCTAGTCTCCCTGAGCAAGGCCACACCCTCTTCCCTCGTATCCTAGCAACCAGCTTCCTACTCTTGCTCTTCCGCAGGGCTCACTCTTTTTCGTCACTTCCGCTCCGCGACAGGAAGTGAGGTCAGACTGGCGGCTTTCTCGGTAGTTTGGCGTTTGCTGTACCTGCAGCGACTGAAGAAGTAATGTTTTTCTGGGACTGTCGGTCTTCACTCTTCTCCCGAGCTCCACCTCCCGCCAGGTGGTGAGGCCCTCAAGTAGGGCGCCGAAGGGTTTAGCGAGCCGCGCGAAAGGAAGACGAGGCCCAGGGACGTGTGGCTCCCAGGGCAGGACAGGGTAGGGGGCTGGAGGGGCCAACTCTCTGGGTACCTGTGGAATATCTTCAGTGTGACTTTGTCTGTTGCAGCCCCAAGAGCGTTCCCAATTCTCCGCGGACCACTGGGACTCCTGGAGATTGGGACTTTTCTGCGCCCCTCCCCCAACACTCACCTCCTGCAGTTGAAGGAAGACTCCTGTACAGACACCTTCCCAGCTGCTTCCCTCCCCACCGTGAAGTGGCTTGCTATGACCTCATTGTGAGCTACTGAGCGATTTTTGACACTTTCCAGAGGCCTAGGGTAAATGTTTATGTGTGCGCAAGGCCGTGTGTACATGTGTGGCTTTTATTTCCTGCAAAACCTGAGGTAGCAGGACCCTGGGCTGCATTTGGCAAGTGTGTATTTTGGCTTACTTCTCTTTAACATCTCTGAAAAGGTTTCTTCCTATGGTTGTTGCAGACCGGAGAATTTTGCGTCTCTTTAGCTGGGTGGGAGGTCACACTGGAATTAGGCTGGAAGGGCAGGAGATAACTGAGTTTTTGAATCTTAGCCAGACTTTTTTCAGGAATTGAATGACCTATTTGTATTAGGTGATTCTTAGTCAGTGTTAAGTTTTTAATGTGTCTGTTTCTTTTTCTTTTTCTTTTTTTTTTTTTTGAGACAGAGTCTCACTCTGTTGCCCGGGCTAGAGTGCCCTGGCGTCAGCCTAGCTCACAGCAACCTCAAACTCCTTGGCTCAAGCGATCCTACTGCCTCAGCCTCCCGAGTAGCTGGGACTACAGGCATGTGCCACCATGCCTGGCTGATTTTTTCTATGTATATTTTTAGTTGTCCAGCTAATTTCTTTCTATTTTTAGTAGAGACGGGGGTCTTGCTCCTGCTCAGGCTGGTCTCGAACTCCTGACCTTGAGCGATCCTCTGGCCTCAGCCTCCCAGAGTGCTAGGATTACAGGCGTGAGCCACCACGCCCAGCCTGTGCGTCTGTTTCTTATCTCCAAAAAAGCTACAGGTTCTTGGACAGAGACTGTCACATGGTACCATTGTAACTCTCATAGCCACAAGCACAGTACTGAACATACACTAAAGGCTCATTAATATTTTGAATTTAAATATCAGGAAGCACACGTTCTAACATTTTTGGCTAAATGTTTAAGGAGCCTATTTAAATATAGTTAAGGTCTTGTAAAGGATGATGGGAAATAACACGATCTTTTTGGATAAAATAACAAGATCTTCTTAGATAAAATAACAGTCTTTTTAGATAAATGTGTATGAAATTTAGAGGCTGCCCAGAAGGCTGGGTACAACGCTCTCAGTGGAAGAGAAATAAGGTGCATCTTTTTGGAAGAGACCAAATAATGGTTTTACATTGCATCTTTGTTTATTGTCTTTTTTCTCTTTTTTAAATAGGTGTTATATCCTAACTTACTGACCTAGAGGTACTAGCCATTATGGGAAATCAGCTCGCTGGTATTGCTCCTTCCCAGATCCTTTCTGTGGAGAGTTATTTCTCAGACATTCATGACTTTGAATATGATAAAAGCCTGGGGAGTACTCGGTTTTTTAAGGTTGCTCGAGCAAAGCACAGAGAAGGCCTGGTGGTTGTCAAGGTCTTTGCAATTCAGGACCCTACTTTGCCTTTAACTAGCTATAAACAAGAGCTGGAGGAACTGAAAATTAGGCTTCACTCTGCACAGAACTGTCTGCCTTTCCAGAAAGCAGCAGAAAAAGCCTCTGAGAAAGCAGCTATGCTCTTTAGGCAATATGTGCGAGACAACCTCTATGATCGCATCAGCACCCGTCCGTTTTTAAATAACATTGAGAAGCGCTGGATTGCTTTCCAGATTCTGACAGCTGTGGACCAAGCACACAAATCTGGAGTTCGTCACGGGGACATCAAGACTGAGAATGTGATGGTCACCAGTTGGAACTGGGTTCTTCTAACTGATTTTGCAAGTTTTAAACCCACTTATCTTCCAGAGGACAACCCAGCAGATTTCAACTATTTCTTTGACACTTCAAGGAGGAGAACTTGCTATATTGCTCCTGAACGCTTTGTTGATGGTGGGATGTTTACCACTGAGTTAGAATATATGAGAGATCCTTCTACTCCACTTGTAGACTTAAATAGCAATCAGAGAACAAGAGGAGAGTTGAAGAGAGCAATGGACATCTTTTCAGCAGGTATTTGAGTTGGTCAGATTTGCTGAGGGGGAATGTATTTATATTTTAACTGTCAAACATAGAAATGTAGCTTTTTTTAAAGTCACCAGATGTTGAAAAATTAGTTTCTTGGTATGTCCTCATACACTATTTCAGATAGATGCAGCATTCCTACATTGGACATGTTTAAGTGCCTAGAAAATGCAAAGAGCAGTTTTTTCACTCAAACATTTAAAAATACTTGAATACTTACTTCTATCGTATGTGTCAGGCACTGTCCTAAGTGCTAGCAACATAGATGGATAATATATGTCCCTCTTTTTGAGATGCTTCCACTTTACTGTGACGATAGGTACTGAAAAAGGACATATCAGTATAGTGTTGTTTGCTCTGGTGGTGATAAGCATAGAGTGCTACTGTAGGGAAACATAGATACTTAATCTCCATGATGATGATTAGTTGAGAGGCTGGATCAGAAAAGGCCTCTTTTTTAGAAGGATGACGTTTAAGTTGAAACCTTCAAGATGATTGGGAGTTAACTTTGGTAGTGTAGTTTGTTTCAGGCAGGGAGTGTTGCTTATACAAAGGCTTGAAGACCAGAGCATAATGCACTTATGTGTTAGACCAGTCCCCAACCTTTTTGGCATCAGGGACCCGTTTCATGGAAGATGATTTTTCCATTGACCCAACGGAGGGCGGGGCAGGGGAGTGTTGCGGGGGATAGTTTTGGGATGATTCAAATGCACATTTATTGTGCACTTGAGTTCTATCATTATTACATTGTAGTATGTAATCAAATAATTATACAACTTATTATAATGCAGAATCAGTGGGAGCCCTGAGCTTGTTTTCCTGCAACTACATGGGCTCATCTGGGGGTGGTGGGAGACAGTGAGTGATCTGACAGGAGGTAGAGCTCAGGCAGCGATGCGAGCAGTGGGGAGTGGCTGTAAATACAGATGAAGCTTCACTTGCTTGCCCTGTGTTCACCTCTTGCTGTGTGGCTCAGTTCCTAACAGGCCACAGACCTTTACTGCTCCACGGCCCAGGGGTTGGGGACCGCAGTATTTGGGCACTTCAAGTAGTTTAGTATATATGGAGTAAGCAAGGCCCAGATCAAAAAGGGTCTGGCCTAACTGTAACATGGAGAGTGGATTGCAGGGGCTCTATACTGGAGATAGGAAAACAAGTAAGGAGAAAACTGCCACAATTCAGGTAAGAAATGATTATGGCTGGCTTAAGGTTGTGGCAGAGTTGGAAGGAGTTGAGAGAAGTGGTAATGCTTAAGAGATAATTAGATAGAATTGTTAGGACTTGGTGATTGTAATTGATTGGTAGATCAGGTCATGAACACTCCCCGCCCCACCTCCGCATTCTGCTATACTCAGGTCCTCTCTCTTTCCCCCCATTTACTTATTTATTGTTGGCATGGACTCATTAATGCCTATTTTTTTCAGTTGCATATATTCATTGCTGTACTTAATTATTTTATTTTTTTTATCAGTGCCACCATCAATGTACTTAATTATTATTTTGGTGCACCAATAATCTCAGATTTGGCTAGAGAGAGCCCCTTCAGACTGACTCCTGTGTCCTTATGACAATCCTCATCATTTTTTTTTTTTTTTTTAAAGCATTTCCTTACTTTCTGTCATAAGATACTGTACTTACCCAGCCGCAGTCCTGGAACCATCCATTTCTTCAAGAAGCCCTAGTTCTTTTAGTGTGTAATGAATGATATTAGAAGTGGCCATCTAGGGCTCATTGCTATTAGGGTGTCTTTGTTAATTGGCTGTTACAAGTAGATAGAGCTAGGCAATATGTATATGTGTGTTTGTTTTTGTGTGATACACACACAGATTTACATACCCACATACATGCTTACATATACACATGCACATATACTTGTGTGTACATATGCGTATGCATATTTCAAAGTCATAAGTTCACACTGATACTTCTAATTCCAGTCTTTCCAGTCTGTTCCCACAGAGGTTTTTTTTTGTTTTGTTTTGTTTTGCTTTTCTCTACTATTTATAGGTTCTTTCTTTCACAGCGAGCACTCAGGCTTTCAACATTATCAACACATTTGCTCAATCCTATAATGGTTTCAGCATTGCTTCACCTAGATTGCTACAATAAACATCTATAATACTAAAAAGAGGTCAGGATTTGTTTGCAGTCTCCTTTCCACCTAGGAATGAGGGTATGTAGTCAGATATTGTGTTCATAAATCATATAGATTAGTTTGTTCTTTCATTTTTGCCCTCTTCAGTTGTGGTTATGGTATTCAGTTGAAATATGTTTAGGTTCACTTATTTTAGGTTTCAACTTATTTTTCTTCTCATACTTATGATTTAATATTTTGAATGGGAAGAATGTTAGCATGCTTTTCAAAGTTAAAACTACGTTAACTCCCTTCTACCCCATTACCCTCAACCTTCATGTGTAACAAACTTTATTGTTTTCTGACTTATTCTTCTTGGGTTTCTTTTTGTAAAGACAAGGAAGAAAAAATACACATGCATGCACACATGTACATACATATGTATGTGTGTATACACATAATACATGCATATTTTAAAATTTTCCCACTTACACAAAAGATAGCATACTATATATGCTTTTTTTTTTTTTTTTTTGAGACAGGGTCTCACTGTGTCACCTCAGCTAGAGTGCAGTGGTGACATCATGGCTCACTACAACCTCAAACTCCTGGGCTCAAATGATTCTTCTGCCTCAGCCTCCCGAGTAGCTAGGACTATAGGCTCGTGCCACCACGCCCAGCTAATTTTTCTATTTTTTGTAGAGACAGGGTCTTGCTCTTGCTCAGGCTGGTCTCGAACTCCTGACCTCAAGTGATCCTCCCACCTCAGCCTCCTAGAGTACTAGGATTACTGGCGTGAGCCACTGTGACCGGCCTATACGTGCTTTTTTAAAAAAAATTTCATGTCAGGTGAGATGTCTCATTCTTGTAATCCTAGCACTTTGGGAGGCCGAGGTGGGAGGATTACTTGAGGCCAGGAGTTCAAGACCAATCTGAGCAACGTAGCAAGACCTGGTCTTTGCAAAAAAAAAAAAAAAAAAAATTTTAAGAAATTAGCTGGGTGTGGTGGTGTGTGCCTGTGGCCCAGCTACTTGGGAGGTTGAAGCAGGAGGATTGCTTGGCCCCAGGAGTTTGAGATTGCAGTGAGCTATAATGATGCCACTGTACTGCAGCCCAGGCAACAGTGTGAGACCCTGTCTCAAAAAAAAAAAAAAATATATATATATATATATACACACATATATACACACACATATATATTCAACTTTATTGAGATAGAGTTTACATACTATGAAATATACCTTTTTATACAGTTCAGTGATTAACTGATTCACAGAGTTGTGCAACCATCATCACTAATTCCAGAACATCTTCATCACTCTAAAAAGAAAACCATTAGTACTCAGTCCCCATCCCCTTTCCCCGCAACCCTTAGGAATCGCTAAATCTGTCTCTGGGGATTTGAAATAGTCTGGATATTTCATATAAATGCAGTAATACAGTGTGTGGCCTTTTGTGACTGGCTTCTTTCACTTAGCATAATGTTTTCAAGGCTCATCCATGGATGAGCCTTGAAATAATTAATAATTAATACTTAATTTCTTTTATGGCCAAATGTTTCATTATATGGATATACTCCATTTTGTTTATCCAATCATCAGTTGAGGGACGTTGTGGTTTCTACTTTTTGGCTATTCAGAAGTATGCTACTGTGAACATTCATGTATAGATTTTTGTGTGGACATATGTTTCAGTGTCTTGGAATGTACCTCTGGTAACTCATGTTTAGCATTTTGAAGAATTGCCAAACTATTTTTCGAAGTAGGCAGGATTCCTACCAGCAATGTATGAGAGCTCCAATTCCTCCTTATCCTCATTGACACTTGTTATTATCTTTTTAATTATAGCAGTCCTAATGGGTGTGAAGTGGTATTTCATTGTGGTTTCAATTTGCATTTCCCTAATGGCTAATGATGAGCATCTTTTCATGTGCTTACTGTAAATTCACATACAGTTAGGCGCTGCATAAAGATATCATGGTGAATGACAGATATATGACTGTGGTCTCATGAGATTATAATGGAGCTGAAAAATTCCTGTCACCTAGTGATGTCTTGATGATCTTGACCTTGTGTAGTCCTAGGCTAATGTGTATTTTTGTGTCTTAGTTTTTAACAAGAAAGTTTTATAGAGTAAAAAAAATAAATTTTATGTTTTTTTTTGTATTTTGAGACAGGGTCTTGCTCTTTTGCCTAGGTTAGAGTGCAGTGGTGCAATCATAGCTCTCTGCAACCTTGAATTCCTGGGCTCAAGTGATCCTTCTGTCTCAACTGCCCACGCACCTGGGACTACAGGCATGCAACACCACACTTGGCTTATTTTTAAAAATATTTTTAGAATCATGGTCTCTTTGTGTTGCCCAGACTGGTCTTAAACTCCTCGCCTCAAGTGATCCTCCTGCCTCAGCTTCCTGAGTTGCTGGGATTACAGGTGTAAGCCACTGCACCTGGCAAAAAATGGAAAAGATTTTTTTTAAATATTAAAAAAGTTTATGAGTACCTATATAAAGAAAAATATTTTTGTATAGATGTACAATGTGTTTGTGTTTTAAGATATGTGTTACGTTACTACAAATGAGTCAAAAAGTTAAAGAGCTGAGTGCTGTGGCTCATGCCTGTAATCCCAACCACTTGGGAGGCTGAGGCAAGAGGATCGGTTAAGGCCAGGAGTTTGAGACCAGCCTGGGCAACACAGTGAGACCCCATCTCTAAAAAAAAAAAAAAAAAAAAATTAGCCAGATCACTGGAGCCAAGGAGTTTGAGGCTACAGTGAGCTATGGTCATGCCACTGCACTCCAGCCTGGGCAACAGAGTGAAAGAGACCTTATCTCTTAAAAAAACAAAAACAAAAAATTCAAAAGTTTATAAAGTAAAAATGTTATATGGTAAGCTAAGGTTAATTTACTATTGAAGAAAGAAAAATATTTTCTTGATAAATTTAATGTAGCTTAAGTGTACAATGTAAACAAGTCTACAGGACTATATAGTGATGTCCTAGGCCTTCACATTCACTCACTACTCACTCATTGACTCACCCAGAGCAACTTCCAGTCCTACAGGATCCATTCATGGTAAGTGTAGGATTACCATTTTTTAATCTTTTATACAATATATATATTTTTTTATTTCAGCTTATTATGGGGGTACAAAAGTTCAGGTTACATACATTGCCCATGTACTGCCTGTCCCCCCAAGTCAGAGCTCCAGGCGTGTCCATTCCCCAGACAGTGCGCATTGCACTCATCATGTAGGTATACACCCATCCCCTCCTCGCACCCCCCCCTCCCCAAGTCAGCACCATCAAGCGTGACCATTCCCCATACGGTGCGCAACGCACTCATCATGTAGGCATATACCCATCCCCTCCCCCCAGTCTGATATCCGATTGGTATCACTCTCAAATGTGCATTTAGGTGATGATCAGGGAAACCAATTTTCTGGTGAGTACATGTGATGCTTGTTTTTCCATTCTTGGGATACTTCACTTAATATAATGGGTTCCAACTCTCCAGGAGAACCAAAGAGATGTCGTATCACTGTTATTTCTTATAGCTGAGTAATACTCCATGGTATACATAGACCATAATTTACTAATCCAATCATGAATTGACGGGCATTTGGGTTGTTTCCACATCTTTGCGATTGTGAATTGTGCTGCTGTAAACATTCGGGTACAGGTGTCTTTGTCATAGAATGACTTATGTTCCTTTGGGTAGATGCCCAATAATGGGATTGCTGGATCGAATGGTAGGTCTATTTGAATCTGTTTAAGGTATCTCCATAATGCTTTCCACAGGGGTTGCACTAGTTTGCAGTCCCACCAGCAGTGTATGAGGGTTCCTGTCTCTCCACATCCACACCAACATGTGTTGTTTTGGGACTTTTTGATAAAGGCCATTCTCACTGGGGTTAAGTGATATCTCATTGTGGTTTTGATTTGCATTTCTCTGATGATTAGGGATGTTGAGCATTTTTTCATATGTGGAAAATCAGCAAGAAAAAATCAAACAACCGTATCAAAAAGTGAGCAAATGACATGAATAGAAATTTTTCAAAAGAAGATATAAGAATGGCTAATCTTTTATACAATGTTTTTACTGTACCTTTTCTGTTTAGATATACAACTACTTAACATTGTGTTACAGTTGCCTACAGTGGATCAGTATAGTAACATGCTGTAAAGGTTTGTGGCCTAGGAGCTACAATAATGAAATTCCTAATGACACGTTTCTCAGAATGTATCTCTGTTGTTAAGTGACTCATGACTGTATTTTCTTTGGGGAAATATCTATTCAGATTCTTTGTTCTTTTTTAGATTTTTTTTCTTTTTATTATTGATATGTAGGAGTTCTTTTATGTATTCTGGATATAAGTCCCTTATCAGAGACATAATTTGCAAATATTTTTTTCTCATTCTGTGTTTTCTTTTTTATTTTGTTGATTGCTGCAACCATTAGTACAATGTGGAATAGTAGTAATATCTTCGTTTCTGATCTTAGGGGGAAAGCATTCAGTTTTTTACCATTAAGTATAACATTAGCTGTGGGATTTTCATAGATGCCCTTTATCTGTTGAGTGCTTTTATCATGAAAGTATTGAATTTTATAGATGTGTTTTCTGTGTCCGTTGAGATGATCATGTGTTTCCTCTCTCATTAATTTAATATAGTGTATTCATTGATTGATTTTCATATATAGAGCTTTCTTGCATTTCTGGAATAAATCTCACTTGGTCGTGGTATATAATCCTGGATCCAGTTAGGTAATATTTTTTGAGGATTTTTGTGTCTATACTTATCAGGGATATTGATCTGTAGTTTTTTTGTGATGTCTTTGTCTGATTTGCTATCAGGGTAATATTTGCTTCATAGAATGAGATGGGGAGTCTTCCCTCCTTTTCTGTTTTATGGGGGGAGGGACAGGGAGAAGAGTTTGTGAATAATGAGTGTTTAGTCTTTTAATGTTTGGTAGAATTCACCTGTTAAGCCATCTGGGCTTGCACTTTTTGGGAAATTTTTCATTACTAATTCAAGCTATTATAGGTTTATTCAGATTTTCCATTCTTTTTTTAAAGGCAATTTTGGTAATTTGTATTTCTAGGAATCTGTTTCATTTAGTTTATCCCATTTGTTGTCATACAGTGGTTCAGAGAATTCTCTTATAATTCTTTTCATTCCTGTAAGGTTGGAATGAAATAGTGTCCCCTCACTATAACTGATTTTAGTAATTTGACTTGCCTGTCCTCTTAGTAAAGGTTTGTCAATTTTATTGATTTTTTTCAAAGCATGAACTTTGGATTTTGTTGATAGCTTCTATTGTGTTTTTATTCTCTATTTCGTTAATTTCTGCTCTAATTTTATTTTTCCCATCCTTCTGCTTGCTTTGGTTTTAGTTTGCTTATCTTTTTCTTGTGTCTTAAGGTGGTTGTTTTGAGCTCTTCTTTTTTAACATAGGTGTTTATAACTATACATTTTCTCCAAACACTGCTTTAGTTGCATTCCATAAGTTTTTGTATGTTGTGCTTTCATTTTCATTTCAACTATTTTTTAAATTTCCCTTTGATCCATTAGTTATTTAGGAGTGTCTTGTTTAATTTCTATATATTTGTGAATTTTTTAAAATTTCCTTTGTTAATTATTTCTCTTTCATTCCACTGTTGTTTGAAGAGCATAGTTTGTATGATCTCAGTTTTTTAAAACTTAATGAGGCTTGTTTTATGGCCCAGCATAGGTCTAATCTGGAGAGTGTTCCATGAGCACTTGAGAATAATTTGTTATTTTGCTATTGTTGGGTGGAGTGTTCTGTTGATGTCTGTTAGATACAGTTGGTTTGTAGTGTTGTTCAGGTCTTCTATTTCCTTGTTGCTTATGGTGTTTTTAATAGCTGTTCTTTGAAGTTCCTTAAGATTTGTCACTATGTAGATAGAAATTAACAAATTTATTGAGTGTTTGTTAGGTGTTAGGAACGTAGTTGCTGGGATTTTTCAATGAACAAAATAGAGAAAAATCCCTTCCTCATGGAGTTTGCATTCTAGTGGCCATATAGACAATAAAGAAACAAATACAGATCATCTCCAAATTTATTTCGTGATTTTTCAGCTTTACCATGGTACAAAAGCAATACACATTCAGGAAAAACTGTACTTTGGAGTACCTATACAACCAGTCTGCTTTTCACTTTCAGTACAGTATTCAATAAATTACATGATATGTTCAACACTTTATTATAAAATAGGCTTTGTGTTAGTTGATTTTGACAAACTGTAGGCTAATGTAAGTGTTCTGAGCATGTTTAAGGTAGGCTAGGCTAAGCTATGAAGTTAGATAGGTTAGGTTCATTAAATGCATTTTCTGTTTAAGATATTTTCAGCTTATGATTGGTTTATCAAGATGTAACCCATCATAAGTTGAAGAGAATCTGTATATAAAATGTAATTATGGAAGTTGGTGCTGTGGGGGAAAAACAGTAGGGAAAGGAAAAAGAGAAAAGGGAATGTGCACGTAAACATTTGAGCATTTAAAGATCTGAAGGAGGTGGAAATAAGCCACATGGGGAATAACATTCTAAGCAGAGAGACCAGCAAGTGCCAAGGCTGTGAGGTGAGGTTATTTAAGGATCTCCTTAAGACTTGTTACATGCAAGTCACATAATGACTCAGTGAAATTGCTTTGTCCCTTTGGGAATGTAGATACTTTTTTTATTTCTGGTTTGAAAATTATGTAAGTGCAAAATGATAGTTATTCCACTTTCCCTCTCTGATCTTACAGCCACACTTCTTAGCCCTTTGCATTTTATGTTTGCTTACTGGTTTATTTACTGTCTTCCTTCTTAGAAAGAAAGCTTCATGAGGGCAGGGATTTTATCTGCTTTATGTACTGCTTACTGGTGCCTACTGTATGGTACACTCTTTATAACTTTTTGTTTCATGATGAATAAATGAATTGACAAATGTGACTTCTTAGTAGTTATGAACTTAGTGTCTATAAATCCATACTTTATAGAACTAGGAAATAATTTTATTTAATTTTTTTAAGAGGGAGAAAAATTGAGTCAACCTTTTTTTTGACTTTATACTTTAGAAACTGATGTTCGGGTAATAGACATTTTCCCTGTGTGCTTGATAGTAGTTGTATGTTGCATTGAAATTTTTAATTTACTTTGGGGTTTTGCATTTTGGGTTTTATGAATTCTCTGAATTCTTGATCTATATTGCATGATATGTTGCATCTCCTTTCTAATGTAATTATATCTGCTATTTTCCAGGTTGTGTGATAGCTGAGCTTTTTACAGAAGGTGTACCATTGTTTGATCTCTCTCAACTGTTGGCTTATAGAAATGGACATTTTTTCCCTGAACAAGTGCTAAGTAAAATTGAAGATCGTAGTATCAGAGAACTGGTAACTATGTTACAAATATTAGCCATAAAATTTTAAATTGGATTATGTTTCCACTTTAGTCAGCTTTCTGGAATGTTATGAATTTGAAACAAAGCAGTAAAGCACCATAAACTAATACAAACAGCCTATTGTTATTTTGTTAGGGAGAAATGTACTATTTTTTCCTCTTCCTCAGTCACAGGACTCATTTGACTTAAAAAAAATCTGTCTGTTAAAGACAGATTTCTTTCCCATTAAAATCTTCAGCTCTGCTTTGGACAGATTTGGAAGGTAGGTAAGGAAGTGCCTGGGGGTTGGAGAGGTTATCCTGGATAGAGTTTGCTAATAAGAAATAAAGAAGACAGACGCCTAAAACGAAGGAGATGAGAAACATCAACTTAAATGTAATACAGCAATATAGGGGCATTTCATGTAGAAGTATATGTCTTTATATACCTCCCTTGATACAGACTGAAGGCTGGAAAGGAAGCTATAGAGTCCCATGTTAGTGTAGCAGAACAGGTGTGAGGAATTCTATGGGGGGAGGTCACCTAAGCCATATATCTACATTACTGTTTGAGGGCATCTTTTTTAAGTCAGTCATATGGTAACTGATGCTTGTAATGATGACTCTGAGCCATAGAAAAGATTATGGTGTATTCAGAATATTGTTTAAGAAGGTAGGGAAATATATAATATGTTTTAATTTCTCTTAAAAATGGCAAATGTTAAAAAATAAGATGCTTCAGAGGAAGCCAGTTTAGCTCATGTCTAGTGAACAGTGCACTGGATTAAGAGTTGGCATAGCTAATGTTCTGTCTTTGGGTACAGCACTTATTTGTTAGGTTACTTTGGCTAAGTAATTTTGTGTCTGTTTAGGCCTGCATTTTCTTAACTGTGAAAGGACTGAATCTGTTTCATATTTAAGGGTTAATGCAAATCTAAAAGTAATTCTACTAGTTCACTTTTCCTTGTAGTACATTTGATTCCCACAAGTTCAGTGCTAGGTTCTTATTTTTGAATATTAAACAAAAAGCTCAAACAGATAGGTACATTTTTTTTTTTTTTTTTTTGAGACAGAGTCTTGCTTTGTTGCCTGGGCTAGAGTGAGTGCCGTGGCGTCAGCCTAGCTCACAGCAACCTCAAACTCCTGGGCTTAAGCAATCCTACTGCCTCAGCCTCCCGAGTAGCTGGGACTACAGGCATGTGCCACCATGCCCGGCTAATTTTTTCTATATATATTTTAGTTGGCCAGATAATTTCTTTCTATTTTTAGTAGAGACGGGGTCTCGCTCTTGCTCAGGCTGGTCTCGAACTCCTGACCTTGAGCTATCCACCCGCCTCGGCCTCCCAGAGTGCTAGGATTACAGGCGTGAGCCACCGCGCCCGGCCCAGCTAGGTACATTTTTATGATATTTTATATATTTAAATAATGACTGATACACTATGAGTGTCCAGGAAAGATTGAAATATGTTTTGTATATTTAAAAAAATATTTCCCTATGACACTAGAAAACACAGGATACATTGAAATTAGATATATCATTTTTAGTGTTTGCAGAATTTAACATCTTTTTTTGCATTGCTTTAAAAACTTAAAGCTACTGATTTCCCTTTTAACTAGATCCTAGAGTTACACTTAAACCATGTGTTACTTTGGACTTGTGGCAGTAAGGTTCTAAACTATAACTCTTAACCTGGGATATGTAGATGGATTTCAGGAGTTTTGTGATTCCTTCCAGAATTGTTTGTAATTTTGTATGCAGAATTGGTTTGTATACATTTTTCTCTGGAGGAGATCCATTGTTTTCCTTAGATTCTCAGTGGTATTTTTTGCTCAGAAAAGTTTATGAGAATCTTTGAGTTATGGGCAGCAATATATTATTCCCCTGTCTTAATAAATGAGGAATACTGAACCTGGGTATAACCTCTTTATGTGTCAGGGCCATCTGCAATACATTTGTATGTAATTTCTTATTGCTTTCTAAGATGGTGGAGTCACATATCATTTAGTAGTCAGGTTCTAAAAGAAGTTTGTCAGGCAAAGATTGAGAATAGTTAGAATTACCTTGAAAATCCTGTAAATCATGTGTAAATTGCCCTTGTAGCTTTCATCTGGTTTGATTTTCTATTCTCAAATCCATTTTTATTCCTTTTCTTCCCTTGGTATAGGTAACTCAAATGATTCACCGTGAACCAGATAAACGTTTAGAGGCAGAAGATTACTTAAAGCAGCAGCGTGGCAATGCCTTTCCTGAAATATTTTATACTTTCCTTCAGCCGTACATGGCCCAGTTTGCCAAGGAAACATTTCTTTCTGCAGATGAACGTATTCTGGTTATACGGAAGGATTTGGGCAACATTATTCACAATCTCTGTGGACACGATCTGCCAGAAAAAGCAGAAGGCGAGCCTAAGGAAAATGGGCTGGTTATCTTGGTGTCTGTTATTACATCTTGCCTACAGACCCTTAAGTACTGTGATTCCAAACTTGCTGCTTTGGAACTTATTCTCCATTTGTCCCCAAGATTAAGTGTAGAAATCCTTTTGGATCGTATTACTCCATATCTTTTGCATTTCAGCAATGACTCTGTTCCTAGAGTGAGGGCTGAAGCCTTGAGGACGTTGACCAAAGTTCTTGCTCTGGTCAAAGAGGTTCCTCGCAACGATGTCAATATTTATCCGGAATACATTCTGCCAGGCATAGCCCACTTAGCCCAAGATGATGCTACCATTGTTAGACTAGCCTATGCTGGTAAGACTCCAAATATCATAATGGCCACTTTGATATTTTTTAAGTTAGCAACTATAATACTCTTGTTTTTCTGATTTCTTTGGGAATTCCAAGTGTGAACTTTGCTCCTTGTGTATGTTTTAATAATATTTATAGCTCATCTGTTCCTGGGAATCAACTTTTGTGTGTTCCCTCATTTTTGAAATGATCAGAATTATCAGTTGAAAAAGTATATAATACAGAATTTTGTGTTTTTACTGGGAATATTACATTTAAATTGGAATAAGACTAATGTTTATAAGTATGTGCTTCTGATCTAGTGTCTTTAGGCCTTTATAAAGTTTTTCTGAACAAATATACTTGTTTGTCAGTTTTAGGATACAACAGTCTATTACTGTTGAAAAGATTAATTTTTCTGGGTAGTTTGATATTGAAAGAACCCAGCATATTAACTTACTCAATTTTAAGGTCCTTTTTCCAGTTACTATAGTGATTAGGATATGTGGCTTCTTTGTGATAGAGGTGGGTGTGTTATGCACACCTACATGTTTTGCTTGTAATTTTCACTCATAAAATTAAGTGATGCAGATTCATGTTTTTAGTTCCCCAAATTAATTCTGAAAACTTATTTCTGTGTGGAAAGTATCACTGGAACATTTATATAATTCATATAGTTCTGTAATTTGTTTCTGTAATGTAATCTGATGGAAATCAGGGATTCTGTTTTGAAGTCTTTATAAATAGTACATAATATGTATGTGGTGATGATATTGTCACTTTTTTGAAAGAAACTTGCTTAGTTCATTCATTTTATGATTTATCATTATTTTAATGGAACATGTGAAAAATGGTCCTTGCACTCTTGTCTTATCTCTAGGCATATCCACAAAGTGATTGGTGGTTATTAGGTGTTTATTTTCCCCACATATATATTTTTATTTATGCTTATCTCTCTGCCTGTTTGTTTATAGTTTCTGGTTTCCATAACTATATATGCATAAACTTCAGGCCTAGAAATCCAGGATTTCTTGAAGGCACATGAGAGTTTATCGTTTATAACAAAGCATATTTATAACTTACTTGACAAATAACAAATAATTGAACCAGGTAAAATCAAGTGAAATAAAAGTATATAGATTTTAAAAAAAAGCTGTATCTTTCTGTACCAGAATTTTATGACCCTACTTTTTGGTCCGGTGTATATTAATCTGTTCTCAATTGTGTTAAATAGGTACAGTTCTGATGTGTAGGTGCCATAATAACATATTGACATTCATTTACTAATAGCTGTAGCATAAAAATAATAGCTACTATGTATTGAAAAACCTGCTATGTGTCAGGGCATCTGCTGCTCTAGGTTGTTGTAAGGGTTGTAAGATCTTGCCGCTAACCCTTGTAACAACCCTTGAGCAATAGATGCTATATTACCTTCATTTTACTGGTGAGGAAATTTTGGTTAGGCTAAATAACATAACTCAAATGTATCTTGCCTAATTTTCAATTCTCAAAGCGCCTGGTCTAGACCTCAGTTTTGAAGCAATCCTGCTTTTCTTTGGTCTCCTGGGTCTTTATGGTGAGAGTCCACGATAACCCAGGGTCAGTGCCAGCACCTCTCAGTGTCCCTTCTTCATGGCCCCATACATGAAAAAGCAGCTTTTTTTTTTTTAATAGAGCAAGAAGTCTTTTTTGTCTGGCTAAATATTAATATAATTAAAACACATGTCAGTAATCATGAGAGTTTAAAATCAACATTTTTTTTTTCCGTTTACAGTATTCCCTTTTATCTCAGAGATGTTGGTATAGAGTTGTATCTTGTGTAAAGTGAACTTTGAAGTGTGCTGTGGTTCATGGACTTGCATGGGGAAATAAACATAGATCTATTCAGACTTTAGGGGTGTGCAGGAAAGCAAGAGACTTTTCCTGATAAAGATACACTCTTTAAAGTGGGGATAGTCTTCTAGAATTTTGGCTTATTATCAAGGTATGGTGCAGAATTTTTCCATCTTTAAAAGGATGAACAGGCTTTATAGGATATTAATATCTTGCTTACGTAGAGATAAGTTTTTGTTCTGTTCAGAGCAATGTTGAACCTGGCAGGGAAGGAGGGTGAGACTCCCAGAGGAAGAGAATCACTGTATTTTATAGACTCAGAGATGTCGACTACTGTAAGGTGCATTTTGATTTCAGAGATGTTAAAAAGCAAGGAAAAGTTAGTCTTACTTTAAGTTTTAAGGTAGTTCAATTTTGTATTTAGTGCTATTCATTGCTAAGAGAGAAAAGAGTGTAGTTGTAGTTTATGGTCGTATGTTAAGAAGCACAGAAGTGGGAGGCAAGGAAGGATATAGACACAGGAATAAATAAAAATGGAAGGAAGAATAAAGTATGAGCAAAATACAGATATAATTGACAGTAAATATGACAGCAGAAATTAGAAGTAGATATTTTGCAGTGGTGAGGAGTGTCAGTCTTAATATCAGAAGGGGAAAGGAGAAGATAAGGACAACTGCAGAAGTGTGGCAGTCTGACACACTTTGGTCCACTAACTTCAGAGCATCACTTGTAAAGCAATCAACAATGGTTTCTTTTTGAGGTAGCTGTGACTCCTCATTTATGCACGAAGAAACTGAGACTCAGATTGTTTAAACAGCCAGCTAGTAAGTGACAAGGTCGAGATTTGAGCCCAGCTCTGATTGCAAAGCCCAGCTTGATCTGTTATTTTAGGATGAATGTTTCTTTTAGTCTAATAAATATCTCTCACTTGTGAAGGGATTGTTTAAAGTGTAAGTTTCCATAGAAGGATTAAGCTTTTTTTTTTTTTTGCCTCAGTAGATTTGGGTGCTATATTTTGGGTTATTTTTGTATTTTTTTTAAAAAAGGTTATAGTTCATTATTAAAACTAGCAGTTTGGAGATAGTTGTAGATTATGAGATTAGTTAATAATGTCTGATTAGGTTAAGTGCTAAAATGGAAAGTCCTACTTTTCCCCTTAGTTTTATGACTATTACTTGTATAAAGACTTAAGGAGGAAAAGTTATAAGCATCACAAAGATTTTAAGATTGTAATTGTTATAAATTTTCTCCGTTTTTATCTTATAGAAAACATAGCTCTACTGGCAGAAACAGCTCTGAGATTCTTGGAATTAGTACAGCTAAAAAATCTCAATATGGAAAATGACCCCAATAGTGAAGAAATAGATGAAGTTACACATCCAAATGGAAATTATGACACAGGTTGTATAATTTTCTCTTCCAGACTTCTTATTATTTAGAATGAATTGCTAGTGCTAACTCATAAAAACTATCATTTGTAGTTTTCATGTAAAATGAAGGAGTACTAGATTTATAGTAGATAGGAAGAGTCCCTGGGGTCTGATTGTTCTATGTGTCGTACACAGTTATCTAGCTGGAAAATGATAAGCTTGTCACCATAGATATTAAACCCAGTTGTTTTTCAGCCAGAATTGATTTGTATAAATAGTAAAGCTAGCTGAAATATATAATTCTCATAAAAAAATTAGAAACATCATAGCTAAAGAATCTAAACCTTTTCTCCTTATGTGAGCATATTCTGAGTATCTCAATTATAAGTTGTTTTTATTTCATACTATCTGTGATTTACATATCAACCTCCTCCCCCCCTTATCATAAAAGAACAGATGTAATAGTAATCTTATTGTGGTCAGCCTCCCTGTCTTAGGTTTCTTTGCATCTGTATAAATCTTGGCAGGTTTTTGGTTAACGTTGAGTGAAAGGTTTAGAAGTAAAATAACATACTTAATCTGCTCCAAGATGTTTCTAATTGAGAAAAACAAGAGAAATATATTAACAGTTTTTAGATTTTTATGTTAAAAAACAGCTGTAATGGTTGTTACTTGTTAGAATGGCACATTTTTAGATAGCATGTATTATCTAGAGTTGAATACAGTGGAATAATTTTGAACTTGTAGGAGGATATATCAGAAAAGAAATCTTAGTTTTTTTTCATAGAATTACTTGGAAAATAATATTGTTCTACATTCTGTAACCATGTAATTGGAGCTTTTTAGGTAATGAAGTTAAATGTTGGAACTTTTGGAGAGTTAATCTAAAGTTTTTCTTAATGTGAGTACTTAATTTTGCACATTGGACCATTTACCTTTTCCTTTGACAGTAGCTGCACAGTAGCTGGGCAGTAGCCTCTGCCCTCATTTATTTAATTGTTAAACATTAGCTCTGCATCAGGCAATTATGAGCCTGCTGTAATCACAGCACTAGGGATATGGTGGTAAATAAGACAGGAATGATCCATGCTTTTAAGCTTATCTTTTTAAAGGGAAAGACAGATAACTAAGTAAATAAATAAATGAAAAGGGGAGGGTGAAGAAGGAAATAAGGTTAGAGAAGAAGCCAGTGGCTAGGTTGAGGAAAGCCTTGACAGGACTTGCAGGTTATTTTCTGGCTTTCTAAAATATAATAAACTGATATAAAAATTCTTTCTAAAAGTATTGTTCAGTACCATCATATTATACCCTGAACCTGTCTCATATTTTCAAGTCCTGGATTAGGTTGATCTTACTGGGCAATAAGATCTCCTTTCTGGTATTTCCCTATAATTTTCTCCTTGAGCTCAGAAATGGAGCTATTTAATTAGTGAGATAGTAACCATGCTTGTGGCATCTACTTATTGGGATCTTCTTCAGTTTGTATTTTAGTTTCCCATCCTTCAGAGATTTGAATAATGGAAAAACTTAGTGACTAAACACTTTCTTTGGTGGCTTCTGTAATTATTCTGTTGCTCTGAGGAGTAAGAAATAAGATTGGGACTGTATATATGGGGAAATAATTGATCCTGTCTTTCTTTTTTTTGTTGTTGTTTTTTTAAAGAGCTCCAAGCCTTACATGAAATGGTTCAGCAGAAAGTTGTAACTTTGCTAAGTGACCCTGAAAATATTGTAAAACAGACCTTAATGGAAAATGGAATAACACGGCTATGTGTATTCTTTGGACGACAGAAAGCCAACGACGTTTTGCTGTCCCACATGATTACTTTCTTAAATGATAAGAATGATTGGCATCTACGTGGAGCTTTTTTTGATAGTATAGTTGGTATGTTTTTTGTTTGTTTTTAAATTCATCTTTAAGATTTTAAATTATACTCTCAAACAAATACTTCTATGCCATCTGAAGGATAAGTGATGATAATACCAAATTTGATTAATAATTAAATGAGTTCCTAGTATTTCTGTCTGTTTTCATGCTGCTTTTGGATGATGTATTTTAGCTGATCAAGAGGTTGGTTAACCTGTGATATATCCATATGAAGGAATATCATGTAGTTATTAAAAACTGTATTTTAAAAGAAAATGACCTGGGAAAACAGCATGAAATATTGTTAAAGTGGCTGAAGTAGGTTGTAAATCCTTGTAAAGTATGATCCAGTTGTGTAAAGGGAACAGTGACATTATGTTTATAAACAACTGTTTATAAAACAAAAGTGAATGTCTATCACTTTTAGATTCAGAAAATGATGGTTAAAATATAATTATGGTTGAAAATCAATCTAGTTGGAAAGAAAATGAAAACTATAGGCTTTGCTTTATGTAAACTGAAAATTTGGGCAAGAACAGCTTTCCCAAATTGTATTTTATTTGCATGACTCCTATCCCATGACTTTATTATGAGTGGGTTAAGTCACATTCGATACAGGACTTAGTATTTTTCTCTTTTGAATGATAACTGTTCCATTTCCCCCTGAATGCACAGATCTTTTCAATTTTAGATTTGGTCAGTTATGAAATATTGTGTGCTAAATCCATGTTGTTATGATTACCTACTTACCCCTTTTATCATTTCCCACTTGATTATAATGGCTTGTCTATTAACCCAAAAGGTTTAAAGTCTATTCTACACATTGGAAAGCCTGGCTATTACATAGACTTTCTCATGAGGTATCAGAAAGCTGTAAGACTTTAGGCTGTGGTTCTCAATAATCTAAGAAAGTAACTGCTAGTTTCTGATTATTTTCTCAGGATAGAAATATAAAATTTTAATTCCTAGGTTAAAGAATCTAAATATATTTTTAAAACTCTTGACACGTTTATAAGCTTTTCGAAAAGATTATGTCATTTTGCATGTACTGTTTTAACATGAAATAGGCTTTATTTAGTCTTTGCCTGTTGGGAGGATAAAGTGATAACCTATTTTGATGTATGTTTCTTTGCTTAACAAGTGGAAAACTTTCTCATGTTGATTACTTGTTCCTATTTTTAATTCTATGAATTTTTTATTCATTATTTTGACCCATTTTTTCTGATATTTATGCTTATTGATTTTTTTGAGCCTTTTGTATATACATTAAGGACTTTAATTTTTTTTATCATTTTGAACACATATTTTCTTGGTTTGTTCTTTAACTTGGTATTTATTTTTTTATCTTTTTTAAAAATAATTTTTATATAGTCAGTTTATTTTATCTTTACTTTTGTGATTTTTCTTATTTCACTTTTGTACATCAAGTCTTTTCCCATTCCAGAATTAGGTTAATAATCTGTTGTGTGCTTGTCTTCTTTTTCTTCTCTTTTTAATGCCTTATTTTCACACTTAACTGTTTAATTGATCTTTATTTTGATCTGTGATGAAAGTTGAAGTCTAAAGTTTTTTTCTTCTCAGAAATTAACCAGTTTTCCCAACACATTTATTAAACATTTTGTTTCTTTCCCATTTATTTGTGAAGCTTTTTTTTTTTTTTTTTTATCATATGTGGCATGCCTCTGTCTGTTAGGGTCAGTTTTCTGGGTACTTAGTGTATTCTTTGATTTCTCTATTCTTGTGCTTAGGTTCTTAGCTGTATTATATTTATATTATTATATTTTAATCAACTGTATTATCAAATAGATTAAGTTTTCCAGATGTCACTCATTTTCAAAGTATTTTTTAGTTATTTTAGCTTATTGTACATTTCAGTTTATAAAGTTCCTAAATATAATCCACTCGAATTTGAGATAGATTTTTCCTTTTATTAAAGAAAACAATTATAACATTTTTTTAATCATAGGGGAAATATGCTTTTGAAATTATTTAAAAGTTAACCAAAATTTATAAGTAATGTATGAAAAGCAATACTTGCAATTTCCAGAGGCATTTTCTCACATTTGTGTTTTTGGTTTAGGGTCTTCAGGTAATTATTAATACTACCATATCTCTAAATGGTATTTTTGTATTACTGTTTTAAAAATTATCAACTTTAGACTTTATCTCTTGACTTTTTTCTATGCCAGATGAAGATATAACTCAATCATAACCATCCCTTGATCCCTCTTCCCTTCTCAATTTTTGAGATCTTGATTACTATGTTCAGTGCTTTAGTTTTTAGTTTGTTGTTTTATAGCTTTAAGTAAGCCTATTTCTTATTGCTCTACCTCTGATTTGCACTACAAGGTTAGTGCCCCTTTCTTTCCACCTCTATCTTCTTATTCTTTGGTTAGTTGAGAATTCAGAGTTTATTACGATTATAGAACAGAATACTTAACATTCTGTTTTATAATCATAATAAAGTCTTATATGTATAGACTGATTCTGAAGGTTCAAAACAAAATTTACATGATTTACATGATTATGAATGTGTAAGTTTTATTGACTGTAGAGCCAAGTAGTATATATAATTATATTTGCTTCATCACAACCCCCGTACCATGACCCCTGTACTACTTGAGCGTGCTTATAGCAAGGCAAATGGATTCTACTTTTCTTTTCACTTTCGGTTACTAAATACATTGCACATTTTAATCTACTTCGTATTTAGATCATGACTTTCTTGAATAATTTTTTGTCCTAGAATTTTTGATACCTTCATTTTCTTTTTAGAGAGAAAAGTTATATTTCTTCTTCACAAAATCTGTAATATCTAGCTTTTTTTTTAATCAATTTTATTTGTTGCTTTGAATCTATTTCATTTTTCTCCTTAGTATATTCTTAAAATTAGCTTTTAGTTCTAATTTGGGCTGATTTCTAGATCTTTGCCAGCTGTCATTCTTTTCCCCCTAAATTCTTTGGTTAGATCTACCATTTTGTACTTTCTATATCTTCCTTTTATTTTGCTGGAATATCCTCAAAAAACTGTCTTAGAAAGGGTTGCATGAGAGATAAACCTTTACAGTCTTGAAATGACTTATTTTAATTTTCTTATTTAATTGACAGTTTGAGTATAGAATTCCTTTCATAACTTTGAAGGTCTTGCTCTTGTCTTCTAGCCTCCATTGTTGCTGAAGATCATCTGATGCCAGTCTGATTCTTCTTCCTTTTTAGGAGACTTATGTTTTCGTTTTTGTAAGTTCTTAGGATCTTTGCTTTTCTGTGGAGTCCCAGAATTTTTTCATTTATTATACTGGGTAGGAAGTGCAATGTTCTTTCTTGGATTATTGATCAATATGCTTGGCTTTTGTTTATTTTTTTGTTTGTTTGTTTTACTTAATGATGTATGTACTTTAAGATATCGAATGATCATGTAATGTTGCTTCTTATTTTCAGGTGTTGCTGCCTATGTTGGCTGGCAAAGCTCCTCAATTCTTAAGCCCCTGCTGCAACAAGGTCTTAGTGATGCTGAGGAATTTGTTATTGTGAAAGCTCTTAATGCCCTTACTTGTATGTGCCAGTTAGGGCTGCTACAAAAACCCCATGTCTACGAATTTGCCAGTGATATTGGTAAGTTTCTGTTTCTCCAAATTAGAATGGGAAAATTAGGGTTTGAGAAGAACTTTATAAAATTTCTAGGTAATATAGAGTAAGAATTGTAGCTTTATTGTTCCTATTATTGATTGTGTGCGTGTACATATATGTATGTGCATATATGTATAAAGTTATATGTATGAGAGAGACAGACAAGCAGACTCATTTGGTTCTCCAGCCCGGGTGGGGAAGTATCACTTTATTTTTGTCACTGTTGGGATAGAAATAAAGATTTTTTGGTTTTCTAACATCATGTGGATAAAGGTTTGACTGGTCTGAAGATTAAACTTATTTTTGGATACTTAACCACTATCAAGTTGGAAATTGGATGTGGAGCATTGTCTATGACATCTGTCATTGCATTGATTGACAGTTGAGAATTCATAGTATTGAAGTTACCAATATTAGTATAATAATTTTATGAACTAACAAAAGGAATTAATTACTTGGACCTAGATAGCACTCATCTATTTCCTTTAAACTTCTTTAAAATTCAGAATAACAGCAAACAAATAAATATGGAAAATTCTAAAATTGACACTATCTCAAACATTTAATTTTATTATTATTTCATTTTAAGAAAGGAAGCAATGGAAAATTGCCAGTTGCTCTGTACTGGGAGGACATAAAATCTTAGAAAATTGTCTGTTTAGATAAAATACTTAATGGCTGCTAAATGCTTTGCAAAGGAAAATTAATTGGTTAGACTTCAATAACAGATTTTCCTTGAGGCAATCTTCAGAGAAAAAAGACAAGGAAGTTATTATTTATTTTGATCATTGAGATATTAGATGGTAGCTAGTAGTGATAGAAAAAAAATTCTGGAAAATGTGAAGGCACAAATACACATTTTTTTTAATTTGTGGAAAATTAAAAAGCATATGTAGATTTCTTATTTTGTACTCTCCTATCTAGAATTCTTACGGTTTTTGACTCTAATTTGGTTTGAATTTTTTGATTATGTTAAAAGTAATCACAATTTTATAGAAAATTGTTGAATATTGGCAACACAATCATGGGAAGACTCTCCATTACATAGAAGTGTTTTTGATTTTTTGTGTTAGCTGCACAGTGCTGAACCTTCAGGGGTTCATTATCTGTGAGTTTTTGCCATTTTTTTTTAAGGAGCTAGTGAGTTGGGAACCAAAACTGATCAGTATTATAGTAAAATATATTAGGATGTTCTTTGAATTTCTGGCCCTGTATAGTATAAGGCAGTTATAGAAAGCACCTGTTGTCATAATAATAGTAAGGAGAAAATTTATCATCTTTACCATACATATCTTGCTACTTGGCCTATTTTCCTATTCATTCTCATTTTTTGAATTCTCTCTCACATTAGTGTTTTCTTTTTCTCCTGTGAAAGTGGTCCTACTTCCCAGAATTTGAGTTTTTCTTGATTTGGACTTTGGTCCTCTTTATTTTAATAACTTTCTGTGTGTATATATATGTACTCTTGTGTTATAATTTCACATAATACATCTCTTCTGTTGCCTAGTTATTTGGAAATTATTTTTTTTTTTTTTGTTGAGACAGAGTCTCACTTTGTTGCCCAGGCTAGAGTGAGTGCCGTGGCGTCAGCTTAGCTCACAGCAACCTCAGACTCCTTGGCTTAAGCGATCCTACTGCCTCAGCCTCCCGAGTAGCTGGGACTACAGGCATGCGCCACTATGCCCGGCTAATTTTTTCTATATAGATTTTTAGTTGTCCATATATAATGTCTTTCTATTTTTAGTAGAGACGGGGTCTCGCTCTTGCTCAGGCTGGTCTCGAACTCCTGACCTCAAGCAATCCACCCGCCTCGGCCTCCCAGAGTGCTAGGATTACAGGCGTGAGCCACCGCGCCCGGCCTGGAAATTATTTTTGAAATTTAATATAGCTTATAATTAGCATTTCATTTATTTAAAAAATGGATGTCCATCAATTTTATTTGGTTTTTTTTTAAATTTTTTTATTTATTTCATCTTATTATTATGGGGGATACAGAATTGCAGGTTACATACGTTGCCCATGTACTGCCTTTCCCCCCAAGTCAAAGCTCCAGGCGTGTCTGTTCCCCAGACAGTGCGCGTTGCACCCATCATGTAGGTATATATCCCTCCCTTCCCCACCCCCCCCTTCCCGAGTCAGCACCTTCAAGCATGACCATTCCCCAAACGGTGCGCAATGCACTCATTATGTAGGCATACACCCATCCCCTCCCCCCACCCCCTACCTCAGTCTGATATCCGATTGGTGTCGTTCCCAGATGTGTATTTGGGTGATGATCAGGGAAACCAATTTTCTGGTGAGTACATGTGATGCTTGTTTTTCCATTCTTGGGATACTTCACTTAATATGATGGGTTCCAGCTCTCTCCAGGAGAACCATAGAGATGTATCTTCATTATTTCTTATAGCTGAGTAATATTCCACGGTATACATATACCACAGCTTACTAATCCAATCATGTATTGATGGGCATTTGGGTTGTTTCCACATCTTTGCTATTGTGAATTGTGCTGCTATAAGCATTCGGGTACATGTGTCTTTGTTACAGAATGACCTTTTTTCCTTTGGGTATATGCCCAATAATGGGATTGCTGGATCAAATGGCAGGTCTACTTGAATCTGTTTAAGATACCTCCATAATGCTTTCCACAGGGGTTGCACTAGTTTGCAGTCCCACCAGCAGTGTATGAGTGTTCCTGTCTCTCCAGGATGTCCATCAATTTTAAAGCAAAAATCATCATAAAGATATTTTTTTACCCCTTCACTCAAAGTTGGCAGAAATTTTTCTGGATCTTGCTATTTCTAGTTATTGATCCCAGAATGAGTATATAGGATGCTCATAAATCTTTAGTTTTGTGTCAAAATAAATGATATTTATGTATAGAATAAACCCAGTGTGGTATAACTTCTTGGGTGGATAACTCCTTTAGAACTAGAACTGAATTTGGTACTATGAAAAATAAAAAAGCCTTGCTGAGCAAAGTCAAGTAAACAATTATTTGTTGGCATTTTAAACTACTTAGAAAAACAGTTTTTAATAACATTTAATAACTTAAATGATAAACTTATACATCTCTCTGTTCTTCTGTCTTTAAACAGTGTGTATCTATTATAGTGATCCTTCTTTTCAGCTTTATTGAGGTATAATTGGCAAATTGTGTATATTTATTGTATACAACACGATGTTTTGATGTGTATATATTTTGTGAAATGATTATTATAAGCTAATTAACATATCCATCTCCTCACATAATCTTTTGTGTGGGTATGTATGTGGTGAGAACATTTAAGGTTTATACTTACAGTGATTTTCAAATATCCAATACATTATTATTAACTGTAGTCACCATACTGTGCAAAAGATCTACAGAACTTATTCATCCTGCCTGAGACTTTGTATCCTTTACTAACATCTCTCCATTCTACTCTACCTTCTTTCCCAGCCCCTGGCAACCACCATTCTACTTTCTGCTTCTGTGAGTTCAGCTCTTTTAGATTTTACATATTAGTCAGATCATATAGTATTTGTCTTTCTGTCCCTGGCTTATTTCACTTAGCCTAATGTTCTCCAGGTTCATCCATGTTGTTGCAAATAACAGGATTTTCTTTTTTAAGGCAAAATAGTATTTCATTGTATATATACACCATGTTTTCTTTATTCATTCATCTGTCAGTGGACACTTAGATTGATTCCATATCTTGGCTATTGTGAATAATGTTGTAGGGAACATGGAGTGCAGCTACCTCTTCACCATGCTAACTTCATTTCCTTTGGATATATAACCAGAAGTGGGATTGCTAGATCATAAGTAGTGAGATAGCAAGATCATAGGTAGTTTTATTTTTAATTTTTTTGGGAACCTCCTTACTGTTTTTCATAATGGCTGTACTAATTTACATTCCAACCAACAGTGTACCAGGGTTCCCTTTTTCTTCACGTCCTTGCCAACGCTTGTTGTCTTTTTTTTTTTTTGATGATAGCCATCCTGGCAGGTGTGAGGTGATATCTCATTGTGGGTTTGATTTGTATTTTCCTGGTGATTAATGACACTGACCATTTTTTAATATACCCGTTTGTCCTCTTTTGAGAAATGTCTGTTCAGGTCTTTTGCTTATTTTTAAATTGGATTGTTTGTTTTCTTGCTATGGCATTGTTTGAGTTTCTTACATATTTTGGATATTAATCTCTTATCAAATGATGGTTTGCAAACATTTTCTCCCATACTGTAGGTTCTTACTTCACTATGTTCATTGTTTTATTTGCTGTACAGTAGCTTTTTAGTTTTAGTTTTAGTAGCTTTTTAGTTTTAATATCATTTGTCTATTTTCACTTTTGCTCCCTGTGCTTTTGGGGTCATATAGAAAAAACCATTGCTCAGCCCAATGCCAAGAAGCTTTTTCTCTCTCTTTTCTTCTAGTAATTTTACTTTTTCAGGTCTTATGTTTAAGTGTTCAATACATTTTGAGTTGATTTTTGTATATGGAGTGAGTTCAGTGTCATTTTTCTGCCTGTGGATATCCAGTTTTCTCACCACCATTTATTGAAGTCACTATCCTTTTCCTAATGTGCGCTCTTGTCATCTTTGTCCAAGATTAGTTGACTGCAAATTCATGGATTTATTGCTGGGCTTTTATTCTCTTCCATTAGTCTGTATGTCTGTTTTTAGTGCCAGTACCATAGTACTGTAATTACTATATAGCTATGTAGTATCTTTTGAAAGCAGGAAATGTGATGCCTCTAGCTTTGTTCTTTTTGTTTTAGATTACTTTGCTATTCTGGCTCTTTGTGGTTCCATACAAATTTTAGGGTTTGTTTTTCCTATTTCTGTGAAAAATGTCATTGGAATTTTGATAGGGACTTCATTGAATCTGTAGCTCACTTTGGGTAGTATGGGTATTTTAACAATATCAATTCTTCCAATGTACAAATATGGGATATCTTTTAACTTATTTGTATTTTCTTCAATTTTTTTTATCAGTGTTTTATAGTTTTCAGTATACACATCTTTCACCTTCTTGGTTAAATTTATTCTTAAGCATTTATTCTTTTAGATGCTATCGTAAACGTGATCATTTTCTCAATTTTTTTTTTCCGGATAGTTCCTTGTTATTGTATAGAAACAACTGATTTTTGTATGTTGACTTTGTAGCCTTTAATCTTGCTGAATTTGCTTATTGGTTCTAACGGGTTTTTTGGTGGAATCTTTAGGGTTTTCTGTGTATACAATCATGTCATCTGCAGATAGAGACAGCTTAGCTTCTTCCTTTCCAATGTGGATACTTTTATTTCTTTTTCTTGCCTAATTGCTCTGGCTAGTACTTCCAGTACTATGTTGAATAAAAGTGGTGAGAATGGCCATCCTTGTCTTATTCTGATTTTAGAGGAAAAGCTGTTAGCTATGCAGTGTTGAGTATGATGTTAGCTGTGGGCTTGTCATATATGATCTTTATTATGTTAAAATATATTGCTTCTATACCTAATTTGTTGAGTTTTGTTTTTGAAGGATGTTGAATTTTGTGAAATGCTTTTCTGTATCTACTTAGATGATTGTGTGATTTTTATTCTTAATTCTGTTAATGTGATGTATCACATTTACTTATTTGTGTATGTTGGAACATCTTGCTTCCCAGAGATAAATCCTGCTTGATCATGGTGTGTGATCCTTTTAATGTGTTGTTGAATTTAATTTGCAAGTATTTTGTTGAGGGTTTTTACATCTATGTTCATCAGGGATATTGTCCTGTAATTTTCTTTTTTCTTTTGCTGTATTCTGTTCTGGCTTTGGTATCAGGATAATATTGGTCTTGTAAAATGAGTCTGGAAGTGTTCTTCCTCTTCAATTTTTTTTGGAAGAGTTTGAGAAGGATTGGCATTAATTTTTTCTTAAGTGTTTGGTGAAATTTACTAATGAAGCCTTTAGTCCTTAGGCTTTACTTTGTTGGGAGGCTTTTGATTTCTTATTCAATCTCCTTATTTGTTATGGGTCTGTTCAGATTTTTTATTTCTTTATGATTCAGTCTTGGTAGGTTGTATATTTCTAGGAATCTATTCATTTCTTCTAAGTTATCTAATTTGTTGGTGTAATATTCATAGTAGTCTCTTATCCTTTGTATTTTTGTGATACCATTTATAATGTGTCTTTATAATTTGGAGTTTTCTCTTTTTTCTTAGTCTAGCTAAAGGTTTGTTGATTTTATTTTTTCAGAAAACTAGCTCTTAGTTTTATTGATTTTTTTCTGTTGTTTTTCTAGTCTCTATTTCATTTATTTCTGCTCTGATCTTTATTATTTCGTTCTGCTGACTTTGGGCTTAGTTTGTTCTTTTTTTTAGTTCCTCAAGATATACAATTAGGTTGTTTATTTGAGATCTTTTTTTTTTTTTCCCCTTAATGTAGGTGTTTATTGCTATAAGCTTTCTTGTTAGAAATACTTTTGTGGCATTCCATAAGTTTTTTTTACCCATTGGTTGTTAAGGAGTATGTTGTGTAATTTCCAAATATTTGTGAATTTTCTAATTTTCCTCCCGTTACTGATTTCTAATTTTATACCATCGTGGTCAAGGAAGATATTTGATGTAATTTCAACTTCTTCAGTTTGTTAAACCTTGTTTTGTGGCTCAACATATGATTTGTCCTGGAGAATGTTTTGTGTGCACTTGAGAAGAATGTATATTCTGTTGCTGTTGGATAGGGTGTTCTATAGATACCTGTGAGGTCCATTTGGTCTGTAGTGTTTTCCACTTATGCGGTTTCCTTATTGATCCTTCTGGATGATCTATCCATTGTTGAAAGTAGGGCATTGAAGTCCCCTACTGTTAATATTTTGTTGTCTATTTCTTCAGTTCTGTTAATATTTATTTTATATATTTAGGTCTTCCAATGTTGAGTACACACACACATATATATTTGTTATTGTTATATCCTCTTGATGAATTGACCCCTCTTTTATTGATTGATTGATTGATTGACAGGGCCTCGCTCTCTTGCCTAAGTTAGGGTGCAGTGGCGTAATCATAGCTCACTGTGACCTCAAACTCCTGGGCTCAAATGATCTTCCTTCCTCAGCCTCCTAAGTAGCTAGGACTACAGGCCATGCCACCACGCCTGGCTAATTTTTCTGTTGTTGTTGAGATAGGATGTTGCTTCTTGCTGTGTTACCCAGGATAGTCTCAAGCAATTCTCCCTCCTCAGCCTCCCAAAAGTGCTGGGATTATGGGTGGGAGCCAGCCTGGCTGGCTATTTCTTTATTATTATAATATATAATGACTTTCTTTGTCTCTTGTTACAGTTTTGACTTAAATTTTATTTTATCTGATAATAGTATAGCCATTCCTGCTTTCTTTTGGTTACTATTTGCATGGAATATCTTTTTCTATCCTTTCAGCTTATATATATCTTAAAAGCTAAAATGAATCTCTTGTAAATATAGTTGGGTCTTGTTTTTTAATTGATTCAGCCACTGTGTCTTTTGGTTGGAGAATTTCCATGTAAGTATTGATTGCTAAAGACTTACTACTGTCATTTTGTCAATTGTTTTGACTATTTTGCAATTCCTTTATTCCATTCTTCCTGTCTTTCTGTCTTCCTTTGTGATTTCATGATTTTTTTGTAGTGCTTTGCTTTGATTCCTTTCTATTTATCTTTTGTATGTGTATTACAGGTTTTTTCTTTTCAGTTTTTCATAACTGTATTTTAAGTTGATAACATCTTAACTTTGGCCTTGTACAAAAATTCTCCTCCTCCTACATTTTATGTTATTGATGTCACAGTTTACATCTTTTAAGTATTGTGTATTAAATAACAAATTATTGTGGCTATAGTATTTTAAATACTTTTGTCTTTTAACTTTTATACCGGAGTTAAAAGTTAAATGTACCTCTATTACGGTATTAAGAGTATTCTGAATTTGACTGTATTCTTCCCTTTACAGTGAGTTTTATTTATACTTTGGTATTTTCATGTTGTTATTAATAGTTAGCATTCTTTCATTTCAACTTGAAGAACTCCGCTTAGCATTTTTACTAAGGCAGGTCTAGTAGTGATGAACTTCTGCAACTTTTGTTGGTTTTGAAAGTTTTTATCTCTTCTTAATTTCTGAAAGATGCCCTTGCCTGAGTATGGTATTCTTGGTTGAAGTTTTTTCTTTTGGCACTTTGACTATATCATCCATTCTCTCGTGGCCTGAAAGATTTCTGCTGAGAAAACTGATGATAATCATACAAGGGTTCTCTTTTATGTGGTGAGTTGATTTTCTTTTGTTGCCTTCAAAATTCTATCTTTGTTTTCAAGCTCACTGATTCTTAATTTTGCTGTGGAAGCTTTCTGTGAAATTTTTCAGTTCAGGCATTATGTTCTTCTGGTCCAAAATTTCCGTTTGGTTCTGTGTTATGGTTTCCATCTCTTTGTTGAACTTCACATTTTGTTTGTGTATTGTTTTCCTGATTTCATTTAGTTGCCTATCTATATTTCCATGTAGCTCACTGAGCTTTTTTAAGATGGTTGTTATGAATTCTTTTTCAGGCAGTTTTTGGATCCCCATTTATGATGCTTTATCATGTTGCTTTGATGGTGTTATATTTCTCTGATTATTTGTGATCCTGTGGCCTTGCATTGATGTCTGTGTATTTGAAGAAGTAGGTACCTTTTCTAGGCTTTAAAGACTGGCTTTAGCTTCAGCCTAAGTCTGTGGGAGGTTTCTTGGCTCTGGGTTGGGCCTGATACCTGGGTCCATAGGGATGGGTCTGGTCCTAAATCCATGGGAACTAGCTTGATGCCAAGGTCCATTTGGGGAAGTCCAGAGCCTGAGTCCATGGGCATGAGTCTGGGCCTGGGCCCTTGTTCTATGGAGGTTGCCCTGGAGCCTGGGCCTGCAGTGCCCAGGTGTGTGCAGGGGTCTACTGGAGTGGGCCTGGACCCTGGGTCCACTCAAGCCTGGGTCCTCTGGGGCCAGCCGGGCACTGGGGCTGGTCTCAAGGCTGAGTCTGCAGGGACAGGTCTGGGTCCTGGGTCCATGGTGGCTGGCCTGGAGTTTGGGACTAAAGGGAAGGGGATAGAGCCTGGGTTTTACTGGTTTGGCCTTAGTGCTATGGCCTGTGGCAAAGTTGGATACTCACTTAATCTGCTTCCCTGACTTCGGAAGGTATTGCTCTGTGTTGTGCTGCTCAGGCTTGGGGGAATGTTTATGTGGATAATGTGAAGCTATCCTTCCTACCCTCTTCAAGGTGGCTTTTCTTATTTTTCTGCTATACCCAAGTACTCTAACCTCTCATCTGGACTCTTTAGCTCTTGTGATGGTATTTTCATGCATGAATAGTTGTTAAAATTGATTTTACTACAAGGGATTGAAAGCTGAAATGACCTATTCTGTGTCTTTCTGCTATCATTGTCTGTTGTAATGATTCTTAAAGGGAATGGTGGTGGTGGTGGGGTTATTGATGGTTATCATGATTTCTCTGGCAGTCCTTCTAAAAACTGCACTCTTCCCACTTAGATATTATGAATACTTCCCTCATGCTTGTCTTCAGATAATTTGAATGTGTTGAATACAGAAAAGATTGAGTATGCTGTTTTATAGGAAATTCTTTTGATTCAGGCTTCTTGTTTTTTGAGTATTTGAAGTGCTTTGTATTAGTCAGCTACTTACTGGTATAATAATGCTGCAGCAACCACAAAATCTCAGAATATTTCAATAAATTTCTCATTATGAGTCTGTAGGTTGTATGGGTGTCTTTGCTTTAGGCTGTGTATCTTCAGATTGTCTGGGTGACTGTGATTCATCTGTTTCATTCTGGGGCACTGGTTGTAGGGGCAGCAGCTGCCCACGTTATGTTCATCCCATGGTGATAACAGAGGCACAAGAGGGCAAACCTAGCTATACAGCACTTTTCAAGTTTCCCTTGTGTTACCTTTGCTAATATTCATTGGCCAAAGCAAGTAATATGACTGAGCCAAAAGCAAGGAGCACAGAAGTATGTTGCATACCACAAGTGCATACAGAGTATGTGAGTGTGATTGTGTAATGCAGTGAGGTTAAGAATTGGGGCACATAATTCAGTATAATACAGTTCCCAACTCCTGTGAAGTCATTATGGGTTTAGCTACTTTCTGAAATTTAATCAGTGTTTTTTCAGTCCTCGTTTTCCCTCTCGTCAAAGGGAAAATACCAGTCCGCCCTTGGATGGATCAGAAGCTGCAGGGTGTTCATGAAATAATCAAAACCTTTTTTGTGTATAAGTAGAAGAATTGGAAATGTGAGAACTCTGGAGAGAGAGATTTTGAATGAATCTTTTCTCCTTCCCCTTTAAATATATGTATTACTAGCATATGATGGCATTCTTATTTCTCTATTGAATTTCTTATGAAATAAAATCCCCTGAATGCTATTGTCTTTACATGCTCAGAGCTCTAATACAAATGCTTTTTTTTCACTTTTAGAAGTTTAAATTTTATTCTAAATCAGATTATTCTAAATTTGATTAGTTAAAATCAGTGATTTTAGGTTTAATACATAAAATCGTTAAAAAGGATGAAAAGACATTCATTTAATTTTCTGGTTTAATAATATATTTTGAACTTTTTAAGAATAGGCATCATGTTTCCTGCCTTTTTAGTTTCCATGTATAATCCCTTATAAATGAAATTATGAATTATGTATTAGATTTGATCAAACTTGTACATTAAAAAGAATGTCAGATAGGTCAAATTGTTTCCTTAAACTTTAGGCTATGGCCTGGAGCAGTAAGAACTCCCCAGTGCTCTGCTTCTTGTGTGGTAGATGCTATTTCTTTGAACTTCTGTGGGGGTGCAAGTGGGAGAGTAATAGTTTGCTGTGTATTGTTGGGACTTTTTATGTTTCTGTATAATAGTTTTAAGTCTAGTATAATAAATAAGTAGGTGCCTATCTACTTTTAGCCCCAGGTAAAAAAATATAAATTTTAAATCCTCAGAAAAGAGGTAACTTTTTATTCTTTAATAGTATTACTGACATTTATGATAAGAGAATATTATAATAATAGTGTATTCACTTGGCTGAGTTTATACCTCAGTGTATTTGAGTATGTCAAGGCATCTGATAGTAACATTGTGGCTTTCTCAATTATAAGGTGAAAATTTGTTTATCCTGATAGTTTGAAATTAACTTATTTGAAATATACCTTTTTTTCCCCCTCTTTAGCCCCCTTCCTGTGTCATCCTAATTTATGGATACGCTATGGTGCCGTGGGATTTATCACAGTGGTAGCCCATCAAATAAGTACAGCTGATGTCTACTGTAAACTGATGCCTTATCTTGACCCATATATTACCCAACCAATAATACAGGTATACATGTTCCAACTTGGAGTCAATCCTCCTTCTGAACTGTGTCCCTTTAAAAAAATGTTTAGAGAGTCCTATTTTACTTTAAATTTTTAGAGATTTAAATTGGGCTATAGCATTTTCATACTCCTTTCAAACTTGTTAACGTTAATGGACCAAGCAACTTTGAAGGTGAGAAAAGTTCAAGAGAATATTATGTTATATATCATGTTATGCCTAATATAGCATGCAACAGTTCATATTTTATTTTTCTTTTATGTACTATTGTAAAGCATTTGCTGTTGAAGGAAAATATAACCCACCAGAAATATATATTGGTGGATCTCTGCTTTTTATTGTAAAAAGTATAACTGATTTCAGCCAAAGGCATCATTTATAATATATTAGCAAGAGTCCTTTTCAAATATTTGTGGGGTTTTTTTTTTTTGGACCACTAACTGATTTTGTTTCTTCTCTTTTTTAATCTAACAGCTTCCTCCCCCCAACCCCCTGCCCTTTACCTCTGAGCAATACAATTTTTGATAATAATCTTTGGGTCTATGGTTTATACAAGCCAAATTTTATTTACCTGGCTTGTCAGTGTTTAGACCCTTCATCTTGCTAGACAGCCAACTATCAAAATAGATATTTAAATTGAATGAAATGTTAAAGTATGATTCTGGCTGTTATAATAATATGAAATCTCTCTTTATTTTTAATTTAATTTAATTTAATTTTTCTTATCAAAACTCCATTTCCCATTTGGAAATTCACATGCCTTTCTTTCTCCTACCTTTGTATCTTAATGTGCCTTCCCTTTTGTTGGAGAAAATGCCTTGGCCAAAGTCTGGAAACTAGGAAGCTTTGGCTGTACCCTCAGTCCTTACTTTCCTTATAGAGTCATTGATTTCTAGGGATCATCATTCTTTATTTCATAGAATTTATAGAATTTTTTATTTTTACCCCCAAGAACAATTTATATATACATGAAAGTTGGATGGAACTACCAGAAAAAATGCCTTTTTAAACAAATACTTATTTATGGGTCATTGGAAATTAGATCTAGAGATACCGACTCCTTTGACTAGGTATTCTGTTTAGAAGTTCATTAAACTTTTGCATTTATCATTGTTTTATATTTTGGAAGGTCAGGATCAGGAGTTAAAAGGCTAATTACCCATTTATTTCATGAATCTTATCTTTGTCTAGTTTGGATTAGACAAAAGATAACCTTTTATGCTGTTTTTCACTGGCCAACTCACCAGGTAGTTAAATATTAATGTATCTAAAGAAAATCCTCTTGGTTACTGTTAGTCGTGCTCATTTATTTTATTATATAGTCATTGATGAGGAAAATATTCTTTTGGATAATAAAAAGAAGGATTCTATAAACTCTGTGGAGAGAGTAATATATTTCTTCTCAGTGGTTGAATCCATTGGGAAGACGTGATGACTGAAGGAAGACCTGTGGTTATTGAGCATCTTTTCTGAATCAGTAGCTACTTATTGTTAGACCTGTGAACTGCAGGTACCGTTTAGATCTGTGATGTCATCTGACATATTGGGATCTAGAAAAGGCTCTCTTTTTTTCTAAAATTTCTGGCATAGGTAGTTTTATTAGTCTTCCAATATGATAGATATAGATGTGACCTCTAGTGCTAACAATGAAAAGTAAGAAATGCCTTACCTCTTTAAAGTTCACTAGTATTCTTTTTTCCTTCTACACAAAAATTGCAGATGTTGATCTCTCTCATTTTCTTAGAAAATAAATGTCTGTGTTAACTTTTCATGATTGGTTTATTGAACTTGAAAGCAACTGTACTATATGTTATATTTTTGGCTGATTCTTTTTATTTTTCTAATATAGATTGAAAGAAAACTTGTTCTGCTCAGTGTTTTAAAAGAGCCAGTAAGTCGTTCTATATTTGATTATGCTTTGCGGTCTAAAGATATTACTAGCTTGTTCAGACATCTTCACATGCGTCAGAAGAAACGAAATGGGTCTCTTCCTGACTGCCCTCCACCTGAGGATCCTGCAATAGCACAGCTTCTGAAGAAATTGCTCTCACAGGTTGTATCACCCTTCTGAAATCTTACGTTTAAGTGCAGATCTCAAAAATATTGAAGTATCCATTTAGCTATTAAAATATTTTTTATTGATTAGTATTACATTGTGAAAAATGAGGAAATAAATATGGCAGACATTTTATGCATTTGGTTTGTTATCCAAGCAAGGATACGAGGATGACGATAAGACATTTAGTTGAGCTAAATAAAGAATCATGGGAGACCTATTAAGTTTCATTTGTGATTACTGGCTAAATAAATAAGGGCAAGAGAGTAGAAGTAACCTTAGATTTAAGTAATATTTTTCATTCAATTCCATATTTCACCGAAAATAGGAAATTCAGCCAGTAGAAATGTTGCAAAGCACAGATGCAATATAGAAAGGTCCTGGTTCATTTCATTCCAAATTTATTGAGTTCTCACTACATACAAACAGCTAAAATAACTTGAGTTTATAATGCATCTTAGGTGGAATAAACCGGCAGCTTACTGCTGTATCTTAAAAGCCTATAAATTTGGATCAATTAACAAATTGTGTTAGAACTAGGAAGTAATCTTTTTTATTATAGTTGGCATTGGTAAAGCCTCTTTAGAAGTTTTAAGTCCAAATTCAGCATCCTGTTTTATGAGGGATGTGTGGGATCTAGAAAAGTCAAGATACGAATAAAAATGATGTTAGAAATAAAGAATACAATTGCTGAGTATATGCTTCATCAACCGTAAGGCAAATACTGAGGGACGTTAATGACTCTTTAATTCTGCAGAAAGTTTTTATAAAGAGAATGCTTGTCAGTCATCTCTTGTCTAACAAGAAAAGATGAGAAAATACATTCAGTTGCAGACAGACAATTTTGTAAGTTTTAAGAAGTAAATCCTTTGATGTATTTTACTTGTCACTGAGTATCTAGTGCTGTTTGATGCCTGAACATTGGTTTGGGTGATTGAACATTGGAACAGGCTCCATGGGAGACTGGTCGATAACCATTTTGGTTCTTTTAGATCTAGATTTGCCTAGAGGTTATGGTTGCCTCTGAGTGTCTCTTCCAGGAGAGTGATTCAGTTTCCTATATTCTTGGAGACTTGATTTGATGTGACTTGAATTTTTGAAGAGCTTTTTCTTTGGGTTTTCTTTTAACCTTGGCTTGTACATCAGATGTGTTTTATATTTTAGAAAGTAATTTATGTAAAATTCGATTCTGAGTGACATTTTTTGTTGTTTCTCCTGAGTTAAGTAACCCTTATGAAAAAGATTTTGGCATGCAATAAAAATTATCCCAATCTAATTTATATTTCTTTAGGCTTGGATATTTTGACTCTTTGTATTTATTTCTCCCATACCAATCCTGTATATTAATTTAAAAGCCTCCATCCTGAAATTTGCTTTTCTTTATAAGTCATTAGTTACCTCATGGAGCCACTCTAGCCCCTTGTCCCTTCTTCTCACCTTGCGCTAAAGTGTTGGTTTTGCCACTGCCATGGGTACAAGGGAGTGGGAAGGAGTGGTTTCCATAGCTTTTCTGTTAATACTTTCTGCTTCTTCCTGTTCTTCTCCGAAGCCCTCAAACTGCTGCTGCTCCCTCAGTGCCGGCTCTCTCTACTGGGTGCCATGATAAAATCACTAAAACTCACTGACTCATATTCCTCTGAAATGTCTGTGCTTAGCATATTCATTTGTCTGTCATTTATCCCCTCATTCATCTGATTCCAAAAGGGGAACAAATATTCCTTTGTTTTATGTTGTTTTTGGTGATAATGACTTTAGAAGACTTGTAATGTTAGGACTGTGCCATCAGAAACAAATAAACAAAAAACCAACTGACAGGGACATTACAAGTCTTGACATTAAGAAGACTTGACAGTATTGACTCTTCCAGTCCATAAACTTGGTACACTCATGCATTGCTTAACAACAGGGATATGTTCTGAGAAATGCATTGTTAGAGGATTTCATTGCTGTGCAAACATCATAAAATGTATTTACACAAACCTACCTGGTACAGTTTACTATGAACCTAGGCTATATGATATAGCCTATTGCTCCTAGGCTACAAACCTGTATGGCATGTTGCTATACTGAATACTGTAGGCAGTTGTAACACAATGATAAATATTTGTGTATCTAAACATATCTAAGCATAGAAAAGATACAATAAAAATATAATATAAAAGATAGAAAATGGTGCACCTGTGTAGGGCCATTCCATTATATTCTTATGGGACCACCATGGTATATGCTTTCTGTCATTGACAGAATGCTTGTTCTGTGTTTTCCTTTCTTGTCATGTCCTTGTCAGATGTGGTTTGTTTTTGTTTTTGTTTTTGTTTTTTCTGATGGTACAGTCCTAAGATTACTTTTTAAATTGAGAAACAGTTCACTATCATAAAATTCATTCTTTTAAAGTATACAATTCATTGATTTTTAGTACATTCACAAAGTTTTGCAACCATATCACTACTGTTAAATTCCAGAACATTTTCATCACCACAAAAAGAAACCCTGTATCTATGAGCAGTCATTCCTTTTCCCTTCCCTCCAGCTGTAGGCAACCACTAATCTACTTTCTGTCTCTATGAATTTGCTTAAGCTGGACATTTCATATAAATGGAATCACACAGTATGTGCCCTTTTGTGTCTGGCTTCTTTCACTGGTCTTAATGTTTTCAAGGTTCCACATATTGTAGTATGTATCAGTACTTCATTCATTTTTATGGCCCTTACTATGGCCGTCCCTTTTGTGGACTAAAACATAGACTAACAAAATTGTCTATGTAAAGTGAATTTTAGGAGGGATGAACATAAACCAAGAATTGTGGGTGAACACGGGGAAAAAATTTAGTCAAGGATCCCTCTATGATTCTTGTACTTTAACGCAATTTTATTTTGCTTTTTAGCTTTCTACGTTTTTAGGGTTGGTTTGTATCATACTGTGCCTTGAGAATTGTGAATGTTACTTTAAACTCTAGTGGGATTCCAGATTGAGGCCCCAGGGGAACAGCCATTGTGTTAAATGAATGTTTTTTTATTCTTTTGCATAATAATAAGGTACTAGAGGATTCTGTGGATGGTTGGAAAGGGGAAAATGCAGAACTGCCACTTTTACCTTAATATTTAAGTTGCACATTGAATTAATTATTTAAATTAATTATTTAGTATTTGTCAGTTTCCAGTGTGCCAAGTATCTTAGGTGGATTAACACATTAAAATTTCACTATAGGCTGGGCGCGGTGGCTCACGCCTGTAATCCTAGCACTCTGGGAGGCCGAGGTGGGCAGATCGTTTGAGCTCAGGAGTTTGAGACCAGCCTGAGCAAGAGCGAGACCCCATCTCTACTAAAAATAGAAAGAAATTATATGGACAGCTAAAAATATATATAGAAAAAAAAAATTAGCTGGGCATGGTGGTGCATGCCTGTAGTCCCAACTACTTGGGAGGCTGAGACAAGCAGGATCCCTTGAGCTCAGGAGTTTGAGGTTGCTGTGAGCTAGGCTGATGCCACGGCACTCACTCTAGCCTGGGCAACAAAGTGAGACTGTCTCAAAAAAAAAAAAGAAAAAAAAAAATTTCACTATAATTTTATAAGATGGGTGATAGTAATTATCCTCATTACATAGATAAATAGAGGTACCAAGAAAATGGGTAACTTGGCCAATGTCACACAGATAGTAAGTAATAGGGTTGGAATTTGAACCTAGGTAGTCTGACTCCAGCCATTATCCTAGAACAGTACTGGGTGTATTGCTTAAATTTGCAATTCAGCCAGCATTCCTATCAATTCCTGAGTTGTGTAAAACATTTTAAATATCATAGAGTGCCTTCACATACTCATTAAATATAAATTTCTCCTTTTGCATTCTCTTTCAGTTTTAAATTGGGTAGTTTGACCTTTTAGTTAGTCATTCTGAGGCCTGTTGTTATTGCTTGTGAGAGTAACCTAAAATATATGGTTTTATTTGGATTTAGGGAATGACAGAAGAAGAGGAAGACAAACTTCTGGCACTGAAAGACTTCATGATGAAATCTAATAAAGCAAAGGCCAATATAGTGGACCAGAGCCATCTTCATGATAGTAGTCAGAAAGGTGTTATTGACTTGGCAGCCTTAGGCATAACTGGGAGACAAGTTGATCTTGTTAAAACCAAACAAGAACCAGATGACAAACGGGGTTAGTACATTTGTTTGTCTGTGTGTTTAGCTTATTAGTTATTTCATAAGGCTGTTTTTTAGCTAATTAATAATAAAAAGCCCCATTTCTCAAATACAGAACTTTCAAATATAGTAGTGACTCCATTACTTAGGAGGAAGATTTTGGGGAGGAGAAGTGGGGAAGTGAACTAACAATTAAGAGATTAAGTAACCTGCCAAAATCACAGCTCTGTTTGTGACAAACCACGGCTTAATTCCAAAGGCTTATAATAAAATCATGTTTCCACTGTGGAGGTATATAATTGAAGATGGAATTCTGTTTTTCTAATCCTTAAATCACCAATCTAAAGGCAATAGTCTATATAGAAAGAGAGAAAGGTTTGTGGTTTATTATTAGTACATAATACCTAATGAATTTAAAAGTGGTTTTCCTACTAATAATGAAATACAAAAGAGTAGAGACTAGAGAAGCCTTAACCATTTGCAGTCTTGATATTTAGAAACGTTAGCTCTTGTGACACTGACATTGATTGTATGAGGTTTTTATATGTACCCCTTTTGTAGATATATTCACTGCAAAGTACATGCCTTTAAAAATTCCTCTGTTACAGCATCAGATTTTTGAGGGCAGTTAATTAATTATATTTAAAATAAGCCTCTAATTGCCAAATTTGGGATAAGATATTTGTAACATAATTTTTAATGGTTTACATCCATAAATATAAAGTATTCATACAAATTAATAAGAAAAAAGCAAGCACCCCAAAAGAAAAAGGGTATTTGAACATACGACTGATAGAAAAAGAGAAATGCATATATATGAAAAGTCAAATAATAAATGCAAATTAAAACACTGAGAGATGCCATTTTATTCCTATATGATTAGCAGAGACTGATGATACCTGGTGTTGGCAAGGCTACAAGGAAATAGTCATTTTCATACACTGTCAGTGAGATTATAAATTGAACATATTCTTCTTAGAAGGCAGTTTGACATTAGTCACTATAATTTAAAATGTCCTTACTGTTTGACTCACTGTTTTCAGTTCTGGAAATTAATCCTAAGAAGCAGTGACAGCCATGTGAAGAAATGTATGTAAAAATGTTCTCAGTGGAAAAAAAGGAAATAATCTAAAGGTTCATTAATAGAGGAGTGGTTATGTAAATGTTCAAAGTATTTAGTTAAATACGGGGAAAAAGCAAGTCTTGAAATAGTACTTATTTTTCAAGATAATAGTATATTATTAAAATATAGTCTATGAGGTTTATGAAGTTGGAGAACTATGCATCAGGCTATTAGAATTATGGGAACAATTCATGCTATATTTTGGTAGTGCTGGAACTTTGTGTTACTTATATTTTTTTTGTAATTGGACAAAGATAAAAATAAAGACTTTCTTATCTGTCTGTATAGTAAGGAGGTAGCTATATCCCAATTGATTATTTAATTTCTTCTGTTTTGTTTTGGGTTTTTTTTTTTTCCTTTTTGTTGTTGTTTTGTTTCCAAAGTAATTGATCCTGGAAATGGAGAGGTCATATTTAGCAATGTGGTCAGTGACATTTGAGGTTTTTATTGTCACTTCTTTAGATAAAGTGGTTACTTGATATTGAGCTAGCCTCAGGAAACCAGAATTCAATTAGGTCTAATTATTAACACCATTGAAAGCACATCTGTTCCATCTGCCATAGAGATGAAGTGAGACTTAATGAGTTGATATATAAATATGAATAAATTGGAAATCTTAAGGAACAAATAGGATGTGAAGTCCATTGCTTCCCCGCCACTGCCCCAAAGGCCAGAAAAGCACATACTGATTTTAAAGGCTACCTTCAGACTAACTATTCTGAATGTATTTTCATAGCCAGAAAACATGTAAAACAAGATTCAAATGTAAATGAAGAATGGAAAAGCATGTTTGGGTCACTGGAGCCACCAAACATCCCACAAGCCCTACCTAAAGGGAGTGACCAAGAAGCAATTCAGACCGGGAAGCCTCCTCGTTCTGAGTCTTCTGCTGGCATTTGTGTCCCTTTGTCAACTTCTCCGCAGGTACTATTACCTAGGCAGTAGTCCTTTTCGTGTCTTTGAATCCCATTGTGCTGTTTTGGATGTTTAAAGATTGTGCACTATAATGGATAAATCAATGTGGTGACTTGTCCTTTAGGGAGGACATATTTCTTTCTAAGACACGTTTATCTTTAATTTTATAGCCAAGGGGAAATCTAGTTATTAAAAATACCAAAAAGGTCTCATTTTAGAGTACTTGCCAATAAAAGTGATCTGAAATTGTGGATTGAAGACATTATTATGAACTGTGATTATAATTGGGCTATAGTGGACCTTTTAAATCTTTTTAATTCCTCCTCCAATATAATATAGTTATATTTGTAAAATAGCAAAAACGCTTCTGGGAAGATGTCCCGAGTTTGCTATGTATGATAAATGCATGATGATTTTGACAAACCGAGAGAGTCCCCAACTTACAGTGATTTGACTTAATGATTTTTTGTACTTTTATGTGGTGTGAAAGCGATACGCATTCAGTGGCAACTGTGCTTTTCTACATATAATCATCTTGTTTTTCACTTTTAGTACAGTATTCAATAAACTATGTGAGATACTCAACACTTCATTGTAAAATAGGCTTTGTGTTAGATGATTTTGCCTAATTGTAGGCTAACGTAAGTGTTTTGTGTATATTTAAGGTAGGCTAGGCTAAGCTGTGATATTTGGTAGATTAGGTGTATTAAGTGCATGTTCTACTTATGATATTTTCAGCTTATGATGGGTTTATTGGGATATAACCCATTGTAAGTCAGGGAGCATCTGTATTTGAAATTAGTTTGAAATGTAAGGTAACTCTTCCCTAGCCAATCATATCTTAAATGAAAATATTAATTGAACCAGACTGATGAAATTGAAATTCCATTTCTTCTTTTCATTTAAATTAATGAGAATTTTTGTTTAATATTGTTTTTATGCTGATAAATTTCTTATCTAAATGTAGAGGTTAGAGTTTTAGCATTTGTGGTTAAACTTTATTTTGACTAGGTTTTCCTTGAGAAAATGTCATTTATTTAAATAGATTTTAAAAATGGTACATTAATATGGACAAAAAGCTGATATAATGCACAGATAGAACATGGGTATATTTTTGTCTTCAAGTTAACTTTGCTTATGACATGAAGACCTATAATTCTATTTGTTTTGCAGGTTTCAGAAGTGATGAATGTCCAGAATAAAAAGCCAGTAATACAGGTTTTAAGTAGTACAATTTTACCATCTACTTACCAGATTCGGATCACAACTTGTAAAACTGAACTTCAGCAGCTTATACAACAAAAGCGGGAGCAGTGCAATGCTGAGAGGATAGCTAAGCAAATGATGGAAAATGCTGAATGGGAGAGCAAACCACCACCACCTGGTACAAGTTCTACTGATAGGTAGTTGTAGTCCAACTAGGTGCCTGAGACTAGAATCTAAGGGAGGAAACTGATATTTAATTACCAGACAAAGGAAGTAAGAAAAAACCTGTCGTTTGGGAAACCCAGAGCAAGAAGTATTGTCATAAGTGAGAAATCTTAAGTCATTATTTGTGGAGTTTGGATCTTTTTAGTTCTGGGGGCAACTTGCTGTGTCATATTTAGGCTGGTTACTTAATAATTTAGTCTTGTCTGTGCTTCATTTTTCCCATTTATAGTACTAGGTCTTACGTGCCTAGTAACATGCCACTTTCTCATTGAATGTCAGGCTTCTTGGAGTAAACTCTTGCTTTTAATTTCTGGACAGTTTAACATGCATCTATTAATATTTCGTAAGAAAAAGGTAGAAAATTTAGAAAATAATGAATATTTTAAAAAAGAAAACAGCATCACCTATAATCCCACCACTTAATGATTATCAACATTAAGATTTTTGGGGATATGGTTCTATATTCTGAGGAGATTTAAAAGAAATTTAGAAATACTTGATGAAAATGTGGCTCAGCTATTTTGACAGACTTGCCCAGTGTAATGTGGCAGAGCTAGTCTTTGATATTAGATTTGTAGATTTCTAAAAAAAAAAAAAAAAGTTGTATGAGTTTCTGTACTTACGTTTTAATAACAAATTTAACTTAAACTCTCTGAGAAGAAATTCATAGTGTGCTTATGTGTAGACATTTAAAAGTCATATGAATTCCTGTGGGCCTCTGATGTGGACTCGGAAAGATGCTGGTTAATATTGTTAAGTGGCAAGTGGCATCTCTAGTCACTTAAGTTTTCTTACTAAAATAAATATCCTGGATTGTTTAAGCTGTTTTTGTGGTATAAGTCAGTATTATTTACTGGCCCTGCTTTAAATAAAGAAAAAAGTTGACCACAAACTATCTATTTTATGATAGAATCTATCTTTATAAGTGACATTTTATACTTAGTGGAGTTACACGTTTTATTTAGTAAATCACAGAAAAGATGTCAAATTTTGTGGTTCAAGAAATGTGCAATGACTGTTGGACTCTCGCTTTTTTTTCTTTTCATACTTGAGTGGTTGTGTGAAATTGATTTTCTCTAGAGGGAAATGTTCAACCTAGCTGGTAGATTATCTAGACTTCTTGACAGAGTGGTTTTGATGACTTTCAAATTCAGCATTTTGTCCTTAAAAAGCACATTCAGCTGTTGTTCCCACACATGAACTAGAGATCCAAGGGGAAATGTTTTGTTTTTTGTCTTAGAGTAAGCCAGATTTGGCAGTAGTCTTGGTTTCATTATTGTTTCTAAGTAAAAAGAAATCATTTCTAAAATGGCATTGTTATCACTTTATTAGGCACAATGCTTACTCCTAATACAATATGAGTTTCAGCATAGCTGCCTGTTTTATTTTAAAGTCGAATAATATTAAATATAATGAAATGTTACATTAGTATAATACAAAAAAATTTATTCATCAGACACTGAAGACAGTTATGCACAGGGTTCTATGCTAGGTATTGTGAATGATTCAGAATGCATAAGATATGGTTTCTGGCCTCAAGGAATGTATAATTTATTATAGGAAATTAATACACAAGAATATACATAACAGAACATAGAAGGTTATATATCATAAAGTACTGGACAGAACATGAACATTCTGGGGTTGTAATTTATAATACCGTTTTTACTAACATGTTTATATCACAGAATAAATGATTGTAGGTAGGGAGGCAATTGACCAACATTTGCATGTTTACTGTGAGCTAGGAACAGTCTTACACTCTTTTTTACGTCTTGCTTATCCATATAGTTACCCTTTGGATTAAGTAATATACTCCTCATTTTACATTTGGAAATGAAACTCAAAGAATTTAAATAAATAGCCCAAGGTTACACATTTATGGTATGGTGGAACTGGGTCTTTGAGACTGTCATGTTCCCTCACACTAGGGTAATCGTTACCTCATGCTGCTGAGTCAGCAGTCATGGTTTTTAGGGGTAGCAAGTGACTGGTTTGCCTTGTCAGATACTGGAGAAGGGGCCCAGGTGCAGTCTTTCTGAAGCTATTTGAGCAAGACTTGATTGCTATCTTGATGTCTTAATAAATGTGTCTTGGTCTAGTAGACCACTCTGTATTAGCTAGCTATTGATACCTTTTAATTATTTAGTCCTTAATAATTGTTCTCAAGGTGGTTGTTGGTGATTGTAACTTGGGGATGAGTGAGAGATAAATTACAATTTAAGATACACTCGTTTGCTTTACCTTAGGGTGGCGTCCTAAAGGGCTATTGGTTGCACATCTTCATGAGCACAAATCTGCCGTGAATCGAATTAGAGTCTCTGATGAACACTCACTTTTTGCAACATGTTCAAACGATGGCACAGTGAAAATCTGGAACAGCCAAAAGATGGAGGGGAAAACGACCACCACCAGGTAACATATGCTCAGGACTGGATCAGTTCATTCATTCAAATCAACAAATACTTACTATTGAGTTCTTACTCTGTAACAGGCACTTGTTTTGGGTGGCAGGGATATAGCAATGATAATTGGACAAAAATCCCTCTTCTGTGGAGCCTACCTTCTCATGGAAAGTGAGAGATGATAAAAGTACAAATAAGTGAAACATTGTGTTAGATGGAAAAAAAACATTATGGAGAAAAATACAGCAGGAAAGAGGAGCAGGGAATACAGTAAGGGTAGAGTAGAATTTTAAATATTAATGAACTGTCCACAGAATGCCTCACAGAGCAAATGACAGTTGAGGAAAGAATTGAAAAAAGTGAGGGAAAGAGCCATGTGGTTGTTTTGTGGAGGAGCATTTCCAGGCAGAGAAAACAGGAATTTCAAAGGCCCTGAGGAAGAAACATGTTTGGCATGTTTGAGGAACAGCAGAAAGGTCTGTGTGGCTGGAGCAGTGTGAGCAAGAGGGAAGGGTAAGGGATCAGATTGGATTGGGCCTTTTATAGGCTATTGTAAAGGACTTTGTGAGTGAGATGGGGAGCCTTTGGAGAGTTAAGCAGAGGAGAGACATGATCTGAATTAGATGAAAACAGAATTACTCTGGCTATTGTATTGAAAACAGACTGAAGAGGAGCAGAGCAGAAGCAGTTAGGAGACTAGTACTGTAATTCAGGTAAGAGATGGTGGCTTGGGCCAGGGTTGTAGCAGGGAGGTAGTGGGAAATGATTAGATTCTGGATGTTTTGGTGGCAGAGCCAGACTTGTTGAATGGATTAGATGGACTACGAGCAAGAGAAAAGTCAATGATGGAATGACTAGCTATGTAAGGAAAACAAATACTGTACCATTGCCCCATTGCTTTAGACAAGAAAGAGATAATTTATGACTTGAAATCCCTAAAACTTTAAATATACATGGTGTGATTTTGATAAATATTATTATAAGTATTCTAGATTTATAGTTATATACCTACTTAATTTTCAGTCGGTCTGCCACGCCCTTTTCTCTCTCTCTATACACACATACACATACCCCCGCCCCATTCTATCATATTCTTATTTGTTCTTTGCCTAGTTTGGTCTGAAGAGAAGCCTACTAGAAATCAAAATTGAATCTCATCTACATAGAAATTAGAAGCTTTATACATTGCTGGTGGGAATGTAAAATAATGTAGCAACTTTAAAGAACAGTTTGGCAGTTTTTCAAAATGGTAAAGAGTTACCATATGACCCCATAATTCTCATAAGTATACACCCAAAACAACTGAAAACATGTTCACGGAAAAATCTGTACACAAATGTTCATAGCAGCATTATTTGTAATAGCCAAGAAGTGGAAACCACAGTGTCCATCACTTGATAAACAGATAATAAACAAAATGTGGTGAATCCATACCATGGAAAATTATTTAGCCATAAAAAGGAATGAAGTACTGCTACATTCTACAACATGGATAAACCTTGAAAGCATTATGCTAAGTGAAAGAAGACAGAGTCAAATCATACCAATCATATGTATGGTATGATTCCATTTATATTAAATGTTCAGAAAAGGCAAATCCAGAGAGACAAAAAGTAGATTAGTAGTTGCCAGGAGCTGGGGGAAGAAGCACTGGGGAGTGACAGCTAATGGGTACACGGCTTCTTTTTGGTATGATGAAAATTTTCTGGAATTAAATAATGATGATGGTTACAAAATTTGGTAACTAAATTATAAATCCCTTTAGAAAGGTGAATTCTGTGGTATTTGAATTTTATCTCAATGTTAAAAGAGAGGGTGTGAGAGAACACAAGTGTATGTGAGAGGCAAAGCATGCTGGCATTCTCATCTCTGCCCTTGCCTTTTCCCTGACTCTCACCACTCATCTGCAATACTGACTAGGCCCCTGTAGGCATTGCATTTGAGACATATGTCCACACAAAGACTTATGCACAAATGTTTATAGCAGCCTTATTCATAATAGCCAAAAAGTGGAAATAACCCAAATGTTTATCAACTGATGAGTGGATAAGCAAAATGTGGTATAATCCGTACAATGGAATAATATTCAGCTATAAAAAGAAATGAAGTATTGCATGCTACAATGTGGATAAACCTTGGCAACAGTGTTCTATGTGAAGGAAGCCAAGTACAAAAGGCCACATAATGTATGACTGCGTTTATATGAAATGTCCAGAATAGGGAAATTCATAGAAAACAAAGTCAATTAGATGTTGCCAGGGGCTAGGAGAGGGAAAGAGGGGAATGAAAGCTAATGGTTATGAGGACAGTTTATTTTTGGGTTTCTTAAGAATGATGAAAATGATCTGGAATTAGATGGCAGCAATCTATACAGAATTCTGTTGATATACTAAAAATCACTGATTTATATGAAAGGTATATGATAATTGTCTCAGTTAAGCTGTTATTAAGAAAAAGTGAACTAAGAGAGGTGATTGGTAAAAAATATATAAAAGATTCCATATTTATTAAAAACAAATATGAATATGTTATATATAGAAAGACATATAACAAAATGTTAATAGTGTTTCTGGGTGGTATTATAAATGTTTTACTATTCTATGTTTTCTGTATTTTAATAATTTTTGTACATTAATATGTATTAACTTTTATAATGAAATAAATTACAAAAGATACGTTGATAAATTTGGTGATTAGGGGCTTTTGACCTTTTAAAGTTGTGGCTTCTTAGAAGGGTAGAGATGCTACCTATGTGGAGGGTAGTGATGGAGGGAGTTGGGAGACCCCTGTGTAGATTATATACTCAAGAAGTTTGGCAGTAAATTTAGAGGAGGATAGAAAAGACAGCTCGAGAGGTCAGCATGTGTGTGGGAGAGACTATTATAAAATTTTGCATTTGTGAATGTTAATTTGTGATTTATATATTATTTGATCTTTACTGTGGCATAGTTAGGTAAGTAGGACAATCCTTGTTTTGTAGATGAGTAAACTGAGGCGTAGAGCAGGTTAATAGCTTGACAAGACCATACAGGTAGTTGGTTGTAGAACTCTTTGATTCCAAACTCTTTGTGCTTTTCCTGCTCTGCCAGGCTGTGTGTAATGAATTATAGAATAACCGAAGCATGTAAGAGTAAGGGTTTAAGGTCTTCCAAGAGTTCAAAGAGAATTGGATCAGGACTACAAGTATGGCATTTCTGATTAGAAAAGAGGAGGAACAGTCTTTCTACAGTGAGAGAGAGACGTGTGTGAAGATGGCCATTTGAAAATATCAGAAGAAAAGGTGATTTTGTACTAGTGTTTTTGAAGGGGGATTCTTAATTTTGTTATGAGATCAGGGAGATAAAATGGACCTCAGAGTAGTAATTTTGTTTGCTCATAGTCATGTGGATATTGAATATTAGCAACAAGATTATTTCAGAAATAAAGTCTTATATTTCCTTTTGTTCAGATCGATTCTTACATATAGCCGAATTGGAGGACGAGTCAAGACGCTCACATTCTGCCAAGGCTCCCACTATTTAGCCATAGCGTCTGATAATGGTGCTGTCCAGCTTCTTGGAATTGAGGCTTCTAAGCTGCCCAAGTCTCCTAAAATCCATCCTCTACAAAGCAGGTATCTTTCTTTTGTCCTTTTTAAAACTTTGCATTTAGTTTAGTGTACTATGGTAACTTAACTGTTGCTCCCACCCTGCAATGTAGTTTGGATCAACTGAGGGCCTCTTACATTGTACTTCTTTTTTAAGCCCATGAAATAAATAAAACTGCTTCCAATTTAAAGCTTACATGTGGTTAGTCTCAGAAAATGATGTCTATGTATCTTATTTTCTGCCAGCTAGTCAAAAGGTCAGGAGGGCAACTTTGAACTTGTAGCTCTTCCTAGTCTGGAATTTATCTGAATAACCTAATTATCAGTTACATCTTCTGTTTCAGCTGCTAAAAGCACAACTCTGTCTGGCTGCTGACTTTGAGAATGTGAAGTGTTCTTCATTAAATAAAACTCAAACATTATTAACATTCTGTCGCTTAGCATTAAAATCTCTGAAGTTGATGGGAACAGAGAGAGAAGAGCTTTTAGGCAGATGATTTGCTTATCATTTTAAAATAATAGTGAATGGTTTTATTTAAGAGTTTTTTTCACTTTTTATACATTGTGGTTGCTTATAGGTTAAACCACATACAAAGTAAGATATTTAAAAAGTGAAATAGTTTTTGACCAGAATGTGTTACATACCTAGTATCTTAAAGACAAAGAAGATATATTATGCTAAGAATCCACAGTCTAGTGGAGAAATAGACAAGTGAACAATTTCAATACAGTGTGGTAACATGCCAGTTGTTAAATGAATAGCAAAAGCCTTCTTGAAAGGGAGAAGGAAGACAGCATGTGAGACCAGACGTGAGTTAGCAGCTGAAGCAGGGCGGTTGAGAACAGCATGCCGGCAGAGGTGGACCCCAAAGAAGGCAGAATGAGGAGACTTTTAGTTTAGTGGGTAAGTCATGGCCACTGGGTAGTGTAAGGCAGAAATGGATGTTTGTTGGGTTACCTAGGATTTTTTGTTTTTGTTGTTTTGTATTTAAAAATATGTGTTATTTTCAACACATTCACTAAACAGATTTGAGCAGCTTTTTGTCCAGGGCATACTATATATGACCTTCAACTAACAATGAATACCTGCTAAAATCTGTTTCAGCAGAGGAAGACTATATAGTTATATATCTATTGAGTTTCATTAAATTAACTATTGGGACAGTGTACTGTGTGATGACTGAGCGAGCCTACAGGCCACACAGACAGACATGCACATTCAGTGGATGGTTATCTCTCAGCCAATAGCACTTTTCACTGTGAATGTTATTGTCTTTAAGCAAATGTTAACTACCTAAATTGGGAGAAATGTGCCAGGATGTTTAGATTTCACTCTGCCTGACAGTTGTGTGCTCCAAAGAAACCTTGCCATAAGTTTTTTGTATGTTTGATTCAGTCATATCAACTGTTGTCATGGCTCTTAATAATTGGAATTTGTGGAAGGGGTTATTTCACATTTTATTTGGCACTTAGATTTTTCATCATCCCTCTATGGGGAAATACAGTCAGAATTAGAATGTTTGTAAAAATGATTATTTATCTAAGGAGTCAGCAAACTACAGCCTGCAGTATGATCCATAAAATAAGAATGATATTTGCATTTTTAAAGGGTTGTAAAAAAATGAAGAATATGTAGCAAAGACATACTTGACTCATAAAGCCTAAAATATTTATTATCTGATTCTATATAGAAAGTGTTTGCTGACCTCTGATCTAGGAGATAAAACTAAGACAGTCTATGTGAAAGCATATGTCCTAATCAAGGAGGCTGGTCAGTGTGTTTTATGATTTTCTTTTTAGTTTTAAAAATGTCTCAGCTTGAACAAAAACTACACTTATACAGTGGACTAGTACTCTCCAATGTAAAGAAATGAAGTCATGCAACAACATTGATGAATCATAAATGCATTTTGCTAATGAAAGATGTTAGACCCAAAAGGATATATATTACGTGTTTCCAATTATATGACATTCTGGAAAACATAAAGTTATAGGGAGAAAAACAGATCAGTGGTTACCACAGGCTGAGGGTATGGGTAAAGGTTGAATGCAAACAGGCTGCACAAGATAATTTTTGGTGTATGGAATGGTTTTGTGTGATTCTGTAGTAGAAGATACATCGGTTTTGTCATAGCCCATTTAACTGTATACCACAGCTGTGAATTTTACCATAGGTAAATTAAGAAAAAAATCAGCCAGGATATAGGGGAAAGTTGGAATGCAATCTGTGACAAAATGAATCTGTTTTACACGTGAATTGCATAATCATATTGAAGGGCATGGAGAATAAAGGAGCCAACCTAAGCAACTTTGGAAAACAGTGTTTTAATTGGATACTGCAAGGCTAATGACAAAAGGAGCTGAATTCAAGTACTATATTCTTGTTGGTTGTTTTTCTTAGGGATTAAACAATTACAGTTTAACAATTGCAGGCAGTTGAACAATTTTGAAACTATTTGTATACTAGGGTTGAACAAATAAGTAAATACATGATAGATAGAGCCAGGTTTCTCACTGTTGGAGAAAAGTTATAAATAAGAAAGGGGAAAAGGCTAGAATGAACTCTGGTGCTGGATAGGAGTTAGAGATTATCAGTATGGACTCATATATGTATATGCATATGTATATGCATATGTATAAGCATACATATATACACACACCTACAAATAAATTGATACAGAAATATAGATACATCTGCATGCATGAAGTAGTAGTTGTATACATAATATATATCTTAGCTCTGGCCACTGAGAGGAACTGGAATCTGGGACACTGCCATAGTAATGAGTACTTCGTGCCTAGATCTTTGTTTCTAAATACCATTCTCCAGTAAAAGGAACTAGTACTCTTAGGAGAACTGGTTGATTCCAGGGGTGGGGCAGGGAAAACAAAACATTTGCCTGGGGCATCTTGTGGTGCCAAAAATTAGAAAATATTAAAAAATAAATCCATTGAAAGGGCACAGGAGCCAACTTGAAAGAGCTTCTAGTGATCAAAGTTGGAACAACTTGAGCAACAAAATAAATAATGACAGTATTTGATTGTAACTCAGAGTAAATATCTGTAGAGTCCATACTAATATAAATTAGTAAATTAATGGGGAATAAGTGACAACTTACAGAAGAATTCTAATCAGTCAATGTAGAAGGAATGAGGGAAACAAAGTCACCATTACATCACTCCAGGTGTGCTTCATCAAACAGATGCTAAAATTAGCAAAAATTAAAGCAGAACAGGATTTTTGCATCGTTTCAAAGTATTCCACCAAATATTGAGTAATTATTAAGGGAAGAAAAATAAGTGGAGAATCATAACAGACACCACCTTACTCAAATGATTGAGGTTAATACCACCAGTAATACAAGTTCAGCATTTCTAATCTGAAAATCCAAAATCTGAAACCTTTTGAGTGCTGACATGACGCCACAAGTGGAATATAACACACCTGACCTTATGCATTGGGTTGTAACCAAAACACAGGAAAAAATTTGTTTCATGCACAGTATTAAAAATATTGGACAAAATTACCTTCAGGCTATGTGTATAAGGTGTATATGAAACATAAATGAATTTCATGTTTAGACTTGGGTCCTACTCCCCAGGTATCTCATTATGTATGTGCAAATATTCCATAATCTGAAAAAAATCCAAAATTTGAAACACTTCTGGTTCCCAGCATTTCAGATAAGGGATCCTCAACCTGTACATACCAATATCAGGTTCTCCCTCAAATGATACAGTGAGAACGGCATATCTCTTCCACGGTATCCTTCTCAATAAGGCATAGCCTCAGTGTAATAATGAGAAAACATCAGACAAACTGAAATTGAGGGACATTCTCCAAAATAACTAACCAATAATCTTCGAAAATATCAAGGTCATGAAAGACAATGAGAGACTGAGGAACTGTGACAGATTGTAAGAAACTTAAGGAGACATGACAACTTAATGCCATGTGGTGTCCTGGATTGGATCCTGGAACAGTAAAAGCTTGCTAGTGGGAAAACTGTTAAAATCAGAATATGTTCTTTATTGTAATTACTAGTGTTATATCAAGGTTAATTTGTTAGTTTTGATAAATGTTCTATGATTATAGAAGATGTTAACATGAGGGGAAGCTGAGTGAAGTGTATATAGGGAACTGTGTACTATTTTTTGCAATTCTTCTGTAAATCTAGAATTATTTTTTAAAAAAGTCGCGGCTATCATTGTCTTGATGGAGTCCCATAGTTTTTATTTCTTGACCATGGATAGGATATAAATTCATCTTAAGTGAAGACTAGTGCTATGTTTTACAGTGACTGGAAGTGTCTTTGCCTTTTGCTTTGTGTATTTCTCTAGAATTCTAGATCAGAAGGAGGACGGCTGTGTCGTAGACATGCATCACTTCAACTCTGGGGCACAGTCTGTTCTTGCCTATGCCACTGTGAATGGCTCTCTAGTTGGCTGGGACCTCAGGTCTTCAAGCAATGCGTGGACTTTAAAGCATGACTTAAAGTCGGGTCTCATCACTTCCTTTGCTGTGGACATCCATCAGTGCTGGCTCTGCATTGGTAAGCTGACTTTCAAGTCGTTGTATGGGTTTTGAGTGCCACTAATGTCTGCAGTTGCCATGTTGTGAAAGCTGTTTTCTCCTTTTTCTTCGTTGGTAATTTTTTCCCATTTTTAAAAATATTATGTTATGATCACTTGAAATTTAGGGTGAAATCACTTGAAAGGGTGAAATCAGTATCCCAAGGTGCATAAAACATTTTCCTCTTTGTCCTTGTTCTAAAATTAGCCTCTTCATTTTATAATTATTATAGTGATCAGATTTGCTGGCATTCTCTTATTCTGCCAGGGAAGCAGCAGGTTTGATTCAAGGCAAACACCATTTGTGTTTGGGCAGACACAGTTTTTTACATACAGTAACTTCAGGCAAGTTACTTAACTCCTCTGAGTTTCAGTGTCCTCATCTTCAAGGGCTGCTTTGAAGATTTAATGAGGTAAAAGCATCTGTCACAGTGCCTGGTATTGGGAGAAGACCTAAACAACTGTTTTCTACTTTATTATCTCTTAACCCCCTTTTCCTCAGAGACGGAAGTTGTACCAAGTGATCTTGCTTGCTTCTTTGCTGGTTTTTTTTAATTGATTTTTTAAAGTGTTTAATTTGATGAGTTCTGAAAAATATATATTTAATACAATAGTGTGACCTTCACCACAATTAGAATAAGAACATTTTCTTCACCTCCAAAAATTTTCTCATGCCCTATTGCATTTGGTGCCCTCGTCACAGTCCCTAATAAGCCACTCATGTGATTTCTGTTCCTATAGTTTTGCGTTTTCCAGAATGTCATATAAATGGAATTGTATAGTATGTGGTTTTGTGATTTCCATGTGGTTGCATGTATAAGGAGTTTCTATTTATTGTTGAGTAATGCTCCATTAAATGGATAGATAACAATTTGTGCATCTGTCCTCCAGGTGATGGATAGTTGGTTTATTTCTAGTTTTTGGCTTTTCTGCATAAACCTACTGTAAACATTTGCAGATAGTCTTTGGAAGGACATGTATTTCCACTTACTTCAAGTATATATTCATCCAAGAATGGGATTGCTGATTTTTTTTAAATTATATTTTTAATTGACAAATAATAATAGTATATATTTATGTGATACAATGTGATGTTTTGATATGTTTTAATTGTGGAATGATTTAATTAAGCTAATTAACAGGTTCATCACCTCACATACTTATTTGTAGTAAAAACATTTAAAATCTTTTTTTTTTTTTAGCAATTTTGTGATATACAATGTATTATAGTCACCATTCTGTGTAATAGGTCACTAAAGCTTATTCCTCCTAATTGAAACTTTGCATGCTTTGATCAACATCTCCCCTTTCCCATCTGCTTCTTTCCCCTCTCCTTTAAGTTTTGCCTCTTTCCCTCATAGTGCTTTGAACCTGACCCTTGAGAAACTACCACATCTTATTCTTTGCCAGTTGACACTTTTATGTAAAGGAATTATAATCTTCTGTGCTTGAATTTAGGTTTCCTAGATTCTCTAACTTAATATTTGTTACATCATTAAGTATATGCCTTTTCCTTTGCTATTTTTTATATAGTTTATATGGAATGCATATTTTTGCCTTTTTTTTGTGAATAAACTGTACCGGTACAGGAAGATACAATACCAGGCTTAGAAGAGTAGATATTACACACCTAACAAATTAGAAAATGACAACATGCCTCTCAGATACCCTGATCAGCTTTGAGCAGGGCAGCCAATGCTGCCTGTGGCTATTTGAGTCATTTTCCTGGAGTGGAGCAGGATGACAAGCAGAGGGATCCAACTGTCCCTTTTATCCCCTTTTAACTCCTCCTTCACTGGGATTGGAAACCAGTCCAAGAAGGTGCTCTATTTGTCATGACCAGCTGCTCAGTGTTAGAATAGGCATTATTCTTTTGGGAAGAGGAGGGTGTTCTCTCTCTCTCAGGTTTAAGTTCATGGGCAGATGTACAAGCACACACACCAGTTTCTGTTGTGATTGGACAGCCATTCCTGTCTCCAGAATGTTTTGGAGAAAAGGCCCATGGAAATGATTGACATCTGATAATAGTTACAAAGCTCCTGCTACACTGGGATTGGTAAAGTGATCATTGAATGCCAGTAAAACATCTCTGGTTATTTAAAGCAGTCTGAACATTTTGACTTACCAAGTTCAGTTTATATCTTCTCAAAAGCTTCTGTTTTGGGGAGTGCCTTCGGCAATTAATAGCAGTATCAGTAATTAATGAATTATTCATTTTCAGTTTATACTAGTTAGGGTAGCATTTTGATAAGCACTTTATATCTCTGTTATTTAACAACTAAAGGTGCTGTTTGAAACTAGGGAGACAGCTTCATGAGAACAAAGCCTTTTTCTATGTGTGACTCAGGCAGTTTTAAACTAAATTCATACAAAGCTAATGCTATTTACCATTTGTATAAATGCAGCCTACTGTGTGTTGATCATTAGATAATAATCTTTCTGTGCTTTTTTCTTTAAGGTACAAGCAGTGGTACCATGGCTTGTTGGGACATGAGGTTCCAGTTGCCAATTTCAAGTCACTGTCATCCTTCCAGGGCTCGAATCAGGCGCCTCTCAATGCACCCTCTATATCAGTCCTGGGTAATTGCAGGTAAAATGGAGGGCTGGTTTTCATGTGTTGGGGAATTTTCTTGGAAAGTATATATTATCCTGCTGCCAAAACTCAATGTTTTGAGTTTTAATTTTACATAGGAACCAAATGCTTGATTCTGTTCTGATTATGGAATTTCCCACCACTAGTATCTCACTGTCGTTTCATATTTATTATATTCAGAAATGATCTCATCAGTCACCACCACCATCCTCCATTTTTAATTGTCCACCGCTATCTCTTATTCTATTTCTTTTCTTTTTCCTGTGTTCTTTATTTTTGTTAAAGCTGCCACCATCTTCCTAGAAATATGAGTTAGAAACCTTGACTCATCCTTCTTAGTTGCCATTTCTTGTTGATCTGTTTCTGTTGTGTTTTTCACAAGCTTCTTGTCCCTACCCTCATGGGCACTCACACTTTCTCGTATGGATTCTTGGGTGAGACACTTGGACAGGTCTTTGAAATCGATTTTCCTTATCTGTAAAGTATGGTTAAAAATACTTACCTTGTAGAGTTGTAAAGATTTGAGATAAAGTATGTAAAGTACATAACCTGGCACACAATTAATGATTGACAGATAATAGCTCTTATTATTCTTTTTTTTTTTTATTTCATCTTATTGTTATGGGGGATACAGAATTGCAGGTTATATACGTTGCCCATGTACTGCCTTTCCCCCCAAGTCAGAGCTCCAGGCATGTCTGTTCCCCAGGTAGTGCGTGTTGCACCCATCATGTAGGTATATATCCCTCCCTTCCCCACCTCCCCCTTCCCGAGTCAGCACCTTCAAGTGTTACCATTCCCCAAACGGTGCGCAATGCACTCATTGTGTAGGCATACTCCCATCCCCTCCCCCACCCCCAGCTCTTATTATTCTTATGTTTATTCCTTAGTCCTCTTGCCTCTAAACTCTTTGTGGTCCCTTGTCATACATGCAGCCCATCTTATACACTGCTGCTGTCAGACTCACCATGTTGCCAAGTTCCACGGCCATTATTGAGCCCTCTTGTTATTTGACTTATCATTTGGTCAGTTGATCATTTCCATCTTTTCCAAATACTTACCTGGTTTCAAGGACATTTCTCTTGGTTCTCCTACTTCTTGGTCTGCTAGTTCCTTCTCATTTTCTCGACTTACAAATTGTGGCATGCCTCAGGGCTCAGTCTTCAATCTTAACCTCTTCTCCTACACTGGCTCCCTGTGTGATTCATGCAGTCCCATGCTTTAACCACCAGATTTATTCATATTTTTATATCTGTCTTCTTAAAATATCCCCAAAGATCTCTAGTAGCCATTTTAAATTCTGTATGTCCAAACTGAACACTTGATTTTGTCTCTGCTGAGTACCTCCACCACCGCCTCCTACGTTGAGACAAACCTGCTCTCCCTATGGTATTCTATTAGTAAATGGCAGCTCTTTTTTGCCAGGTGCTCAGGCAGAAGCATGGTGTTGACCTTGACTCTTCTTTTTCTCATTCTACTTCCAGTCTATTAGCTAATCCTATAAATTCTAGTTTATTTTTATTTATTTATTTTTTTTGAGACAGAGTCTCACTCTGTTGCCGAGGCTAGAGTGAGTGCCATGGCGTCAGCCTAGCTCACGGCAACCTCAAACTCCTGGGCTCAAGCGATCCTCCTGCCTCAGCCTCCCGAGTAGCTGGGACTACAGGCATGCGCCACAATGTCCGGCTAATTTTTTCTATATATATTTTTAGCTGTCCATATAATTTCTTTCTATTTTTAGTAGAGACGGGGTCTCGCAAATTCTGTTTTAAAATATATCTGGAATTTGATCACTCTTTACTGCTTCCATCACTGCCTCCCTGATCCAGACCACTGTAACCTCTTGCCCCCATTAATGCAATGTCCCCACTTCTGTCTGTATCTCTTGAGACTGTTTATTCTTATGCTCAATACCTTCCACTGGCTTCTAATTCCAAGTAACAGCCAAACGCCTTACAATGGTCCAAAGGGCTTTACGGGATCTGCCTTCTTGCCTTCTGCCTTCCTTATCAGTCAGGATTCTAACAGGAAACAGTAGCACACCCAAGGTAGGATAATTTAAAGGAACCATTTACAAAGATATGGGTCTAGGGGTATCACAAAAGATAGCACAGTAATATAGGACTGGTAGCAGCAGAGTAGCATAGAAGGCATGAGGGGAGTGTCTGATTACTGAATTTGGAAAGAAGTTGAATAGAGAAGGCTGCCTTGAGAGCAGCAGTGATTCTGAGGTGAGGGATGCAGCCAGCCTGAGGTGACTGACATGGCTTTCTTCCCTTCCTTTGATTTCCTATTGGAGCTCCACATAGACCTGTACTATTACAGTTTCCTATAGCCACTGTAACAGATTACCACAGACACGGTGGCTGAAACAACACAAAGTTACCCTCTAACAATTCTGAAAGCCAGAAGTCTGAAATGGGTTTTGTGGACAAAACTCAAGGTGGCAACAGTACGGTATACTCCCTCTGGAGGCTCCAGGGGAGAATCTGTGCCCTTGTCTTTCCCTGCTTCTGTAGCTGCATTCCTTGGCTCATGGCCCCTTCCATCTTCAGAGCCAGTGGCGTAGCATCTTGTTTCATTGTTATGTTGCCTTCTGCTATTCCTGTCAGATCTGCCTGCCTCTTACAAGGAGACTTGTGATTGTATTTAAGGCCCCCCTGCATAATCCAGAATAATCCCTCCATCTCAAGGTCCTTAACTTAATTACACCTGCAAAGTCACTTTGCCATATAAAGTAACATTCACAGGTTTCAGGGAATAGGACCTGGATATCTCGGTGTGGGGGGGGGGTCATTAGCCTACCACAGGCTGAACCCATCTTTCAAAAAGCCAGAGGGTACAGAAGCTTGTTGGTGTGGTTCATTCAGGTCAGCCTTACAGCAGCAAATGGAAAGTGACTAGCACGACTGTCCTTTCTCCTGCTCATCTCCAGTCCTCAGTCTGCTCCTGCCACAGTAACTTGCCCCTTGAACTAAGCATATTCCTGTTTCAGGGCCATTGCATTTTTTTGTTGTTGTTGTCATTTCCACTAGAATGGAAATTCCATGAAACAGGGAATATTTCTGCTTTGTTTGCCATCTTTTCCTCAGTGTCTAGCACAGTGGCTAGCCTGTAGTAAATATTACTGGCTTAGTAAATATCAATAGGTGAATGGAGCCTGGTATATACAGTCAGGGTCCTCCTGCTAAAAGTACCTAAGGGGTAGTGTCTTTCCCTCAGGCCTGCCGTTTCTGTTGTAATCTGCTTCCATCCTTCTTTCCCCTCTACCCTAATTTCTGAGTCACCAGTATGCTTCAGCCTGACCAATTCCTCATGTTTCCTCAGAGCACCCAGAGATTTTTGCTTTTGTGTTTTTTGCTCATTTATTCCATTCTTTCTGCCTGAAATGGTCTACCTGCCACCTGTATCTGTCCAGCTTTACCTGCTTTTTCAGTCCCAGCTAAAGCATCTTCTCCACAAAGTGACCTTGACTGTCTCCCACTGGTGAGAATCTATTCAAAAGATCACCCACTGTGATCTTTTCTTTCCTTGAGTTCTGGTGGAACTTCACATTTCTCTCTTGTTTTGCTGTCATTGTCTTGTACTTTACATATTCCTTTTTACCTCCACTTCTAAAGTACAGGTTTCTTGAAGGCAGGGTCTATATTTGATTCGTCTTTCTCTATGCTGCAATTCTTTCCACTTGGTTGGAGACCAGTAAATATTTACTGTTTTTTTTTTTTTTTTTTTTTTGAGACAGAGTCTCACTCTGTTGCCCAGGCTAGAGTGAGTGCTGTGGCGTTAGCCTAGCTCACAGCAACCTCAAACTCCTGGGCTCAAGCGATCCTACTGCCTCAGCCTCCCGAGTAGCTGGGACTACAGGCATGTGCCACCATGCCCGGCTAATTTTTTCTATATATATTTAGCTGTCTATATAATTTCTTTCTATTTTTAGTAGAGATGGGGTCTCGCTCTTGCTCAGGCTGGTCTCGAACTCCTGAGCTCAAACGATCCGCCCACCTCGGCCTCCCAGAGTGCTAGGATTACAGGCGTGAGCCACCGCGCCCGGCCTATATTTACTGTTAAGTTATTGAAAACTTCTTTAACTCATTCCATCTAGTGACAGGGTAACACTGATATTTAGAAGTACTAGTCAGCATTTCTTGCAGGCTGGGGAGAATTGGAAATGGATACAGGCTGATTGGTACTATCTACCAAGATGTGAAAGCTCTGAGAGCTGATTCCTCCTTGTCTGAGTCATGGTTTTTGCCTTTATCCCTTAGCTGTTCAGGGCAACAATGAAGTGTCCATGTGGGACATGGAGACTGGTGACAGAAGATTTACTCTCTGGGCCAGCAGCGCTCCACCGCTTTCTGAGTTACAGGTTTGGCTCCAGTTTTTACCGTAAAGGACAGTGTTATTTCCTACATTCTAAGAATTTTCAGACCTTTCATCAAACACATAAAATGTTTGGGCTTTTGGGTTATGTTTAAATTTGTGTTCTTAATAATATCAAGTGTCATGTGTCCATGGCTGCATGGGTGTTTTTCAGTTCCTTAAACTTGCTAGTGTTCTGCATCATTGACTGCTTTAGTTGCTAACTCCGTAAGGCTTGTACGTTTCTTTGGAACCCCAGTAAGATCTGGGTTAATTAAGAAAAACACAGATTGGAGTTTAGGGCATTACAAAATGGAATATAACCCTCTTACATCTACTTTTATTTTTAATAGTCATGTCCCCCCTTCACTGGGGCAAAGGATAGGAAAGATATTTTCTCCTTTAGTTGGGTCACGGTCAAGGTGATCCTGAATAGGAAATTTCAGGAAGCTGAACAGGCTGTACCTCTGTTCAGAATGATACAAAGCAAATGTATTTTATAGTCCCAAAGAAGGAAGTAGACAGGGCATATGTAACTGGTCTCTCATTTCTTCAGGTAAACAGGTGCTTATAAAGCTACTGTTAACTTGCCTCTAGAAATGGTACCATCATTTGTGGAATATACTGATGTCTTTTATTTGACTATTTCTTTAAGCCTTCTCCTCACAGTGTCCATGGTATCTACTGCAGTCCTGCAGATGGAAATCCTATCCTGTTAACAGCTGGATCAGACATGAAAATAAGGTATAGTATCTAATAAAGAATACTTAATATGTAATACTTAGAAGGATAATATAGATGGATATTTTGGTTTGTTCAAGGTGTTATAGATATTGGTAGCACCGTAATGTTTAAAATCATCTTACAAGGATAGCTGTTAATATTTTATTTGTAACTAATGTTATGCTATTAGTTCTAGAAAAATCCCTTTTCCAAATACAAAAGAAGATAAACAATGCATTGATTATTAGTTCCTCCCATTATCCTATAGAGATTATCACCATTTATTTTTTTCTTCCTAGGTTTTGGGATTTGGCTTACCCAGAAAGGTCCTATGTTGTTGCAGGAAGTACTAGTTCCCCATCTGTCTCCTATTACAAGAAAATAATTGAAGGCACTGAAGTTGTCCAGGTACACCAGTCTTTATTTTTATTTCTTTTAACTTTTGTAAGTACAAAATGGCTTTCATAGACATAGAATTGATTAAAAGAAGTGGCTTTGGCCAAGAATAGCAATATTTCTTTGAAGTTAAGAAATACATACTCAGTTCAAATGAACAATAGGCACTTTATATGTTTCTCAGTCTTTAAAGTCATTTAAGGAAGTACTACAAATGAAAAAGACACAGTGAAGTTAAGTAACTTGTCCACGATCACACAGCTAGTGAACAGAAACTGGGACTCTAAACCTTGTGTTCTTGACTCAGGCACAAATTTCAAACGCGATAAAAATCCTGAAAATACCTGAGCCAGACTAGGTGCTCCATGAATGAAAGTGTGCTTTCTTCCTGACAAATGTTAAAGAGCTTTACAAGTGCTAGAACTCTGATAAGTGTCATTTATACCTCTTTCAATTATATTCTTGTCCTTTTTTGTTTTGATATTGACAAAAGAATATGCACAGAATACTGGACTAATTATAAGTTTCCATATTTATAAGTGGCTGCTCATGGGATTTAAGGAAGAAGCCTAGAATGTCATTTTGGACCCTCTAATTCTTTTGCTCATTGTATTTTTGAAAGCACAACCACTTGACAAGAGATATTAACAACAAATCCCAGAAACAAGAATACTGACAAGAGGTAGAATGTGATACGAACTTTTAAAACTTAGGCTTTCTCCTTGACTTCTAACCCTCAAACAGGAAATTCAGAATAAGCAGAAGGTGGGGCCGAGTGATGACACCCCGCGAAGGGGCCCAGAGTCTCTGCCTGTGGGACATCATGACATCATCACGGATATTGCCACATTCCAGACAACACAGGGCTTCATTGTAACTGCTTCTAGAGATGGGATTGTGAAGGTGTGGAAATAAAAGCCTACTGATTTGTATAAATTGTAATAAAGTTATAAATATATTGTAACTCAAGAGAAAAGGCATTTCTAGAGAACAGAAGAACAGATTCATTTGTGTAATTTTCAAAATCAGATCTCTATGTTACTGTTTCATGACTAAACAAACTACACCCAAGAGGGTTAAGGAAGTTGTACTTAGCTAGTTTACTTGTGCATCTTACTGCAAGAATCAGCAAGACAACAGTATCAGGGACTTTTTATTGTATATGTCATAGAGGTGAGAATGTAAAATACGAAGATTAATAATGATGTCAGTTTATTTTGTATTGAAAAAAGGTTGAAAAGATGGTTGTAAGCTATTATAATGTAAACACATTTTTGCTATTAAAAATGCTATTCAAACCTGCCAGTAAACTATATTCATGCACCCTAAGAGGTTGTTTTTTTTTTTTTTTTGTTCTGGGTGGTGTATTTAAGCAGTAAACTTAAACAGAGGAGTAAACTCTCCAGCAGCATTTGTTCTGAGGCAAAAAAATGCAGAGATTTGGGCCTAAGGCCTAGTTCTGTCACTGATTCCTTGTGACACTAAGTATTGTTTTGTCTTTCTTCCTGTATGTTTTATAGTCTGCCTTAGTCATTAATGCTATAGAATTGATTTCCTGTGTATCAAGCTTTAGAGAAATGTGTGTCTTCTTGGCCATCATCGTTTATTATAGGCTCTAGCATAAATTCTGACACTTGGCCCAACAGTTTGCTTTTATCCAGTGTATTTATTAAATGCATGAAAAGAAAGAAAAATAAAGTTGTTAAAAACATGCCAAAAATTTATATTTTTAAAAGGCCCAAATTGACCTTTCCCACTAAGATAAAACTCTTCAAAGTTATAGATTACCATTTATCTACAGACGTAATTCTCTCTCTACATTTAATTCTCATCCATTTGCAGAAGGGTTTATGGTGTTCAAAATAGTTGGAAATTAGTTATATGAGTCTATAAAACCAAAAAGGTGAATAGATAATCTGAGTCTAGGGAAAATACTTGTTCAGAAATACTCTAAAAAATAAATTTTCTATATTTAATTATATAACTCAGTTATATAACAGTTTGCAACGCATACATCTAGCTTCATGATTCAAACAGTCATTGCTTGGTATCTCTGGGGGGACTGGTTCCAGGACTCCTCGAGGATACCAAAAGCCATGGATGTTTGAATCCCTTATATAAAGTGGCATATTTGCATATAACTTATATACCTGTACACTTCCTCCCACATACTTTAAATCATGAGATCATGGGTAATACTTAACACAATGTAAATGCTATGTAAATAGTTACACAATATTGCTTGGGGAATAATGACAAGGAAAAAAAGTCTGTACATGTTTAGTACAGATGCAACCATCCTTTTTTTCCCCCTGAATATTTCTGATCCACCTTTGGATCATTTGAATTCATGGTACAGAACCCACAGATGTGGAAGATGACTATAGTTTTTAGAAAGATAAACAACAAAACTGTCATTCATGAACATGCTAGTCATTCAGAAAGGTCAAAGTTAGGAGTGATAGACTCTAGGCCTGACAGCTTAGTGGATTAGAATTTGTAAATTTAGCATTGTCATGTTATATTGCCTCTGTTTCCCTTGAAGTCTGTTAAAACCATATTTACAGGGTTTGTAGTAAAGGAGTCACATTTAGAGTCTGCAGGGGTTGGGCAAATTTTTTTGAAACAAACTGTTATGCTGAGATTGGGCTTCAGGCCTGGAGCCATTAGATAAGCCATAAGACTGATAAATGTGGAAAATGCTGAGGAAAAAATGGAGTGGGCTGACAGAAATATGACCCTTTTCTCCCCTTATCTTCCTTCCTATTCGTCTCTTCCCTTCCTCCCCTCAAAATCCCCACCTTTTAAAAAATGTTATTTGGTTGAATTATTACTGAGTGTTACAATATGGTACCATGTTAAATTATATCTCATTTTGACCTCTACTTGACCCAACCCCCGCCCAAGTTCAACTCATAGCTCAGTATAGAGATAATGGGAGGCAGGTCATTTACAGTCAGTTAATTTACATTTTTAAACCAAGAAGCATCACTATTTGTGTGATTCTTGGTTTAAATCAGGCTTTATTAAATTTACATTCAACTTAATTTTTACTGCTTTTCACTTTTAGGAGAAAGAGGCAAAACATGGAAGATGCTAATATTAGGGATTTATTTTTAAAAAGAAACTTATATTTGTAGCATATTTCAAAGCTCCCACCTATTAATGATTAAAAAGATAACCCAAAATACTAAAATAATCTCAATCACTAAAGAAATACTTGTTTGGTATACTTTACTTACCAACGCTGAAAAAAACAAACACATCTTAAAAGTTTTTCCAACAATTAACAGAAGAAAGGAGTTTATGCTTAATTCAGAATTAACTAGAAAAATCCCTTTTATTAAAATGCTATTAATATTGCTTATCAATTTCTTGTACTTAAAACGTATTTTTTCCTGAACCCCTAAAGCACCACTTAGGATAGATGAAGAAACCTGATGTGTTTTATTCTTCTCTATTACCTGAGTATGAATATGAAATTTAACTCCTTGGACTGCTTGCTCCTTTGGAGACATTAGGAGCTATTTCTATGGAGTTGCCTGAGTAAGGATGGCAGAAGTGGTTTTAAAAAATACTGCAGATGGCTCTTTCCAGGTTTTATGAAAAGAGGTATAGAAAAAATCTGAACATACCCTCCTGTCTTTGGTGTCAGTAACCATCTGCCCCACACATCCAAGCAGGGCTTCCTTCCCTTCCTGAAGAGAGGGATATTACGTGTAGTGGGGCCACTGCTACCAATTCTGCTCTGGAGCCAGCCTTAGACTGAGGTAAGGTCTGAACATGGTGTTTTAGTTAAAGAATGCTACTTTGGATGTTTAGTTGTTGAAAATACCAATCCCATCATAAAAGAAAGAACTGGATGAGGAAACAGAGCCATCACAGAAATGCTGCCAGAGCTAGGCACTTCAAAAACTTTTCCTACTTTAACTTACTCTGATCTCTTTTGCATCTCTGCAGCCCCACATGGATTTTCTTACTGGTTCCAAACTCAGTGTGCATTTAAGGCCCTTTTTAGAGCTCTGCCAGTCCTGTTGTGGTGCTGTTCATTATTGACTAAATAGCTACCTGATGGGTAAAAGTAACTCAGAACTTCACCATGACAAGTTGTGTCTTTCTCCTTGTCTAAAGAATATATAGATTAGTGAAAGTTAATAAATGACCACAACAGGAAAGACAGACTAGAAGACCATCAAAATGGCCAGGCAGGAAGCTTCATAATGAAAAGAGCACTTCAGGCTCAAAAGCAATAATTTATGTTCTGGGGGAGTTAATGAGTTTCTCAGTGAGTTTAGGAGGATTTGGAGCTGGAGAAAATTACCCTCTGCTTCTCACCAGTCCTACCAAACAACTGTAGAAGGTGGAAGAAACCTAGCACAAGCCCATCTGAGAACTAGTCAGTCCATGTAGAAACAGTGATGTGTTTATGTGGACTAGTCATGGAAGGTCAAATTTTAAAAAATACGACATACAGAATCAATTTCTAGGGTAAATTTTGGAAGCCCCAAACACTTACAAATACCTTTGGTTCAATGGATGATCATTAAACAGTTCTAAATTAAGAAAGAAGGCTTGGTTTACACAAAATGAACTTGACAATCAAAAGAATTAGCATTGGCCCATGTACACACACATGCATATACTATATAAAATTTACCTTCAAATTATATCTCCATTAGACTTTTCAAAACATTTCTTTCATTCTTCCATCTTCTAATGATAACAGTTCTTGGGCATATCATTCTCAGACTGCTGTAATTGTCAGGAATGGTCAAATAAATGGACAAGATATATCTTAGTATCAATAAGTGCAGGGGATCAAGTCACCTGATAATCTACAACCTGTGGCTTGAGTTCTGGTGGAGGATTTACTTAAGTCCAGAGTCTTACCATACTTCCTAAGGCTAAATTGTTCAAGTACTTCCTTTACCATGTTGTTTGGGAGTTTTTATTACCTTTTTTTCCATTTTTAAAGGTATGGGATGTGCTTCTGGTAAAATTTTGAATAGCAGCTCTGCCACTTCTGCCTACTCTTGAAAGATATTTTTTATCTTGAAAGAATTTTGCCTCCTGTAATGCATCTTCTTTGAGGGCAACTTTTTGTGATCCAGGAACAAAGCTATATAACAAAAGAAGAAATCATAGAAGATAAATGTCATTTCAACTTTAATAGATTCCATATTAATCTGTCTTTCTAAATTATTTCACCCATTTCCTTGTTGCAGCCTTCCTCCAAGGTAGTTTTATTAAGATGATCAAACTGGGCTTTTAAACTGGCCCAAATATCAGAAACTGACAAATCAGACATCTTGACAAAGTACACAAAAGTATAATTTCAGTAGCAAAGTTTCTTCTTCATGGAACATGTTCCACTGAAATCTTCATCTGATTCAGATTATTCTGAATCAAATATGGGTTCAAATGGCGCCTCATCAGAGACAACCATATCTATAGTTATCCTAGCTCTACTCTCAGTCACCCAGCACGGTATGCTTTTATTTTCTTTATAACACTTAGCACTATCTGAACTTTTATTTAACTTGTAAACTTTTTTAAGATCTGTTCTCCACTCTTCCACCCACTCAGACAGAAAGTCCATGAGACCTTGTCTGTTCACCATAGTAATCCCAGGAACCTAGAAGAGTGCTCAGCACACAGCAGACACTCAGTATTTGCCCAATGAAAGCTTGAATATATGCCACACTCCCTTCTTTCATCCCTTCCCTCACTTTCTTCCACCTGTCCATCTATCCATTCATCCAAATGTTTACTACCTGCTCTGTGGAAGGCACTGTGTTAGGTACAGTGGGCGACACAGAGCGAAGTCTGGCAGGCACAAAAGAGCCTGACTGGGAGTCATGAGTAACCCAACAGTAAAGGAGAGCTGGAGTCAGATGTTGGAAGGCCTTGAATGCCATGTTGAGAAATCAGGGAATCATAGAAGCGCTAACCAGAAACTAGCCTGTGCTGATGGAAACGTCCTATAATTTGCACTGGCCATTATGGCAGCCACGAGCCACATGTGGCTATCGAGTACTTGAAATGTAGTTAATGTGCCTGAGGAACTAAATTTTTAATTTAATTTTAACTGATTTAAATTTGAAACACTACATAAAGCCAGTGGCTACTCTATTGGTCAGTCGAATAAGGGAGCCATTTTAGACAGCCTTATTTTACAGGGATATGGTGGAAAGAGCTATGAGTCCGAAGATATTCTTATTCCAGCCCCTTTACTTACTAGTTGAGCAGCTCTGGGCAAATCACTTCACTAGGGTGATCCTTGTTTCTTCAGTTGTAAAATGGGGATAAAAATCACCCATCTTGCTGAAAGCAATAGGTACCATGGTGTTGTATTGGTTACTTATGAGGACACTGAGGTGCATAGAGGTGAAGGTCAATGGCAGAGCTGGGAATATCACTCAACTTTCTAAGAGTTCAGTGTTATTTCTATTGAATTGGGTTTTTATTCAGGACAAGGAATATCAAGGTATCTGGACTAAGAAAGTGAAATGATAATAAATGTCATGTTATCAGAGGCACCTGGATATGGGTGCAGAACCACAGGAAGGCAGATGGCTTGGGCAGCTTGGACAGATAAGGTATGAAGAACCTGGCACTATAGCAGGCTCTTCATAAATGTCTGTAGAATGAATGTGTGAGACCCTGATGGCGTGGAGAGAGAGAGGTTTATCAATACTGAAAAATTGCAGCAATTAGCTGAATTATGGTCAAGGGAGGCTTCTGTTGAGACCAGAAGAACAGTGCAATATCCACTGCAATCCACCTTTACGTTTTTCTGCTTTCTCCAGCTGGAAAATCTGACTTCTTACAAAACCATCAATGTTTAGAAAATAAGTACAATGAAAGACATAGAATGAATTTAAACTAAAATTAATTTCACTTCCCTCTCATATACATGCATGTACTGCCCCCATACACACATATGCTTTTTCATTCATCTATGAAGAGAGTTAGGGTGAAGGAAACATCAAAACAACACAGAGAATCGTGGCATTCATGCATTCTATGCTACCTGTGTGCGCTTCTGCAACTCAGATCCCAAAGTGCATCTCAGTGTACTTCCATCAGTGCTATCAGGGATGTACTGAGCTAACAGACAAACTTCCAGTTACCAAGAACACCAGCCATGGCTAAATTTCAGTACAAATGAATTTCCTCATTCATGTTCGCTCAACACTGTATTTTCTTATTAATTTTCAGATCCTGAATATTATGAACTCAGATTCTCCAAAGTGGTAACTGTTTGCATAGAACATGGCTTCACTGATCATGGAGAGGACATTCTTTTGAGCCTGAAGCACACAGTTTTCATGGCTTGAGTGTTTACATTATCTATACCTCTCTCTTCCCGATCCTCCTCAACACCCCTTTTTCCATTGGATCCTTTTTTTTCTTTTATGGCAAGCTCAGTTATCTTTGTTATCATCCTCCCTCTTTAAGAAAAAATTGTTAAATTGGTAAGTGCTTCTATGGCTTGACATTGCTGTCTTTTTTTCCCTTTCAAATATTTTTATTCTCAAAAGGGTTGAACCATATCTTTGAATTTCTGTTTTTTCACTGCTATACAGTAGAGTGTGTGTTTGATAAACATTTGATAAGAATCATTTGATTACCCAGTTCTGGAATCATATAGGACCTTGTTTCTCGTTCTCCTACTCTCTATTATTGAGATAATTCTTAGCTGATTGGTAACTCCAACAATAGGTAATCAAGACAAAGAAATAAGAATGAAATAGTCAATTTATTTTGCAACTCATGCTTAGCTCCAATAAGCTTGTGAAAAAAGAGATGTAGCAAATTCTAGATAAAATGGGGTAGGTGGGACTAATTATAGATTTCAGTTCTCTGTGATCACAGATCCCTCCTTCTATGCAGATAATCAGAAGTCAGTCATGCTACTTTTCCTAGCTGACTGGATGCTTTGGAGTAGAAAATGCAGACAAGATTGCTTCTATTTCCAGAATTCTTTTTACCTTAATATACATTTTGTATGTCCAGAAAACACATTTTGGAAAGCAGAATAACAACAGATGTATTATTCATATGGCATTGGTCATTGTGTCCATTTTACAATTCAATTGTTCTGGCTCTGGCCTGTCACTGCTTTAAAGTCTGGCACAAGTTCTTCCCTGGCTGGATGAGGCAATAAACAGGTGGCTTTCTGTCTTTTATTGTCTCTGAGCGGATCCGAGTGCTTACACAAAGAGGCTGCCCTGCAATCTCACCCTCACTGACCATCTGTCTCCTTGGTAGCTTGCGGTTTGTTTCAGTTCCTTCTTTTTTCATCTAATAAGAATCAGCTTCTACATGTATTTCTCAAAATCTCACAGCAGAATGATCTAATTCCTATGCAAGTCATTCTGAGGACTGGACAAGTCATCTTTACGGCCAGACCTCTTGCCTAGCAGGCGTTCTCATCTCCCTCAATCCTGTGTGTTCAATTCTGCCTCATTTTTCTTGAATGGCTCAGGCAGGGAATTTCAGAAGTGCCTGTGTGGCTTGTTACCTTTTATTACAGCCTTTGGTCACTTAGAGAAGGCCTGGAGAGTCCCAGTCTATCATATCGCCAGCGAGTTCACAGACAGTGGTATGGATTTCATGTCTCAATTCCTTGATGCTCCAGCTGTGTCCTGACTTTTCACCATTTCAGATGCACAGAAGCAGCTGAGCCTCCAGTGTATCTGGGGCAACGTGGAGAAGGAGGAAGAAACTTCTTGTCCAAGAGCACTGTGATCCCCTCTTCCTATTCACATAGCTCTTCTAACAGAAAGCATGGTGGGAGGGGTTTTTAAAAATGCCTTTTAACTGGGTAGATTGGCTTCTGCATCTGCCCATGCAGTCATGGCTGGCCATAAAATATGTGAAGCCAAATGCAAAATGTAAATTTGAGCCCCTCCTAGGTCAAAAAACAGGAAAAAAATTTCTCTTTCTTTTGCAGTCTCTGTCTCCATCTGCCATGGAGGATTTTATTTGCCATATTGTATACCTCTGCTCCCTTAATTTGGTGTGTGGCCAGCTGTTGAATTCCTCCTCCCACCAGCTCTGGACAGATGCTCCAGAAGTCAAGGCAGGCATCACCCCCTTCCCTTGGCTGGTCATTCCAGCAGAGGGGTGAACCCCCAAGACTATTGCAACATCTTTGCTGGGACACTCTGGATGCCCAGATGGAGACAGGCAAAAGGCAAATGCACCATGGTGCCACCACCCTGGGGCAGTTGGCTGCTCCCCTCCCTGTCCCAAGACTCTGGGATTGTGCCAGATCCCAAGGCTCTCCTTGTTTGTGCCCAAGCCCTTGCCAAGGCAGGGTGGGTGTGGGGAAGGGGAAGCCCGGAGGTGCACAAGTGGTCTACAAGAACGAGTCCTGGGGATATGGTGGAAGGTGGGATGGAAAGTAAACCAAGGTTCTAAGCCCCCACTCCCAAAGGCATGCTTTATTATCCCATTGGACTTGACTTTAAAAACATAAACTCAAAAATAATATTGAGTAAAGAGTACTTAAACCCCAAGTGCCGGACCCTGTGCAAGCTGGCCATCTTGCAGCACCTAGCACACCTGATTCAGCAAGAACACCATTTAACGCCAGCTTTAATGCACCCTCCACGCTGAATATGCCAACCTCAGCAAGAGTCACATTCAAGGCTTCTGGTCTATTTCCCTCTTTCAAGTTGCCAGATACATGCAGCAGGGGGAGCCCTGCTCTTCTTGGACTGACTCCACAGGCCTGTTTTAAGCTTGACTTCAGGAAGAGTTTGCTGCTGGACAGTTCCCCTGGACAGTTCATTCCCACCTTTCCCCACAAGGTGAGCAAGAGATTCCAGGCAGAGGTTTCTTAGAGGTACCACATCTGGGGTTTCTGGACTGGGAGTGCTTCGCTGGCCCTGATCACTACACAGACATGCACACACTACACAATAATTGTAGGCACGGTGTGAAAGTTATTTGCCTGTGTAAGCCCCAGGTGAGGGTGCACACTTGATTTTTTTTTTTTTTTAAGTTGTAATAGAAATGTTTTTATTCTTTTTTTCCCTATAACTTTTTTTTTTTTAAATTTCAGAATATTATGGGGATACAAACGCTTTGGTTACACATATTACCTTTGCCCCGTCCGAGTCAGAGCTACAAGCGGGCCTGTCCCCCAGACAATACGCACTGCAGCCATTAGGCGTGAATTTCCCCATCCCCACCTCCCCCCTCCTCCCACCTGCCTGGCACCCAATGAGGGTTACTTCCATATGTGCACATAAGTGTTGATCAGTTAGTACCAATTTGATGGTGAGTGCATGTGGTGCTTGTTTTTCTATTCTTGTGATACTTTACTTGGAAGAATGAGCTCCAGCTCCATCCAGGATAATGTAAGAGGTGCTATATCACCATTGTTTTATGGCTGAGTAGTACTCCATGGTATACATATACCACATTTTATTAATCCACTCATGTATTGATGGGCACTTGGGTTGTTTCCACATCTCTGCAATTGTGAATTGTGTTGCTGTAAGCATTCAAGTGCAGATGTCTTTTTTTCCTTTGGGTAAATATCCAGTAGTGGGATTGCTGGATCAAATGGTAGTTTTACTTTTAGTTCTTTGAGGTACCTCCAAATTACTTTCCATAGAGGTTGTACTAGTTTGCAGTCCCAGCAGCAGTATAAGAACATTCCCATCTCTCCACATCCATGCCAACATTTGTTGTTTAGGGACTTTTTGATAAAAGCCATTCTCACTGGAGTTAAGTGATATCTCATTGTGGTTTTGATTTGCATTTCTCTGATGATTGAGATGTTGAACATTTTTTCATATGTTTGTTGGACATTAGTCTGTCTTCTTTTGAAAAGTTTCTGTTCATGTCCTTTGCCCACTTTTTAATGGGTGGGTTTGATTTTTGCTTGTTGATTTTCCTGAGTTGTATATAGATTCTAGTTATCACCCTTTATTGGATGTGTAGCATGTGAATATTTTCTCCCATTCTGTAGGTTGTCTGTTTGCTCTCGTGATAGTTTCCTTGGCTGTGCAGAAGCTTTTTAATTTGATCAGGTCCCATTTAATTATTTTTATTGCTGTGATTGCCTTTGGGGTCTTCTTCACAAATTCTTTACCTAGGTTGATGTCTATAAGTGTTTTTCCAACATTTTCTTCTAGAATGCTTATAGTTTCATGCCTTAGGTTTAAGTCTGTTAGCCACTGTGAGTTGATTTTTGTGAGAGGTGAGAGGTGCAGACGCTGTTTCAGTTTTCTTCATGGGGCTATCCAATTTTCCCAGCACTATTTATTGAATAGGGATTCTTTTCCCCAGTGTATGTTTTTGTCTGCTTTGTCAAAGATCAGATGGCAATATGAGGATGGGTTTATATCTGGGTTCTCAGTTCTGTTCCATTGGTCTATGACTCTGTTCTTTGCACACTTGATTATGATCAGTGTCTCGGTCTGTATGTGTATGTTTTTTTTTTGTTTTTTTTTTTTGAGACAGAGTCTCACTCTGTTGCCCGGGCTAGAGTGAGTGCCGTGGCGTCAGCCTAGCTCACAGCAACCTCAAACTCCTGAGCTTAAGCGATCCTACTGCCTCAGCCTCCCGAGTAGCTAGGACTACAGGCATGCGCCACCATGCCCGGCTAATTTTTTGTATATATATATTTTAGTTGTCCATATAATTTCTTTCTATTTTTAGTAGAGACGGGGTCTCACTCTTGTTCAGGCTGGTCTTGAACTCCTGACCTCGAGCGATCCACCCGCCTCGGCCTCCCAGAGTGCTAGGATTATGTATGTGTATGTTAATATAGAATGATTTACCACAGAAACAAAGAAACACACCTAACTACTTGATTTCATTTATTCCTAATTTGTAAAAATGTAATATTCATACATGCAAAATATATTATATATGCATATTACTAAGTTTTAAAGGAACTAACTTTTGCCTTTATTAAGGCAAATTATCAATAAAATATTAAGTTCTATTCTTTATATATTCGTTTTCCTTTATTTTTTAAATCAAATCCATCAGTCTCTGATTGTAACTGGCATGTTTAGTCCATGTATTTTTATTGTGATTACTGATGTATTTAAATAGACTTGTTCTGCAGCCTTACTTTGTGCCTTCTACTTTTCCTTTCTTGCCTTTTTTAAAAAACATATTTTTTTTCTTGGCTTTTTATTTAAAAAAAAAAAAATATATATATATATATATAATTTTGGTAGTTAGCTACTATTTTTCTTTTCCATGTGTGCCCGCAAATTTTTCAGTGCATTTCTAAGAATCTAAAGTTTTCAATAGCCTAAGACCCAGCCCAAATAATGCATGTTTCTAGAACTCTTTAACTCCATTTACCTTCCTGTGACTTATATTATTATTGTCCCTTTTTTTAGTACCATCTTTATTTCCTTAAAGTTCAAGGTTTTTTAATAACCAAAGGTTATTTATTGTTTAATGTCTTTTCTTATATTTAAATAAATCAGAAATACTTATTAATATTTATAATATTAGTACAACTGTTTTCTTCTGTTAAAACTACCAGGTGACAAATGTTTTATTTTTATAGCTTTATTATCAAGTATAGCTTTTTTGTAACCCCACAAGTTAGATATTACTGCTACTTAAAAATATATTTGTTTAGATTTACCTAAACATTACCAAATTTTATCATTCACTTTTACTTCTTGTATCTCATTCCTTCCTTCTGTGGTCATTTTTATTTTCCTTGAAGTTTCTTTAGTAAAGACTGTTTTGTTGTAAACTATTGTATTTTTATCTCAATCATCATTTTTTTTTTTTACCATTAGTTTTGAAAGATAGAAGTTGACAAAAATTTTCTCTCACTAGTTTAAAGATACTCAATAGTTTTGTGGCTTCCACTGTTGCAATTGATAATTCAGCTACTAGCCTAATTATAATTTCTTTGTAGATAATCTGGTTTTTTTGGTTCGCTTTTAGGTTTTCTCTGTCTCGGTGTTCTGCATTTCCCTAAACCACAGCTAACTGTTGCTTTCTTTTTACTTATCCTGCCTGTTATATTTTGTCTATTCTTCATCTGTGAATTTGTGTCTTTCATAAGGTCTGGAAAATGATCAACGCTTTTTGTCTTTGAATACTTTCTCTCATTTATTATTTCTACGTTATCTTTCTAGAATTCCAGTCCAATATAGTTTAGATCTTCCCTTTCAGTTCTATCTGTGAACCTCTTATATTTATCATTTCTGCATACTCAATAATTTCATCAGTTGTTTTCTAGTTCATTATGTTTCTCTTCGGTTGTATCTATTACCCTGTTTAATCCTTCATTGAGTTTTACAAGTTATTTTTTATTTTGAAAATTGTAAAATTCATAGAAAATTAGAAAAAGAACAGAACCATAAACACCTGTATACCTTTCACCTAGACTATGTTACCATCTTGCTACTCTGTGTGTGTATATGTATATCTATATATGCCTGTATACACACACAGACACCATCTTACTTCCCTTTAGGAAAACCATCTGAAAGTAGGTCACAGCCATCATGCATGTTAATCTTGAATACTTTAGCATATCTGTCTCAAGGACAAAGACATTCTCTTATACAAACATGATACTATTACCACAAACAAGAATATCCACATGGATTCAATATCATCTAACATACTGTTGATACCCAAATTTCCCCAACTGTTTCCCAAATGTCATTTATATCAGCTTTTTTTTCTGATCTAGGATCTAATTAAAGCTCATACAATTACATTTGGCTGTTTGGACTCTTTAGTCTCTCCCATTCTAGAACAGTACCCCGTGTCCCTCTATTCTTCATGACATGAAACCTATGAAGAGTATAGGTGAAGTGTTCTGAAGAACATTCTAGAATCTGGAATTGTCCAAGGGTTTCCTCATTATTAGACTTGGGTCTCAAATATCCTATATGAGGTGCTTGCAAGAAGCAGAACTTGGTTTAAGTGGGCACTGCCAGTTCTCACTGTGTAAAAGCACATTTTCCTTTTCGTAATTAATAACACGGGATTGGTTCTTTGAGACTCTTTAAACAGCCTGTTCCTCAACAACCTGTCACACAATGGTTTTAGCATCCCTTAATGATCAGTTGTTACATTTGTTGTTAACATTGTTATTACATTATAAATTACAAATTGGTGATTTTCTAATTCTGCCATCTCCTCTACATTTATACTAGCTAGCCTTCTAATATAAAGAGCTTTTCCTCCCTTTCGCTGTTTTTTTACATATCTACATAGACTTACAGATTTTAAAAATGCAATGTATTATAATTTTGTTACCATCCCTATCCTTTCTGATGATCAAATTATCCAAAATTAGACCAGTAGGAATCCTTTCAAGACAACTACTTTGTCCTTGTCAAATGTCATTGTTAGTTTTTAAATATCTTCTTACCTTCTGGCACAACAACTTGCTCCAGGCTAACATTGTACCTTCCCGGCTGCAGCCTAGAATTGGGACTTTCTCCAGGAAATCCTGGTTCCTTTTAATGGTATTTAGAAACCAAGATCTGGTCATTAGGTATGTTCATTGCCACTGGGGTGCATCCCATTTGGGTGTTTTATTTCAACAGTTAGATCTTCCGTTAAAAAAATAGTTGATAATTTTTCAGATCAACCTGGTTGTTTTGAAAATTATATCTTGTTCCTTTGAATTATATTTTAATATCACATAGCAATATATTTTTGATGGAGGAGGAAACAAAAGAGGAAGAGAGAGAGAACAAAGGAGGGAGGATATTCATTTATCAATTAATACCAAGCAGATATTACGATACCTTCGAGACTGCCGTGGAGGCTGTTTTGGATCTGTAGAGCTGAGTCTGTTGCACTTTGTTTTGAAGTGTAGTGGTGGGTATTTGTTGATTGCACCTAGGAAGAGAAGTCTATGATGAGTCTCTTATTCATGGCTGTTAACATTACTATAATCTTCTCTGTACACAAAGAAATATTTATCAAAGAAAGATGCGAACTAAATTGGTCAGATAAAAATGAAAGCAGATTTCTCAAGGGAATCTCTAAAAATGAATTTAGAAAATACATTGCTTCTGAATTTACAGGTGAATTCAACTAACTTTTATTTTTGTTTTTTTAATTTTTGAGATAGGGTCTAGCTCTGTTGCCTAGGCTATAGTGCAGTGACATCATTATATTAATAGCTCACTATAACCTCAAACTCCTGGGCTCAAGTGATCCTCCTTGCCTCAGCCTCCTGAGTAGCTGGATCTTTAGTTGTAGGCCACCATGCCTGGCTAATTTCTAATTTTTTTTTTTTTTTTGTATAGATGAGGTCTCACTATGGTGGCTCAGGCTGGTCTCAAACTCCTGACCTCAAATGATCCTCCTGCCTCAGACTCCCAAAGTGCTGGGATTACAGGCATGAGCCCCTGTTCCCAAGCCCACCTAACTTTTTAATAAGATGCCCTTAAATGCTAACGTTGATCAACCATTAGAGGAGCTATCATGAGCCAGTCCTAATGGTCTGGACTTTAACTAATATTAACTAATCAGAATAGTTATTTTTTGTTTGCTCCTTTGCAACATCAAAATATAAAGGGAAAAGGACATTCCCTTTATGGCCTGTGAATCACTAACTACAGCAGTAACATCAGTGCCATCTTGAGTTTAAGTCATTAGTGGCTTATTTCATTTGGAATTGTACTAATTTTTCATAACAATAAAGCATGCCTCTTTATAACATTTAAAAACTTAAAAGCCATTTTTTGATGGGAATCTTTAAAAAGGTATTATGTTTGTGGCCCCATAATATCCTGAATTAAAAAAAAGGTACTATATATTTGAAACATTAAACTGAACAGATTTGTTGAACACAATTAAATGTCTTCCTGGTGACCTGGGGTCATCGTAAGTAGGTTTGTCTTGGACTGTGACACAGCACTGGCTCCAGAGCTGCTGTCCTAGCTAGGACTGTGTGCTCTAGCCCGAGTGGACTAAGACTGATGCTATCCTTATTGTATACCTCGGCTTTTTATTTTTAATCTAAGTATCAGATTTTCAGTAGTTTTGCTTCTCTTAGAAAATGTGTTGATTCTGGTCACTCCTCAATACCCAGCACCTAAACAGTGAGTGGCTCAGAGTAGAAGCCTAATAAATATACGTTAATGTTGAATGAATGTGAGTCTGTGGGCCTGCTATAGAATTAAGCATGTAGTTGAATATGATTATGCAAAGTTTTTTTTTGACTTGTACTTTGATAGCTATATTTTAAAGATTGACAACTTCTAGATATCTAAGTTCTAAAAAACTAATATGTAACTGTGTCATGGCTATAGTTTTTCAAAAGCAGCTTATATCTCTCATGTAACTCTGAGCACCTTTTTCTTAAAACATCTCTTTCCCTTTCCTTGGTTGGGGAGGGGTGGTGGTGCCATTTATCTAATCATACAATTTGACTAATTACTATGGAACACCACCAAGAATTTTGGGGGACTGAAGAAGGAAATTCCATCCTAAGATTTCCTTCCAACTTCTTGCCTCCCAGGGAGTGTTTCTTTACAAGATTATCAGTCTTTTAAGGTGTTTTGTTCTACCTTCACAAATGCCTTGTGATCACTTCCCTCAAAATGACTCCTGACCCTTCTTTTTTACCTTTTCTGCTAGCTCTTCTTTCTGGTTCCTATTCCAGAACACATCCACATAAATTTCATTCTGGGAGCTTATTGCTCCCATACTGGTGCTTCTGAGACGATACTGTGCATGTGAATCACCTGGGGATCTTGATAAAATGCAGATTCTGGTTTAGAATGTCTGGGGTGGAGCCCGAGATTCTGCATTTCTAGTAAGCTCTCAGGTGATGCTGGTACTGCTGGTCCTAGAGTCAGTTAGACTAGCAGAGGACCAAAGGATATAACACTGGCCCCACCAACAATCTCCAAGGCTCCTCAGACCTCACCCTGCACTGATTAGTCAGTGTCTTCACAGCCTTAACTGATCTCACCACGTAACATCAATGACAAGTTGGAAACACAATCGAGATCTCACTTGAGCTGCACGGGGTACTCTTTGGCCTGTGTGTTCATTTTTCTGCATCTGGATCCGAGGGATCATTCACCATGAAAACGTTTGCAAATGCTATCGAACACCCTTTAACCTTCAGAGTCATATCAAGACATGGCTTCTTTTTATCCATCCTGTTGCATTCAAAATGGATTGCATGTTTTCAAAGTAAGCTCAGTCCAAGAAATAGAGCCCATGTTTCTCTTTTATGAGCATCAGTTACATTAGTTACTGGCATTATAAAGAGTCACTAATGAGGCTAAGAAAATTTTGCAAGGCTGTATCTTTCATTCTGACAGGTAAAATGGTATCTCCTAACACTTCAAACTCTGCTTTAGGAACTTACAAAAGCAAAGCCAAGAACTGTTTAATTTTTCTTTGGCTCTCTCTTTTGGTGTGCTGTTAACCGATGAAACTTTCCATCAAAGGGCAATGTGCTAATGTTACATGGCAAGCATCTCTACTTTGTAGCTAAAGTCCAGGCTGTGAATTCACATCCCCAGACTACATTGCTGCATGAGTACAGATGTGTGAACAGCAGCTTGTTATGATTGCTTCTCCATAGGAACCAGAGGCATTTAAAAAAAGGAGCCAGAAAATTAAATGCTTGGGAATCAGAGGTTTCCTCCCTTCCACCATCCATCATTACATATTTTCCTTTCTGACCCTGCAGTGCCCTTGAAGACAGACAATAGGTTTCCAAGAATCCACGTCAGCTTATCAACCTTTTTCAGGGGGCAATACCAAGTATATCTTAGTACACAGAAAAGAACAGATTTTCTGACTTACGCCTGATTGAGTTTATAAAAGACTTCATAAACTTCACACCGTATCTGTGGTCAGGTTTATGAATTCGGCCAAGCTGGACCAAGTGGTGATCCAAGGGGTGGCTGGCTAGATCTTCCAGTTCCTTATCATTCCAAGTAGGGCCAAGGGAAAACACAAATAGGGCATACCCCTGACATTTAGCTCTCAAAGATTCTTTCTTTAAAGTTTCTTCATCCAAGTGACTGGTTTCCCCAGCAGATATCACAAATATGACTTTGTTTCTTCTCAGATTGGGTGCACTGAAAAAGATATTGTCCAGAGTCCACTGTAAGGCATGACCAATAAAAGCATCTCCATTTAGTTGTTGGACTGATTGTTCTATGTGCCTCTTCATGAGGCGCTTACTGCGGTAGGTAGTAAGGTTGAACTCTGTTCTAACAGGACTCTTCCGAGTGTTAGGTAGGAAGTTGGGGGGAGCATGGCTCAATAGGGCCAGCCGGTCTCCAGTGACAGAGGTTTCAGGCTCTGCGGTGATTTCAAAGTGATCTAACAGTGCTCCCAGGAAGCTTCTTATGTCTTCAAATTCAGCACTTCCCACATTCCGGGAGCCATCCAGAAGGAAAGCAGCATCCATGTAAGACTGCACAGGGGGTGGCCTGGCTTGGTCACAAGAAGCATCTGGCTTGCATATGTCTGCGAACCAAAAGTCACTTAGCATTATTAGGCAGGAATGAACAGAAAAGGAAAGACAGCATTTCAAGTATTTTGATGTTTGGAAACTATATAGTCTTTGATGTTAAAATAGTTACTAAATGACTTTAATATCAACAACAGGACAATTTCCTAGTACATGGTTTGCATCTACTTCCAAAAAGTACAGATTTTGTACTGAGCCTGTCTCTTGGACTCCATTTACTAATGCTATCAGAATTTTAAAAATTAAGCTGCTTGCAACAAAAATTTAATCTTGGCTGTCTCCTAAGTTTATGATGTTTGAAATAGACAATATATCTCATGCATTGCATGAACACACTATATCACAACATAATAGCTACTGATCCCTCTAGACTGACAAAATACAGGTTAAACAAATGGCCCTTATCACTATGCTCATATTGTTCTATGAAAAAGTAATCTGCTTACAAAGTAAAAGTGAAAAAAAAAGCAATGTATTTTTTATTTCAATTTAAATAATAGTTTATAACTCAAGGTCTATGTGTGCTCTCTAAAGACAAAGCTATGCCCATCCTTGTATCTCCATAGAGCTTATTAGTTGAAAGCTCAATATGTGTTTGTTGAATGAATACTGGATACTAATAGACTTTCATAAAATATGAGGTCATTTTTATAAATATTCATATCTCATTTAAGAATGTATAGTAATAAAAACAGAGAGGAGATTTTATTAAATCTGACCACAGTGAATATTCAGAGAAATTTTAAAACATAATTGGAAATGGAAGGATCTTAGAGGTCACCTAATCCTCTAATTTTACAGAAGAACTGAGGCCAGGAGAGTAAGATTGTTTTGCCAAAGGACATAGTAGTATGTCTAGAAGTTTATATATATGAAGTCTGTGTTCTATTGTTAGAGATGAGGACATGTAGTGTAGCAGTAGGGAGGCTCCTCGGCCTGAAAGCTGGGATACCTGGGTTCTGGTCTGGTCTCAGTAACAAACATGCTGTGTGCCCCTGGCCAAGGCACCACTGGGCCTCAATTCTGCACAGTTCTGCACAATTAGATCATAGGACTAGATTCACCTGGAGATCCCTTCCAGGGCTGACATTCTACAACCCTAGGTTTCTAATAATAGTTGATGGTTGAGGATGAGAATGGCCTCTTCAAAAACCAAAGAGAAGGAAGAGAAATGGAATAACATGTGTATGGACAGCTGGTACTTAGATATAGGAATGAGCCACAAATAAAAGCTATTAGATGAAAGATTAATGACCAGAATGCTGATCCTCGGGAACATAGCAAACTCCTAACTTCAGTCTTGCTCATGGACTCAATAAAGATGGGACTCCAGACAAGTTATGGTACCCTTATTGAAATTTAGTAAAATTTTATGACCCTGTGTAATGATCAGATGACAGAACAGTCACCTGTGGGCAAGGCACTTTCCAAAATCAGGGACAGCAGGCTGCCCATTTGCTCAGTTTTGTGGGTTTTTTAATTGCAGGAAATGACAGCCAAAATATCTTCCATTATATGCCTAAGAGATGAAACAAGAGTTTAAGCCAAGAAATGGAGCCAAAATCTATCCCCAGTCACACATGTGCAACTTCTGACTATGCAACATACCAGCACACACTGTCATAACTGACATGTTTGAAAGAGCAACTGAGAATATATAGGGTGGGATGTAGCTCCCCATAGAATGGTTATTGCTTTAACTACTTAAGATTGCCAGCGCCTAAACCAACCCTGTGCAGCCCAGACAGCGAGAGAGCCTGAGAGCGAGAAAGAGATGGGGAGAGGGAAGCAGAGGCGAAGACAGAAAGAAGAGGGGTTATTAGACCAGAAATTCTACTTCTCCCTCAGAATTACCACCTCCCTGTGAGGTCATTTAGATGGCAAGCATTAGCTTCTCACTGACACACATGGAGGAGAGGAATCAACCATTTTTTTCAGGCTCAAATGCAGAGTTTCAGGAAACAGAAGAGTGAGACCTCTGCTTCACATAAACTTTGGGCAGTTTAGAGCCAACAGTCTTCTTGGGTTTGGTTTGCCTGTGAAGCCCTGAGCAAATTATTATAATACATCTTGCTAAGTTTCATTTTCCCCGTTTGTAAAATGGAGCTAATAATAGTTCCAATGTTTTAGGGTGATTATAAAGATTGAATGACATAATTCATTTAAAGGGATTAGAACAGTGCTTGGATTATAACAGGCACAATAGCTTAAGTATTAACTGTCATCATCACTATCATTGATATAAGCAATTAGAACAGTGCACGGCCTGTAAGTAAATGCTTGATATCCCTTAGCTATTGTAGACACCAATAATCTCAGTGGCTTCCACTATCTTCATAATTATTAGAACACTCAAATGGAAGATTAGAGTCCAGTTTTCTAGTTAGACCTATAGATCCTGTATAAAACACTATAAACAAATCAACACTGCAAGTCTTTCTGATGTTTAATATTTGGGAGTCCATCCAGGCATGGTGGCTCACGCCTAAAATCCCAGCACTTTAGGAGGCCGAGGTAGAGGATTGCTTGAGCCCAGACATTAGAGACCAGCCTAGGCAACACAATGAGAGAGACTCTGTCTCTACAGAAAATTTTAAAAATTAGCCAGGCGTGGTGGCATGCACCTGCAGTCCTAGCTACTCAAGAGGCTGAGGTGGGAGGATCTCTTGACCCCAGGAGTTTGAGGTTGCAGTAAGCTGTGATCCCACCACTGCATCCTAGCCTGAACAACAGAGAGAGACCCTGTCTCAACAAAACAAAAATTTAGGAGTCCATGAAGCCTCTTTTCAATGAGAAATGCATGAATTCTTGCAATTTTCCACTTCTATACTAAAAAATATCCCCAAGGAGGTAGGAGGGTGCTGAATTGCTTTAAAGTATTTCTTTCGGGCTATGAACATTTGAGGTTTAGAAAACACATAAATATAGTTTATAGCATGAAAAACTTGGCAATGAGATAAGCTGAGTTTTTCTAAAAATCATTACTGTTTCCTGGAAGCTGCAATAAGTGGAGAAGCCTGGAATGCAGCTCTCCTGCTGGGAGATATAGGAGGAGACCCTGCTTGCTGAGCTGAGAGGTTCCATCTGTGGAAGACACAGTGTGACAGGTTGCACCCCGAGCCCCAGAGAAGTCCTCCCAAGGCCACACATATCCTTGCTGCCAAGTTCCAGCTGCTCCTGCTAGTGGTGACTCAATGGGCATAACAGGCTGGACCAGGTCATCTTCTGTGGGTCTTACCGTAGCAGAAAGTGCACCGCTGGAGTCTCTCTAACGTTGGTGTGTAGTCGGCCTCCGCCCCAGAGGGAACCACTATTACTTGAAATGTGCCAGTGTCATCAATCTGCAGAAGTGGAAGAGAAAGAACAGCTTAGTGGGTAGGGCTTCAAGAACCTCCTAGGACTGTTCAGAGATCTGGAGAGGGCAACAGTGCTCCTTCTCAGAAAGTCCTGGGGAGGCACAGCACGCCAGCGTGGCTCAGAGCTCTGCCTGGGCTTTACTCTCCACTCTCTAGCTGTATGACAAGTTACTTTGCCTGTTTCATCATCTGTGAAATGAGAACGTTACTACTACCTGACAGGACTACTGTCAGCATCAAATGAGTTCATAACTGTAAAGCACTTACTGGCACAGAGTGGGTGCCATGTGGGTCACTAAAGACCACAAAGCGCTTTTATATCCATTATTCCAACAACTCAGTGAGTTAGTTTTTATGCTCATCATGCCCATTTTATAGATGATGAAACTGAAAGCTCAATGAAAGGCAAAAGGACTAATCAAAAGACACTGGACACCGAAGGCATTTAAGGAAGAGGATCAGAGACCTCCCTTCCCCCTGAGTCCAGAAAACCTTGTAAAATCACAGGATGCTCTTTATAGCTATCTTTAGGTTTCCACTATGAACTTGCCATCCAAGCTGGCTTTGAAATGCACTCAGACCCACATCCTGGCAGCTCTCCTTTCTAAACAACTCCTCAACCTTTTCCAGCTTGGCCCCACTGTTAGTAACCCACCTGGAGAGCTCGAGGGTGGACAACAGGGAGAAAATGAGAAAGTTCCAAATAATCAAGCATAATGAACTTGGCTAATTGACTCGGAGATAATTGATAGTTGAATAAAAATTGTAGGTATGACCCTATCTAATGCCTCAGGGCATTAGATCAGATGACATTTTAGTTTTCTCCTGTGATCCTACTGTCTTAAGCTAACAACTTCCCTCTTTCTCTGGGAAGTTTCCTTCCTATACTCAATCTATAGATGTAGAACTTTGGAGGTTGTTTTCATATGGGGTCTCTCTTTTAGAGCTGATTGGACCAGGGATGGTGTTAAATTAAATTTGGCCTGAGGATGCCTCCATACTTTGAGTCACGTAATGAACTGCAACCTAACTTAGTACATAAACTAACAGAAAATCTAACTGAGGAGTAAACTTTTGTAACAAATAGCTGAGTTTCAGCCAATCGCAGCAGCCAAGCTTCAGTCGATCACAGGCAGCCAACTGATCAGACCATGTTCAAATAAGGCAGAAGTCTAGCTGTAACCAAGCTGTTTGTGTAGCTCACTTCCATTTTCCATCCATGCATGCTGTCTGTTCACGTAGTGAAGCACAGCTCTCTGAACTTCTGGTTGTGAGGGCTGCCTGATGTGCAAATCATTCTTTGCTCAATTAAACCCTGCAAAATTCAATTTGCCTAAAGCTTTTAATAGTCCGGCATCAGAAGCGGGATCTGAAGTAGACCTCCAATGACCCTCAGGCGCACAGATCGAGCAGAAGTACCCGCTGGGCCCACTGTGTCCACTGATCTCTCACAGCTGCTGGGTTGTGGGCAAGTTCTCTCCTGGATTCAAGCCCCATGAACTTGTATTTGAGCTCCGTGAGTTTATTTGAGCAATGTTTAGAGTGGGCTGGGTCCTGGATCAGACTGGATCCTGTTAGAGTCCTCAGTTGTCTGGCTGGGTCAGGCAGAAGCTAGACTGGGTTCAGTAGATAGGTAAGGTTACAGAAGATAGAAAAGTGGGTTCATCTGAATCCAAGGAATCTCCCATTTCAGAAACTTGTGCTTTTCTAGAGAAATGGGTGGCTACTGTGGGGAAGATTTAACCTAAACAAAATTGCTCATCTACAGGGCACTTCAGAGAAAAAAAAAGGGGCAGATCCTGAACACCTCTGAAACAATGGGATGTATTTTTGATTGGCATGCAAAGGCTTCCAAAAGACTAAATGAAAAGCTTAAGCAACTAATTGACGAGGAGAAAAACACTGACAAACTCTGACTGCTCCTTCTTTCTCTTTATCCTCCTCTGCCTACTCTAAATTTAGTAACCTATTCGATTAGTTACTTTTCTGCCACAAAGACATATAAAAACCCCAAACAGTTGTTTATAGAAGTTGGGCCCTCTGACCAACAGGGCCTGCTTTTTATTATTATTTTTTAGAGACAGGGTCTCACTGTGTCTCAGGCTGAGGTGCAGTGGCACGATCATAACTCACTATAACCTCAAATTCTTGGGCTCAAGCAAACCTCCTGCCTCATCCTCCTGAATAGCTGGGCCTATGCACATGCTACCATGTCGGCATTTTTTTTTTTTTTTTTTTGGTAGAGACAGGGGTCTCACTATAATGCCCAGCCTGATCCTGAACTCCTAGCCTCAAGTGATCCTCCTGCCTTGGCCTCCCAAAATGCTAGGATTATAGGTAGGAGCCACTACTCCCAGCCAGGGTCTGCTTCTTTAACTACCTTTGTGTTTTGATCAAAATCTTAAGATCAGAACAATAGTGAAAGTTATCTCAGTCCTGCATAGAAGATGCTTTGTCTGTCCTACCAGTTAATGGGTTCCACTCTGAACTCAGAGTCATCCCTCAGTATTCTTGAAGGATGGGTTCCGGCACCTCCCCATGGATACCAAAATGCATGGATGCCCAAGTCCCTTATATAAAACAGCATAGTATATGCATATAATCTATGCACACCCTCCTATATACTTTAAATCATCTCTAGATCATGTACGATACCTAATACCATGTAAATGCTATATAAATAGTTGTTATACTTCATTCTTTTTTATAGTTGTATTGTTATCATTTATTATTTTTGATTATCTTCCATCCTCACTTGAATCCATAGATGTATAATAGAACCCATGGATACAGAGAGCTGACTGTAATCTAGTTAAAAAAAATACAACGTGAGTTCAGAAACTGTCTATTTTTAGTTGAGATTCTTTTTTGTAAAAGAAATTTACATCTATAAACGGAAGCTTCATTTGTAAGAGCATCTCCCTCTCTGCACCTAAATCACTAGGAACTTCTGCAGTGGAGAAGGCAAAGACTTAAATCTGTATAACAAGCCCCACCTTTGACAATTGTGTCTTAACTGGGCTTCCTATTTAGGCCTTTCTTTGGCTCCGTAAATAATGGTATTTGGCTTGAAATCCAGTTCTGTACCTTTGAGGTGCAAATTTTCTACCTTGTTTTACCTAAGAGCCATCCCTGTGGAAATGCAAATTTAGGGTAGAAAATGTTTAGATGGTTATTAAAAACCATGGCCATCTGAGCCACTCAGGCCCATTCTCTCAGAAATCTGGCACTGGGGTCCTCAGGGCAGTGAGTCTGTTTTCAGTGGTAAAAGCTAATGGAGCCGTAGGCTGTAGGCTGGCCATATCCTGTCTTGTGGACTCAGGAGCAGGGGAAATTGGGAGGAGAGAATGACTTTGCCTCAGGTGGATCTTTGCTTCTGCCCATTTTTATTCTTTTGTGCGTAAGAGAGAGAGAAATCTGTGCTCGCTAGAAGTCCTCTCTGCAAGACCACTGTGTTTGCCTTCATAAGCTGTCTGGGTTGGAGGGGAAGGCTCTGAGGGGATACGTGATAACTGAAGCTTTCAGCTAAGTTTCTAGACACAGATACATAGAAAAAGAAACAAACAGTGCCAGGGAAAGCCTGAGAGGGAAGAAACAAAAAGTAGTGAAAATAAGCATTATGTGTTATGAGGGGACATCCCCACCACCACCACCACCACGGAAACCACGTGATGGTAGAGCAGTGGAGAAAGGACAGAGTGGTGGTAACACATGCTACGTTCTGTGGTCGAATGCAGTGCTCTACGTGATGGCAATGCCCTCCCTGTGACTCACTATCTCAGTAAAATCCGCACTGCCTGCTGATTCTTTGTGCAAATGGATGCTTAGGAAAAATGCTGAATTGTGTGTGCACAATTTCAAGGGAATCACACCTTCACTCCATCTGGACTGTGATCATTAACTGGAAATCAAACCCAGTGTCAGTTCAGAGAGCACTGGTCAGACCAGTTGGGAGGGGCCAAGAGCTTTCTCACTGACAACTATCAGGATCCAGAGGAAAAAAAGCACAGGATATTTCAGGTAGAAGAAATCTTAGGAACCATGCAATCCAACTCCACCATTTCACAGATGAGGAAAGTGAGCCTCAGAGGTGGCTGGAATATGGGAGGCTTCAGTTTAAATTTTGCTCTCCCCAAACAAGACCTACCTTTTATTTTCTGTATGAGCTACATTCATGATTGTAGCTTTGTATCAGTGGGTCCTAATTTAATTCAGAGCAGTATTTCTCAAGATGTTGCCGAGAGATTGCTGCCATTTGCTAACTAATTTTGCAGTCTGTATATCTACAATGCAACAACTTCTGTATTTCTGGGGAGTAGCCCTAGTTGTTAAATTTATACTCACATTTAATTACATAAACATATTGGCGCCAACTTGAAGCAACATCATTTCTGTCATTGATTCTAGTGAGTTGCTTTACCAGGGCGAGTCCACAGAGGGCCGGTGCTCTCCTCTGACACCCCCGCACTCCCTACCCTCTGGATACATAACCTCTTAATAAAGTTTGGAAGACGTGGTTTTAGAGATCATCCTACCACATATCATTGGAAGAGCTATAGTTAGCATATGACAGAAAAATTCCTTAAACTGAATGTGAGCTGGGGATTTAAAATAAAAGGGTCCTATTGTTCACACTTCTTACTGCTCATTTTCCTGTGGATTCAAAGCAGCAGCAGCTTGGAAGAGTGTACAACTGTAACCTGCACAGATGGGTGATTTGGGGCATTCGGCAAGTGCTTCCGGATGATACACTGTTCTTTCTTCTCTAAACATCATGGGGCTCTATAAATTGATGCACTCAAGAAAAAAAATATAATTATTAATAATCTTTCTACAGACAATTTATATTAACAAAGGAAAATCCTTTTCAGAATAAAAAGTTGGGTGCTTAAAATGCTGAAGTTTTCCATTAAAGACCCCCATCCCATTTCAACTCTGTCTTCAATCACAAGAATTATCTATTGATATAATGCCAAATACTACACTTATTGTATTCTGCCGAACAGCAGAATAAAAGGAAAAAAAGATAGGCTAGCTAAAAAGGAGACATATTTCTTATAAGAATATTGGTAAGGGAGACCCACCCTAGATTAGAAGTCTTAATATACAGCAAGTAAAATTTCACCGGAAGAGGCAATTACCAAATTGAAAGGAATAATCCTAGTGACAAAACAAAGTTGAGACTGAAGTTTTTCCAGTCCAAAATGGTCTTCTATTTCAGAAGGGACGCATAGCTCATCACTCAACTTCATACCATCATAGAAAACTTCCAAGATAGCGCGTGATCACAGTCCATTTGCTAAGAAACATAGGGAAATCAGCCCACGCTGTCCAAGCAGCTGCTTCTGAGTCTCACTACACATCTGCACAGGTATCAATTTCAGGCTGGACTACAGAACTCTCAGATGAATCAGGATTTAGAGAAGCCATGATATGGGTATGAAACAAACTACAGTCATAAAATATGGCCCCCAAATAAAAATACACTGTCATTAAGTTTTTGAGTTCCGTTTTTAAAAAATAGTAGCAAACAATAATTTAATCATAGGTAAAGCACGATGGAAGAAATGGATAGAAGAAAGAAAAAGAAGGCAAAAAGAAGTATAATAGTAATGTAATTTCTCTTCTATAACATCAGGCACTGGGTTCTAACCAACTTGTATATATGCCTCTGTTTTTGAGCTTTTCCAGACAATTCTGTTTAGTTTCGTCCTCTAACGTCCATGTAAGCCTTTTGGTTTTCTAGTTTACTCGTGTATCCTCACAGCCTAGGACAGCAACCGGTGTGTATGAGGTGCTTACTAAACATTTGTTGAATGAATAAACCTTGGCACCAATTCTGACTTCATCTCTAACTTTCTTCTTCCTAAGGGGTGTTGGGGGCCAATGCTGCTTAGATTTATGAAGGTCATTATCAAGAATTTAAATCTTCCTTGGTGCTCTTTTGAGATGAACTCCTTCAAAAAAGGAGTAAAGAGTCTTTAGGTGGGTTGGGTAGAATTGAGAAATCAGATCAATCAATCTCTAAGTGAGATTGTGAACACTCAAACGTTTAATAACAAAATACTTTTTCATGAATTATATGCTGTGCACATACCTTTGAGTTGGTGGGTGGGTGGAAATGTGTCAGTTTAAGTTTATATCACAAGTGCCATCGATTATTTGCATCAGGATGTAAAGCTGACTCTTATTTTGTGACTAAATAAAGCCAAGGGATGGGGGAATTATGAGGACTCTGTGTAACCAAAATCACTTAGAGAATTTTTGAGCTGCTACTTCTCATGGCAGCTACATTTGCATAGCCTGGGCCCAATCTTTTCTAATTCATGTGCATCTTCCTGGGCCTGATGCGTCAGCCTTTTCTTTTGCATACTTCAATGATACTAATAGCATTTTGGCTGCTTTACAACCTAGATTTCATTATTATTAAACATATGTTAGCTTAGCATCAAGCAACTGGATGATAATTAAAGCAAAAGATATCATTCTTGAGTGCCTACTATGTACTAGACACTAATACAGTGTTGCATCATTTAATCTTCATACCAACTCTAGGAAAAAAAGTACTGTTTTCCATATACAGATGAGAAATACATTTCAGTGCTGTTCTGCTTATTTCAACACTTTCATAGAAAATTATAGAGCTGGAAAGGGCCTCAAAAGGCCACTTAATGCTAGGCTTCAGTCTCCAGGAAAGACAGACGTCACCCTCAACAGGTGAGTGACTGCCCTGTAAAAAGCCTTCAGAAAAAGGTGTTGACCACCTGTATTAGACCATTCAATCCGTGCCAACAATAAATCAAAATTGCCTTCAGAAAGTTCTTATTTAAGCCTAACTAGAAGTTTCCTATTGCCATTACTCCTAGGTCCTCTAAGATGAGATTTTGTAAAGTTGGAATTCAGCTGGCTAATTTTCTCCAGTAATGATTTTTCACACATCTGAAGCCAATGATTTAGTGGCTTTTTGCCTTCCTTTCTTTAAATGAAGTAATTTTCAAATGGCTGGTCTTTTTATTTAGGTTGCATTTTCCGATACGTTTTTGCTGCTCCCTGGAGCCCTTCCTCACAGTCTGTCTCCACATGAATGGAGAAGAGAGCACCACACTGGGCCAATACGGCTGACGGGAAGGATGCTTTGCTGGCCCCAGCAGGTCCTCTGCAATGGAGCCCTGCCACTAAGCCACTACTGACAGGGTGTTTTAAAGTTATCCATGGCCATCTTAATCCCAGGTGATGTATTTAGGAATGCTACACATGAAGATTTTAATCCTCAATCCAAGAAACTATAACTGGAATGGTTTAAGATTTGGATCTTTACATAAGTGGTGAAGTTATAAAACCAGCCAATTGGTTTTCATCACACAGCAATGACTACTACCCTGGCTATCTAAGTGACAAATATGTTTATTGGCCGCCTGATTCAGTATGTTTGCATACAGAGGCAACTCAGAGAGTAGAGTGCGGAAGCACTAGAATAGCAAACCTCGAGTCGAGTCCTGATACTGCCACTTCTTAGAGCTGTGTGAACCTGGACAAGTAGCTTAACTTCTCCAGGATCAGTTTTCTCACCTACAAAATGGGAATAACAGCTGTATCTATCTTACACCCGCTACTTGTGAGAATTAAACAGATAATGCACATAAAGGGCATAGCATGTTGCCGGCACACAGTAACGAATACTTATGATTCTACTCTGCCAATCCAGAATTCTACAAAACTTCCAAACAAATGACCTTGATTTTGAAGGCATGGAAGTGTAGTCCTATACTTTCTTACAGGGGCTCTGAATACAGGCAAAGCCATTAGAACTGCTCTGTGAAGGGCGCCCCGCATACCGCGAAGGCGCGCCGGACCGAGGGCACGTTGCCGAAGGCCACCACCACGGGAACGATGTCCAGCGCGCTGAATTCCATGGCGGCCGTGGCGATGGCCTGGGCGTCGGAGGACTGGCCGCTGCTGAAAAACGTGGCGATTCTTCTCGTGTGCGGCCCCGGGAGCGTCCGCTTGAAGACGTTCCTGGAAATGAACCTCATTGCTTTGCCAATCTCCCGGCTGGCTGCAGATCTCTCGAAAGGAATTGCTTCAATTTCCCTGAGCAGTCGGTTCTTCTCGTAGGCGTCTGAGAAGCGGACGAGGTGCCTGGCGTGGGAGCTGTAGGAGAGGATGGCAATGCGCGCTCCCACGGGGCAGCTGTTCTCCCGGACCTTGACGTCTCTCACCAGGGAAGCCATCAGCCCCTTCATCCGCTCAAATTCCTCCTCCGTGACGTCCCGGGACTGGTCTAGCGCAAACACCAACTCGGTCGGATGCACAGGGCATTCGGGTTTTCCTGAAGACGAGAACACGTTCCTTATCACAGAGCAACCTTACTTAAAAGGATACATAGAAGGCAAAGTAATTTTAAATGTTAACTTTTCAAATATTTATAAATAATACCGTAAGCATTAAAACAAACATGTAAAATATCAAATATTTAAATCTTGAATAATTATGCCCCCTGCAATCCACTCTTCCCACAGCAGCTCAAGTAAGCTTTAAAAACTTGTCTATCAGCACACTTTGACTCAACGGTACAAAAGCAATTTATGTAACCAAAATGTTTATACCCCCATATTCTGAAATTTAAAGAAATAAAAAATTGTCCATCAGATCATGCTCCTCCCCCTCAATACTTTCAACAAACTCTTTAATACCCTCCCATCACAATTCAAATAAAATCCAGCCTCCTTATTATAACTGCAAAGCTCAGCTTGCTCCGGGCCCTGCCTATTTCCCCATTTTCTCACGGGACACTTTCCTTTTCCCTAAATGTATCTAAGTCATACTGGGCTCCGTCGGTTCCTAGGAGACACCCAGGTCTGTTCTGTTTCACGGCCTCTGCACTTGCAGTTCTCTCTCCCTAGCTATTGAAGCTGGCTCCTTTTTATTCTTCACTCCAAACTTCAATGTCACTGCCTACAAGAAAAGCCCTCCATCCAAAACATCTCTCCCCTCCCACTATCCTGTGACAGGGCATCCTATGCTTAATCTCATTCACAGCAACTATAAGGTTCTTAATTCACCCATATTTGTTTATTTATTATCTGGATCCTCCACGAGAATGGGAGTTTCTGAGGACAGGAAGCATGTCCATTATTCAACTCTGTGTCACCAGTGCCTAGGACAGATACTGGCACAAAGTAGGCTTTCAGTAAATATTTATTAAATGCACAAACAAGCAATCAGAGGGCATGGGTTGGCGGGTTTATCCAGAAGGTGTAAGAATATAAATATATAAGAGAGTGATGAGGGGTTTATACCAAAACATGTCAGGAAGCATTTGTAACATACTTGAAAACCGGCACTGAAAAATATTAAGCCAACTTGGTAATTAACACCAGGCACGAGCTCCATGGATTTAGCATTATCTGAGCTGTGCATTCGGCTTACCTGCCATCTGATCTTCCCTACTTTTATTTTGCCCCCTCTGCATCTTAATCCCTAACCACTGGACTACAGAGACAATATGACAGAGAAAGAAAATGAAGGGGTGAGAAATAGTATCAAAAAAATCTAGAAGTAACTTGAATGGTGATGTTACTCATTAAGACATTAATAAAAATAAAAAAATACTTGGTTGAGAAATAGCTGTGAAGCTCAGCTAAAACTTGAGTGATTTATTGGAGGCAGGACTCTGCTACCAGTATGAAGCACCAAAGAAAGCCCGGATAAAATTTATATCAGTTGGCAGCCAATGCATGGCTCTAATTCATCTTTCCAGATGTATGACATTTTGGAGCTTGATTAAGACATGCTGTAAATAAAGATTACTCACCGTGTCCACCAGCTGGGAAAGAAGAACAGAGGACATCAGTTATTATTTGGTAGGAGAATAGAGTTCTGTGCTGTGTAGGAAAATCAGGACAGTGATGTTCTGCTCTGTCTGCTTTTTGTAGATGACTCAAAAATCAAGGTAACAGATAGGGTTTGGAGAAAATGTAGACAAAGCCCAACGTAGGGAAGGGGACGGGAGAAGAAGTGGGACAATTTACAGCCATCAATCAGCAGCCTGCAGCCAGCTGTCAGAGGCAAAGAATCTTTGCCTGGGAGGGAATATGATGTTGCAGGGCGGTGCACTGAATTTGGAAAGTTAAAAGGTCCTAACTTCTCTTTACTCCAAATTTTTCCTACTTAGGTACCCATAAGCTGTCAATTATATATACACATACACACACAGTATGTCTATATGTTTGTATATGTGCATATTTATATGTTATATAAATGTCAAAGATAGATTTACTCTGAAGCAAATGAATATTTGCTTTAGACCTGCATTGTCCAACATGGCATTCACAGCCTCCTAAAACTTTAATTAAAATTAAATGAAATTAAAAATTCAACTTCTCAGTTACACTGTCCATATTTCAAGTGCTCAAAGCCACATGTGACTTGTGGCTACTGTATCGGACAGCACAGTGAACACTTCCATCATTGCAGAAACTTCTGTTGGACAGCGCTAGTTGAGACCTCTCACTTACAGGGTCCCCTTGCAAAGTCTTTCCTGGGCAGGGCCCTAGTCATGTTCATATGACCACATGCTCTTATAAAATATACAGAAGTTACTCGTTATTTCCTTTTTTGTTCTAAGTAACACTTACTTTTGAAGTAACTTTGTATCTACTTTTGGATTTGTGATTTTTGTATTGAGCACCTCAAATTTTTAAAGATCAAGTCCCGTCACACTTGGATCTGCCCTTGAGCCATTACAATTCACATGGCTCCTATGTCAGAAAACCTACTCTGCTAATTCACCCAAAAACAACCAACTTTCATGCCCCAACATATGTATGTATTTTGCTTCCCATTGTGGTTCCATTCTGATATGGAAAAACAGAGTTCTGATGAACACTGCATTCTGAGCTTTTAAAAGTCTGTGTCATGGAGACCAATGCTCTCTACAGAAATGGGCTCTTAATTTGTCTATTTTTCTCCCCCAAAGTGCTTTAAGGGAACTTTTGACTCCTCCTTTCAGTCATATTACTTATTTGAGAAGTTATTATGCACTTGTAGGTGAACATTAAATAGTCAACTCTCTCCTAATCTTGTACGTGAAATTTTTTGATGGCACCAAGATATTTTGATAGAAGAGGCTATTATTTAATACAAGGGTCTTAAAACAAATTCAAATGAACATTTGTGAAATCAAAATATATTTTTTTAAAAATTTTGAGAGAGAGAAAAAACATTGGCAGAATGAAATTATGAATTTTATAAGCAAATCAGCTCAACTAAAAGCAATCAAACATACCTTTTAAGGAAAGGAATAACAAACAGTAAACCAAAGTAATCAAAGTCAGGGCTGCCACCCACCAGGTGTCCACCCTGTTATCACAGCTGCTTCTTGCATACCAGGTGAATTTAATCCCATGAGTTACTGGCAGGTGTTAATAATCATTTTTAAAAAGTTCCTTGTGACTCTTCACTGATTAATTTCACCATTAAGAGAATGCTGACCTTAAACCTCAATTTTCTCCAGATTAAAAGCACTAGATATATTATTGCTTAGTGCTTGGAATAGGCTCTAATAGAGATGCTGGCAGCCAGAGAGGGAGTTAATAGTCACCAGTCTATGCTGATTCAAAATATATGCAGTGACATCTCTAATTTTAAGAAGTTGGCTGGTAAATTGTCTCACTTCTGAGTTCAGAGCTCCTGTTTTCCTTCTATGAATGCTGATAACTTGGGCACTCATTTTAAGCAGGGTACTTACGACTGTGGTCTCGCACATACTGAATAAGCTCACACGTCTGCAGTTCAAAAATAAAAAAGAAAGAATTACACAACACAGACTGTTTGACCCTGAAGTTTAAAAATAAATAAATTAATGGAGTGCTCAGAGCACTCTGTTGTAGTCAGGAGATACATACTGAAAACGAAGCCAATCCTTTGGCACCTTTCACACCCTAGAGAAACAAACAGACAAAAAATTTTAATGGCTCTAGACACACACATCAGTAGCCAGAACATGCACTAACATGAGCCTAAGAAAATGATAACTTTTAAAGGCTAACTCTTATTAAGTTAGAAAAATAAGAGGGGGAAAAAAAGAATACAGGTAGATACGCATCACCTAATTACAAGCAATATTTTGAGGGGAACAAACTACAAGCATCAAGCTTGACGCACCCAGGCCTCCAAAGGCTACTTTCCTCCAGCTCTATCCCCAGATGATGAAGGTTGTCCAGACTCCAGGAACGAAGTCGACAACTTGACACTGGCTGCAGAGCTTTGGGGCAGGCCTATGACTCAGGACTAGCTAAGGCTGAACCTTACGTGTGTGGCTGCCTCTCCCCTACAGCAGAGGTTTAGAGTTCTTCAACCCCCATGGGCCAGGGTTCTGCCCTGGCCACTGAACAGCAGCCAGAACCGAGCATTCATCTGTTCCCTTCACTGGCTGGATGACAAAAAGCTGAGATTCAAACTGAACATCTGGAAAGGGTATCCCAACTACCTTCCAAAAAATGAATGAAAAAAAATATATATACACATATTTGTCTGGGTTGGGGAAAGAACAAAGTGGAATTGGTTTTAATTTCATGTGTTCAATTCCACCTTTGGAACAGGAAGAGTCTGGCTTTTCTCAGAAAAAGACACCCAAGAAAAAATGCCATGGAGCCCCACCCAAACCCCTGAAGCAAATAAGTTTCATGTGAATGCAACTTTGATCATATTCATTATTTATTAATTTCCTTCCACTTCCATTCATTCAATGATCACTTATTAAATGTAGAAAGAGGGCAATGATTGGACAGATAAAATTCATTGAGAATTGAGAAATACCATTTAGTCTAATACTTTTCATTTCCTTCCTCAATTTCCCCCACTTTTCAAGGGATATTTAATCAGCATTTTTTCTCCTCTGAGCCCATAAGGTAGAAGAATATAGAAGACAGTGGTCAAGCAGCAGAGACAGAAGGCACACACATTTGGACAATGAAGATTCCGTGCACTGAATTTTTCTAAAGTGGAAAGGACCTGGTGTGACTTATAGCTTTTCTACTTACCTTGCGTCCAGGAGGTCCTGGCTCCCCAGGGGATCCTTGCTCTCCTGGAAGCCCAGCAGATACCTCAAAGCAGAATTTGTTTATTTAAAAGTTACATTTATACACATATGTATAATTAACATTCAAATTAAAAATTAAATTCAAATTAAAAAATTTAAATTTCAAAGGTGAAAATTCAGAAGTGAAAATTTCACTTTCATTTTAGAAAACTGGGAGATTTCTAAAAAACACAAAGAAAGGAAAAAAGTCCCCAGCAATTCTTTCTTCCCGAAATAATCTTTGTTAACATTTTAGTTTCTTTTATTACAGAGATGTTTCAACCATGAAACAAGAACGGTTTACCACAAGAAAGGAACATTCTCAGAACAAAAATAAGCTCTTGAAAATTAAAGTATGAGAGAAATGTTATAAGATAAATTCAAGGAACTCTCCCAGAAAATAGAGCAAAAAGACAAAGAGCTAGAAAATAGGAGAGAAAAGAAAATTGAAGGAATATGTTAATATACCAAGTAGGTATTTTAAAAACAGGGGCTAGAGAAACAGAGGGCAAGAAATTATAAAAATAATTAATGAACACTTCTTTGAACTGAAGGACACATATTTCTAGGCTCAAGGGGCCTAACGAATGCCTAGGAAAATGGATAAAAATCGACCATACACCAGCTCATAAAAACCATGAAGTATCAAAACACCAGAGACAGAAGGATAATACAATAAGGTTCCAGAGAGAGAAAACTGGTGACATTCAAAAGATCAGGAATCAGAATGGCTTTGTCCTTCCCCAAAGCAACAAAAGCAGCTAGAAATAGTAGAGAAATGACTGCCTTCAAAATTCTGAGGATTTAATTCCAACCTAGAATTGTATACAGGCCAAAATATCAATCACATCTGAAGGTAGAATAAAGCCATTTTCAGATGCTGGCTGTGTAAAAAAAAACATTGACCTCTAATTCATCTCTTAGCAGGCTACTAGATGAGTTTTTCATGAAACAAGGGGGAACCCCAACAGGAGTGCGGGAAGGGGAACAAGAAGCCGAGATCCAACACAGAAGAGAGGCAAAGGGTCTCCCCAGGGTGGACGTGAGGGGCTGCAGTGTGGCAGCTGGGCACCAGCACAGAGGGAAACCGCAGCGTGTTGGTCAGGTCAGAAGCTTTGGGTCAGGATTAAATTCGATAGAATATTTGCTGCATCTAAAAGTCTTCAGATAAGATTCAGACAAATGGCAAATTAAGAAAGGTAAATCAGCAACTGTTACAGTAGCAAGTCAGTTTATAATGCCTAAAACTTAAAAAATTAAGAAAGAATACAAGCATGATATTTAGAGGCATATTGTCAATTCCAAATCAATCAGTTCAGAAATGAAAGTTGTTGTTTCTAGGAAGAAGGAAATGGAAGGCGGTGAGGGGGTGGAGAGACTGTCATTTTTTTTTTTTTCTCAATAAGAAACCTTGTGAAGTTTTTGACTCTTTAAACCAGTGGTTTAAGAGAGTTTCTGAACTGGGGAGAATTTTTCCTACTCTTCTCCCAAGCCCCCCGCCCCGGGACATATGGCAATGTCTGAAGACATTTTAAGTTGTCATAGCTGGGGGGGTGGGGAGGGTGGTTGATGCTGGAATCTAGCGGGTAGATGCTAAGGATGGGGCTAAACATCCTACGATGCAAGGACAGCCCCTCACAACAAGAATTATCCAGCCAAAATTGTCAATAGTGCTAACGTTGAGAAACCCTGCTTTAAATTGTGTACATGTGTAAAGTTAGTAAAAAGAAAACTAAAAAACTGCATACAAAACACACGTATACACAAAATAAAATACGTTAAAAATCACGGCAACATTTAATTTTTTTTTTTTTTTTTTTTGAGACAGGGTCTTGCTCTGTTGCCCAGGATAGAGTGCAGTGGTATCATCATAGCTCATAGCAACCTCACACTCCTGGGCTCAAGCAATCCTCCTGCCTCAGCCTCTGAAGTAGCTGGGACTACAGGTGCACACCCACCATGCCTGGCTAATTTTTCTATTTTTGGGGTAGAGATAGAGTCTTGCTCTTGCTCAGGCTGGTCTCGAACTCCTGACCTCAAGCAATCCTCCTGCCTCTGCCTCCCAAAGTGCTAGGATTATAGGCATGAGCCACTGAGCCCAGCCTAAAAAAAAATTTTGAGGAAAAAAAATCAAAGTGAAGATGTATAGAACTTTAACTAGGAATATAACTATTCCAAGAGAACTGAGGAGGAACTCAGAATTTAAGGCAAAGTTTATCAAAATCTTTTAATAAAAACTTCAGCTCTTTCAAGAGAAAACCTGGAATTTTTCAAAGTCTAAACTTTAATTCCAAAAATGCACATGTAAAGGTGGAAAAAGCGGCTGGGTGGGTGGAATAAGCAAGTTACAAACAGCAATAAATTGTCCAACATGGAGAACAAAAAAGAAATTGGAGTATTTCCAAAGATCAAGAAAGAAAGTTTGTTTCCCATTAGTTTATTGGTTTTTAAAAGAAATTATTAATGTGCCATTGGGAGGAGGGACCCAACAAACAGTTGAACTAGTAGCATGCTTCCGATGTTTAAGGTTAAACTTCATTAACAAGCCAAGGGAAATGGTCCAGGAATACTACAATGTAGATGATATCTGTATTAATTTGAAAGTCTTTTCTAATTATTTTTCTAATTATATCAGTCTTTTTCATTTTTTTTGAGAGCACAATGTTAAAGAATAGCCATCCAAAAAACATGTCTGAGGAAAAGAATTATAGCTGGGAAGCAGTCCTCTTGGGAGAAGGAGATGAGGAAAAAGAGAGGTTTCCTCATTTTATACCTGTAAAACTTACATAAATAATCTCTATACAAAGTTCTTGTTATAGCTTGTAAAAAGAAAACTAGATTGGAGTAAAATTAACCATGAAGGCAAAACTGGAAACCACCTCAAGTATAAATTTTTAATCAGATTTTTTTAATCCTTGCTAATTGCCATGACAAATTAAGGCCAGTTTGGCTGATCAGTGCTGTTCTGAGGAAAAAAGATGAAGGCTGTATTGAGAGACAATTATCTTAAGTTTTTTTTTAAATATAAAACAGCCATCTCATTTATACACAGTCTAAGATATGTAAAGACTCTGCAAATGCAAGAAATCCATTCTCAACCCACTGAAACCCAAGACTAGCCCATGAGATGAAATGTACTGGAGACTTGTGTGTATTCAGAGTGATCTAAAACATAAGGCAATATCTAAGCCTCTCCAGAGGATTATAAAGACATATTCAGTTACATAGTAAATAGAAATGTTCTCTCTTGAGCCAAATGAGGAGGGGATCTTTCCATGTATATTTCATTAAAAGTAGTTTAACAGAACCTTAACACTGAAGACAAGATGCCAGTGGGCATTCGGTTGCACCAAACCTGCCAGGGAGACAGGATTAAACTGACCATATTTTGGCAGTGCAAAACCTGTTTTGGATCACAAGGATTCCTTAAAACAATCTTAATTCCAGTGTTAAGAGTAGTACCTTGGCAGCCAGAACAGGTGAACTTTTTCACTAAAAGCAAATAGTTCATTGCCTTCTGGCTAGCACTGAAGGATGTCTAATATATCCATTTCCCTTCTCTAAGTTTGTCTTACCAAAAAATACACACATTTTGTAAGTCTTCTGGAACAAATGACAACTCAAATGATTATAAATGCATGAAGGACTTCCCAAAGTAATGGAGGCTGTCAGCAACTGACATCTAAGAAGCTTACCATTTTGCCTCTAGCTCCCTTGGGTCCAGTCTCTCCTGGGTCACCAGGGTCCCCAATCTCACCCTAAATAAGTACATTAAAATAAAATGGTTATTAAAATATGCATATATTTCACAGAGATATATTTGAGTTTTTAAAGTGATTCTAACATGAACACATTTTTCATTTATATATTTTTAACAGTCTTCTTTAAAGTTCTTTTTCCTTTTTGTTTACAAGGCTCTCTACATAGCACATTGCATTGTCATTGTTTTACTTTTCTGTCTCCCAGCCAAAACAAGGGCTCCTTGGAGACATGAACTATGCCATTTATTTTGTCCTCTGATTCTACCACAGGACCTGATATTTACTGAGTTCAGTAAGAGTTTCTAGAAAAAGTAAAAGCCATAGGTAAATGATGTCATTGCTAACTTATCTGAAGATAATTTATAAACATATTGGGAAAATTGAACCAGGTGAAATCAGACAATTTTGGTTTTGTTTACATTTTACTTTTCTTTGAGCAAAGAAGAAAATATATATGACAGAGGAGAAGGAGTCCATTGGAGAAGAAAAAATTTAAAAGGATTATCTTTCTTTCTGTACCTATGAGCTAAAAAATTAGAAAAGAAATATGTTTAAGTCTTATACTTTTAAACAAATGTATAATCTTAAAAACTGAAAAAAAAAAATTGCCTGCTTCTTCTCTCCTTTTCCCCACAAAGGTAGAACATTTATATATCATTCACTATTCTCCTGTTGGCCTAGGATACATTTCATAAGCCCAGGGGTATTTCCGACTGATCTCCAGTTACTGTGAAGTACACAATACCTTAGGGCCACTTTCTCCAGGGAATCCTTCTTGCCCCTATAATTGACAACAGGAAAGATTAATACATACATGCTTCACCCAATTAGGTTTATGTTGACATTAATTTTACCTGCTGCCTCATTTAGTTTTAGTACCTCGGTATCAAGGAAGAGCTGAACAATTGGAAACTGTATCTCAGCATTTGAGAAATTAATTCCAATTTCTAAATTAAACTATTTACTGGTTTCATCCAAATATCATGACAAACCCAAGATAAGTGGTTAAAAGTACACATCTGAGGAATTATGAATCAGCTGTCTTTCTTCTGCATACATATAACAGAATAGGTGGTCATTTGGCTGTGTGTCTCTGAAATCGTCTTAGAATGGATTTTAATGGAGAAATTTGGGAAGCCTATAGAGAGTCTAAACTTGATAATTTTCAGGTCCTTTGTTTACCTTACTTTGGCCAAAGACCATAGTTGAAGAGATATATTAATTCCTATTTGATGAAAAAAATACATATTTTATTTAAAATTAAATATTCTTTTTTTAATTTTTTAATTTTTTTTTGAGATACAGTGTCACTCTCTTGCCTGGGCTAGAGTGCAGTGGCATCATCATAGCTCACTGCAACCTCAAACTCCTGAGCTCAAGTGATCCTCCTGCCTCAGCCTCCTGAGTAGCTGGGACTACAGGCATGCGCCACCATGCCCGGCTAATTTTTTCTATTTTTATTTGTTTGGCTAATTTCTTTCTATTTTTAGTAGAGATGGGGTCTCGCTCTTGGCTCAGGCTGGTCTTGAACTCCTGAGCTCAAGGAATCTTCCTGCCTTAGCCTCCCAGAGTGCTAGGATTACAGGCGTGAGCCACCGTGCCCAGCCTAAAATTAAATTTTCTGATTATTAAAAGTAATAAATGCTGAAACATATATGAAATCAAAAGTGTAGAAAAAAGTCATCCAAATCTTACCACCCAGAAATATTATACATACTGTCATATTTCAACTTTTCAAAAATGAATTTTAGCACAATTGGCATAAATGTTTTTCTGAGTACATTCTGAATTTTTACTTGAAATTGTCACATAAAAATTTCTTTACATAATTACAAACTTCATATACTCAAACCATGTTGAAAAACTGAAATAAAGTAAAAAAAGTTTTAGCTTCTTTTGGTTCTTTATTCTTTCAAACAGCTTCTTGCATCATTCCCATTGAGATTTGACTTGAAATTATATTGATCTTTTATCATATTTAAGACTTTCCATCTTGGTATGCCTCTCAGGTACTGAAGTTTTCCATCTCAGTAATTCTTTGTCATAGGTCTCAAACATTTTGCCGAAAGGCTATGTTTAACTATATTATGTTTTTGTGGATTTTGTAATTATGATTGGGTCTTTTTCATTATGCCTTCTTATTGGTTATTGTTGGTATATAGAAATCAGTGGTTTTGGTAAACTTATCTATCTTAGCTCTAGCCACTTAAATATTCAGTGACAATATAAAATTATCATTCTGATGTATAGTTTTATTTTTAAGTTATTGCTTGGCCTCAATGCATTTGGAAAAAACTCTGTAAAACCCCTCACTAATGGTTAAAGCAAACAAGATAAGAGTACAACAAATTTTGGAATGCCTCCCTGAGTAAATTTGAGTGCAGGGCTGCTAAGATTAGATGTAATTTTCAGCAAGTCAGACCCTAGCCACATATCACTGCAAAAAACAGAAAATTCATTTTCAAGTTACAATTGTTTCCTGCACCCTAAACCATCACATTGTTTTCTTTTCTACCACATTCCCCACAGGATTTCAGTAAATAAATTATCCAAATATATTTCTAACTGTCCAAGACTGCCTTATTTACTGCTTTTTTTCCTCTTAAATGTGGCAAACAAAACAAGCAACAAAAAGTAAATGGAAAATGTCTAGCTTCCAGGAGATGTGACTTACTTTTGCTCCCTTACTTCCAACAGTACCATAACCTGGACTGCCATCATTACCCTGTAAACAAAGCGATTAATTACAAACGTTCCAGACTACAGATAAAGGCAGGCTTATTCACAAGAGATCAGCTTTTTGGTTTGCTTAAGGGAAACTGGGAAGCAGGATTCTCTGTCTGGGACAGGCCACTGATATTTTGTGATGGTAGTTACTAACGGCAACTGTCAGTAACAGACACTGAGATGCACTGTCCCTTAGTCCTCTCATCTGTAAAATGAGAATGATAATTATACCCTACTCATAGTGTTATAAGGATTACATGAGAAAATATCAGGCATATAATAATTTTTCAGAAAGAAGAGACAGTAGGATTACCTCTTCCAGATAACATTTGTATTTTAATACCATTTTCAGTTTGCTAGGCAAAAAGAAGAACACCTAAATGCCTGGGCATTGGCTACTACTGTCTGACCCTTGTAGAAGCCCTGAGCACTGGAGAAAGGACAGGATCAGTTTCTGATGAAGAGTCTCTGATGGGGATTATGGGGATGCCAAAGACACTTTGACTTTAAGAGCATCCCAGCCATGATGTTTTGTACCCAGGAATTGCCACCTCGGGAAAGCTGGCCAAGGAACTAATCCAAGATGAGGATAATATCTCTCTCAATGTCTAGAAAACTATAAAGCTGGACTGGGATGGTATCCTTAAAACTCTCTTTAGAGAACCACACTAGGTGTCTATTGCACTAAAAGATTCCAAGGGCCAGATTAAAGGTAGTGATAAAATGCAAACCGGCAAGCCTCGAGGACCAGGAAAGCCAATAGCTCCTTTTTCTCCCAGATCTCCGGGTTCTCCCTGTTAAACAGAACAATAAAATATCCCCTTGTTAGGTTGTTTTTGCAATGGAAATTAGGAATGATGGCATGGATTCAACTGCATTCATGTGGATTACACACAATTGGTTTGTGCCCAGGAGTGTGTGTTGCGCAAGTAACAACAGGAACAGCTATTGCTGGCCAGTGAGGAGTCCTCCACTGATAACTGAAGTCTCAGCACGTCTGACTTATTGTTTAGTGCAAGCTGCCATCTTAGCAGCTCAGTGCCATGAAAATGTCTTACCATGAGTCCAGGAGGAAGCTCTGTACTGTTTTAAAAAAATTAACAAAGTTATTTTCCATGATGATTCACATAAATCATCCAGCTGCTGCAAAAATGGCAGATTAATTAATCTAATTTTAAGGTTTTGACTGTGAATCAAGATAGTCAAGGGTTCACGACATCCCTGGCAATAGTTTCTGACTAAAAGAACATCTACTGTGGGTTATAAATCAACCTCAGGATTATGTTGAGGAAAGTTCAGCTACACGGGAAAAATGAACACAAGTTTACAAAGGAAGGTTAACTCTTTCTAAAAAATAAAAAATTGTAATTTGGGAGTAGTTTTAGATTGACAGAAGTATTATGGACATAGTACAGAAAGTTCCCATGCATCCCGTATTAACTTGCCCCTGTTGTTAACATTACATTAACTAATGTCATTTTGTAGAGTACATTTGTCACAACTGAATCAATATTAACTTATTATTAACAAAAGCCTATACTTTATTCAGATTTCCTTAGTTTTTACCTAATATTCTTTTTCTGTTCCAGGATCCCATCCAGGATACCACGTGTCAAATCTCCTAAGGCTTCTCTAGACCAGGATAGTTTATCAGACTTTGTTTCAGATAACCTTGACAGCTTTGAGGAGTATGTGTCAGGCATTTTGTAGAATGTCCCCCAACTGGGGTTTGCCTAGTGTTTTCCTGATGATTAGACTGTGTCTGTGGGCCTGGGAGAGGAAGACCACAGTGATAAAGTACATTCTCATCACATCACATTAGGGGTATGTACCAACAACATGACTTATCACTGTCCTGTTACTGTCAATACCCCTTCTCCCCTTTCCACACTATACTTTTGTGGAAAGAGTGTGGAAGTGTGTGCAGCCTACACTTAAGTGGTGGGGAGAGGTTAAGTCATTTTTAGGGATAGAAAGGGAACAGTAAGTGTGAGAAGTGCAAATGGATAAATGGCCACCAGCACTGAACTCTGGGAGTGAAACAGAAGAGGGTTCTATGGAAGGGAAGCAGATTATCTGTCCGGATGACTTTCTTTCAGGGCAGTAGTAGTCAAAGTGTGCTCTAGGAGCCACCCATCCCACAGTCATCCAGGGTTCATGCATAAAAGAAAATTCTTGGACCCCACTGGATTAGTCTCTGGGAGCGGAGCCCAGAAATATGCACTTTTAAATAAGCTTCTCCGCTGATTCGCATACACACTAAAATTTGAGAACATCTGCTTTAAGGTAGGGAAACAAGGAAAAAGCCACATGGCCTGTCCAGGGCCATATACTTGGTCAATTGGTGGAGCCAGGCATTGAACCCAGGATTAATTGCTGGGTTGCTTGGTTCCCTGGGAACTTGAACTTATTGGAGAAAGGCAGGGGTACATGTTTGAGGTTTATCTCAGTTAATAACGAGTCTAGAGCAGCAGTCCCTAACTGTCTGTCACCAGGTACCGGTTTCATGGAAGACAAATTTTCCAAGGTTGGGGGCAGGGGCAGAGCTCAGGCCATGATGTGAGTGACGGGAGCAGCTCCCCTGCCACTCACCTCCTGTTGTGCCCCTCCCCCATTCCTAAGTTTCACGGAAGACAATTCTTCCACGGACCAGGGGATGGGGGTGGGCCCAGTGGAGCTCTGCAGCCTTGTCCCTAGCAGGACACAGACTGGTACCAGTCTGCAGCCCAGGGGTTGGGGACTGTAAGTCTAGAGGGCTCAGCCTATCCTGGGTTGCCCAGAGAGTTCGGGTTTTCTTTGAGGCACTTACCTCCCAAATTCTCACTCCCCATGTTCCTTTTATTAATAATGATCTTCTTAGGCACAACTGCCCTGCTTGTGTCTATCTCCTTCCACACTCACCTCTGTCCAGCTCTAGGGTTCCGCCGTCTCTGCCTCCCCCGCTGGGTGCCTTCTATCACACCCAGTGGAAAGCCTTCATATACATGCAACATACACACATCCTTACTCATCAGAAAAACTTGATTCTCACCAGTGACACCACATCCCCTACAGCCTTCTCCAGGGCAAGGCGGCAGCATTGTCTCTATTCCAAACTTTCATTTCCTGACTATTATTGCTATACCATATGCCCTAGAAAATCTCTTCCTTTTGAAGTTGGCTGTTCTTGCCATCCGCATATCTTATTACATCCTCCAATTAATCATCTTTGCAACACTCAACTGCTCAACTTCATCACAGCAGCCCTTGTTAGCAGCTCTTCATTACAAAGCTAACCCCTTTTCTTATGCTCTAAATCTCATCTTCTTTGTCAAGAAATTTCTCCATTCGTCATCTACATTGTCTTTTTCTTACATCTTCAGCCTCCTGCTTTCTTCCTGGTTTTCTCTTCTCTGATCATAAACATGCTACGGTCTCTCCTATCACTGAAAAGAAATACCCAACTCCAACCTTTCCTAGACACCTCACCAGTATGAGTAATGTCTTCCCTCCTCCTCTTCTTCTTAAAGACCTCGTTTTTCCAAAGAGTAGTTTGTAGCCCTGTATCCATTTCTTTCTTGCCAACACAGTCCTTTGTAGCCTGTGCCCCTTTATTTCTCTCCTCTGAATCACTACACTTTTGAAACTCTTTTATGGAGTGTCTTAGCCACCAAAATGATGGCGTCTCCACTCCTCCCCTCCTTAACTTTTCTGTGCCAGTTGATACTCCTCTTCCCCTTCTTGAACAGTTCTTCTCAGAATCCAGCATGCTTTTCTGTTTATTTTCCTTCTTTCCTAATAATTTATTGTCTTCTGTTTCCTCTTACACTTTTTACAAATAGGCATCACCAAGAGTTTTATTAAAACTTCAATACTCTGAAACCTACATCTCCAGGCAGACCTAAACACTTCCCTCTACCACCCAAATCAAGTGATTTTCTTCTCTTTTCAATGCACTCTTCCTCGTGACTTTCCTATGTCTGTGGTGACATTATCACTCATGCTGGAAGCCCCAAGTCATCTAGCCCACTTCTCTCCCTCAGTTTCTTATAGGAAGAGTCCTCTGGAATCATCAAAAGTCCTCACCCTGTTAAGTCACCCAATCGCTGTTTGTCTTGGAGACTATCATGGTGTCCCAACTGGTCTCCTGGCTTCCAATCTCTCGAGCTTCATCATATTTCTACACTGGGTTGCCTGTTTAATATTCTCCAAAAGTCTGGCTGTGTTCATCTACTCCATTCAGAAATTTTAGATACAAACATACTGGCTACTGAATAAAGTCAGTCACCACAGACTTTCTTGTTCTTTCCTGCCAGGCAGGATCATTTTTCATGCTCAAATGAAAAATTTTGCTCAAATGTTCACCCTGTCTTCTCCCAGGATTTTCCAACCCTGTGCTTTACACTTCACACTGGAGGAGGCTGAAGATGTAAGAAAAAGTAGACAATGTAGATGATGAATGGATAATGGCTAATATTAATACAAACAGTCTTTTAATATGTCTTTTAATGCTAGGTTTAAACCTCCATTTGAGCCCCTCATCCTTGTCTACTTTATGTGATAGATTATAGCCTTGAGAATATTCTAAATTCTACCGCATTCATTTCGTGTTGAGGTTATCGTTAGGCAACCCAGAAATTCACTCCTTCAACAAACGTTTACTAAGCATGCATTATTTGCCAGGAACTGCTCTAAGCACTAGGGATGCATTACCAAATAAAACAAAGATATCTGCTCTCCTTGAGCAGGCATTTCGGCCTGGCCAAATGCTCAGTACAGTGCCTTGGTCTCAAAAGGTGCTCAGCAAGCGTTTGTATGAATGGGAGAAAGGAAGGAAGGAAGAAAAAGAAAAAGCAAGGGAGGAAATGAAGGGAGGGATGCAGAGAGGTTGGAAGAGAGAAAGGAAGGCCTGCTCCAGAATAGCCCTCTTTCCCTGAGATCCCTCAAGCTTTAATTGGGTGTAGCCCTTCATGAAATTATGCTGAGCTGGAATCCCTGACCTCATCAAGGTCCACACCCATGTCCTTAGAGGTTACTGGCTCTCTAAGAATCAAGCCAGGGTTTAGGAGCAATGAGATATATTCTCCCTTGTGTTGAAAGGGCCCTGGCTAATATTAATACAAACAGACACAGTTCTCTTGAGCAGAAAGCCTCCACTTTGGTGGATATAAAGAATGTGACCTACTTTATTTCCTTGGCTTCCCAAATGGCCTTGATTCCCTGCTTCTCCTCCGGGTCCTGGAGGCCCCTGAAACAAAATAAGGATTGCAAATATAGCAAAACATAAAGCAACTTTCCTTCAAACCCTTTGTGTCTCTCCGAAGAGGAAAATGAACCACAGATGGGAGAAGAGTTATGGCTGTATTGATTCTTGCTCTGGAAAAAAGTATTGCAGCTGTCAAATAAAGCCTAGTAAATAAAAGAAAATTAATAAAGTAATTCATGCCAGATGTTGCCTTAAGGATTGTACTTCCTTGTGAGTCTCCCAAAGAGATTTCAGGTTCTCACTGTTTTGCTCTTGGAGCAGATGTTGCTAAAATGTCTAACATTTAAAGAAGGCATTTCAAATGACATTTGCCTTAAACTATATTCTTACTGGTCCCTTGTTTTGGTAGAAAGCATTTTTTTTAAGGTAAATTGGTCTTTATTTGCAAATAATATAAATCGTACATTAGAAAGCTCAAGAAACTTTACTAAAAACAATTAGCATTAATAACAAAATATATTTAGATATTAATAGCAAAGGGAAATATTCTAGTTTCCTCTTTCCTAGTGATAAGCTAGAAAAGTAAGTGTAAAGAAATTCCCATTTTCCAAAAGAAAAAAAATTGAAAATGCTTAGAATGAATTTAACAAGAAAGATATAAGACCCATATAAAGAAAGCTTTAAGATCTTAATTATAAAACTTGAGCAGATGGATAAACATAACACACATCTATATGAAAAAATCTATTAGATATAACAGAAATGCTTCCAACATTCTAGAAAGCATTTTTTATTGGAACAGCTTTAGACTGAACATTTTAAAATCTCAATTCAGACACTACACAACTGCCTTTCTCTGTTATTAACACTGGGGATCAGATTTTTCCCTTGGGATATCCAAACATATGGCAAGAGAAATCTCTTTTGGTAAAACTGTTTACAGGTATTTGTAAGTAATCCTAATTCCAGTGAATTGAAATCATTTTCACATTTTTTTTTGGTCACGGCTGTTGTAATTCAAAAATAAATAAACCAATCTGCATAATAAGCATGACACTTAGCAAGTTTATTTTGTTCAGAACAAAAACAAATGTTCATCTTTCAAAAATTAAAAATGTAATAAATTGAACATGAAAAATTTCCTAATAGGATTGTTGAACAATGAATTGGTTGCTAAGGAAGACAATCTTTCCAGAACCTCCCATCTTTCCCCCTCCCTTCTTCATCTTAAAAGAAAAGTCTCAATTTCTTCACCCTCCATAAATAGCTCCCAACCCATTCCCATCTTTCACTTCCACCACTGCATGGCGCTAACTGCCATGACCTTTGTGTTTAACCCAGTTGATGTTTTTCTGTCCTTACCTTGTGTGTGATCACGTGTTCTTTGACGCTTCTCCCTTAGCTTCTGTAACACCAGTGGTCTTGATCCCTCTCCAGTCTCCTTTCATTAACCTTCAACGATTCCCTTTCTTCTGTTTGCCTCTTAAACCTCCATTGTCCTAAGGCTCTGTCCTCTGACCTTGTTTTTCTCCCTTTGTCCCCTCTTCCCAAGTAGCTCCCCCAGACTCACATACCACTTCCACATAATGACTCCTAAATATGTGCATCTCTAGTCCCAACTACTCAACTGAACATTAGGCCCACATATTAAAATACCTATTGGATATCCCATAGGAATTATCAAAAATAATATCTACCTTAAATCATGCTCCTAGTCTCATATTTTTTTGATCAAAAAATGTCACCCTTTATTCCCCCTGAAACCCAAGCCAGAAGCTAAGAATCATCCTAGACCCTCCTTCTAGCTCACCTGTGAAAAGCACTCAGCTGCCAGGCCCGCAGAATCTGTCCACTTTCTGCGTCCATCCCCCTGCCATGCCCATTGCCCTCACTTGCCTTCAGACCCACCTGAATCCTCCCTAAATTTCTGGCTTTCCTGACTGCAACCTGGCCTTTGTATAACCCATTTTCTATCCTTTTGTCAGAGTGAATTAAAATGTTAGGCTGATGCTGGCACTTTATCTGAAACTCTCAATTCTGAGTAGCTTTCAGAATAAAGTTTAAGGCCTGCTTAATATGCAAAATCTCTCAATTTTGATATTGCCTGCCTCTGTTGCCTCATCTTCTGTGACTACGTCAATCACTCTGTGTTCATGCACATCAAACCATCTGAGTCACCAAATGTTTGTCTTATGTCTTCACACTTATGTAAGTTTTACCCTTAGCTCGTCCATTTCTCCCTTTAGGGAGAGGTACAGAGTACAGAGGCTCTTCCGAAAACCTTACATTTAGCATCACTGTTTCAGGAAGAATTTCTAAAGCCCTTGCCGACGTTGGGTCTCACGTTAGTGCCAGATTCCTCTACTCTGTAAATAATTGTTAATTTATTTCTCTCTCTTGTTCACTAGAGACTAGCCTTCATCCTTCTTGAAGGAAGGGGCATATCCTATTAACTTCATATCTCTGGAACATCATACAGTACCTAGAACCTGTCAATCCACCCACCTATTTATCTACCTATCCAGATACCTATCCATGACTGATTTCCAAGAGGGATGAAACAGTGTGTTTATTTTGTTGGTTTTCCATATGAAATTTTCACATACTTCACAGAGAAGGGAAGTAGAGAGATTCTAATTGTCCTTGACAACAAGTTACAAATTGGAAGTTTTGCTTAGGAGCCTACTTTCCATGCTTCTTTCAGACATAATGAACTCTTTGAGATGGAGATTTCTGGGAGATTGTTTCATATGTAGTTACCCCAAGCACACACAAGTCCAATGAGAGATTAACCTGTTTTAAGAACCTCCAAAATAAAAGATATTGGGGATGAATGGATGGATGAATATATATAGGGCCTCGTCATCAGAAAACCCACTGCTGCTTCCTACACAGGATCCCACAAAGTACCAAACTGAGGTTTGTAACTGGTTGAGTGGGGATCAAGCTGCAGTGATTGTTCCCAGATAAATTACCTACTCTAATACTGCTAGTTGGATAAGGGATCAAGATGGTGGTTTATAAAGGAAAGATAAAAAATTTCCTGTCATTTCCAAGATATCAAAGAGTCAAACAGTTTCCTTGACTTGAGTTCAAGAATAGCTATGAAATGTAAAGAGAAGCTTAGGACATTTAAAGGGGAAGGGCATTAGCTAGAGGTCAAATCTGCATTGGCTTTGTTGTAATGGCTGCCTTTTATTGAGCATCTATTCTGTGCAAGGTATTGTGCTAACTGGTAAATAGATATAGTCCTCCATCCTCACAATACAGTGAGATACCTATTAACCACATTTACCAATCAAAAACAGATTCTCAAGGCATTTACCCTAAAATCACTCAGTCAATAAGAAGATGACATTGGAAATAAACCCAATTCTATTTGATTTTTTTCTATATGCTATTCTGAGGCACTTGCCTAAAACAGGATTCCTAAACTCTCGCCATCCACACACCAGCCCAGATTGGAGTTTTAAAAACATGAATCTCCAAACTTGTTGCAGAAAGATAGGGCCAAATCCAACGTCCAACATGGGGACTTGTGGGGGTGGGGGTGGGGGGGGCTTGCTCATGTTGAGAGTCTACAACAGAGCTCTTGGCAATCACAACTGCTTTAGTGTTAAGTGACACTAGAAAAGGTGTTTAGAGGTTAACATTTAAAAAAAATTGTCCTTAGCATCTTATCAGAAGGGATTGCACTAGGAGTTTAGGATTAGTGGTGGGGCATTGCCAAGGATATCTTGACTTCGGATGGGATAAGGCAGGGAAGGTACAGGAGGTGCAGGTTCTTTTCACACTTAAAAGGAATCCTTGTCACTTCCTATTTTTTATTTGCATGGGAGAAAATCTTGCAAAAACTCACAACCAACAAATATCAAACTCAGAAGAAACAAGAAGATTAAATGCTCAGCTTCTGTAAGAATTAGATATGCACTAAGTCTAAGAAAATAAAAAGTAAGAGGCCATCAAGTGGTGGGCTAATGCAAGAACAAACCCCAAAACATCTGAGATGTCAATTTTGACAATACTAGTCCTTAGCCCTAACTTTTAACACTTCTGCATGCATCCCATGCTCCAAACATATCAAGCCATTTATGGCTCCTCAAACTCATGTCGACAGTTCTCTAATATACAAAGTTAGGAATCAAAGGTCGGAACCAAACCTAGGCAGTCTGGCTCCAGAGTCTATGCCCTTTACCACTTTGCTCTGCTTTGTAAAGACAACAACAGAAATTCTACTTTGTATTCCAAATTTGCATTGAACTATCCCAATATTTCTTGATATGACACATGCTACTAGTTATTATTTCACTAAGAAAGCATAAGTATTTAAAGAATAACTACAGCTTCAATTGGAATTAGTATTTTTGTATCTGATCTTCCAATCTTTTTCCAGGCATTGATCAAATTAGGGTAGGACCTTAGGGCAAGTCAAACAGAGGGAATGTAGGAAGGTACAAAAGAATACACCGTTCCTTTCAAAGCCCTTTCTTCCTTTCATTGTACCAAGGACTGTATTCTTTTGTTTTTTTAATTCAAGATACTATGGGGGTACAAACATTTGGGTTACATGAAATGTGTTTGCCTCGCCCACGCCAGGGCCACAAGTGTGTCCCTCCCCCATACAGTGTGTATTCTTTTATATCATAGCCACATACTCGGCTGGATTAACGCATATTTGGCTTACTCAGAATGCCCTAACACTGCGTAAGTTAATAAGCCTTCAGAACACTGTCAACAGAAATCACATCTCTTTTTCAAAATGTATATTCTAAGAAAAACTTTAAAGTCCACATTTAGAAAACACTCCTGTTATTCCACTCCAGTGGCTGGTCCTTATATGCTGTAAAACAATATGAATACTTTGGCAGTGGATTTATAGAGCCAGTAAAGAATAACACTCTCTTGTATATCTGATTATGTTTGTCTCTCTGGCTTTCCTTTGGAAACAATTCTGAGACCTCATTCATCATGTCCTGAACATAAAAAATTTCACACATTTTTGAAACAGCATTTTCACTGTGTTGACAGGAGTATTTCAAGACAAGCAGGCAAAGAAAACCATGTTTTCCAGCCAGAAAATGGAAGAGCTAGACAAGTGAAGTGGTGCCTTTTGGCTAACTCTGGCAATGCCAAGAGGCTGAATGATTTATGACTACTACCCATCTTGCCAAAGCAAGATTAAAGGGGACTCAATCTCAGAGGTGCCCTACAGAGCAAATAGAATAACTTATTTGAATAATAGCCACTTGGATACAATTTTGGATTCTAGAGCAAGGGAAACACCAAGACCTTTAGATTGCAACCATCTACATGGCAATATTTTATATAAACAGATGAGATAATCACCCAATATGTGTGTTTCTTGGTAGTCACTGTTTTTTTTAAAAGTCTCAATTTGTGGTGCCAGCAAGCACTTTAGTGGTTCAAGGATATAAATGTAAAATAGTTATTTTCATCAATTTAGTTCTACCATGAAATTTTAAAGTTTTCATGGTTTTTGAAAGAGCACCTTCATTAGAATTGGGAACAAATATCTTCATGAGAAGTAGTTAAGATGCTTTATAATAGTGTCATGAAACACAAGTTTATATAAATAGTCTTATATTTTCTGATGATGAGCACAACCACTTAAGCGTTGAGCCACTGCCCAGTTTAATCAACACGAAGTAATGGATACCCCTTATCCTAGTGTTAGTGGAACAGCACAACTCCCCAAAATGTTTCATTCATTCATTTACTGTCTGATTCACTATACTAATATGTGTTGAGCTCTATTATGTGTCAGGTACTGCTGTTTGGAGCTCAGGGGATACAGTGTAAACAAGACAAAGTCCTGGCCCTCATGGAGCTTATAATCTAGAAGAGGAGATACACAGCCAAGTGAATAAATATATACTATACTAGCAGGTAGGCAAGGGCCAGATCATGCAGGGCCTTGCTACTCAAAGCGTGGTCTGGGGACCAGCAGCATCAGCATCACCTAGAAGCTTATTAGAAGTGCAGAATCTCAGGCGCCGTCCAGATCTACTGCATCAGTGTCTGCACCTTAACAAGTTCTCTAGGGGATTCTTACACATTGTGAAGTTGGAGCAGCTCTAATGTTGGGAAGTCATTCTCAACCCTAGATATGTATTAGAATCACGTGGGAAGAATCACCAGGGTATGACTGATATCCTGGCCCCACTTCCAGAGATTCTGATTTAAGTATTCTGGGGAGGGTTGGATGTTTTAGTCTCCCCAGGAGATTCTCATATGCAAGGTTGAGGACCACCAAAGTAAGCTGTATTCTGGGGGTGATGGGAGACCCCAAGAGGATCGAGATCAGAGGAGTGATGTGACTGACTTATATAGAGGAGAAATTCTTAACCTTAGCTGAGCAAAGAAGGCTAGATCTTCCACCTCTGCGTCTGACAGAATGACAGTCGGTTCTGCAAGATGGGGGCCAGGATGTGATGTGGCTACCACATCAGGGCACAGAATTGGACCTAATATGCTTTCCTCATTCCTAGGCAGTAAGTAATGCCATCTGCTGAGAAGAAACCACAAAGACATCCATATTAGACCTAAGATCGAAGTCAGATGCAGTTACTCTCATTACATACCTGGGGCCCTTTACTTCCCAGGGCTCCTTTTTCTCCTTTCACACCAGCCTCTCCTCTTGGGCCCTAAGTACATAGAATTAAAGGGTTATTTTCACCTTGAAAGCGAACACTTGAATATTAACTTGAATATTAAAGGTGGCAATGCTAATTGAGTAAGATGGACAGATACTGGAGAGAGAGCTCCAATCACGCCTTTGTCTCTGTCCTGGTCTGTTGAGGTCTCCCTCACTCATGCGGGAATATGAAGGCCAGTCTGAAATTTAGGTGTTTGGGCATTTGCAGCCAACATAACTGGGGCTTAGAAATAATACTGAGCATTTGAGTCTTTCAATATTGCTTTCTAATTGTCCGAAGCATTTTCATACTCCAAATCCCTACATTTCCTATGTTTAAAAGAAAAAAATAATCCTTAATTATGTAAATCTGAAACCAGAATATTTAAATGAATTTTCTATTTGATAACCACACTAAAGGCTGGTCATAAACAAGATATGGCATGTGGTAGGAGGAAATTTGGATATTTCTACTTCTAGAATATTACATTGTCTATTAGCTGGGGCTTCCATATGCTATTCTGAGAAACCTTCATGCTGTGGTTGGTTTTTGCTTCTCCTTTTAAATTATGTGGCCAAAAAGGTAAGGGTCTATGAAATAGAAGAAGGAATGCTATAGTATTACTGGCTCAGCGTGAAGTAAAGCCAGTCAATCTACTGAAATGCTTACCCATAGCCCCAGTGCCAACTATCTCTCACTTGCAGGTAAGAAAAGTGAGCATTCCTCAGCTGGCAAGTAATGACAAAGAAAAGCAATCAATCTAGAAAGAGATAAAGGTCCAAGGGGAAAGCTGTTTACTGCTCTGAACTCCTGGGAAAATGTGGACAAAATTTCTCTTTTGATGTTTAAGGATATTTTGCCCAACTCCCATGCACCAAGCTGCCAACATATAATACTTCTATTTTTTTTTAACTATGTAGATTAAAACTTTGAACAATAGCAGAACCATCAATTGTCTTATGTATGCAAAATAGTACACTTATTTCTCAAGCTTTCAAAACTAAGTTTGGGGAGAAAAAAAAATTTCAAACTTTTTTGTGGTCAGACTTCCTTTCCCCTATTGTATTATTTTAGGCTACATATTTTGCCCTCTCTGGCACATGCTTCCTCTTTCCCCTCATGTGATCAGTGCAAAGAGCCAATTATGGCTTGTTCTTTGCAGAGGAAAATGTGCTGGAGGCAGCTCCCTGGAGAAGAGAGCTGGAAAGGACAGGCTGAGTGTCACACTGTGCATCATCCTGCTGAAGACTCCAGCTGTCTTTCGAGCAATTCTTTCCTAAGAGTAGAGCCAAGTTTTCTACATCATGGGCATGCAGATTTGTAACACTGAGCTATTACTGTGCTAAATTGACCACAGTTCCCAGATTTGAGGTTCAACATTTTCCCTGGCTCAAGCTCTCCCTAGAGTATCTTACCTACCCTGAACCCAACACATAGGGCCCACTTCCCAGCACACTCGTTCTCACTTCAATTCTTGACTAGGACAAAACTTAGACAAAGGAGACCAAGGGCTGCATAATACTGTGTTGCTGCCTTACTTTACTACCCTGAAAACTTTAAACATCAGACATTCTGTAAGGGGGGATTGAGGGTTTCTATCAAGGCTTCAGATTCTTACACTTCCAGATTCTTCTATATGTTCTCACACCCTCATTGGTCTTGATATGTACCTGAGGGCCCTTAAGTCCCAGTGAGCCTTCGAGTCCATCTGGGCCTGGAATGCCTGTTTTTCCCTGTGGTGAGAAAGAATCAACCTGTTAACACTGATTTTTAATAATTTTGAATCCTTTATGTGCAAGGCTATATTTTTCGAGTCACAATGGCAATGGAGAATTTTTGCAAAAAATGTGAAAAATGAAGGCAAATACAAAATCTATAATCTCATCAAGCAGAGAACCACAGTTGGTATGTTCGTCTATTTCCTTCTAGTCATTTTATATATGCATGTATGCACAGGCGCATACATACCCCTGTTTTGTTTTTTTTTTCCAAAATTTGTTACTTTGTGGATTTTATTTTTTTGAAACAGGGTCTCACTCTGTCTCCCCAGCTATAGTACAGTGGTGCCATCACAGCTCACTGTAAACTCAAAATCCTGGGCTCAAGTGATCCTTCTGCCTCAGCCTCCTGAGTAGCTGGGACTATAGGTGTGCACCACAACGCCCACCTGTTTTTTTATTTTTTTGGACAGATGGAGTTTTGCTATGCTGTCCAGGCTGGTCTTAAACTCCTGTACTCAAGCAATCTCCTGCCGTAGATTCCCAAAGTGCTGGGATTACAGGCTTTAGCCACCAGGCCCAGCCTCTACAAAATTTGTATTATCTCTAACTTGGATATACGGCCTGAAAGCTAATAATATACTTCACATTTTCTTCAAACATCTCCAGGCATCTTCTAACATTGTATTTATATTAAAATAAGTTAAATATCTAGGGATCAAAAGTTGAGCATTCTCTTCACATTGTTCTTGGATTCTGTCACAGTAAGAATTCCAGAAACAATTAGAAAGAAATAAGAAGGTTTAATTTAGGCAACTATTAAAATAGCCTAAGTTTATATCTCAGTTGTTATATAGTTAGATGTGATTAAATGTCCCTTATTAATAATTTTTCCTAGAACTCAGAAAGAAGAAATTTCTTAATACCGCTGTCTCCAATCTCATTTCATTTATATCATGCCATTTTTCTGAGTTTGTTCTCCTTTTTGTTGAAGTATAACTTTGAATTGTTCAATAGGCTGAATGTGTGTGTTCCTTCAAAATTAATGTTGAAATGTAATCCCCCATGCAATAGTATTAAGAGGTGGGGCCTTTGGGAGGTGAGTAGGTCACGAGGGCTCTGCCCTCTTGAATGGGATTAGTGCCTTTACAGAGATGCTCAAGGAAGAATTTAGCCCCTTTCACCATGTGCAGATGCAGCAAGGTGGCACCATTTCTGGAGCAGAGAGCAAACTTTCACCAGACACTGAATCTGTGGTGTCTTGCTCTTGGACTTCCCAACCTCTAAAACGAAGATATAAAATTCTGTTGTTTATAAGTTAACCAGTTTAAAGTATTTTGTTATATCAGCAGGACTGGAACAAGACAAAGAATGTATATGTATGTGGGGGTGATGTCTGTGGATGATAAACTCTTTGTCTAAAAGTGTTTATTTTACATTCACTCATAAGTTTAGCTAGGTATAAAATTCTAAGTTAACAGTTAGTTTTCCTCTGTTCTTTCAAGACATTACTCTGTTTTCTGGTATGTATTGCTATTGAACAGAAGTCTGCTGAAACCTAATTTGTCATTCTTTTCATGAGTAAAACTGTCTTTTCTCTTTGGTCACATTTAAGATGATTTTTACCTTTAACATTCTTTTTCATCATGTTGTCATTGAGAATGGATCCATTATTTATCTGCATTGTATTTTTAATCTGAGGATGTGTGCTTTATGAAATTTTAAGTCACAACTCCTCTTTCATAAATATTGTAAGTTCATGAAGCATGTATAATGTATCACGAACATGTGCAAAGCAGATAGAACATGGTTTTTGGTTTAACCAACTTTTTGAACAAAATATTCAGAATATCCAATTTGTATTAGAATTGTATTGTATTCTCTTGGTTTATATGAAATTTATGCAATCATAAGTTAATTGAACAAAAATCTAAAAAAAGGTTACTCACTAAAGAAAGGTTACAAACTCTAAAGTTATTGGAGTTTGTACTTGAAATCTAAACAAAGTTAAATTTAACAATAATTGGGGTAAGTATTGTCTCTGCTCATTAATTTTTATTGCTTTTCATAAGTCGGCAAATTTTCATTTTCTTTTCTGATCTGAATTCTTGAAATTGTAGCCTAAATTTTTTTCAACATTTTATTCCATAATCAATGTCATCAAAAAGCAAAATAAGTTTGAGCTTGGAAGAGACTTTACAGCACCTTTATTCCAGCTCCTTGATTGAATATGGAATATTTATCATTTGGAGTTTAGGAAAAAAATCACTGTACCTGTGGACCTGTATGTCCCCTTCGGCCATGAGCAGCCTAAAATAGAAGGAAAAGGTAGAGATCATTAATTCAGAAATGCTTTTTATATTTGATTTAAATTAGTAATGGACCCCTTAGGGCACTGACATAAATAAAAGTTCCCATATAGAGCTCAAAACATTTAACTATTCATTGTACCATGAAAGCAAAATGTTGCCAATTCTAAATTTCTAATCCAGGGCAATTGAATATTTATCTCCTTGAAATAATTGACAAGTGAAATAATAGACAATTGAAATCTACAGAAAATTATGAGAGTAGATTGTGGTCAATAATTCATTCTTCACTAAACTTTTACTAGAGCTGTTCACAAGCTGCAAAATTGACTGATTTGAATTTTATTTCTTTCAATTTTCCCCAAAGAACTACCACAAAAGCCAGAAATCAGAAGTGGATTAGCCAAAAGGCAGGAGGCCAGAGGAAAAACTAGAACAACTGACTCCATGAACTTCATTGTAGACTAAGTTCAGAAATTAAAGATAGCCGAACTAATTTTATTTTTAAAAAGCCAAATATGCATATTTATCAGAAATAAAAGAATTATCTCAAGCATTCAAAAGTTACTCAGTTCAGTATATTAATAAACCATCCAATCAAAATAATGGTGCTACACAATCAAGTGGATTTGTCTGCTACTTTCATATGTTAGTGTAGGGTCTGGGTATATTCCAGATCAATATTTCATAGATCTGGGAACCAAAAGACAATGACATTTTGTTGTCTCTTTTAGGATCACTCTGTAAGATGACAGCAAGATCAAAACCCAGGATTTGCAAAATTCAATAAAATAAGACATTGTCTTTTTTTTTTTTTTTTTTTTTTTTTTTTTTTTTTTTGTTGAGACAGAGTCTCACTTTGTTGCCCAGGCTAGAGTGAGTGCTGTGGCGTCAGCTTAGCTCACAGCAACCTCAGACTCCTCGGCTTAAGCGATCCTACTGCCTCAGCCTCCTGAGTAGCTGGGACTACAGGCATGCGCCACCATGCCCGGCTAATTTTTTCTATATAGATTTTTAGTTGTCCATATAATTTCTTTCTATTTTTAGTAGAGACGGGGTCTCGCTCTTGCTCAGGCTGGTCTCGAACTCCTGACCTCGAGCGATCCACCCGCCTCGGCCTCCCAGAGTGCTAGGATTACAGGCGTGAGCCACCGCGCCCGGCCGAAAAATAAGACATTGTCTTGATGAAAATTTACTTTAGATGTTCTGAGAGGCCAGTATTGCAAACTTTAAATTCTGCTAACTATATTTCAATCAAAATCTATTGTTATGTAGGAAACAGACTGTATATTTGGGGGAATGGTTTGAGGCCTGGTTCTTTAAAACACTGATGAGTCCAGTCATCTTGAGATGAAAGTCTTAATCCTCTATCAGAGGGAGGAAAAGAAGTTGTTTCCACTCCTGTAGCACAAGGGTTTGTCTGTTCTGATTCAATTTAGTTCGGTTTTATTCAGAAAAATATCTACCAAAAATATGCATATGCCCACAAAGCATACTGAACGGGAACCGTGGCAGCATAAAGATGAGACACACAAATGCACAGTCTTTTGCCTCAGGGGACCCCCATTCTTTGGTTTGGGAGGAAGAAATAAATATTACAAATATTTACAAGGCAGAGTATGGCAAACGCCATAAGAAAGGGAAAGATAGAGATACTAGCTTTAAAGAAAGCGATCATATCCAGTTGGTCAAATCAGGAAAATCTTCCTGGAGGAAGAGGTTTTTGAGATGGGTTTCAAAGAATGGGTAAGGAGTCTTACAGACAGAGGATATACAAAGTCTTTCCAGCAGAGAGTACAGCCTAAGTAATGAAGTAGAGGCAGGAAAACAGAAAGTATATTTGGTAGTAGCAATAAGGCCATCGGTGCCAAAAATGTGAGATGAGAGGGAAGTAGCAGGGTTTCTAGGCTGACAACACTAGGCTGAAGGGTTCCTACGACATTTAGCAGAAGCCACTGGGGTTCCTGGAGAAGGAAATGTGCATGGTCAGGCCCTGGCTTTAGATGGATAAATCTGGTTGTAGTAGGAAGAACTGAATGGAACTTTATATTCAGGCAAAACAAAGAGCTTCCAGTGTGATAGGATTTAAGGGATGTGGAACAGACCTCCCCATTCAAAAAGCCTTTCTCTGGTTTACTGTCACAATGTTTGAAATATCACCAATAAACATTTGTTCCTCTAAGTCCTTAGATTTGATTGTGAAAGGGCTTGATAAAAATGAATTATTGCAACACACATTTATTGTGTTTATTTTGAGGAGCTGGGTTGAGTGGTGATGAGCAAAACCCAACTCCTGTCCCTTGTCAGGAGTTTATGAACCTAATGGATGAGACAGACTTTAATCCACCATTCACACAAATAATGGAAACATCTTCAGAAGTAATCACCTAGCACCTTTGTTAATGGCTACTTGGCATTTAAGCTCCAGATGAAAGTCATAGGAGAGACACCTTGGGTAGGTGTGAAAGACAGAAAGAAAAAAGGAAACAGGGGAGATGATTTTGCAGTTTTGCCTAAAATTTTGAAATGTTTCATATGGAAAAGATGAAATCCCAAAATGTATTACTGGCTTGCCCAAGGACTTGCAGACGTCTGATAACACATCTAGATGATCTGACTTATCTTTAAAGAGAATGTGAACAGGGACATCAAGAAAGAAAATCTCCCCAAAAGGACAAGAGAGGATGATAACCCACAACAGGGTACTCAGTCCCTTGGTCCGCCATAGCCTGGCTTTCTGGTTGTTTACCAGGGCACCGAATTGCCTGGATAGGTGCAGATTGACTGGGGACAGAATCACCGGTAAAAAAGCAGGGCATTCTTGATTATAAATCATCACATTAACACTGAGTCTTAATGGCAAACAATCACAACGATGCATGATTATCCTAGAACACTTCAGGATACCTCTCAAGTAGTGCCAAGAGGGAGGAAAAGGGCACAGCATAACTAACAGCCCTCTGGACTGAATAGGAATGGAGGCTATGCTTTGGTTTGAGGCTACAGTTGCCTCTCATTAACCCTGGCACAAGAATCTGTTTTAATTCTCAGCCAAGTTTGGCTCAGAAAGACCCAACCTACCCCAATCTCCCCCATCTCCCCCCAGCACTGCTGCTTTCCGGCCCTGATCCTTCCTCCTTGCTTCCCTCTTCCCAGACCCATCTTAGTCTCCTGACACAGCACTTAACAACAGCTTACTAACCCTGCAGGTCTGTCTCCCTCTACAACAGGGGCTTTCAACAGGAGAGGGGGATTCAGCACCCTCCTTCCCTAGGGAACATTTAGCAATGTCTGGAGACATTTTCCATTGTCACAAGTTGGGGGGGGCACCTAGTGGGTAGAAGCCAGGGATGATGTTAACATCCTACAATGCACAAGACAGCCCCCCACAACAAAGAGTGATTTAACCCAAATGCCAATGGTGCTGCGGTTGAGACATCATGCTCTACAACACGATTCTAAGTTCCTTGAGAGAAAAGATTGTCTTATTTGAGTCTGTATTATAGCTCTCGTAGTTAGTAGAGTATCTGGTACATTGTAGATGTTGAATAAATGTCTGTGGAACGCAGGAAGGTCAGATTTGGTCACCCGCGGTTCCCCTTCCTTCAAGCGGCATCCTATCACTGGCTGTCCTCCAGCCACTTACCCACTGGGCAGAACCTAAGTGCACTTCCATGCTCATCTACCTGCATTTTAGAGGTTTTCAGTGAACACTGTAGATTTTTCTTCTTTCTCTAAGAATGACTTTATTGTAAGAATGATATATGCTGATATTTAAATATTTGAATGCAGAAAACATACAGAATAAAAATTTAAAAATCACTCCAAATCTTCTATCTAGAAATAACTATCATTAGCATTTGGTAATCGTGATTCCTGACACCTTTTTATGCATTCTTACAGATAGAATTCTAAATAGTGGTAGTTTTGATTAAAAAGGGATCATACTGTTCAAGCTATTTTAAAATTAAAATAATACATTTAATTTTATTTGAATAGGAGAATAAAAATAAAACAGAATTAGTAATGTCACATGGTAACGTATCTTACATCTCTATATTTTTTCCTTGCATTGCTCCTCAAGCACTACTAGCTTGCTTTACTTTCTATTGTCTCGTCAATTCTTTGAGCTTTTTAAAAGAACGATAATGTTGTCTTTGTTTCTTTGAGACTTTGAAGAATTATTTGCCAGAATTCAAATTTTTCCTTAAATAATTCCTCTTCTAGTGAGGGCTCATCTGCCCTTTGCTCATGGTTTTTCTTCTCTCTCTTGTAGCTTCTATACATAGGTCCTGATTAATCATCTAATTAATAATAAAGATTAAAAATTCTGATCATTAACCATCTTTGAATAGGATCACCTATTTATTGAAGAACTAATGGAGAGGTATAGCTGGAGCTGGGCTGGTAGTTTTGACATAGACACATTTTCTCAAACAAATGAATTATTATTTTTACCTTAGGGATATACTTCCTCCTACTTTTGACATTTAAGAGATTCGTGGAACTCACACAAACTTCCTTAAGTCATAATTTCTCTGTGTTGTGATAGTCACTGTTGCTTCTCTCATTGTTTGCAGCCTCTGTGGCCTTGGTCACTAGTTGTAGATAATAAAAATGGAATATTTTTTGGTTTTTCATTCATTCTGCCTCTTCTGTTGAACTGTGTTTCAATAGGCATATTCCCTGCTCTTCTCAAAATTTACAGTGCCCCTGGGTTTTGTTCACCAACTCTTTCAGGACTATGGCAGTTACTTTTAGGGAAATCTGATCCCTGCTTGCGTCTGAGTGGATTTGTGTCAGTTCTCTAAGTCCTTACTCATTATGGGTCAGATGTAGAAATGTTTGGACAGTATTTGTCATCATTTGCGGCTTAAAGCTGTGCTTATTCTTTCTCTATTTTTAATTTCTTTTGTTGTTTTTGATGAGTTGCACAAAAAAGGGATAGAGTGAAAAACACCTTTATTCTGTCATCTTTAAACGTTCTACTTTTCCTTCTGAATGACACAGCTGAATCTACGACCCAAGATGGGGGCCATATTTCTGAGGAGTGGAGCGGTTTAAATAATACATAGTGATACTGTGTTAGCCTCTAGAGGCCATAAAACAGTAAAAGTACATCCTCATATGCCAGGATTTCCTGGATGATATTCTTTAAGTTGAAAATATTTTCCAGGCGTATGTAAGCTGGCTACACCCTTTTAGAAAGTAAAACGAATAGCAAATGTATTTCTTTATCTTTATATGCATTAAAACAGCATTATTAAAACACTTTCCCAGCAATCAAGTTCTGCACATTTTAAACTTAATCACTGCTCTTATTTCCATTTTCTCTGTCTTGCAAAGAACATGGGTATGCTCCAAGATACAAAAACATTTTCTTCATGGAGTATAATAGCTGTTTCTAGGAACTTCTGCTCAGAAAATACAATGAGTAATTAGTGCAATATACTAAGCTAGTTTTTATTTGTGCTTAATTTTAAAGTATTTTCTATTTGGGTTGAGGAGTGGAAAAAGTTAGAGAAAGCTGGATAACTAAATAAAGAATGGAAAGAAAAACCTTGTAAATGAGACAAGACAGGCTGAATTTAGACCCTAATGCAGGCATTTAAGTGTATTTCATTAAAGTTATCTCTTATTGGATAAAGATTGTCTTTTATAATCTCTTTGCTTTTCCAAGCAAACAGAAATTTTGTTGTTTTGTTATTTCCCAAGTCCTCTGCCAGCCCTAGTCTGAGAGTTGGAAACTGGTCCTCCGTTTCCCCAAGAGAGTGAGCCCCCACAGAACCATTCCACCCACTCCCCACAATCAGCCATTTTCATCACGATAGAAGCTACCAGAGCAGTGGGTCTCCTTGTCTAGAAGGGCTCTTACTGTCTTTCTTCTGGAGCCTGGTGTTCCGGGAGGGCCTGGCCAGCCTCTTCTACCCTGTCAAAGGAACAGACAGATGCGTGATGGTAATTACACTGTGTGGACAAACTTCCCCTTTAACCTCAGCTTGTACCCCGGGGAGGATAGACGGCCTCATACCAGTGAGCCCTGTGGCATGTGGCACTGACTTCCTCTGACGGCAAATCACATCTCTGTGTGGGTAATGAGGGACAGCAGGACTAAATGCTATTACGTGGGTTCCTTCATCTGTTCACCACACTAACTTGTGTTTGGGGAACATGTCTCAGAGAACACAAATCAAACTGTCCCTACTGTGTCACCACAGCATGGATAGCTGAAGCGTATTGTGTTAGGTATGGTGCTACTGGTTTGGGTTTCTACCTTTGGATATCTTGTTCTGTTTGACTAACCTGTCTAGATTAACACCATATCATAAATAAAATCTCACAATACTCACAAGTCTTCCCAAGATACAGAAGTATGGACTAGGTTATGATGCGGCAGGGACAGTCATTAAATTCCCACCATAGCCTTCTAAAGTAGCCATTCACCCTAGTTTGCAGATGAGAAAATCGAGGTTTATAGAAAGTGACTCAAAGCCTCAGAGCTGGCAAGGGACAGAGCATGAGCCAGGACCTAGGCCTGTCTCCAAAGCAAAGTCCTTTTTACCAGATCATACGTCTTCCTTAGATAGAGTCACCAAGGGAATTTTCTCATCAACAAGATCAAGAGACACACATTTTCCAGATAACTATTAATATTTTCTTAAAATCCTGAAAAATAAGTTAAGATGACCAAATAGTGACTTGTGAGATTTCATGAGATTAATCTCAAGAGACTTATCTTGATGGTATGAGCCATATAGATCTACTATATGTTATTCTTTTTATCGTGTGCTATTAATAATGTCTTTTCAGGTTATGTGTCTCCAAGATACCAGAAAGGCCAGCAACTCTTTTGCTAGCACAATTCTTTCTATCACCTAGCCCTACATTTTAAGTTAGAGTTCTGATGCTTGTATTCATGAATGAAGACATCAAGGGTATGGCTTGGTGAAGCAAGTCACTCCAAATTTAGAGAATGTTTCTCAAATCCCAGAGTAGCAGATAAGTAGCAGTAAAGATCTTTTTGCTCCTAACAATAGTTTCCCTGTACCAAGTATATCCACTCTGATTCCAAACTTTTCTATGAGGCATTTCATATTCTATCACTAAGAACTTCAGCCTCACTGCTGTAGCACTGTCATTTTACAAGCTGACTCTCAAATGCCCACATAATTACTTGTCTTCCACGGTCTCCCTTCAAGCCCTTGGGTCCTTCTATGTTATTATCAAATCCAGGAACTCCCTAAAAAATAGAAAATAAAGAGAAAAATTAATAGATTTGAATATTTCTCCTTAAAAATATAACTTATGTATGAGTCATTTAGCTATCTCTCAAAAAGTTGACAAGAGAAGTCCAACCCAGCTGAAAGCAGAAATAGGTTAAAATTACGAATGGCTTATAAGTGTTTTCTTTTCCTCCTGTGTTTGAGGTTATGAGAGAGAGAACTGAGAGCTAAAGGGAGTGTGTGGGGAGAAAGCAAGGAGCTCACGACAGATGGCACGGCCAAGGGAAGCAAGGGGGATGTGACGTGTGTGCACAACTCCTCTTATCCTGGGTTTGAAGTGTGGAGTAAGAATAAAATCCTAAGACCCCAACACACTGACCAGACCCCTCTTGGCCAAGGAGACCCTAGAAAACTTTAAAAACTGGCCATGACAGGACAACGGGTTGGTTAGATTTAACCGTCTTGTTGACTTCAACCAATCACCTGATGCCACAGACAAACCCCCGCTCCCTTTTGTAGTTTCAACATACCAGCTGACCAGGTTCACAACACATTCCTTCCCCAAAAATTACCACTGACCACAGACTGGTTCTGATCAGTTTACAGAGGCTGAGTACAACGTGTCTTTGTGTCCTGAGTTTCACCTTTTGACAAATAGAGCCTGATTTTACTGCATTTTAGTGTTTAAGTTTCTACTCCAAAGTGAACATGGCATGTATGTAAGATGTATGTTTGCTTACCACACATGCATGTGACCCTCCCTCAAATATTCATAGCCCCTCCTGTAACCTGTTATACACGTATGTTTACCCAACCCATCCAGCATAAATTCCTGTTCCATCCTTCCTTCTCTGAGGTGCCTGCTTTTGATCTCAGCCAGAGGCTCTGTTCCCAGCCTGCAGGTTGCAACTCTTATTAAGAAATGAAGTTCTCCTTTCCAAATTTATAGATGTCGTAATTTTCAAGTCAACAAGAGGTTCTCCCCTCTTGTTACTGCCACTCCTTCTCTTAACTTTCTTTCTTGTTTCTTGGAACATGGGCAAATTTATGCTTGAGAATTGGTAAATTTTACTTTCCCCTATCCTTGGGAGAAGGCAAGTGTTCGTAATGGGTTCTACCTCAATAATGTGAGCACACTAAACAAGGCTGAAGACTATATCTGCCATCCAGTCCCTCTTTCTCCTCCTGGACACATGGATGCTCCAATACACTAACTCTATATGCTCACCTCTACTTTTCTGGTTTTCAGGAAATCCTTGAATCTTGAGTTTTTCCCAATATTAATGCAAATGTTCCAGCAGAACTCATCAAAAACAGGCACAGATTGCGGGATATTATGTTGGGGCAGGTCAAACCGAAAGCTTTCTAACTTTGGTAGTAAGGACCACAAACAGAGCTGTGTCTCCATGATACTGAGATAATCAATTGAGCCAGTCAATACAGTCAATGCTCCAATAAATTGAGAGGGGAAAACAATTATCCAGTCCTGCTGAGTACCAGCTGTGGGGCCGCTGGGCTGATAGCAGCCCAGATTACCTTCATCAATCAATAACTAATTTGCGATCACCAACAGAGACATAGCTTTGTTCCAGATACGTACTAAGCTTTTAAAACAAATAGTTTTTGCACTTACAGATCTTATAAGCTAATGGGGTGAGAAAGATGGGCTTGGAATTTATTTTATATAACTGATATTACTAAAACGTATGTAAAAAATTACTTCTTTCCTCCACCTGCCAAAGCCAAATATTATTTTATACATTTTTTTCCCCCTTAAGTTTAAATATTTGTCTCTTCAATTCTCCAAGTGGCGTAGACCTAAATTATAATATTACAAGATTGTATTTTGGTGAAAAAGGTGAATAAGGAAAAGGAAGTTTGCATAAAGTCCAGAATTTTATTCTACTGCTCGTATAAGCCGCTTATTGTAGTTCAATTCTAAACTATTTGATTGAAGAGATAACATAAAAAGAGTCATACACTAGGAATATTTTACAGAACAAAACCCAAATTTTATGTTGATAAGTTGTTTGTTCAATGTGAATATGAACTGATTTAGTCTTTTTCTATCCACACAATTGGACAAAAGGATCATCAAACACATTTATGATAAGAAATGGCTTCCCAATAATATGTTGTCAATGATAAACCTTTCTAGCCTCTATAGATCAGATAATAATTTAATTCAATTTCCCTTCAACATTACATGAAATTAAAAAAAAAAAAAAACTCCCAGTCAAGATGGAAAATTCCACATAGACAAATGAGCTTTCATGTGATCAGAAAGTCTATCTGAATAAGCTAGAATTTCAGATATTTGTGCCATTTGCATGCATTCCTGAGTCTGATGAATCTGATCATGTGTGTGATCTATTTATTCTATTGATCTTGTTCTCCTGAATTTTTCTTGAAATAGTAACCCACAAAAACCACATGTAATAAAGCACAAAGTGGTGTCTAAGAGTTGAGATGTATGTTTCCAAATGGTGGGAAGAATTGTTATATATTAAAAAACCATCTAAAGTCAGTATAGTGACAAACAGCACTTTACAGAGAAGCTCTAGTGGGCTGGATTTTCAGCCATATTGAAGTCATAGAACATTTATTTTAAAATAAAAATCCTTTTACATTATTTGGATTCTTTTAAATATGTTATATAATCACATGATCTGTAGCAGACAATTTAGGAGAAATTCTAAGGAAAGTCAATGGAAATTGTATAGCAATACCCCAAATAAATTTTTGATCATACATAGATGACTGAAATGTCTTTGTATTTAAAGTATTATGGTATTTCTTAATTATCCTTATATGTGGATAGTTTTCTGGTTCTAAATTAGATACTTAACTCTCAGGTCACCAGATTATTACCAGAAGATGTCACTTAGTAAACAATGCTGTCTTCAAGTGCAAATTCCTCAGCTTTTTAAATAAAGTTATCGTCAATGCATATCTAACATTTGCATTTGTCAATATATATTGCACCAAATTCTTTTGTGGATCAACCCATCGTATCCTCAGGGAGGATATGTTAAAAAGTCCCATGAGATCCTCAATCAATTGCCCCACATTCTCATGAGTATTTGGTATTGTTAGTTTTTATAAATTTTAGCCATTCCAGTGGGTGTATAGTATACTGCACTGGTACATTGCTGATGAGAGTGTAAATTGGTTATAAACGTTTTTCAAAAAACTGGTTATAAAGACTTAAGCTGAGTATGGCCATATAAGTTATGATCTAGAAATTCTACTTCTAAAGTTTAGACCCAAGAGAAATGTATACAAAAGTGCACCAAAAGATATGTACAAGAATATTCACAGCAGCACTATTTATAACAACAAAAACTGGGAACACTCTGAGTATCTATCAATAGTAGAATGGATAAATAAATCATAGTATATTCAAACAATTAAATACTATACAGCCATGAGATTGAATCAATAACATGCATGAATCTCACAAGCATAAAGCTGAGCAAAAGCACCCAGAAAGAGAAGACTAGATACTGTATGATTCCATTTAGATAAAGTTCAAGAACAGGTAAAACTGATTTATGGTGCTAGGACAGTGATTACCTTGGGGAGGGTGGGTTGTGACTGGTGCAGGCATGAGGGGGGCTTCTGAGATGCTGATAATGTTCTATTTCTTTACCTTGGTGACTACACAGGTGTATTCACAGTCATCAAGCTGAGCATCCATAATTTGTGCACTTTTCTGATGTATGTTAGAGTTCAATAAACACTTAAAAACAAATCTCAGTCTTAATTCATTAAGGTTTTGGAGACTTAAGTGGTGTTTCAAACTCAGGACTGCTATTGTAGTACCTTATAACGGAAACACCTCTCCCTACCAGCAGTGCGGATGGGAACCGAGGCCTGACTCCCGTTCACACAGCCCACGCAGCCCAGGCACTTACAGGATCTCCTCGCAGGCCCTTTGCTCCACGGTCACCAGAAGTCCCTCTCTTTCCTGGGCTTCCCTTAAATTGATACAAATCAGAATAAGAACAAGGAAAGACTTTTATTTATTTACTTTTGTTTCAGTCATCAAAGGCAAGACTTTTAAATAAAATTAATAAAAGCACAGGAATTATCTCCTCCCTGCTGTGAATATTTTTCTACTAAGGTTACTTGTAAACTGGAAAGAGGAACAATAAAAAAAAATCAGTTTCAAGCATCATATAAATAATGTAATCATGTACTCAATTATTCGCCACAGTGGCAAACTCTGTGTTCTAGATACATCTGTTGTCTTGTTCGCTTTTTACAGCGATTCTGTGAAGCAGAGATGGCTTATTACCTTTTCTGTACAAGGCAGGAGAGAGTCAGAAAGATTATGTAATTTGCATCAGTTAGAAAGTGGGTTTCTGACTCACTCTCTAAACTGCTCACTCTCTAAAGGCAAAGCGGACGAAGGAAGCATGGCTGCTGTCGGTAGCTGTTCTGGATGGGAATGAGTGGCATGCACCCCTCAAGGTGCTGCCTTGCACCACACTTCCTTGTCTATACCCTACTTCTGTTCTTCATGTGGTAGCTGCCTGTCATTAATGGCCACAGTCCTTCACTCCTCCCCGTTTCTGTGTCCCTTGCCAGGTAACTGCGGTGACTTCCAACCGTGGTGGGCGAGATTCCCTTCCCCTATTTGGCCACATGACTTGATTTGGCCAAGAGAAAGAGATGAAAGTGTTGCTGTGAAAGTTCCCAAATGAGGCCTCGTATGTTTCCAATTGCTCCCTTATGCTTCTGCCAAGGCCATGCAAAGGTCATGGCCAACATGGCTGGGTCAGCTCCCGGTCACAGGAGGATAAGAGACACATGGAGCAAAGTCCTTGGCCAACCTACAGACACATGAACCAAGGTAGCCACGCCCAGCCTCGATCAGCTGAACCCCTCAGACACATAAGAAATAAATGTGCGTTGTTGTATTTGTTCTATGTGATGGAGGTTTTGTGAGTGTTTGTCACAAAACAATTCTGTGGCAATAGCAGACGGATACACCTAGGGTAGGTGTTCCACTCCATTAATACACTTTAATTCCCAATACAGTTTTTATGTTGTTCTTTTATTGAATCCCTACCTGGGATCCCTCATCACCCTTTTCTCCTTTTCTTCCAGGAAGACCATTTTCACCCTAAAAAAAACAGAGAAAAAACCCTCAAAGTCCCATTTTTGTAGTGGGAAATAGCTTAAAAGGGTCACTCTGGTACAAGATACCTGTTCTCCATTTAATCCATCAATTCCAATTTCCCCAACTTCTCCCTGAAAAAGATAGCTGTGATTAGAATAGAGTGCATCCCATGCATGGGGAATGAAGTCAGGTACAAAACAAAAACAGTCTAATTTTGTGTTGCACGTATAGCCTCTTTGTTAGGCTGGACCTGGGTAACATCAAAGATTACTCAGTGATAGAAACTATAACAAATAATATACATCACCCGCAATAAAGAATGGGAAAAAACAAAATGAAATGGTTGGTAATAAAAAAGGAAGGTCAATATAAACTTCAGTTGGATAATTTATGGTTCAATAATCTCAAAAAATATTTCTAGATGACAGATAGGCAGATAAATGAATGTGGCCTGGTACTATACCTCCTGTCCACTTAGTCCCCTGCTTCCCTGAAAATAGAAAGGACAGTAGCAGTTAGCACAGGACAACAGAATGAACGCTGGGAAGACTTTGCCATGTCTTATGCAACTCTTACCTTAGGACCTTTGGCGCCATGGCATCCCTTAGTACCTTGCTCTCCCACGGGTCCAGGGGCTCCTCTTTCTCCCTGAGAAAGAGCACATATCCAGGTGAGCTTTTTCTATTGTAATTTGGGATCTGTCTTGGAAACTTGACAAGTTTTTTGTTGGGAAAAATGCGTGACTGCTCATGGTTTACAATCCAGAATTCATACTTATAAAAACTAAGAGTGGAAATAAATCAGAGCTACCCTGATGATAACCTTTTGCTTTGGCTCCCACTTGCATATTGCCCGGGTGGGGCTTCTCTTTCCCCAAGTAGTCACCAAGTTAGTAATATGTCTTTTCAATCTAGTCAGGCTATCCCAAGCCCAAACTAAGACCTCTTTGTCTTGCACCTATGACTGCAAGATTTTACCTATAACCCTGTTTTATCATAATCCAAAATGTAGCCTTAGCATGCTCTCTAAACACCCCCATCATTTTTACTGCTGTCCTCAACACCATTCAGTGACTTCCCATCAGCTAGAAGACACAATCCAAATATTCTGCTGAGTATTCAAGACTACCAAGAGCCTAGGTCTTATTCCCATACATAACCTCCTCCTACAGTGTCCTGGGTTCCTGCCATGTTGACCACGTGCTAGTTTGCAAACATGCAATTCTCTGACTCAGTTAAATGCCCTTGAATACACTGTTTCCTCTGTACTAGAATGTTCCTTCCCACAAACTTTGCCTGAAGAAATTCCTACTGTCCTTCAAGTGTCTGCCCAAGCATCACCCCTTGTTTACAGCCTTCCCCTCTCAAGCCCCAACTTCAGCCAAGGCTATTACCTAAGGCTGTTAAGTATTTTGTTCTGCCACACTCCTCTGTACCCCTGTGTACTTCTGGCATAGTCCTTGTGTATAACAACTGGAACCACACTTGTCTCATTGCCTTCCACTAGTCTAGAAGTTTCCTGAGGTAGAAACCATATTTTTCCTTTTATTTATTTTTCTTATTTCTGGGGCCTAGCACCATGCCTGGGACATAAGATATTTGATATATATTTGTTACATGAATAAATTAATGAGTGCATTAAGGTCTTTGACAAATAATGTGGTAAATGGTAAGATGTTTAATACCTAATTGTTAAGGAAAAGTTTGGATGGAAGGACTGATGGAAGGAAGGACGGAAGGATGGATGGATGAATGCAAGAAAGAGTAAGGTCCTTGATAAACAATGTGGCAAGTGGGTTTACCTTTGCAAAATGCTCCAGGACAGGGGAAATAGCAGTGATTCAACTCACCTAGTGAAGAAGATAACTCTTGCATTGAATTCATTGTGCAACATTGGTGGAGAGTCAAAGAGGAGGCAGTTGGTTAATAAACCCCTACTGACCACCAGAAGCAAAGCACAATGAGGATAAAAAAGGCATTAGGTGTTGCAGATGAATCTTTAGAACTCGACCTTCCTTGCCTCTGAATTGACTCAAGATATTCCATATTGTAGATGTGTTCTTAGAGATAAATGGAGGTGAACAAAGCCTTGACTTACAGCAATGCCCTCCTCTCCCAGGTAACCTTCACTGCCTTTAAAACCCGGGGATCCCTGGAAATAAAACAGGGGAGAAAACATTAGCAACCACAGACCAAAACCCAAAGGTAACGAAGCAAAATTCTTCAGCTTTACAGTTTTACTTCATGTGCAATAAGTGAGAGCTTGAAAAAAATAGTCCTTCCTCCCCAACCTAGGTTGCCTTTATATACATAAAAAGAAATGGAATTTTGTGACAAGTCTCCAGATAACTCAAGGGTGTGCGTGCAACAATAATATTGTCTGTAACTCTCTCTGGGTTTATATATAGTACTGGAGTTTTTTTCTGAGACAAACATTCAAGCAAACACTGCTGTAGTTGCCCCTGACAGACTAGAATTATTCTTTTTTCATTAAAAAATCTTTTTTTAGGATTTATGCCACACGTAGAAAGAGACCACATACATTTCTTTCCATTCTTTCTGAGGCCTGTTTAAAAAAAAAAAAAAATCTACCCATCTCTTAACATGAAGTTGAAGCATTCAGGAAATAATTGGTCCAAAAATTTATTCAGAGACACAGTTCTGGTGATTTGGGTATTATAGTGCTATCTATAAATTAATCAAAAGTCAACACATATGTAAACAAGAATAGTGAAATCATTATTTAACATATCCATAGTGTGCTTATACATATTTGAATATTTCTTAAAGTTCAAAACAATATTTTTACATAAGGGTACATAAACTATTCTTGGTTAAGAAATATATAGATCAATGTTGTTGGTTACTATTAATATTTTTTAATAACTGGCCTGTTTTGGGGCATATATCTGTGATAACATTTGACCTGGCTAAAGCTAAATGAAACATCTTAACGTCTTTTGTTATGGGAGATTGATCTGATCTAGTGTGATTTTCAGAAGACTACACAAAATACCTTCTACTTGATTTTAATGACCGCTATCATTAAAAATGAATGCCAAGATGGGCTATTGGTATTAAGGAGGTTCTCATTATTCAACATGAGCCATCACAGCTGATTTTTCTGTATCATTGTCATCACTGCCAGAACAATGGATAATCAATGATCTTGACAATGATTGTTCCTGACACTTCTATTAAAACTTTTTAAAAAACCCTCCAATTTAAAATACCAAGGAAAATCCATGACTATCTACTTTAACATATAAAAAAAGGAGTGTAATAAACCGTTTACCTTAGTGACTCTATCTGGAAGTTAAAATCACCCCTATCTCTACCTAAACCCATGTCTGAAAGACATACTACAATTCAAGTAAAGTGAACCATAAACCTGAACTAAAATCACCTTTTTCCCTGGTGGTCCAGAATCTCCCATTGAGCCATCTCCTCCAATGCACTTGCAGAACAAACAGCAGCATGTCCTTTCAGCAATATTGACCTTGGGAGAGGGTGGGAAATACATTACATTTGGCGGCATTGCTTCCCAAATCATGTGTACAAGCTCAACCGTGTGATCCAGACTCTTACACCACAGTCTCGGAAGCCTGATCACCATTAAAATAAATGCTCTAGAGGGAATGCATGAAATATTCTTTTGCTTCTCATCTTTCCTTCTGTGATCTGCATTCTCCACCATTTGAGAAATTCCAACTCAACTCAAAAATGTTTTGTGTTCTCAAAATGGTATCAGTGTAGCCATGGCCAACTCACTACATACTAATTTATTAGTGTGGTTGCCTGTTTCTGTCCCACCCCACCCTGACATCGACCATGGTATTGTTGATTACCCTCTACAGCTCTACCCCAAAAGCTTTGTTCAAATAAAATGAACATGTGCTGTTTTCTCCTTTCCCCATTTTGTGAAATCTTGGTATGCTAGAGGATTTAGACAGTGCCCAGTGTAACACTGCTTGGGACTGAGTCCAATGTTAAACTCTTCCAGAACACTTTTGATAAGATTTCAAAGACACCAATTACATGTTACACATTTTGGAAGCACTTGCTGTAGAGGATGGGGGCATGGGGAGAATATTCCACTTTATACTCTGGCCAAAAAACCCCATATTATATTTTTCAAAATGTGAGTGAATTTCAACCTGGACTGACTTAGTCATCCCCTGAATAGCTGACATATTGCATTACATTTTTCCAATTAACCCACCAGAGTTATTTTTAGAAAACTTCTATTTGCAGTAAATGTTATGTTTCACTTTAGTGGGGTAGAATCAATCTTTGTATTGTGAAATTTCCCATTAATTTTCTAGTGCAACAAAAAATGAAAAATTTCACAACATTTGGTTGTAAGAAAATTTAGCGATTTTCTCCCTTTGATTATTTCCTATTATAATATTCTTTTGACATTATAAAATACTCTCTCTTTTCCTGAAAATTTTTGAGAAAATAATAACACTGGAGACATGTGAAACCAAACAATAACAAAATGATTCTATTATTTCATATGAGATAATATCAATTTTCTTAGGATCACCAAAATCCTACAGCACCAAATCTATTACTGTTGACATTAAAATTGATCTATTTGTCAACTTAATTATGTTTCTTATATAGAGTTCCATTTATGTGTTATCTAAAAACTGACAGGTTTGTTCTGAAGAATAACTTTCTCCCTCTATGAATTACCAATACTGATTTCAAACAGTAGTAGGCAGAAAAAATACATTTTGTAAAATAAACACTATCTTCCTATGTAAGACGGAATTCCGAAAAAATTTTATATTAACTAATTATTTTTACATGATGACTACACTGAAGAAAACTCTTTAAATATTTACATATAAATTTGCCAGGTGGAAAAATAGCAGGAACTAGCCCTTTCCTGGAAAGTGTTCTCATATGGTGATTAAAGATTTTACGAATTATGAGCAAATTATAAATCATTAGCCATTCGTTAAAGTAGCTTGGTAACACTTTGCCACTCAAGTTTGAATTCTTGTATGTTTCTGAAATAAACATGATGGAGATACATCTTCTATAAGCATTAGGTTCCAAACATAGAACATAAGGTGAAAATCCCGGAATCATAACAACCCTTAAAAATCTTTCAACTGCTGATAAAGTACAACATATGAGGGTTATTGTCACTAGTTTTTCCTCCAGCATTAGAGCAGATTGTTCTTTCTAGTTGAACTCCAAATGTAATTTGCTCTCATTTATAGGCCATGTTGCAGGGAAAACATGTCTTAAACACTAGAATTATACTCAGTGGGGTAAGCTGTTATGCTCAGGATCCGCAAGGGATGTGTAAACTGGCTGGCTGAGGAACAGCCGATTCATGCTCACATCTCAGATTCTCTTTGGCACTTATGTTCATTGACTATAATTTGGGCAGAATTGTAGGTGCTATTTAAATATTTTTTCTTCTTTTTCCCTTCTTCCTTCCTCTTCCTTTTCTTTTTTGACAAACATATAAGTTAAACATGCTTTGACATACCACATTGCCTCCAAACACCCTCTTATTCAGGCCATTCACTAATTCAGAAAAGCCTTTCTTCTCTCCCAAATAAACATCATCAGTTCAAATTCATAAGTATAAATATTAAGCCTCCGTACAAAGTAATTGAAAATTTAAGCTCACCAGCCTTTTCCGAATAACTTACCAGCTGCTTTGAGAGCCGGCTCCCAAGATCCCTCATGCCAATAGTGAGCTGTGTCCTGTACTCAAATCCTTTCCCAAATTCAATGTAGAGAAGATCACCCGCGTCACTGGAATCGACAGGTCCGTCCAGAGCAACAGTTATGAGGGCATTCAGGCCTGGTCAACACAGTGCACAAGTCTCCAGATGAGGTGGATTTAGTTAATCTTTTTGCAAATATACTTAAATTGTCATTCTCAGTTGCAAGAAAAACGCTCATTTTATTGTCTACTTTCCCCAACTATGTGATGCAAATCTGACAAGTGATGAAACTATAATATGAACATGAAAGGAATTATATTTTTCAAAACTAATTAAATTGGGAACAGGGGAAATTGTAACAAGACCTCTAGTTCTCTGATGATTTGAAGTGAGATAGTGAGTTAAAAGTTAGCTAAGAGCACACTAAAATACAGAGGCATTCACGTATCAAGTAAATATTCTACATTTTTGCCACTCAGTGGGGGATCCTTGGAGCAGCAGCATTGGCCTCACCTGGGGGCTTATGAGAAAGGCAGAATCTCAGGCCCCTCCCATACTTACTGAATCAGAATCTGCATTTTAACACAATCCCCAACTGGTTTATACGCACATTAAAATTTGACGAGCACAGCTCTAAATGACCTGATAAGAAATCGATAATCCAGTTAGAACTATAAATAATAAAAGACAGTGATAGCCCTATTGTCAGGTAATTAGGAACAAATGACACACAATCATCCAGAGTTATGGCTCTTAGACGTTGGGATTACATGGATAATATTATTTCAAAAAATACTATTACGGACTAACACAGGGTTGCCAATGACTTATTTTGCTAAGTAAAAACACTAAATGACCATGGCAATAAACCTGGCAATCATCGTGGTGGAGGAAGTAACCGCAGCAGCAATAGTGCTAGCGTTTGCTAACAGGTAACTAACTGCATGCCTGGAAGCTGGTTAGGTGCTTTACGTGCATTACCTTATTCGTAAGATACAATTACAACAGTATAGGTACATATGATTATAGCTCTATTTTACAGACAAGCAAATTGAGGCTTGGAGAGGTTAAATGACTGGCTCAAGCAGTATTTTTAGGTTTTCATATAGACAGCTCAATTCTGAAGCCTACAAAAGATAGTTTAACAACAAAAATGTATTAAGGATATAACCAGGGAATAACGAGCAGTCCTAAAATTGAACAAATTTAGCTTGATGCAAATCTGACTCCATTGGCCTAAGTTTTTTTATTTTATTAAGGATGGGTAAAGAATTCTTTGGATGCTATTTGGATGCCAATGGGCCAGAGTAAAGAAAAGTTCAAAGATTGGCTAAGTATCAAGAACACCTTCTCAAATAAGTTTATATGACGTGATTTTTGAATGAAGTGAGGTACAGATGAGAGAAGAAGAAAAGGAATAAACTTTCAATGACATATTGGAGAGGCTTAAGTTTTAGGAGAGGCAAACAGAATTGTTGGCTGCAGTGGAATAAAGAAAGAACCACCAAAGAATAGGGTGACCTATTCGTCCTGGTTTGCCTAGGACTTTCCTAGTTCTAGGGCTGAAAGTCCCTGTCTTGTCCCAAGCAAACCAGTACAGTTGGTCATTTTTCTAGAATGGAAATGAGGAGGGTGGGGGGGAAGAGGTTGTAGGGTGAACTGGGACAGGCAATGTTCTATACATCAATTGGAATTTAGTCATCAGGTGAAGGCAAGCCAATGGGTCTATTTATAAGGGAAAAAAATCTCACATCTGATTTTTTAAATAAGTTCCAGGACATACAAAAATTTAAGCGTCATGAGAATCATGAGATTGTTGACTTGCAGGAAATATGCATATAGCTATTACGTATTATTGCTTTTCTCAGGATCGGGGTACTCCAAAGTACTCTACCTTTTAGACTCAGCCAATAAATGAGTCATATGGTCTTAAATAAAATGTATGCAATTTCTAAAAATGAATTAAGAAAGAAAAGATTTTAGAAATTAGGGGAATAAAGAATCACTGAGTAGATTCTAGGGTATTATATTCTACTATACAAAATTAATAAACTAATTCAAACTCCAATCCACATGGACAAGTTATAAAGCCACCATCGAGGATTCTTTTCTCCTTGTCTCCTCTTGTTCAGTGATGATATCACAGTTTACAAGTATAGAGGTAGGTGTGGGATAGGGCCAGAGATTCTGCGTGGTATCTACATAGGCCTCAAATTAAGGAGGCTCTTCCAGGCCAATATGAACAATAGATCATAGGGCCCAGCATCAACTGAAATCACGTATATTTAATTACGGGAAGCCGAGGCCAGAGGTACTTCATGTCCATAATGAGAGCCATTTGACAGTTCAAAGAACATTATGGACATGATTTCTTTATCTCTTCCATTCAAAGATTCTAAATTTCTGAGGATGTTATTAAAAAATCTAGCTTCTGAAGTTCAAACTCATTTATTAGTTTTTCAGTGGGAGTTGGAAGAAAGAGGGTTGGTCTTAGACTTCTGGGTATTCCAAAGCACTTCCTGGAAGAAACTGTAATGTTGTCTGCAAGAGATACATCTTTTCCTCACAAAAGAAAAGCTGAAATAAACAAACAAACAAAAATCCACCCACCCAAACTAAGCACTCTACGGTAGTGTTCTCAGTCCTGATTAAAACCTCTATTACAGTTCATGAACAAAGGCCAAAACTCGATAGAATAAAAACAAGGCAGCTTTAGTAAATAGACGATAAAATAAAAACCCTTACTTTCCTGCTATAAATTCAGAGAACTTTGCAATTTGTTTAAGGAGAGAGAACCAAACAGAAAAGACAGTGTCCAGTCAGCCTCCCTTAGCTAACCTGAGAGGTAGATGTCTTGGGTCAGGCTCCCTAGAAACAGAGCCTGAGATAGGGATTTGGAGACATGCAAACTGCTGAGGAAGCATGCTCAGAAGAAAAGGGGCGAGGGAAACAGGACAGGGCAGGGGAAACTGCTGAGAAAGACAGTGTTTCAGCTGGAGCCTAGCCTTAGCGTGATCCCACGAAGTTCTGGAGCATAAACTGCACCACAGCACTGGGGTAGGGAGTGACCTTCCAGGTGAGGGGGCTCCCACTGGCCAAGGGCAACCCTTCAGAGAAGGAGTAAGCTGTGAGTTGTTAAGTAGCCAACACAGCAGCTGGAGGGATGGGCGAGCCTGCCAGCAGAGGGGATCTGGGTGGGGCAGCAATAGCACCCACTTACAGGAGAGGATTTCTATTCTTAGGCAAGCCAGAACACATGTGTATATTTTTGCTTTCACTGATCCATATTTTAATAAGAACTGACAATAAATCAGATTGGCCTTTGGTTCCAAAAGCCTGGTGCCAGAGCGTTAAAAATTCAAAAACACTATGGTTGGTCCATCTGTGGTCTGAAGGAAGGAACTGATTAGAAAGCCTCAAAACAAAAAACAAACCAAAACAAAAAAAAAAAAAAAAAAAAAAAAAAAAAAAAGCCCCAAACATGAGTAGCTTGTCCAACAATGCTTGCAACTTCTAAAACTTTAAGAGTGTTAAAAGAACATGTTAAAATTCTTCCATTCCTTGGTCAAGAAGAAATATACTGTTCTGCTGACACTAAAGAAGTAGCAATATTATACAATGTGGGGCAAGGGAGAAAGGAACATTCTCCAGGAAAGGTTAGGAGGAAGAAATATAGTAACATAAGACAAAAGATAGGACTTTGTATTCAGCACTGTTTCATACACACAGAGAATGAGGGAAAAAGAAGATGCCAAAATGTTCTGAGCTCATTTGCTTTGCTGAGAGCAGAGTAGAGAGAAAGAAACTTCAGGGTTATTTGAGTGCCTGGAAATTTAAGAGCCAGAATTGAGTTCTGAGATCATAAAATTAATAAGTATTCCCTTCCCACTCCTCCCCCATGCTCAGTAACTACCTTTCTTTCTAAGTTCATCAGATTTTTGTTCAAGTTTTTCAATGTCATCATCCAATCCATCTGAAAATAAAAGGACCACCTAAGAAAGTATTCAAAAAAGAAAAATGAGTAAGAGGAGTTCATTGGAACCATAGACCAACAAATAAAATATCACATTACCTTTCCTCGGGTAGCTGATTTATTCTGGAATGTATCCCATAGAGAACTCAAGAGGTTTGCATTGAGAAGAGATGGTCCTTTAACTGTTACACCTTTCAAGCTGTTCAGTATGTTTTCACTGTAGATCTCAAACTTGGGAGAATACTTTTCCATGGCATTTGTCACTTGAAAAGCCACACTGACCTGAGTCTCTGTGCCCACCTCACAGCTCACCCCGTTGAGGGAGCTGATGGCACGTAAGATTTCTTGAAGGTAGGTTTCCATCCAAGACTGGCCTTCCAGCAAAGTCTGCCCTTTTTTCTGAGTTGAGACATCAAATCCCACCACAACATCCACAAAGCAATCTAGGATTCAAGGGAAAAGCATGTCTTATTAAATCAACGCCTTTATTTGACTTGGATGTCATGTGTGAATCAAGGGACTTGGAATTCTTATTTCTATTTCACTTATAAAGTTGGAAAACAAGGAAGGGCATGAGTAATGGAAGAGGCTCAGAATCACTCTTTTATAATCTGTAAAAGTGTAAATGTACATTTTTTTCCAGCTGGTATAAAATCTGAATGATTCTATAACAATTAAAGCTCTGAAAGATTTTATTGTTGCCATTGAAAAAGCCATGCACAGGCATTTAAATATCTCTAAAGTACATTGTGGAAATGTTAATAGTCTAAAATAAGAAATTCATATCATGCTACTTATCAATTGAGGTCACTCAACACATATTAAATTATAATAATTATAAGGGAAATGTAAGAACATTTGAATAGAGAAAGTCATTTAGAAAAAAAAAATCACAAAGGACTTGTCTAAGGAATGCTTTTGATGATTTGTCTTTCCAAATAGAGCCTTTGATTCCTCTTTTTGTCTTCTAACATCCACTCAGAAAAGGAAAAGTAAAAACAAAACTTAAAAACCCAAGAGATCCTTTGAGCTCTTGCTTGATTTAAGTCCTGCAAATGAAGAAACTAGGAACCAAATTATTCATATTCAACCATGTCAAAGACAGTGCTGTCTTCAGGAGCTCAGCCATTCAGGAAGCCAAGGACACTGCCATTTGGGGTTCTAGAAACACCTAAAGAGGTATTGTATTTAAAGTGTTTTGCTGTTGTCCTTATTAACTCCAGGGAAACGTAAGCATTGCAGAAACTAGAGGAGGCTTAATATTTTAAGCTGAGCTTCCTACAGGCAAATAGTCAGAGAAGGATAAAGTTATATGACATATACACTCTTCTTTCAAGAACTTTTAACTTGGCTAAAAACTTCAATCTTTTTCAGCAAACTCAATACATACAGCTTGCTTGATAAAAGAAGGAGTGTTTTTTTTAAATTTGCTGTTTAGATCAGCAGATTTTTAAGATATTTGTTGTATGGACAAATACCTGCCTAACCACTACCCAGACACACTGGTTAGTTGTATATCTGTAAGTCTTTGAAACCAAAATGTCAATTCCAATTCTTAAAACAAGGGCTAGATGAGGCTTGAAGAGTTGGATGAAGGAAAATAAAAGCCTTATTTGATAATCAATTTTCCCCATGAGATTCAAGGTAAATCAGTGTGCCACCAAAAAATCTAAAAGGTTGGTTTTCTTATATTACTGTATTTTACTTTAGTGGAAAATCTCCTCTTAGATATTCAGAAACTGAGATGAAGAGAAACTTAGAGGAAGCATCAGAAGATGTCCTTTGCAAAATTCCTCTCAAATCTTAATGTTCTCATATCTGTCTTGAGACTGAAAGTTTCACTCTTAGAGGAACATAGTTTTAACCTCTGAAGACAGAACCAGTTAGCAACCAAGATATGTTACTGCCTTGAAGGAAAACAGGCTCATGTGAGAAAACAAACTAGCAGAAATGCCAAAATGATCTCAAGTGACCCTGGGAACAGTTTTCTACAGATACCGAGTATGGAGTATCATAACTTTTTTGTCCAGATTGCTGAAAGTACACACTTACTCAGGTAAACAAGTTCCTTGTGTTTAATTCAAATTGACAAAGGATTCCATAACAATGTGATCAAAGCAATTGAATTTGGTGGAGTTCAGCGTTAGCAACTGTATGTTTGAGTACAATTAGAAGGCCAGGTAATGGCCTTAAGAACTCTACTGAGACAATTTCCCTTAAGTCAGTGGCCCTTCAAAGTTCTGGAAGTGCAGTGTTCCATGACAGAGGCTGCACTTTAAAGTGAATCTGCCATTGGTGATTTGAATTAACTGGGGCCGGGAGAGTTCTATAAGTGAGCTAGGGAGAAGGCTAACATTGAACTTGCAAAGAAATAGCAAAGACACTATGATGACATAAGTGAGAGTAGGAAAGGGGCAATAAAAACAAGGAGAATGAAGAAGGTAACCACAGGGCTGGCCACAGAGGGCAATAAAAGCAGTAAAAGTAGCAGCCTGAGCCCTTGACTGGTCCCAAACAGCAATGCGGAAGCCTTAGGGGCAGGCCTTTGGGTGGGAAGACAAGAAGTTTAGTGTTAGTCATGTGCTGGTCACCACTCTGTCACTGCTAAACAACTTTTGGCAAATCTTTAACCTCTCTGGGCATTAATTTTCTTGTCTATAAAACTAAGGGATTATATATTTCAAAATAAAAATACGAAAGAACAGAAGAGAGTGAATTGACTAGACAGTTGCAGTCTCAGGGTTCCCTGCCAGGCCCCAAAGCTGATTCTAATTATCTGATTTGTAAAACAATTGGAATCTATGATGATGGCAGATTCTTAGTATTGCTGTTAAGAGGTTGGGGCATATCATAAAGTAAGACAGATTCTTGAGAAAATCCTTTAAAGGGAAAATGATGTTATTGGTAGTTATTAGCTGGAATAGGAGAGAAATTTGCTTGGGGACTTTGAAAAGAATGGGTATTTTAGATGAAAAAAGAAAAAACATGATCTAGAAAATACAGTAGGGTCTGTAAGAGACCCAGTTTATGTGTTACTCAGATTTGCTTCCTCCCCCTGCCTAAGACTCAGACACTTGTCCCCTGGAGAACCCCAGCTGCCGCCATCATTTGGTCTCCTAACACTGTGGAGGTGATGGCTAGGCTTTGATGCAGCCTCCATCGTGCTCACTGCAGAAGGGACACGGTGGCTCTGGTGCCATGTGCAACCCACGTGAACTCATGAAGGCACTGGCTCCTTCACCACTTCCAGCACCAGACGCAGCACACTGTGGGTCCCATTTCTGGTTTCCCCAACAGTTTTTCAAAGGGGCTGGATAATACAACCCGGTAGTATGGGAAAGTTAACTCTCCATGGGATAAGCTCTCACTAATGATAGGCAGTAGAGGGGAAGCAATAGGCAGATAAAGCCTCTTCCCATTCCCTCTGCTGGACTGGTCCATGCCGTGGTTCTCCAGGGCCTCTTTGGTGACATTCTGCATGAACAGCATACCCATTATGCTTTGTTAAGCAGCTGTGGCCAGCTTGGTGACATCCCACCTGATATTTGCTTCCCCTCCTTTCCTGTATCACTCCTTTGGCGCTTACTCTTGCTTCTCAGGGATTGCACTCCCAATAAGGTAAGCACATAAACTTTGCTTCAAGCTCTGTCTTTTTGGAGAACCCAGTCAAGTCAGGAACATAAACAGCTCCTTATCAAGAAAAGTTGGAAATGCCCATCTATTTTTTTCCTTATAGTTTGCCCATTTCTTAAATCAAACCCTGAGGTTGTCTCTTATCTCATCCTAATCAGACCAGCCTTTCACTTAATCTCACTTTTGGTTCATCTACCCATGATGAGTGATGCAAAAGACCAGAGGTACTTATTCTTTTGCTACCTAATCATGGCTCCATGGCAGGACTTTCACATCCTGAAAATTGCCCAAAGTCTCCTCTAGGTGGACAGAGTAGCCAGGCTCAAAGAAAAATCAGAAAATAAGCATGGATAATGCTAAGAAAATAGACTTTCCTGGAGTTCAGTTACTTAAGAAAATTTGGTATATGTTGAGACAGTACATTTGAATATAGCTCTAAAATACTACTGAAATAGTTAAAACTCTAAACCAAGGAACTCTTGGTAAACTGTTCTTCTGTGCACTAACCCCATCACTCCATGAATTTTCATTTATAAGAGCACTTCAAGGTACCCTTAGTAACATGCTGTGATACTAATTAATACTCAACATTTACCATGCATTTCCCATTATCTCGCTTGTCCTTATGAAACATAGGATAAGTAGAAACTCTTATAATATCATTTTGCAGATGAGGAAGCTGTGACTTAGAGAAGTTTGCCAAAGGTCTCACAGCTGCTACTATGGATCTCACACTTGGCATTCGATCCAGGTTTCTCTGCAATCCATTTGCTGAGCCACCTTATTTTACCACTTCCTGGGTAGTCAGTGATGACAGGTCATGCGGGTTCCTAGCTCTGCTACTAGCTTGTGTCATTGGAAATGACAGCTTAGCAGCAAGTGGTTTCTTTAGGGAGCAGCAGCTTGAGAAAACAATTTCCAAGAGATAAACCCATGAACTCTTAATAAGCTCCACGTATTAACTGGTGACGGCCAACACTTAGACACTAGTTCATGTCAACATCAGATAACCTAGAGAAACAACTATATCAAGAAAACAATTTAACCAAAACAAATGGTGGTGATGGGGGGGGTTAGAGTCAAACAAACCTAGGTCTCAAAATGTGCTTAGTCTGTTACTTCCTGTATGAACTAGACCACTCCACCAATGTGCCATTGAGCACCAGTTTCCACATATCAAAATGAAAAATATAAACCACATAGCATATTGGGAGAATTAAATGAGATAATGCATTTAACGTGCATAGAGCACCAGGCTTGACCCTTTGTAGATGCTCAAACACAATGATTCTTGGTCACCTCCTTCTCGTCTCCATGCAGCTGACCTTCCTTTCACATGTATCAAATCATAGTGTACAATTAGAGGAGCTCTTAGAGAGGACTGAGCTCTATGAACAAGAAAACTAAGTAACACTCAGAAAGGGTAGCGACTTCTCTGAAGTTGTGGATATTTTAGTAAGAAGCAGAGCAAATGCTCAGGCTCTACGTCCAACTTGTTTTGAGCCACACCCAGCTACTGTCTGATTTCCTTGATTTGGGGATTTATAGTTTGAGAAGAACTGGCATGCCCTAATACATTTGCACATGCCTTTGAAGCTTTATCAGGGCTCATTCCAGCCCCTTCAGTCCTCAGCTCACAGCCTGGCTACAAAGGCCTCACATTCTTGCTTGCTGGGGTAATAGCCTCAAGTTTACTTTAATAAAGAGTATTTATTTTATTTTTTTGCATTCATGACTGTTTCCTTTAAAGATAACTCACTGACTACTTGGAGTTCATACTCCTGTTTTTGACTTTCCACATTGTTTTCTTTTATGCACCCAAATAGAAACTAGACAGTTCCAAGAAAATCTTCTGTCTAATAATTGGAAATGGGTATTTCATGTGAAATAGGAAACTAATGTGGAAGGTCTGGCTGAGGTAATCAGACACATTCCAAAGTATGGGGAAACCATGAAGCAGGATTTATACAGCCAACTGTCCTCCTTAAATCTTAACCTTTAACCTACACATTAAGTCTTATAAAAGGTTCGAGATTAGAGTTTGGAAGAGCATGTTTGGCGAGAGCTGCTGATGTGCTATGAGTTCTCCCACTGCACACGTGCGCATGCACACACACGCACACACAGGCACGCACGCACACACAGTAATTTCCTCTTGAAGTCAAGAGAGGAGCTTTAAGAGCTAACTTAATCCTGGAATCTAATCTAAAGAATGATACACAGGATAGCATGTTGCTCTCCCTGCAAAGGAGAGATGTCCACATTGGAGGGCATTGATAGGTTATTGTTTCTCACGGAGCTGATGTGGCCAAATGTAAGAAAGAGCTGTTGTGGGCTTCTCTGATCTCCTATCCAAGAAGCCTACCTGGAGCGGGCAGAGAGACTTCAGCTGAACAAAGCTGGAGGTATCAACAGATGCTCAGAGGCTGAGGAAGGTAGAATGGACCATCCAGAATTGAGACATACCTACCCGCCTCAAAAGAACCATGGTTGGGAGCTCGCCTGATGAATGTGCTTTGGTAGGGGGCAGAGATGATGGAGAGCAGAAGGGAAAATCTTTCAAGGACCCATGAATGGACCCAGCTGTAGACACATGCTATCATCAGAGAAAACCAGTTCCTGACAAGGACCATCAAATAAAAACTTTCCTGTACCCCTTTAGCTCTTCTCCCTTTCAAAGTCAATTCTGAAGAGGCCAGAAAGCATGGTTAGCAAGAGGGGGGCAGGGATGGGAAGAGGGGTAGAAGTAGAAGGGAGGAGGCAACAGGTAAAACACTAACTATGTGTGGTCTCTTCTCTCATGGCAGGTGAGCAGCCTGCAGCAGGCTGGAAAAGCGGCATAGCCTCGAATGAGGTTTGCAGTTTTCACGGTTACACTGGGATGAACATACTAATCACCAAGAGGAGGTTCATTTATTTCCTGAAAGTAACTAGGGGCCAGGAAAGAGCTAGCCCCCATAATAAATGTAAAGGGTGTGTGGTACAGACAAAATTGAATTGACTTTACAATTATACCCCAGGTGCCATGCTTATTCAAAGTAAAGTTTAAACATGCATTGCTCATTTGATCCTCAAAATGATCTTTTGCACTAGGTGCTGCTATTTTTTCACATTTTGTAGGTGAGAAAATTAACTTAGAGAAGTTAAGTAACTTGTCCAAGAAAAAATGGTCACAGAGAAGGGATGTGTGGTCAGGTCATCTGCCTCCAGAGCTGCCTTTTAATGACCTTGTAGCTTTCCTTTCTTTCGGTGGAAACCTGGGGTTAATGTTTACCATGGGTAGTTACACAGAATCATACAACCCATAAGGTACCTTCGTAATAGAAAAATGTTCCCCTTCTTTAAGACACTTTGACATTTTTTCCAACAGACAGAAGTAAAATGTGCTAATTGTAAAGAAGATATTTACTAACCTCTGTGATAAGTTTTCACAATAAGGATACAAACCTCTGGGGATGCTCCCTGCCTGCCTGTACCACCGCACTTGGCAGCCCTGCAGGCCCTACTGCCAGGCAACCAAAATCCAGCAAGTAGTTTTTTTCTCTGAGACGCGTTCTTCAACCTCTAAACCAGCCAGACTATAAACAGTGGCCTTTTTCTCCCACCTTCTGAAGTCGAGGCATTCCCATTCACAAAGGGGGCACGTTCCCCCAGGAGACAGGGAGGAAAAAAAGGCACAGGATCTCAAACACCCTGTTTCTCCATCCACAGGTCACAAAAAACACTTGATAACTGTGAAAAGTTCAATTTGAAATCCAGGGGCACAAATCTAAATTCTCCCACCAGCCCCAGGGGGTGTAAATGGAGCTTGAGGAAAATGTCAGGGAGGGAATAAATATGAAAAACTCATTAAATACTTACTGCTCTCACCCCCCGAGGTACAGATGTGGCGAACGATCCTTTTTTTGATCTTTTTCAGTTCATCAAAGTTATCAACTGTCAGTTTTTTGTCTGCAGTCCCCGTGATCTGAATGAGCTGCTGGTCGTCCACATCCCCGATGCCCACAGAGTAGATGTCAATGCCTTTGTGCCTCAGGGCTTCGGCAGCCTGTGCCACCTCGTCTTGGGACTGGCCATCTGTAAGGACCAGCAACACCTGTGGGGTACCTGTGTTTATCCTGCTGCCCATGTCTGGCTGGAAGTAATGCCCCACCTGCTGGAGTGCAGCGCCGATGTGTGTGTATCCAAAGATCTGCTGGATGTTTTCAATCTGAAATGATATCTCCTTTTCGCCTGTGAAAGTGCCCAGTGGAAACTCCGGCTGATAGGTATGGCTGAACTGGGCTGCTCCTATACGCACTCTGTTGAGGCTGACATCAAAGTCTTGAACGACAGATGCTAAAAACGCCTTCATCTTCTTGAAGTCACTTGGATGAATGCTATTTGAACCATCCATGAGGAAAACAAGATCCACTTTATCAATTTCACAATCTACAGGAAGAAGAAAGAGAACAACCCCCCCGCCCACAGATTGTTATTCTTCCTTTAATCCACCAAGAGTAAATTAAGTGTTTGTAGCTATACGAAAATGATATTAATGTTTCTAGAAGTGGTTTATTGTGCTACCCTGTGGTCACATTAATCAGAGAGGAAATAAAAACACACAATAAGTTCATAAAGTAGGCACTAGGCAAAACCACTCATACATCCTTGTATGCTTCTCTTGGCTTGTCCATTTGGCCCTGTGCCATTTTATTTTCTGATATGCTAAAATATCAGAAAGGAGGGTGCTGCAGAAAACTTGTTCTCCCCTGCAATCTAGCCTTCACCCTTCCAGAAAGCCCAGTAATAGTAGTAGCACCGCAAGAGAAAACAAAACACGTACCTACTTAAGAGTTTCAAACAAAGAAACAGATGGTTTGTATTATTGACTCGGCCTCTCTGGGCATTTGAGTCAATAAATATTTTTCTGGTTTATTAGAGCAAATTAAGGAGAGGTTTTAAAAGTGTGCCTTCTGGTCTGTATCTATTTGGTTTTCCTTTTTATCAGCTCCCTTTTCTGGTGTATATAGGCAAAAATACATACTTGAGAAAAATATTTTTGAACAAACAATGCCATATAGAGATGCTTTGCTTGTATTAACACAGCAAACAGGCCGGGCGCGGTGGCTCACGCCTGTAATCCTAGCACTCTGGGAGGCCAAGGTGGGCGGATCGTTTGAGCTCAGGAGTTCGAGACCAGCCTGAGCAAGAGCGAGACCCCATCTCTACTAAAAATAGAAAGAAATTATATGGACAGCTAAAAATATATATAGAAAAAATTAGCCGGGCATGGTGGTGCATGCCTGTAGTCCCAGCTACTCGGGAGGCTGAGACAGGAGGATCGCTTGAGCTCAGGAGTTTGAGGTTGCTGTGAGCTAGGCTGATGCCACGGCACTCACTCTAGCCTGGGCAACAGAGTGAGACTCTGTCTCAAAAAAAAAAAAAAAAAAAAAAAACAAAAAAAAACACAGCAAACAAAAACCAAAAAGAATATGAGAGGCTACTGCCAACAGATGAGTTACTCTTGGCACATACTCGTGTGTGTTCCTCAGCTTTCTGGTAAGCATTATCATTTCCATGAATTCCCCAGTGCTTCCACCACTGTCCTGACTTAATTAATTCTCATGATAGCCTCAGAAAAGATTAAAGGTATCTGAGATTCCTGAAGTCCAGACAAGGAAGAGATAAAAAGAAATATGGTAAATAGATCCTTTAGGAATTGGTTTACTCATTATATTCCTTTGTTTCAGATTCCAATAAAGGAAATCCAGTACTGTTTTTCTGCCCAAAGGAGAACTTTCAATATGAAAATGCAATGTCAACTTCCACAGTGAACTTGAGAAGAACAGATCAAATTTTAGGCATTGGCTAGAGGAGAGAAGAGACTTGTCCCCGTTTTCAGTAAGACTCAGAAAGATTTTGTTAGTTTTGTGAAAGAAAAAGGTAGTAGCAGGGAAAAAAAAAAAAAAAAGATAGTGGCTGCATTCTGGAGACAAAGCATATGAAAACCAGAAAAGTTAAATGATTTTTACAAAGAACTGCATCCAGATGTTGGAACCATGGATTAATAGCAATTCATCTAGTAAAAATACTTTGTATTTTCAGGAAAATCATCTTGGGAAAAACACTTAGGAATTTTAATAGAGCACAATCTCCCTCCAAACCAAAAGTGTAAATTGGCAGCTGAATGATTGAATGCTAAGGAATACATACAGGTATACATACATAAATATGTAAATGCAGCAATGCAGTCTCCATCTGTCGGAATAGAAGCAGGGCATACAGACAAAGGAAGTCCACTGTACTCTGTCCTAGAGATGTCTGAGGCTGGAACCAGAGTGTTTGATACTGGGCTCCACGTTTTAAATGAGCTTGTGGCAGGATAGAAATAGTTAAAGAAACTGGGGACTTCTAGCCTGAAGGAAAGAAAACTCCAGGCAATTACAGCTGGTTCTTAGGAGGAGACTTTTGTTTCTTGTGTAAAGATCAGGAAAAAAAACTAGTGGGTGGAAAAACATGTAAGCAAATTTGTGTTCTAATAAATAAAGCCTGTTCAAAAATGCTGAACTCCACTCCTCATCATTAGACGAGGTTAGGAGGACGTGGAGTAGGAATGTTATAGAAGGTATTTTTCTTTGGAGAGAAGGCTGGATGAAATGTCCTTGAGGTCTTTCCAACCCCGAGATTCTATAATGTGGGAAGTCCTATGAAACAATAAAGACTGCTTCTCTCCTCTCTGGAAAACTTGCTCCCGAGGGCTGTTGCTTTGGTTTCTCCCTCATTTGTCCCTCTGTTAATAACTAGGGAAAACTTAATTGACAAGCCTTACCTACTTTTGAAGAGTTACAGACACTGGCTGACACATCTGAAAATATCCCCTTCAGGCCTCCAAAAGTCTCCACGAAGAAGTACTTGTCACTTGATCCTGCCATGGCCAACAGCTCCACGGGATTGGCGCCAGCAATCCCCACGGCCAGGACGAGAATGCCTTTGTCCCGCAAGGCCTTCGCTGTGGCATTGAGTTTATCCGCATCGTGAGATTCCCCATCGGTGATCACGATGAGGACTTGGGGGACCCCCTTGTGCAGGCGGCTGCCCCGGGCTTCGGTGAACATGTGGTCTGAGAAGCCTAGTGCCTCAGCAGTGTAAGTGTTGCCCCCCATGGGCTGGTCGTTCTGGAGCACTGAAATCACCTCCAATTTTGTGCCAAGGTCATCCAGATAGAACAGCACCTCTGGGTCATCAGCGTACTTCAGGGCCCCAAACCGGACCTGATTCTTGCCAACATCGGCTTTTTTCACTAAGCCAGTCATAAACTCCTTCATGATATTATACTCATCAAAGTCAATGCTGCCAGAACTATCGATTACAAACACGACATCCAAAACTTCAATCCGCTTGCATTCTGAAAGAGGAAGAGAAAGGAAAACCATATGAGATTAGCTTTGGACAGCATGGGAGATCTCCCAACCTTTTAGTTTTTTTTAATTGCTGGTGTTTTCTCTCCATGGGCTCAGGCTGTATATTAGAATGTCAAGTCCCTGGATAACAAAGACAACACACGTACATTTGTGCCACCAGTACATAGTTATACTCAGGTGAGCTTTCAGGACAAGGCATATGTGAAGTGAAATCTACTGCAGGGAGTGAGAGGGGGCAGAGTGACAATCGCAACATCATCAGAAATAAAATTTCAAAAACCTTTAGACCAAAAAAAAAAAAAAAGTCACACAATTCTGTATAAATTTCCCCATTAAAATGGTTCCTTCAACATGTGCTTTCATTTATACAAATTTAAAATTTGTCCTTTTTTTAAGCCACAGGGATCTTGAGATTTTATTCTGAAAATAAACCTTGGGGAAATAACCAAATGCAAATGAATTTGGCAACACTGTATATTTTTTTCATGGTTTTATGATGGCCGACTTTTCAAGGTTACATTTTCTCCCTTTTTGGCTTTTCTGAAACATTATCTATTTTCGTTACTAGGCCTCATCATAGAAATAAGCCCATTTCTCACTTGGCCCAACTAAACTGCTCTTGGCTTGACGTTCCTATTAACTTTTTAAACGTGAGGTCAACACACCATGGCAAAACCCAATTAATATTTAATCCACGTGCAGCATGTTCCCTGTAACGGCGCAGTGTTCCAAACTCCAACTCATCTATTCTGGAGAAGTGGAATTGGAAGACGGCTCGTTATTTAGTCCATATGTAGCACATTCTCTCTACAGGCCTTAGGATGGTACGATCCAAACGTTAACTCATCCATTCTTGAGAAATGGAATTGTGAGAAAGTACCCCCCTCCTCAGAGGCTCACAGAATTTCCTTCTTTAGCCAGCCAGTTGCTGGCTATGTGAGGGTTGTTGAAATCCCCAGCGCCAATGCGCTTACCCCACAGGAGGCCATGTGTAAGGGCCATAAACCAAATTCCCAAGAAGAGCTGGCTCCACTAAAGAAGGAGCCATGTCCCTCTGGCCTTCAGCTGCCTGCAAAGCCTGCTTGGATTACTCCAGGGACTGGGGAGAGATTGCTCAGTGTTAGAATCCTTCAAAGAGTTCATATTTGGTCTGGGTGGAATTCCCAGGCAATATGGACCAGGTGTGCTCCTTTTTCTACAAAACACAGACCATGATCACCAAACCTTCCAGTGGAATTGTAACAGAACTGTTACTCGAATAAGAAAACAATGGTCCTCTTCTCCTTTAAAACTCCTTTAAGATCCCTCTCCTTCACAGAGCCTTTTCGGAATGCCTCTTCATTCAGCCCCATGGGTCACAGCATAAATCGGCCCCTTATATCTGCTAAGCTTTTGTTTGATCACTTCCATTACTCTGCAGTTTCATGGGAAGAGGGTGGGGACTATGCCCTTTGCTTCCTTTGAAGAATCCCTTGCTCAAGGTCCCTATTACATTCCTCCTTTCCTTTATAAAATTTAATAAATATCAAAATGTTTTTACAGATGTTATCTCATTTGATACAAGTATTGGTCTTCAGAAATTGCAAAAATAAACCCCATATATAGCAGAGGGCTAGGCCAAAGGGGAGCCACCTGTCCCAGGCTATGCCCCTGGGCCTGCCTCAGCAGCCCTCACACAGCCCAGTGAGGCAGGACACACAGGCTGGGCCCCTTGCGTCAGTGTAGGACCAACTCAGTGGTGTGATTCACGCTCTAGAGCTCCCCATGGGAGCAGGCTGAAATGAGACTCCAGCCAGGATGACCTCCTCGCTCAGTTCCTACCCATGCCCTGGCCTGCTTTTCCTACTCCCTTCTGACAACAGCTCCTCTATAAACCACTTCCCACAAGAACCACTGACCTGCTTCTAGGGATCTGATCTAAGACCTGGTATGACACTACTTTTCTTAAATGGAAGATCCATCACCCTAGTGCTATTTGCCTACAAATGGGAATGAGTCTAGGTGAACAGAATCCTTCCTTGCTGTCTAATTCAACAGGCCAAAACCACTAAGATAAACATTTTACTTAAAACAAAAAGTTTACAATGTTTGAATAGAACTGTACTTAATTCAAGAAATAATGATTAACAAAGACATCTGGTATTTGGATAGTCCTGCTAGTGAATATGCCCATGCTTACCTTCACGGGGACTGCATATTCCAAAAACAAGATCATCTTCAATGTGCTGCAGAATGTCAAAATTCTCAACATAAAAAACCATCTCAGGCCTCCCGCTGATCTCCTCGAGCTGAGTGACATTGGATCTAAACACTCCCACAGAGTAGATAATTATGCCTTCTTGCCGAAGAGCTACTGCTGGGTCCTTTACTATGTCCTGAGCTTCGCCATCCGTGATGAGGATGAGAAACTTCCTGACATTGGGCCGGGCCCCCTTGCTGGGGCTGAAGTACTGAGACACAAAGGTCAGGGCACTCCCAGTCAAGGTGGTTTCTCCAATGTGAGCCATTTGGTCTATCGCATTTGAAATGTCACTTTGGGATGTGAATTTGTTGAGCTGAAACTCCTCCTTATTGATGTCGCTGAATTGGACTACACCAATTTGCACCCGATCTGCCCCAATCTGAGATTTGCTCACCAGGTTTTTCATAAATGTTTTCATTTTGCTGAAGTTTTCAAGTCCTATACTGCCAGAACTGTCCACCAGAAACATGATGTCAGCTTTCATCTCTTTGCAGGCTGCATGGGAGAAATTAGGATGTTTATTCAAGTCAGCTAGATGTAAAAAATTGAATGAACAGAAAAATCCAAAACACAAATAATTTTATACTGAAGTTAAGTGTGTGCTTGATAAGGATTGTTAGTAGGCAAATAATGCATTGAAGGCAATAAAAGTGAGAGTATTCTGTTATTTAGTAATTTGCTAAAATACATTAATATACCTCAAGGTTTCTCAATCTCAGCACTACTGACATTTTGGGCCAAATCATTTTTATTGAGGTGGGCAGTCTGTGCATTGTGGATACTGGAGGATGTTTAGCAGTTTCCCTGACCTCCACCTGTTAGATGCCAGGAGCTCTTCCCAGTTATGACAACCAAAAATGTCTCCAGACATTGCCAAATATCCCCTGAAGGGTCAAAATCACCTCTGGTTGAAACTAGTGACATAGCTCTAAAAGATTTCATAAAAGTTTTATAAAAAAGAAATTTAAATAAACCTGAGATACTCCTAAAAGCAAACCATTTGATCATATTATACACTTGGTATCTAATAATATATCTATCCTAGTAGGGATTTCTGGGAGGAAGCTAATTAATATTTCTTAGGTAGAATTCCTCCAAATATCTTTCTTACACTTCAGATGTTAATTAGAACAACACCATAATGGGCTCTTAGCTTTGTTCTGGAGAACAAACATAGTTATACAAGTCAACAAACCTCAACTTAGAAATTTATGTTGTTTTTCTAAACCAGAAATATCAAATATTGCCAGGAAAGCAATCTATGAGCTGAAGTCAAAAGACAAAACCACCACTTGTCTCACCTTCTTCAGCACAGATTTCTTGAACAACTTGGTTTCTTATGTCTTTCAAAGCATCGAAGTCATGCACATAGTACACTCTTTTTTCCTCTCCTGCAATTTCTCTCAGCTGTGTTTGGTTAGCCTCCTTGACTCCGATGGCATAGACACGGATGTGCTCTTCTCTCAGTCTGTCTGCAGGCTCCAAGACGCTATCCTCAGACATGCCGTTTGTCAGGACAACAAGATGACACGGCACTTTGTTTCCTCGCTGCTTCTTTGCTTTTCGTAACAGACTCAGTGTGAAATTCAGGGCTGCGCCTGTGTTTGTATTTCCCCCCATCTGCCTGATGTTCTCAATGGCCCTTCCCAAATCATGCTTGTTTGAGTATTTATTGATCTCAAATTCCAAGTCCCAGCTGTCGGCATACTGAACGGCCCCGACCCTCACCTTGTGGGGACCGATGTTGAACATGCCTACCACTTCTGACAGGAAGGTCTTCATTTCCTGGAAATCTGTGGGCTGGGTGCTCCCTGAGCCATCAATGAGCAGATAGATGTCAGCTTCCTCAGTGTCCACACAACCTATAATGGAACCAAAAAGTTGAATGTGGCATTTGGGGCAACTGTGAAGAAGAAATGGCAGCAGATGGAAGAACAACAAATATGAACCTCTTCAGACAGAAAAATGGAAAACAGCTTCTGGGCTTAAAAGACATTATTTACTAGCTTAAAATGGGCAAATCTTAGCATCAGTTGGGCCAAATGAATTGTTTCTGACAGTTTAAGATTATCACCCTAATTCTCTGCCATGAAACAGGGTAAATCTGGATATAGTAAAAGATCAGCAAATCTTGAAGCTGCTTTTTACAAGTCACTTTTCCCATCAGTAAATAATTGCTTAGTAAATAGGTGGTGTGTTGGGAAATGGAGAAGGCATTTGATTGGACATGGCAGACATATGAATTCTCTTTCTTGAAATCCTGAACAAATTATTTACCCCTCACTTACTACTCCTCATCAATTAAGTAAACTAGAGATACTGGTGAGCTTATGTATGTAATACAATGACACTTTTATAGTAAATATGCTATAAATATTTGTTGAAGAATGTATACATATATATGTATGGCTCTACATAAAAATATTTACATAGCACACATGTGCATATACGAGATGTATAAAATACATGGCCTCTCTCTCTCTCTCTTTAAACTCGCAGATGTTAGAATGGTACTTTGCAACAAGTTACGTAATTACCTTGTCCTCCATCCAAATCATATTTCCTGTTTTTATTCTCTAAATTGGAATTTGAGGATGAGGGAAGAGGAGAAGGAAAAGTTAAAAAGAGAATTAAAAAAAAAAAAGAAAGGAAATATCAGGAATGTGGGTGGCAAAGGAGCGAATGAAAAAGATAAGGGAGAAAAATAGCAAAGGAAGGTATCCTGGGGCCTGCATGGGTAACGAAGCCCATTGGAGCTGCACAAAGGAAGTCAAAGGGAAATCCCTTTCCCCATGCCAACACCTCAATAGCTTTTTATCCCCCCAAATCGGACTTCATATTATCAAGCTAAAGTAAAAAATTAGAAACTTATTCTTCCCACCCATATCCTACCCCACCAATCTCTTTTGCATATATAATGTTCAAAAGACAAAAAAAAGACAAGGAAAAAAGAATATTAATAATCCTTTTCTCAGTAAAAGACTTTACCAGATTTGAGTGTTTCAGTCCGTTCTGAAAGGACAGAGACCATGTGTGTTATTTGGTTCCGCAGCTTCTTCAGAAAGGTCTGGTTGTGGGCTGCCAGGTCAGAGAAGGTCTTCAGTTTGGAGACATATTGCTCAGGCGGGTGAGATGCCATCTTTTCCAACTGGGTGTCACTAGCCCCCTCTATGCCCAAGGTGAAGATGGTCACGCCCTCGCGCCGGAGGTTAAGGGCTGCCTTAGTCACATTGTCTTCCGAAGCTCTGTGGGTCACCAGCACTGCAATCTGAGGCACCCCCTGATTCTTCCGACTGCCATTCTGTGCTCTGAAGACTTCCTTCTTGATCTTTCTGATGGCAGCTCCAGTGTAGGCCTCCCCAGCCTGGGGAGAGAGGTTCTGTATATTCTGGATAAGCTCCGATTTGTTTATGCCCATGCTCAGTGAATTTATCACCTTCGTCTCATTGCTGTAGGCCACAAGGCCAACCCTCATGCAATTTTCCTTTATGTCAAGGGCAGATACAGTTTCTTCTAGGAATTCTTTAAGGTAGTCAAAGTTCTCCTGGCTTCCATTGATAGACACATCGAACAGGAACACAACATCGGCCACAGAAGGGCCTTGGCAAACTGTGGGCAAAGAATGAACAATTTTAGTTGGAGATTTAGCATCTCTGCTCAGCACTAGAAGGCATGAAGAACATACACTGGAGCTCAGTTATGCACCGAAAGAAAGAAAGGAGATACATAAAATAATTATGAACCTGAGATCAGTGGGATCTAGGTTCAAATACTAGATCTTAGCTAAACTCCCAGCTTCAATATCCTCATCTATAAAATGGAGATAATAATATTTCTTTCATAGAGCTGGTATGGGGATTAAATTACGTAATACATTTAGCATGGGGCCTGGTACATAAGATTCACTCAATGAACAAGAGCTACTGCTATATATTAAAATCATTTAATCATCATGTTATAATCAGTAGCTATAGTCCAAACATTCCTAAGGAATGGTGATAAAATAGCAATTGCACTTTCAATTATTCTACTGGGAAAAGATGCTAGTAGTAAGGATCCATATTTTCATAAATTATTTAATACCACAAGAAAAGCATTCTCTATTACCATTATATACATCATCTCATTCAAACTGATTTAACCAGGAATAACATGAGTTTCCTACATTACTTATCTGGACATGTATACTTCCAAAAAACTGTTTTTTTACTAGATATCCCCTGCCCCTCACTTGAATGATGTTCATAAACTCTTGGCCATTCCTGTTACTAGAGTATTACAAGAGGACGGAACAGGACAGCAGGTTGGCCGTGAAGCAGAACATAGGGAAGCTAATTCAGGACAGAGCAGCAGGGAGAGAGGCCGTGCAGGGCTGAAACTACATGGCTGGGGAATCAGCAGCCTGGACCCTGGGCCAGGCATGTCACACACAAGGATACCTGCAAGATCTTCTCTGCAGAAAAGGGGGTTTGGATTATTGACAGTTGTTTCTAGCTCTAACATGCTATGATTATGTTATGTGGCTTCAACAGTCAAGGATTTCTTTAGAAGCAAACTTACCTTTTAAAGGAACAGGTAATAAAACTACATATCAACTAAAGCCCAGCAAGAAGGCGTCCCCCCGAGTTTTAAGAAGTCTGTGAATAACATGCAACATGGATAAGTGAAATGTGGAAAACCAAGGCTTCTGGTGTTCACTGGATTTTTCAAATGGCCATAATCACTGGACCCTCTTGAACATACATACATAGAACATCTGAAAATACAGCCTATTTGGGGGGACAGGGATGTTCATAGAGTTTCAATCCCCATGTTGATTTTTCAAAAGCATTTGATCACCATTCTTATACGTGCATTCTAAGCCTACCTTCTACAATGATATCATCGACTGCTGCTTCCTTGTACTTTGTTACATCCTTGATGATCTGCGTCATGTTTTGGGAAAACATGCTGAGGTCTCTGACTGTCCGAAGGTTGAAATGAAACTGGGACGTGGCCATAGACTTCAGGTTTTCCTCAGATGCTTTCTGCATCCCCACAGAGATGATTTTCACCCCATCTTTCCGCAGGGCCTCCGAAGCCTCTTCCACGTCATCCTCAGACTCGGCCGAAGCCAGAACCACCAAAATAGGGGGAAACTGCTTCTTGTCTCTCCCGTTTGTGGGTGCAGAGAAGTAAGTCCTGTGAGCCTCCTGGAGAGCGTGTCCTATCCTCAAGGACCCGCCGATGAACCCAAAGTTCTTCTTGAGGTGGTTCAACATGGGGTTCCTGTTCCGGAAGGTGCTCAGCTGGAATTCGCTGTGGAGCTTGTCGCTGTACTGGGCCAGGGCCACTCGGTATTTGTCGGCCTCTATGGGGAGACTGCTGATCATTTTGGTGATGAACACTTTCACAAACGGGAAGGCCTTAATTCCCAGGTGATCAGAGCTGTCCACCAGAAACACCACATCTGCATACTCAGGGCCTACAGAGCCACAAACATACAGATAAACAAAGCAAATTAAAAATTTACTGCCATATTTAATGCCAAATATAAGGGGGAGGGAAGTACTTTCCTCTTTATTTTTTTAATACCTTTCCAATGAACTGAAAGTAATAATCTGAAACTGCACATTCTCTCAAGAAAAAGTAATATTTGTTTCTTGGGATAAGTCTCTTATGTAACCTCTTGTTTGAAGATCCCAAAATTAAGCATCACTTTTTCAAGGAATTAGTTAATTAGAAGAAGAAACCATAGGTTTTTGTACCTTTTGTGGATAATTTCCCCTTACACTGTTTTGCTCTCAGAATTTGTCCTCAATTTATATCAACAGGACAAAAATTTTAATCAAGAACCAAACTCCTTCAAATTGGTTTGAATGATGAAATCTGAAAGACAGCCTTTCATTCTCATTTGAGGATTGCAACAGGTGATCTGATTACCTTATGGGCATATTAGTTTTATATTCCAATTTGTCAAACTGATGAAGTTTAAAAAATACCTATAAGTCATAAAAATAGAGAATTGCTTTAAAATTATTTGTAATATTTTTTGATAAATCATGAGTAACATTATAATTGGTGAATTTATTCTCACATATGCAAAATGTGATGGCACCAATATATCTTGGACTAGAAAAGGAATTACAGTTTTAGTTTCTATTAAAAATATAAGTTTTATATAGGACTATGATATTTTACTAAACTTTTAAAGTTTCATTCAATGCTACATTCAACACTAGGTATCTGGAATTTTATTTTTACATGACAGAGACTCCCTGGATTCAAATATTAAATGTTGATTACTAGTGGTCTGGTGGCTTGGATTCAGAGCTCTCACTGTCTTAGCACAAAACCCATTTCTAGGGAAGGGAAGGAAGTATGTGTGGTACATGTTTAAGAAAATACAGTGTAAAATACAGTGCAATTGAACAAGTAATAAAAACCTGGACTTTGCCATCAGCTAATTCTGTGAGCTCTGTCAAGCCATTTAATATACTTTGGCCTTAGTTCCCTCTGCTATAAAATTAGGAGATTCAACTAGAAAATATGTAAGATACCTCCTCAACTTTGAGATTCTTGTTATCTGAAATGGTTACTAGATACATTCTAATAAGATTGAAAATAATGTCAATCTTTTCCTTTTTGCCATTGCTAGGAAGCCAGCTTTGGCACTCCGTGTGCTATTTCATTCTTTTTACACCAGTCTGATCAAGGCAAAGTAGATAAAATAATTTTTTCTTATCCTTTAAATAACTTAATTCCAACCAATCTGAGATTCCTTTCATGATCACACAGCCAGCAGCATCTCAGGGGAAGAAATAAATGAGGGTGAATCAATACCTTCCTCCAAGGCTGGGACCCCAATGAGGGCTGTCAGGTGAGCCCTGCCCAGGACTGCTTGACTTGTGACCAACAGTGACCTCTCTCTATTTACAAACAAAGTCCCATATCTTGTGTGGGGAAAGGAAATATAGATGACTGGCACAGGAGGTGGAGCTGGGTTCTGATGAGGTCCATCACTATGTCTCAACCATGAAATGACTGGGGAAAAAACCACTGCCTCTCCTTAAAAAGGTTAAGGCCCAGTGAGACATCAAAGGAAGATGTTTGCAGGGCACAGTCTAGCTTATCTCTTCACAAAACTTGCTTCCAAGGTCAGAGTCCTTGAGGAAGCTATAAAAGCCAATGCAAGTGGCCCTGGATATGAACTGACTGGCACAAGAACCAGTTATTTAAGAGGTGGTAGAGGTGGTGAAGGGTGGCCCAGTATGTGGACTTTAAGTCCATTGGACATAGATTTCTGGCAGACAGTAAACCATGATACAGAGCTTTCTCCTCACGGTGAAAACACTTTCTTTACAATAAGCAGACAGTTAAATTGTAACAAAATCTGGACATTTAATAAAGACAATCTTTTGGCACAAATGAATTAGGAAGAGACATTCCAAATTTTCCAGGCCCAAACCTAGTATTAACAGAATTTTAATGCAAACTCCTAGAAGACCTAAAACACATTGAAATTAAGGTTAAAATGGCAGCTCTCATATCTTTCTATCATTAACAAGGAATAAAGTCCAGAAACAAATGATGTTCAAAGCAGCACAGGACAACCACAAAAAGAAATTGAACTACTACCGCCACCCTCATTACTATCAAAATCAAAACAAAGTGAAATGAAACTCTAAACATTTAAGTAGATCAAGCTTATATATTATCTATTTTCTATGACGAAAATTAAGGAAAAATATTCTTTCCATTTTTTTTTCTTACCAGGATCTTTATTCACAGAAACACGGGAACAAATTATTATAAGGAAAAAAATCAGTAGCATTTTCATATTATGACCTGAAAAATCTCCAACTTGAAATCTGGAAGGCAAAAATAGGAATATAAAATATAAAAATATAAACATCTAATATCACACAAATAAGAGCACATAAAATTATATAATAAATTGGGAGCAACAGGGGACAAGGAATTTTTGAGGTTCACTGACCTTCTAATCTGTGAAGTGCCTTGGAGAAAAAATGAACCATCAACATTTACAGAGTCATGAGAGTTTTTCTGTTGCCCAGACCCTGTAGAAACATGAAATTTTGGACAGTCAATAGAGGTAGCCAGATGCATTTTAGTTCTAACAATATATGTTCCAATGAATCATTTCCCCGTACCCTAATGCCATCCTCGGTCTACTCATTGCCTAGACAATTCAGAGTTTACAGTTGGGACACAGGCTAAGATCTGTATTGTAATCTCTCCATCATGAACACGTAGCTGTGTTTCATCTTTGAATAATAATTATTTCTAGGCCAGGCATGGTAAACTCATGCCTGTAATACCAGGTGTTTGGGAGGCCAAGGTGGGAGGATCACTTGAGGCCAGGAAGTCAAGACCAGCCTGAGCAACATGGTGAGACTCTGTTTCTACAAAAAAATAATTTAAAAAATTATCTGGGTGTAGTGGCACATGCCTGTGGTCCCACCTACTTGGGAGACTGAGGCAGGAGGATCCCTTGAGCCCAGGAGTTTGAGGTTGCAGTGAGCTGTGATGATGCCACTGCACTCTGGCCTGGGTGACAGAGCACTACCCTGTCTCTAAAAAAAAAAAAAAAAAAAAAATACAGTTTTTTAGATGTGGCCAATGTTTCATGTTTTTTCCTCTTCCTTCCTAACTAGGAAGGTAACTATTTTCTTTTATCCTTAAACTTGAGAGAAGATATAAAAACACTAGCAGTGACTCCCCATGTCCCATATGATGTCTTGTTCCTCAGAATGAGCAGCTCAATTTATGCCATCTTATTTCCAACAACCTAGAACTCTATGAGGCAAGGGTTTTCCAACTTTGGTTTGGCCTAAAGCATTCTTAGCCACCTTGAAATGTTCATTTCATGGGATGACGCAGGATATTAAAGATATTGAGAATAAATATTTTAATGAAGCAGGTTGGGCTCATTCATTCACTCATTTATCCATTGAAAAAAATGAATTGATTCATTTTCCAATCCATTAATAAACTAGTGTCTCTGTCTCCTGCTCGACTGCTACGCAGACATGTATCTGCAACACTGTATATGACTATCCCACTCTACACCAGGTAGGCTCCGAGTGCTCAGTATTTAACCTCTTCAGAAAAGGGAACATTTGTCAAGAGAAAGTCCATCCCTATTTCTTTCATTGTCATCCTGAAGTTTTGTGACTTGGAACTCTGTTCTAGTCCTTCACAAGTCTAGATGATATAAACTTTTCAGGCTGTAAGTCAATTTATCAGTCCTACTGAAATCAATAATCAGTGAGCTGGAAGGGGCTCCTAAGAGATTATTTCTAGAGCAATCCTTCCATTTAGAGTAACTAAGCCCCAAAGTGAAAACCAAGTCATAGCATCTGTACAAATTTTTCATTAATGTGTATAATAAATAATAAATTCTACCATTCAATAAGCCTTTGCTATGTGCTGTCTCCTGTGCTAACAGCTTTACATTTGTTCTCTTGTTTGATATTGATAATGACCCTAGTAGCAGCTACTATTACTGTTCTTATTTTGTAGATAAGGAAACAGATTCATAAAGGGGAAGGTCACGCTGGTAAAACGGGCCACAGTTGAGACCAGAACCCATGTCCGTCTCACTCCAAACCTGTCATTTAAAACTCAGTCACCCTGCATCTCAAACTCAATGTTATGAGCACAGTGTCTCCTAGTCTCTTCATTCTGTGTCTTCTTAAGTATGAAGGACTATGGGTACTTGTTTTCATACCTTTTTATTTTTGCTTTTCAAAACCAGGGCTTTATGCTATTCTTTTCTTTTCTGTTTACATTATGAGCTTTATAAATTAGGACAGTCCTTAGGAGTTATGAGAGATAAAAGAAAAAAGAAAAAAACACTTTGAGAAGAGTCCATAGGATCAATGTCAGAGGTTTCACAGTCAAAATGGGAAGAATACAGTACTGAATGAAGGTCAAATACCTAGATAGGGAAGAAAGGATTAGTTAAGGCCACAACAGTCCCAAAGTAGCACATGGCATCGGAAAATTTCCCCACACAGATGGTCAATACCACTGGTACTTTAGAAGTTAATTTCTCTGGGTTAGTATCTTGCAGAACAATTTTCTTGCAGTCTTTCAGTGAATTCAAAGTCTGGCATGCTGTAAGGCTACAATGTTGAAGCCCAGTGAAAATTCTCTTGAGGTGCTTGCGTGCCCTACTTTGTGTGTGTGTAGGGGGTGTGGTAAGTTCATGCCTGGGAGGCAGGAAGAATGGGCTCCTTTGTGCCACATCAAAACATGGATGAAGAGCCTATAATCTGCATGCTGTTCTATTACCAAATATGACCAGGATTTTCATACAAATATTTGATCACCTGAAGACATGTGAGGGGAGAATGGAGGAGAAGTTTAAAGTAATCAACATAAAATTAAAATTCACAGTAAGCTCCATCTTAACATAACAACAGTGAGATTGATTGCCTCTCATTACGGAAACACTCTTAAAAATACACGTCCCTATAATCTGAATTTTGTTGCATTCCATTCATTCTGAATCAAAAAAGCTAAGGCCAATACATCTCTTTTGGAAGTTATATGCTATAAACGCCTTTTTAAAAATCTGGATCTCTGTAAACTAGAATGTTTCTAATTTAAACTACAGCTGCAAAAGAAACACAGCCACCCAAGCCTTGGCTTCAAACCCAGAATGTTTAGAGCTTGTACAATACCTCTCTTGAGGCTACTAAGAACCAAGAGTTTCAGAAAGACTTCTGCCCCATTCACAATCCAGGTCATGTCTTTGAAAAAAAGTTAGTAGCCCAGAAGGAACACAAAAGAAACTTCAGTAAAATTAAGATAAATGTCATTTCTTTCCTTTAAAAATGAAACATGCAGGATACATTATTTCTACGTACTGATTTTATTTTTCTTCAGAAACAAGAATATTATCAGCTGCTTCACTGTAGGAAACAGCACTGGGTCTTTGCCACAGTAGTAAAGATAAATGGTTGTTTGCTTATTTAACCCCTGATGTCTTTGTTATTTCCCTTCCTCCAGCCATTTTATTCAGATGTCAAAAGGCAGAAAGAAAAATATTCAAACTGAGACTTAAGGTCATATTAAAATGCTGTAGTAGAAACCCCGGACACAAAATAGGCACAAAAAACAATGATCAGTGATGGTATGGAAAACAAAATACACAAGCACTTGTGGTGTAAACAAATTGCATGGTTTTCACTTTCCCCCAGTTGCATTTTCTGGAATCACAAAAAGCAGCTTTATATGTTGATCGTATTTGAACAAGGTCATGCAGATGACCTTGCCACTTTGCAAAATGAACACACTTCTGTGTTGAGGCGGCACTTGGCTGAGTAGAAAGAGCACAGGCAATAAAGTCTCATGACTTGGGTTCCACTCTATTTCTAAACTGCTGTGTGATCTTAGCTGATACCTACCTCCTCACTTTCCTAGGTTCCTAATCTGAAGCACAACAGGTTACAATCTAAGGCCAAGCAACTCCACACTCTAACAGTTCTTTGATCTGACAAATACAACTAAAAGAAAAAAAATATGAACTATTAAGCTAAGAGCACATTTGAACATTGAGCTTAAAGCTTAGCAAACTAGGAGTAGAAGGAAACATACTTAATCTAACAAATGATATACTTTAAAAATCTACAGTATATATCATCCTAATGGGGAAATATTAAAAGTATGCTCTTTAAAGTGAGAAACTCCTAGTTTCTAATAAAATTAAAGCCACAAAGATTAAAAAAAAAGAACAAGAATAAAATTGCCATTGATTGCAAGTGACATGATTGCTTACATCTATAGACAAATCATTAAATAATAGGGAGAGTATTCAAGGTGTCCTCATGTAACATCAAGATACAAGTCAATTACATTCCCATATAGCCTCAATATACAACCAGAAAATGCAAGTCTTTTAGAAGAATCAAGTTAAAATTATGTCCACATATCAAATACCAAAAAGTGAACTTTAAAATGTGGCCAAAGGAATGGGAACAGAGAGTCCAGAGATACTCATGCATAGGTGTCATGGTAGATCAGTGGGAGGAAAATGGTTATTCACGTGTAAACAGGTGAAACTGGATCTCTACGATTTATGTACACACAGACAAGTCAATTACAGATGGATAAATATTAAATATTCAAAGCAAAACTTTAAAATATTGGGGAAAAAACATAGATGGATATGTTTCTGATCTTGGGTGGGGGCAGGGAAGAGTTTTATATATAGAAGTGCTAAAAAGTTTAAATTTTACTATATTAAAATTAGAAATTTGTATCCAAATTTCCTTAAAGAAAGTAGAAAGTCAGGTTACATGTTGGAAAAAGAGTCACAATACTGACAAAGGATTGGCATAAAAAATATATAACTGTTTATAGAATTTCTAGAACTCAAAAGAAAATTGACAAAAAACCAAGAACAGGTATTTTATAGAACCTAAAACATCTATGGGCACTAAACATATGAAGAAATACTCAAACTCATTTGTGATGAGGGAAATACAAATCAAGATTATGCTGAGATATTGTTATACATCCATTCAACTGGCAAAAATTTAAAAATATGACAAAATCAAGTATTTAGAGGATGAAAATAAATAGGATTATAAAGGCATTGTTAGTGGGAGTATAAAATGGTACCATCACTCTGGAAAACAGTTTGGCACTATCTTATAAAATTGAACATTCTCATGACCCCGTGATTCTACTCCTAGGAATCTCTTGCACAAATATGCCAGGAGAATGTGTTTAAAAATTTTCAGAGCAGAACTGATTGTAGGCCAGGCGTGGTGGCTCACGCCTGTAATCCTAGCACTCTGGGAGGCCGAGGTGGGAGGATCGCTCGAGGTCAGAAGTTCGAGACCAGCCTGAGCAAGAGTGAGACCCTGTCTCTACTAAAAAATAGAAACAAATTATCTGGCCAACTAAAAATATATATAGAAAAAATTAGCCATGCATGGTGGCGCATGCCTGTAGTCCCAGCTACTTGAGAGGCTGAGGCAGAAGGATCACTTAAGCCCAGGAGTTTGAGGTTGCTATGAGTGAGGCTGATGCCATGGCACTCACTCTAGCCCAGGCAACAGAGCGAGACTCTGTCTCAAAAAAAAAAAAAAAAAAAAAAAAATTAAAAAAAAAAAAAAGAACTGATTGTAATGGTACAAACCTGGAAACAACCCAAGAAGTTATCAATAGGAAAAATGAATAATTCAATGTAGAATTTCACAAAGAAATCTTATACATAAATCAAGTTAACACTACAGCTAGGTACAAAAATGTGAATGAATCTTAGCAACACAGAGTGTGAAAAAAAAAAGTCCCAGAAAACTACATACAGTATAATATCCTTTTTATAGCATTAAAAACAACTAAATTACATAATTTTAAAGGAATATAAATGTGATAAACTATATTTTCAAAGAGATGGTTTTCAGCCCAGCATGTAAGAAGCTTGGAAGTTATCATTCCATCCTAACAAGAAAGAAGCTGAACAAACTGAAAAATCAACCATTCTTCTTAGGTCTATTAGAGAAGTGAGGCCACAGAGCAAACCATTGTTCCTCAAATTGGAGAGATTGGCAGGCAAATACAGAGAATCAAAACTTACCAAAACAGAAATCCATGAGCTAAAGTCCCTATGTAGACCTGTGCTGGGATAGGAAAACGAACTGTAATTGATAAATTGCTGGAGGCCCAGAGTATATATGTCGGAGAGACAAAAACTCCAGGGGACCCAATCATAGAGGACCCGTTACTTTTGTGAGTTTTACCTCCTGAAGCTCTACCAGGTCCTCATGGTGAATATTGAAGGAAAATACCCTCATGCTTCTCGTATGGGAAGGGAAAAAGGAACCACTGTGAAATATGCCAGAAACATTTTGCTCTTCTTAACAAGGATTGCCTTCAGGGGAAACTAGTTAACTAGAGCCTAACCAGCTGGGGTTTTATCAGAGCCTAACTGATCTGGGGGAAGAGAAACACCTAACTCCAGCCCGCTTTAGCCTTCTACGTAGGAGAAGGGAAATACCCAACACTTCAGCCCACTCTGGCCATCCTGTCCCCTCCAAAGGGGAGTGAAGGACTAAGAAGTGTGTGTGAAGTTCATGGTCCAGAGGCGGAGGCTCTCTAAAAGACTGAGACCTACTTATAGGACTATAGAACACTTCCCCTCCCTCCACATACTATTACCACATTACTGAAGGCCTATTTACAGTAGTTCTTTTTACCCAGTACATAAAATATAGCTATCAAGAAAAAATTATGAGACATACTAAAAGGGGAAAAAAAAACACGGTTTGAAGAGACGTGGCAGCGATGTTGGAATTGTCATACCAGGAATTTAAAACAACCATGATTAATATGCTAAGGGCTCTAATGGATAAAATAGATAGCATGCAATAGCAGATGGCCTATATAAGAGAAATGGAAATTCTAAGAGAGAACCTCCCCCCTAAAAATGCCAGAGATTCAAAACACTGTAACAGAAATAATGTCTTTGATGGGCTTATAAGCAGACTGGACACATGGCTGAGGAAAGAATGTCTGAGCCTGAGGATATCAATAGAAACCTCTAAAAAGTAAAAAGAAAAAAAAAAAAGAACAGACTATCCAAGATATCCTAGAACTGTGGATCAACTGCAAAAGGTATAACATGTGCATAACAGAATAGCAGGAGAAGAAAGAGGAAGGAACAAAAGAAGTATTTGAAACAATATTGACTGAGAATTTCCCCATATTAATGTCAGACACCAAATCAAACACACAGAAAGCTCAGAGAACACCAAGCAGGATAAATGCCAAAAAAATCACACTTATACATAATATTTTCAAACCATAGAAAATCAAAGATAAAGGATAAATCCTGAAAGAAGCCAGGGGGGAAAAGAAAACCCTCAACATGAGCAAAGGTAAGAATTACATTCATCTTCTCCTCAGAACTCATGAAAGCTGAAGTGAAGTATTTAGTGTTCAGAGAATTCTGTATCTGGGGAAATTATCCTTTAAAAGTGAAAAAGATGGAACCCAGAAGACACAATAGGGAAAGAATAGTCCTTCGATAAATGGTGTTGGGGAAATGGGATATCCAAATGCAAAAGATTGAAATTGGATACTTATATCATACACAGAAATTAATTCTAAATGGATACAAGATCTAAATGTAAGCTCTGAAACCATAAAACTCCTGGAAGAAAGCAGGAAAAAACTCCTTGACATTGGACTTGAACACTGATTTTTGGATATCATACTAAAAGCTCAGGCCACAAAAGCAGAAAAATAAAATAAATGTGACTACATCAAACTAAAAGGCCTATGTTCACTCAGAACTAGGCTTCAGGAAAAAATATATACATATTATAAAAAGCTTCTCACAAAAAAGGAAACAATCAACAAAATGAAAAGGCAGCTTACAGATTCAGAGCGAACATTTGCAAACCATATATCCAATAAGGAGTTAATATCAAAAAATAAAGAAATTATATACCTCAATAGCAGACAAACAAATAACCTGATTAAAAATGGTCAAGGAACCTAAATAGAAATTTCTTCAAAGACAATATAAAAATATAAAAATGGCCAACAGGTATATGAAAAGATGCTCATCATCATTCATCACCAGGGAAATGCAAATCAAAACCACAATGAGATACCACTCGTACCTGTTAGGATGGCTATTACCAAAAAGATATAACAAGTGTTGGTAAGGGTGAGGGCAAAAGGGAACACTTGTACACTGCTGGTGGGAATGTAAATTTGTGCAGCCACTATGGAAAACAGCATCGAGGTTCCTAAAGAAATTAAAAATATTATATGACCCAGCAATCCCTCTTCTAGGTATATACCCAAATGCAACGAAATCAACACTTCATAAGGATAAGGGTATCTGCACATCCATGTTCATTGCTGCTTTATTCACAATATCCAAGATATGGAAACAACTGAAGTATCTATCAATGGATGAATGGCTAAAGAAATTGTGTGTGTGTGTGTGTGTGTGTGTGTGCGTGCATGTGTGTGTGTGTGAGAGAGAGAGAGAGATACACACGCATATATATATATATATATATATGTAAATGGAATATTACTGGCCTTAAAAAAGGAGATCCTGCCATTTGCCACAAGACGGATGAACATAGAGGACTTTGCACTAAGTGAAATGAGGCAGAAACAAAAATATTTCATCATTTTATTGATATGTGGAATCTAAAAAAGAAAGTTGAATACATAGAAATAGAGAATAAAATGGTGATTACTAAGGGGAAGGGGAAGGAAATGGAAATAGGGACATGTAGGTTGAAGGATACAAAGTTACAAATATGTAGGTTGAATAAATCCAGAGATTTAATGTACATGAGGATTACAGTTGATAATAATATACTATATTCAGGATTTTTGCTAAGAGTCAATTTTAGGTGCTCTTGCCACAAAAAGGGGTAACTTTGTAAGATGAGGAATATATTAATTTGCTTGACTATAATAACCATTTCACTATGTAAATCAAAACATCATATTGTACCCCTTAAATATGTATAATAAACAATGAAGGAGAAATAAAGCCTTTTTCAAACAAAAATTAAGGGAATTTTTGTTAGTAGACCTACCTTGTAAGAAATATTAAAAGAAGTTCCTTAGAAGGAACATGATAATGTCGGAAACTCAAATCTGCATAAAGAAAGAGCATCAGAGAAAGAATAAGTGAAAGTACAATAAAACCTTTTATTTTTCTTATTCTTAAATTTATCTAACAGCTGACAGTTTGTTCAAAATAATAGCAACAATGTATTTAATTATGTATGCTGTGTATGTGTGTATACATATATGCCTACCTATGTGTAAAATGAATGACAACAATGTTACAACACATGAGAGGGAGGAATTAGGATTATTTTGTTATTATAAAGTACTTATACTATCCATGAAGTGGTATAGTTTTATTTGAAAGTAGACTTGGATTAGTTGTAAACATATTGTAAACTCTAGGGCAATTTACTATTTTTATTAAAAATAGTAAAAAAAAAAAGTATAACAGTTATGCTAAGAAGGGAGAGAATATGTAATTATAAAATGACAATTAAAATCAGAGAAAGCAGAAAATCAATAGAAGATAAAATAGGAACAAAAAACAAGGGCATCAAATAGAAACAAGTAACAAATATGATAGATATTAGTGCAATTATATCAATAATCACTTTGAATGTCACTGGTCTAAATACACCAATTAAAAGACAGATTATCAGAGTGGATCAAAAAAACAAGACCTAACTATATGTTCTCTACAAGAAACTGACTATAAATATGAAGACACATATAGATTACTAGTAAATGGAGAAAGATGTACTATGCTAATATTCATCAAAAGCAAGCTTAAGTAGCTATGTTAATTTCAGGTAGAGCAAACTTCAAGGAAAATTATCAGGGATAAAGAATGGCATTATGTAATGAAAAAGGTGTCACTTCTTTCAGAAGACATAATAATCCTTAATACGTATGTGCCTAAAATCAGAGTGTCAAAATACATGATACAAAAACTGATAGAACTATGGAGGAGCAAAGATAAGAATTACATTCAACTTCTCCTCAGGAGTAATAAATAGATGAATCCATTAATATAGTTGGAGACTTGAATATTCCTCTATTAGAAATGGACAGATCTAGCAGTCAGAAAATCAGTAAGGACATAGTTGAACTCAACACCATCAATTAACTATATGTAATGGACACCTTTAGACTATTTTATCCAACAACAGCAGAATACACATTCTTCTCAAGCTCACATGGAACATTCACCAAGATAGACCCCATACTGGGGCATAAAATACAACTAACAAATTTAAAAGAACAGAAATCATATAATACCTGCTCTTGGGTAACGATGGAATTAAACTGAAATCAACAACAAAAAAATAGCTGGGAAAATCCCCAAATACATGGAGATTAAACAATGTACTTCTAAATAACACATGATTTAAAAAAGAAATATTAAGAGAAATTAAAAGATATTTTGAACTACATAAAAACAAAGATGCACTTATCAAAATTTGTAGGATTCAGTAAAAGCACTGCTGAGAGGGAAATTAACATTGAATTAGTATACCAGAAAGGAAGAAAGATCTAAAATCATTAAGCTTCCACCTCAGAAACAAGAAAAAAAAAAAGAAATTAAATCCAAAGTAAAGAAATAATATTAGAGGAGAAAACAAAGAAACTAATAGAAAAAAAAAATCAATAAAACCAAAAGTTTTTTTTAATTGAAAAGATCAAATTGATAAGCCTTTAGCCAGGATAATTATACTAAGAAAAAAGAGGACACAAATTAATAACGTCACAAATCTGGAGACATCACATTAGCAGACTTCAAACTATACTACAAGGCTATAGTAACCAAAATAGCATGGTATTGGCACAAAAACAGAGACCTAGACCAATGGAATAGAACAGAAAGCCCAGACATAAAACCATCCACATATGGCCAACCGATCTTTGACAAAGCAGACAGCAACATACACTGGGGAAAAGAAGCCCTGTTCAATAAATGGTGCTGGGAAAATTGGATAGCCACATGCAGGAGAATGAAACCAGATCCATATACCACTCACAAAAATTAATTCAAGATGGATAAAAGACTTAAATGTAAGGCATGAAACTCTAGAAGAAAATGTTGGAAAAACTCTTCTAGATATTGGCCTAGGCAAAGAATTTATGAAGATGACCCCAATGGCAATCACAGCAACAAAAATTAATGGAACTTTATTAAATTAAAAAGCATCAGCACAGCTGAGGAAATAATTAACAGAGCAAATAGAAGACCTACAGAATGGGAGAAAATATTCGCAAGCTGTACATCCGATAAAAGGCTAATAACTAGAATCTACAAAGAACCCAGGCAAATCAGCAACAACAACAACAACAACAACAACAAAACTCCATTAAAAATTGGGCAAAAGACACAAACAGAAGCTTTTCAAAAGAAGATAGACAAATGTCCAATAAACATATGAAAAAATGCTCAACATCATTAATGATCAGGGAAATGCAAATTAAAACCACAATGAGATATCACCTTTCCCCAGTTAGAATAGCTTTTATTAAAAAGTACAAAAACATTAGATGCTGGCATAGGTGCAGAGAAAAAGGAACACTTGTACACTGTTGGCAGGACTGCAAATTAGTACAACCTCTATGGAAAACAGTATGGAGATTCCTCGAAGAACTAAAAGTAGACCTACCATTTGATCCAGCAATCCCCCTACTGGGTATTTACCCAAAGGAAAAGAAGTCATTTTATCAAAAAGACACCCACTTGTGAATATTTATTGCCACACAATTCACAATTGCAAACATGTGGAATCAACCCAAGTGCCCATCAATTCATGGGTGGATTAACAAAATCTGGTACAGGTATACTACAGAATACTATGCAGCCATGAAGAAAGATGAATTAAGACCTTTTGTAACAATTTGGGTGGAACTAGAGGCCATTATCCTAAGTGAAGTATCAAGAATGGGAAAACACCACAAGTACTTGTTATTAAATTGGAACTAACTGATAGGTACACATATGCATATGTAAAACTAAGTGGAAATCAAGCAGCGGGGGGTGGGGGGGGGCAAAAACCTACCTAACAGGTACAATGAACACTATTTGGGTGATGGCCACACTTAGAACACTGACTCAAACATAACAAAATCAATATATGTAACCAAAAACATTTGTACCCCCATAATATTTTGAAATATTAAAAAAAAAAGAAATGAAAGGGATCACTACAGATCCCATGATATTAAAGGGTTAACAAGGAGTATTATCAACAACTCTATGCCCACAGATTTGACAACCTAGACAAAATGGGCAAATTCCTTGAAAGACATAATATGCCAAAACTCACACAAGGAAGAACTAGATAATCTGACTAAGCCTATATCTATTAAAAAAATTAAATCAATAATTGATAACCTTCAAAAAAAAAATAGAAAAAAGAAAGCACCAGACCCTGATGTGTTCACTGGTGGGTCCTACCAAACATTTGAGAAAGAAATTATATCAATTCACTACAGTCTCTTTCAGAAGATAGTAGCAGAGTTAATACTTCCTAACTATGCGACCAGCATTAACCTAATACCAAAATCCAACAAAAACATATCAAGAAAATTATAGACCAATATCTCATGAACACGGATGTGAAAATCCTCAACATAAAAATATTAGCAAATCAAATCTAACATTGTATAAAAAGAATTATCCACCACAACCAAGTGGGATTTTTTGTACATAGCCTTACATACGTAAGGCTAGTTTAATATTTAAAATCAAGTAATTTAATTCATCAAATCAACAGGCTAAAAACAGGAAAGTCGCATGACCATAGCAGTAGAGGCAGAAAAAGCATTTGACAAAATCCAACACCCATTTATGATAAAAACTCTCAATAAACTAGGAATTTTCCTCAATTTGGTAAAGAATATCTACAAAAAGTCATACTTTAATGGTAAGAAACTAGAAACTTTCTCAGTAAGATTAGGAAGAAGGAAAGTCTTCTCTTAACACTTTTCTTCAACATAATATTAATATTGGAAGTTGTAGCTAGTGAAATAGAAGAAGAAGAGGAAATAAAAGGTATACCAATTGGGAAAGAAGAAATAAAACTGTCTTTGTTCACAGATGACAATGATTGTCTATGTAGAAAATCTGAAAGAATCAACAAAAAATCTGGAATAAATGATTATCATAAGGTTGCAGGATACAGGGTTAATATGGATAAGTAAAGCACTTTCCTATATACCAGCAATAAACAATTGGAATTTGACATTAAAAACACTATAACATTTACATTAGCACCCACAAAAATGAAATACTTAACCTTAATATTGGTTTTCTCACCAATGAAGTATAATAAAATATGTACAAGATTTACATGAGAAAAACTATAAAATCTGATGAAAAAATCAAAGAAGGACTAAATAAATGGAGAGATATTTTATGTTCATGGAAAGACTCAATATTGTCAAGATGTCAGTTCTTCCCAACTTGATCTATAGATTCAATGCAATACAAATTAAAATATAAGCAAGTTATTTTCTTGATATTGGCAAATGGATTCTAAAGTTAATATGGAGTGGCAAAAGACCCAGAATAGCCAATGCAATATTGAAGAGGAAGAACAAAGTTAGAAGACTGACGCTACCTAATGCCAAGACTTTCTATAAAGCTACAGTAATAAGACATATGGTATTGGCGCGAGAATAGACAAATAAATCAGTGAAACAGAACAGTGAGCCCAGAAATAGACCCACACAAATAAGAGTCCACTGATTGGACAAAGGAGCAAAGGCAATATGATGGAGCAAATATTGTCTTTTTAAAAAATGTTGCTGGAACAATGGGACATTCATGTGCAAAAAAAATGAATGGAGACACATATCTTACAACCTTCACAAAAATTAACTCAAAATGGATCACGGACCTAAATGTAAAATGCAAAATTATAAAACTCCTAGAAGATAACATAGAAAATTTAGATGACCTTGGGTTTAGCAATGACTTTTTTGATCTAACATCAAAGACACAATCCATGAAAGAAAGAATTGATAAGCTTGACTTCATTAAAATTAAAATACTCTGCTCCGTGAAAAACAGTCGAGAAAATCAAAAGGGAAGCCAAAGACTGAAAGAAAATATTTGCAAGACATATCTGATAAAGGACTGTTTCCCAAAATATACAAAGAATTTTTAAAACTTAAGAAAACAAATGCCCAACTGAAAAATAAGCCAGACCTTGACACCCATCAAATATGCTATACATATGGCAATAAGCATATGAAAAGATGTTCTACATCATATGTCATTAGGGAAATGCAAATTAAAACAGGATACCACTATACACCTCTTAGGGTGGCCAAAATCTGACAATAGCAAGTACTGGCAAGGATGCTGAGCAACAGGAATTCTCATTCATCGCTAGTGGGAATGCAAAATGGCATAGCTATGTTGGAAGAAAGGTTGGATGTTTCTTAAAAACTAAATATATTCTTACCATAAGATCTAGCAATCATGCTCCTTGACATTCACCCAAATGAGGTGAAAACTTATGTCCAGATGAAAACCTGCTCATTGATGTTTCTAACAGCTTTATTAATAATTGCCAAAATTTGGACGCATTCAAGATGTCCAGCAGGTAAATGAATAAAGAAACAATGGTACGTGCAGACAGTGGAATATTATCCATCACTAAAAAGAAATGAGCTTTGAAGCTATGAAAATATATGGAGGAAACTTAAGTGTTTATTACTAAGTGAAAAAGTCAACCCGAAAAGGCTATATACTATATGATTATAACTATATCACACTCTGGAAAAGGTGAAATTATGAAGAAAGTAAAAAGATCAGTGGTTGCCAGAGGTTAAGGGGAGGAAAGGGGAAAAGAGCATAAAGGATCTTTAGGGCAATGAAACCACACTGATACTGAAATGGTGGATACATGCCATTATAAATTTACCTAAACCCATAGAATATACAACACTAAGAGAGAATCCTTATGTAAACCATGGATTTGGGGTGATAATGGCATACCAGTTGTAAAAATATTCCACTCTGATAGAGGGTATTGATAAAGAGGGAGGCTATGTATGTGTGGGTTGGGGAGTATAAGGGAAGTCTCTGTACCTCCACCAGCTCAATTTTGCTGTGATACTAAAACTGCTCTAAAAAAGAAGGTATATTAAAGAAAAAAAAAAAGCAAACAGAAAATAAACATAAGGTCCAGGATAGTGGTTACATAGGATGTGGGAGGCAGGGGGATGGTATTGAGAGGGAACTCATTGTAGATATGTTATTTTCATTGTCATACAGTTTTCATATCAGTAGATGTTCATGGTTTATTTTACTGTTAGCAAATAAGCAAATAAATAGAACTTCTTGCCAGGGCCCATGGATGAGAGTATGTAATGAATTGAGAGTTAGGATTAACCCAATTCTGTGTGCCTGAAATCCAATAAATGTATATAAAAGTAACCAAAAATTTTTAAACCAATACTATTGGAAGAAAGAAAAAGATGAGACAATTAAGCCAAGAGCACACTGAAAAGTTAAGAGCAGGCTTAGAACAGTCACAGGGAGAATTTGTCCCTCTGAAACGGTTATCTATAAATTGTGTACTACTGAGACAGGAAACAAGGAAGTAAGGAGTATGTTTTGACCAAAAAAACTTCCCCCAAGTCCATAACTCCTATGGCATCCTGCAGGACCCAATTAAAGAAACTCAAAGGAATAAAGTTTCAACAATGAAAAAACCGCCCTGCAGTAATCATGATCCCTGTGGTGGACACATTCAGCTCTTGACTGAAAATCTGTGAATTATTGAAATGAAGACATTACCATTTAATATAGCATCAAACAAAGTATTTATGGTAAATATGACAAAACTTTGAAGCATTTGTATACTAAAAATTGCAAAATACTTGACAGAGATTTTTTTTAAGACCTAAATATTGTTATGATGTCCATTCTCTTTGTTGATCTCTAGATTCAACTACTATACTAAAGAGAAAACTAATGAACCACAGCTATATATATGGAGGGGATCAGAACATGCCACCCCAAAATGCCACTTTGGCATAAGGATTATTTTAAGCTGAAGACAAGAAAAAGCCCCTTCTACATTGCAAAGTTGTCACTGAGCCATGGCTGCCAGCTGGGGACCACATCATCCCCTCTACCCCACAAACACACCAGAGGAAATGACAGGAGGAGTGCTAGCCAGGTAAATTCAGCAGACAGTCTCCTACAGGGCACGCCTCTCTCTCTCTTTCCCTTCTGATTGGCTGGAATGGAGACAATCAGGTGCCAAATGTTGAAGATGGCAGGCTACTCTCAAGCTCGGGGACCTGAATGACGGTGTGGACAGGGGCAGTCCTGTGAATGTGTTTATCTACCCACTTTTGTTAAACCAGTAATAATTTAATAGTGTGTACACATTGATATAAGTATACATTTTTAGGTTTATTAGCTACAGCAGCTAGTGTTACCCAAACTAATGTAGCCTCTAATACCTGTGATTGTAGGATAGCTTGTAACAGCAGGGACAGGAGAGAAATTGCGAGCAGGGCATAGGAGGCATGAAACAAACTCCTGAGGCACGAGGGGAATCACTCCACTGAAAATGACTTGGCAACCCCCAATACTGAGGTCACACCCCAATTACACTAGGATCTACCTGTAAAGCTATGTAGCCTAGTAATTAAACTCACAGGTTCTGGCATCAAACTGCTGGATTAAAATTCTGGTTCTGGAGACCACAAACTGAAGAGCTCGGCAAGTAATTTAATCACTTTGAGACTGTTTCTCATCTATAAAATGGTGTTAGTAACCACGCCTGCTTTGAGAAATTTTTGTGGGTGTTAAATGAACTGATGTGTGTAAAAGAGTTGGCATCAGCATCTGCTTTACAGTAAGTATTAAATAAATGTTAGCTATTATTAGTTTTATTCTGGTTATTGCTACCTTTATGATGACATAGTTTGTGAGTAATCTAGGAAAGGCACTAAAGAATACCCTGGAAAGGAACTTTATTTGCTCCCTCTCCTAAAATCTTTCCTGAACACATTTTCAAACCTTAACATATGTATAGGCTTGTATAACATGTGCTTAGGTAAAACCTTTTGCACCTTTCCAATTCCTTTCATAGCCATTCTCTCCCTGAATCCTGAGAGCACCCCTGTAAAGGGGATAGGAATTAGCATTCCCTCTTTATGAAGGAAACATCTGACGCTTGCCAAGTTTGAGCATTTCCTCAGGTCACAGCCAGCCTGGTGATCCGAGTCCAGCGCTTTTCCCACTATATCACGTTGCTTTTCTTGAGGCAGTGCTTTGCATGATATCCAGTTCTCTGCAGATGAAGGAATTTTATCTAATGTGTTAGAATGTACCAGATAATCTATGTTTGTAATTACTTTTTACTGGAAATTATTTAAATTGTCTTTCTCAATGAATGGGTACTAACAGCTGTGAATTTCTGCTGTTGAGAGCTGATCCCATTAAGTCTGAATAGAGGCTCTATATCTCCAAGTTGCTGTTTTTCTGAATTTGGCCAAAGATACAAGAGGCAGCTATACTGACACAATTCACAAAAGCCAACAATGACATCAACTAATTCAAAATCTGTCCAGCAACACTCAGGAGGACCAGAGAGGTAATAAAATACATTTGGTCACAGATAAAATATTTATTCATTGCAGCTAAATCAAAAGCATGCATGGCTTAGTATGGCAGGAAGTGAGAATTAGGTCTAACTGGTCCTTTTTAATATCCCAGCAGTTAAGCCCAAAGTAGACATTCAACAAATATCTAATTGTTGACCTCCTAAGTTTTAGGCTTGGAAAAGCAAAGGGTAAGTAAAGAGATTTAACATAGAGTAGCATTTTGATGCTGGCATGGATTTTTCTCCATCAGCTCAAGTATTTGGTACCTTAGAAAAACATTCTGACCTTGCATTAAGCAAACTAAGTAGAGAGTAACTCATAATATCTCCAGTTTGACTGACTATAGTGGTTGAGGTGCAGATATGTTTCTGAAATGGATAATAAGAGCTAATACACAATCTTTTTGGCACCAAGGACTGGTTTCATGGAAGACAATTTTTCCATGGATGGGGTGGGGGAGATAGTTTCAGGATGATTCAAGCATATTACATTTATTGTGCAGTCAAACCTCTCTGCTAATGATAATCTGTATTTGTAGCCGCTCCCCAGTGCTAGCATCACTGCCTCAGCCCCACCTCAGATCATCAGGCATTAGACTCTCACAAGGAGTGCACAAACTAGATCCCTCACATGCAGTTTACAGTAGGGTTCATGCTCCACCGCTGTTCTGACAGGAGGTGGAGCTTATGCGGTGATGCCAGTGATGGGGAGCAGCTGTAAACACAGAGGAAGCTTTGCTTGTTTGCCCAACGCTCACCTCCTGCTGTGCAGCCTGGTTCCCAACAGGCCACAAACTGGTACTGGTGAGTGTCCCAGGGGTCGGGAACTGCAGATGAGCACTTACTATATGCCACACATTGTTCTAGGGGCCACATGTAATTCTTTCAACAACCAATGAGTGTTAATAATTACTAGATCCATTTTACAAATGAGATTGAGTTAGAGGGTTAAGTAGCTTGCCAAAAGTCACAGAGCTATTAATTGATAGAGGTGGGATCAACTAATCAATCAAATGTGAATATAGTGTCCCCAACTGTGTTTATTTTAAGGGAAATAGGAGACCTAGAATCTAATTGCTGAGCTGTAACAAATACAGAAAATAATTAAAGAATATAAAGAATAATTGAATATAACGGCCATCTCAGTAAATGATACCACTACTCAAGTTTCCTGGGATGGAAACATAGGAGTAAGAGTTGATTCATCTTTCTTTCATATCCCTGGGCAAATACTGTTGGTTTTACTTAAAAAAAAAAAAAAAAAAAATTAGATCTCAGATCCAGCCATTTTTCAACATCTTTTTTACTTCCACCCTAATCTGAGCCACCATCATCTCACCTGGATTTTAGCAAAAGCCTTCTAATTGGAGTCCATATTTCTACTCTTACCAGTTATAGATTATTCTGGAGTGCTTCATTTTAAGCTTTAAAAAATGAGATCATCTTACACACATACTCAAAACTCCCTACCATGTTCATCAAAGCCTTCCTTGGTGTGGGCCCTATTAATCCTCTGACCTCATCTCCTTCCAATCACCCCTTTAAATATTATGTCCTCCTTAAAGGGACCTTGGTCTAGCACCCCATTGAAACTCATTTCCCTTTCCATATCTCCCTGCCCTCAGTTGTTGCTATTCTCTTCAGAGAACTTGTCTTCATTTGAAAATCTATTGTGGTAATGTTTTTTCCTTGTTTATGGCCCATTTTCTCATAAAATTGTGAATATCAGGAAGTCAGAGACTTGTCTTTTTACATGCTGCTGCTCTGTACCCGCTGTGACCCACTTGTGTGAATGAACAAGGCAATGAATGGATGGATTATGGATGAATGAATAACAAAAAGATAAGGGCTGACTGTGGTGTAGGGACAGATGGATTTGTGAAGATGATGAGCCTTGAGTTTGACTTTGAAGGACAAACAGAATTTGATTACATGCAGAAGAAAGCAAGAAATAATTTGAGTTTCATGAAGATGCATGAGCAGAAATCATGTCAGACTCAACTAGTGGAGAATTTTTCTTTTATTAGAGTTTGCCAAAGACCATCTCCTTCTCTAAAATAAAAAATGGAAACACTTGGCACACCATCCTGGAGAAATGGCCAGAATAAGGATATCAGCCTCTTCCCATGTGCCAGCTACCATTTAATACTCACAGCAATTCTATAAGTAAATTCTGTTATAATATTATCCCCATTTTACAGATGAGGAATTGAAGCTCAGAGAAGCTAGATAACTTTTCCAAGGCCCCACAGAGGAAGTAGTTCAAAGGGGATTTGAACCCACACATTTTCCCATCAATCTCAAGAGTTTCTCATGTGTTGCACTGCAACTCTATATTTAAAAGGAGCTACAGGTGAGAAAAGAAACTCAAGTCTGGTGAAAAACAGGCAGAGCTTCAACACACAAAACCCCCATGGTACAGGAACCCCAAACTGAGGAATTAGTGCAGAAACTTGTTTCAACCCTGTAACACCAAGGCTGCTGCGGAGGCGAAACTATTCATTAGGGACATTTTCACAACTTTAGGTACACAGGAATCTCTTACACACATAAAAATAGCTGCTGCTGAGGATGAGATCATAGCAAAAAATTACAACTATGAAAGCAAATGAATCACTCTGAAAGGGAGGTGGAAGGTTCTACGAAGGGGAGATGTGGCATCCAAGAATGCGAAGTGATAAAATAATTTGAAAGAGATTGTGAAACAAATATGCCAAAGGTGCTCATGAAGGCGACAGAAAGCACAGACGCCATAGTGAATAGCGGAAGCATAAAACAGCTGGAGAACAAAGAAGATAAAGCAAAAAGTGGATTTGAAAAACCACCAACAAAATATCTACCACTGGAAAATATGTTCACTGGAACTAAAATGGATTGCATAAACATTGTGTTTTATTCAGAAAATTTTAAAACAAAATTGAGTTATTCAGAGTGGAGCAAAGAAAAATAAAGAGATAAAATACATGACAGAGATGTTAAGAGCATGGAGAGAGAACTGGCACAGATCTAATAGAAATTCTGGGGCGAGGGGGAGTAGAGAATGAGAGGCAAGGTCATGGATGAGAATTTTCCAGAATTGCAGGAAAATGCTATGAGTATTCTTGGTTGAAGAAGATGAAGACTTGACTTGAAGATATAAAATAAATCAACAAAGGAGAGAGATTTAATGAGCAGACTTCCTATTCACATCAACAGATGTCAGAGAATATGTCTTTAAAATAGTAGGAAAAATCCAACATTCAGCTTATAATTCAAAAATGTGAATGAAATAAGACATTTACAGACAAAAATCGCTTCCAGATTTTCACCTAAAACACTACTAAAGGATTTATTTTAGTAAAAAGAAAATTAAACCCAGAAATAAAAAATGAAATGCAGGAAGCAATGAAAAGAATTTAAATGCATGTAGATAAATCTATATAAGTATTGACTGTGGAAAAACTTATAAATAACTTGGGGTGTTTTAAAATAAAGCATAACTAAAATATCCAACAATAATAATGTATATGATGGGAGGGGAAAAAGTCAAGAAAAACATTCTTAGGTCCTTGTATTATTCAAGAAAAGTACAGCTATATATTAAGATTAAACTCTTAATCTTTAGATAAACTTTTAGATAAACTAAATTGTTGATAAATCAAACAAAAGACTCTTTAAAGGCACTATAACAAAATACAAATCAAAACTAGTATGATTTTGGAAAAAATTCTTAAGGAAGATAAAGTACAGACCTAAAGAAGAATATTGGTGAATGTAAGTACATTAAAATGTTATGCTGACAAAGACATCATAAATAAGAAACAAGCTTCCAGTCTAGAGGAACAACATATTTAACCAACAAAAGATTAATATCCAGAATATTTAGGAAGTATATCCAAAAATCAAGAAGAAACCACTGAACCCAACAGGAAAATGGGCAATGGATATGAACATACAATTCACAGCAGAGGTAATCTGAATGGTCAATAGACACATGAAAAGATCCTTAACCTCATCAGTAACAGGGAAATGCATACTAAAACAGTAAGGTATCATTTCCCTCCTTTCAGACTGGCAAAAACTAAGGAGTTTGGCAATATCAAAACTTGATGAGGATGTAAGGAAATTAGAGCTCACGTACATGGCTGGTGGGAATATAGTTTGATATACTCACTTTGGAGAGCAATTTGGCAATATATAGTAAAATTAAAGATGACTCAGCAATTTCACTTAAAGCAGATATTCTAAAGAAACTCTGGTACATGTGCACAAGATGACATAAGCATGTTTCTAAAAACTGCAGACCAACTAAATGTTCCTGCAGAGGTAAAAGGAGTAATTAAATGGGCACACACACACACACACACACACATATATATATATGAGAATATTATTCAAACATCAAATGAATAATTTAGATCTCCATGCTTCAATAGGAGTAAATCTCAAAACATAGTGAGAAAACTATTTATAGTTGATATGACCTGCCCATAGCAGAGCTCCCATCCCTGGATGAGAGGCTCAGGGAAGACATCTTAGAAGTGTAATATTATCCATGTAAAAGTATTAAAATACAACAAAATACTATGTTTATGCAGATGTACATTAAATAAAAACTTGGAACAACACAAATCAACTTAAGAACAGTGGTCCCCTCTGGGAAGGCAAAGTGGAAAACGGGACCAAGGAGAGGGAACAAAGGGGACTTCGACCCTATCTGTAATATTTTATTTCTTTAAAAAAGTCTGAACAAACATTGCAATGTTAGCATTAAATCTGGGTAAGGAATATTATTAACTGTGCTTTTCTGTATATTTGAAAGAAATCAATAAGGAAGGAAAAAGGAATGCTGAATGACAATGCAGGAAGTAGGAAGGAACCAAAGTTTCTTGAAAAGAAGGAGTGTTCATGTCTTATGAAAACCAATCTGGCAGGGGTTGTAGGGTAAACGAGAAAGCAGCAGGTGGAAATGATGGAATCCATTGCCATTAAACTAGATGGAGCATCTGTGTTTGACACTAAGTTGTTTTAAGACAAAATTCCTGAAATGTAGGTTTATGAAAAAATTATTGACAGAGACAACAAGTTTATGAGGCACATGTTAGAAATAATGGTTTGCTACTGCTCCTGTTGAGATTGGCATTCCCTTGAATCTGGCTTAGCTTTAATGACTTACTTGATCACTAGAACCTGGCAGAAGTGAAGTGTTGAGACTTGCAATGCTAGGTCATAAAAAGACTTGCAGCCGCCACTTGGGCTCTTGGAGTGCTTGCTCTGGGCCAAGTCAGCCACCATGTAAGGAGTTCCACTGTTCTGAGTCCACCGTGCTGTGAAGAAACCCAAGCTAGCGCCATGGAGAGATGCCTGACCAGCTCCCAGATGATCCAGCCATCCCAACCCAGGTGCCAGACATGTAACTGAAAAACCTATTGATGACTCCAGCCTCAGCCACCATCTAACCGAGACCCTAAGCAAGAACTGCCCAGCAATCCATTTAGCCCACAGAATCATGAGATTATAAATTGTTGTTTTTAGGCTCCTTTTTTTTTTTTGGAATGGTTTATTTTGCAATATTACACAACTGGTTTAGATTCAGGTTTAGTTCCTTGAAATGCTGAGTTTGAGGTATCCATGTGTCATGGAAGTGGACACATCCCACAGCCAGACATGTAGTATTGGAACCCTCGTGAGTTGTCACCCTACTCATGAGTGCAGTCACCTAACCCCTGGGAACACAAAATCCAGCAAACACAGCTCTGGACCTCATTAACTCACAGTCTGCGAGGGGAGGCGAGGGCAGGCCCAAGGGGGATAGAAGATAAGAAAAGAGGCATCTCAGTGCCTTGGCAGGCGAGGTGGGGGGAGCATAGAAATCATTTTTTTGTAGAGTGGCTGCTTTAATAATTTCTGAAGGAAAAATACCCAGTGTCAAGCACAGGTGCTCTCTGAGGGAAAAAACACCAGACAATGGGGGCAGAGAGAAGTGTTGACGAGTGCCATCATTTCCAGGAACCTGAAGTCAATAACTAGGCAAATTGCATTGCCTTGGCAACTGCCCCATTAGGCAATTTAAATATTAATCTCAGAAAGCACAGAAAAGACCCTGCCTACATTACTTCAAAAGGTATCAGAACATTATAAATCAAATATGATATGCAAATTTACACATTCATTTTTTCGTTTGGCATTTTTCAAAGATCATATTTCATCCTAAGCACCTTCCCCCAAAACCTCTTCCCCCATACTGGCTATTCTCTAAATCCCCCCCTCAAGAAAAAAGCATGGTTTTTCTTTTTTGAGGGAAAGGCCTATACGGTATTTTTACAGTTCACAAATTGCCTTAACTTTATAACCACTCTATGAAGTAGACAGAACCATTTCCATTTTACAGATATTAATACTGAAACTCAGGAAGAATGAGTGACTCTCCCAAAGTCACAGGCTGGTAGACAGCAGGATTTGGACCAAATCAAATGATCTACTCCTCTGTCAGGGCTGCGCCTGCCTTTGAGGAGGTTCAACAGAGATGGACACACAAAGCACAGGCCCACGAGACTGTAAAAAGCCCACTGGAACACACTGTGAAAAGACAGGTGTGATAGTGGGAGCTGAAGGGCCGTGGTTTTGAGCTAGGCTTTGTGGAAAGTAACCAACGTGTTTTGACGGCGAGCACTGGGCTGTTTGGGCAGCAATGTAGAGCTGGCTCGGTGGGAACAACCTAGGGCAAAGGCCTCAGCATATTCATGGTTATTTATACCTGTGGTTCTCAACTAGAAGTGATTTTCCACCCCCAGGGGACATTTGGCAATATGTGGAGATACTTTTGATTTTTACTGGCGGAGTGAGGGGTGCCACTGGCATCTAGTGGGTAGAAACCGAGGATGCTGTAAACATCATACAATGCACAGGACAGTCCCACAACAAAGAATTATCCATCCAAAATGTCAAAAGCCGAGAAACTATATAGGTTGAGACACCCTGACCTACACTGACTTAGCACAGTCAGGGTTCCCCAGAGAACCAGAACCAACAGGCTATAGTGAGAGTATGTGCGTACAGAGGAGAGGGTAGAAAGGAGAGAAGGAGAAAGATTGATTTTAAGGAATTGGCTCACGTGATTGTGGGGCTGCAATCCCACACGTGCGGGGCATGCCAGCAGGTTGGGAATTCCAGCAGGAGTTGATGTTGCCATCTTGAGGCTGAAGGCAGTTTGGAGGCAGAATTCCTTCTTCCTCAGGGGACCTTGGTCTTTTTCCTTAAGGCTTTCAACTGACTAGATAAAGCCCACCCACATTATGAAGGCTAATCTGCTCTACTCAAAATATACTGACTTAAATGTTACTCACATCTGAAAAATACCTTCACAGCAACATACAGACTGGTGTTTGACCAAGTACCTGGGCACCATCACCCAGGCAGTGGGGAGGCACCCTAACCTAACCATCACAAGCATTTGCTTTTCAAAACCCTGTGAAGCAATTTTCATTCTTGTTTTAAAGACAAAGGAAATACAACTTAGAGAAGTTAATGAATTTTCCCATAGTTGCATAGCTAATACTACTCACAGTTAACCTATTTTGACCACTTTGAGCAGGTGCCGTGTTAACAGCTCTACGTTTATCTCCTTTAATCCAATTGAGGTAGCTACTATTATTTTCATCAACTCCATCTTAGAGATGAGAACACTAAGGTACAGAAAGGTGGTGTAAACTCCCTAGCACCAAATATTTTTTATGCAACAGAGCCAGGATTTGAAGCGAGGCAGTCTGGCTCCAGGGTCCATACCCTAACCTGTGGTCCTCATGCTGGAGCAAACTTCAGACTCCCCAGGAAGGCCGACTGAGCAGAGATTGCTCAGCCACACCCCTAGAAATGGACTCAGCGGGTCTGGGATACGCCCAGGGATTTGCATTTCTAGCAATGCGTCACGTGATGCTAATGTGGCAGGTCTGAGACCACACTTTGGGAATCACCCTCTAAACCACTGTGCTGCCCTCTGCCGAGCAGGAGGATAGAGCCAAAGTGCATGCAATCCATAAAGACTTACTGAGCCCCGGCTGTATACCAGGTGTTGGAGATAAAATGATGAAAAAAGCAGTCATGGTCTCTACCCTTATGAACTTCTCCAGAGCCTGGAGGCTGAGTTTGTGTCCACAGAAAGAGATCTGGCCTCGATAGAGAACCTCACTAAGGGCTAGAGGTGTTCCCAGCTGGGGTCCCTTCACTGGGAGGGGGTTGGGGAAGATGCGCCAGAAAGACTGGATGGCTAAACTGAGACCTGAGGGAGAGGCAGGGATGAAGCAGGTGATTCTAATGAGGTGGGGAAGCTCGTCCAAGGCAGGGAGATCGGCGTGTCCCTACAGAGGCCCAGAGGGCCGGGGAGGGCTTGCCCATTTGAGGAGCTGAAAGCAGCTCAGCTAAGTCACAATATGTCACCTATATCTCCTTGGCATATCATCATACAATCTGTCCAATGCCTTTTCTGTGCTCCGTTTTCCTCACTGTATTTTAAGGATGAAAATATCATATTTCCTGGATTCAAAGTGCATATTCCTCTCTCCCTGACATTTTAATATTCATGAAATCAGGATGGGTGTTACTATAGATTTAAACATTTCCTGCTGTGATTTTTTTCCCCCTCTTCCTTGAAAGCTATTGGTCAACTGATGATTGCTCAGAATTAAAGACAGGTGGAGTCAGTTTCGCTTTACCCATCTCCTAGGGCTAAGAGACCGTGGGCTAGCGAATGCCATTAAGGCCCACAATGGTTTTCAGCCCGGGCTCCACCTTAGCATCACCTGGGGAGCTTTTTAACTCTACCAGTGCCTCAGCCCCATCCCGAGGTTCTGATTTTACTGATCTGAAGTAGGGAGGTGGTAGGTATTTCTCTGAAACCCAGGTGACTCAAATGTGCAGCCGAGGTTGAGAACCAACACCTTCCCCAGGAGTCAGTAAACTGAAGCCTGTGAGGCAAATCTGATGCTCTATTTTGGTAAATAAAGTTGTGTTGGAACACAGCCACATCCATTCATTTATGTGCTGTCTGTGGCTGCTTTTACTCCACAATGGTACAGTTGAGTTGTTACAGCAGAAACAGTACAATGTGCAGAGTCTGAAAGGTTTATTATCTGGCCCTTTATAGAAAAACTTTGCCAACCTTTGCCCTTTCTATAGTTACTCCAAGCGTGGTCCTCAGATCACCATCAGCATCACTGGGACCCTGTCAGGAATGCGGAATCTCCAGCCCTACTGAATCCGAACCTGCAGGTTAACAAAATCCCCAGGAGACTTGCATGCACATCAAACTTTGAGAAGGACTTCCTTGTGCCCACCTGACTGCCACCACCCTCCCCACCCACTCTTCTGCCCCTCTACCCTTGTTCCTGCTCAGTCCTCATCCTCCAAGTCTTCGTTGCAATCCTACTTCCTCAGGGAGTCCTTTCCTCCTGTCCTCATTAAATTAGGTTCCCTCTGTGACTTTTCTCTCATAGCACCTGAATATCTTTCATAACACATCTCAAATCTGTGATTAAACATTCCTCTGAGTGTTTATCTCTTCAGTGTCTGTCCTCCCCCTGACACCGGACTGGAAACCTCATGAGAGTGGAGGCTGCGTCTCAGGGCACGAGAAACAGCTCTGAAAAGTGTCAAAGCGCAGCAGGTGCTGCTTCCAAGAGGGCGACAACAAAAAAGGGAAAAGTAACATTGGAAGTAACTTGATGGGAAACAACAGACAAATTACTATTGAGACCAGGGCAGATGGTCCCAGACGATGAGCATCTAGGTTAGATTTAATTTCCTCTTTTTGTATTCCAGGGCTAAATATTAGTAGTCAGTCACATAGAAATGTTGAAACACATTGGTAAACCTCTGCAGAGCAAGGATCCAAGTTTACCAGCTGTTCGTTAAATGAAATATCCATATATATATATATATATATATGTATCTCAGCAATTTAATTAGAAAGGCAGAGGGCCAAGAATGTGATCATCGCTTGGGAAAGTTACATTTCAGGCAGCTTTTCTCATCCAAGGGAACAGAGGAGACTCTTAATTGCATTCTATTCTCTGTTCTCTCTTAATCACAGCTTGCCTCAACTGATTTTTTTTTTCCAAATGCCCTTGTGGGGGGCTGAGTGCTTTTGAATGCTTACCTTCTTACATGAAGATTAAGCACACCAGCTGCCCTCGTCTAAACATCTGTAGTGTTTTTCAAAACAGGACACAAGTCATATGGCTTAGGCTGACCTCCTTTGGGTCCTAGACATAACACTCACCAGTACTGAGATAAGATCAATGATCTTTACTGGAGAAGAAAACAAGCTCAAAGGATAGAAAAAAATGTCACAGACTCAAGGTGCCCCAACAGAGCCCCAAAGGTGATTGGAATAACTCTGGCTGCCATAGTGAGTGCCTGGCTACACAGACCAGTTATTCCATAGGAGTATTTGAAATACATTTTGGTAATCCTTCCCTCCCCCCAGGAAAAGAGTAGGGCCTCTAAATCCCTTAACTTAAATTCTCCGACACTAATTTTCCTCATCTGTAAAATAAAGTGGTTTTAGTTTCTGTGTTTATCAATTCACTTATTCAGTCAAGCCTTCATGCAAGTAATATTTATGGAGCATCTATCATACGGTAGGCACTGTGTTAGGCAGCAGGGATGCAATGAGAAGTAAAGCTAGACATGGTCTTTGGACTTTGTCCTCATGGAGCTTGTAGTCCTTTGAGGGAATGAGATATCAATGAAAGAATTACATCAGTAAGTGTAAAGCTACTTTTGTAGCTTTACGTACCACTGTGGTACATATCAGGAAGAGGTTTCTCTGAAACCCCACAACCAATCCATCTGCAAGCCTTGTCAATAGCACCTTCAAAACATGTTCCAAATTTCACCCCTTCTCACCAGCTGCCAACCACACCCCTGCCACCATTGTTTCTTGACTGACTTACTGCATGAACAGATCTCCCTGACTCTTGTCCTTCTTCATGTATTCTTCACACAGCAATCAGCATGATCTTTGAAGACCATAAATTAGATTGATACCCCCATGTCCAAAATCTCCAGTGACTTTCCATCAGGCTTAGACTGAATTCCAATTCCTTATGCCTGGTCTATAAGGCTCTACATGATGATGCCCACATGATCTTTGATTTCATCTTCTTACTCTCCCTCCTGTTCCTTCCACTCCAGCCACTCAGGCCTCCTTGCTATTCTGCAAACATGCCAAAGTTGGTCCTGCCCAGAAATGTCCTGCCTCCACAGATGCTCTTATATTCACTCAGGTCTCTGCACAAATGTCACCTCCCCGGAGAGGCCTTCTTGACCACCCCATCCAAAATAGCCTCCCATCCCCTTATAGTTAAGTAACCTTTTAATTAACCCTTTATTAAGGTAGCACTTAATACCACCTGGAAATTATTTGGTGACTTCTGTAGTGTTTGTATTGTACCTGGAGGTGGGACTTTGTTCCTCTGTTTACCAGCACTAGAATAGGGTTTGTACATAAAAAGGTGCTTGATAAGTATTTGTTAAATTATCATATACTGTGATGACATAAGTCACCACATAATAAGGAGAATTGGTTAACTCATAAAGGTCAGGCTTCCTTGTGAAAATGCTGTTTGAGCTAATGATGGAGGATTGGTGAGAATACCAGGAATGGTGAGGCCAAGAGGAGTGTGGTCTTTCAGGAGGAGAGATAGTTCATGCAAAGGTCCTGTGGCAGGAAGAAGAACGGTGTGGTCAAGGAAGCAAAGGAAGTCCAGTATGAATAGAACACAGAGAGTGAAGGCGAGTGTGGCACTGACTGAGGCTGGAAAAGAGGAAGTGTCCAGGCCATTCATGACTTTGCAGGACCTATTCATGATTTCTGTCTTTTCTCCACAATTAACACAAAATCATTAAAAAGATTTTAATTGTAGGGAAGGGTAGAGGAAGAACAAATCACTTTTGCTTATAAAACAAATACTTGAAATGATTTGTAAGATCCATTTCTGCTCTGAAATTCTAGGATTCTATAAAAGTTCAGACAGCAACATGAGAATGAATGGACTTTTGCAAATATTAACCAATGTCAATATCAATGACAGAGATTCAAACTACTGAGTTTCTTATGGCTTCTCAAACATCACCACTTTGGGACTTTATCCTCCACATTAATTTTAGCAGTCTCCCTTTCTTCTCTCTTCTAAAAAAATATTCTTACCATAAAACATATGACTTCTGAACTATTATTCCAACCAGGCAAGCATCTAAATTGAGGGTCAGCATTAGAGGTTTCTAGTCTTTTTTTTTTTTTTTGAGACAGAGTCTCTGTTGCCAGAGCTAGAGTGCCGTGGCATCAGCCTAGCTCACAGCAACCTCCAACTCCTGGGCTTAAGCAATCCTTCTGCCTCAGCCTCCCAAGTAGCTGGGACTACAGGCATGCGCCACCATGCCCGGCTAATTTTTTCTATATATGTATATATATTTTTAGTTGTCCAGATAATTTCATTCTACTTTTAGTAGAGACGGGGTCTTGCTCTTGCTCAGGCTGGTCTCAAACTCCTGAGCTCAAACGATCCTCCTGCCTCGGCCTCCCAGAGTGTTAGGATTGCAGGCGTGAGCCACCATGCCCGGCCCAAGGTTTCTAGTCTTTTGAGGCACACATTTTCCAGCTTACCCAGCAGAGTAGACAGGTAGCAGTGTCAAGGCTTGGGTTTTGCTGCATCCTGAATTCAAATCTCTCCCACTGGCCAGCTGTGATCTTGAGCAATTCATGCAGCTAAAATGTTGAACCCTCATTTGTGGAAGGGGAATAATGATAGTATTTTCCTCACTGGGCTGTCATGAGTATTAAATGTGACAATGTATATAATGTGCTTAACATGTGCTAAGTGACATAGAAAACTTCCTGGATTGGAGCATTCAAAGATCCACTGTGTGAAGACCTGGAGTCAACCAGTCAACCATCTCCTCCCCCCAGGTGGTTCGAGCCCAGCCACCTCTTGCATACTGGCTGAAGCTACTGGCATGGCTACAGCTCTGCATCCACAGCACACATCTCCTTTCTCAGTGGGGAGTTTAGCATGGATGGAAAGTGCATGGAATCAAGCAGTTGGTGCTCAATGCACCCAAGTCAGTAACTTATGCCGCTGCTGATTGAGATGACAGTCGAACATCTATGCCCAATTGCCACTTTCCCCATGAAGAAATCAAAAGACCTGATGGATCACCGAGAAATAGAATAAATATGCAGATAAATGAAAATCCTCAAGCTTTGGGGAGTAAAAAGGCATGCATGTAAAGTATTTTGCAGCTAAGAGCACATATTTATGGATTTATCTAGTCAAGTCTATCCAAGAAAATGAGGTGGAATTCCAACAGAGACAACATCATTAACCATAATTTTACCTATTTTTATGAGTATAGTGACTGCTAATGTCTACCCAAATTGTTGAGACACGGAGAAACAAAGGGGATTTATAAACTTTGTGTGTCTGGGGTGGAGCAGGGCACCCAAGGCCCTTGAAAACTGTTTTGCACTGTTTGTGCGCCAAAGCAGTAACTTACCAAATAATACCAAAAAGTCCTAGAAATGTGTAGACAGCTCTCCAAGGTGCTATTCCCCCAATTGCCACTTCAATTATGTACTTAACTCACTCCCCAATGTTAAAATCTAAAAAGTTCTCTGCCTTAATCATTTAGCAGTTCAAGCCCATGAATTTGTTTGGAGCTTACCTCCACCCTGCTAAATCGCCTATAATTGTTCATCGTGGTTGGTGAGCAGCGATGACAGTTCCCTGGAGGTGCAACAATTAGGTGCTTAATGGTGCTGTTTCAGGTTGATGACAGTAATTATGGAGAAAGAAAAAAAAACAAGGAGGAATCGCAGTGGGGAACAATTTATTGAGAAAAAACTCTTGGAAAATCTCAGTTTAGAAACTGGATTCATGGTATTAATCCAAGGAATGCAGATGTGGAAGCTTGAGGAGAAGGATTGCTTGGAAGAAACTGCATGAGGGAATTAGATGCCATCAACAGTTATATCACTTACATTTCCAAAAACACACCTCATGCAAGGTTTAAAAGGGCATCAGAAAAGCAGGAAGCTTTCAGCTAAATGACACTTTCTTCCTCTGAGTTCCACCCAAAGCCACTGTATCAAAGTGCCCCTTTATCTTATACCTCCTGCAATGTGGCCTTTACTGTCTCAAAGCATCACAGGGTCAAGTCCAGCATAGTCCTATCTTGCTGAATCCAAACTAACTATTATTTATAGAGCACCAGCTATGTGTCAGGAACCCCAAATCCATAATTTCATCAAATCTTCTCAATCACCCTGTGCTTGGATATTATTTCCACTTAGATGAGAAAACTAAAGTTCACGGAGGTTATGTGACTTGTTCATGGTCATGAGCTAGTACAGAACCTAATTTCAGCTCATTTATTCATACAAAAGATATTTACAAAGCACTTACTAAGTGGCTGGCACTGAAGATAGCCTGGCGAACATAAAAGGCTAGGAAATTGCAGTTTAGTGAGACAACTATATGAGTATGGAGGCCGAGGGTAGTGTGAGTGCCCTACTTTCCTAGTAGAGAGGTCCAGCAATGCTTTCCCAAGGGATGGACATAGTCACTAAGCCCTAAAGGGAGAGAAGCAGCTAGCCAGGTTTAGAGTCTAGAGAATACAGTTCTATATAGAAGAAATTTCAAAATGCAAATGGCAGGGATAGGAGAGAGCAAGGTCTCCTCAAAGAAGTGGAGCATTGGGAGTGGTGGTGAAGAAATAGGAAGGCATGAGGTAGGGGAGGTAGAAAAAGATTGGATGGTGGGAGGATTTTCAACCAGGGTAAGGATTTTGGATTTTATCCAAAATCATTAGAGCATTTTAAGCAGAGAAAAGTATGAGCATGGAGAATGCTAGATGGGGAGCAAGACTAGAGGCAGGGAGGTGGAGGAAGAGGCAGGTGGTACCTGCGTGAAAGAGATGATGGTGTTTGCTGAACTAGGAACAGTGATGGAAAGGAGAAGGGACAGAAGTTTGAAGAGATCATTAGGAAATTAAATTGTTAGGACTGGAGATTGATAAGATACAATTGTTAAGGAGGAATAGGGAGAAGGACAGGCCTTCAAGGCTACTTCAAAGCTTTCAGACAGAGCCATTGGGTTGTGCCTTTCACAGAAAGAGGGGCGGCCTTGTGGGGAAGGTAATGAGCACCATTTAAGGCTTGGTGGTTGTGGTGCAAGATGTTCAAGTGCTTGGAGGCAGTTAGGAGAGCTGGATCTGGAGCTCTCAGGAGAGGTCTGGTCTGGAATTGTGGATTAGGAAGTCATTAGTAAGTAAATGGTGACCAAACCTGGGGAAGGGATAGGAACAGCCAGCAGGAATAAGAGGGGCCAGCTCCATCTTCACCGAGCATGTCTGAACCACTTTCCATCACCAGCAGAGTATGTTCTTTGTGCTATGGAATCACATCAAGTCCTCACTGACATCTGCCTCCATGTCCATGCCACAGTTTCCAAAGAGCTGGGGGGAATTTAAGATCAGGTTATGATCAAGAAACTGACCCAGACATAAGTGAAACAGCCTTGGCTAGAGAAAAAATCCTATTCTGTACTGTGGAAAACAAGAATTCCATTCCTGATTTAATTTGTGGCTAGAATGGCATCTGTAGCCTACTTATACCTAAATATAAGCTATACTTACTTTACTGCAGGGTAACCTATACTGTGCTTACTGAAATAGCTAACAAACTTATGGTAGGGTATGTTTCCCCAAAAAAAGATGCTGGACAAGAATTCATGTAATTAGTTCATTTGGGAGGTGATTCCTGGAAACTCTGGTAGAGGAGCAGGGGGTGGGACAGGGAAGGGAAGGGAAGGGAAGGGAGCCGATGTTAATAAGCAGGTAGGTTATCACCATGGGCAGCTAGTGCTCAGTTCCACTGGGCACCTATGTGGGAACATATGGGTCATACCTCAAGAGTTGCCTCCCCCAGGGTGTGAAAAAATTGGGTATTTACTTAGCAACTTTCATCTGTTATTGGGTGAGGGGTTGCTCCTAGCGGTGTTAAAGCCCAGGCCCTTCTGGCCTACCCCATGCTGTCAGGCATGTTCCCAAGGCCAGAGAAAGCCCTCAGGCAGAGTCATGTGCTTGAAGTAAGAAGTCTTCAGCATGCACGGAAAAAGTCAATGCAGAGGGAATGTGGGCAGGGCTCTGGCATCATCTGCTAGCCAACAGGGAAAGGCCTGGCCAGCAAGGGAATCTGCTACAATGTGTGTCATCATCTTCGTCATATTATAGGTTCTAACTGTCCCAGAGAAAATGTGGAAGTAAATGAGATTATAAAGTTAACCACACAGGCTGGCTTGGGGTGAGCATGGTGCATGGACTATCTGACACACTATGGGATTTTTTCCCACCAAACAATAATGGCCAAATATGACTATAACTTGCCTATGATCTTCAAAGTTCTATTATATTTGGATTCATATAATGGAGACTTTCAGTCAGAATTTCTTGCCAAACGCTAATCAAGTTGTTTTTAAAAGACTCAATAAGTGATTAGCTTATGGTTTTTCTAGCCAACATAAATGTCTTTGCCAACTAACTCTGGCAAAGTCTTTCCCCTCTAAAGTGTAGGATACAGTACTTAGAGCATTACAAAAACATTTTAGAATCAAATCATGCCCAAATCCTTAACTGTAAATGGTTAAAGAATGGTTAAATGTATATTTATTTAAGGAGAACTTAAGGAGAATGTTGAGGTTTACATTCACAAGACTAAGGTGGTTTGTATATTCTATTTTTCTTCCCTCTCCATTTGAGCATTTGGGGAAAAATGTTGTCATCACGCTAAAATTAAATTAGTACATTTTCTTAGACTTGTTATTTGGAACTGCAAAAAGTATTAGTTTTTAGGGTTATCTTAGTCAATCAAGATAATTCACAAAGGTAAGACTTAGAGTCAGTAATAATAGACCAAGTGTTTCTTGTTTCAGCAAGACTGAACAATGGAAGCAGAGCCTCAAACAAAGGTGATACTGCCCTGAGATTTTTCAAGTTATGGATTTTCCCTGAGATTTTACATGTTCTGGAATTTCTAAGTGTTCTGAGATTTTGCACGTTATTGGATATTCTAAGTGCAACTGCTCCAGCTTTACATAAGAAGCACACTTCAGCCAGACTTTTGAAATTTTAACAGTTATTCATTTATCATATATTTATTGAGTACCTACCAAGTGCCAGGTATTGTGGGAATCATTAAAGATACGCGAAACACAAGAGATCTTTTCTTCTGCACATGACTTATGGTAGCTAATGGCATCTCCTTTTATTTGTGGTAAGCCCTTCCAAATTCCTGTTCCAGAACATTGGGGTCACCCCAAGACCAGACCAGGTCTTGGGAGGAGACGAATGAGGAACCAGAAGAGGAAGTGAGACTAAGACTATTATTTTTTCATTTAAAAAGTTTGGCCTTTAATTAGCCACTGTTTTGTAAAGGATCCTTTATGCCTTTTTAACTCTCCTTTGAACAACTTAGGGTTGCTTTGGGGGACTTTGTTTTAAAATTCTGAAAATGTAAATATAATACCCTTCTGTTGCAAGTAGAAAGACATTTTTATGATCACAAAACCATTATCCAAAGAAACTAAAACACTGAATGCATTTTTTAAAGCCTTCTACCTGCAGGAACAATTTGCCTTCTCTGGGAAAAGTCGCCCCAGACCGTTAAGTCTAAGATATTAAGAAAGCCACAACCCCAAACATCTCTTCCAAAACAGCAGCGTGCCTGAGTGACAGGTCTTTTCTGAAATGATCTCTACAAACTGGAACACGTCCAGGGAAAAAGGGAGACTACAATGTTTGGCAAATCATTCATTTCTGTTAATCGTGTGTTATACTCCATGGAGACAAGGTATTTCAGTGAGGTCAGAATATTGAATAAAATTGGGCTCAACGTTAACTGAAATATTGGGAACAGTTCTATTTGCCTCATCCTCAGGCTTTACCATCATTATCACTCCATCACAATTGTCTTCATTTATTGAGCACTTGTGCTTGGCATTTTACAAAGATCTTCCTGTTTTTTCACATGCATCCCTCTAAGGTAGGTAGATATCACTGCCCCATGTAACGGGTGAGAAAAATAAGACTCACAGAGGTTAAGTGCATTGTCCAAGCTCATCTGAAACTTGAATCTAGACCTGTTTGAGAGCAAAGCTGAACTGCTTCCTACTTTAAATAATAAGCAAAACAAAACGGAGAAAAAATATTTTGGCCAACATTTGATCACCTTGGAAGAGTCTCATATTCATGATTCTCGTAGAAGGATAAGTAGAACCATAGACAATCTAATCTTTGTACTTATTCTTAGGACTGTAGGAGTGAGGATTCTTTGATTGTAAACGCACACTCACTAGTCTGGACCACTAATAAATAAATAAATAAATAAAATTTGCAGGGGGTAATTAAACCATATTTTTGAGAAATTCTGGGGGCAGGGAATACTTACTGACAGAGTTCTTTTCAGTCATTTTCAAGACCATTATATTAGTGGGACTATATAGTATACTGTGTATATAGATTAATAAATAATTCACCAATTTCTATTCACAATTCGTGTAACCTGACCTTCATTTAGTGACTTAATTTGCTTCTCTTAGTACTATCTATGCAAATAAATAAATCTTTTCAACATTAATATTCCGAATATTCAAACTTCCTGAAATTCAGACTATCTGAAAAGAATAGAAAAACTGGAAATTGCAAGTATTTTACACTTTACAATGGTATTTTTGGAGAATTGTTTCACAAGAAGATTTAGCAAAATTAAAAAGATTTTGTTACTAAAAAAAGCTGAAGATAATTCTCCAATGAGTGCTTAAAACAAAATCTTTTATGAACACCATAAAAGTTGATTTTACATAGCACAACATCCAAACACACCTACTTTTGAGTAAAAGATAACATTTTGTTGTCATTTTTTCAGATTCTCCTGTGCACTTCTAATATTTTGAAATAAAATGAGGCAGGAGGGAGGGAATTGACAACTTCTTTATAAAAACTTTTAAGGCCATGTATTTTAAAACACTTTATTTAGAAGTTTCAGGATTTTTATGTAAGTGACCCCATTTATGGAAACACTGAATAAGTTTAACATTTCATGGCATACTTGAAAATTTTACATTAAAATATTACTCATCAAATAGATTCTCTTAAGAAAAGCAACATGACTGCTGAATTCTGTAACTATAGAAATTCTTAAAAAATCCCTAATATCCTTCCTATCTCAAGTCTTGTGAGTTTTACCATCACAGATATCCCTCTCCCTCATCAATACGCCCCCTCTACTGGCAAAAGTTCTCTTTAAATATCTCCCTAGAGTACACCTCTAAAAAGAGGAATGAAAATCTTTATCACAAAAGGACACAGAAGAAAAGAAAATCATTTCCTAGTTTCAATGTTTTTCCTCTTCCAGACTGCCTCTTCCCCTCATCAAAATTATTTGCACAGGTGATACTGAGCCAGAGTGTTGGGGTTCGCTTCACAGCAGAATGTTACTGGGAATTGATAAAAGGGTGTCTTTTCTCTGCTTTCCTCCCTCTTCTCAGACAGCAATAAAAACCTGTCTTTAATAAATTTGTGCGAGGCGTGGGAGCAAAAGTACAGGCTAAATATATACCACCAGGCTTGGCAAGAGTGACTTTTCCTGACTCACACTGCTTAACCTCGTTCATTCATCCCCGGAGCGGTCCTGTGTGCCCGCCAGGCGCCAGGTCCTGTGCTGGGCGTGGGGACGCATTGTTCTGGGAGGCACCTCGCAGCCTTCAAAGCGCCCAGGTTTGCAGTGGAGAACAGAGAGCCCAGAGCAGAGAATGTTAACAGGGTGTGCTGTAGGTTCTCCAACAGTCAAATACGGAAAACTGAAAGAAGACATGAGGGCAGCTGCCTGGAGGAGATGAAAAACCAAAGGAGGCGATTCTGAACTTCTGAAATTCACGGCTTTCCTTCCACCGCGTCCTTCTGACGCAGCCCCCTCTATTCTGGCCGGTCCCTCCCATCCAACTACTGATCACTTGTAAACCTAGTTCTGGCTGGTGCCGTCCCACCGGACTTCAGCTCCTGAACTTACCTGGGGAAACTCGCACGCAGGCCCAGCCCTGCACTTCCCAAGCCCTGGGCGGTTTCCTCGGGGCGCGCAGAGCGCAGGCGGAGCGCACCGCCGGGGCGCAGCGCCGGTGCCGCCAGGGGCGGGAGACCGTGGAAGGGACGGTCGGCGGCGCGGGCAGCCTCTTGACTCCGGTGTCCCGCGGGTGAGCGGGAGGCAGCTCTCACGCCCCTCGCCAATATATAAACGCTTCTCCCCGCCCCGAGCCCGACCCTTCCCCGCCCCGGCGGCCCCGGGCCCGGCGCACGTCCCTCGAGACGGGGGCGCAGCCCTGGGGAGGTGAAGGAAGCCGCAGTCGGGGGGATTCTGAGGGCGGTAACTACCCCACCGGTTTCTCCCCTCATGGAACTCATACCCTCAGCTCCCGACCGTGGGGAGGAAACTGAAAGCGGGAAAATTGGGGCGTTCATGGTGTGCGCCTTCCCTGCGCCCTGGAGACAGGCAGGGAGTGCGGATCCAGGCGGACAGCAGGCAGTAGCTCTGCTCCGCTTGTTTAAACTACTGTCCTTTGGCCGCTTTGCCTATGTTCTGGGGTCTTCTTGCAGAAGGCAGGGTCTAGCAAGGGGACAGGAGAGTCTTTGACTGGTGAGAACTTCTCCCTTTTGCCTGGGAATGGAGACTCCAGTGATTTAGGTCAAGTGCCACAGACTATATTCCACTCCACCCTTTTATCCCCTCCTCCGAATTCAGGAGTCTGTAGGAGAATATCCTCAATTCTTTGTCTACCGACCTTTTTCTCTTCTCGCTATCTGTCCATTCATTCATCTATCCGTGTTGTAGTTTCACGAATATTTGAGCACCTACTATGCACTACTATTAGTGCATAATAAAAACCCAGCTAAGCTGGGGTCTCAGCTCACTGTCACAGCTCTGGTTGGGGAGACAGACATGGAAACAAAAAACAGGGTGGGAATTGCTGGATGGGGTGAATGATGCGGTGGGGACACAGAAGAGGGGATCCCAGCTCAACCTTAGAAGGCCGAAAGAGACTTGGCGCAGGAAATTCAGTCCAAACTGAAATCTGAAGATTAAGATAAGCATAGAAGCAGGGAAAAGAAGGCCCCTGGGCAAATGGAATGCAGCTGGGAAGACTGAGGGAGCATTGCTTCTCTCCAGGGGAGCCAAAGTTTGTTTGATTTTAAAAATTTGCTATTTGTTGTCATCCTAAGTAAAAACAATTTTAAAGAGAGATAAACTTGTAAGTGGTAGAACTGGGATCTGAATGCAGGCAGTCGAACTTTGGAGTGTATGTTTACCCACTGTTGTGTTTATAGCATGGAGTGTCAGCTTGGCAAATGTCAAGTTCAAAACAGATTGTTCAACAAGGAATGGGGATTGCTCTGGAAACTGGGGCATAACCTCAAGTCTCAGCTAAACCACCCACCAACCGCAACTTTGGCCAGGTCCTTAACATCAGTTTCTTTCTCAATGAAGCATAAAGGGGAAAGATGGTTTCCAACGTCCCTCATCGAGGGTCCTGGATCACGAGGCTTCATGTTTTGGTTCATAGACTTGGTGCAGTTGCACCAGGGCTTCAAAATGGTGAATCATCTATGGATTCCTTGGCTTTGCACAAGGAAGGTTGGGAGAACATTGGAACAACAACAAAAGAGCAAACATGAGAACATTTCAAATTATTACTGACTTTACCTAAAATGATCAAAATTAAGTAATTCAAGTTTTCATATTCTCATATAGTATTTTTATTTTTAAAAATACAGCTTATAACACAAGTATGCTTTCCTCATTCCAAGTCATTATTGAAAGAGACAGATGTGAATCCTGTGTGGCAGGGTTTCCAGCCACTTGCTGGCCTACCCAAAGCTATTAATATTTTTAAAAATGTATCACATGTGCAAACAGCGCTCATTTATGATAGCCACATAGAAAATCCAGTCTGATAGAAAGGCTTCTGGGAGCCATGAGCCTGTAACCCATGGCCCAGCCAGGACCACGATCACATCGGTCCAGTGGGAAGGCTTGGTAATACTGCCTTAACGACAAGCTGAATCCCTTTCACATATAGTTTTGAGACATCTCAAAACACTCTACCTGATGCCCTGGACCTTCCAATGTCCAAACTAGTTTTCACAACTGGATCATACTTGGACCAGCACCCAAAGAATTAAGCTTCCTTTCAGCCAGCCTACAGCAAAAAGACAGAGAAAGAAGAGAGGTCCTAGGGTTTTATAAATGCAGGTGGTTGCCTGAAGTGACCCCAGTTTTTCGAATTGTGCAACCCTTGATTTCTGGACCAGAGAAATGATGGGCAAATGGCCAGTGCTCTTTGCTGTATTTCTGGAGCTTTTTCAGGAACATCTGTAATTTAAGAGGAAGTAGGGGGCCATATGTGTTTGGTTGAATTTTTCGAAGGCCATGACAACCTCACAAACTAGTCATTAATTATATCAGAAGGTAAGGGCAACCATTAACCTACACCACACATATGTGCTGGTCTACTATGACAGCACTGGGGCTGTCCATTCATAGTTCCATTCATAGTTCAAGCCTTTCGGTGAAAGTCCGCTATCATTAACTTGGGAAGATCCATGTAGACCTCTGAAATGTCTCCAGAACTCAACACATCTAGGCCTTCACACTATAGACCCTCAAGCTACTGAAGTTGCCTTCTATTTGGTTTTCCAAGGTCAAATCTTCTCCTCCACTCATCCCATCACACTTAACTCCTGTCAATTCATCCTTCACTATTCTACAGAGGGATCCTTCTAAATCACACATCTGATTAATCACTCTTCTGACTTAATGCTATAGGGCTCCCCACTGCCTAGAGAGCAGAGCCCAAACTCAAAGCCCCCTTTCTCCCTCCTCATTCTTCCTTCTTGCCTCATTTCATGCTATCCTGCCATACTCTCACTACTAATGGTGAGCTCCGGTGCCCTAGTAATGACCCACATTACTTGATCTCATGCTGTTTTAATATTATCAAGGCTGTTTCCTCAACATTTATTTATTTATTCATTCAGCAAAGTATATATGAAGAGATTTCAAAAAGTTCATGTAAAAATGGAAGTATAATATTAAAAATAAAAAATATAAACATTATTTCTCAACATAACCTCCATCAAGTTCAAGATAATTTTGTGAGCCATGATACCATCCATTTAGTCCATCCCTAAAGAACTGAGGGTCCTGGGAATTTAACCAGGACAATTCAGTCTTTTTTACATTATTAACTAAAAAATAAAGTGGTCCCCCTTAAAGATTTTTTAAGATTAGGAGACAAGAAGAATTCATAAGGAGCCTTGGCACTGCAGCTCACACTTGCAATCATAGCACTTTGGGAGGTCAAGGAGGGAGGACTGCTTGAGGCTAGAAGTTTGAGACCAACCTGAGCAAGAGCAAGACCCTGTCTCTACAAAAAATACAAAAGTTAGCTGGGCTCCGTAACATGCATCTGTAGTCCCAGCTCCTTGGGAGGCAGGAGGATCACTTGAGCCCAGGAGTTTGAGGTTGCAGTGAGCTATTATAAGGCCACTGCACTCCAGCTTGGGTGACAAAGAGAGACATTGTCTAAAAATACATAAAAAATTAAAAAAAAAAGAAGTCATAAGAAGCCAAATCAAGACTGTAAGGTGGATGCTTAATGTTTGATGAGAGGGATAAGCAGGAGCACTGTCATGGTGGAGAAGAACTTTCTGGTGAAACTTTCTGGGCATTTTCCTGTTAAAGCTTTGTCTAACTTTCTTAAAATATCCTCATAATAAGCAGATGTTATTGTTCTTTAGCCCTCCAGAAAGCCAAAATGCCTTGAGCATCCCCTCAAAAAACCTATTGCCATGACTTTTGCTCTTGACTGGTTCATTTTTGCTTTGACTGGACCTCTTCCATGTCCTTGGAACCATTGCTTTAATGTGCCTTGTCTTCAGGATCATACTGGTAAAGCCATGTTTCATCTCCTGTTTCAATTATTTGAAAAAATGCTTCAGGATCTTGATCTCATTCTTTTAAAATTTCCACTGAAAGTTCTGCTCTTATCTGCAGCTGATCTGGGCACAATGGTTTTGGCACCCAGTGAATGGAAAGTTTGCTCAACTTTAATTTTTCAGTCAGAATTGTGTAAGCTGCACCAATTGAGATGTCTATGGTATTGGCACAAACTAGATGAATTTTTCCCTTGAAAATTGATGTGGATAGTCTTTTGCTGCAAACTTCATCTTCAACATTGTCTCATCCCTTCTTAAAACAAGTTATCCATTTGTATGCTGCTAATTTGGTGTGGGGATATTGTCCTCATAAACTTTTTGTAAAGCATCAATGATGTCACTATTCGTCCACTGAAGCATCACCAGAAATTTGATGTTTGCTCTTGCTTCAATTTTAGCAGAATTCATGTTGCTCTAATAGGGACTCTCTTCAAACTGACAACTTATCCTTCTTTGTGCTCAAACTACATCCTGTTCAGACATGTTATAACAAGTTAGTATGAGTTTATTTTAATGTAAAAATTTTGAAATCCATGCATAGGTTTTTCATAACATGCATTTCCATGAACTTTTTGAAGACCTCCTCATATAGTAAATATTTACAGGCCAGGCACTGTGCAGAGTGTAATCATCTTTATAATAATAATCTGTATTTTCATCATAAATTAAAATCATATACTTAAGATTGACATCTTATGTGGGTTATTAGGATGCATTTGTTATCAAACATGTATTAAACACCTACTATGTGGTAAACACTGTATTAGATACCAGCAGGCAGTCAACCATCGTCTGATTGCCCTTAAAGACTTCAGAGCCTAGTGTTGGTGATGGACAAGTGAGCTAATTATTAATGTGATAAAGGTCTGTATGCACTGGACACGGGGGGAGGAACCCTGGAAAGAAGATAGTGCATGGGATAAATGGTCCTGGAGTTGAGTGAGAAAGGTTGAGGGGAAGGTGATAGTAAGAGAAGGAGGAGCATGGGTGGAAGCATGGAAGTCGGCGGTGGCTGAAGGGCAGGGCAGTGGAGGCGCACGGTAGGAGACGAGGTTAGAAAAAGTAGGTGGGGTGCGGGTGAGGAGTTGGATGGCGTGAGTGAGAGGAGTCTAGGATAACTCCCCTGACTCACAGATAAGGCTTCAGGCTCACAACTATGTGGAGACAACACCATTTACTGGGATAGTGAACACAGGAGGAGGAGGAGGTTTATAAAGGGAGGTGGAAGAAAATAATTCTATTTGGATATTTTGAGTTTGAGAGGTCCAGGCATGATTCTCAATGGCCAGGAGGATACATATAGGTCTGTGGTTTGAGTGTGAGGCCTGAACTTGAGACATGAATTTGAGTTCATCCTAAAATGGGTAGTTACAACCACAGAAGTATATGATGTGATACAGGGAAAGTTTTTTCATTCATCATTCATTGAAAAAAATATTCACTGAGCATCTAGCACCACTGTTTTAGAACATGGGGATACATCAGGGAACATAGCAAACAAGAGTCTTGCTCTTATGGTGCTTGGGGAAAGGGGATTTGGGAGCACCTTATCAGATGGCAGGGGAAGGTTATAATTTTAATCAGTGGGAAGGTGTCTTTGGGCAAAGTCTTGATTGGAGATGAGAAGTCCTGATAAATATTTGAAGAAAGAGTGTTCCAGGCAGTGGGAGCCTCGCTGTGTGTGTGAGCAAAGGGAAGAGGCCAATGAAGCTGAAATAGGGTAAGTGAAGGGAGGAGGAGGAGGACATGAAGTCAGAGACGTAATGGGAAAGGGCACAGGCTGTGGGGAAAAATGGAGGGTTTGGAGCAGAAGAGTGACATGGTATGACTTCTGTTTATAAGGGATTCCTGTTTATAAGGGATAATAGTAGCGGGACAGGGATTGCTAGCAGCATCCTGGGACATAGCTAACATTTAAGGCATGAGCAGAACAGAAGCGTGTTCAGGGTAGTGAGAAGGTTGACAGAGGGTCAGATCCAGGTGATATTAAGGATGCTAAGATCTTAAGACTCTCCAGGACATGGTGACTAGCTGTGAAAGAATGGCCAGCAAGGCAGGAGGAGACCAGGGAAAAGACCTATCTCAGAAGCCTAAGGAGGATAGCTTTGTAGGATGAGACTCATGGATGGTGCCAAAGTCCACAGAGAGGTCAGGAAGGTTAGGCTTGGAAAACATGATTTGGACTTGGCAATACAGAGAGCCCTGTGACTGCTGCTAGAGCCACGGATGGGGTGGAAGTCAGAGCTCAGTGGACCATACAGTGAAAGGGAGATGAAAAGAGAGTGGACTCTCTGGCCAAAAAAAGAAGAAGAATCAGGGTTGTAACTTCACTAAGGCATGTTATTGAGGTGATCTACATCTTCTTGATGATAGCATAGCTTTTCTCTCAAGTGCAAGTCAAGTGCAGGAAAACTTTTATGCTCATAAAGTAGACCAGGCATGGGAAAAGGAACATGTAGAAGATGTCCACATCTGAGTCTGCACTTTTTGAGGTTTGCCATCTTTTTCTACCTTTCAAAATAAAATGAACAAATAAGGACACACTAAACTCTCTTATAACAAATAGAGAATGGGGAGAATTCTAGGACAATCTCACACTGTGCCTCAAGGAGTCTAACATAGTGCAGTAAAACCTCAAGTAGGTGAATTTGAACCTATCACCACTGGTGACTGGCTCCTGTTCCCCACCCAATTTCATTTTCAGGCAAACCATGCTCAAGTTCCTGTAAAAGATAGGAAGGAGGGAGAGGTTAGGAAATGACTGATCACTGGGCACTCTCCCAGTCAGTCAGTTGAGAACAGTATATATTTTACTACCTTTACTTTTGGGCCCTCTGAGACCATATAGACTCAAAAATATTGGTTTTTGTTAACCTTGCAATAATGCAACTCTGAATTTTATGCAACTGATTTTCAGACTCCACTTACCATATTGTGTCAGGTGTATTGGTGCAATTACTTACTTAGCACATGTGTTGAATCATTCAGAGAGAGAGATATCCTTTCTCAAGCCCTGAGGTTTTCGAATCAGCTGTGAAGTCAGAGTAGAGGAAGACATTCCCCCCCCCATTCAGTCAAATACATGTTAAGAAGCTAGAGACATTGAGCCAAATTCTCTTATTGCATGATTTGTTCCTCTTCTACAATTATACAAGAGGACAATTCACTCTTATAGGTCATTAGAGTGGAATTAGGATTCAGCAGAAATTTTCTAGATTCTCAAGACTGAATGTTAAGTACTCCATGTTTGAAAGACCAGAAAACAAACAAAACCCATGATAGAGTAAAATTTCTCTCACCTTCCGTAAAACCCCACTAGTTCCTACAATCAAACCAAGCAATAATCCTCCAAGGATGGCAAGTGAGGGGCAGCTGGACCTTGTGAATCTGATGCTGCCCTCTGGATTTGTTTTGTACATGGGAGCTTTCCCTCACAGTCTGTGACATTACTCCCAGGTACCTTCCCTTAACCCTTCGTCCCAAGAGAAGTTTCATAAGTGTTCCCTTGATTTCTGTATCACAAGCAAGAAAAGCCAAGCCATTTCCACAGGACTGTCTAAAGACTCAGGTTAATTACAGAGAAATGAAAACAATAATCAATTAACTCCATGTAGTAAGTATTTTTTACAGATGAGGAAACAGGCACAAAAGGTCAAGGAGTCTGACTTAGTTGCTTAGTTGTACGGCTACTAATTACGGAAGCCAAGATTGAAACTCAGATAATGAACCAGGAAATGAATATGGGGGTAATATACAAATAACCAAGCAATCTGCCCGTACAAGGGATGGGTGGCAGGTTGTGTTTCCAAAGATGGTTGCAGCAATATTTCCCATGTCTTTGTCTCTGCAATTAAATTCAACAAGTTCACTGTCCTCTCTGTGCTAGTCATGGAGACTGTCCTAGTTTGTCCCCCAGTCCCACCCAAAAGCAGACCCTGAGACAAGGGTTCATGTGCAAGTAGTTTATGTGGAAGGTGATTCTAGAAAACACTGCAAGGGGAGTGGGGCAATGAGAGAGGAGAGGGAAAGTGGCAATGAAGAGTTACCACCGTGGACAACTAGAGCTCACTCCCACTGGGGAATACTGGGAACAGTTATTTATCCACCAAATCCCTGTTTGTTGCTGGCTGGGAGATGCTCTCAGAAGGATAAACTCTGGCAATCTGGCTTGTCCTGGGAGCAGGCAGAGCAGCCTTCAGCATGTAGAATCCAGTGCCAAGAGGGGAGGAGAGGAGGGTGGCGCTGACATCTGCTGCAGAGAGCTTTCCAGTCTGTGAGTCTGTGTGCCTGGGTCAGTGTGTGAGCTCCCGGGAGTGCAGAACAGCAACAGTAGAGAAAATTAAGACACAATTGAGGCTCACATTACTCAAATCAAGCAGAATGTAAAATCCTCTGGAGGTTGTGTGCAGGCAAGCTCCCGTAATGGCTTCTGTCACTTTCCTCACCCAGTCTTGGCCTGCCTCAGTTGTTCTTCCACTGGGTCCCTATTACCCCTGCTGGTCCTCTGGCGCTCACAGCAGAGGTGGTCCAATGCCTGTCTGCCCACGTGAATGTTACTTTAGAAACATTTACAGTTCTATCTGAGGAACATCAACGTGGAAGAAATATCTCTGCTTTGTTCAAACAGGCTATGTCATGTGCTTTCTGCAACGTGGACCTTGTTGGGGGTTGTTAACTCTAACTGCTGAGTTTAACTGAAAATTATTATAAAAGCACACATCAAAAGCTGGTTTAGAATGTGATTTTCCTTTATCTGACAAAAATTGTTTTTCTTGGCTACATCTAAAATAATTCAGTATGTTGACTGAGTGCCCAACCCCGATGACCAAATCTCTCCAAATTGGAAATTACATAAAAGCAATGAGAAAAGCTTAAACTCATAGTCTGAGTGTTTTAATTGTATGTATTAAATATTTTATTTTCACAAAGAGTTGGATTGATCACATCATAGTGCATTTTCCAACGTTTTCCTTCTGGTTGGGCTGTGGCTTAAACAGCAGAAATGTTTTATAAGGAATTGACTCACACGATTGTGGGGGTTTACGGTCTAAGATCTAGGTACTGGCAGACTGGTTTCTTCTGTACACTGGGTCCTCAGAACTTATTCATCTTATAACTGAAAGTTTGTACCCCTGACCAACAGCTCCCCACTCCTCTACCTGGCTCAGTCCCTGGAAATCACTATTCTACTCTGTTTCTATGAGTTCAACTTTTTTTTTTTTTTTTTAGATTCCACCTATAAGTGATACTGTACAGTATTTGTCTCACTCATTTCACTTAGCATGGTGCAAAGCATCCATAATTTTGTTCCATTTGTATTTTATAACATGATTCTGAGGTTCTCAAGAGTTTGTGAGGAAATCCCTGGTAAGATGCATGATACTTTTTGGAGGCAAACTTCATTTGAGGTTTCTTATCACTTTCCAATTATTTATGAGTTTAAACTAAAGCAGATTGTGTTTCTATACAGTGACCACAAATATTAAATTTTCCAAGACTACAGTTTCACATTGATAATAATAAAATTTCATAAGCCAGGCACAAAAAGACAAATATCACATGTTCTCACTCATATCTGGGAGCTAAAAAAGTTGATCTAATGGAGGTAGAGAATAGAATGATGTTATAGATACCAGGGGCTGGAAAGGGTATGTGGGAGGAGGAATGAAGAGAGGTGGTTTAATGGGCACAAGCACACAGTTAGATAGACAATGTAAGTTCTAATGTTTAATAGTAGAGTAGGATGACTATAGTTAGCAACAATGCATCGTATATTTCAAAATAGCTAGAAGAGAGACTTGAAATGTTTCTAATGCACAAAAATTATAAATGCTTAAGGATCATTTACCATGATCATGGGTGCCCCAAATACCCTGCCTTGATCATTATATGATCTATTCATGCAACAAATACTTACATGTATCCCATAAATATGTAACATATTATGTGTCAATAAAAATGAAATTTTATATTTCAGAGTAAGTGTTGAATAACTAGGAAGTGTAGTCTTTCAATATGCGAGCATATTATCTGTCTTTCAAGTATTATGTGAGGAAGCAGGACAGCGGCTGTAATACATATTTCAGAAGCACACTGATTGTATTGGAAAGCTGTATCTCCCATTCTCTGTTCATACTAACTTTGAAGTTATTTAAGAAGAATGAAAGAAGGAATGTTGAATTTGGAGGGAAACTTGTTGTAGTAGGCACAAAGTAAAAAGAAATCAGACAAGTTTTATTAAAATTTTATCTTACGTTTTTTATGAAGGAGGTAAAAGCCCTACTCTGAATTTGTATTCAGCCAGAAGAGATAGTATTATTTGAACTGCCTGAACTAAAACCCCATTTTAGGCATCTGGAGAAGCAGCAAATAATAAGTCAGGATTTTCAGAGGGGTATGATTCATCCACATAAAAAGAATTAACTAGAGCCTTTTGGTGTAAACTCTGAGTCTTTTGGGGTAAAATATAAATAGCAATTCCATGTTTATAGCAGCTGTTAAGACTCTAATTATAGACTGAAATAAGAATAAGTAGGACAATTAAAAACTTCAATGAACTTTATTACAGGAGCAATAGCAATTGACATTACTTCCACTGGTCATTTTACTGTAAAAAAGATCATTGAATAAATATGCATATACATTTCAGTTTTTTATTTATTTCAGGAAAGCCCATTTAAGAAATAATTTTCCCCAAAAACTTCATAAAACTGACCATTTCTTGGATATTATTTCCATCCTAAAGTCTCTTGTGTTAGACTATTTAATTAAACATTAGATATTGTATTTTTCCCCTACTCTTTTCCCCAAAAACTTTGAAGAAGTTCAGAATTATTGTGATTAACCACCTGCTCCCTGAGATCCCTGGTACAGAATTAAATGCATATAGGTACACATACATGCACATACACACTCCATGCAGAGATTTATATCTGCATTCTTCCAATTTGCTGACACTACAATTTCTGGGGACCAAAACCAGAAGTCCATTGTGCAGTAGTCCCCAGGAGTAATGGAAAAAAATAGTTACGGCCATGTATGAAGTCAACATCTTTCTAAAGAAATGGGACACTTAATAAATGCACTTTATTTCCTATGACTTAAGCTTGCGATTTAACTGGTTAGCACTTCGCTGAAAGCAGAGCCTCACGGTACTGTCTCTTTTTAACTATAATTTTAACTATAATTTTGAGAACAGAAACAGAATTTGCTTGCATAACTTCCCTCCTTTATGTACACTATGCTCTACTCACTATTTTAGCTGATACTCCAAATTAAAATTTGGGAGATAGGGGAGAAATGATACAGGTTCATTTTTCCTGTTGAAATTGTGAACTCACATGAGTTCTAAGCCGGGGATAATAATCTATTCCTAAGAAAGAATCCTGAGACATGTCTCCTCCTTTATTGTTACTAAGGTTCAGGGCAGTTTCTGTTGCCATTGTTGCTAAGGGAATACTGTGTAAAGGTGGAAAAATCAACAGTGCCCACTCTAACTTCTTTGAGGAGAGGATTATTTCAGATGGGAGAATATTAATTTGCAAACAGAAGTATGTATCATGGCATCATCTCCATTTTCCCAGAACGGGAGCTTTTTGTATATTATTTGTACTCAGAGTCATAGATGATGAACTTTAAAAAAAAAAAAAAAAAATCCTTCAAGATTATCTAGTCCAAGCCTTCTTTTTCCCTCTGAAGTAATGAAGGTACAAGGAAAGCAGGCCAAGTCACCCAGCAGTGAGTGGCAGGGCCAAGGCCCAAACTACTGTTGTTCTGATTGCTCTTCTATGCTTCTTACTTTGTAACCTGCCATGCTTCAAAATAAACAACCCAGGCTGGGAGCAGCCGCTCACTCTGGGAAGCTGAGGTGGGAGGATCGTTTGAGGTAAGGAGTTCAAGACCAGCCTGAGCAAGAGCAAGACCGCAACTCTACTAAAACAGAAAAATTTAGCCAGGCATGGTGGTGTGTGCCTGTAGTCCCAGCTACCCAGGAGGCTGAGGCAGGAGTGAGGCAGGAGGATTGCTTGAGACCAAGAATTTGAGGTTGCGGTGAGCTATGACACCACTGCACTCTAGCTGGAGCAACAGAGAGAGATTCTGTCTCAAAAAAATACAACAGGCCAGGCGCGTTGGCTCATGCCTGTAATCCTAGCACTCTGGGAGGCCGAGGCGGGTGGATCGCTCGAGGTCAGGAGTTCGAGACCAGCCTGAGCAAAAGCGAGACCCTGTCTCTACTAAAAATAGAAAGAAATTATCTGGCCAACTAAAATACATATAGAAAAAATTAGCCGGGCATGGTGGCACATGCCTGTAGTCCCAGCTACTCAGGAAGCTGAGGCAGTAGGATCGCTTAAGCCCAGGAGTTTGAGGTTGCTGTGAGCTAGGCTGAAGCCATGGCACTCACTCTAGCCCGGGCAACAAAGCAAGACTCTGTCTCAAAAAAAAAAAACAAAAACCCACAACAAACAAACAAAAAAAACAACAACAAAAAACTAAACAACCCAAACCAGTTTTCTTTCCTGGGAAATCTCCCTCTCAGTTACCCATGATTGATTCCTTTTGGAGAAACTACTTAATTTTCCATAAGCAAATTCATGCCTCAGAAAGATAGAGATTTAACTATATATTTAACAACGAGTCACAACTGGGCTTTTATATTTTCACCTATTTTGTTGAGAAATAAGCTACTGGAGGAGACTAATCCACACGGTGAACAATGAGATTCCTCTAACAGAAACAACTGCTTCTCTCAGTTTATTTTTTTGCTGTCCAAGGAAGATAAGATTCAATTTCTTTCATAAATGAGTATGTCCAACAGCCGGCTGTTCCACCAAAGATTTGCGCTCCACCTTCCACAGTGTGAGGTTTCCACTGGGAAGCTAGGAACCACAATTCCCAGGCTCCTATGAGTCTGCGTGTGGCCATAGGACTAGTTTGGGCCAATAGAAATGCAAGTGAAGGGGATGAGTTATTTCCTCATCCAAGAGCTTAAGATGCAAATTTTACTTCCCCACTTACTTTTTTGCTTACTCTTTCCCCACAGAGTAGCTACATCCCTCAGGGAAAGGCAGCATCAGAGAATGAAAGAAACCTGCCTGCTGGAAGCCTCTAAATCACCCCGTGAAGCTTGCTTGCTCACCATAATGTCAGGACTGGACTATGAATGAGAAATAAACTTCTAATGTGTTACTCTGTATCTGCTATCTATTGCTGTGCAACAAACCACCCCAAAAGGTAGAGGCTTGAAATAACAACAGTCATTTATTTTACTCACAAAGCTTTCATCTGGGCGGAGCCCTGCAGGCTTGCCCTCTGCTCCGCATGGCATCAGCTGGGGCAGATCTGTGGGCCCCAGGGCTGGCTTTCTGGCCTCTCACCTGGCTGGCAAGGAAGTGCTGCGTGTCAGCTGGCAGCCGAATGGGGCTGAGGGCTGAGGCCCCTGGCTCCTCTCCATTCTGGCCTCTTCGCAGGCTGCCTGCCTTCCTCGTGGCTCAGCGACTGAGTTCCAAGAGCAAACGTCCCCAGAGACAGAAAGTAGAAGCCGACAATTTTTGAAGTTTGGGCCCAGAAGCTGATACAATTTCAATTTGCTATAATTTATTGATCAAGGAGTCATAGAGCCCAGACCCAAGGTGACGAGACATAGATTTCACTTTTCTGTGGGGAGAATGTTAAAGAATTTGGGGGCCATGTTTTAAAATCATCATTATCCTGGATGGAGCTTGAGCCCATCCTTCGAAGTGAGGTATCGAGAGAATGGAAAAACAAGCACCACATGTACTCCCCATCAAATTGGCACTAACTGATCAACACTAAGGTGCTCACATGGTAGTAATAGTCATTGGTGCCGGTCAGGTGGGACGGGGTTGGTGGGGGAGGGTAAACTCACAACTAATGGATGTGGAGCACCCTGTATGGGGAAAGGGCACGTTTGTAGCCCTGGCTTGGGCAAGGCAAAGGCATTATATGTAACCAAAATATTTGTACCTCCATAATATTCTGAAATAAAATAATAAAAATAAAATAAAATGAAATTCCAAATCTAGACAGTGGTTACCTGTGGGTGGGATAGTCACTGGGGTGCGGGGTCAGCTTCTGGGGTCCTTGTTTATTGGGGCCCTGGTTATATTGACGCACACATTTGTGAAAACTCATCAAGCTGTAAACTTATGATTTGTGTTATAAAATAAAATGTTTTCTTACATTAAAAAAATAGAATCATCATTTAAACCATTATGATTTTGAGATTTAAATGATAAAAGCTAGTATCATAGTTACAACTACGACTATGAGAAAAAAGAAAAAGAGCCAACTCCATAACAGCCTTCACTTATTTTAATTATAGGTCACCAACCAAACAACCAATAGACAACAACAAAACCTGCAGGGGGTGGTAGGGTGTAAACTTTTGCCAATTAAAAAAAAAATGACGAGATCTTTAGGGGGCTTCTGCAAAGCCCTACTGAGCCCAGCTTTGAAATGTACTTGCAAATCTCTTGTAAGTCAGCAAAATAAAGATGAACACTGCAGGAGAAAACTGTGCAAAAAACATGAATAGATTATTTGCAGAAGGAGAAATGAATATCCAATATAGAAAAAAGCTGTCATAGGCATGTGTTGGGTTGGCTGCCCGAGATTCATTTCCTCTTCCTAACAACACTCTGATTTCCCTTGGGAAATTATCACTCTCTTTGGCTATGGTTCAGTGAGATTGTAATCAGGGCACTGGCCATTAGTAGCCTAAGGCAGGCATGTGGCCCAAGCTAAGTCAATTGGAATGTGAATCTTAGGAGAGGAATAAAGAGACCAAAACTGTTGCGGTTCCCTTCAGTTCTTGTGCTGGTGTCCTGAGCAGACCTGGGCCAGTAATGCTCTTCTATTCTGAATCCTGTGCTGAGGAGCCTGCTTCCTCACCTCCAGCAATGCCTGTCCTGCTCATGCCAACACCTGGTGCTCCCGCCTCCAGTTATTTCTGTGGGCCTCTGATGCCTTTCCCTGCGTTCCCCTGATTTAATCCACTGAATTGTTTTCTGTTGCTCGAAATGAAAGAACACTAATCCTCACAAATGTTTTTCCACAGCAGTAATGAAACAAATACTATGGAAGCAGTAAGATACAATTTCACTTGTTAAACTGGCAAAGACTCTTAAAAACTAATGGTACTACTCAGTTTGTTAAGGTTTTAGAAAAATAACTCTTCTCATCATTGCTCGTGGGAGTATAAATTGATACAATCTTTCTGGAAGGCAAAGTGATATACATAAAAAAATTAAAATGTACACATACTTTGATCTAGTCATATAAAAATCCTATGTAAAGCTGCAAGTATACTTATTAAAGTGCTATTTATGTTAAGAAAAAAATAGAAACCATATATATATGTATATATGTAAAACTTGGGCGACCATTTAATCTACCATCCAAAGGGGGATACTTTTGAGAGTGAAAGTAGGTACTGCTAATAATTATGCCAAGACAAGAGGCCTAAGCCATATCTGTTTCATGAAAACCAGGATAATAATGGCCACCTGATATATAACCAATGATCAGGGGTTAGTACCATCATGATATGTCCAAACAGCAGAATTCAGTCAAGCAATTAAAAATACAAGTGTATTAAAATTCTATATTTATTTGGGTCCATTTCTGGAACTTTGTATCACTCTACTGATTTACCTATGTCTTTTTGTACCCATTTAAAAAACATTATGGTTTTGTTGTATGTTTTAATATATGATCTTTCAGATGAAATTTATAATAATTTTCTCAAATTCTACACCCACCTTCTCCAACATGTTAAATTATATAATATTTTGGGGAGGAATGACATTTTTACATATTCTTTTAAGAATATGGAATATCTACTTTTTTCATATTGCTCAGTGGGATTTTATTTTAATAGTTTCTCTACATTTCCTGTTATGTTTATGCCTAGACATTTTACATCGTCATCGTTACTGTAAATACTGTTCCTGCACTATTGCTGTATAAAAGGTTATAGATTTTTGTATATCTGTATAGCCAACCATTATACTGAATGTTTTTTCAATTAGAATTAGAATTTCACATGGGTGGGGAAGGAGGGGATGGGTATATGCACACCTAATGGGTGCAGTGTGCACTATCTGGGGGATGGACACGCTTGAAGCTCTTACTCAGGTGGGGCAAGGGCAATATACATAACCTAAACATTTGTACCCCCATAATATGCTGAAATTTTAAAAAATTAATTTTTAAAAAAAGAATTAGAATTTCACTACATTTCTCTCAGATTTTCCAAGTAGATAATCATATCATCTGAAAATAACAATTTCGCCTCTTGCTTTCCCATTTTGTTTTATTGTCTCAATACATTTATTAGTATTTCCTGCATGGAGTTTAATAATAACAGTGGTGTTGTTAACAGGCATCACGGTCCCTTTCTGAGAATGTGCCCTGTTCCCTGTCTTCTCACACATTCCTCTTTTCTCCAGTTCGCCTCCTCACCTTCCCCTGCTAGCTCCTACTTATTCTTCACACCCCAGTTCATCTCTTATTCCAGGATGACCAACCCTGATAGCCTGGGCTACACCAGGTCTCCCTGTTACATTCTCTCAGTGTATCATGTACCTTTACTTCACTGCACCCATTGCAGTTCTAATTTCAGACTTATTTGCATGGTTATATGATGAATGAATCTCCTCCCCTTTCATCTGTAAACTTCATGAAATCTAAGAACTTGTCAGATTTTGTTCACAATGGTATATCTGGTACTTAGTAGAAGGTGAACATGGTTGATACTCAACAAGTACTTGTTGAATTAATTAATTCTAGCATTTTATCATTAAACATAATGCATTAAGCATTTTCTATTGCATTTTATCTATTTTTCCATTGGTGCTTTATTATTGAATTTTAGAAACTTTTAAAATTTATTAATTGTCCAGAATTGGATGATTCCCCCAATGCTCACATCATGGGAAGTCAGAGCAGCCATTCAAAAGTCAAATGGGAGGCGTGGAAACTTTCCCTTCGAGATCTGCCATCTGTGACCACAGAAGGGAGGGTTCTCACACATGGAGGCTTCATCTCTCCCTCACTTTGAATCTTTGTCCCTGAGATTGTTTTTTCCACTCTTTCCTCCTTCAGTTTCTGTACTATTTTGCGGGGAAAGGGAATTCAATGTTGTTTCTGCTTGGAAACTGGTCCAAACTCAACTGTATCTTAAATAAATTCCTTGAAGTTTGAGGTATGCAAAATCATGTTAAGTGCATATTTCAGGAAATAACCACAGCTATACACACGGATCTTTGCCCAGGAAAAAGTGTTGGAAGAAGAGGCAACATAAAAGTAGCCCCACATTTTGGTGTAAAAATTTTAGGACATTTCTTAATTTAGACGTTCATTTGGAACAACCCTGACATTAGTCACCCAGTCTTGGCTTGAATACCTTCTTTGCAATGAAGCTCACTACCTCTCAAAATTTGGCAGGACAGTAGAAATTTTAACATATTTAGTATATCAACATTAAATCTGTCATATTTGTTCAAATAGTCTCCTCAGTCTACCACTTTTTAAAAATCGCTACACAAATTTTCTTGAATTTTGTGGAATTGAATATAATAAACTTTTATGCTTTCTGATTTCATAGCTTTTTGAATAGAAAAGATAAACAAAAATAACGAATAGATAATTAACAAAATAGGTAGTATAAATGGTCAATGAATATATGAGAGTGTTCAATCTATAGTAATCAAAAGTATGTAAATTAAATTTATAGAATTATTTTCACATGGAATTGGCAAAGAAAGAAGAAAGATAATATCGATTACGTGCTAGAATGCTATATGATGAGTTTGCTCATATACTGCAGATGAGAATGTAAACAATTACAATGAAATGGCGATATTTATCAAGAACCTAAAACTTAAAAGTAATGGCTCATTTTATGTGTCAACTTGGCTATCCCGTGGTAACCAGATATTTGGCCAAACATCCTAGATGTTTGGGAAAGTATTTTTTTAGATGCAATTAACATTTAAATCGGTAGACTTTGAGTAAATCAACTTACTCTTCATGATGTGGGTGGATCTCATGCAGTCAGTTAAAGGCCCTAATAGAAAAGACCGGCCTTCCTTGAAGACAAGGGGATTCTGCCAACAGACTGACTTTGGACTTGAACTGCAGCGTCAACTCTTCCCTGAGTCTCCAGCCTGCTGGCCTAACCTGCAGATTTGGGGTTTGTCAGCCTCCACAATCGCATGAGCCAGTTCTTTAAATTCCTCAGAATAAATCTCTCTCTCTTTCTCTCTCTCTCACTCTCTCTCTCTGTCTTAATGTACGTGTGTGTCTGAGTCTGTATGTATGTTATCCTAGTGGTTCTGTTTCTCTAGAGAATCCCGACTAATACACTTAGTAATGCTTAAACTTAGTAATACCATTTCAAGGAATCTCTCCCCCATCAAAATCACAAATATATACAGATTTATATAATAAAAATTAAAAAAAATAGAAAAAATTGATGTTCAAAATCTCTGAGAATCAATAGGTAGATTATGCCATGTAAAGCCATAAAAGGAATGAAGGAATGATATAGTCCCCATCACTGAAAATCATGGGTTAGAATAATAGTTATTGACATAAGGAAATGCTCATGTGTGACATATCCATATCTATATCCCTGTCTCTATATTTATCTATGTACCTATCCATCTACATCTGGGCTGTCTAAAACAGTTTCCACTAACCACATGCAGCTCTTAAGCACTTGAGCACTAGTCAGAATGTGGAAGCGAGTTTTTAATTCCATTTAATTTTAATTAAATTTTTAAAAATCTTATACCAAATTTAGTTACTAGAAATTTTTTAACTGTGTTTGGAACAACTTGAGTATTTCAATTTAAATTTTGTGAAATCTAAATATAGGTTAAGTATTTTTGGTGAAAATTGAATGCCCAAGTTGAGAAAAGCTGTAGTGTAAAACACATGCCAGATTTTGGTATGAATTATATTTTTGAAATTTTCTGTAATGGACGCACATTATTTTTATAAAGAAAAAATATTATTCCAAAAAGAATTTTTTTTTTAGTGCACCCTTCCTGGAGGTACTGCAATACCAGGTCGAGTGGAGGGAGCAAGCTCCTATTCCATCTCCCTGCTCCAAAAATCCATTTAATATACTGTCCTCAGATAGAGGACGTATCAGATATTAAACTGATAATAACAGATACTACACTTGATCTTAGCCAAAAGGTTGAGAAGTGATCCAAAAAGAAAATTTAAGTTCATCTTTTTTTTTTTTTTTTTTTTTGAGACAGGGTCTCACTCTGTCACCTGGGCTAGAGTGCAGTGGCATCATCGTAGCTCACAGCAACCTCAAACTCCAGTGCCCATGTGATCCTCCTGCCTCAGACTCTGGAGTAGCTGGGACTCGAGGCACGCACCACAACCCCCAGCTAATTTTTTCTATTTTTTGTAGAGACAAGGGCTTGCTCTTGCTCAGGCACGTCTTGAACTCCTAACCTCAAGCAATCCTCCTGCCTTGGCCTCCCGAAGTGCTAGGATTATGGGCATGAGCCACCGTGCATGGCCTAAGTTCATCTTTTTTTTTTTTTTTTTTTTTGAGTCAGAGTCTCGCTCTGTTGCCCGGGCTAGAGTGAGTGCCGTGGCATCAGCCTAGCTCACAGCAACCTCAAACTCCTGGGCTTAAGCGATCCTACTGCCTCAGCCTCCTGAGTAGCTGGGACTACAGGCATACGCCACCATGCCCGGCTAATTTTTTCTATATATGTTTTTATTTGTCCATATAATTTCTTTCTATTTTTAGTAGAGACGGGGTCTCGCTCTTGCTCAGGCTGGTCTCGAACTCCTGACCTCGAGCGATCCACCCGCCTCGGCCTCCCAGAGTGCTAGGATTACAGGCGTGAGCCACCACGCCCGGCCCTAAGTTCATCTTTAGCAGCAAGAAATAATGAAAATATTTTCAAACGTGACTTTAACATGTATTTTACTTTTCAGGAATAAGAGTCTCTAGACTATTGGGGAAATAATATTTCATCTAGCAGTACCTAAAATTAGAGGAAATCAGTCAGCCTGGATCTGCATATGGGAATTTGAGAACATTTGTTAATATTTCAAATATAATTATTCAACACATTTTGTGAGAACCCTTTTCTAGAGCCATGAATAATTTGTGATTATCTTTCTGAATTCTGGCTCTGAGTTAATATTTTCTTATTCCTGGGGGATTTGATAGATAAATTTTGAAAAGATAAACTGTCTTTGGAAATTAAGACTTATTTCCAATCAGCCGTATTCTTGTGGAGAAGTCACACTTTGCATGAAGGAAAAGAAAGCTTGCAATTCTCATTGACATTTTTTCTTTCATTTGCAATATAGCAACTTGTGAATCATCTTTAAGGATGATTCTCCACAGAAAGTTTCTGAAACTGAATGAATCCATTGAGTTAGTTAAACGATCACTCTCCAACAACAGTCTTATTTCACACTATGAGGCAAAATGCTGAGGTTCTACAGGGATTGCAGGTATTATACCTAAGCTATTAGTGACTTTCTTCCTACCTGTGATCCAGTTAACTCTAAGTAATCCCCAGAGTGGAAAACATGAGTGATCCTCCCACCTGGGCCTCCCAGAGTGCTAGGATTATAGACATATGCCACTGCACCTGGTCTTAACATACATTTTTCAAAGAGAGAAATCTCTCAAAGACAGTGGTGACTTTATTAGCAGAGAGGAAACAGCTACAAACGATAGGTGTCAGAAAAAATACGATTCTTCCTTCAGAACCTTGGAAAAGCTCAGCATTTAAAACAGCAGGTATAGCAACATATGTGGGTGAGGTGTGAGGCTGAATACAGGGCATTGATTAAACTCTTCCATGCAAAGTGGTGGGGGCCGTGGGTTCTCTTCCTCTCTCCAGAGTTGGTTGACAAGATCCTCCTTCACACTTAGTTTCCAATAAGCTATTTGCTACCACACTCTTAAACACAAACAGATAACTAAGGCTCAGGAATATTTGAGGAAAGTTTTCAATATGAGAAAGACCTTACCCAGCAGAATAAGCAACTTGGAGAAAACAAAAAACACAGAGGGAGCCAAGGAAATCTCTCAGAAAGTAGAAAAAAGAGACACGTATAGAATAGGAAATAGAGGATGAGAAATTTGGGGAGGCTAATCTGAGAGATTCAACTTTCAACCAATAAAAGAGAGGAAATTATCAAAGAAATAACATTAGAAAATTTCCCAGAACTAAAGGACTTGACCTGCCAGATCAAAAAGGCTCTCCAAGTGTCCATCTCATCTAATGAAAAAGGAACCACACTGAGATAGAGAATTCTAAAATTATTAGCAAATTTTAATTTACTTTGTGAACTAAATTTAGTGACACCAGGATGAAGACATGATACTGAAAGTCTGTGGTAGGGCGGCACTTCACATACAAAGGGACGGGAATTAAAGTGGCATTAGATTTCTTAAACCAACACTGGAAACGAAACGATAATGCCATAGGGCAGTGCTGTCATAATTTAGAGGCAGCTGCTGCTCGACATAGCTTTGTATACCCAGATAAGCCATGCATCGGTTTCCTAGGGCTGCCGTAACACAGCATCACAAACTGGGTAGCTTACGACAACAGAAATTTATCCTCTCACAGTGATGGAGGCCAGAAGTCCAAACTGAAGGTGTCAGCAGGGTTGTATTCATCTGTTTTGCATTGCTATAATGGAAATACCTGAGCCTGGGTAATTTATAAAGAAAAGAGGTTTATTTGGCTCACGGTTCTGTAGACTGTACAGGAAACATCGCGCCAGTGTCTGTTTCTGGTGGGAGCTTCAGAGGGCCTTCAATCAAGGCAGAAGATGAGGGGCAGCAGGCGTGTCACGTGGTGAGGGAAGGAGCAGAGAGCGAGAGGAGGAGTTGCCAGGCTCTTTTACACAACAGTTCTCACCTGAAATAATTGAGAACTCATTATCTCGGGGAGGGCACCAAGCCATTCATGAGGGACCCGCCCCAATGACCCAAACACCCCCCTCCAGGCCCCACATTCATCACTGAGGCTCAAATTTCAACATGAGATTTGGAAGGGCCAAATATCCGAACCAGATAGAGTTGATTTTTCTTTAGAGGCTTTAAGGGAGACTCTGTTCCATGTTTCTCTCCTGGCTTCTGGTGGTTGTCAGCAATCTTTAGTGCTCCTTGGCTTGTAGATGTATCTCCCCAGTCTCTGCCCCTGTCTTCACATGACCTTCTTAAAAGGACACCAGTCATGGGATTTAGGACCCACTCAAATTCAGTGTGATCTTATCTTACCTTAACTAATTACATCTGAGAAGATCCTATTTCCAAATAAGGTCACATTCTGAGGTTCCTGATGGACTTAAATTTTGGGGGGGGGGACACTATTCAACCCAGTACAAACCATCAATCAAGTGTGAGGGAAAAATAAAGGTATTTTGGAGCATGTAAAGATTTAATACTTATTCCTCTAATGCACTGTTACTTAAGGAAGTTACTAGAAGATGTGCTTTATCAAAATATGTAAATAAACAAAGAAAGACAAAAACATGAGACCAGGCAATAAGAATCTAACAAGGAAATGAGAATTAAGAGTCCATGCAGATCAGAAGAACCGGGATGCAGCGGAATGAAATATCCTATGGCAAGGAAAGAATAAGTATTTGATATATCTGAGCATTTTGAAAATAAAATTGACAGTTGTTTGATAGAACTGAAAGTCAAAGATAAAACAGAAGTTGAATAAGAAAGTGAACGTATTTACAGTCTTTTCTTGACTCAATATTAAGTAATATTTACGTAGTCATAAGATAGCAACTCTAATTCTTGATTTAACAAAAACTTAAGTGACTATTCAAAGAAGATGAGAATGGATAATTATGTTAGGTAAATTGCTGAATATTGATCAATCATAATAGATATTCAGCAGATGATGTCTAAAATTAATATGACAAATTTCAGTATTAGCACATTATTTAGAAATAGGAAGGTACAAACTAGAAGAAGAAAATTATGCAAGTTTAATATAGTGTCTCAGTCCATAAACTGGGCAGCATACAAACAACAGAAATTTATTTCTAGCAGTTCTGAAGGCTGGGAAGGCCAAGATCAAGGCACCAGCAGACTGGGTGTCTTGTGGGAGCCTGGTTTCTCAAAGCTGGTGCCTTCTCTCTGTGTTCTCACGGAGACATTATAGAAGAGATAAACAAGATCCCTCGGGCCTCTTTTATAAGGGCACTAACTCCCATTTATGAAGCAGATTTACTCACTTCCCAAAAAGTCCCACGTTCTAATACCATCACCTTGGGAGTCAGTATTTCAAGGTATGAATTTGAGGGGATCACAAAAATTCAGAGCGTAGCTTATGGAACTTCTGGGGAATGGAGCCAGACAGAGGAGGGAAGGCAGTAGTTGTCTTTTATTATGAGCCTTTTAGTGTTATTTGATTTTGAAAAATTTGAGCAAGTAATACTTTTTTATAGCAATATAATTTAAAAGAGAAAAGTATAATACAGTATGCATAAGAATTACCTAAAGAATGTGTTACAATGCAGCCTCTGTATTTACACCCAGAGATTCTAATTTAGTAGGTTTGGAGGTGCTTGGAACTCTGCATTTTAAAAAGGCCTATGAAATTCTGGTAGAGGTGGTGCCTGAACTTCACTTTGAGAAACACTTGTTTATCAAATAACCACAACATTGTAGGGGCATCAGCTTCAGCTGATTTCTGGTAGAGACCAAGCAAGTTTGAGCCTATATTAGTCATGTCCATCCCCTATTAGTATTGGGGTAAAACAGTGTTGTGCATTAAAACGCTGCTTCATTGGAAGTTATTCTAACTTCAAGAGTGAGTGATGAAACAAGAGATCTAGATGCTAATGTCAGGAAATGTTTTCATTTCTTGGAAGACTCTTGCAGTTGGCAGGTAACTAACACTGGCACTGACTCTTTGACCCAGGCAGGTAGCTAACACCGGCAGAAGCCATGGGGACAGTCACTCCCGTGTTTGTGGGAGGCTGAATTAGCCGGCTGGGTACTAGAAGGCATGTGCAGAAAGGAACGCCATGGGTCCTGTACCACCATGTGGTCAGCTGGGTGCTATGTGATAACTGTGAGTTGGAGGGTGTCTGGGGTCGCATCCTGTGTGGAAGAGAACCTTAGAAATACATATTTCCGATGGAACGCTGAAGTGGAAGCTGTTGTTGAAATCTGCTACGTACACAGTATCAGAAGTGTCACAATGACAGCAAATCTACCATAAAAGGTTTAAAAGGCCATGATCAGCCCTCTCCAAAGCGCTACACAACCCTGTTCCCTGCCTACCCTCAAGGTTATTGCCAGCTTCCCAACCAGAGTCATTAGGTACGGTTCCCAACTTCTGCTGAGGAGCTGCTGTGAGCCAGACACTGTATGAAGCCCTTTACATGGGCCAAATCTCATAAAATCAATTGCACAGATGAGAAAAATGGAGGCTCCAATACGTTAAGCCACAAGTCCAGCATCACACAACCAGCATGTGGTAGAACAAGTTTTACTCTTTCCATGACTTCAGATTGCATCTTGGACACATCTTTAAGCCTACGGGGCATCAGATAACAGAACAAGATCATTAGCATCGAAGCTGAGAAGTGTGGTCCATTTATTACTGCAAATGAGTTCACTGGACAGAAATCCTGCTGGTCTGGCATACGGACTCTCACGTAGGCGCTGCAGAGATTCCTGAACACAGCCACGCTGCACAGGAGATGTGCTGGAGCTCCTGCAGGAGTCACCAACACACTGGCATAGCTCTGCTGCAGCAATGGATGACCAGGAAACAGCCACAGCCAGCTGGACACCCTGGAGCGGGGAGTGCGGACTACATGAGAAAAGTGGTTTTCAAAGTCTAGGCAGCAGCAGCAGCACTGGGGAACTTGTTAGAAATGCAAATTCTCAGCCCTCACCCAGACCTACTCAGTCAGAAACTCTGGGGTGAGGCCCAGTAATCTGTGTTTTAACAAGCACTCCAGGGGATTCTGGTGCACACTCAGAGTTTGAGAACCACTGGTCTAGACACCCGTTCTTCTCTTTTCCCTTATCTTCTGTTCCAAACCAATCAATTGCCATATCCTACTAATTTTGTCTACTTGTCTCCATCCTGAGCACCATTATCTACTCTTGCCTGGATAACTGACTGATCACTCTGTGACTACTTCTTCCTCCCTCCAATTCTCTCTTCCTTCAGCAGCCAGTGCCAGCCATAATAATGTCTAACCACGTCCCTGCCCTGTCCCCGGGGACATGCCAGTGCCTCCAGAATAGAATCTAAACTCTTCTGCATGGTGCACAGAGCCCTCCGTGGCCGGCCTGTGCTGCCTGTCTGTTCTCCTCTCCCACCCCTCTTTGACTCAGCTCTAGCAATACAGGGTCCATATAGTCACCTCCTCTTACCCATGAACACAATGGGTTTATGGTTTAAACAAAAACCTGCTAAAGGACAAAGAGCCAGGAGAGACCCTTCCTGCTGGATTGCCTACTCAATTTTTGCCTTGCTAAGTTGTATGCAATCATTTTTATTCAAATCAAGGGATCTCTCCTTGAAGAAACCCTCTTTGGGTCCCCAGTCTGGGCTAAGGAGTCCTTCTCCATATTCCCACAGCATTCCCTGAACCTTGGCACCACTACAGTAAATTGAAATGGTCTCTTTCTGTGTCATTCTTTCTAGCTAGACTGTCAGCTCTAGGCATATGCCACCTTTCATTTATCTTTATATTCCCTGCCTCTGGCACAATGCATGCTACATGGTAGATGTTTAATACACCATGCCATGCTGAACAGAAAATCTGCAAAATGCATCTACTCATTTGCAGATCTTCAAGCAAATAAATTCTAGGCCAGCACTTGTCAAACTTAGATGTGCATATCAATCTTGTTACAATGCAGATTCTGATCCAGGGGACTTGGGGCAGAGCCCAGAGACTGCATTTCCAACAAGCTCCCAGGTGATGCTGATGCTGCTGGTTCAAGGACACCAGCTACACTCTGAGTGGCTAGGATTGTGGCCTAAGTCACCAAACGATTTATGTCATGCTAGAAAAAACTTTTTTGTTTTGCATAAGTGCTAGTAACTGAGGGGACAAACATTGAGTTGTGCTGTTTGCTAGTCTATTCTCATAATCTCCATCATCCTGGAGTCTTACCAATTCTTTTGAAAGAGAATACAAACAGACTTCTTGTGAGCCCGTCCTCTGCACAGCTGTTGTCCCCATCACAGGAGGTGAAAATGTCCTTATCAGCAGCATTTGTGTGGAGGACAACTGCTGGTTGTTACAGGACTTTTTCTCAACACAGAATCCAAATCGGTTTGGGAAGTAGAAGCTGGGGCGAAGAAGAGGGGGAGGCCAAAAGGATATTGTCCAGGCTCAGCAGGATTGGGCTTACTCATCCATCCCTTCCCACATGAAGAAAAATAGGTATTGAACCCCTTCTAAGGTCCTGTGTTCTACAAGGTGAGAGGGTCTAGGGTTGTCAAGGTGGACAATGGAGGGCTAGCGTGGAAATTCAGTCAAAGGAGTCTGGGGATGGATCTCTTATATTCTAGGAGGAGGAGAGGTGCTCTGGAAGTCTAGACAGGTTACTCTAGAGAGAGGGAAAGAGGTTCCAATTTAGGGAGACAGATAGGAGCTGCACAAACTTCCAACTTTGACTATTCAAATTTTCACCCCCACTGCCACACTCAGATAAAAGATGTAGGAATCAGATTTAAAACATCAACTAAAGGTTTCCAGACATATCACAGGATTCTTAGTCATCTGTAATTCTGACCAGCTGTTGTACAGTGCACTGTCTCATGTCACATGAGGCTGCAGTGGCTCAGCTATGGATCATTTCTGCACAGAACCTCTGGGACAATGAGTGCTTAACGCATGTCTCATGGTTCCTTTTTGAAGGCACACAGTTTTGATTGTAGGTCACCCCATATTCAAATAGATTGGATGCTATGGAACAGTCCAAGACTTTTTAAAGTATATTTGCTATTTTATGTAAGGGAGCTCCTGCAGAAGTCACCAAAATACTGGCATAGCTCTGCTGCAGCAATGGATGACCAGGAAACAACCACAGCCAGCTGGACACCCTGGAGCGGGGAGTGCGGGCTACTTGAGAAAAGTGGTTTTCAAAGTCTAGGCAGCAGCAGCAGCAGCACTGGGGAACTTGTTAGAAATGCAAATTCTCAGCCCCCACCCAAACCTACTCAGTCAGAAACTCTGGGGTGAGGCCCAGTAATCTGTGGGCTCTTCAGCAACTCATCACACTTGCCGTGGTCTCAGATGTCCGGTCATATCGGCCTCTGTACAAGCCGATTTCCCCACTTGCCTCTGCGCAGACACACAGCTCTTTCTCGCTTTTGTTTTCTTGTCATTGCTTATGCCAATTCCCCTCCTTGCCATTAAACCAAACCATACTTATCCTTCAAGTTGAGTTTGTTCATTCATTCATCAAATCTTTATTGTATGCCTTTTAAGTGCCAGGCACTATCCTGGGTATTAGGGATACAGTGATGAACAAGACAGAGATGCTCATTCAGTGCCTCCTGGGAGCACAGACAAATGAATGGGCCATTATAACCTCCCTAATGAGAGCCCAGAGGGAGAGATCCAGGTAGGAGGAGAACATACAGAGGGGTAGGGGTTACTTTGCCATTTACGAAAAGTGTTCCTCAGCAGGCGAGAGCCAGTCTGGAAGAATGAACACGAGGTAGGGAGGGGAAGAAGTTCCTTGCAGTGGGAAGAGATTGGGCTGCAAAGGTGAGCAAAGGTCAGATTAGAAACTCCTTCTAGGGTATGGGAGGAGTTTCCCCTGATATCATAAAGGAATAGGAAGGAAAGCATTATGGACCTTTAAGTAGGGACCTGGTGTGAATCCCATTTATTCTTTGAAGTCTTTTTCAATTATTGAAATCCAAAATGATTTTTTCCCTCTCTGATTTCCAAAGGAATTACTGGCTGTACTCAGCAGCCTGACTCTGAATTCGTGTGCTGTATTTTTATCATCCTATGGTCATTCTCTGCTGTTGGTTCTTGACTTTTTGTGCCCACAGCACACTTTCAAGTATTACATTTTTGGCTTGCATATGACCAAAATACATTTATTTAAGAATTCCTTATATGTGCAGTGTAATTTCTCCTCCAGTGGAACAATGTCATTCGATATCATCTGTCTTAGCTTTCACGTGCATCAAATTGTGCTGTGCTCTATACAACCTCAAACGACCACTCAGGACATAAAATTCACATCAAAAGTGAATGTACGCTTAGTAATAATGTAAATTCATTTTATAAATTGATCAAAATTATGTGGCATATCAGTGAAGGGGATGTTTCCTGGTGCTCAATGTGCATAGAGAGCCATTATTTTAGAATGTTGTCTAACTCTAGTCACCTTGACTTAATGCAAACTCCTCAAGGACAAGGAGAGTTATTTATTTTTTAAAATTCCTTACAATTACTAACATGGTCCTGGATGTAGCATAAGGATGAATTTTACATTTTTGTGACTTAATTTACTGTTTTAAATTATGAAATGTCAGGCATCTAAAAATGTGTAAATATAAGGAATGCTTATTTGTCCATACTCAGCTTAAGAAATAAAACATTGCAATGACAATTGGACCCCCATTTTACCTCTTCCCACTGAAAGATAATCACTGCCTTGAATTTGGTGTTTGTCACCCCCAAATGCCTTTACGTTTTTACTACCATTATCGGCAGTAGTCATAAACAATGTGGTACTGCTTCTCAGGTTTTAAAATGTATAAATGATGTCATAATGTACCCTTATGCAACTCTTTCTGGTTCAAGGTCATCTTTGAGATTTGTCCATCTTTATAGATGCAGCTCCACTTTATCAACTTAACCGCTATATCATATTCCATTGTATGAACAGACCACATTAGGACATTCAGGTTGATTTCCACTCTGCTAAAACACACAGTACTGCAACAAACGTGTTTGTATTTGGTTCCTGGTGTACATGTAGGAGAGCTTCCTGCACATAGCTATATAGAGCTGGTAGTGGGATTGCTGGGTTTTAGGATATATGCATCATCAATCTAACTAAATAATGCTAAAATGCTATTCAAAGTTGTAACAATTCACATTCCTATTATGCAGAGGGTGAGTTTCTGAGGCTTCACATTCTTGATAACCATGTCATTTTCAGATTCAGGGATCTGATGTATTCTTCGTACATACATTTACACACACACACACACACACACACACCCCCCTACACACATCAGGGTTCTTAGGGAAAAACAAAACTTTATTAAATGAGTAGCATTTACTTTAGAACTTCCCAGAAAGCAATAAATGGCTACTTTAAAAATTTTTTGACAACTTAGAATTAGTTGATTGTATTATTTTTAAATTGTACAAATAACAGTATGTTAAGGGAAATTATATGGAAAAAGTTCACAATTATCTATGGCATTATTCCATTAACATAGTCATTTTAGCTTTTATATAATAGATGCTTGTTGACTTGGTAATAACTTGTTGCCTTAACCAAAATGAGTACTTTTTAAAAAGTTTTAATAGATTTAGGGGGTACATGTTGAATACCATTATATGTATATGTTTTATAGTGGGAATGATTTTTAAAACTAATTCACTGTTAGCTAATTTTACATTTTATGTAAATGTTCCAAATATGTTTAGTCCTGTACTGGTGTTCTAATAGGTGTGTTAGACCACAGTTAAATAAAAATGAACAGAAAAGACTTCCAAGTCAGACTTGTTTCTGTTTTAGAAATTGTCTCTTACTACATTGTAATTCCTAAGAACTGTTCTGGTCATACAGCGTATTTATATGCTTCCATAATTTTTTTATTGCAGCAACAATCCAATATACACAAAGCAAAGCCTGCTAAAACATAAAGGAAACGATCACAGCACAAAATAGTGGTTTGTAAAATTAGCCCCTTCTCATTTTTTTCTTTTTCACCAATTCCATTCTTTTGTAAATACCCTGGTAAAGGGAATAGCATTGACTTGGGTGGTAGCAGCCTGACAGGTGGTTTTACAGAGCAATCGGTGGTAGATGCTGTATTAGGGTCATACCAGAACTGAAGACATGGGCATGGGTTTCTAGTCCTAAGAACAGGTAGAAGACTTTCTTAGGAAACTCTAATGCTAAATGCTTTTCACTCAAGAGTCCAATCTGAGATATAGATGTGATGAAAATCATGACAAAAATCTTCTTAGGCAGATACATCATCAAAATTGACGTCTGAATCGTGCAGAGCTGTCAAAGAAGACTCAGTTAACTCTTCCAGGTCAGTTTTCCCAATTCTCAGGAGAAATGAAATCATTCCTAGTTTCTCAGGTCTCCTCATTGATGTCTTCACTCAGAAAAGTCTTTCCCTCAGATCTGAAGAGGAGAGCAAATTTAGCATGCTATTAGCCAATTGTTTTCATGAAAAATTCCTGCCATTTACCACTCCACCTCTAACAGTTGCTTTATAATTTCTGGTTAGAACCACGTGGAATTATACATGCCAATGGAGCTATCTTCTTTTCTGCTATGATCATCTTTTGTCTTTACCATCTGCAAAACATAAAAAAATTGCATTGCTCTTAATGTCACTGTTTTTGTTTAAAATGTTTCCTCTAAGAGCCACTCCTTTATATGCCATATATGAAACAAATACAACTAGTTTTTGTCATCTTCAATAGTCAAAATAAAAGTCCAATTCAAGGTGGTGTGATAATAGATATAAATGAGCAACATTTAAGTAGAACTACAAACAGACTCCCTCCTACGAAAACATTGGTACATTCATGATTCGAAATTCCATGCTTAGCAAATTTAGTGGCTGATATTATTTATTTATTTACTTTTTTGAGACAGAGTCTCACTCTGTTGCCCAGGCTAGAGTGCCATGGCAGCAGCCTAGCTCACAGCAACCTCAAACTCCTGGGCTCAAGCAATCCTTCTGCCTCAGCCTCCCGAGTAGCTGGGACTATAGGTATGTGCCACCATGCCCGGCTAATTTTTCTATACATATTTTTAGCTGTCCATATAATTTCTTTCCATTTTTAGTAGAGATGGGGTCTCACTCTTGCTCAGGCTGGTCTCAAACTCCTGAGCTCAAATAATCCGCCCGCCTCGGCCTCCCAGAGTGCTAGGATTACAGGCGTGAGCCACCTCGCCCTGCCTGTGGCTGATATTATTAAATAGGCACTTGAACAAATGTACGCTACACAATATCAGGGCACTGCCCAGAACCTGTCAGTCCAATCTAACAGGATGTAAGAAAGTCCAGCTTCCTTGCCTCTGGGCAGCCTAATTTAGACAGCTGAGTTCCCTTGAAGGATCAGGCTTAAGCTGCCCTCTGTAGGACTCTGCCTGAGATGACACCCTTGTTTGGCTTCTACTTCTTCCCCATCTGGCTTCCTCCATTCTCTTGCTGGTTCTCCTGTATGCACCTCCTCAGTAAATCACATGCAGACAAACTCTCAACTCAGAGTTGGCTTCGGGGAAAGCTGGCCTAAGACAGCATCTTAGAGAACCTCCAGCCTAGTGCTCTTTAGACAACTTTGCTTAAGTACACACCTCAAAGGAAAAAAAAAATCATATACTTCTTGCCTTGCACATTTTACAGTTAACAAATAATTTTTTTCATTATGAGTGTAAGCAGCTAAAAAGGATGTAATTTGTGAAATATTGTAAAAACTGACATTTAATAATAAAAGTTCCACATTTCTCTTTTAACTTACCCAATGGAGTACACCATTATATTTAAAATAAAAGTAAACAAGCTCATGTTTAAAAGTCAGATATTTTATAGTGTTTGTTTCTCCCTTAAACTTGTATTTCCATTCCACTTCCACCATAGAATTTCATTCTAACTCTAATATATGCGTATACTTTAAAATCTTTTATTGTTTGCCTAATCATAATTCTCTGCAGAAAAAAATGTGTATGTTTTTTATTTCCTATGACTATAAGCTTCTATGTGTTGAAATTTTTTTCTAGATGGATTATCATTAGAATTTATCAAAACAGCATATATATTTAAATTTTAGTAATTTTACTAAGACAAAAAGTAAACATTCTTATTGGAAATGCATTTATTAATATGATGGATAGTTTTTACTATTATTTTTACTTACTACTATTTATTATTAGAGTGAAGCAAAGTTTACTATCATAATTGATAGAATTATTACTTATTGTTATAGATTTAAGCACTAATCCATTTTGTTTAAATAGATGAGTTTTGAAGGAGTTTTATCATAGCAATGTCAAACAATTCCTTAAATTCTTTTCTGAGTTATATGACAGAAATGAGCCAGTATTCTTTTAAAAGGTTTTACAAAAGCATCATTTACCCAGTCATTTGATATTTTCTCATTTCTGGAAAATATACCCCAAAAACGTTTTACCAAACTTACCAAATGGCTATTAGCTATACCTGTTACTCTCTCACTTAGAGGAACAGTATTTAACTTGAAAAACTAAAATATGGTTAGAAAAGCTTAATATTGCTAAATTAAGCACATGACATATTTTTTTATCAAAATATCTATTTTAATCAATTTTAAATAGATTTATTTATTGCAAGTTTTTATTTTGAAATAATTATAGATTCACAGAGAATTGCAAAAATTGTACAGAGATGTCCCATATACCTTTCATCCAGTTTTCCTCAAAGGTTATATCTTATGTAACTATAGTACACTATTAAAACCAGGAAGTGATATTGAAACAATGTGACTGAAGTGGTGGTTACACCAATTTACAGTCGTGATAAAATGGCTAAAAACTATACACATGACATATTTTTAAATAATCTGTTTTGTATTTTAATATGTTTTTTCTTTAGACTTTTGAAGCTTCATAGCTCATTCACTTTATGGGAAATTTCCCCTATATATCCTAACTGGAGGAACTAGTCTTTATTGTAAAACCAACAAGCCTCTGCCTTAGAAACAATCTGATCTCATCTTTCGATTAAAATAATTATGTTATTAAGGGTTCCTGTGGTGACGTCTTACGATCCTATTCCAAGATAGCGAAATGGCTCTTGCCATAGGGCCATAGTTTGTAGATGTTTTTTTTTTTTTTTTTTTTTTTGAATACCTGATGAAAGAATGCTTGCTCTCTGTTTTAGTCTGTTCAGGATGTTAACAAACTACTATAACTTGGGTGGCTTATAAACAACAATAATTTATTTCTCATGGTTCCGGAGGCTGGAAAGTCTAAGATCAAGGCACTGGCACAGTCAACATCTGGTGTGGGCCCACTTTCTGGTTCATACATGGCACCTTCTCACTGTGTCCTCACACAGTGGAGGGGAAGAGTCCTCTTTTATAAGGGTACCAATGCCATTTATGAGGGGTCCACCCCCATGACCTAATCACTCCTCAAAGGTCCTACCTTCTAATATCATTATCTTGCAGGATTTCAACATATGAATTTTGAGAGGACACAAACATTCAGACTATAGTGCTCTCCATTGATATTTCTCCAATACACTCTACTTTATTCTCATGGAATTCTCACTCGGGAGACACACATCCTTTGATGAGTGTTGGGAAATGGAACAGGCCAAGTTACTAAATGAAATCTATCATCACTCCTATTATCCTCATTATATAATATATCTGAATTCAGAACATTCCAATATGAGTTCAAATACCTCATTTCTAGCAACACACTTCTTCCTTAACAGAAATACGTATAGGATGGAAAAGACAATGACTATTAACCCAATATCCAGTGAAAGGACCCCCCATTAAAGAAGGTTGATTTAGGCTCAATATCTATAACACTAGATTAACGGTTCTTAAACTTTAGCCTGTATCAGAATCACCCGGAGGGCTCCACCTCTAGAGTTTCTGATTCAGTACATCGGGGGTGGAATCCAAGAATCTGCATTTCTAATGGGTTCCCTGATGATACTGATATTGCTGCTCCAGGGACCACACTTTGAGAAATACCATGTTTAATGTTGGAAAAATAAAGACTAAGAAACAAGTCCTGGGTTGGCATAAAGGGAAAAGGGATACGGTTATGCTTTTTAAAAGTCCACATTAAAATATTGTAAATGTACATTATCACATAAAATTTGTCCTTTATGTAGATGTGTAGAATGTAAATATCAGAAAACTAGACAGGTAAAAAAAAAAAAAAGCCCACTCTCTTCAGGAAAATGAGATAAGCAAAGCAAAATAAAGGTTGATAATACTACACAATGGATTTTTACTTTATTTATTTATTTTTGAGACAGAGTCTCATTCTGTCACCCAGGCTAGAGTGCAGTGGTGTCATCATAGCTCACAGCAACCTCAAACTCCTGGGCTCAAGTGATCCTCCTGCCTCAGCCTCCCAAGTAGGTGGGACTACAGGCACATGCCACCATGCCCAGCTAATTTTTCTATATTTTGTAGAGATGGGGGTCTGGCTCTTGCTTAAGATGGTCTTGAATTCGTGGCCTCAAGCAATCCTCCCATCTCAGCCTCCCAGAGTGCTGATTATAGGCATGAAGCATCACGCCCAGCTTAGAGTTTTGTCAAACATATTGGCAAACTTAATTCATATAGGGATTATATTAGTTGATTATATATCAGGCATAGTGTATACTTCGAGCTTTATATGTATCATCTCCAACTTTTCAATAATTCAGAGATAGGTTTTATGAGTTCTGTTTCACAGCCTAACTTTAAGGTGAACTTAGTTCTATAAACATAATTACTGAGTATGAGACACTACGACAAAAAGTAGATTAGGTGGATTAGGGTACTGTGAATATTCTTAAGGCACTTAAAATATCTGTAGCTACCATTTCCTTGTCTGTAAATAGCTACAGTACAGTTCAGTGATTTCCAAATCATTCCAATTTTCAAATTCTAAGCTTCTGTCATTCTAAGAAAAAAGTCAAATGAATATTTTCTGAAGAGACTTCATGGAACAGGGCTTGCCAAATGTCACCAAACCAAGTTGCTGGGAAGAGATCACTGAGGAAAAGGATTAAAGATATCATCTATTTCTAGATGTATGACATATACTTAACAATAGAAAAATGCAAAACATTTTTGTAGAAAAAAAATTATGAAGAATGATAATAAACAAGAAAGGTATTGGTAATGCTCACTTGATGATAATCCTTTAGATTCTACCCACCTTATCATTTTCAGCAGAAAACCACCTTGGCATATCTAACAGGATTGACTTAATCAGGGTTTGTAGCAATGTTTTCCAAACTTGAATGCACACTGAAATCACCTGAGAGCTTAAAAAAAACCAATGCAAGTGTCTCACCCCTAGAGAATGTGATTTAATTGATATGGGATATGGGCTGGACTTTGGACTTTTCAAAAAATATCTGGGCAATTCTAATGTATAAGCAGGATTGGGAACCATTGACTTATAGGGTTCTTTCCCTATAAATTACATTGTCAATCATATCCCCTTCTGTGAACTGAATTGTTTCCCTTCCCTCCCCTCCCCCATTCATATATTGAGGCCCTAACCTCCAGATGACTGTATTAGAGATAGGGAGGTAGTTAAAGTTAAATGCAGTCCTACAGGTGGATCCCTGATTCTATAGAACCTGTACCCTTATAAAAAGAGGAAGAGACACCAGGACCCTCTCCCACCATGTGAGGACAGAGAGGAGGCAGCCATCTGCAAGCCAGGAAGAGAGCCATCATCAGGATGTGTATAGGTTAGCACCTTGATCCTGGACTTACAGCTTCCACAACTTTGAGAAAACAAATTACTATTGTTTAAGCCATCCAGTTTATAGTATTTGTTATGGCAGCCCAAGCAGATTAATATACTCCCTCTTATGCCCAACTTCTGTGTCTCTGATCTACCCCTAATTCCTTCCTCGATATAGGGAAAATACATTGAATCAGAAGTTACTAAACCAGAGTGAAGTCCCAGCAAGGCACTAAACCTCTGAGCCTCAGTTTCTCTGCCTACATACTAGGGATTTTAATTTCATCTCCCATACAGGGTTTTGGAGGGCATCCAATGAGATCATGTGTATGAATTTACCTTAGAAACCGTATAGTCTTTGCATGGGCAAGCTGTGTCTGATACCTGCCCCTTTATCTTATTCAGCCGGCCTCCCTTTTCAGTCACCTACGTGATTTCTCATTGTGTCCCTTCCTCAATTTCACCTCCCCAGTATGTCTCCCACCCATCCAGTCACCAGTCATTTGGCCTCACTCCAACTCCCTCGTTGTCACATCATGTTTTCCCTTTAGAATAGGTCTGCTGGCAACAAGTTCTCTTAGTTTTCCTTCATCTGAGAATGTCTTGATTTGGCCTTCATTCCAAAGGGACATTTTCACTGAATATAAAATTCTGTGTTCACAGTTCTTTTCTTTCAGCACTTAAAAAAAAATGTTCCACTGTCTTCTGGCCTCCATGGTTTCTGATAAGAAATCTAGTCATTTGGACAGTTGTTTCCTTATATTATAACACAGTTTTTCTTTAGCTGCTTCAAGATTTTTTTCTTTTCCTTGGTTTTCAGCAGTTTGATTTGTCTGAGTAGGGTTTTCTTTGAGCTTTTAAAATATTTAAATTTATGTCTTTTACCATTTGGGGAAGTTTTTGGTCATTATTTCCTCAATTCTTTTTCCTGCATGAATCTATTTCTACTTTCCTAATGAAATTCCAATGAAACAAATGTTAGATCTTTTGATACTATTCCACACGTCTCCAAGGCTCTGTTCATTTTTTTCTCAATCTCTTTTCTCTTCAATTTGTATAATTAATGTTCCTTCAAGTTCACTGACTCTTTCTTCTGTCACTGTCACTCTGTTATTGAGACCATCTAGTGAATTTTTAATTTTAGACATTGTATTTTTGACTCCTAAAATTTCCTTTTGGTTCTTTTTTATAGTCTCTGTTTGTCTTTTGAGAATGTCTATGTTTCCATTTACTTCAAGTTGTTTACCTTCACCTCATGGAGCAGAGTCTCTGTCTGAAAGTTGCAACATTGCAACATTGGAGTCAACAGAGCGTTGGCATCTGTTAACTGTCCTTTTCTTTGAGAATTGTTTGCATCTCCTGGTTCTCTTTAAGTTGCACAATTTTGGATTATACTCTGAACATTTTGAATATGACATTGTATAGACTCTAACTCCTGTTATAATTCTCTGTAGAATTTTATTTTTTGTTGTTTGTTTTAGCAGGCAATCAACCCATTGAGGTTCAGAATGCAAGTGCTGTCTGACTGTCTGTGGGCAGTAGTCACAGTTTAGTTTCCAGAGCTTTCACTATTCTGCTTGGGGTCTTTCCCATCTATGTACAGATTAGGGGAGAGCCTGGACTTATGCAGGCCCCACAGTTACAGTTAGAGGGTCCCTATACACACACACACACACTCACCCCCACCAAATTTATTTCTCAATTCTTCTGTTGGGCATTTTTTTCCCCACTATAAATAGTATTGTTATGAACATTCTAGTACATGACTTTTGGTGAATATATATATTTCTGTTGGGCATATACAATGGAGTAAAATCGCTAGGTCGTTGTCTACGTGTATGTGTATTTTCAGCTTTAGTAGATAGCCAGGAACATTTATTTTAACATAACCTCCCACAATTCTAGTACACAGCAAGGAGTGTAAATTGCCACTCTGGAGCCTATAATAGCTCCCTGTTCTGCATGTGCTCCTTCATTTTTAGCTGTAGGTCCATGACCATTTCCCCACCCAGCCTGTGAAGCTGCCCTCAACCTTCACACAGATCTCAGGACCCCAGCAGCCTCGTCCTCTCCAGGACCCACTGAGGCTAGGGCTCAGCTAGGGGCCCACCTTTCACACCAAGAAAGCCCTGGTCACTAAGGGAGAAAGCAGACCTCAAGTGTTGAAACCCTGGAGGCTCCTTGAACAGTTCCACCTCACCTGCATTCTGCACAAGGGTGCAGGCCTTCTCCTGCTTACTCAGGATCTGCTGTCCTTGTTCTTGCCCTTCCCACTTCTCAGTGCCCCGACTCCACACCAAGCATTTCTACCTACTTATATTGTAGTTCTAAATTTGTCAGCACAACTGACTCTATTTTTGGCCTTTCTGGAATTTTGTCTCCCTTGCTCCCTATTTTGGGTACCCCCTGGTAACCCTAAGCCCCTCTTTTATCTATGTTCTTTCATCTCTACCTGTCCCAGTGAATTCTAATTACTCATCTTCCACCAGGGAAAAATCTCAACAAACAAAGGTACTTCAGAGTCTTCAGCTCTATGATACTCAAGATTACCTTTTTTCCCTTGTTGTTTGTCATGCACTGGAGCTGTAATTTCTTCGGAATGGACCTCTTGCTTGTCTTTCATCATCAACTCCTCAGTTGAAAAGAGCTTGTATAACTTCTGGATCAAATCGGTAGCAATCTCAGAAGCACTAGAATTGTTCCCTAATACAAGGAAATATTGCTCCTGGGAACCAATTTCACCAAAGGGCTCACTGTTTTCTGTTTTTATTTCATACACCTCAGGAATAAGTCTACAGTAATGTAGAAGAGAGATGAAAAATTAGTTAGCCAAATCCCTTGCAAGATTAAATGCAAATACAGCCAGATAGTATGAGAGGAATTCATTTTACGCATGTGATTGGAATAGTCCAAATGCAGTTTGTGAATGAAATTTGACTCAAGGGAAATTTTATAATATTCTCAAGGGAAATTGACATTTATTTATCTCATCAGTTTGGGATTCCAAACCAATATTATTTTTTATCACTAAATTTTTATTGAATACTTAGGGTTGTACTTTGCAAAATCAAACTTGAAAGGATCCTTCCTGCCAGTCTTCATATGTGTTTTGTTTTCTAAATGGCAAATGTTTTGTTTTGTTTATGTTTTTCTGCTGCTCTAAAACTGTCATATCTAATCTTTGATATTATAAGTTTTCTGTTTTGGCAGCATCCAATATTACAGTCCTGTTATGTAGTTACTACTAATAAACTTTTTTTTTTCAATAAAAGCAACAGAAATAGAAACATGGTCCTTTCTAATATAGGTCATATTCTACCCGCTATTAACTCCATACCTGTGCTGTCATCAAAAGTAGCATTTAAAACACACACACATACACCGCCCCCCCAAAACTTGCATCTTGAAAACTAAAATGCCATTAATTTCAAATTATTTTCTTAAGGACTGTTTCCAGCTGTAGTGTTGCCCAAACTCTGAATTTTTCAACTTACAATACAGTGTTTTCTGTGCCAACGTTCTCTGGGTTGGGAGAAGTGATGTTAACACATGTGGCTCTCAGATCTTTGGTGGGATATTTGTTGATGGCACCTGGAAAGAGAGTGGGCTGGTTAGTCTGAATTTTACCCTTCCACATTATGTCCATCATTCAAAGTCAATTCATCTTTTCCTGTGGTTGGTAGTGTTTACAAGAACAATTTAATTTTATAAGGGACTCAGCAAAGTAGGCACACTCTAGTATTGAAATTCCTTGCTGTTGGCAAAGTCAATGAGATACAGTAGTAACAGTAAATAACTCCCAGGCTCTCTGCATGTCACAAGCTTGTGATATAATTCAAGGACATCTCTAAATCCCTCCTATCACTTGTTTCTCTCCCTATGTTCTTTCTACGAGATTCTATTAGCTATCGAAATTGTCTGCCTTATTTATCCTGGGCTTGGGAGAAAGATACAATTTTTTGCCTGCTACTAAATATAACTCCTAAATTCTAAGCTTCCTGAGGACTACATCAGCCCTGGGGCTTTTTATGTGTCAGAAAACCTGCATCCCTGTGATTCTAGAGTAAACTTGCAGGAGCTACAGAGGACCATCCACATGGCCTTTGCCAGATTCCTAATTCCAGCTCAGGCCAGGACTTGTTTGATGCTATAAGGTCTTGTGTGTGCTATTATACCCATGTCTAAAATTACAACACATGGGCCAGGTGAGGTGGCTCACGCCTGTAATTCTAGCACTCTGGGAGGCGAGTGGTCAGTGGAGGAGGATCTCTTGAGGTCAGGAGTTTGAGATCAGCCTGAGCAAGAGCAGGACCCTGTCTCTACTAAAAATTATCCAGGCATCATGGCACGCACCTGTAGTCCCAGCTACTCAGGAGGCTGAGGCAGGAGGATCACTTGAGCCCAGGAGTTTGAGGTTGCTGTGAGCTAGGCTGATGCCATGGCATTCTACTCAGGGCAAGACAGTGAGACTCTGTCTCAAAAAAGAAAAAATTACAACACATGGGCAGAGGCTAGGGCAGCCACTCTCAAAGCCCCATTGTGTAGAGACAACCCTAAAAATCCCATGTGGCTGTGCCAGAGCCAGCTGCCTGGGATAGAGGCTGTAGAAGAGATTTGCACCTATGGCTTATAAGAATTCAAGTCAGAACCAAGGTTAATTTATAATGACAAGACAAAATAGAAGTCCTTGGAGCAGGTGGAGGGTGGTGTCAGGGGATATTATTTATTACAGCAGTGTATCTTGTTGAGGGTTTAGTAATTGAAATATAGTGTAATGGGCAAGAGCACACCTCTGGGGTCAGAATATGTGTGGTTGAGTCTAGAATTTACCAATTATGACGTGTGAGCTTTTGAGCAATTTATGTAACATTTCTGAACCTCAGTTTTTTCACTTATAAAATGGGGACATAAATATTTTATCTTGAGGGCTGTACTGAAGATTAAATGACACTATCCATTTAAAGAACTTGGCACATCATAAACACTCAAAGATTAGTGTTTCTATCTTTTCACCCATTTGAGGATTTCCTGGCAAATACTTTGGCAGTGTAGCAGCAAGACTCAAGGTCAAAAAGATCTGGGTTTGAGATTTTGCACTGTCTCCTACTCACACCCCATCACTGTTAAGTGAAGTGAGGATCATTTCACTAAGTCTGCTGTTGGATTATACACAGAGACATTAAATCTATTGCAAAAGCAATAGAAAAATTTTGATGACTTACGTCTGATTAAATGAACAAATGGCTTGACAAACTTGATGATATAGTCCCAATCTGGCTTGTGGGTTCGGCCAAGCTGTACTAAATGATGATCCAGGGGGTGGCTGGCTAATTCTTCTAATTCCTTGTCATTGTGTGTGGGACCAAAGGAAAACACAAATATGGAGTAGCCTTGACACTTGGCTCTCAGAGATACGTTTCTTAAGACTTCCTTGTCTAACGGGTTTGTTTCGCCAGCAGATATTACAAAGATAACTTTGTTTTTTCTCAGATTGGGGGTTCCCATGAAGACATTGTCAAGTGTCCACTGAAGGGCATGGCCAATAAAAACATCTCCATTGAGTTGCTGAAGAGAGTCTTGGAGATGATGTTTCATTTGATATATGCTGTTATACGTAACCAAATCAAATTCCAGGTAGACGGGGCACTCTTCACTGTTGGGCACGTAGCCTGGGGGAGAGTAGCTCAGGACAGCCACTCTGTCCCCTATGGTGGAGGTCAGTGGATCTGGAGCTATGTGAAAGTAATCAAGCACTGAGGTCACAAAAGCTTTCACTTCCTTAAACTCATCACTTCCTATTCTTTGGGAAGCATCTATGAGGAAAGCCACATCCATATAGTATTCTTGAAGAGAGGCAACTCCAGGTCCATTAGTAAGGCCTGGTTCTTCTTTTCTGCCATGATTTTCATGTCCTGCAACAGAATAACTCCAGTCATTCTTTTCAATAGAAGGATAAACTTGGAACTCCTAGCCATGGATAGCAAATAGATGGTATGGGGTGTTCCCATGCTTCACTCCCATACCCATGACAGACATCACTAATCAGTCACAGTACTCATTCCCAGATGCATTCTCCACATCCATCACCACATAGTGCACAGAGAGGCATTAACTTTTGACATGTGTTGTCACAGGGGAAGAAATCTATTTGCCGCCCTATCTTAGAACTTTGTGAAAGGATTGATTTATCCTCAAGCTATTTTAATGTGCAAGACAAGAAATATATAGCTATTTTTAGTGCATCCTATATAGTTACAAAATTTGTAGTACATTTTTGCATGAGATTTAATTAATATATGTAATGACCCCAAGAGAAAATATAGATGTCAAAGTTACATTTATTGATGGCACAAACACGTATACCTTTATACACATGTTCAAAATATGCACTGCAGAATAACGTCATGAGAACAAGTATAAACAAGTGCTGTCTTTAGAATATAAATGCTGTGAAAGGACATCCTCTTAAGAACTTGGTACTCAAAGTGCCAGGCTACAACTAGCTTATCAGTCCATGACAAGATAAGGAGAGTGCTCCACGATGTAAGTCAACTACTATATTACTAAGCACACAAATTAGTTCAGCTGACTTTTTTTTTTTTTTTTTTTTTTGCAGCAAGACTTTCTTAATGAAGGAAAGAGTGCCTTGATTTACATTCTGATGCAAGCTTCTTACCTTGTTGCAGACCAGTATTTTAAGTAGCACTATCCTAAGCCTAAGAGATCATGTAACCTGTCCACAATCATGGGAATTATGACTGACTGGTGAGGCCACAACTGTAAATGCCAGCTCAGAAAGAGGGAAAGTAGATGGCTGATGTTCTATTGTTTTGTGAAAGAAGAAGTTTGTGAACCTAATCAAGCAAAAAAGTAGATTTATAACTGGAACAAATTTATTGATTAACCTTTTCTGTTCATCCCTTTTTTAGATGCTTTTACATGTATTATTTTATTTCTCACAACAAATGAATTCATTAACCTGTATCAATGCTATAAAAGCTTAATATTTAAATAGAATGCAAAAAAACCCCAAAACCCCAACACCGTGGGTGATGTTATTAATGAGGCAAATTCTCTGTTAGATGATTTTCAAATGTTCAATGAATCCTGCCTTCCTGGTGTAAACCTCACATTATCTTTTCTTAATCTATTGTTGACTTGATTGGCTAAAATTTTGTTTAAAATTTTTACATCTATGTTCACAAGAAATGTTGGGTCTCTAGTTTCTCTTTCATACATAAAAGACATTACAATATCTTTGGTTTTGGCATCAAGGTAATCAGGCCTCAAAAAATGAGTTGGAAATATTCCAAATCTACTTTTCTAGCTATTTAAAAATATACAATAAATTATTGTTAATTATAGTCACCCTATTGTCCTACTGAACAGATCTTATTCCTTCTGACTGTATTTTTGTACCCATTAACCAACCCATCTTTATCCCCCCATCCCTACCAGCCTTCCCAGTCTCTGGTAAACACCATTCTATTCATAGATGTCCCAGTTACCCAGTTTTGATCATTACACATTGCATGCTTGTATCAAACTACCACATGTACCCTATAAATATGTACAACTATTGTGTACCCATAAAAATTAAAAATTAAAATAAAGTTTAAGATGAATTGAGAGATATTCCCTCTGCTTTAATTTTCTGGAAGAGTTTGTATAGCATTGTTATTATGTCTTCCTTAAATGTTTTGTTAAATTCACCAGAGAAATCATCTATGTCTGGAGTTTTTTTCTTTATGGGTAGATTTCAACTACAAATTCAATCTCATTAATAGGTATGGGGCTATTTTGTTTATATCTTCTTGAGTGGACTTTGGTAATTCATGCATTGCAAGAAATTTGTGTATTTCACTTAAGCTAATTTATATGCAAAAAAATTGTTCAGAATAATCCCTGGTTATTCTTTTATTATGTGTAGAATGTCTCCTTTCTCATTTCTAATATTGGTAATTTATGTTTTCTCTTTTTTCCTGGTGAGTTTGATTACAGGTTTATCAATTTTATTGATCTTCTCAAGGAAATAACTTTTGGTTTTATTGATATTCTCTATTGTTTTTCTATTCCATTTCATTGAGTTCCACTTTAATTTTATTATTTTCTTTCTTCTGTTTACCTTGGGTTTAACTTGTTCTTCATTTTCTGGTTTCTTAAGGTAGAAATAGTCATTGATTTGAAAACTTTCTTCTTTACCAATATAAACATTTATGCTATTAACTTCCTCCTAAGTACTGCATTAGTGGAATCTCACAAATTCTGATATATTGATTTCATTTTCACTCATTGCAAAATACTTTCTAATTCCCCTTTTGATTTCTTCTTTGACCATGAATTATTTAAAAGTGCTTATGTAGTTTCCAAATACTTGGGGATTTTTCAAAGATCTTTCAGCTACTGATGTTTAATTTATTTCTGTTTTGGCCAGAGAACATACTTGGTATGACTTGAATCCTTTAAAATTTTGAGCATTGTTTTATAGCCCACAATATGTTCTATCTTAGTAAATGTTTTATGTGCACTTGAAAAGAATGTGTACTCTGCTGTTGGGTGTTCTATAAATGTCAATTAATTAGTTGATAGTGTTGTTCAAGCCTACTATTATATTTCTGCTGATTTTCTGTCCACTTTTTCCACCAACTATTGGGAGAAGATATTGAAACTCATTGATGCTCTTTTCATTTTTTTAAATCTTTTTTCTCTGTGTTTCCTTTTGGATATTTCTATTGCTACATTTTCAAGTTTACTATTTTCTTTCTTTTGCCAAAACTAATCTGCTATTAATTCTTTCCAGTGTATTGTTCATCTTATATATTATAGTTTTTATCTCTACAAATTCTATTTGAATCTTCTGTTTATATCTTTCATGTCTCTACTTAAATTTAAACACATGGAACACAGTTACAATAACTGTTTTAATATCTTTGCTAATTCTAACATCTGTGTCAGTTCTGATTTGGTTTTGAATGATTATGTTCTTCATTATAGATTGTGTCTTTCTGCTTCTTTGTATGCCAGACATTGTGAAATTTTTCTGTTGGGTGTGGGATACATTTGTATTCTTATAAATATTTATGTGCTTTGTTATGGGAGGCAGTTAAGTTATGTGGAAAGACTTTGATCTTTTTGGGTCTTGCTGTTATGATTTGCTTGGTTAGTCCAGAGCAGTGCTTCATTTAGGGCTAATTATTTCCTACTACTAAGGCAAGACTCTCCTAAGTTTTCTCCCTACTACTATCTGAATTGTGATTTTCCCAGTCTTGCTTGTGGGAAAAGGCACTATTCCTCGCCCTGTGGAGCAAATGGCATTATTTTCAGATGGTTCTTTCCCCAGCACGTGGATGTGCTATCAGTTTTCTGCTGAATAATCCAGGGAAACCCTCTGCAGATCTCTGGGGTCCACTCTCTGTGCAGCTATCTCCTCTCTGGTATTCTGTCTTGCAAACTCTTAGCACCTTGGTCTCTCTATACTTTCAGCTCTGTCTCCTTATCTCCGGGAGCTCACTGGACTTCACTTGAATTTCCCATTCCTGTATCATGGCCTGAAAACTTTCTCAAGGCAGTAAGCTGGAGCAATTGTAGAAATTCACTCCATTTGTTCCCTTTCTCTCAGGATCACTGTCTTTCATTTCCTGATGTCCAGTGTTATTTCATATATATTTTTTTATTTGCTTTTTTTTGTGTGTGTGGTTAATTCAGTTGACAGGTTAATTCAGCTTCTTTTTTCCACGTTGGGCAGCTCTAATAGATAAGAACTGACCATCCTGTTTGAGATGCTTCCATGTTCTCTTCCTTCTCACAAAGGACTAAGAATTGGTCATATACACAGACCAGATTCTTCCATTATTAATATATTTGTATTGATTGAACAGGATTTTACATTTCACAAGCATGTTTGAAACTTATGGATCTTCCATTCTCCACCAGGAATCCAGTTTCAAACTCTTCTTAGAATTTCTGATCAAGATGGAGGTCCCTGATTAAACAACCAAATATGAAACTAGAAGTGCAGACGGCAGCATATGTCTCTGCTATGAGTGCCATATAATGTACTTCAGCTGTAAAATACCACGAAAAACGCTACTAGAGTTCTCAGCCTTAGTGTGTTCCGAACTGTGAAAATTAATTAAATGGACATTTCTACCTTTTTGGAGTTTGCAATCTTGGGGTTGACTAACTGTTACCTACTCTGCTACCAGTATATCTATTTTCCAACCACAGTGTTTCAGTTTCTCCTTAAAAAGCTCAACCAACACAGTTTGTTAAACATTAAGGAAAAATATATCACAAAAGTTCTGGTAGAAGAGGAAGGGTTGAATTATGTTAGTGGAATATTATTTCATGCATGCCCATACTGTTAGAGACAGGTATAGGTGGGCAACATTAACCACAGGAGAAAAGGAAGAGGGCAAAAAAGAGACCAATAAACATTTAGAACCTAACCCGCAAGGACAGAAACTTGCAGTTAGGGATCTTTCCTGGCCAGGAGCAGGCACAGAACCTAAGAGCTCTTATCCAAAGGTAGCCTTTTCCTCATTAACACACATTAATATAAAAATCACACCCATCAGTGCCGTGGCAGTTTACAATTGTCATGGAAACCCCTGGAAGTTACCCTATAAAAATAAAATTGAAAAGTGCCCTTAGTTCTAAAAACTCTCCACCCTTTTCCCAGGAAAGTAATAAATATTCCACCCACCATTTAACATATCATAAGGTGTAAACATAAAAATAAAAGTATAGTAAGATCCCAGCTGTCTTCTCCACCAATGGAGATAAACCCATTTCCCCTCAGGAAATGTACTTTCACTTGCTATTCTATGTTAACAAGCCTACAGTAAAAAAGCTGCTTATGTGGAAATGCTAGTGTCTATCATCACACCCTCACACCTGCGGGACTTGTCATTCCTTCAAGCCAGGAGCCAAAAAGCTGGGACAACGTCTCTAGAAAATCAACCCTGACAATACCAGAACTATTACTGTTTTTTACAGTTTTCTCTTTATTAGTGGGGAAAATCTCAACCATTTTCCAAAGTATTCAGCAAAACTATTTTCTAAAGAGGTATATTTCATCTATGACATTTCTAAAAATAAGTTCCCTCCCTACTTACAGAATTAGCATGAGAATTAAAGAAGCTAAATGTGGATGATTATGTCTTGAAAACTCTAAAATTTAGTCAAACACAAGGTGTGATTATTCTACTTCGAGTCTAAATTCATCTTACTTAGGAAGACAGGGCCTTCAAAAACATTTTCTTTCAAGAAAACCTGGCAGAAGCGTGGACAAAATATACCCATAGCTCACAATAATGTTGTTTATTTTTAAAAATGTCAACCAAGCCAAATTCCCGTCTTCAACTCTGTGGAAGAATTTCCTCCGAATGGCAGAGGAGGAAAAGCTGGCTCACTTTATTAGGGACAAGACTTGGAAGGAATAAAGGGTCCAGCTGGATTTCCAGGGAAGCCCCCCGAGGGATCAGCCTAACTTTGGCCAAGGCTTTAAGCCACAATGCCAAGTGTGCTCCATAACTCTAGGGAGAAGCGGGGGTGGGAAGGAAACTTAGAGAGAAGGGAGAATGTAAAGGACCTGGGCCATTTGGACTGGGATTAAGTATGCTGTGAGGCAGCTGTGCTGCCTTTCATGGTATTTGTGGGAAATCTCAAGCTATGCATGAGTTATCCAGTGGTCTGCCTTGAAATTTGTCCAGGGGCCGAAATTAGCCATGTGTTTTCCACAGGCAAACCACATGTGCAATTGAGGCTACTTTATGTGTAAGGCTCTGTCCAGATGAACTGTAGCTGATATTTTTCAAGTTGACAATTTTTATAATGACTTCCCATGAGGTTGGCAATACTTTCTTTTTGCTTTTCCACTTTTTGGATATTTAATTAAGCATTCAGTTTGCTTCGGGGCTTGTGCTCAGCTCTACACACGTCTTCTCTCATTTAATCTTCCTTATGGCACTATGAGGGTGGAGTTGTTATCATTCCCTTCTTACAGATAAGCAAACTGAGGCTTGAAGAGGGTAAGTGAATTAGCTAAGAAATGACAGCCTGTTAGTGGTAGAGGCAGGATTGAACCAAGCTTTGTCTAGCTGCCTAACTCCTTCAGAAGAACTCGTCATCAGATATGAAGGTGGAACAGAAACATTAAGGCACACATCAACCGGTTCACTAAAGGCCCTGGGACCTGCTATGAAGAATGTGGTTCTCAGTTCATTGTTATTTCTTCTGTTTAGAGCTGCTAGAGAATGTTTTCTTCCAAAAGTAAGCAATTTTATGAATTAAATAAAATTTGTAATTTTTTCTTCTCTAGGCATTGCAGAGCAGTGGGTATGAGAGCAGAACCTTTAGAGTTTGAGTCCTGCATCTGCCGTTTTCTAACTCTGTGACCCTGAGTCTTCTTCATGTCTCAATTTCATTACCTAAAAAATGTTAATAATAAACTATAACCTTATAAGGTTTTTGAGAGAATTAGAGTTTGCACATTGCCTAGCATATCCTAAACACTCCACAAATAAAATTTTTAGAAGGCAACAAACAGATAAGTCTCAAGCATCTGGGAATCCTTCCTATCATATTCTGTAAACCAGGATTTTCATTTAAAAAATGTAAAGTCAGCTGGCATAACTTACGCACTTGCACACAGTGTAAGTATGCTCTCAGAAATGAGGGGGTCACTCTGTTGTGTTCATGCATGCTTAACTTTGGGGGAGTTGGCAATAATTCCATTTACCACTGCCAGCCCAGGCCTGTCTGGTGAGGTCACTGGTCAAGCTCTAAGGGCATGAGCTAGGGCAGCAAAGGAGGCAGGCACAAGTGTGTGTTATCTGATGGGGTATCATTGATTTTATGCCAAAGGGAAATATAGACACATCTAAAATTCTCGTTTTGCTGTTTGAGGTCCTCTTCCCCCATTTACCTGAACAAGTAGGCATGAAAGTCTTAAAATAGGTTTTATCCTTTCCCCCAAAGTTTCAAAATTAATTTTTATGGCCTAGACTTTTCTAGGTGGCATTTAGATGACAAGAGTGAGTTTTGTGAACCATTTCACACTCTGAAACAATAGTCTACAGAAAGGTACCAGCACACTGAGAAAAAGTGATGCATGCCTTGAGAGTCATTTATAACCAAACCACCTGGATCTGGCCCTTTGGTTTTAATGGAGTTATTCTGTGTTCCATGCTTTTGGATGAGTTTATAAAAAGAGGGTTTTTTTAAATTGAAATTGAAATTTAAAAATAGCATTGTGCCATCAAAATTATTTAAAATAACTTTCCCAAATGATGACATGATTTAACTTAGTCGCAAATTCGGCAATTGAATATATCTCCTCATTTGCAAATGCAGAAAAGGCCATCACCAGGCAACATGATATACATAGTTAAAAGTTAGTGCTTTTGTGCTGATGATCGCAGGTTTGAATTCTGACTCTGCCACTTGCAAGCTATGTGACTTTGTGTGAGGTTCTTAACCTTTGCATCAGTGTCCTTATCCGTACAATAGAATAATAATAGATTTTTGTAAAGGTTAAATGAAATCATGTATACAAAGTGCTTATGTGGTTTATATATTGAGTGCCCATGGTTGCACTGAATAAGCAGTAGCTTCTGTGGTTACTATTATACCTTGTGCATTGTTAATTAGTCAAGTGAGACAGTATATGCAATGCTTTGAGAATTGACCTGCATGGAAAAAAAATATTAATCCCCCTCAAAGCATTCCATTTATATATTTTTTTTTACTGAACTGAATAATTTTTGCCTTGTATTAGGCATTTTTCTTTGCACACACAGAATACACTGGACAGATTATAAGCTCCTTGAAGACAGGACCTATGTCTGAGTCTTTTTTTTTTTTTTAATTCTCTCTAACCCCCCAAAAAGTCTAGCTCAGGGCTTAACACAGAACAGGAGCCAGATACACATTTGTCACAGGAAAGAATGTCCAAATAACCAAGGGAAATCTATGGTAATGCTTAACAGAGTCCTTTGGTATGGTAAGCCCTCAATGAGGGCCACTACCACTCTGTGATAGAGGAAAAGCAGAGCTAAGAGTGCAGTTTATACTGTTACATGCTTACATCAAAAAATCAAAAGATCAAAAATTACCAACCTAATATCACACTTCAAGGAACTAGAAAAATAAGAACAAACCAAACCCAAAGCTAGCAGAATAAAAGAAATAAAAAAGATTAGAGCAGAACTAAGTAAAATAGACACCAAAAAATAATACAAAGGATCAAGGAAACAAAAAGTTGTGTCTTTAAAATGATTAAACAAAATGAAAGATTTCTATCTAAACTAACCAAGAAAAGGAAAGAGAGGATTCAAATAATACAATGAGGAATGCAAAAGAAGACATTACAACTGATACCTCAGAAATACAAAAGATCATCAGGGACTATTGTGAATAACTCTATGCTTACAAACCAGAAAACATAGAAAAAATGGGTGAATTCCTGAAAACATACAACCTCCCAAGATTAAACCAAGAAGAAACAGAAATCCTGAACATATCAATAATAAGTAATGTGTTTGAAACAGTAACACAAAATTCCCCCCACACCCCAAAAAAGCCCAGGACCAGATGGATTCACTGCCAAATTCTACCAGACATACAAAGAACTGGTACCAATCCTACTGAAACTGTTCTAAGAGATCAAGGAGGAGGGAATCCTCCCTAACTCATTCTATGAAGCCAGTATCACCCTGATACCAAAGCCAAGAAAGGACACAACAAAAACAGAAAACTTCAGACAAATATCCCTAACGAACATAGATGCAAAAATCCTCAAGAAAATACTAGTAAACCAAATCCAACAGAATATCAAAAAGATACATCATAATCAAGTGGATTTTATTTCAGAGATGTAAGGATGGTTCAACATATGTAAATCAATAAACATGATCCATCACATAATAATTAAAAGTAAAATCCGTATGATCATCTCAATAGATTCAGAAAAAGCATTTGATAAAATTCAGCATCCTTTCATGATAAAAACTCTCAACAAACTAGGGGTAGAAGGAGCATACCTCAAAATAACAAAAGCCATATATGACAAACCCATAGCCAACATCATACTGAACAGGCAAAAATTGAAAGCATGCACCCCAGGATCTGTAACAAGGCAAGAATGCCCACTTTCACCACTCCTATTCAACACAGTACTGAAAGTGCTACCAGAGCAATCAGATAAGAGAAAGAAATAAAAGGCATCCAAATTGGAAAAGAGGGAGTCAAATTATCCCTGTTTGCTGATGATGTGATCATATCCTTAGAAAACCCTAAAGACTCTGCCAAAAAACTCCTAGATTTGATAAATAAATTCAGTAAAGTTTCAGGATACAAAATCAAGATACAGAAATCAGTAGCGTTTCTAGAAACCAATGACAACCAAGCTGAGAACCAAACCAAGAAGTTAATCCCATCTGCAATAACTATAAAAAAAAACAAAACCTCAAAACACTGATGAAAGAAATTGTAGATGACACAGATGAAAAAAACATCCAATTCTCATGGATCGGAGGAACGAATATTGTTAAAATGACTGTACTGCTCAAAGCAATCTACAGATTCAATGCAATTACTATCAAAATACCAACGTCTTTTTTCACAGAATTAAAACAAAATCCTAAAATTTATATAGAACTAAAAAAGAGCCCGAGTAGCAAAAGCAATCTTAAGCAAAAGGAACAAAGCTGGAGGCATCACATTATCTTACTTCATATTATACCATAAGCCTATAGTAACCCAAACAGCATGGTACTTGGGATAAAAATAGACACATAGGTCAATGGAACAAAAATAGAGAACCCAGGAATAACGCCACATATGTATCACCAGCTGATCTTCAACAAAGTCAATAAAAACATACACTGGGGAAAGGACACCCTTTCCAATAAATGGTGCTGGGAAAATTGGAATCCATGTGCAGAAGAATGAAACTGGACCCCTATCTCTTACCACATACAAAAATTAACTCAAGATGGATTAAGGACTTAAATGTAAAACTTGAAACAAACCATAAAAATTCTAGAAGGAAACCTAGGAAAAACTCTTCTGGACACCAGCTTAGGCAAAGAATTCATAAGTAAAACCTCAAAAGCAAATGCAGCAAAAACAAAAAGGGACAAATGGAACTCAATTAAACTAAAAAGAAAAAAAAGTAAAAAAATAATAGATGGTGAGGATGTGTAGAAAAGGGAACACTTGGCCGGGCGCGGTGGCTCACGCCTGTAATCCTAGCACTCTGGGAGGCCGAGGTGGGCGGATCATTTGAGCTCAGGAGTTTGAGACCAGCCTGAGCAAGAGCGAGACCCCATCTCTACTAAAAATAGAAAGAAATTATATGGACAGCTAAAAATATATAGAGAAAAAATTAGCCGGGCATGGTGGTGCATGCCTGTAGTCCTAGCTACTCGGGAGGCTGAGACAGGAGGATCGCTTGAGCTCAGGAGTTTGAGGTTGCTGTGAGCTAGACTAACGCCACGGCACTCACTCTAGCCTGGGCAACAGAGTGAGACTCTGTCTCAAAAAAAAAAAAAAAAAAAAAAGAAAAGGGAACACTTATATACTACTGGTAGGGATGTAAATTAGTATAACCTCTATGGAAACCAGTATGGAGATTTCTCAAAGAACTAAAACAGAACTACCATTCAATCCAGCAATCCCAGTACTAGGTATCTACCCAAAAGAAAATAAGTCATCATATTAAAAAGATACTTGTATTCGTATGTTCATCACAGCACTATTCACAGCAGCAAAGATATGGAATCGATCTAAGTGTCTATCAGTGGGTGACTGGAAAAAGAAAACATAGTGTGTGTACACACACACACACACACAGACACGTACACACCCACATGGGACACTACCCAGCCATAAGAATGAAAACGTATTTTGCAGCAACGTGGATGGAATTGGAGGCCACTATCTTAAGTAACTCAGAAACAGAAAGTCAAATACTGCATGTTCTCACTTATAAGTGAGAGCTAAATAATGTGTACACATGGGCACAGCGATTGGATAATATACCCTGGAGACTTGGAAGGGTAAGAGGGTAGGAGGGGAGGACAGGGGGAGTGTAATGAAAAAAATATTTAATGCATATAATGTACACTAGTTAGGTGACAGTTACAATAAAAGCCCAGACTTCACCACTATGTACTACATCCATGTAACAAAACTGTACTTGTACCCCCTAAATCTGTAAAAAGGAAAAAAAAAAAGGAAAAGAAAAATTAGTATGAATCTTACAGCAATATGGAAAACATTATGGCATAATATTATGTAAAAGTCAGGATATGTAATTAAATAAAACTATGTAAACATACATGCCTTTGGAAAAACCTAAGAATATATCCCACACTAAAAATAGCTCAATTTGCTAAATTGTTTGAGACTTTGTATTTGAATTTTATATGGTATGATAGTACTTTTATAATTTATAAAATATTAGCAGAATCCTAGAAGTGTATTGGGGGAACAGTGGGCAGGGTGTAGAGATCAAGAGCCTCTATAGTAAATCTGTTTGTTCCATAAACTTGGGGACATGAGGTTTCTTCTAAAACATGGTTTCTCTGACCATTGACAGTCTGACTTGATAATTCTTTGTTGTGAGAGGCTGTCCTGTGCATCGTAGCATGTTTAGCAGCATCTGTGACCTCTATCCACTAGATGCAAGTAGCACCTTCTAGTTGTGACAATAAAAAATGTCTCTAGACATTGCACTGTGTTCCCTGGGGTGGGTTAGAGTACGATCACTTTTCAGGTGAGTTTGCATCAGGTGATATTACTGAATATACTTCCAGTTCTATTATCCTATGATTGATTCAAAATCAAAAGATACATTGCCTTTTTTTAAAGCTGATTTGTAGATCAGAATGAGATTAAAGTTTAAAAAAATTAAAAAAGAAAACAAAACCTGTGCAAATTTCCTTGGGTACAACTCCAGCCTAGTCTGAAGGGGGAATTGTTGCTTCTCATTTCATAATGAATTCATTGAAAAGAACATGAGTTCAAGTTATCCTAAGGCCTGGGGATGCTTAAAGCTAGGAGCAAGCTCTAGGCTGAGTTTGGGTTGGTATTCAACATTTATTACAAATTATCTGGACCTTCGTTAATTCTGAAAGTAGACTAGCTGTATCTTAAGTATTGGTTAACACAGCATGTTTGATGAAAGTGCCAGACTCAACACTGAATCAACAGTTGCAATGTAATTAAAATACCCATTCTTCATCACATAATTCCAAAGACCAAAGTACATTGCATTGGTAAGTAATTAGGAGGGGTTTCATGTTGCAAAGGCTTTTTAAATGATAGATGTCATAGCCAAAATGCCTGCTAGTATCTCTAAATAACCTCTACATATTTAGATTTTAACCATGGTTTGTTAGATAGATGTTGGATGGATGGATGGATGGATGTTCTTGGGCGAGTAAAATAAAATTATAACACAGTTCACCTGGAACTCTTTGGAAACATGAATTCTCATTTCCTTTCTGTGATACTAGATACCCAATTGCTTTTAGCTCCATTGAGAACACAGACCAAATCTGGCACACCGAAACAGCATGAAGTACAGTGGTTCTTGAACTTCAACCTACCTCAGAATCACCTGAACTGCTTGTTAAAACTCAGATTACTGAGCCCTACTCGTAGAATTTCTGATTCAGTAGGTCTGGGATGAAAGCTACTGCATGTCTAGCGAGTGAACCAGGTGATGCTGATGCTGCTTGTATCGGAATCACATTTTGAGAACCACTGGGATAACTGATCACAAACCTGAGAGCATACAAAAATCACCTATCGTGGTTATAGAGCTAGTAGCTTTACCCTCCCCATTCATACCCCTAAATATAAAGCAGTAGTTCTGAGGAGGACTTAAGACTCTGTGCTTATAATAGACTTCCAGGAAATTCTGATATGAGTTGTCCTTGGGCTGCTCTAAGGAATAGAGAGGGCCAGGAGAGGTGATGGAATTAAAAATGAAGTCAATTCCAATCAGAGCAGGTGGGAAGAAGCTGAAGACAAAGCCTAGGTATGGAGATAGTGGTTGTGCTTCTTGTTAAAGAGGGTGATCACAACTCATTGCGAGCCCACAAGACTCTGGGAACTATAAATTTCTTAAATGGTTAAGATTCCTGACTTTCTCCAAGACTCTCAGTTCAAGGGCAGAAAGATCAGCTATCAGCTGTAAGGAGTACATTATAAATGAGTAACAAACACAGCATATGGTGGTGCTTATGAAAGTTATCAACCTTTTATTTGTGCTATACATCTGGAACTTATCAGAGCTTATCTCCAAATGACTGAATAAAATATCTGAACCACAATTTGCTCTCCAGATGGATGACACATTTTACAGAAAGTTCTCCACTTTTTTTTTTTTTAGCAACTTGCTAAAGATGATTTAAAAAGGAAAGAAAGAGAAAGAGAGAGAGAGAAAAGGGAGGGAGGGAGGAAGGAATAGCACAAAGTTCATAGAAAACACTTAAGATCTGAGACTTGGATTTATTTTAGAGCATATAAAGATATATTATCCATAGGTCTGCAGTGCTCATTGTTTCCAGGCTATCACGGCCTGACACAATCACCCACCGAACGCCCATGCAGAAGGGGCTGGGTGGGGAGGGGTTGGGTGGGGTGGAATTTACTTTTGTCCTGCTAGAACTATGATCAGTTATTTCTTCAGCCAAATTGGACCTTACACTGACTACAAATATCTTGATTCTCAGATATCTGAAAACCAAATGAAAAGTCTTTCTTTTACTACTGAACAGTGGTCATAACAATGGGTGCAAAGATGAGTTTCCTTCCTCCCTTTCCTCCCTTCCTTCCAATACCCAGTCATATCTGTCTTTCTTTCACACTTCTGAATGACTGGACTTTGGAATGTTTACCTCTAACAAAGCTATCACAAATGACAACTAGATATTCTAACACTCAGCCAAAACACCTGTTCTTTTTTTTCTTTTTAAACCAAACCATAATAAATTCCTGTGCCCTGAGAGCTGTTTTAATTCCCATATCATTAAAATGAACACCCAAAATTAACAACATCCATTAAAAAGAACAAATCTTTAATTTTCTTCTTTAAGCTATGTCTTATATAAGAATTAAAAAAAGTGTTTTAACTAAAGAAAATACATACTTGAATGCCTTAATGCCATGGTACTACATACATCTAATTTTACTGCATCACTTCTTCTTTAAGATAAAATGCCTATTTTTCAGCTAATGAATTGATTGGCTTTTTAAATTCTTAATTGTATCTTCTACAAAGGTAAGCTTAGCTGCTTTAAAGATAAGGTTTGAATATTTATATTTCAGAAATAGTTATGGGAACATGAGTGTTGAACCCAAGAAAAAGAAAATATATCCAAGGAAGCATCTAAGGACAAATATTATAGTTGGCCCCCTTTTCTTTTATACTTGCATATTCTAACTACACACATGATAACTTTTGACATGATGCTTAAAATGGCATTCTGGACAATTAAGCATTTTAGAAGATTCTAGATGCACAGGTGGAATGGGTGAATAGTCTATTTGGAATTTCATACTTTTAATGAAAATACAGACATAATCCTATGTATCTGATTTGTTTGAAACTATTAAGTCTTTGCAAAAGTTATTGCTTTGTCATTAAAATGTATAGCATAGGCACCGGGGGAGTTTATGTGCTACCATTTTTGAGTATCTCAAAAATAAAACATATCTTTTTTCAATCACAAATTCTGAGGGCACTGGCCAGGCCAACTTTTAAAACTGAATTCTGCTTTTGCTCTGATATTCTCTACACTGCCTCCTTCTGTATTATACTAATCCTCTAATTTGTGGATTCTAGAAAAATCTTAAGTTTGGTGAGAATATCAGGGACATTTCTGAGAACTCATATCAGTGATCTCCCTAGTGGTGCCTGTTCCAATTTACTTCTTCAATTTCAATAAAAGCAGAAGTTGTATCCACCATCTTGCACTTGCAAAAAATAGTTGCCTTAAGGTAAAGGAACTCCACAGGCAGAACTATGAAACACCGAGGAAGGAAATTGCAGAGCATATAAACAGGTGGAAAACCATACCATGCTCGTGGATCGGAAGAATCAACATTGTTAAAATGTCTATACTACCCAAAGTGATCTACAGATTCAATGCAATCCTTATTAAATTACCAACATCATTTTTCACAGATATGGAAAAAATAATTTTACACTTTGTATGGAACCAGAGAAGACCCCATTTAGCAAAAGCAATTTTAGGCAGTAAGAACAAAATGGGAGGTATTAATTTACCAGACTTCAAACTATACTACAAGGCTATGGTTATTAAAACTGCATAGTATTGGCACAAGTGCAGGGACACAGACCAGTGGAACAGAACAGAAAATCCAGATATAAAAGCATCCTCATATAGCCATCTAATCTTTGACAAAGCAGACAAAAACGTACTCTGGGGAAAAGAATCCTTATTCAATAAATGGTGCTGGGAAAACTGGATAGCCACATGTAGAAGACTGAAACAGGACCCACACCTTTCACCTCTCACAAAAATCAAATCATGGTGGATAACAAACTTAAACCTTGGGTGTGAAACTATTAGAATTCTAGAAGAAAATGTGGGAAAGACTCTTATAGACATTGGCCTAGGCAAAGAATTTATGAACAAGACCCCAAAGGCAATCACAGCAACAACAAAAATAAATAAATGGGACCTGATTAAATTAAAAAGCTTCTGCACAGCCAAAGAAACAGTCACGAGAGCAAACAGACAACCTACAGAATGGGAAAAAATTTTCGCATACTACACATCCAATAAAGGACTGATAACTAGAATCTATTTAGAACTCAGGAAAATCAGCAAGAAAAAAATCAAACAACCCTATCAAAAAGCGGGCAAAGGACATGAATAGAAAATTTTCAAAAGAAGATAGAAGAATGGCCAACAAACATATGAAAAAATGCTCAACTTCTCTAATCATCAGGGAAATGCAAATCAAAACCACAATGAGATATCACTTAACTCCAGTGAGAATGGCCTTTATCAAAAAGTCCCAAAACTATACATGTTGGCATGGATGCAGAGAGACAGGAACACTCATACCCTGCTGGTGGGACTGCAAACTAGTGCAACCCCTGTGGAAAGCAATATGGAGATACCTTAAACAGATACAAGTAGACCTACCATTTGATCCAGCAATCCCATTATTGGGCATCTACCCAAAAGAACAAAAGGCATTCTATAAAACAGACATCTGCACTCGAATGTTTATAGCAGCACAATTCACAATTGCAAAGATGTGGAAACAACCCAAATGCCCATCAATATATGAGTGGATTAGTAAAATGTGGTTTATGTATACCATGGAGTATTACTCAGCTATAAGAAATAACAGTGATATAGCATCTCTTGTATTTTCCTGGAAAGAGTTGGAACTCATTCTACTAAGTGAAGTATCCCAAGAATGGAAAAATAAGCACCACATGTACTCACCAGCAAATTGGTTTCCCTGATCATCACCTAAGTGCACATTTGGGAATAACACCAATTGGATGTCGGGCAGATGTGGGTGGGGGCAGGGGATGGGTGTATACCTACATAATGAGTGCAATGCACACTGTCTGGGGAATGGACACTCTTGAAGCTCTGACTTGGGGGGGGTGGGGGGCATGGGCAATATAATAACCTAAACTTTTGTACCCCCATAATAAGCTGAAATAAAAAAAAATAGTTGCCTTAGGTATTAGCCTTAATTTATTTGATTCTCTATTAGTGTTAAAAAGTGAGGATCCAGGCTATTTAAAAATTTCCATCATGACTTTTCATTTCCTTACCAGAAGTGAGACTTGCAATGTCTACAGATTCCTGATGTTTTTCAAAATTATTTGCTAATTTCTGTGGCTCAAAAATTTGGCTTGGAAGATAAACCAAATGGTCACTTGCACTGTCATCTGACATAAAAGATGAGCCTTTCCCAGCACTTAATTCTTGATCAATGAAGCCATTCTCTCCTGAAGAAATCTCCAGTAGCTCAGTAGTAAATCTAAAAAGGAAAGTTTTAGGTGAGTCTAGATAACATTAGAGAATCCCAGAATTTTAACATAGTTATTTCCTAAAAGAAAAACTATGTTGTGATAAAAATCTAAATTCATTTCAATCAAATAATTCATTTATCTGATAAGTAAAATATCCTATTTATCCTTCCTTTTCCCACAGCTGCTTAGAGCCTATTAAGTACTGCTTTGAAATAAAAAAGTCTGATTTGTGCAGTTTTAGATAATGACAAGAAGTTCACAGGTTATTTGGAACAACCTCATTATATCTCAGATTGATACCAATTACCATAGAAAATATAGAAAATAGTCATTTAATTTATCAAGCACTGCTCTGAGAAAAATAAGACTATATAAGACATATCCCATTGGTATCAGCACTTCTTGAAATGGTATCTACATTTACATTCTTAGCAGTTTAAGAGTTCTCTGTGATAATTTTAGAATTTTGTGTTTTTATTTAGCTGATGATAGAAACCATATTCCATATAACTGTATTCTTGATTATGCAATTTTATGCAATTTCAATGTCTGTGTTTGCATTTGTGTTTGATGCTGATGTTTGGTACCCAGTAATACTACTTTAACTATTGGGAGTTAATGAGCAAAGGAAAAAAAGTCAGACGTAATACATGAATAATATGTTCACATCAAGTGAAAACCAAATGCTATCATGACACTATGTGAATGATAATTTTTCAGTAGTGCAGGTAAAGATACAAGGTAAGGAATCAAGTCATCATGCAACAGGAGCAGGCAGGCTGAACATAAAAGGTACCTCTGCAGCATGTACCATATTTTACATATTTTACCAATATGTACCACATATTTTTGGTTTTTAGAGATTCCATTTGACTAAGAAGAATAATCCATTACACTAAAGTTGAAAATTTTTGTCTTCATTGAGTTTGTTCGCATTTGATGTACTAACTTGTTTTAGTTTAATAGCTGCCTAAGAACTATGAACATTTGGTATTTACAGTTAGATTTATGTCTGTACATATTTAAATAACAGTATAATATGTTGTCTGTAATCCTGTAAAAATCGATTTTCCTTTAAATAAGTTTATGGTTTATTCAAGGTTAGGAAACACCACTTCACACATGTCCTTCAGAAGGGGCTGGCTGCTAGACACTTCCCTGCTAAACTACCAAGTAAATGAAATCTGACAATAGAAGAACATGTACTTGCATGAATTCTGGGGAATTCTCTATCTTACCATTTTGCTTCTGGATGTATCTAAGAGGCCTTATCTGTTCTGAGAAGCTCTTTTGCTTAATTGCAATTTGAGAATACGGGGTAATTATGGACCTAAATCTGGGCTTTCACAAGGCTGCAGTCAGGGATCCAAGCTTGGTGAAATACACAGAGAAGGTCAGGACAATCAGGATGGGCCACTCTCACTCTGAGCATCAAGAGTCATTCAGATTAATTATTTATGTTTTTAATTAGGATACAATATTAAGAAAAATTATTTACATGTGCAATTATATTGTGGGTCTTTTACGCTATGTTTTGGGGAAGAAAAAGTAAATCATATGTAGCCTTAGATTTTAGCAAAATAAGACATTGGGATAAACTCTAGCAAGTGCCCCCGCAGAGCTATAAAATGGTACCAAAAAAACTGTGGATTTTGACTGGGAGTATAGATGTAAAGATCAGCTTCAAAGAAGAGATGGCTTCAATCCGGACCATGAAAGATGAGTAGAGTTGCACTTGGAGGAATGGGGTCCCAGGCAGTATGATCAGAGACCCAGGAGGGGTGAAATAATTCACAAAGGCAGATGAGTCCAGTGTGGCCAGAACTCAGCGCCTTGTCGTGGGAAGATGTGAGAAGTGAGGTTGAGGATAAATTGTGTGTTCTATTCTGGGGTAGATTTCAATATGGGAATTTCTGAGGAAACCATGAATTTAAAGGCAAAATTGTAATAAAGCTCATGTTATAAAATAATCAAACCAGAAAGCATGCTTGATATGTCACTTCTGCTACAGAAAATGGAATACATAAAGAGCCTCTATTTCAGAGACCTGGTTAACCTACTCAACCTAATAACCTGTCATCAGCCAGTTACATACCCATCAGCCAATTAACAGTCACTTGTACAATAAACATAACTCACTGGTGATCACCATTTTGATTATCTTCTCCTTCTGAATTGATGAGTCTACAGGCACTCACCAGCATTGGTGGTGGGTACTGATTGAATCCTCCTAGTGAGAAAAAAAGTTATAGTTAAATTTTAAAACTAGAAATTGCATTTGCTAGGTAAAGAGAATCCTAGCAGGAATCCCCTTGAAGCAATAAATACCACTAACATATTTCAGCAAAATTTGGCTGCGACGAAAACATAAAATAGTAGCAACCAGAAATAGCATTTAAAACTTGATTTCAGAGTGTTTTAGAAACCAGAGAATTACCAGGGTTGTGGAAACAGACCGCCTCAAATTCTTCATCCAAGGGTTAATTGCAATGCAGAGACACATGATTTCTATACACTTAGGCTAACATAATCTAAGAGATACTCCATTCTGATTTTCTATAGCTTTTTCACTTGGACTTATGCTACTGGGTCAAACATGGACAAGGTAATATTATATTACATGATGCTATTTCTGTGTTTCTGCACCAATTAACACTTATTTCCTACAAAGAAAAGAATCACAGACAAGATTTTAGCTTACTGGTCTAAATAATACGTCCCTTTTATCCCCTTCCTTATGTTGTTCTGTACATTTTAAAATATTGAGATGTATATCATTTTTCCTTCTCATTCGGAAGAATGAATAGTTTTTAGTTAAAGGAAGGCTTTGACCATTGCATGATCCAAGATTCCATGAAAATATCTCAGAGAATGTCTTTAGTTTTATAATAATCACCTTTCTCTGATTCTATTAATAAATGAGCATTTTTTTCTTTTTTCTATTTCTCTGAAACAAAAATATGTCTTTTGATCAATTACATCTGACACTTGCTACTGGTCAGGCAGGAATTGTGATGCAGTTGTCACTGACTGTGCATGTGGGAACAGTAAAAGTGCTGGCACCCAAACTTGTAGAATCGGGGCCAGCAGTTTGGGAAAAATTCCCAAAAGTATCAGTAGAGGAGTCTTTTAACTCCTACGAACCAAATGGTTATGGGAAGGCAGTGAATTGGATGTGTTTAACAGCATTGCTCAAGCGGGAGTCAAGGTAAGCTAGCTCTACATAATTGCAAAGCCACTTAAAAGTACAGCATGACCAGCTTTGAGTTATTTTATAGTCTTTTTTAAAATGCTGCATTATCATCAACTTGGATAGTACGAAGAACAACATTGTATGGAAAAGGGTGGATATCGATGACTCTGAGTCAAAATGTAGCTCACGAGACTTAAATTCTGAATGGGAAAAAGTTTTAGGAATGCCATAACCCATCTATTTCACACATATTTCCTTTTTATGCGTGCAAAGGAGTGATATATGGTAGTATACATATAAAAGAATTCTTCCAACTACTATAAAATAAAATACTCTAATAGGAGAGTCGGTATCAAAATTTAACCGGAAGTCTTTTTTTATTCCTTTTCACATTATACAATTGAGGGCATCTTAGATTTAAAGAAATAACATAGTATTCCCAAGAGGGTAATTATTGAATTCTTTAATTGAACACAAGTCACAGGAAAAAGGTAGAGGTCTTCCCGCAATGAAGAGTAAACTCTCAAGACACCATCACTGTGGTCATGTTGGGAGATCCCTTGAATACCGAGAAAACTCTGGGACTGTAGGGTGGTGGGACAGGTGCCAGCAGAATCTAGCTTTAGCTTGTTAGATTCCCAGAAAGAAAAGGATCAGCTCTGATTCTGTGGAATCCTCTGGAGCAGGGTTTTCAACCTCAGTGCTATTGACATTTTGGGCAGGATTATTCTATTTTGTGTCAGGTAGGGTCTTTCCTGTGAATTGCAAGATGTTTAGTAGCATCCCTGGCATCTACTTATTTGATGCTAATTGCACTCCCATGTTGTGACAACCAAAAAACGTCTCCAGACATTTCCAAATGTCCTCCGGGGGCAAAAATTGAGAATGATTGCTCTAGTGTTTTCTCAAATCATTTATAGTAGAGGACAAGGTATTTTTATTCCTAATCCTTTGCAGACTGACACTTTTGGCCTACATCCTATTTAATGAGAGAGTCCACTGATCATACACTTGCATGCTGCAGCAATGTCAAATTGCCTTAAAAATTTCTAGATGCTTACTCTCGATTTCTATATTTACCTCTTCACAGATCAACTTGTAGGCCAGCACCTATCCAACGAGCAACTCTTTGCGGTGCATTGGCCTACAGCCATGCTATTCACAGTGTGAGCCCTGAACCAGAAGCATTGACATCACTGCAGAGCTTGTTAGAAATGCAGAATCTCAGGTTTCACCCTAGACAAACTGAATCAGAACCTACATTTTAACAAGATTCCTAGGTGATTTTATGCTCAGACTCTTTGGGAGGAGCACAAGACTTTTCTATCTTTACACCCTCACACAGGTCTCCAGGGTACGCCAAAGGTGGAAATAAACCAGGTAGTATAACAGGTAAAACTTTTACTTAAATGTTCATCCTGGAGACCACCTAAAAGCTGCTAGAATTTCTTCAGGTTGAGAAAATATGACTGAGGAGTTCTGCAGTCACTGTTCTTTCTAATGCTGAGATTTTGGCTAAGAGACACCCTACCATAAAAAAGTTCTCACCATTTTATGACCAGGATATAAAAAGAGTATATTCAGGATACGTTCCATCCCTGCCCCATCTCATCATCTAATCCACATACTGTATTTAGATCAGCTGCAGACACAAAGATATGTCAGGTTAACAATACCCTTAACAAGCACTAACTTATTAAAACAACAGAATAATGACTTACGTCTGACTGAATACACAAATGGTTTTAAGAACTTCACAATATAATCCAGATCTGGTTTATGCATTCGCCCGAGCTGTATCAAGTGGTGATCAAGTGGGTAGCTGGCTAAGTCCTCCACAGCGTCTTCATAGGTAGAGCCCAGTGAAATCACAAATATGACATAGCCCCGACACTTGGCCCTCAGAGCCATCTTCTCTAAGAATTCCTTTCTCTCTTGATTTTCTCCAGCTGAGACCACAAAAATGACTTTGTGTTTTCTTAGGTTGGGTGTTCCTGGGAAGAGATTTTCCATGGTCCACAGTAGGGCACGACCAATTGTGGCTTCTCCATTTAGCTGTTGGAGGGAAGTCTGGATGTGTCTCTTCATTAGGACTCGGCTGTTGTAAGTTGTAAACTCAAACTCTGTTTTTACTGTACCTTTCTTTCTCCTGGAACTCTCCCAAGGAGAATAGCTTAACAAGGCAATCCTATCACCAGAGTCTGAGGTTAAAGGGTCTGAAGCAATGTTGAAGTTGTCGATCACTGAGCTCACCAAGGCTTTCACAGCCTTAAATTCATCATTTGCTATATTTCGAGAATTGTCTAAGAGGAAGGCTACGTCCATGTATGAATTTTCAGGTAAGAAAATCTCTTGAGTGCAAGTATTTGGAAAACATTTATCTGAAAATACGCAGAGAAACACATTATTGGTTCAACAATGACACAAAATACTTGTTTGAGATTGATTCAGTCACTAATTATCAAGAATTAATAATCTGATCAATACTTCTTCAATCTCACATAATTTAAATTCATGAAAAATTTTCAATGTCCCAATATTTCTGTGGCCACTAACAGACAATTTGGGAAGGTCTTCATTGAATGCAGATGTGGGTAGCATGTATACCTGAAGTCTATAAGTCATAGCCAAAGTCATTTAGAAAATATATTCAATATTTTAGAGACTTTGATACAAACCACCCAATTGCCCCCAGGAAATACTATATCAATTGGGATAATCTTCTAAACCAATTTTCCAATTTTATGGGAACTCCGAACATTACAGAAACTGAAACCATCACATATGGTGTTGGAAAACTAGAAAATTGAAAATAGAACCTACAATTAAAAATAGAAATCTCTGACAAAGCCAGATTGAATATCAACTAGAAGGCATTTAAAGTTTTCAGCACGGTAAATTCTTCTCTTTTGTCTTACCATAGCAAAGTGTACAGAGCCAAAGTCTTTCTAATGTTTTATCTTCCCCATTTGAAGGAACTGGAATCACCTGAAATGTCCCAGTGTCGTCAAACTGCATTGAAAAAGAAGTAGAAGCATGTTTGCTCATTTTCTTTAGTCACTATCAGGAAGCCATTGTGCACAGACTTTAAGGATTAGTTTGAAAGAAATCTATCATTCCCAGGTGGTGATGAGGGTATCTCTCCATCCACAAAGATGCTCATGCTTTTTCTTCCTCCGCAAATTAAGGGGCTAGAGAAACCACACCCTCTGTTTTCCTGTAAAGTGCTGAGTGAGCATTGGAAAATATTTATAATCATTCCAGCCTTATGATTAGAAAGTATTTACTACATTCCTACTCTCTACTTTTTACTAAATTGGATACTTTGGGTGTTATTTTGTATTTGATGTTCTTGGTTCCCCCATGTAAGGACTAAATGTTGACTTGGTAATCCAAGGAAGTTTATTTACATGAGTAAACAACTGTTCATTCATTCATTCAACAAATATTCATTGACAGCCTACTATGTTATAGGTACAGTCCTAGGTTCTAGGAATGTAGAAATGAACAAAACAGACAAACACTTCTATCTTATATTCCAGTGGGGGGAGATATACCATAAACATAATAAATATATAAATTATTTAGTATGTTAGGAAGTAATTTTTATAGAAAAAACAAAGCAGGGTATAGGGATGGGAAATTTTGGGTCATATTTAAACAGATTCCATTGATAAAGTGATATTAAACAAAAATTCAAAGGAGGAGAGGGAAGAAGTCATATCTAGGGGAAGAGAATTTCTGGCACAGGGACTAGTCAGGGCAAGGCTCTGGGGAGGCAGGGCTGTGCCTCACTTTTGTGGGGATCAGTAGGGAGGACAGTGTGCCTGGGATGGAAGGAGTGAGAACAAGGAAAGGAGAAGGTAAGATTGGAGAGATACTAAGAGGGTTTGGGAAGTAGATCACTTAGAGCCTTGCAGGCCATTGTGAAGACCTTAGTTTTACCTCTGAGACAAATGAGAAACTGGGGGATCTGGGGGAGAGGAATAACCTGGTGGCTTAGGGTTTGGTAGGATTACTCCAGCTGCTGTGTTGACAAAGACTGTAGTGGGGCAAGTATGGATGCAAGGATACTAAATAAAAGGTGACTGAAGTTCAGGCAAGCAATAACGGTGGTTTGGATCAAGGTGTAAAAGGTGGAGGTGTTCAGAAGTGGTCAAACTCCAGATATACATTTTTTACTGATAATACCAATATTTGTACTTATACTAATACTTAACACTAATACTTAAAAGAATACTATATTCACTAATGCATACTAATATAATATATATATATATATATACATTTTAGTGTACATATGTACAAATATACAGACACAAAGTTAAGAGTGTTGGATGTAAGAAAAGGTGAGGGATCATGAAAACTGCAAGTAAAAGGATGGAGTTTTTATTAACTGAGATGGAGAAAGCTGTATGTTGAACAAGTTTTTTTTTTTTTTTTTTTTTTTGAGACAGAGTCTCTCTCTGTTGCCCAGGCTAGAGTGAGTGCCGTGGCGTCAGCCTAGCTCACAGCAACCTCAAACTCCTGGGCTCAAGGGATCCTCCTGTCTCAGCCTCCCGAGTAGCTGGGACTACAGGCATGCACCACCATGCCCGGCTAATTTTTTCTATGTATATTTTTAGCTGTCCATATAATTTCTTTCTATTTTTTAGTAGAGATGGGGTCTCGCTCTTGCTCAGGCTGGTCTCGAACTCCTGAGCTCAAACGATCCGCCCACCTCGGCCTCCCAGAGTGCTAGGATTACAGGTGTGAGCCACCGCGCCCGGCCTGTTGAACAAGTTTTGAGAAAAAAATCAGGAGTTTCATTTTGGACTCAATAAATTTGAAAGTGGAAGTGTTGGATGTGAGGTCAATCTGGCTGCAACATCCGTCACCTCACTGATTGCCAGGGTTGATACGGCTGATCTGGCTGTCTAGGCGATGTCCCCTTCCTCCCTCACTACTCCATGGGCATCCCTCCCGAAGCTGTGTGCTTGGTCGGAGAGGACGACCTTCCCCAGTAGAGGACCATTCTCCCATTAAAGATACACGAGTAGCTGGTGCTCCTCTGCCAGAACCTCCAAACTCTCAAGGAAGTGTTGTGTAGGCTGTTGTGTATATGAATCTAGAGTTCAGGGACAGGGTCTGGTTGGGAAATACAAATTTATATCATTGAGGATATTTAAAACCCTGAATATGGATGAGAGCACCAAGAGATTGAGTGCACATAGAGCAGAGGGCCAAGGAACAGGCTTTGGGGAACGCCAGCATTCTGAGGTCAGGAAGTTGAAGAGGAATCAGAAAACCAGACTGAGAAGGGATAACTAATGAAGTAGGAGGAAAACCAGGAAAATGAGCTATCCTGAAAGTCATTGAACAAAATGTTTCTAAGAGAAGGGTGGGATCAATGGTGTCATATTCTGCTAATAAATCAAGTGAGATAAGGACTCAGGATCAACCCCTGGGTGCAGAAACATGAAGATCACTGGAGACCCTGACAAGAGCAATTTCAGGAGAGTAGGAGGGACGAAAATGTGACTGGGATTAGTTCCAGAAGGAATACAAGGAGAGGCACTGGAGACAGCAAGTATAGGCAGTTCTTTTTTTTTTAGGAGATTGCTATATAGGGAGACAAGATACGAACCATAACTGAAGTGAAAAGTTAGGTCAAGAAAATTGTCTTTTTTTTTTTTTCCTTTCCTGATTGGAATGATTCAGGAGAAAGACAAAAAATCAATCTACAGTAGACAAAGGGTCTCTTTCAGCAATAATAAAACTAACAAATAATACTAGTAATAAATTTAAAATAATAAAAATAATAAAACACTTTAGGAGAACATGAGTACCTAATAACTCTGTCCATTCTGTCAAATTTTATAAGAGGAAAGATCATGCAATAATTTTTAAAAATATATATTCTATAAAGAAAATCAGTCTTATAGAGATTCAATCTGCTAAAACCTTAAAAATTTTTAGAAATTTCTGGAACATCAGTGGGACACTACAAATTTAAATTCCACTTGAGACAGGGTCCAGGATAAAAAGGTAAGGCAAAAGTAGACTTGCCAAAAGAAATAATACAGAAAACAAGTGATACAAGGGATGGGAGATGGTAGTTTCACAGAAAAATAAACATGGGCAATAAACATGTGAAAAAATTTTTACCCTCACACAGAAATATGATCAAACAACAATAGGACACTCCTATTTACCTATCAGATTAGCAAAAATTTTAAAAGCTCGATAGATAAAATCCAGCATTAATCATGTGAGGAAACGGACACTCCTGGACACTCTATACCTTCACAGTTGAAGCAGTGAGGACGTGGTGAAGAGGAGGATGAGGGGGAGGAAGGAGGTATGAGGGGGAGGAGGATGTCTTGAGTGAAGAAGAGTGTACAAACAGGGAGGTACAAAGAATGACAAAAGGGGGTGTTGCTCAAGCATGATACGTGGCCAGAACTAATGTGTGGGGTTATTACCTGGTAAGAACTAGACAGCTTCCTGGATCACTTACTCTGTAGAGATGATGCAAATTAAAAATGATTTGTTAACAAGAGTAACTGGAGGCTCTTCTCTGTTGGGGAGTCTGAGGGCTTTGGCATGGTCCTATCTGAGGTTAAGGATTGAACTTAAGGTCCTATTGAGATTTCTCCTATTCTAGAATTTAATGCAGCTCTCAAAGCTGAAATATCACTTATTTCCCCCAAGGAGCAAAATTAGGGAGGCAGAGAATTTTTAGAAAAGAAAAACTGAAAACCATAGAACTTGGACTTCCCACAATCCCTTTTGTCAGAATCTGTTGTAACTCTCTGGCTCCTATTTCCAAAACATTCTTGGATGTGTTAGGAGCAGATTCTCTCCATGCTATAGAGAGATTCTTTTTCTTTTTACAGCAGAAATATGTGTATTTGTATAAAAACAGACCTTTATAATCTCTTGAAGGACATGATGGCTTCACCCAGCTCCAGAAGAATGTATTTAATGGATAATCTGAATATTTTTAAAAGTTTTAGAACAGTAGATGAAAGGTTTTTAAGGCTTTTAGGATGAAGAAGAGGGGAGCATTGATCCCTTGATAATCTGTGAATCCAAAAGTGACCGAGCCTCTTTTGGGAAAAATGTTCACACACATCAAATGGTTTACACAACTTTAGGGGTTCAAAGATCCCCTGAACTTCATCCACCACAAGCTAAGACCAGCTGTTCAATGAGACAGTGAGCAGATGACAAATCTGAGAAACACCAGCCCAGGAGAGGCTGACAGAGCACTGCATCCATGGCCTTTTATATCAGATAGACCTGAGTTTGAATCTCGATTTTATCACTCAGTAGCTGTATGTAATTGGATAAATCACTAGAACTCTTTGGGCCTCAGTTTCCTCATTTTAACATGGAGAGAACAGCTACATTCGCCTCAAAGGGTTGTGAGAATGTATGAGTATGTATGCAAAGCTCTAGGGACAGTACCTGGCAGGCATACAGCAGGAGCTGAGCAAATGTGGTTGCTATTACTATGGACTGTGATTATTGGGTATTGGATTTCATGGGCATCAACAACAATATAGCTGTGAAAACCGCAAAGTGGTTTTTAAGAGGCCACATATCTGCCTTGACTTTCCACCACTCCCATCGTGTCCCACCAGTGCCACCATCTTAAAAATAAAGAAGCTGCCAAGAGAAATTCTTACTCCAAAAGCTTCATCGAGGAAAACTCTTTCATTAAAAGCAAAGACTGCCAGACTGATATCCAGGGCGCTGAACTCCATGGTGGCCGTGATGATGGACGACCTACTGGATGTTTGACCATCGCTAAAGAACACAGCAACTCTCCTCACGTTGCCTCCTGCGTACGTCCGCTTGAAAACGTGGCGGGCCACAAACTTCATTGCATTACCAATGTCTCGGGCCTCTGTGCTGCTTTGATATTTTATCTGGGAAAGCCGCTGGAGGAGCTGCTTCTTCCTATGGTAGTCAGACCAACGGATGAGAAAGCTGGTGCCTGAGTCATAGGAAACAACAGCAACTCTTGCTCCTACTGGACAGTTATTTTCCCTGATGTTAAGGTCATTGATAATGGAAGTGATCATGTCCCTTGTTTGATTAAATCTCTGCTCTGTGATACCAGAGGACTGATCCAGGGCAAATACCAGCTCTGTTGGATACACTGGACACTTTTCTACAAAAAAATAAAAGCAGAAGTATTAAGTTATTTCACCAGATCAAAAACCTTTCCCACAGCATCATCACTCCAGTGAAGCTGGTTCACATGCAGGCAAAGCAAGCACTTCACCCAGCTCCAGAACTAGGGGCACCCACATGCAAAGAAAGCAAAGGAATCTGCTCTGTAAATGTGAGGCTATTACATAAATGTAGAGCATGAATATTTGGCTACATAATGCTCAGACTTCACAGCCTGCTATTAATCAGCCATCTAAAATGAAACTGGCGGTGGTTCTCGGGCTGGTGGAACTGTTCTGTATCCTGAGTGGCGTGGTAGTTACATGAATCTATGCACGTGGGGAAACTGAGCATACACACAAAAGTAAATTTTACAGTACGTGAATTTTTAAAAGGAATAAAAGGAAATTAGAGTTAATTGGCGATTTTGAAAATCTGCTCTCCCCCAAAATCTTCAGAAATGATCTATTAATGATAGAGACAGCTGGAATATTTCCATCCACTTATGCAACAAATATTTATTGAGTACCTATCATATGAAATGCAGTGTGACATCCACTGGGAAATATATGCAAAGATGAACCAAATGCAGGTCTGCCCTTGAGGAACTTGTATTGGGAAGGATCATTATAGTATAAGGTATAGACTGATTATTATTCCTAAAGAGGATTCACAGGATACAGAGGATTTTTCCAAAGAGGGGCGATCTCAGGGGCTTCATGAAAGGTGGTTTTTGAATGGAGTCCAGGGTGGCAGGAGGAAAGGAGCAGCATGAACCAAGGAAGGTTTGCAATGAGCGATTATAAAAATGGGACTGTCTGCAATTCCCAGCTCAACATTAATGGTCTTACAATGACCAAACTTTAGGAAATTCATAGAGAATTTGCCCTATGTATCAAACTTAACTTTTCAATGTCCTTATTAAAGTCTGAACACAGGAAAAAAAAAAAGGATTTTTTTTTAAAAAATAAGCACCTCCATCTGCTTAGGCTGTTTTACTATCCCTATGTGGCTAACTCCAAAAGCACATCACTCAAAGTATTCCATATCCCAATCTCTGCTCTTAGTAATAGAAATAGGAAAGTATTGATTTAGATATATGTTTTGAATCAAGGAATTTTACTGTGAAGAAATTTCAGTAATTTTAAAATATGAAAGCTGATAATGAACAATAGAATAAGAACAATGAAGTATTCCTTATTTCTTACCCCTATACTAAAAATTCTTGACAAAATAGTTGAAAATATCTTTAAGACTGACTTATCATTACAGGTTCTCCTGGAAGGTGGCCACTGATTTCTATTTCTTTTATACTTTCCCTCCCGCAGTACCCAGCAGGGTACCTGATACATTCGATCCAAATCCATGAAGCTTTATTGAGCACTTACCATGTGCAAGATACTTTTTGCAGAATTAAGGTGAATGGCTCCAAACTTTGGGACAAGCTCGAAGACCCTGAAGGTCTATTTCAGCAGGCCTCTAGGAGACCAGGAGCCCTTGAAGTTGACATAGCCACTGGCTTTAATAGCTAAGTCACCCAAGGGGTCCAAGACACTGTGCAGCACCAACAGCAGTCCAGGCCCTGAGAAGACCACCCGCAGGCCTGGGCAGGTGAGGTTTACAGTGGTGACACTTGGTGAGATGGGCGTGAGTGTGGGTCAGAGGGAGGAAAGGACACTCACACATCCGAGAAGCCAGTGTCAAGGGGGTTGGCAGGAGACAGGGCAGCAGAATGCGGGTCAGCCAGAGAGCCCTGTTCACTGAACCCCCCAACCCCAACACAGGGCCTTCTCTGTGGAGAAACTGAGGTGTAAACTGTGCCAGGGCCTAGAAGGAACAATAACGTGAAGGGGCTGGGGGCTGGGAGTGGCCATTTGACAATCAGGGCACAAAGGACATTGACAGAGTCGTAATCAAAAGATGATGCACATCTGCATGAAAGGAAGAAGTCCTTTTTCCCATGGGGGTAGGATTTTTTTCAAATTGGTCTTGTCAGAATGTGGTAATTATCTCAGCAAGAAACAATATGGTAAGAATACTCACCTCTCCAGCAAGCTATGAAAAGGAGAGAGAGAAGAATCTGTTATGCTTTTGAAACACAGACTAAAAGTAATAATCCTAAAAATAATGATCCTAAAAATAAAATTTCTTTTTTTTAATCACACAATTTAATGAGTTTTGATGTATATACACCCCTAAAACCATCACCACAAAATCAAGAAAACAAGATAATGAACATAATCACTCCCCAAATTCTAAAATTTGCTCGTATCCCTTTGTCCCTCAGCTCATTGTCTACCTCATCCACAGGCAACAACAGATCTGCTTCTGGTGACTACTGATTAGCTTGCGTTGTCTAGTATTTTATCTGGATGAAATCATATAGTAGATACTCCTTTTTTTGTCTGCTGTCAGCAAAATTATTTTCAGAATCATCCATGTAGAAGTATGTATCAATAGTTCACTGCTTTTTATTGCTGAGTAGTTGCCTATTGTATGGATATACTACAACTGTCTTATTCATTAATCTTTCAATAAAGTTTAAGATTTTATTTGATTCTAATTGCAAATGAGGCTAATTCTTAAGTTACAGGAAGCCAAGGTTAAAGGACTGAGGAAGATGTCCATGGAATTTTGTGAATTTGTGAATCTTCCTGACCTTTTCCCCTTGGGAGTCACGGCCAGCAGACTTCAGCAGAATTTAGGTTGACACTGAGACACAGATCACTTGTCTTAGAAGCAAAATAGAGGAGCCCCTGATTAAATGGCAAGATAGCTGAAATTCAATTTGTTTTATCTCTTTTCTTTAGCCTTCTGAGAGTCATTCAGCAACAAAAGGCTAAAATATGGGGTCTTATTTTCCTTCCTGATGAATACCTTGGAGACTTCTATTTTCCTAGAACTGTGGGGGGATTTCCAAATAAACTTTGTCTTTGACATAATATCTCCCACTCCAGAGAAAGGAAGGAAAAGAATCCAAGGGTTTCTCCTGGGCAAACAACATCTGGTTTTTCTAACTGATTTACTCTGTAAACCTGAGAGGAATCAGGGCAAGTGTTGGCAAATCTTTAAGAAACCACAGGCCTGACAATTTCCATGTTCATTTCATTCAATTCCTAGGAAGCAAATGAGTCACTCCAATATAATGAAAGATGTCATTAACACTGGCAACAAACCGCCTTTCCATCCTGCTGTCTCACAGCACCAACCCTGTGAGTACTTTTTGTTGGGCTTAATCCCGTGGCCACCAAGATGCTGACAGCCAGCACACAGCAACATAACACACAGCCTCCTCTGCATCTCAAGCTTGACACAGACCCCTTTCTTCTGACTGAGAACTTCCAGCGTGAACTTCAAACCCACCTGCGGGGCTGCAGGAACAGGATCTAGAAGTAGACAGACCTGCTGGGTTTGAGTGTGGCAAATCTGGTTGACTTTGGGAGTAATTACTTGTCCTCTTCTAGTGTGTTTCTTTTTTGTTTGTTTTCATTTATACTAATAAGAATGAGCTTAACATTTTTTTTAATTTAGTCTTCAAAAAAATCCTCTTTACTTATGTCTCTCCCTCCGTTTGGGGCCTCCTGTTTTATTCTCAACCACCCCCTTTCTCTCTCCATCGCCGCCACCAGCCTCCTAGATCTCTTATTTTATCCTTAGGGGAGGGTCCCAGACACCAGTTCAGGACTGGCCCTTATCCTTGTGTGGCAAACAGCTGCTGCTGGACTGAAGTGCCAACGACGTTAGACCAGAAGCCTTGGTGGTGTCATCTATGAAGTGAGGCCGTTTGGATTTGCTCTGAAGGCCTGTCACTCACATCCTGGTCTCTAGTCTGCAGCTGGAGCTCCATGCTATCCAGCCAGCACCTGTGTGGTTACAGAACCCGCCCACTTTTTCCTGACTCCCCACTTTACTGGCTAACTCTTTTCATTCAATGTTGGAAAACTTCTTCAAATCCCAAATCCTCCGAGGGCTGATCCTCATCTCCCTGGCCCCTTCCACTTACCCGTGGTCTTCCTCGGGAAGACGTCATTTGATTCTGCTGAGAAGACTGGCAACACCTGGAGGGAGTTTGATCACCACACTCACTTCCCCTACTTACCCTGTGGCCCCAGTCCCTAGCTCTCACCTCCCCCACGTGCTGAAGGGCCCTTCTACCTCTCAAGCAACGTCTCTCACACTACCCTCTCCCTTGACTCTTTCTCCATTGGCCTCCTTCTTCTTGTCTTCCTTTGAGCTGCCCCCATTTGGCAGGACTTCCCATCTCTGGAATGCCACGTTTCTGCACCTTGGCCCCACTCTTTTTGCCAAGAAGTCTTCCTGGGTTTATCGCTGGAGCTTCTGTTTCTAACTCTCTAGTTTCACATCCTTAGGAACTTCCTCCACCCATGTGGTGTTAATGACCAGCACCGAATGACTTTAACCTCTGAGTCTCTTTCCCTGACCCTGCACCTTTACCAGAGCCTGGTTTCATTAGCCACCTGTAGATCACTTCATGTAGGGTCTACACAACATTTCTCCACCCCTAAAATGCTTAAACTCGTTGTCTTTTCCAACCAATGGACTTCCCTTCATAATCCCTCCTCTGCCTCCTCATCCACGGTGATGCTGAGCCTCTTCTCCTCTAGCCTGGTAGTTCCTTTATTTTTATTTTTTTTTATTTCAGCTTATTATGGGGGTACAAAAGTTCAGGTTACATATGTTGCCCATGTACTGCCTGTCCCACCGAGTCAGAGCTCCAAGCATGCCCATTCCCCAGACAGTGCGCATCGCACTCATCATGTAGGTATACACCCATCCCCTCCCCCCACCCCCCACCTCCCCGAGTCAGCACTTTCAAGCGTGACCATTCCCCAGACCCATTTCTTCTAACCCTAACCAAGTGGGGCGTAGGCACCGTGCTTTTGTTCCCCGCGCGCTGTTTTTCTGGCTGCGCTGGCAGTTCTTTTAAACATGTTATTTGTTCTTTTCTTGTCACATACTTGCAATGACTACATTTTTATCTCCTCTCCTTCAGTAAAGTCTCTGTCCTCTTTTACAGTCTTTTGATTGTGATTGTTTAAAAACCACAATGGAAACATAATAAGGAAAAACAAATTACCTAAAATTCTACCACCCAAACACAGTAAATTGTTATGTTTTTCCAGTTTCACTTCTAGTACTTGTTTCTCTGTGTGGGTATATATAAATAACATATATAAAAATAATGAGGACTCAACTTTATGCTTTTTAATGCCAATTTTTTTCATATTCTGATTGAGTTTTCATAAACCCCATATCTACTTAATATTGTATCAGGAGATGATGCACCATAACCTAATTATTCTACAAGTGTAAAAAGTATAAATGTATAATCATTTTGCTCTAATGAATAACGTTTCAACAACCATATTTACCCATAATTTTTTCCTTCTTTTGCTGTATTTCCTTAGGACAAATTTTCAGAAATGAGATCATGGGGCCTTTTCTATTTCATTTCTCCCTTCTTTATAACCAAAGACAGCCTCTCTATTTGTTGACTCCTGCTTTATTCCTTTGCTAAAATCATTTTCCTGCCACTCCTCATCACATCCCTATAACCAGATTCAATTACCTCCATCCAAGTGCCCTTCATTAACTAACCAACTGGCCCTAAACCCTATGATCATCCCTTTAACACCATGCCCTCTCAGTCCTTTTGAACACAATTGTTACAGTAGTGAGAGCTAATCTGCACACCTTTTGAGTTGGTCTCTAATTATTTCCCACATGCATTCCACCTCACCAGCTAAGGCACTTTTATTTACCTTCTTCCCTCCCCCCTTTGATGAGTGACGTTCCTACAGTAGGCACTCTGGGCAAGCCTGTTACAGAGGCTTCTCCACCTGTGAACTCAGCCTACTGATTCACAAACCTTCCTGCCTTCAATCCTAAGTGCCCTCACCAACCATTGATGTTCTTGTTCCATGACAAACAGATACTCACGACTGTGTTTCCGCATGAACTGGATCAGATCACATTGCTATAAATTTAAAAAAGAGAGAGAAAAGAAACATGAGTACAGTGATCTCTGAGTAGCTGTACTTATTTCCCAGTGAACTGGTTGAGTTTTCTCTCACGAATAAGGAGATACATACAGAATATACAGGCTGCCCCGGCATGCCTTTAATGCCCTAGGAAAACAAACACAAAGAAAGTAATTGGTATGTGAACTGCCATCTTTAGTGATAAAACAAGAGAAAACAAAAAACATTCTTTCTTAAAAGTACAGCTGGCAAGGAGCAGTCAAAATAATCCTGAACCCAGTAGATTGGATTAATTATAACACACTTTCCCACTCATATCAAGGGTGTAAACTTTTTGCGTCAGTGTTAGATCAGGTAAGCTAATGTCTACCCAGAGTGAACTGAGTTGTTTTTTTTACAGTGATAGGAAGTAAAGGAACAAAAATATTTCTTCAATATATTTGTACTAAAGATGCAATACTTAGCAAAAGGCATTTCCATAAGAATGCTTAAAATTGCAAACAGCAGACTTTCCAAAGGGCAGCTCTAAGGAGAGGGATTTATTGAGAATTCAAAGGAACAGTTATATTACAAACCAGGAAGTTTAAAAAGCAGGAGGTAAGATACAACCTCCACATATGTGAAAGACGTAAAGACAATTGCATAGCAGAATGGATACTGCACAAAAGAAGAGCACACACACTAAGTTCATAAATGCTGAAGTGTTATGGAGCAAAGGAATACAAATAATTGGGTGAAGTGAATCAGGGAAGGCTTCCTGAAAAGACGTCAGTCCTCCTTTCTTAGCAGCTTGAGCTTTTCTCTTTTTCCCTTCTAACTTCCTTTTGTCAGGATCAGGCTTCTTCTTGGCAGTGATTCTTAATACATTTGCACACATAGATTTTTTGGGGGGCAACTAATAACTGCTAGTATGTACACTTCAGAAAAGGGATATTACATGCTTACACTTATACAACTTCATTGACCCCCAGAAGCTCAACCAGGTATGTCAACATAAAATCCTCTGTTCTAAATGACAACTGGGTCACTTCTTCATCCAACCATCCATCTACCCAACCATCCAATAAACAGCTAAATGTCTGCTGAATGCTTAGGTGGCTGATTGTGTACTACTAATGTGAACCAGAACTGTTGCAGCATCCCTGATTGTACCCATTGGGGTATATTATTTTTCTGACCCAAATCAGGAAATTATGCATCTTACTGCAAAAGGTGTAGTCTTATTCTTCCTTTTACAGATTATGGCAGAAAACAGGAAAGAATGCACAGCCATTTAAACGGAGATGACCGTTCCTGGCTGATAGAGTAGGCAGCCCACATCTTACAGAGAATCAGCTCACATCTTACACAGAGTCAGAACCATGCCCTGAAAGAGTGAGCTGCAGAATAACTTTGAGCAAATTCTTAAGCAGATGCTGAGGATCAAGAGCCTGGGACAAAGAAGCCACATTCCAGTCCAGACCAGCCGGGCCAACCACAAGACCAGGAAGATGTGAGGTCCCCAAATGAGAGCCTCAGAATCCAGAAAGGAGATACACCCAGAGCAGACCAGATTAGCCCAGAGACTAGATCCTCACCCACATGACTAAGAACATTCACTAATTCCTTAATGTGAAAGAAAGAAAAGATTGTATCAGAGTATCTCTTACAATTCAGTGATTCTCATTCTACTATGGATTCAGTTGTCCACAAAACCATCCGCAATTTTTGTTTTCTTTATAAAGTCCCAAGTTCAAGAACCCATCCAAGGAGTCAGAAAACACAATACACAAAACAAGATAAGCGGTTTATCCACTCCTTACACAATGCTGCCTGGGCCTCCTCCACAAAACCTGGCTGTGCTTGTTAGAGGAGGCAGACATGTCACTAAATCATGACAACATGAGAGGCACTAAAACAGAGAGATGGATATTTGTCAGTGGGAGATGTGCCTGACTCTGCCTGGAATTCTTCCAGAGATGCCATTTCTTTTGTAAGGGAATCATCGTGGAAAGTTGTAGTTATATTTCCAAATGTCTCTACAGTCTAAATTTTAAGGATGAGAAGGCAACAATAGTGGTTTTGGGAAACTCTATCAACCTCTCACATGATGAAACTTTGCCAGGGACACCTGTGTGAAGCTTATGCAATCTCATTCCTATTTTAAAAGCTTCAGTAACAAACCACAGTAATAGCTAAGAATTGCATTGCACTTTACAGTTTATCTAGAGTGTTCACATCTGATGATCTGATCCTCACAGCTGCCTTTTGAGGTAGTTAGTACAGGATTCGTCATCCCCCTTTTACTAATAAACTGAAAGACCCAGTGACTGGCCCAAGGACATACAGCTAGTAAGAAGCAGAATCTGGACTTGGACCCAGTGCCTGTGACTTTAAATTCTGTGCCCTTTCCACTGAACATACCAGAAACCAGTATATCCTACTTAGTTCTCATGTCTCAAGACACACTTACTCTCCGTCCAGGAGGCCCTTGGTGTCCTTGAGATCCCTTTTCACCTTTCGAGCCTACAGTGAGCTGCAGATAGAAACATACATTAGTTTCAACTTTGTCTATCCATGGGGAATACTTCAGTTTTAATGACAGTTTGTATTTTTTTTTTAAAAAATTGTTTTTAAAAGACAGCAGCTATTAATTCAAATCAGATAAATTGCTTACTTGTAACATAAACCACCTATTCTTATTGTGAAACATCCATTTCCCTCTTAACATCTTCAGTTAGTGACATACTTTGCTCTGGTACTGGCTGTGCATTTAAATCTAAATTAGTAATAAACTAGGGTTGATGCTAACAGGAAAAGCAAATATATTAGGGCACACAGAGATCTAATAAAAAGCCTCCCATGTGTAAAAGATCAAATGAGAAAAATGATTCCCCACACACATGAGAGGACATGAGTGGGCTATGTCATTCCCGTACCTCCAGATGATGGATATGGAGACTAATGAAATTTATCCAGCCAGATGGAAGGTACCCATTGAAATGCATCTTTTTCACACCTGCAGGTGACCACTGATATAGCACTCAGAAACTTTAAAATGAAAGGATGCTTATCTCAGCACTGTGTTTTTAAGCAAGCCCTTACTCTGCACTTTGCCAATTAGAAGATCTCAATAGCCTTCCTTAAAATGAATATACCACATGACCTTGTTATGGACAGTGGAATCATCAGAAAACCCTCAGGGGCACAGCAGAAGGAGTCAGCTTCATTTCCACTCACAGGGTTAATAGTCTGGGATTTATTATGCGCCTTAGGAAAGACTGGAAGGCACTGACATTTCTTGGAACAGCCAGTTATCAATTTGTAAATCTTTAAAACAGTTCTGATTCATGGAACCACACAATTTTAGAGCTGAAAGTGACCTCAGGTGTCATTAAGTTCAACTCTTATGTTACAGAAATAGAGACCCTGAAAAGGTGTGTTGAAGGTCACAGCTAGCAAGTGGCATTTCAGATGCCCTTGAGTTGGATCAATAATCCACATTTATTGTAACAACATGAAAGCCGGAGTCTGCCAAAAAAATATTTATTATTTCTAGAATTATAGGCTACTTACTGTCAGTCCCCTAAATCCTTTGGGTCCAGGTCCCCCAGGAATTCCAGGATCACCAACATCACCCTGAAGATTTAGATATAAGATATCTAAATTTTAAGTTAGAGTATTTGCTATTAAAGAATAAAAAATATTCTCTCCAAGCTAAAACTGAATTGATCTTATAACAATTATACTATGTAAATTAATGAAGGCTAATACAACATTAAATGTCATTTTTTCCTGTCATTTGGAACTAAGTCATTGGTACACTTATTCTCCAAACTATTTTTAATTTTATAATAATACAAATATTGGCATGTAAATATCAATTTGATGGCGATCCAGTTACTAAAAATATCCAAATAAAATACTTGAAAAACAGGGAAAAAAATTGGAGTATTAACTATATAAAATAATAATTATGAATTACTTTCTACATTCATGAAACATTTCTAAAAAAGTTGAAGATAAAAAAAAATTTTACTCTGACTTTGGTGGGAAACTAATTTTGACAGTTATCAATATGCTTATTTCACATTTATCAGTAAAATTGAAATATGCTACTTTTCTCTCTTTATCAGTAAATTAGAAAATTAATGTTTTACAATGAGGAATTTTGCCCTAACAGTTATTTATAAAGTCCCTTCTTGTATTCTTTTCTATTATACTTAAGAAAGAATCTCTTTTGGTAATGCATCAATTAAAAACAATTTTAAGAGGATTCAAAAATTATCTGTTTTCCTATAGTTGGTTTGGTTTGATTGATTAGACATTCTAATTTTAACCCATATTTTGTATTTTAATTTGAGCACCAAATACATGGAAGACACCTTTCTGGACACTTTTTTTAAAAAGGAAAGCTTATTACAGAATTCCAGTGTATAAAAGAGATATAACATGAGCTCCTCTAGTTGAAATGGAAGATATCTCTGGTTCTACAGCAAGAAGATGGATTTCAACCTGGTAAACAATGAGGAATCTGGAAGATATTTGATCAGGGAAGTAGCATGATTAGGCTATGCTTTTTAAAAAAAAAATCAAGTGACAGTAGTGTTTGGAATTAACTGAAGCAGGGAGAAGAATATTGTAATCTTTCAGGTGAGAGGAAGTAAAGGTCACAATAATGAAAGAAAAACAGCAATAACTGAAGTCAAGGATGTGGAATGAGACCACCAAGGCAAGAGAAATCAGAAATCAGAAGACATTGGACTGAACTTGAGAAGATATCCAAAGGTAGGTTTTTAAGGCATGAGACATCAGGCAATGAAGGACAGAACAATCTTTTTCAATATAGAATTCACAGGGGTTAAATATGGTCTTTTCCTCATGAAGCTCAGAGAAAACAGCTGCCCTCCCCGCTTTCCCCATTTCATTCAGACCTACAGGCTTATCTCAGTTCTCAAGTAGAAGGTTAAGATCATGGTCATTTCAAAAGGTCATGTGCACAATACCTTCTGCCCCATATCTCCTGGGAATCCTCTTGGGCCCTATAATTTTCAGGAAAGAAAATTAAAACATACACAAATCAACATACCACTTCTGCAGCATGATAATATCTTCTTGTATTATTTAGGCTTGATTTACCAATTAAAAAATAATTGCTTTCCATATTTACCTTTACTCCTTTCTGCCCCATATGACCATAGCCTGGATTGCCAGAGTCTCCCTGTAAACACATCAGTTCATTTCAGTTTCTCAAAAGTGAAAATTAATAGCAATCTATGCTGGGAGGATGATGGTGTCAGAAGAGAAGCACTGAGGACTTCCACGTGGACCAGGCCTAATTAAGGACCTTGAGCCCTGGGGACATGCATGTTGCTGGGTTCGCCTCACTTTCTCGTATGTCCCCTGGTCCTTCTTTGGCCAGCTCCACCCTGTAACTGGTGCAGGAAGCAGAGGGGTGGTCACTCGGGACTTGTGGAGTCAGTGGCAGTTTCCTGCCTGGAAAATTAGGAGCTGGTCCAAAGAACACAGGCAAGGAATTCCCCAAAGAAGAATTATAAATGGCCGATAGACAAATAAAAAAATTCTCATCCTCACTACTAACCAAAAGAATGCAATTTGAAACAGTAATGAGATACCATTTTTGACAGTGGTAAAGATGAAAAAAAGTGACAATATCCGTTGTTGTGGATGCTCTAAAACAAATATTCTCTTATATAACATATGGACGCACATAATGTTTGGATTTTCCTAAGGGCACTTCACAATAGGGTTCAAAGCCTTTGTTAAATATGTATATATTCTTCGATCCAGCTATGCTACTTCTAGAAATTTCTATGTAGAAACTAATTATGGTTTTATCCAAAAATTCAGTTATGTACATGAATGTTCATTGCTGTGCTGTTTATGACAGTAAAAACTGAAAGCAAACTAGATGTCCAATAATAAGAGACTGGTCAAAAAACCTAAGGTACATAGATTCAGTAGAATATTTTGAAGCTATTAAAAGTGATGTTGAGGGAAAGAGGTAACTACATGGAAATATGTTTATGATACACTGTTAAGAGGGAAAAATAAAGTGATCTTTCGTTTTTTGTTTTTTTTTGGTGTCTCCAGGATGTTAATGATAAATCTCTCAGATGGTGGGATTATAGGTAATTTTTCTTTTCTTCCCCCTTTCCCATCTTTTATCCTGGGTACATTAATTTCCCCCTTCCCTTCCCTTTTTCTTCTCTTCCCTTCCTCCCGTTTTTCCCTTCCCTTCCCTTCCTTCCTTCCTCTTTCCCTTCCCCTTCCTTTCCCTCCTTCCTCCTTCCCTTCTCCTTCCCTTCCTGCTTTCCCTCTCCTCCCTTCTCTTTCCTTCCCTTCCTTCCCTTCCTCCCTCTTTCCTTCCTTCCTTTCTCTCTTTTTATTATAGTATTCACATTTTCGAATTAAATCACAAAAAAGGCACTTTTAAGACTATGAAATAACTGGACCATTCTACAAGCATTTAATTTTATTGATAGACATTGCCATGAAGGAAGATTAAAAGCCTTTATGGAGGCAGTGTACTATGGGGTCTAGCAGCAAGTTAGGAACTTGCTACACCCTAATCATTTATTCTCCTGTAAGCGCCCCTGGCTCCTTAAGTTTATTTGCCCTTATTTTTCTTTCTGTTTTCTTTTTGCAATTTTCAAATATACAAGATATTGTTATTGACTATGCTCACCATGCTATACAATAGATCTCTTGAACTTATTGCTCCTAATTGAAATTTTGTGTCCTCTGACCAACACCTTCCCAATCACCCCAGCCTGTTTCTGTAAGTTCAACCATTTTTATATTTCACCTATAAGTAAGATTTTATAGCATTTGTCTTTCTGAGCCTGGTTTATTTCACTTCATACAATGTCCTCAGGGTTCATCCATGTTGTTACAAATGACCAGATTTCCTTCTTTTATTAAGGCTGAATAGTATTCCATTGTACATATACCATATTTTCTTTTATCCATTCATTTGCTAATGGAGACTTAGGTTGATTCCATATCTTCTTGGCCAGTGTGAATAATGCTTGTGCTTGGCAAACTGTCTACAAAATTTATGTATAATGTTTGTAATAAACATATTATTATCATCATTATTATTATGTTGAGACAAGGTCTTACTCTGTTGCCTGGGCTAGAATGCAGTGGTGTCATCATAGCTCACTGCAACCTTAAACTCCTAGCCTCAAGTGATCCTCCTGCCTTAGCCAGCCAAAGTGCTAGGATTACAGGTGTGAGCCACTGCACTTGGCCAATATATTATGTTTTTAAAGAAATAAAATAATTGTCCCTATATTGACTACTCTGTGGGCTGAGACCTTGGTATAGCAAGAGCCACCAGGACAGAATACAAGCCTGACAAAGACATGCCCCATATCTTGGCCCTATGCCTCTATTTCTTGTTGTCACTCTAGAGTTTTGCAACGAGAGAGAAATGGGTGGTGGTGTTTTTCAACTGACATCCTTCTATATGGCCATACCGGTTGTTAAAGAATAGAAATGCCCTGTTCTAACTCATCCATTATCCTCTCTGCCTACCCGCCTTCTCACCCTTGTGGTTCTCCTTCACTTTAACAGACAGACTAGCTATAGAATGAGAGCTGCCGGGGTTGCACGAAATGTTCTCACACTTCTCTAGATGCCGAAGTACCTTCCATGCCCCAGGGGCTTGGGCTGATGGCGTGGAAGGGATTTCAGGACTGAGCACTCTGAGCTGCAGAGGGTGAGGCTTCAAAACCTCATACCTGTATTCCTCGCTGTCCAGCTTGCCCCACTGGCCCTGGATCTCCAAGAATTCCAGGTTCTCCCTAGTAAATGGGATGAGAAGAGCCACAGATCAGTAAAATCAAACTAGGCTCCCATAACAGAAAGTTCTGTCCTCTGGATGGGGAGACTCAAGGTTCTCAGTGAGGGGTGAGTGCTCACTAAGGGGATGGGAATCGGGTAAAGAATGATCCTCCCACAGCTAGCAGGAGACATCTAGCACGGCCCAGGGCTGGACTCGTGTACTGCTTTCCCAATGTTATAAAAGCACTGAAGGGGAAGGCAAAGATTAGAAAAATCAACTCCAGGGAAAGCTGACTCATTTGCTGATGTATCTACCCGTCCAGCAATTACTCATTGTCCTAGAAAATAAACTGTTGAACATAATAGATACAGTCCTGTCCTCACCAAGCACAGTCTGCCTGGAAAGAGAAATAATTAGGAAGGCAATTGTAATATTGTGTGATAACGTTCAGGGCACCACGGGAACAAGGAGAAGGGGAGTCCACATCAGATTTGGTGGGCAGGGAGGCTGCCTAAAGGGAAGGAAGCTTAGGTCTGAAGGATGAGTCTGTGAGCTAGGGGAAGGGTCCAGGCAGGGTGAGAGTGATCCAGGTAGAGGCAAGGCTTGGTGAGAAGCCTGGGGCAGGCATGCAGGAGGCAGGTGAGCAGTGAAGCCTTAGAATTAAACAGGGTAAATAAAGGCCCTTCCTCTCCCCCCTTGATCGAGGTATAACAGAAAAATAAAATTGCATAAGTATAAGGTGTATGCCATGATGATCTGATATACATATATACTATAAAATGATTATCACAATTAAGTTAGCTAACACATCTATCACCTCAACTTGTTAACACTTTTCTTCGTTTTGCTTTGTGTGGAGAACATTTAAGATCTACTCTCTTAGCAAAATTTCAAGTATATAACATAGTATTGATAACCATTGTTCCCATGCTGTATATTAGCTTCCTAGAACTTGTTTATCTTATAACTACCTTAAAAATGGAAGATTTTCCCTAGGGCCATGGGAAGGGCAACACCCAAGACATAATTTGCTGGACTCAGTGTAAAAGGGAAATTCAGGTCCTTTTCTCAAAAATTAAGAGATTCAAGACCCTGACAGCAGAGCATTAAACTAAGCCCTTCTCAGTGAGGCCCCCTGTGTGGCTGCACGGGTCACAGTCTCCCCCTCCCCCCATCCCTCCTGCCCCTGTGAAGCTGGCCCTGCGGGAGGGAGCTACTGAAAGGTTTTGAGCAGAGAAGTCTGGTTCTGATGAGGCCAATAGTTAGTTTTCTGATATCGCCAACAGAACCAGCTCAAAGAAGGTAGTTGTAGTTAGAGATCCACATGCACACACAGATTTGAGTTCTCACACCCCCACCCTCCACCTGACTCAGCCACCAAGTACATTCCTGCAATCAGCAAATCAGGGAGTTGAAGAGATTTTTCAGAGTTATTTCTGATGGGTGAGGTCACTGTCTCTCCTAGTGAAATGAGAGCAGCTGCATGGAGAGGTCAGTAGTTAGAAATTCTTTGCTCAACGGAGGGAAGAGAATTTATTAGCAGAATGCTGGTGGCTTGTTGATGGTGCTTGGATTCAATCATGTGCGGAATTAATGTGAAAGTCAGGAAGAAAATGGAAGACTTTTGCTCTCAGTATTTGAAACCCACAAGAAATAACATTTACTTTTTTGCCCAAAAGTCCAGGTCTTCCAATGCTCCCTTTAGCTCCCACTAGCCCAGGAGAACCCTGAAAAAAAAAATGAGAGACCGAAACATTGGCACCATAGCAATTCTTATCACACCTGTTAGCAACTACAGGTAATTACAATATTACTTTTCTTCATGTCATTCCCAACAAGTCATTGATGCTTCCTTAACACCAGATTCAGCCACCCAGGAGAGAGACAGGCCTCAGGGCTGAACTAGATGACTCAGGTTCCAGTCCTAGTTTGAGGACCACAATTTTCATCTGCAAGGACATCACTAGTCCATATGGGCCTTTATCGAGAAACAGAAAAGGTATATTTGACTCAACCATGTTATTTCTAAATGTGGGAAAATTGCCATAATGCGCTGAATTTGTTAGAACAAGACATTTTACTGCCACTACACACAATGGCATGCAGAATATGTTTCAGTTTCCCAATCTGAAAATGGGCAAAACTATCTTTCACACACATGCTAGGAAGACAGAAATACAGGCATCCCTTGCCTTCTAAACTCTCACTGTCTAAACTGAAAAATTTAGTAGAGTATTTTTCCTACAAATCCCTCACCATCCAAACTCTCATTACTCATTCAGGAAACAAATAGATTCAGATGGTGAAGTCAAGAGCTGAACTTAGGACTCAAATAGATTTGGGTAGCAAGGGATCTTTGTATGGCCAATTTTAAATATCTATAATCAATGGAGATATATTTGCATGGCACAGATAATTTTTAAAAGTTAGAAAAATCAGAATAATGTATCAGGTTTTGGAGAAAATATTCATGGTTGAGAAATATTTATATTCTTCCAGCTGCTTTCTTTAGGCTGACAAAGTGGGTTTGTGTTTTCTGAGGAAAACCCCATGAAGGAAAAAGTGTTTTAGCTATGTATGAGGAATCTGAGCTGTGCTAAAACTTTGCCCCAGATAATCCAACAAGGAAATAATACATACATAGATAATACAAAATAAACTATATGTGAAGATGTTTTATAGTTAGAGGAAAATAAGTGCTGGGAGTCACTGAGCCTAGTGTGTCTAAGTCACCCACCTGAGGTCCTTTGTGCCCCTGGCTTCCTTTTTCTCCTTTGCTGCCAGGATTTCCATTTAACCCCTTTAGTGGTAACAAAAGAAATATAATGCAACGATGTCAAAGAAAACTTAATTTCTCAGTTAGTGCTTTTGAAACATCTCATGGAAAAGCAATGGTCTACCCCCTCCAAGCTGCCTTTTAACTCAGAGATCAAATATGTATCAGAAGAGTATTTAAGGCAGATCCAGTTGACTCAGTATCCACTGAGGAATTAAGGAATTCTCTGCCTGGGTATGACCTTCATCCCTCTTCCCTCTCCTACAAGGGGAAATATAAATAGACTAATTGGGAAAATAAAACCTATAGAAAAAAGAAGTAAGACACCAACCACAGTCAGATGAATTCCTTTGATGGGGCAGGTCACCTGGGCCAAAGTGCTTATCAATGTGTAAAGCACTTTGCAGCCGACCCCCGTTGGAGGAATCAAACTCCTCCACATGGCCACATTTGCCATCAAATGCATGGTTCTCTCACACAGAAGGAGAACTAGAAGTTGAGTTGGTGATGTTTCTCACTACCAAAGTAACAGCTGTGAAATGGCCCCTGGCTGTCCAGGAGGTACTGGGTGAGCCTTGATTAACTTCCTAAGTATCAAAGGGACCTTTGAATAGCTGAGGTATCTGAAATAACTGTCACTCTGGCCCCCACCCCTAAGCCTAGGAATGGATCGAGGGGCTGATCCTGTGGTTACTCAATCTAGAGAATCTGCTAGTTCATAGTTTGGTTTAGGGACCCCAGAACCACTCAAGAGAATCTCAATTTCCTGTTTAGTACTAATAATCTAGAACTTTCTAGAAGAAAAATGAATTACTGGGAAAGCCTTAGAATAGGCACATCTATATAGGCCCTTCCAGACAAGTCCAGGCGTAAGGTGGGCTCCATATGAAGTGGGCTTCATGAGGTGACTAAATACCCATGTGCTACAACGCTAGTCTCTAGGGATGACAATGGTGTCTTCCTGGAGTAGAAGACAGTGAGACAGAGATGCTCTGACTTCTGATGCCCATATCACTAATGACAGGGCCATGGAAAATGCAAATAGCTCACATAAAGCCTCATGGGTAACATTCTAGAAATACTGTCACTCTGTGGAGTTAGCTTTAGGTGGGTTGAGTAACAGTTTCCAACCTCTAACTAACTTTCTTTTGTGGGAGTCTGTGTGCAGGACCTCAGTTATGGAAAACCAGTTTGCTGATCCTGACATGAATTACTAATATAATGGGAAGGTATTAATCACTCATTATTACTAACATGTAAACACAGTGTCAGATGAGCCTAAGAGCACAACTTTCCTCTACAAAGGCTTATTACTGAGATGCAAATGTTGGAGCAAGTTTGATGGAACAAAATCACCCCTCGCCCCATGATGGGGAATGCAGAGTATGGCAGGGGAGCAGACTAAAAATGTCTTGGTTATTTATTTTTATGCAGAACTTCCAGCCTTCTCCCATCAGAATAGCTTCACATTATTTATCAATGTTTACAAAATATTCCAACACACCTGTGGGCCTTGTAATCCTTCAGCTCCCGGTGTGCCTTGAAGTCCAGGATCTCCTGGTTCTCCCTGATGAACAAGAGTTTTCAGTGTCAAGATTTTCTCCACATAGTTTCCATATAGATTTTCTCTTTATAGTACTTACACAGGACACAGGTGCTATTTTGTCTGACTTGTGGCTGCCCCCCTACTCTGCCTAGGATTTTGCTCTTCCAGACTGTCTAAGGAATAAATGCAAGTTTGTTTCTTATTCCAATAAAGAATTTCACTTTCTTGTAGTCAATTCCCAAAGCACATGAAAAGCAGTCAAATGCACATCATCTGGAACTGCACAGGTTCTGCTTGTCTACATGGTATCTGTGAAGGAGGCTTTGCCTTAGGTCTGTCCTGTTCCTGGGAGCTGAGATGATGGTTGTGTGTGTTTCCTGCTAGTCAGTGGGTATCATGTCCAGCGCTGCGCACTTCCCACGACATTTGTCAAATGCTCATTTATTCCCAGCACCACATGCATGGGGGAACCGTCCTTGGGCCCCTCTAACACAGAGGCCAGCAGTGAAGGTTACTCACTGGGGCACCTTGGAGTCCTCTTCGGCCTTCTCTTCCCTGGATGAGAAAAGGCAAAGTGTTAATGTGTGGGTGTCTGGCTGGAGGGGTTCCCTGAGGCAAATCAGCCTCTCGTGTTCCCTGATCGACATCAGTAATGAGCAGCTCACAGAAATAGTTTCCCTGAGGCACTTTCCAAAAACAAGTTTTCACACTGGGCACTTAATTATAGACTAACATTTGAGGGGCACTGATTGCAAACCAATCTAAAAGTCATTACAGACCCAGATTCAGTCTGACAACCTCTAACAATTATCCAAGAGGCTGTTTGGAGAATCAAATCATCCTAAAGAGCCTGTCTTCTATGTTTCCTTCTCCAGCAAATCCCTCTGCTGCTCAGAGGCTCCTCACAGGAGAAGAGCAGGATCACATCCAACTCTCTCTGTCCCGGGCCCCTAATTACATCTTGGGGGAGAGTAAAAAATTTCTAAATACAGTGTTCCACATGGGCCCACTGGGGTCTGTCTCTATGGACTGCTACAAGGAAGAAATGGGTGATGGGGACTGCTCAACTATGTGGTGGTCCAAACACTACGACTAGGTTCAACAACAACAACAAAAGGCCTGGCTGATCGCTGAAACACAAATCTGTGCCTATCCCGAAACAAGTTCACGTTGCCAGCTCAGGCTCTCCACTAGTGGCTGCCTTTACCACACCCTCTCCTTTTTGGAAGGTAGCCAAGCAGGAAGATGATTTGGGGCCTAGATCCTAACTTTTTCCTAAACAGCAAAGATAAACTCCGTACCCTCCCACCCGCACCCCCACGTAGTCCCAGCCTCTTTGAGAGAACTGTGGAACATCTCAACCAGCAATTCACTTAGCGTCATGATAAACGACTATGATTGCTTTTGGTACTAAACAAGTACTTAAATTATATTCATTTATTCAGAAAGGTAGCCATGGAAATTATTTCAGAACTGCTGTTTTCTTTCAACTGCCCACCTTATAAAGTTCTTTAGAATAAACTACCTGACCAGCTCCACCAGGTTGGCAGATAGATAGTTAAAATTTCTCCATTGAGTTTCTGCCCCTTAATTCAAGGTACTTTTTGCTTTTAAAATTCAAATACCTTATAAACTTGCTTTCAAAAGGAAAAAATAAAATAAAATAAAATAAAATTCAAATACCCTTTGGGAGAAGTTACCCATTGTAATTTGTCAGTTGTTTGTACCTGGAGGTGAATAAGCAATTCTCTTGATGTAAGAAAGAGAAGAAACAATAAACAAAGGTTGAGGCTACCATTTCCATGACATCACAATTCTGTCTCCGTTAAAAAGCAAGCGTAAGGAAATTGTAGGAAGATGGCGGAGTGGTGGTGACTGCCTGGATCTGCCTTCCGGTGAGGAAGTTGTGGATCCGGACCTGCCACAACGCTAGAGGACCGCTCCCACACAGGAACAGCGGTGTGAATCCACGGAAAATCAACGTGGGACAAATAGAGCGAGTGAGGTCCGAGGTGAACGAAAATTAGGATCGCGGAACTCTGCAGAATGCGGGACAGACAGTAGCCAGCGGAGCACCGGTCAGCTACACCCGCCCCCAGGTGAGGCGGGGGCAGCCTTCTGGGAAAGCGGCTTCCTCTCCTCACTGACCTCCAATTCCAATTGCTTGGAGACCTCCCGCAAGCCAGAGCAGAATCACTGAGGGAGACGTGGGGCATTGCAGACAGGAGGCTTTTTCGGGAGAATAGCTTGGAACCTGGGAAGTCTCGGCTGAGACAGCCCTTGGCGAGGAGGGACAGACCTGCGCCAGGAGGGAGGGGCACGAAGGATCCTTGATCAGCGAATTGCGTTGTGCCTCTGTGCTGCTTTTTTCGGAGGTTCTCCAGCCGGTGGCCCCCGGCGGCTTTGCTCACCAGCCCCCCAGCAGTGGCGGTCTCTGCCTGCCAGGGAGCCGGTCCCCCTCCCACCCCAGAGCACTGCGGGCGCCATCTTGAAAGCAAAGGCGGAACCGCTCGGGAGCCATAAGGTGCCGAGCGGCTCTCTCTGCCCGGCGCCCTCTGCTGGTCTCTGGGCCCGTGCCGGGAGCGCGGGATATGCATGGGCACACTGGGCAGGAGACAATAAAGGGTGAACAACGTGGACCCTGGGGGAATTTCCAACGGGGCCAGGCTCGGCGTGAAGGGGCGGAGCTACGCTAAGGCGCAAAAACACATTGAGTCGCCGAACTATATACTTCATATTTGTGTATCTCTTTGTTTAGTGATGTGGTGTGGTACTGTGTAGTTTTGTTTTTGTTCTTTTGTGTTTGTGTTTTTGGTGTTTTGGGTTAGGTTTTTTGTATTGTTTGTTTGTTTTTTGGTTTGTTTTTTTTTTTCTCTTTTTTCTTTTTTTTTCCTCTTCTCTTCTTTCTTTTTCTTTTTCTTGCTTTTTCTTCTCCTTCTTTTCTTTCTTTTCTCTTCTTTTTTTTTTTTTCTTTCTTTCTTCTCTCTTTTTGCCTTCTAACTGGGAAGCCACGGTGAGCTTCGGAACGGGCCAGGCCCCTGGCTCTGGTACATACCGGAACCTGAGTAGTCACCCCCAACACTGGCGATCTGCGGGCACGCAATCGCCATCTTGGGGCCCACAGCCAAGTCACTGCGGAGCAATAGGGTGCCAAGAGGCTCCCTGGACGGCCCCCTCCCCTGGTCCACAGACTTTATATAGGGACCCCGCCCATGTGTAAACACTGAATACTTCTCCAGAAGCGAGAGTGTGGAGCCTGGTCCCTGGGGACATTGGGTCAAGGCAGACTTTTGCCCGTGGGAGCTGCAGCAACTGGGGCGCCGAGCGAGCGAGGGCACCGTCCACTCCCCATAGCTAGTATCTTTCCTGCGGATAGAGACAGAAACCACCCCTATAGAGGAAGAACCAAAGGGAAACAAACAAACAAAGAGAATTTTGGTCTACTACTAGTGTGGACCCTGCCTGCCTTCTGAAAGACCACAACACAGTGTCCTAACTCGCCAAAGCGGTCTTGGATCACTCCAATCCTCTAGGATTGGACCCATCAGAAGCAGTCCCCCAACTGAAATAGAAAAATCTCTAAACAATTCACAACAGTCTCCCCCTCTTGCCAAAGGAAGCAATATACCTAGACTGCTTCACAACCTAAGAATAGAGCACAAAGAGTGCTGTTAACCAGACTAAATCTATAAGAAAAGATCCAACGATAAATCTAGATGGGAAGGGCCCAGCGAAAAAACACAGGGAGCACAAAGAATCACACAGAAAGCTCACTCCCAAAGAGAAATACCAGCTCTCAACCATTTGACACAAACCAGACCCAAAACACCAATATGTCACAGGAAGAATTCCAATTATGGATTATAAACAAGCTGAATAATATACAAGAATCAATGGATAATCAACACAAAGAAACCACAAAAAAAAAATACAGGATTTGGAGGAAAAATTCACTAAAGAAATTGAAATATTGAAGAAAAACCAAACTGAACTCCTAGAAATGAAAAAGTCAATCAGAGAGCTACAAAACACTGTGGAAAGTGTCAAGAGCAGGGTAGATCAAATAGAGGAAAGAATCTCAGAAATTGAAGATAACTCTTTCCAACTAAATAAGTCAGTCACAGAGATAGATCAAAGAAGTAAGAGAAATGATCAGAGTCTTCAAGAAATGTGGGATTATGTGAAGAAACCTAACTTGAGAGTTATTGGCATTCCTGAGGGTGAAGAAGACAATAAGCAAGGGTTGGACAAGCTATTTGAAGACATAATCGAGGAAAATTTTCCAGGCCTTGCTAATACTCTAGACATACAGATTCAAGAAGCTCAAAGGACCCCTGGGAGATTCATAGCAAATAAGAAAACACCACACCACGTAGTCATCAGGCTGACCAAAATATCCACTAAAGAGTCCCTTCTCCGAGCTGTAAGGAGAAAGAAACAAGTAACTTACAAAGGAAAACCCATCAGAATTACACCAGATTTCTCAGCTGAAACCTTACAAGCACGAAGAGGTTGGGGCCCCATTTTCATGCTTCTGAAACAGAATAATGCCCAGCCTAGAATCTTACCCAGCTAAGCTAAGTTTTCTATACAAAGGAGAAATTAAGACATTCTCAGATAAACAAAGGTTGAGGGAATTCACCAAGACAAGACCAGCCCTCCAAGAAGTACTCAAAAGAGAGTTACACACGGATCAGCACAAGAAAGATCCACGAATGTAAAACTACTCAAGAGCTAAAGATCAAATTCCAGATACCACAATGGCTCAGGAGAGAAAACATCGCAATGAAGTTCTACCCAACAAGCTGAACAAAAAACCGTCTCACTTATCAGTTTTCTCAATAAGTGTGAATGGCTTGAATTCCCCGCTCAAGAGACATAGACTGGCCCAATGGATAAAAAAAACAATCCAAATATCTGCTGTCTTCAAGAAACCCACTTAACCTGCAAAGATGCATTTAGACTGAAAATAAAAGGATGGAAATCGGTATTTCAAGCAAACGGTAACCAAAAGAAAGCTGGTGTGGCAATCTTAATTTCCAATAACTTAGCTTTCAAACCAACAAAAATAATAAAAGACAAAGATGGCTACTACATACTGGTCAAGGGCACAATTCAATAAGAAGCCATGACTATACTCAATATATATGCACCCAACCTAGGTGCACCTAGATTCATAAAGCAAACCCTACTAGATCTGAACCAAATGATAGATAACAATACTGTAGTAGCTGGAGACTTTAACACCCCACTGACAGTACAGGACAGATCCTCTAAACAGAAAATAAACAAAGACATAATGGACCTAAATAGAATGCTAGAACAAATGGGCATGGCTGACATCTATAGGATATTCTACCCAAAGTCCACAGAATATACATTCTTCTCATCAGCTCACAGGACATTCTCTAAGATTGACCATGTCCTAGGACATAAAGCATGTCTTAAAAAATTCAAAAAAATAGAAATTATACCATAAATCTTCTCAGATCACAGCGGAATAAAAGTAACAATGAACACAAACAGAAACTCTCACTCTTACTCAAAGTCATGGAAGCTAAATAACTTTCTCCTGAATAATTATTCTATAAAGGAAGAAATCAAGATGGAAATCAAAAGTTTCTTTGAATTAAATGACAATGGAGATACAACTTATCAAAATCTGTGGGACGCAGCTAAAGCAGCCCTGAGAGAAAAATTCATATCCATAAATGCCTATATCAAAAAGACAGAAAACCTGCAAATAGACAACCTAACGAATAAACTCAAAGAGCTGGAGAAAGAAGAACAGAACGACCCCAAACCCAGCAGAAGGCGAGAAATTACTAAGACCAAATCAGAATTAAATGAAAAGGACAACAAAGAAACTATAAGGGAAATTAATAAAACAAAAAGTTGGTTCTGGCTGGGCGTGGTGGCTCACGCCTGTAATCCTAGCACTCTGGGAGGCCGAGATGGGCGGATCGTTTGAGCTCAGGAGTTCGAGACCAGCCTGAGCAAGAGTGAGACCCCATCTCTACTAAAAATAGGAAGAAATTATATGGAAAAAAAAAAAAAAAAGTTGGTTCTTTGAAAAGATAAACAAAATAGACACACCTCTGGCTAGACTAACCAAGAGCACAAAAGTAAAATCTCTAATAACCTCCATTAGGAACATGAAAGGAGAAATCACAACCGATGCTACAGAGATACAAGATATCATCTATGAATTCTACAAAAATCTTTATGCACACAAACTGGAGAATGCAGAGGAAATGGACAAATTTTTAGAAACACATAGTCTTCCCAGGCTCAACCAGGAAGAAATAAAGTACCTGAACAGACCAATATCAAGAACTGAAATCGAAACAGCAATAAAAAACCTTCCCAAAAGGAAAAGCCCTGGTCCAGATGGGTTCACACCTGAATTTTACCATACATACAAAGAAGAACTGGTGCCCATCCTACATAAACTATTCTCCAATATTGAGAAGGATGGAATTCTCCCCAACACATTCTACCAAGCCAATATAACATTGATACCAAAACCAGGAAAGGACGCAACAAAAATAGAGAACGACAGACCAGTTTCTCTCATGAATATAGATGCAAAAATTTTCAATAAAATACTAGCAAATCGAATCCAAGTACTGATCAAAAAAATAATCCACCACGACCAAGTGGGCTTCATCCCAGAGATGCAGGGGTGGTTCAACATACGTAAATCTATAAATGTAATTCACCACATAAATAGAAGCAAAAACAAAAACCATATGATACTCTCATTAGATGCAGAAAAAGCATTTGACAAAATTCAACACCCTTTTATGATAAAAACGCTTAACAAAATAGGCGTAGATGGAACCTACCTAAAAATGATACGAGCCATATATGACAAACCCACAGCCAACATCATTCTGAACGGGGAAAAATTGAAAGCACCCCCACTTAGAACTGGAACCAGACAGGGCTGCTCACTGTCCCACCATTACTTTTCATTACTTCCAATAGTATTGGAAGTCCTTGCGAGAGCTATCAGGCAAGAGCGCAAAATCAAGGGAGTCCAAATAGGGAAGGAAGAGATCAAACTCTCACTCTTTGCTGATGATATGATGCTATATCTGGAAAACCCCCAGGATTCAACCAGGAGACTCCTGGAATTGATTAACGAATATAGCAAAGTCTCAGGCTACAAAATTAATATACACAAATCAGAGGCATTTATATATGCCAGTAACAGTCAATCAGAAAACCAAATTAAAGACTCAATACCCTTCAAAATAGCAACAAAGAAAATAAAATATCTAGGTATATACCTAACTAAAGAGGTAAAGGACCTCTATAAGGAAAACTATGAAACACTGAGAAAAGAAATAGCAGAACTTGCAAATAGATGGAAAAATATACCATGCTCGTGGATCGGAAGAATCAACATTGTTAAAATGTCTATACTACCCAAAGTGATCTACAGATTCAATGCAATCCCTATTAAATTACCAACATCATTCTTCACAGATGTAGAGAAAATAATTATACACTTTGTATGGAACCAGAGAAGACCCCGTATAGCAAAAGCAATTTTAAGCAACAAAAACAAAATGGGAGGTATTAATTTGCCAGACCTCAAACTATACTACAAGGCCGTGGTTCTTAAAACAGCCTGGTACTGGCACAAGTACAGGGACACAGACCAGTGGAACACAACAGAAAATCCAAATATAGAACCATCCTCATATAGTCACCTAATTTTTGACAAAGCAGGAAAGAACATACTCTGGGGACAAGAATCCCTATTCAATAAATGGTGATGGGAGAATTGGTTAGCCACTTGTAGAAGACTGAAACAGGACCCACACCTTTCACCTCTCATAAAAATCAAATCACGGTGGATAACAGACTTAAACCTTGGCGTGACACAATCAGAATTCTAGAAGAAAATGTAGGAAAGACTCTTACAGACATTGGCCTAGGTAAAGAATTTATGAACAAGACCCCCAAGGCAATCACAGCAGCAACAAAAATTAATGAATGGGACGTGATTAAATTAAAAAGCTTCTGCACAGCCAAAGAAACAGTCACGAGAATAAACAGACAACCTACAGAATGGGAAAAAATATTTGCATACTACACATCAGATAAAGGACTGACAATAAGAATCTATTTAGAACTCAGGAAAATCAGCAAGAAAAAATCAAACAACCCTATCAAAAAGTGGGCAAATGACATGAATAGAAACTTCTCAAAAGAAGATATAAGAATGGCTAACAAACATATGAAAAAACGCTCAACATCCCTAATCATCAGAGAAATGCAAATCAAAACCACAATGAGATATCACTTAACCCCAGTGAGAATGGCCTTTATCAAAAAAACCCAAAACAACACATGTTGGCGTGGATGTGGAGAGACAGGAACACTCATACACTGCTGGTGGGACTGCAAACTAGTGCAACCCCTGTGGAAAGCATTATGGAGATATCTTAAACAGATTCAAGTAGACCTGCCATTCGATCCAGCAATCCCATTATTGGGCATATACCCAAAGGAAAAAAGGTCATTCTGTAACAAAGACACATGTACCTGAATGTTTATAGCAGCACAATTCACAATAGCAAAGATGTGGAAACAACCCAAATGCCCATCAATACATGATTGGATTAGTAAGCTGTGGTATATGTATACCATGGAATATTACTCAGCTATAAGAAATAATGAAGATACGACATCTTTATGGTTCTCCTGGAGAGAGCTGGAACCCATTATATTAAGTGAAGTATCCCAAGAATGGAAAAACAAGCATCACATGTACTCACCAGAAAATTGGTTTCCCTGATCATCACCTAAATACACATCTGGGAACGACACCAATTGGTTATCAGACTGAGGTGGGGGGTGGGGGAGGGGATGGGGGTATGCCTACACAATGAGTGCATTGTGCACCATTTGGGGAATGGTAACGCTTGAAGGTGCTGACTCGGGAAGGGGGGGTGGGGAAGGGAGGGATATATACCTACATGATGGGTGCAACGCGCACGACCTGGGGATCAGACACGCCTGGAGCTCTGACTTGGGGGGAAAGGCGGTACATGGGCAATGTATGTAACCTGCAATTCTGTATCCCCCATAACAATAAGATGAAATTAAAAAAAAAAAAAAAGCAAGAGTAAGATAACGTTATTCTGTGTAACAAACAGTATTCCCAATGGCTTCACTTCCTTAGAAGTCAGGCAACCTGGAGCTCAGCTCTGCTCTTTAAAGCCTGTGCAGCACAGGGCAGGGTGCAATAAACCTAACCCAGGGGAGTTAGGAGCCCACACTCCGGAGTGAGACAGTCTGAGGTCAAATCCCAGCTCTGCCAGTAACTAGTATTATGACCTTGGGCAAGTTGCCCAAGGTTCCTTGATTTTCTCATCTGTAAAATGGACATAATATCTACCTCACAGGTATGTTATGAGGATTAAAAGAATTAATATTTTCAAGTGATTTGATCAGGACCTGGCACATAATAGATGCCATAGAAGTATTCTTTGTGTGTGTCAGGCAAAAAGCAAAGGGCCTGGAATGTGGTTTCACATGTGGTTTTTAGTGTGTTGATCCATTGTTTTGGCAACAATTAATACATGTAAGTTGAAATTCTGTCACGCATAAGGCAATGTGTTGAGTTGGCTTGTGTTGTTTAGAATTTGTATCCACCTGAGGTCCTCTGAACCTCGTAGAGAAGTTGGAAAGTTGGGGGAGAGGATAAAAACTTGATGGTGTTTTATATCAATATTACCTTGTTTAATTCAGGAGAAAAGAAGCTAAAAAGGAGGAGATCCGCAGGGAAATGAGTAAAAGATGACGAAGGGGCTGAGAACCTCAAGTCCTGAAAGTGACTTCAAAATAATCAACTAGCTTGTCCAAGGATTCATCCCCAACCTCACCCCTGGCATCTCTTTTTTAAAAGTGCCTGATTGATGTGTCACTTGATAGCTTCAAACTTTTAGTTTGAAGTAGCTTTCTCTTATTTAATTTTAATTCTCTCTTGTGAAGAAGAGGGCAAAGTCCCAAAGAATTTTACCAGAAGCACTGGGAAGCCTGACCCATCAGAGTACTGATCCCTTTTCCCTTAAGAACCATCATTCAAGATAAACAAAGGCAAGTGGGATTAAAACACATTTCTTCACTATCTGTCTCAGAGAGAAGAGCAGTCAGCCACAGTCTTCAAAATGATAAGCAGATTCCAAATTTGTAAGAGAAAAGAAATCCAAGTATTTTCATTTTCCTCTTGAACAAAACTCAGCGCCAAATCTAGGACTTTGTACATTATTCATTATTTTCTTTTTACGATGTCCATGCTGAGTGCATGATACAGGAGTTTCTAATACATTATAAATATCATCTCTGACTTCAGTAGTCCACAAAGGGAAAAGGTGATTTCTTGGTTGTTCTTTAAAAGGATTGGGAAATCCAATGTCCCTGTTTTTCGCTGTGATAGGCTTGATATAACACCAGAAGCCATCAAGTTACCCTAGGACCTCGAAGTTGCCACTGAGTTGGCTCTAACCACCAGCGTTTTAGTCTACTCGGGAAGAATTTATTCATGACTCCTCTTTCCCATTGGCAACATGTAAAGAGAGAGAAAGAAAGAGAGCTGAAAATGCTAAGCTACCAGGGGAGGGCTTTTAATTTCAAGCCATTAGCTCTCTTCAAAGATGTTCAAAAGTATCTGGAAGGCAGAAAGGGAAAGGCAGACAATGTCACAGTAGTCCTCATCATGGGTGGATTTGTCCCACCCCCACCCCACAGCATCTGCCACAGACATTTGGCAATATCTGGAGACATTTTTGGATGTCACAAGTGGGCAGGGGGGAGGGATGGTGCTACTGACATCTACTGGGTGGAGATCAGAGATGCTGCCAAATATCCAACAATGCACAGGACAGCCCCCATAGCAAAGAGCTATCTGGCCCAGAATGTCAGTAGCACCAAGATTGAGAAACTCTGCAAATGTATCAGCTGACTGTGCAGCAACAAATATTCTGAATGCCTCCATGTCATCTTCAAGTGATAAAGAGGGGAAATAAATTTCCCCACAAATACTTACCATGCTTCCTCTGGAACTAGGACTGCCTTGTGTCCCTTTCTGTCCAGTTGTACCCTAGAAATACAATAGTTCCCCCAAGATTATAAGGCAACAGATTCAGAGTAAATTATAAATGCATCAGCATCAAAACCCCAAGCACTATTAAAACAGCAGAACAGATGTGTTATGCTACCATCATTCTGCATGTTAATATTGTCGGTTATATATCCTTTGAGGAAGAAAATGGTATAGCAACATGCACTACTATTACAACTTTCCCCAAATAATATTGCTTGCCAGAAACTTAATAATTTTGTTCATGGAAATGTAGCCTACTACAAACATGCCTTGTTTTAAGAAAATAAGGCTCTTTCAGATGTGGACTTAGGGGTGTTTGCTTACTTACAGTAGGGTTATATATTTTACTAAATTTATTTAACTCAGTAATAGAATTAATGAACTCATATATGTAAAATAGATCCAATTACTTGTCTTCCTTGTTCTCCTTTGGAGCCCTTTTGTCCTTTGATGTTACTGTTTTGTCCTGGATTGCCCTAGAGGAAGATTGAAAAAGCATTAGCTTTTTTGTTTGTTTGTTTGTTTTTTTGCAAAATGGTAAAGTGGTAGGATGTTCAAGTACTATGCTAATTTAGGTTAAGAGATGAGAGGTGTGAGAACATTCATAGGATTTTTGAAAAAATGAGACCAATATTTCCCCAAGTGTGAAGGAGATTTGGTGATACATGGAGTGCTTTCTACATGGTGATTTTTACTTCTCCATATTAGCAGCTTCACTGATACACTGGTCCAAACATTCTTAGGCCACTCCCTCAAGGGTATAATAAGATTCCCCTGTAATTGATTCTGCAAATAGGGAATCTGCAGGTCTACAAGATTAGGAGTCCAATAAACAATGGAAATTTTTCCCCAAAGGAACTTGAAAGTGTCAATTTACTATAAGGATTCATAAGGTGAAACTTTAGTTCTCAGTTAATATAACCAGCCCAGCTCAAACACAGATATTTCCCAGAGCCTCATTCCACACCTACCAGCCCTACTCCCAGGACAAGCATTTGCCTAGTGGGTTAGCAGGAGCCACAAAGAAAAACAAGATTGGAACTGTGGAGCAAGTTAAAATTCAGAGCCAACAGGGTCCGCATAACTTACTGGATCTCCTGGGAAGCCCTTCTCTCCATGTCCCCCAGGGGGGCCTCTGGAACCTGGGCTGCCCTGAAAAAAATAAACTGAGTTTTTGAGTTAGCTTTTATAATGGTGCTAATGTCAAATGTTGAGCATGCGAGGGGGAGGGAGTAATCAATCAGATAAAATATTCCACATCCTTCTATCTTAGCCAGGTTTCTTCAGTCTTCTCAAGCAGCACTAAGTCTAGTTTTAAGCCTATGGTCAAGATTATATGTACGGAGGCTGAGAAACTGGAAAACTTCTTATGGTCTAGCTGTCCAATAGGACTTTCTTGAGTGATGGAAATATTCTATATCTGTGCTGTCCAATATGGTAGCCACCAGCCACATATGGCTATTCAGCATTTGAAATGTAGTCAGTGCAACTAAGGAGCAGAATTTTTAATTTTAATTAATTTAAATTTAAATAATCACATATGGCTAGTGACTATTGTATTGGACACCCCAGCCAGTCTAGCAACTTCTGACATCTATAGTTAAATTTCCCACTGGAAACCTCCACAGGGATGTTTCACTGTCATCTCAACCCCAACTGAACTCACCCCAGCCAGGATTCTTGCAGGCATTCTGATTGACTCCCCATTTTCTGCTCCCCTGGTCACCTAGATCTGGTGATCTTATATCCCAGACCAAGACTAAGTTGAGGCAAGAGAGGCACCTGCGGTGCAACATCTAGGGAGGGATTCACTGGCATAACTCTAAGGGCGAGTCTCTCTTGGTACCCTGGTGCCCTGCTTGCCTCACCTCAGCTTGGGCCCTGCTATGTCTTTAATATGCCTTGTGTCAATTCTGACTGCCACTGCTTCACCTGAAGGCTTCATCACTTCTCATCTGACTACTACAGATCTACCTCTCATCCTTGCCTTGCGTCCATGTCATCGCCAAAATATCTTCCACACTACTACCAAGTAATATTTCTAAAATGCAAATTTCCTTGTGATCCTGCTGCTTAAAATCTTTCAAAGGCTCCCCATTGCCTAATGGTCAAAAGCCAAACTCTGCCACATGTCACTAGTGGCATTCTGATCTCCTCCTGCCCCCTCTTGAACCTCACCTCCAATTACCTGTATTCTAATGCTTCCTCCAGGCAGAAAAACTTGCAGTGCCCCCAAACCCCATGTCTTTGATCATGCTGTTCTGTCTGTCTGGAATGCCCTTCCTCCACATCTTTGCCTTGCTTGAATTCTGTTGAAGAATTCCTGTTCCTCTTCAGCTCAGGGATCACTTCCTCCAGGAAGACTTCCTAGACACCCCCGTAACCCCTGCAGCCTGATTAGGTGCCCTTCTCTGGACTCTCATGCAGAAGCCTACAATGTGGCCTCAATCACATTCTGTGTAATCACAGTCTATTGATATGTCTGTCCCCCTAGCTACACTGTGGGATCCTGAAGGCAGGGCTAAGTGGTTCATCTCTGATTCCTTAGCATATAATTCAGTGCCTGGCACGTGACAGATGGTCAAAAACATTTGATGAATAAATACATCAGAGCATGAAAGTTGAGCTGCTTGAAATCAAATTGGCATATATTAATGGGTGTTGAATTTAAAATAAAAAATGTTTCACTGTAATTTGCTATACTAAGGCCACCAAAATAATTGTCTCTTTCTCTTGCCTTTTATTTTTCTCAGACACAATAAAGAGAATACAGAAACCACTGACAGTCAGAAACATTCATTTCAGATTTCTAAAAATCATGCTCACAGAAGAACTTTGTATGTTTTGAATTTTTCTAGCTAGAAATTCTTGAAAATGACATGGTTACCCACTTGCCCCAAATGAGAATGTGGCATCTATTCAGTGATAATAGGACTTCATTATGTAGTTAAGTCACTTGCCAATTTTATCCCCAGTAACCACTGACAATTAAGTAACCACACAGCAGTTAAGACTGTCTCTGTTACCAAATACTCCTTTGATATACCGAAAGTGTTACCTGAGATCCCGGATCACCTTTTTCTCCCTTTTCCCCAGGAAATCCACGAAAGCCCTAAAAGAAGATAAGGAAAACAAAATTCTCATTTAAAAAAATATATCAACCTCATGACAGTTTTATGATACTTGAAGAAATATGTCTTACCTCTTCCCCATCAAGTGCATCAATGCCATCGTCTCCATGTTCTCCCTGAGAGACAACCACAGGCAGCAGTCAGGCAAAACGAGGTCTCTGCCACACGCTTATTGGGACACTAATCCCATTGGGAAATCAAATTTGACCAAGAAGAAACTACAGTACCTTCTGTCCAGGGAATCCTCTGGTTCCCTGTAAAAGATTAAATGTCTCTCACTGACGTATCAAAGACAGAGTGTGGAGCCACAGGCTTGCAGCAGGAAGGGGCTGCCTCCCTAAAGTGAGTGGATATTTCTTTAATTGCTTCTGGCTATACAATTCACAAGGCACCAAGGACCAGTTTCATGGAAGACAATTTTCCCAAGAACGGGGGTGGGGGCAGAGGAAGGGATGGTTTCAGGATAACTCAAGTGCATTATATTTATTGTGCAGTCAAACCTCTCTGCTAATGATAATCTGTATTTGCAGCTGCTCCCCAGTGCTAGCATCACCACCTCAGCTCCACCTCAGATCATCAGGCATTAGATTCTCATAAGGAGCCGCAACCTAGATCCCTCGCATGCGCAGTTTACAGCAGGGTTCGTGCTTCTATAAGAATCTAACACTGCCGATGATCTGACAGGAGGCAGAGCTTATGCAGTGATGTGAGTGATGGGGAGTGGCTGCAAATATAGATGAAACTTCACTCGCTGGTCCACCACTCACCTCCTGCTGTGCTGTGCAGCCCAGTTCCTAACAGGCCACCAACCAGTACCAGTCTATGGCCCAGGGGGTGGGGATCACAGTTATAGGGAATCAGAAACGTTTTCAGAGTCTTACCTTCTGACCCCGCTCCCCTACACATCCTGCAATCCCTTTATCTCCTTGGGGTCCTAGATCTCCTCGTCTTCCCTAAGAAAAGGAACAAAAACAGGTATCCAAAGTGATGCTTAGATGCCAGAAGCTGCCAGTGGTTTTCTTTTAGAGAGTTAAACTATAGCACATGGGCACGCCAGGCTTTAGACAAAGCAAATGCTCCAGAGAGCTCACTCATTTAAATCCGTTTTTCTCTCTGTATTCAAACATATTCCCTGTCAACTTTCAGGGCTTCTTCACAGATACAAGTTGACAAAAAGGTGCAGGATGAGCTCAGCCACTTCATGCCCTCATCAGACAGCATAGCCAAAGGTTTGGAGTCACTTCATTTTGTAGCCACATTCCAAATACTCCAGTAATACATGTTCTTCCTGACATCCTGCCCAGGGCCCTAATGCTGTACTGGGAGAGACAGCAGTGCTGACGGTAGAGAAACAACTCGGTGCTAGGGCACTGGAGCTGAGTCGAAGCAGTTGCTGGGAAGTGACTCCACTAAGAGAGTGAGAACACAAAGGCGAGAAGAGCAAGTTCTCATGGGAAGGATCGATCCCCAGTTAAAGACTCTCCAAGCCAGACCATCCACATGGGGAAGAGCACTCAAGGTCAGTGAGTGTGTGTCTCCCACCAACTCTCCCAGGAAATATTTAAACACAGGTAAATGCTAGGATAAAATGAATCTCAAGAGAACAATTTTGTGTTCCTTGAGGGCAGGGACCCCAACTGTCCTCTTTCACCTTTGTGTCCCTTGTGGCGGACTCAGGCCTGGGTGCATAATAGTTACTCACACTTTGCTGCATAAAAAATAGTTGTTTAGCAATGAGCTTAATTCTTTCCTTCCTGGGAAGAAAGGGAAGAAGTGCGTTTTCTTTGCCCTGCTTTGCTTTCTTTGTTCTGAGGATTATTCCCGGGAAAATCCGGAGGCCCCGCCCATGGCCACACGCTGCTGACTGAAGCCTCATGGCTTCTCACTGCCTGGACTTTCAGCCAGCTGGGGGCTCCCAGCCAGGCAGACGGGTGACGCGATTCCCCACACTCGAAGGCTCCCATGCCGGTTTGGTGACAAGACCCCTCCGAGGGTACAGAGTGGATGACTTAGAGCACCCTCTTAGTGGTCATTTTGTAAACCAGCTAACCTTTTGGTCCTAGAGGAATTTATAAATGTTTACAGATGAGGAAACTAGGGGTCAAAAAGTTAAATATCTTGTTCAAGGTCCCACATCTAGGTCAACCCTTGGCAGTCTGATTCCAGAGTCTTTGTTTTAATCCTTATAACTTGCTGCCCAGATGAGAAACTGGCCTTACTGCTAAGGGGATAAAGATCCAATTTGGATGCTTCCTGAACTTTTCCCACCTCAAATGAGCCACCCAAGTGGTTTCAGTTACTTCAAATTTATTTTCATAATTTGATTGATGAACCAAGTGAGAGCTGTGGTTTCAGACTTAAACACTGAGATTCCCAAGTCTCTGTGTAGCCTTAACCATGAAGCCATCCCTGGGGTTGCGTTGCCCACTTCCCTTTCCGTGGAGGCATGTACGCTCCAGCCCTGGCCCACAGACGCAGGCTGAGCACTGGGTTTCAGGCTTGGAGAGAGTCTCGGGCAGACAACCTGCTGTGCCCTGCCTGGGGGCAGAGCGGAGGGTGCCCAGCTCTCTGCCACCGATGGAAGCACGCCAGGCCACGTGCCTGTAAGTCTGTTCCCTCCCTCCCACTAGACATTGATTCAGACAGGGAAAAAGAAAAACAATGCTTTCCCCAAAAGGTACAAAAAATAAATATATAAACAAAACCCATCTACCCCTTTTATACAAAAATAAAGATTTCCATGAAAAAGAAAATCAGTAAGTGTGTATCAGGGGAGTCACAAAAACTTACAGGGTCTCCGTCCTCTCCCCTGTGTCCTCTGCTACCTTTCACACCTGAAGAACCCTGGGAAGAAAGAAAGAAAGAAAAATAAATTTTAGCTAGCCCCCATTAATTAAAACTTGTGAAATCATTAGGCATTCTAGGTAAGTCCCTCCCTTCAACTTGGTCGTGGTTTTTGCAATTGTGGCTAAGAGTCTGGGGCAAGTCTGACCACATCTGGAGCTGGCTTTTGTCCTTGCACTCATCTCTGGAGCCCCTCTGCAGGCGGCAGCCCTCCTAAAGCCTGCCGAGAATGACCTTTGGAACCCACCTGCAGGTGAGGGCTGAGGGGCTCCTGTGCCTAAGGGGTTTGCAGGGAGGACAGCTGTGCCAGCCACAGCTCTTCCAGCAGGCAGACCGAGAACATTTCCAAAGGGAGCATTTTATTTTCTCCTGCTTTTTTGAGAGGTCAAGGAAGAGTAAGCACTTCCAACAAGGAGTTTGCATACATTTCAATTACAGTCACGTCCTCCCTCAGCCATGTGTGGTTTAACTGTTTCGTGGCTTACTTGTGGCAAGGATTCTGTTTGAGCTTTGCTTTCTCTTACCCTCTACCATAGGTCCTAGCTATCTGCTCAGTATACCAGGTGGGTTGTGCTCCTGGAACATAATTCTAATATTCATCTGAGCAAAGCAATGAGAGAGGAAACTACACTAAATAAAACATCACAATGCAGTAAAAAGTCCAATATAAATGATCTTTCCATAAGCATGAAGAATGGAGAACTCATAAGCAAGTATTGAAGTTGATCTCTTTCAAAAAAAAAACCTCCTTTTTATTATGATATCTAAAATAGTACATTTCAAAAAGTGCCTAAAAGTGAATAAAATATAAAAGTACAGCTTAATTATTACAAAGTGAATTTTATACGATAGTTTTATAATTATTATATATAAGGTCTGTGAATCTACCACCCATGTCAGGAAATGGAGCATCACAGGTCCCAGGCAGAGAACCTGCTCCAGGCACAATCCGCTCTGCTCCTACCACCGCCCCGCCCCCACCCCAGGAGTGCACTCCTGACTTTTATAATATTTCTTTGCTTTTTAAAAGCACTCCACTACTCAAGTGTTCATCCCTAGACACCATAGGTTAGTTTTGCCTTTTTTCAAATGTTTTATCCATGGAATCATAACATAAGTACTCTGTGTTTCACAATGATCAAACTTATGTTTTTGATCATTACTGTGTCGGTAAAATTTATTCATGTTGTGTGGAGCTGTGGTTCATTCATTTTCATTGATGTAGAATATTTTATTGAAGATATCATGATATATTTATTCATTCTATTGTTGTATAATTAATCCTTTATAATTTGTTTTTTAAAGTGCTATTAATCCACAATGCTCTGATCTTTTTGCAGTTCAATTTCATTTCATTGCTGATGAAGCATAACTCCCCATTATTTTTTTTTTAATGAGACAGGATCTTGCTATGTTACTCAGGGGGGTCTTGAACTCTTTGATCAAGCAATCTTCCCACCTCAGCCTCCTGAGTAGCTGAGATTACAGGTGTGTGCCACCATGCCTGGCTCCATCTCCACTATTTTAAACACTTCTTGCCACCTTTCAAACTGTCTAAAGCAAGTACAAAAGTATAAATTGCAAAATCAAGAGGCAACATCACCAAGCATATATAATAGGAAAGGGAGTTTTTCTTACTAGTAGGATCAAAAGTGAGCCCTTCTGAACTGGCTCCTACACCATAAAAATCACATGAAATGCCCAAAGCAACTACATTAGTATCGAAGGAAGGTGGTAAATTCAACCACTGAGACTCAGTCCCACCCATACCAAATCAAGGTAAAATAGTATCAGAACTGAATGGCACCTTCATGGCTTGTAGTCCTCGGGTCCCCTGAGTTCCTGGAATCCCTGGACACTTACAAAATGTACAGCAGCAAGTCCTCTCCACAATGTTTCCCTGGAAACAAAAAAGCAAAGCTCAGTGAGTAACAATTGTCAGAGACTTTATTGCATAAGAATTATACTCACACAAATCATAATCTATAAGTCCATCTTCTCTCCTTGGGTGAGGGGCTGCAGAGAATAAGAGGTGCTTTGTGACTTAATACTGCAGAGAACACACCAGGCTAGCAACTGCATTGGCAACATCTCCTCTCCAAAGGAAAGGATCTCTATTTATAGAAAGGGCACCCAGTGCTGAGACAGCCACAGCCCAAGTTTGCCTAGGACTTGTTTGTCCCTAGTTTCCAGTCTCCTGTTTCCTGAAATTTCTGTAGCATAAATTTTTGAGAGCTTTTCAATTTGATAGTAGTTGATTGGTTTTTTAGTTCCCTATGCATTTATTTAGTGAGATAACAAAGAATGAAAGGATATACAAAACATGGGGGCTCTGATGCTCTGGTCTTTAACATGTTTTTATAGACTAAAGACCAGACACTTAACTTAGTGGGGTAAACAAAGGCAGTCTTTGAAAATTCATATCAAAATTCCAATTTAGTTCCCATGGTATTTTGAATAATTGGATTTTTTTGCCCTATAACTCACCAGGTACTGTGATAGTGTTTTGCCCAGTTCTCTCATTCCAATGGTCAGGTGAGTCATATAATCAAATCCTTTCCCAAATTCAAAGCTGGAAAACTCATGATGAGCAGTGGTGTTAAGGGAAACCACCAGCAGAGCATCAAGTCCTATTCAGTAAAAATGCCAGATATAAAACAAAGGGTGGTACATGAAAAAGAAGACAAGCCCGTCATATTTCTACTCAGCAAACATTATTGAAAGAATCAGAAAGGGGACAAAATGAACATAACAGGAAGCAGTACTCCCAACCAATGAAGAACCCAACAGTAGATTTGCCTGCATTTTCTGAGTGTGCACTGGCTCTGGTCCCTGACTTTAGCTTGAAATCCCCTGAGGAAAAGTATTTAAGAGAAACTATTTACGAGTCTATAGAAAAATACCAGCAGAAAACTGTGGTCAACATCTCACAACCAATTTTGATGCAATTCTTGGGCATTTGAAAGTAATTTTTAAGAAACGGCCTTGTTCATCTTTAGAAAGGTTTTCTGAATTCTCCTGAATATAAATTAATGATGGTTCTTAAGTTATCCCCAGTGCCAAGCACCCCTGGGAGGCCAGGCCCTGAGAGCATGAGGAAAGCCCATGGTGATTCCAGTTTCAGCTGAATTCCGGGCTACATCCAGTTCATTCATTCACTCACTTAACTCATTCACTGGTTCGTTTACCTCACTCATCTTTTTGTTAAACAGACATTTGTATTAGAAGTCTATTATGTACTAATCATTGTAGCAGAGATACAAGGTGAAGAGGTCAGGCATACTCCTCCCCTCCACAGAGTTCATGATCCAGTGGAACACATGGACAATAATGAGACGGTTTCTCTGAGAAGTGTAAGTGCTTTGAGAGGGAACATCAGGGTTCTATGAAAGCCTAGAGGAGAAGTTCCTAACTCAGTCTTGGAGGGTCATGGGAGGTTTCTTAGGAAAACTGATGTCTAAGCTGATTCTAAAGGATGAATGGAAGTTGGTCAAGGAACAGAACCAGAGATGAGAGATGGAGAGAATAAGGGAGGAGAATTAGGGAGGACGAGAGGTGGGGAGAGCTCTAGGCAAGGATAGGGAGAAATGAAGCTGTAAAGTACACTGGGAGAAGAATGGGGGGAAAAGTTTCACAGGCCTGGAACCCTGAGTGTGGAAGTGCCACTGCTGGAGTGAGAAGCAGGGGCCAGATCCTGCAAAGCCTCATGAGCCTTATTAGGGACTATGATAGGTATCCCAAGAACAGTGAAAGGTGTTGAAGGGATCTGAGCAGGAAAGGTGACACAACCAAGCAAGAAAACAGGAAATGATTTGGCCCCCACGGAGGTTGCCTGTGGAAGTTAAACCCCAAAAGCTGATCTGGGGTCACACCAAGGAATTCCCAAACATGTGGTTCAGGTCACTCAAGGGCACACATCTGTAGAAGGTCACAAGTACAAGCACTTGGCCATAGCACTTGCAGCATTTGGAGGAGGGGTGTGGGCGCTGGTCAGGGGGTTTAGGTGGGGCACCAACAGCGTCTGCTACAAGTGTCCAGACAGATCCCAAGATCTAGAGCACCTGAGTAAAGGGGGAGACTTGTTCAGCATATTCTATACTTCATCATTTAAATTTTCAACTCAGTACCTGCTTCTCTGAGCCTGTCCGATTGATTTTCAAGCATTATGCTGCTTTCACTCTGGAGACCATCTGAAAAGATAAGCAGCACCTAAAGAAAGGGGAAAGTAGAGAATAGGTTGACATGAATGTTAAATATATAACTGGGGTGAAAGGAACACAAGATGGAATATAGAATGAGACTTGGATACCTGTCCCCGGGATGCAGATTTATCCTCAAATGTGTCCCACAGAGACTGCAGGAACTGTACATTCAGATGAGTTGGCCCACTGACTTTGACTTGTAGCAAGCTGTCAAATATTGCTTTCTGGTAGATTTGGAACTTGGCAGGGAAATCTTGGTCATTGTTCACCTTAAAGGCCAGGCTCACCTGTGTCTCTGCACCTGCCCCACAGCTCACCCCCCGGATGGAAGTGATGTCCTCTAAGATGCCTGGGAGGTAGGATTCCAGACGGGGGTGGCCCTGGAACAAAGGCTGCCCCTGCAGGTGAGTGGAAATGTCGAACCCAACCACTATGTCCACAAAGCAATCTGGAGACCAAGGGAAACAAGTCAGGATTACTGAGTAGACAGGAGTAAGGAAAGGCAGACAGGGCAGGGAAAAGGAGAGGAGAGCTGTCATGGCCCAGAGCTGGAGGGTCTCTAGTACCCAAAACATGTTCAAGAAGGAAGATACTGGATGCTCTACCCACATATGTTAATAATACAGGGGTTTTTCTCTATCCCTTTCCAAATACTATGTTCCAATAGCTGTCTGAAGTTCAAACCATAGCTCAGTCTCATTTTCAGTGACTGTGTGTATGTGTGTGTGGGCAGATGCATGTGCACATTGCTTTTCTTCCAATGGTGACATATTTTGATTCATAGACTCGTAACAAATGAAAGATTTGAACTGTCCTTGGAGATTATTTAATTTTCAGAGGTCACAAGCACAAATGGCTACAGAGGCTAGGTGGATAATGTAGATGAGTGAAATGGGCAAGATGTGCAGAAACTGAACCAGAGGACAATGACCTGTCTCTGTGGCCATTCACTGTCCAGCCCCAGCTGAGAGTAGCTATGTGGGACATGGTGCCCTGTGTTCTCAGATCTTCTGGTTTTTCAAAGAAGAACCTGACATCTACATTTTTAATGTAAAATCTCCACTTTGTAAATGCTGTGAACTAATTTAGCAAGTTGTCAATACTGGGAAGACAGACAAACTGCATCTGCAAGGTGCCAGTTGGTTGCTCTGATCCTGTCCAGTGCTCGTTTTACAGATGGGAAGACAGTGAATTATGGAACTTGTTGCTGCTGAACTAGAGTTAGAACTCTGGCTTTCTGACTCCAGGCCCAGGGCTCTTTCTACCACTGTAATCTGCCTCTGTTTGAGCACCCCAAATGGAACAAGATCTGGAAAGCTGAGAAAGACTAACACATTTTTGTCAAAGAAGTGGTTTCAATCAACAACTCTAGAAACACACAAGCCCTCTGAGGAATTTCTGCATGTTACACAAATTCCACAAAATGTTTTCTTTTTTTTTTATTTCAAGAAATTATGGGGGCCGGGAACGGTGGCTCACGCCTGTAATCCTAGCACTCTGGGAGGCCGAGGCGGGTGGATGGCTCAAGGTCAGGAGTTCGAGACCAGCCTGAGCAAGAGCGAGACCCCGTCTCTACTAAAAAAAAAAAAATAGAAAGAAATTATCTGGCCAACTAAAATATATATAGAAAAAAATTAGCCGGGCATGGTGGCGCATGCCTGTAGTCCCAGCTACTCGGGAGGCTGAGGCGGTAGGATCACTTAAGCCCAGGAGTTTGAGGTTGCTGTGAGCTAGGCTGACGCCACGGCACTCACTCTAGCCTGGGCAACAAAGCAAGACTTTGTCTCAAAAAAAAAAAAAAAAAGAAAAGAAAAGAAAAGAAAAGAAAAGAGAAATTATGGGGGTACAAACATTTTGGTTACATGTTATGACTTTGCCACATCCCAACCATGATTTGAGACATGCCCTTTCCCCTCCTACAACACTCAGCGTGTCACAAAATGGTTTCATTCACTACTGTTTCCTAACATACTGTCTTACCAACTCTCAGCCACAAATTTATAGAACCTGAGTCCCCCGTGGCTACCCTCAGCTGGAGCTGAACAGTGACATCCCTGTGAGATGGGTCACTGTTCCCCAGTTCATCTTCCTCACACTCCACCCACTTGACCCATCTCCATTCTCCACCTGGCCTTTGCAGCCATTTGCCTTTGTGACTTCTGGATTAAATAATCTCTCAGCACAATTCAAATCTTTCCTATGTTATGATTATGTCAAAAGAAGAAAATATACACTATACACATGTACATACATGCTGAATCCTTTAGAAGATGATCTAACAAAGCTAAAATAGTACAACTTCCAATCAGCAAATGTTTATTTTACTTACTTCCTACTGGATGCAGGGCATTGTCCTAGGAATTCCAGAAGAGGAGAGACTAGAAATAGGAGACTGAAATTCAGGCGGTGAGAGAATAAGCACTGGCTTGCAGTGAGGGGACAAGGCTGACCAGATGACACAGCCTTGGGGGCCCTCTAGCCCCTGCACCCTTTCTTTATCTTTGAGGGAGACCGACTGATTCAAACTCCCTGGAAGCAGAGAAGTCTCTCTTCACTGCACACTATTCTAAATAAAAATACGTTCTGCTAGAGCTAGCCCATAAGACACCCTTGGGAAATGGAAAAATGAGAAGTTGCAACTGAATAAAACCAAAGAGCACTTACTGGTTTTCCCGCAGCTCTGGCAGATTTCACGAACCATTCTTTTTTTCACATCCACATTCTCTAATTTATTAAATTCATTAAAAGTGATTATTTTTGCAGAATTGCCTGTTATCGGCAGAAGCTGTTCCTTATGAACATCTCCTATGCCCACAACCAGGACACAAATTCCAAGGTCTTTCAGGGTTTTTACTGCATCTGCCACATTATAGTAGGGGTCACTTGATGTGATAACAACCAAAGTTTGAGGGACACCAGCGTTTCTTCTCCCACCAGCAGATGGATTAAACATATTGATCACATTTCTGAGGGCCAAGTCGATTCGTGGAAACCCACTGCTCTTGGAGACAGTTTGGATTTGAGTTTTCCACTGGGTTTCCGTCAGAGAGCTTTTCAACTCAATAATTTTCCGGTAGCGGCTTCCAAATTGAGCCATACCAATTTTCATTCTTTGAGACTGAATGTCAAAATGATCAATTAAGTCTGACAAGAAAGTTGTCATGGTAACAAACTCCGAATTAGATACCATGTCAGAGCCATCACAAAGGAAAATCACATCAGCTTCCTGAAGGTTACAGACTGCAAAAGGAAAAAAGAACAAATTATTTTCCTCATGAATCATTCTAAATTTTTCCTTTATTCAAATACTTCAATTGCTTTACATTAGGAGCAAATTGAGATATGGTAACAAAAGAGAAAATCACTGATTGACCCTCAAAAGGAAGGAAAAATAGCAAGAAGGGGAAAGATAATAGAGTTTTTTCAAGTTTTAATTATTTACATGATTCATTTGAGAAGACACTGAAGGATAATCAGAGAAGGAAAGTAGGAAGTTTGAATAGATTTAGTGTACTCGTTAAAAAGTAATTACAAAGGCTACAAGTCCCTTCAACATACCCAGACTGGAACATTCACCGAAATCAAGGTACCAGTACTACTGTACTGTAATTAGTACTCCTACTACTGTTAATGCAACCACTTCGTATTGAGAAATATCATTTAAAAATGCCTTTGGCATACAGTAACAGATAATATTCACAACCACGTTGTGAGGACTTATTCTAATTTTATAAATATAGAAATAGAATTCAGAGGTAAGTGACTTGCCTACAAGCGCACAATTACTATGGAGTGGAGCTGGTATCTGGACCTCTAGACCCTTTTTATCCTTAAATCCAGCACATTTTTCTGCTGCAATATCATAATCCAAATATTAAAACTTTCTGGCACAAGAGCTAGTGGCCAGTAAACAAGGCACAGTGTCATCTCCTTGAGTCTAATGTGGAATGTCCCAAGACCAAGGGATGACTTTCTACACTCAGCTCCAATCAAACTCAGTGGCTGTGGTAGGGGCAGCACTAAGGTGACTACTAAAGGTAATTCTCACCGTCACACAATTCCTTGTAAGGACAGTGTGCTAGACTCAGGGATGTGCTGCCTAGAGAGACCTTCAAGGAAGGACTTACTTCCCGGCCTGTGGGAGTATGATCAGTAGACAGTGTCTAGCTGTCAGCTCTTTCAGGGTCTGTCTCACTACAGAGAGAAGCCTTGCCAGAGGGCAGTCCCGGGATATCCAGGGACAAAGTGGGAAGGACTTCTCACTCAGTCCCAGCCATCGTAATCTGATGCTGCACAACTGCCATGGGCAATGCTTGCCCCAGAGCTCTCTGCTAGGTTTAGAGCTTTGTTGAGCATGTGCCATTGTTTGACTTCTGCCCATCTTGCTTTCCCCTTTATTTCACAGGTGTGGATCCCTAATAAACACCTTGCATCCCAAACTCCAAGTCAGCACCACCTCCAACATGTAGGCATAGGAAATGAGAATAAGGCAGCCTCCATATTCCTAGGAAAAGACTGCAGTCTTAGTAATGTACTAGATTTGGTGGCACCCAACAATAAACAAGAGACCAAGCATCCCTGAGGAGTTCATAGTCATGTAACAGACACAGATAAGAAGACAGTAAATATGTGTTAAGTGCCACCACCAGTAGAAAGAGAAGGTATAAGAGTTGGGGACACAATGGGGACATGGGGTCAGGTGTCAGGAAACTAGCAAACAAAGGCTGAAACTTGACAGACAAGATGTGGGCAGGGAAGTGGTGGGCTGGAGTGTTCATGGTGGGCAGGAGGGTACGCACAGAGACATGAAGGAATTTCAGAGTGCCAGGGTGGATTGTGAAGAGGGGAGGGGCAATGGGTGAGGTTGGAGAGGTGGGCAGGGGCTAGATGGAGCTCAGGAGTTTGGAAATTGCCTCCAAGGTAAGGGAGAGGGAGGCCTCCAAACACTGTAAGCAGAGGAGTGGCACAGTTCGGTGTGCAGGAGAAAGATCACTCAGTGCTGAGTGAACTGGCAGAAAGCAGGACAGAGGAAGGGGAGCCCAGGCCTCAGGGTGGGAATCCAAGCACAGGGCAGAACAGGCAGAAGAATTGGGATGGTCCTACTGCCTTGGGAAAAAAAAATCATAATTTTTCTTGGATACAAATGATATCATTCAATATCTGAAACCAAGAAGCTGAATTTATTCCTTACTTAAGTAAGCTAATGCTATGGTGGGCAGGCCTGGTTCCATTCAGCAAAGCAAATGCTGATCTGACACACGACTGGAGGGAAGCTTTTGCTTGCAGTTGGACCAGATACAGAGATGAGAGTGGGTTAACGTTAGCCTTAGAAACATGATTCGTACTGGCTACAAAAGTGAGCCTTATGTTGGTAGAAAGGAAGGAAGAAAGGAAGAAAGAAAAAGAGATGGAGGGATAGAGGAAGGAAGTGAAGAAGGAAAGAAGAGAGGGAGGGAGTTAGCTGACTGACTCATGTGCCAGGTGGGGAGGACTAGGCCAATACAAACCACAGGATTCAGACCTCCCAAGGAGGCACAGCAGCCCTCCCTAGATGGCTTGTCAGACTCTGCTGCTTTTGAGACCAGGTGGCAAATCTCACTCTTCCCTCACTGTCTCCATCCTACCCACGCCAAGGTGGCTCGTAATCAGCTCAGTCCCCTTCCCTCCCCACTCCTGTCAGCCAGTCTCCAGTACCCCACATTCGACTCTCATATCCTGCCCTCTGCACTAGTGCTCCTTATCCAGAAAAGCACATCAGACCACTTGAACCTTCAATGGCCCTACAGGATGCCTCTATTCCCATTTAGAGGGCCCTGGATCTTTGAAGACAAAAGTCTATCTGTTTAAACCATGAAACTCTTCACTGGAGTTTGGCCTGAAACTGATGCCATGTGGCTGCATTGAAACCGTTAACCAAATGGAACAGCATGAGTAGCCACTAAAGGGGTACGGCGAATGTGACCTTAAGAAGAGTTGCTTTCTGCCAAAGAAAAAAAAGAAAAAAAGGCAACAGGGTGGCAAGACAGCAAGGAATGTTTCTGAAACTTTCCTGTATAATCTCTTCAATGCATGCTGTGGTGGGAAGGGAAGTTTGGGATCTTAATCAACTCATTTCTTTTAGAGATGAGAAAACTCCTAGTGTGAGCAGAAAACGTTCAGCCCATGATACCTGGGTAATAAGAAGCCAAGACATACTTTATTTTTTGTTTAAACCTTTATTGCTACCCCCATAGAAACTTTAAAAGTAACAACTTACCCTCTTGTGCATTGGTACACATACTTTCTTGTACAGGCATGTAAACATCTTTCAGTTTGTCGAAATTATCCACATGGATAGTATTGTTTTTATTCCCTGCCATAGCCTCAAGTTCCTCTTGGTTGGCCGCTCCTATACCCACTGCAAAGATGGTGATGCCTTTGTTTCTCAACTTCAACGCTGTGTCATTGAGCAGCGTTCGATCATCAGATTGCCCGTCGGTGATGACGATCAGCATCTGCTTCACGTTTTGTTTGATGCGGCTACCATGTTCCTCCCTGAACAGGGTGTCCGCATGCTCGAGAGCCCTGGCAGTGAAGGTTCTCCCTCCGGTGTCCCTGCGCCTCCTCAGATTCTCAACGATTGTGGAACTGTTTGGGTATGTGTTAAGGTAGAAAAGAATTTCTGGATATTCAGAGTATTTGAGAGCTCCAAACTGAACCCGGTCCCTGCCAACATCCGCTTTCTTCACCAAATGGATAGTTAGGTCCATCATGTGTTCTCTCTGCTGTGAACTTATGCTGCCTGAATGATCCAGCACAAACACAACGTCCAACAGTTTAATCCTTTTACAATCTGAAAGAAGAAAAAAGCAAAAATCACAAACTTTCTGCAGTGCATCCTACACAGACTGCTGAGAAGGGAAGCAAACTAACATTTGCCATGAGCCTACTGTGTGTCAGATACTGCATCTCACTTAGTTCTTAGAGGTAGCTGTTGCCATTTCACAGAGAAAAAAAGCTGAGGCTCAGAAAAGTGCAACTTGCCTACATCATGACTCCAAGGACATTTGTACCCTTAACTGTATGATTCCACAATTGGTAGTCCTTACACCACACAACTCTGCTTTGGTATAGCTCATTAGGACAGGCTTTCAAGTAAAAGGCAACGTCAGAAGTTAGGTCAATGCCAATATAATGGTGAGACATACTAATGTTTGCCAAACCAGTCTGCTGTTTCAAAGAGCTCAGGAACTCATTATATAAGTTGAGGTTTTTAATCCTACTCCTTCTGGCTTCAGCTATCTTTTGACCTTCTGGAAGGAAAACCTTCCCTTGTACATCATGCATCTCCACAGTTATTTCTGCTCCTTCCCCTGACCTCCTGAATCAGAACTCAGAAAGGAATGGCCCCAAGTAGGGGGACAGCTGAAGCTCCTATCACATCTTACCTGGCCCCAAGTCCTTCTCCACATTAAAAGCCAAGCAACCACTCTGGCTGGGTCTCCAAAGTGTGCACTCTCTCCCAGCTCTTTTCCTTCTCTCAATAACTTAAGCACATGCCTTCCAAAGGTTGTCTTTCTCTACTTTCCACATGTCCATTTTATCTCCAGTCCTTATTTCTAGCACTGATGTTTCAAATTTTCAAGTCTCAGACACTGTGGATGAACCCAGTTCACATCTATAAAAACCTGGGGCAATGGCCCAATGAAATTTGGTGACTTGTCATGACTTGACAAATACTTACAAGATGATCTCATGCATGAGTCAGCTGAAATTTCACCTTATGCTATAGATGAGTCCTCCACAAACATTACATTTGTCAAAATGAAGAAATACTAAGATTTCAAAATTGAGGCTATAGTCTTTAAGTACACCTCTCAACATTATCAGGAGTTCTAGAATCATTGCCACTCATAGAAAAAGAAAAATCTCCAATTAACTGTTAACAAGGACATCTTAGAGCTATCACCTAAAACTTAACTGTTTATGAGACATTTTATTTGTTAATTTTCTAAAAATTTCACACACATAATTTTGAAGAATAAAGTCCAACAGAGGTCTTTATGCTGCCACGGAACAACATACAACAAACTTACTAATGCTTTGTTTTGTTCTCTTCATTGGATCCCAAACACAGATAATAGTACATGATAGATTTAAAAGCACAGGTGTTTTTAGTCTATGTGTAGATTTATAGCAAGTTCTCATTCAAGAGGCATTAAAATTGATAGGCTCAAACTGAAGGTTGCTAAATACAATTTCAAAAGCCCTACAATTTGTGAGGTTAAAATGATGACCTCAAATCATCAGAAAAAAAGTCACAAATTAAAATTTTCCAAAGGAATACACACATGAACAGGCAAATGTAAAATACCTAGTTTATGGAAGTTGCAAAGAATAATGTTAAGTAATGAGAATATACACTATATCTTTAAAATATAAAGGGATTTTTGATAGAGGGGGTGCTTAGGTACTGGATTTAATTAAATTAAGATGAAGATGAATTTGTATTTCTAATCATTTATAGCTTAACAATGGTTATAGGTAGCCAAGAAACAATTCTAGGAAGTCATTTGGGATTCAAAATTGGCTCTGGAAAATCCAGGTATGTGAGTATTAAAGAGTTGGAAGTTTAATGTAAAATTCTGAGGTCATTTTGGCATATACTTGAAGACCCCAAAGCCCAACTATTTTGTGCCAAACTAGCTGGAACTCTTCTGTTGTATCATCACTGAACTGAACAACACTAATTTGGGTTTTGTCTGCACCAATTTGAATCTTAGTTAACAGGTTTTTCATGAAAGTTTATCTGAAATACCCCTAGAGGTCATGGATGTTTTAATATAACATAGATAAGACCAAAACTTAACACCGAAGTTCAGGTAGAAACGAAACAAACAGTGCAAAACACTGTTCCTCACTATAAAGTCAACAGCTCACATCCTCGAGTCCTGAAGGATAACAGGGTCACTTACCATGACGAGCACATATGCCAAAGATGAGTTTACTTTCTATTGTCTTTAGATCATCGAAGTTCTCAACATGAAAAACTAGGGTGCCATCCCCACTGATCTCCTCTAGCTGAGGTCTGTTGGCACCGTATACCCCCACGGAGAAGATGGTCACACCTTTGTCCCGAAGAACTCTAGCAGGATCTCTCACATCATCCTGTGCTTCTCCATCTGTGATGAGGATGAGAAACTTTTTGACTCCAGAACGGGCCCCCATGGGGTCAGTGAAATATTGAGCTATAGAGGTAAGTGCATGTCCCATCATAGTGTTTCTACTGATGAGAGACATTCTGTCTATTGCATCAGAAATCTCTTTCTGTGTAAAGTATTTATTAAGCTGGAACTCTTCCTTTGTATCATCACTGAACTGAACAACACCAATTTGGGTTTTGTCTGCACCAATTTGAATCTTAGTTAACAGGTTTTTCATGAAGGTTTTCATTTTCTCAAAATTTTCATGTCCTATACTTCCAGAACTGTCCACCAGAAACATGACATCAGCTTTCATGTCTTCACATCCTGCATATTATAAAAAAAAAAAAGACCAGAAATAAAACAGGTTGGCGTGGTTCTTAGAATATAGAGAAACATTAAGGCAGAAATAAATGTATGAATAAGAAAACACTGCAAATTAACTTAAGCAACTACTGTTATGTTTGAAATTTTAATTTGCTTCTTTAATAGAAGCCTGTGAATAAGAATTCTGAATCAGAAATCCATTGAAGATTATCTAAGGAGTTGTAAAGAGGAAATGCAACTTCCAAAATATGTATTCATTCAAGCATGCATGCATGCATCACTCATAATTCATTTGTTCATAATTCTGGAGGTATCTGAAATGCCACGCATCAGCTTATGTGCTAAGGATGCAGTGGTGATCAAAAACATGGAATCAGAGCCAAAGTAATCAATTTCCTGCACTCATAGGGCTAATACTCCAGGGTTTTATGTATATATTCTTGAAAAACACAATTCCCAATAATCTTTAAATAGCATTATTTCCGGGGATAATTTTAAGTGATTTCATAAACACTATCAATCAATATTATAAATTGGAGTGATGATTGCACTGCACTTTAGCCTGGGCAACAGAGTGAGACCCCCATCTCTTAAAAAAAAAAAAAAGGAAAAGAAATTGGAGTGAAAAGTTTTTACGAGAGATTATTATTTCTTATTATTATCACTTATTAGTGCTTAATGCTTCAGTAAGCACATATCCATTCAATATGGACTGTTCCTTTATTTATACATAAAACTTTTAGATAGCCCACTGATTGGAAATGGACATTTATGTATATATGTATATATCTACATATATACACACACATAAGACCAATTTCTATAAACTATTGGAAAGCTTGGGTGGGACAAAGACATAAAATGTAACCAAAATGTTTGTACCCTCATAATATCCTGAAATAAAAATTTAAAAAAAAGAAAATGCAGAGCAAAACCAGATTGTTAAAAAAAAAAAAAAAAAACCCTGTTGGAAAAAAACAGTGTTAATCTATAATCTCTACCATCCTCTAACCAGTCTCTCTCTCTCCACACTTACAGAGTCTACCCCATACTACTCGAAAATAAACTCTTAGCATCAGCCATATATAGAAAAATGAAAAGATGTTAATTAATATTTAATAACTTGTGCTGTATAAGGCCAATCCCCTGATCCACAAAAGAAACTGATTTTTGCCCCCTAGTATCTGCTTTCCCATTCTCCTATGTTAATAAAGTTTTAGCTAGGCAGATGGTTGCCCAGCTAAAGATGATATTTCCCAGCCTTCCTTGAAGTTAGGTGTGGCCCTGTGACTAAGTTTTGGTCAATGGTATGAGCAGAAGTGGTCTGGCCACTTCTAAGTCTTACCATTAAGACAACTGAGTGTGGTGGGCTCCCCTGGTCCTTTCTCCCTTTCCACAGACAGGAGGTGATGAAAACCGGATCTTCAATCTTGACCTAAACATGGAAGCTATGTGGATGGAACAGCCTCTTTATGAGGCCTGGACTATTCACCCCAAACTATTATGTAGGAGAAAAATAATATTCTATATTGCATAGTTTGCATTTTTTTTAATAGCAGCTTAACCTGGCCCCTACCAGTATACTGTGTCTCACTCCATCTGCATCTGCTCTGAGACTTGTTAGTGTTTTTCTAGCCCCTCAAGCTTTGGCTCCTTAGTTTTCCTGCCTCTCTGTTCACCATCTTATGCTTATTTCCTTGTCCACAGCTTGTCTCCTCCTCCAGGCATGCGAGTGTTCAGGCTGACTACTTCCACTGCAACTGCCTGAACTGCAAGAGATACACTGCACCTCCTCAGGTGCGTCCAGGACCTTCTCCCTTAAAACGACCTGAGACACATTCTACTTTATGCTTCCTAAAACCCTTTTACTTTTCTTGGCATCAATCCCAGGACACCTTGGGAAACTTTGACTCTGGCATTCTTTTTAAGATATCCTGAAGACTCAACTTTGTTACTGTCCACAACAGGGAGAAAAATAAACAAAATCGTGACTTAGGATCTTGTTGTTAATGCTCCTTATTTATTTGTTTTTGTTTTTGTTTTTTAGTGGCTCAGGGAAAATTCAAACACTTTCACTTTAGTAAGTTCAAATAAATGAGAATTCTCTTCCTTTCCTCATCAGTGAGCATATTAACCAACTTCTGCAATAGCTAACTTTTACACAGCACTTACTATGTGCCAGGCACTTCTCCAAGTGCTCCACATGTGTTATCACCACTAAGCTTCACAATAAGCTACAAACAAGGAAACAAAGGCAAACAGATAGCAACTTATTCAGGGTCCTCGGCTAATCTGTAGGAAAGCTGGGGTTTTAACCTTGACTCTGACTCCAGCATCCTTTTTCTTCACCAGTAAGTGAATGTACTTCTCAACAGGCAACATTTTCATGTGCCAACAGTGGCAATCAGCACATACCATCCTGAACTAGTACTTGGCTATTATTAATAAAAGAAATAACAAACAACCAGTTATGGGAATTTCCATAATATAAGAATAATAGCATTTATGATGCTCGACCTATAAGGATTCTCTGATGTAGGTATTATCTTCATTTTATAGATGAGGATGTTTCAGGCTCCAGCAGAAAAGTGAGTTGAACCCTAATCTGCCTAGAACCAAAGTCCATTTTCTTTCCACTGCACCCATCTGTGCACATACACGCACACACACACTGTACTTCCCTGTACTCATCTGTGTGCACACACACACACAGCTCACATGTAGAATAGAGTCTCTTTCACTGCACAGCACTGGGCTTTGTCAAGGCCCCAACATTCTTAGCAACCTTCCTACTATGATTTCCAAGATGGCCTTGGGGTAGCTGTCTGTAGAGGGATCCTCCAATCTTGGCATTTGGTGTATAGTGAGGGACTGAATCTCTCCGTGGTGATAAAAGAAGTTAGCAAAATGTTATCCAGACAACTGGTCACATCAGGCCTTGTCTCAGCCTGCTATTAATCTGCCTAAGCAGTTGAAGAAACGTGAAGAATAAAGTCTTTTTCGTTTTTCTTACCTTTTTCAGTGCAGATTCTGTGAACAACTTCATTTTTTATGCTCTTTAAAGCATCAAAGTTCTGCCCAAAGTTAACCCTTTCTTCTTTCCCAGCAATTTGTTGCAGTTCTGCTTTTTCAGCATCCCCAATGCCAACTGCATAGATGGTGATTTGCTCAGCCCTTAGTCTCTCAGCAGGTTCCAGGACTCTATCCGAGGACTTCCCATCAGTCAGCACAATGAGGTAACAGGGAACCCCACTTGTCCTATCTTTGCTTCCATTTTTTATTATTGGCAGTATGAAATCCAGGGCTTCCCCAGTATAAGTGCCACCTTCTAGTTGCTTGATGTTAGCAATAGCCTTGCGTAAGTCAATGTCATTAGAATAGTCAGCAATATTAAATTCCACTTCCTTCTTATCTGAATACTGCACAACTCCAACTCGGACTTTGTCTGGGCCAATGCTAAACATTCCTATCGTTGACAACATAAACTCCTTGATTTGCTCAAACTGCTTTTTCTGGATGCTGGTTGAGCCATCAATGAGGAAATAGATATCAGCCTCCTTTGTATCCACACAACCTGCAAAAAAAAAAAAAAAAAAATGTAAAGTGCATTCTTTATTTTGTTTTAGTTTTTTTCTATTTCAGCATATTACAGGGGTACAAATGTTTAGGTTACATATATTGCCCTTGCCCCACCTGAGTGAGAGCTTCAAGTGTGTCCAACCCCCAAACGGTGCTCACCGCACCCATTAGATGTGTATATACCCATCCCTTCCTCCCCCTCCCATCTACCTGACACCCAATAAATGTTATTACTATATATGCACTTCAGTGTTGATCAGTTAATACCAATTTGATGGTGAGTACACGTGGTGCTTATTTTTCCATTCTTGGGATACTTCACTTAGTAGAATGGGCTCCAGTTCTATCCAGGATAATACAAGAGGTGCTAGACTCTGCACACTTCATCAAAGTTCATGCCAATTTTCTTCTTTAAAATTTACAAATTTATAAAGAAATTGAAACAGAGCAAGATGTAGTAGTTTGTCTAAGATTACACAGCCAGTTAATTAAAGAGTAAGGACCAGGTTCCCAAGCCTCCAGACTCTAAGTTTTTCTAGTATTGACACCTGCCTCAGACAATTTATACCTCACAATTTCTTGAGAAAAGGCATGGGACTGATGACTTTCAGCGATTACCTCCCCAATAACCTCTTCTTCGCAGACAACTAGAACAATATATTTAAAGCTAAAATCATATTATTCTTCTACTTAAATAATCTATCATTGCATTTGGAATTTAAAAATCAAAAATTGGCCTTCTCTTGCCTCCTGCTTTTCTGACTCTTATTTCCAGCAATTCTTTATCTCACCCACTGTGCTCCAACCACATTGGGCTTATTTCTCTTCTTGGAATGTACCCAGGGCCTTTGTTCTTGCCCTCCTCTCTTCTTGGAATATCCTTCCCCCCATATATTCATGTGGCTGGTTCCTTCTCATCATGGATGCGTCAAGTCAGTTCTTGAAAAAGGCCTTCTCTTACCCTCTAGCTAAAGCACATTGGTCATTATCTGCCCTATCAACCTGTTTTTTTTCTTTATGGCACTTTCTGAAATTACCTTATTCATTTGTTCATGAGCACAACCTGTCTCTTACCACAAAACGTTAGCTCTATGAGGACAAAGACTTTGCCTAGTTCTCTGCTTCTGCCCAGAAGGCCTGGCACATCATAGGAGTTCAACAAATTTCTTTTTAATAAAAAAACCTTTCAATGTTCCTTCCTTTGTTAAGCTGAATCTATGAAAAAAGTACTTTAGATTTCTCTGTACTACCCCATGTAGTCATTTGTCAAAACTGGGTAGGAAAAAGAGCATATTTTCAAAATTTAGGTTATTTATGCTATTATCTGATTGAGTACATGAACTGATCCTTAAGATACAAGACAATTTAGTCATTTCATAATTATTTTGTTTCTTAACAGCTTCTGGGTAATTGATAGCTACTGATACTGCTTCAGGCTATGGGAAGTTGTTTCTTAGGAAATCAGAAATACTAGAAATAAGTGTGACCCTGAGAATTAAACTATGGAATCAATATATAAAGTATTAGGGCAAAGATAAGCAGTCATCTGCAAAAGACAAGCCTGATCCCAGGCCAGCAAAACTTGAAAGTAACCGGAATACATTGATTTATACATATAATACAGAAGAATTAAGTGTTCATCACAAGGAAAGTAATGGTGGTGAGCCCTGAGGAAGAGAAAAATGTAAATCTAAACTACTTCATATAAAAGAAAAATTAAGTCATCCTCTCAATTGCACTAGCTACATTTCAATTGCTTAACAGCTACCATATTGGACAGCATAGGTAGAGAACATTTCTATCATTACAAAATTTTGATTGGACAGTGTCAAAGAATGTGTCCCTTGGCTCAAAGCCTCTGCCGTGCAGTTATATATTAAGAACCAGAAGTGTCTAGAAATTTACATTCACCCACATGCTGGAATGTAAATTCTAGTTACATTGTCCCCTGACTGGGACAATTCTAAGGTTTGCTCTACACTGTCTCTAGAATGACACAATGGAAGTAAACCAACATTACCCTCCATGGGACTTTTCTTATCATTCTTCCCTTCCTGTTTTTACTTCCTCATTTCCCTATCAATCTTCATTTTTTCCTGGGTATACTTCCCTAGTATATCAATTTCATGTGAATCCTTGCCTGGCATCCACTTCCGAGGAACCTAGCCTAAGTCAGGTACCAATATTTGAGAGCAAATGAATTAATAAGAAGCCACCTAGTGAGGCTTTATCTTCCTAGTGGGAAGATAGCCATCCCACTTGGATGGCCTTTGCCCTAACCTTGGTCCCCTACCTTCCCATTTAGAATTTCTATTATGACAATCATAGCTTTTTTGTCACACTATTGCAAACTCCCTGAGAGAGACCACATCACACATGCCTCCTATGCCCTAATAGTTGGTACTATACCAAAGTGGCTGCCATTCTGAGGGACTCTCCTACATATCACTTAGGAGGTAACAGGAAACCTATTTTTTGCTGCTGCCTTGCAATGTAAACACGCCAGAAAATCCAGGGCTGGCCCAGGATGCATCCTTAAAGCTGCCTTCAAATGACTGGTCTGAGGTTAAAATTAGACTTTAGTATCATTGGAAGATTACAATTCCTTTCCATGGGAGTGTAGCCAAATTCCTCTTTCAATTGCTTGGAAGCATTTTATCTGCAGAGAAAATGTGTGAAGACAGCAGATATCTCAGAATCTCAGTTAAACTCAAAGTCACATCAAGTATCTCTTATTATGTAGCTTTGAAAAGAGCTCAAACAGCTCTTACAGCAGAATTCACAAAGAATCTTAACCAGGAGATCCTTCACTAAAACAATCAAAGAAAGGTAATAAAAATGATTAAAATGTGAGAAAATACTAGTGGTTGTGCATAAAAATTTAGGTACAAGGATATCCCTGGGAGACTTTTATAAGAGCAAAACATTGCCAATGACCTATATACCCAACAATTTAAGATACGTTAAACAAATTATGGAAACAAGTAGGTATTATTTCCAAACTAAAAAGAATGTTGCAAAAGAATACTTAAGGAAAAAGGCAAAAGTTCATAATATAAGGCTGACAGAAAAGTGGGTAAGGCAGATAATACTGGTTATCCCAATATCCATTTTCTTCTTCCTCTATGCTAATTAAATCCCCAATTTTTACCTAGGTACCTGGCTGCCCCAAACAAAGACTTACATTTCCCAGGTCCCAATTTTACAACCAGGTGCAACATGTGACCAAGTTCTGGCCAGTGGGATGTAAGCAGAAATGGTATGTGTAACTTTTGGGATATCCTTAAAGACAAGGGGGTGGAGGCCTGCCCTTTTCCTTCCCTTTCATCTTTCTTGCTTGCTGGATGTGAATGTGATGCCTGGAGCAGTTATCTTGCACAATGGTCCTGGGAAGAAAGACCTCAAACAGCAAAAAATAACAAAAACAGAGTCCCTGACACTGTGGTGTATGTACCACACCAGATCAGTCTGCCTACCTCTGGGCTTATATGTGAAACAAACAAAAATAATAATAATTTTACCCTCTTTCAATCACTGTTATTTTTTTTTTCTGTTGCTCACACCTAAATGTAATCAAAACTGGTATAAATTACCCAACTGTATATGCTTATACTGTCCAATATGACAGCCACTAGACACATGTGGCTAATAAAATTAAAATGAATTGAAACTATATTACATTTAAATTTCAGTTCCTCCATCACACTAGCCACATTTCAAGTGCACAGTAGCCACATGTGGCTGATGGCTGCCCTACTGGACAGTGCAGATAGAGACCATTTCCATCATCACAGAAAGTTCTATCGGACAGCATTGTTATATACAATGTGATACAATTTCTAAAACTGTGTGTGTGTCTATGTAGGTATGCATGAGTGGAATGAGGAGAGAGAGACAGACTAAAAGACAAGGGAAATAAATGCTAAAGAATGGTTTTATTTGAAAATAGGATTACAGATGATTTTATTTTCTTCTGTATGTCCACTCATACTGTTACAATATTTTATAATTAACATATATTACTTTTTTATGTTTTATCGAGGTATGACTTACACCTTATAAAATTGATCCACTGTAAGTGTATCATTCAATGATTTTTAGTAAATTTATGAAGTTGTACCATCATCACCAAAGTCTAGTTTTAGAACTTTCCCACATCTCCTAAAAATTCCTTTATCCAATTATAGTCAATCCTCACTCCTGCACCAGCCCTAGGTAACCACTTACATAATTTCATAATAAGAAAAGTATTTTTTAAAAACATACCAGTTTTATCAAGTTCCATTTGTTCAGCATGAGTAGAAATCTGGGACCATATTTCATTTTGGAGCTTTTTCTGGAAGTTTTTACTGTAAGTTCCCAAGTCTGCATAGGACTCCAGCATGGAAATGGTCTGTCCCGGCGGGTAAGACACTATGTCTTCTAACTGGGTGTTGTTAGCCCCTTGGATGCTAATGGCAAACACAGTGGTGTCCTCCAGCCGAAGGTCCAGTGCAGCCTCACGCACCTTGTCATCTGATGGTCTGTGGGTGACCAGGACTGCAATTTGAGGCACCCCCTGTGCCCTTCTGCTGCCACTCGACTCTGAGAAGCTGTCTCTCCTCATCTGCTCGATGGCAGCCCCAGCATTGGATTTCCCAACCTGGAGAGAAAGCTTCTGGATTTGCTGCTGAAATTCAGATTGGGTTGTGCTCAATTTCAGAAAAGAAATAGCCTCTGCACTATCGCTATAGCTCATCAGTCCAAGCCGCATGCATTTGTCCTGCACATCCATGGAGCTGGTAATGTTCTCCAGGAAGCTCTGAAGGTTCCTTAAATTTTGGCTGGTACCAAGTGACTCATCCACCAGGAACACAAGGTCAGCAAGTGAATCTTTCTCACAGGTTATGGGGAGGGGAACTACAGAGAGAGGAAAAGTATAAGGATTAGTATAAATCACTGGCCCGGGGAGAGAAAGGTACTTCACAGATTGTCAAAATGCATTAGTGAAAATAGAGGCAGTCATGACAGATGTAGTTAGCATTGTTTTCTTTCAGTCAACAAAAGACCAAAATTCTGAACAAGACTTACAACATCATTGACTTCAGAAGCTTTGCATATGCTGTTTCCTCCATCTGAAGAATGCTTGCCAATTTCCTATCACATCCTACCCCCACTGTCATCTCCACAACCACCATCTCCACCAGCACGATCACCACCATCTTTACCACTACCATCACCCCGTCAAGGGCTGGGATGCAGGGATGAGTTAGCAGAAATATCTTTGACCCCTGTCAGGAAGCTCACTTCTACGGTGAGGGCAGATAACTTATATTATGCTATTTCAGACAGTAGTAAGTGCTAGCAAGGAAATAAAACAGGTGATTTTATTGAGTGACTATGCTGGGCATGTACGGGTAGCTAACTCACCTGAGACATGAAGAAGCCACCCTCTCTGAGAGGATCACATCTGGGCTGAGTTATGAGTAAAGAGAAGGATTCAGTCATGTGGAGTTCTGAAGAAAGGAATTTTGGCAGAAAGAACAACAACGGGTAGGAACAAGCAAGAAGCCCAGGGTGGTTGGAGCCCGTGAATGAGGGGAAACAATGGCGGCTGTGGTCAGGAGGCAGGATCCAGCTTATCTGGGAGTCACATGATCTGAAGTAAATCTCTTAAATATCACTCTTATGGCCGAGGGGAAATAATGAATTTAGTGATAACAACTAAGAAACAATTACCCTAGTCCAAGAAAGAGATAATGGTTCTTGGACAAGTATTACAGGAGCTAAGATGGAGCAACAGGGTAGTTTTGATACATGATTTAGAGGTAGAACAGAAAACTTGATAAATTAGATGGAAGCATTGAGAAGAAAAGAAGAAGTGGTGAAAACTCCTGGGTTTTTGGCCTGAACAACTGAGTGGATGGTGATATTGTCTTTTTCCAAGATAGGGAAGATAGTGGGAAGAACAAGTTATAAGGGGGATTCAGGAGTTCCATTTCAGACATGCCAAATTTGAGAAGCTATTGGACCTTCAAGTGAAGATGCCAGGTAAGCAGTTGATTACACAATCTGGACTCCAAGGGAGAGTACACCATATTCACATAAAACACCTACTCCAAGCACAGGTGGATGAACAGCAACTGGAAAGAGTAGCCAAGAGATAAGTTCAATCTTGCTGAAACTACACATGAGGAATGTGAGTTCTTAGAAGGCAGAGGCATGTCTTACTTATCTCTATCCCTCCCGTACCTGGTGCCTGGTGGGAACTCAGAAATATTTGTGGAATTAAATATAATTCTCATATATCTACCAATCTACTCTGAATCCCACACAGTTGGTTAAAACAAACTCTCAGCGTGACCTGCTTGAGGATGCTGATGCATGGCCCAGAGATATGATATCACCTCTCTAAGATCATATAGCCAACTAGTGCCATCTTTTGATCTTTGGTGCAGGCCACTTTGTATCATACCATGTGGCTTCCTGGATCTTAGGACTAGATAGCACCTGCCAGAATGTCCCACTACCACCAACTGATCACAGCAGCAGCCAGGAAAATCCATTGTGCTAGAAATTCTCTCTACCTTCCTTCAGAGAGAATGGCTAGATCCCCTCATCAGTATGACATACTATAGACCATCTCCCTTAAGCTGTGTGTTGGCCTGTTTTGCCTGCTCATCAATACTACATGTGCAGCCTCCTCATTTTCCCCATTCCTTACGGGTGTTTCCTGGGACTACTTCCCAAGTAAACTATTTGTACTCAAGGGTCTTCTGTTTTGGAGTCTTCATGGAGAACTCACCTAAGGCACAAATAAAGCACTTTTCAAGTGATAAGTTGTGAGTTAAGGAGGCACACGTAGTCCTCCTTTCGACCTAGGGGATCAAGAATGAAAACTGATGAGAAAAAGGTCCTCTGCATTTCTTCATGAAATACATGGACTTCCCAGGGATGAAAGGAAAGGCCAATCTGGCACCGGCTGGCTGGCAGCTTAGGGATAATAGAAAAATGGCTTTCTGGCCTGGGAATCAGAATTCTCCCAAAGGAAACCAGCTGCAATGGCTGCGTAAGCGCTGCTTTTGAGTAGCTTTGCACACAACAGACATCAACATGGATGATGGCACCTTAGAGGAAGGGTTTATGCAGTCACATGAGACACTCTTGGGGGTTTTCAGAAAGTAAGTTGGGGAGAATTTTATACTGAAGGTGTGATAGCTAAGGTCTTAAATTATACAAGCGAAGGTACTGAGTCAGTTCAATTTGAGATGCTTCTAAGTGATCTCATTCATACCCATAAGCTTGTCAGAAATATTTTCAGTACTTTTTCAATACAAAGATCAACTCTACTGGAAGATACACTACTATTTAATGGTAGCTCTTCAGAAATATTTTTAGGCACTATTGAAAGACACATCTTAACATCAAAATTGTTAAAATGTGGGGCAGAGGGGGAAGTACATCTTAGATGTAAAAAATATTAGCATAAAATGATTGCATAGGCGGGAGAGCTAATGAGTCAAACTTCTGGCTTTAGTCGATCCTGATACTCACTAGAGAGATTTTACCTCTATGGGGAAAATAATGGCTCAGGAGGGGATGGGCCAACACAGCACACGGAGGGCTCAAGACCGCAGTGCACTGCACTGTGCTACCACTGTACAATGGAGGGTATCCCCGCTTCTGCCTGGCTGAACACAAAGTATGAACATGTGCTAATAGGGTCTAATTCTAAGGTTACCATTCCCATTGAGTGTTAACAGGCATATATTAAATATTTACTGTGTGTCCCATACCATACCAGGACTATGAGAGAAAGAGGACAGATAAGGATCTTATTTCTTTATCTGTAAGACTCTCGTGGATTCAACCATTAAGAAATAGAGCAGCTCCTTGTCAGACACTGAGCTAGGCACAAAGCATATAGGGGTGAACATAAGTTGCCAATTCTGCCCTCATGTGCTACCAGTTCCTTGCTGGTGGGGAGGGAAGGAGGACAAACACAGAAATGGAAAGTTAAGGGAAAGTGCTGCTGTCACAGGGTGTGCACAAGGAACTGTGAAACCCAAAGGAAATTTAAAAGGAAAGCATTCCAAAAGGATAAGAATATAGGGGTGAGATTTAAATATGACAGGAGTTATTCAAGCTCTAAGAAAGCAGAGGAGTGCATCAGGATTCCTATCAGAGAAAATGGCACAAAGACAGAAGCAAGCAAGGGTATGATGTATAGATGTTTCCACTACTTCAATATGGCTATTCATAAAAACGGAACAGGAGTTGCAAGAGATAAGGGTGGGCAGACGCAGATCTGCATGAGGATCAGGTATCTCTTCAACCACGGGCTTCCTCACCTTGAGCATCAGCATCGACTGCTGCTTCCTCATACTTTGTTACATCCTTGATGATCTGCGTCATGTTTTGGGAAAACGTGCTGAGGTCTCTGACTGTCCGAAGGTTGAAATGAAACTGGGACGTGGCCATAGACTTCAGGTTTTCCTCAGATGCTTTCTGCATCCCCACGGAGATGATTTTCACCCCGTCTTTCCGCAGTGCCTCCGAAGCCTCTTCCACGTCATCCTCAGACTCGGCCGAAGCCAGGACCACCAAAATAGGGGGAAACTGCTTCTTGTCTCTCCCGTTTGTGGGTGCAGAGAAGTAAGTCCTGTGAGCCTCCTGGAGAGCATGTCCTATCCTCAGGGACCCACCGATGAACCCGAAGTTCTTCTTGAGGTGGTTCAATATGGGATTCCTGCTCTGGAAGGTGCTCAGCTGGAACTCACTGTGGAGCTCGTCACTGTACTGGGCCAGGGCCACACGGTATTTGTCGGCCCCTATGGGGAGACTGTTGATCATTTTGTTGAGGAATGTTTTCACAAATGGGAAAGATTTAATTCCCAGGTGATCAGAGCTGTCCACCAGAAACACCACATCTGCATACTCAGGGCCTGGCCCTATCAAAATTAAGTGACAACAAACAAAAACAAGGTTATTGTTCAGCCTTTACATTTTAGACCACAGTACTCATTTGAGACTATCTTCTAGTATTAAGTGTATATCAGAATCCCAAGAAAAGGGTCTCCTGGAGGTCAAACAGAAGAAATCGTAACTGCTTTTACTAAAATGTCAAACAAAAGGACTTTACTGGTAGCCAACAGATTTTTCTTCCTTAACTCTATACCAGAGGCAACCAACATTGTTTTTATTTTTCAGTCCTGGAATCCCAAACTGTGATGTTGTACTAAAGGATAAATAACATGATACCACCCAAGAAAGTCCCAAAGTGGTCTACGGATATCAATTTTTCGAAGTAGTATAGAGGAAGCTGCTGTCTTAGGTTGGAGAGGTTAGAAGCAGAGTCTAAGACCAGGATTTCAGGTGAATGGGCTCAATGAAGAGAGAAGTGGGACAGGACAAGGGAAGGAGCAGAGAAAGGTCCGTCGTCAAGTAAGGTCCAGCTTTAGCCTGCTCTGCAGGGAGCTCTGGAGCATAAATTACAGCAAAGCTATCCCTCCTTGAGGCAATAAGGTCAGTGTTTTGGGCTCCCCTATCAGTAAGTCATTGAATGCAGACCATCCCCAGGAGTGAGAGGGAAGGAACAGAAGTGCTATGGACATAACCTCTTGGATAAGACAGCTCTTAGAAATCTCAGAGAAATTCTCCTGAGAAAGAGAGGCACACTTGTGAGCTGTTGCAGGCAATATTCACAGCAGATAAGGGAGGGGTGCCCCAGCCTGATAAGGAGTTATGGCAAGGGGAGGCACCGACAGCATCTACTTTAGCAGTCATGGTCAGTCACCTCCACTTGTGAAATCAGTGATGTGCTGGTAAATGTCTAACAACTGGCTCTTTCTTTCAAAGTAACTCAGAAATTTGCTAGGAAATCCTAAGGTAGCACAGTGCATAGTTACAAATACATCTTTGAACTATGTTTTTATTAAATAGTAATTATAAGAGAGTAGAAAAACCTAGCTTTCGTGTTCCATACATACACACCTGTGCACACACACAGAGTCATGCACCCCGTAATGATGTTTTGGTCAATGACAGACTGCATATGTGACAGTAGTCCCACAAGATCATAAGGGAGCTGAAAAATTTCTATTGTCTAGTGGCGTTACCATTTCTTTGTTTAGATATAAGTATGTTTAGATACACAAATACTTACCATCACGTTATAACTACCTACACATTCAGTACAATAACACACTGTACAGGTTTGTAGCCCAGGTGCATAGGCTACACCATATAGCTTAGGTGTGTAGTAGACTATACCATCCAGGTTTGTGTAAGTACACTCTACGATATTTGCACAATGATGAAATTGCCTAATAATGCATTTCTCAGAGTGGGATCCCTGTCATTAAGTGACACATGACTGTGTACGTGTGTGTGTACATATATATATACTAACTACATAAATATATACATACTTGTAAAAGAAAGGTATGTGTATATATATGTGTGTATGTGTGTATGTATATAGCTATATATAGATACATATATATACCTTTAAAATAGAAGGAAGGCAATGATTAAGCCACAAAAATACTTAGAATTTGTTTTCTGTGTAGGGTTCTTTTCTTCTACTTATTAAGACCAAGATTAAAATGGACCTATAAACAAATGGATTGACTGTGTTCATGGAGACATGGAACATTGAGACTGAAGCAAATCAATGACTAATTAAACCTTATCTAGCCAGGTATAACATAACTCATGACTTTTGCCCATAACTTTGTGCTATCTTTGAGAGTTTAAGTTTGATATTACATATCTACAACTATTTCTAAGTATTGTGTACTTTGACATTTCAGTAAATAAATAAATTCTTTATTTATCTCTGTTTGTTAAAGTTTGCTGAGACATAGGAACATTTATTTTTCTACATAGTAATAAGCATAAAATGTACTGGTACCTGGGCTCTGATCTGCCAATGTTTCACTCCAAACAATTAGGACAAATATAATCAGCAGGATCTTCATTTTGTGAAGATTTCTTACTTTTATCTGCAAAAGAAATATTTATTTGCAATATAAAAAGTCTTATTGTATACCAGGAAGTAATTATTGGGATAGTTGTATTAGAGCACAATACACTGTGCAAGTATTTGTCAAGTAGTGCCAAGTGTTCCATTTGAGTATCTGGGAAGTCTCTCAAGAAGGATGGTTCAACCAAGCCCAGACTATGAAGATTAAAATAAATACCTAATTCTTCAATGCCCAGACATTAATGAATATCCACAAGCATCGAGAACAGCCAGGAAGACATGACCTCACCAAACTAACTAAATAAGGTACCAGTGACCAAACCCAGAGTGATGGAGATAGGTAACCTTTCAGACAAAGAGTTCAAAATAGCTGTCCTGAAGAAACTCAATGAATTTCAAGACAACAAGGAATTCAGAAGCCTAGTGGAGAAATCTAACAAAGAGATGGAAATAATAAAAAAAGGAAGCAGAAATCCTAGAGCTTAAGAATTCAGTTGACAAACTGCAAAATGCATCAGAGTTTTTCAACACCAGAATTGACCAAGCAGAAGACACAATTAGTGAGCTTGAAGATAGGATATTTGAAAATACAGTCAGAAGAGAAAAAATAAAATAGAATAAATAAGAATGAAGCACACCTACAAGATCTAGAAAATAGCCTCAAAAGAGCAAATCTAAGAGTTATTGGTCTTAAAGATGAGGTAGAGACAGATATGGAGGTAGAAAGTTTATTCAAAAAAATAATAAAATGGAACTTTCCAAACCTAGAGAAAGATATCAATATTCAGGTACAAGAAGGTCATTGATACCAAGCACATTTAACCCAAACAAGGCTACCTCAAGGTATTTAATAATCAACTTCCCAAAGGTCACAGACAAGGAAAAGATTTTAAAGGAAGCAAAAAAATAAAATAATAACATACAAATATGTCTGTCAGCAGACTTCTCAGTGGAAACCTTCCAGGCCAGGAGAGAGTGGCATTACATATTCAAAGTGACAAAAGAAAAGAACCTTAACCCTAGAATATTATACCCCACAAAAATATTCTTCAAACATGAAGGAGAAATAAAAACTTTCCCAGACAAACAAAAGCTGGGGGATTTCATCCGCACCAGACCTGTCCTACAAGAAATGCTAAAAGGAGTTCTTTAATCTAAAAGAAGAGGACATTAATGAATAATAAGAAATTTTCTGAAGGTATACAACTCACTGGTAACAGCTAATACACAAATACAGAATACTTCATTGCAGTATATAAACCACTTATATCTTGAGTAGGAAGACTAAAACACAAAGCTATCAAAAATCACAACAACTTTTTGAGAGATAATATAAAAAGATATGGATGGAAACAACAAGAGGTTAAAAAGCAAGGGGACTGAAGGTAAAGGGTAGAATTTCTATTAGATTGTTCTTTGCTTATTTATCTGTAAGCAGAGTTGTCAAATGTTCAAAATAATTGGTTATAAAATGTTTTTGCAAGCCTCATGATAAGCTCAAATCAAAAAACTTAGATACAGAAAAAATAAAAAACAAGAAATTAAAACACACTACAAGAGAAAATCACTTTTAACAAAGGAAGAAAGAAAGAAAAAAAAAAAGGAGGACAAATCAACCAGAAATCAAGTAACAACATGACAGTAGTAGGTCCTTATCTATCCATAATAACATTAAATATGAATGGACTAAATTCTCCATTCAAAAGATATAGAGTGGCTGAACGGATTAAAAAAACAAGAGTCAACTAATGTTGTCTGCAAGAAATACACTTCACCTATGAAGACACACATTTACTGAAAATAAAAGGATGGAAAAAGATATTCCATGCAAATGGAAACCAAAAAAAGAGCAGGAGTAACTACACTTCTATTAGATAAAAATAGATTTCAAGACAAAAACTGTAAAAGGAGACAAAGAAAGTCATCATATAATGATAAAGGGGTCAATTCGGCAAGAAGATATAACAATTTTAAATATATAGGTACCCAACACTGGAGCACGCAGATATATAAAGCAAATATTATGAGCACTAACAAGAGAGATACATCCCAATACAAAAATCATTCAAGTCCCCAACACTCTACTTCCAGCACTGGACAGATCATCTAGACAGAAAGTCAACAAAGAAACATTGGACTTAAGCTACATCATAGACCAAATGGACCTAAAAGATATCTATAGAACATTTCATCCAACAGCTGCAGAATTCATGTTCTTTTCCTTAGCTCATGGGTCATTCTCAAAAACAGACCATACATTAGGCCACAAAACAAGTCTCAAAAAATTCAAAAAAAATGAATTCATACCAAGTATCTTCTCTGACCACAATGGAATAAAACTAGAAATCAATAACAAGAGAAACATTAGAAAATATACAAATACATTGAAATTAAACAATATGCTCCTGAATGACCAGTGAGTCATATATGGCTTTTATCAAAAAGACAGCCAATAACAAATGCCGGCAAGGATGTGGAGAAAGGGGAACCCCTGTACACTGTTGCTGGGATTATAAATTAGTATAATCAGTATGGAGAACAGTAGGAAGGTTCCTCAGAAAACTGAAAATAGAGCTACCATAAGACCCAGCAATCCCCATTGCTGAGTATATATCCAAAAGATGGGAATTCAGTATATTGAAAAAAATATCTGAACTCCCATGTTTTTTGTAGTACTATTAACAATAGCCAAGATACAGAGTCAACCTAAGTGTCCATCAATGGGTGAACTGGATAAAGAAATTTTGGTACATATACACAATGGAATATTATATAGCCACAAAAAGGAATGAAAGCTGCCATTTGAAACAATGTGGATGGCACTGGAGAACATTATGTTAAATGAAATAAGCCAAGCACAGAAAGACAAATCTCTTATGTTCTCATTCATATGTGGGAGCTAAACATTAAAACAATTGATCTCATGGAGACAGACAGTAGAATAATGGTTCTCACCAGAGGCTGGGAAGGGTGGAGGGGAGTGGAGGGATAAAGTGGGGATGGTTAATGGGTACAAATACAGTTAAATAGAATGAACAATATTTGATAGCACAACAAAGTGACTATAATCAACAATAAGTTAGGGTATAATTTGAAATAACTAAAAGAGTGTAATTGGAATGTTCCTAACACAAAGAAATGTTAAATGCCTGAGGTGATGGATACCAGTTACCCTGATTTGATTAATTCACATTGTATACCTGTATCAAAACATCACATGTACCCTATAAAGAGATACAAATATTGTGCAGTTTTAAAAAGCCAACAGCTACCCATGTCTCTTCAGTGAGCCCTTATGAAAACTGCTTTCTCACAGTTATAACCAGTTACAAACTACTTTAAGTTTGATGTTTCTCTTCACACAGTTCACAATCAATCAGAAATATTCATGGTAAATTAAAGTCTCATAAAAATTCCAACAAATCAGGATTGTTTCTTATGAAAAGAGAAATAGATCAAAATTCCCAATACTCCAAGCCTTGTATTTATTATCTTAGAGGTATTTTGGCAAGTTGGGTTACCACTGACAAGAAAAAATCAAACAACCCCATCAATAAATGGGTAAAGGACATGAACAGAAACTTTTCAAAATAAGACAGACTAATGGCCAACAAACATATAAAAAAGTGCTCAACATCTAATCATTAGGGAAATGCAAATCAAAACTACAATAAGGTATCATCACCTAACTCCAGTGAGAATGGCCTCTATCAAAAAGTCCCAAAATAACAAATGCTGGCATGGATGTGGAGAGATTGAAACACTCTTACACTGCTGGTGGGACTGCAAATTAGTACAACCCCTGTTGGAAGTAATTTAGAGATACCTTAAAGAGCTAAAAATAGAAATACCATTTGTTCCAGCAATCCCACTACTAGGCATCTACCCAAAGGAAAAAAAGACATTCTATAACAAAGACATCTGCACTCAAATGTTTATAGCAGCATAATTTACAACCACAAAGATGTGGAAACAACCCAAATGCCCATCAATACATGAGTGGATGAACAAAATGTGATATATGTATATCATGGAATACTACTCAACTGCAAAAAACAGTGGTGATCTAGCACCTCTTATATTATCCTGGATAGAGATTGAGCCCATCCTTCAACGTGAGGTATCACAAGGATGGAAAAACATGCACCACATGTACTCGCCATCAAACTGGTACTAATTGATGAACACTAAGGTGCTCACATGGTAGTAATACTCACTGGGTGCCGGTCAGGTGGGGGCGGGTAGAGCAGGTGGGGTGAGTAAACCCACAGCTAATGGAGACAGGGTGCACTGTATGGGGGAAGGTCACGCTTGTGACCCTGCCTTGAGCGAGGCAAATGCATTTCATGTAACCAAAATGTTTGTACCCCCATAATATCCTGAATTTAAAAATAAATAAATTACAAATTTAGAGAAGAAATTCAGAAAATAAAAAAATTTGTGTAGTTAAAAAAAAATTCCCAATACTCAAAAATAGAACTGCCCTAAATGAGATACCAAAGGCATAAAGGCTGATTTTTATTCTAGAGTTAGTTGACTTTTCCAGCAATTCTTTTGAAATTGCTCAACAGGCAGGAAGATTGATATTAATAAAACAATTGGAAGCTGGATTTGGAAAACAGTCTATAAGTCATTTAGATTAAACCCCTATTTTACTAAAGAGAAAACCGAACATTTTCATGACTCAGAAAAGAAACGCCAAACCCACAGCAGTCACTTCCCATTCCTCCTTCCCACAGGTCGTGGTCACCATTAAAGGGAATCATAATATGTGGCCTTTTATGTTTGGCTTCTTCATTTAGTATGTTTTCAGGGTTTAACCATGTTGTGGTATGTATCAGTACTTAATTTTTTATGGTTAATATTCCATTGTATGGATAAGTTACATCTTAAAATTTTTTTGTCAGTTGATAAACATTTGGGTTGTTTCTACTTTTTGGCTATTACGAATGCTTCCGTGAACATTCATGTACATCTTTTGTGGATATATGTTTTCATTTCTTCACAGAAGGTATCTAGGAGAATTTTTGGACTTATCATAACTCTATGTTTAACATTTTGAGAAAGCACCAAATTGTTTTCCAAAGTGCAGGCACCATTTTACATTCCCACCAGCAATGTACAAAGTTTCTAATTTCTCCACATTTTCACCAGCATTTTCTATTATCTTCTTCTTATTACAGACATTCTAGTGGATATAAATGGTATCTTGGTTATGCTTTTTATTACCCTAAAGATGAATGATGGTATCTTTTCATGTCCTTAATGGCCATTTCTGTATCTTCTTTGGATAAACATCTATTCAAATACTTTGCCCATTTTTAACTGGCTTATGTATTTTTTGTTGTTATGCTATAAGTTCTTTATATATTCTGAATAATAGATGCTTATCAGATATATGATTTGCAAATATACTCCTACCACTCTGTGAGTTGTATTTTCACTTTCTTAATGGTGACCTTAAGAAAATCACTTGAGCCACAAGTGATTTTAAATTTGACAAAGTCCAATTTACCTGTACTTTTGTTTTGCTGCTAGTACTTTACTGTCATATCTAAAATATCTACTCAGTAGTCATGAAGATTTACTCCTATGTGTTCTTCTAAGAGTTTTATGGTTTATCCTTTACATTTAGTTCTTTGATCAATTTTAAGTTATTTTTGGCATGTGGTGTAAGGTAGGGACAAAATTTCACTCTTCTATATGTGGATATTCAGTTGTCCTAGCACCATCTGTTGAAAATATTTTTCTTTCACCATTAAATTGTCTCGGAACCCTTATCAGAAACAAAGTTACCATAAGTGTATGAGTTTAATTTTAGACTCTCAAGTCTATTCTATTTATCTATATGTCTGTTCTTGTGCCAGTACCACACAGTTTTGATTGCTCTACCTTTGTAGAAAATTTTAAGGTTGGGAAGCATGAGTCCTGCAACTTGGTTCTTTTTCAAGGTTGTTTTGGCTATTCTGGGCCCCATGTATTTCTATATGACTTTTAGGATCACTTTATCAATTTATGCAAAAAAAGCAGCTGGAATTTTGATAAAGATTGAATTGAAAATGTAGACAAATTTGTGGAGTATTGCCATCTTAAGTCTTCCAATCCATTAATATGAGATTTCTATGAAGGAGAGAATTTTTAAATCTCCTTATTCCATATTTTCACTGATATTCTTTAAGTACAAGAGATTATAAGAACTCAGGGATGAAGAAGAGGCCTCTTTGAAGAGCCATGCTGATTCATGAGTCAATAAATGTTCAGAGCTGTATATAAATTTCTTTACAATGGGTGTAGGCTTGGAGAGTAAGATTGGGCTGGTCTGAATCCAGGCTTGACTCAGTTTCCCTCTCTGTATATGGACACTAGAGTCCAGAGGACACATCCTGGGTGGCCATCCTAGCCCACATCCCTTGGCTTGGCTCTGCTTTAGTTCTTTCTTCAGCTCAGATTCCCACTCTGCATGTCTTAGCTCTGAAATGGTGGCAATAGCTTAATTTTGTAGAGGTGGAACTGCTGGGTCAAAGGTATATTTACTTTAAGTTTCTATTAATATTAGCAAATCGCCATCCTTTGGGTACCAAGTAATATTCCCACACCTGCCCCAATACAGCATGTTCCACTATTTTCACTTCACATTCTTATTTGTCATTTCCATTACTTCTACTTTAATATACACACACATACGCATATATGTATACATACTTCTTATTTTTCTATCTTTCATATGGCTTGTGCTCCTGAGATGAATCTATTTTTGTGTGTGTGTGTATGTGTGTGTGTAAGCTTATTTTTCATTCCCTCGGCTTGCAGTGTACACCTCGGGATAGGGTGAAAGTTTGTGTTCCTACGGATAAGATGGAGATAGGACAGCCTCTCAGAAAAGAGAACTTCCAGTACTGTAATATAGGCTCTACTGCTCCCAGTCTCCCCTTCCAACCCTGTAGTTATTCTGGGGAAGCCACTCTGTCAATCGTTAATTATTTATGACTCTCAGCTCTTTCATGCTTCAACTTCCCTGTCTCTCCGGTAACATCTTGAAGTTTGAATTTGGTGCAGGAAGCCAGTGCTAAATTTTCAACATTTCCAAAACTCAAAATTTCCTATACCAATGGAAAAGTGAAAAAAAAATTAGAATATAGAGGTACTAAGATATCAGAGTTGGAATATCAATACTTAGGAGAGAATTGGATCATGTCCCTAAGGCTCCCAGCTCTAAAATTCTCTGATCCCGTGATGCTCTAATGAAAGGACTTGAGGCAGAGAGTGGCCTAAACAAGTGATACTTTGAGGAAGTTAGTCGGCCATTTTGAAGGAGATATACCCCAAAACAGACTTGGGGTCTAAGTTTGAATAGTTGCCTAGTGAAGCAACTCACCCATTCTCATACTGTCAAATGCTCAAACTCTCAGAGGCTGATTGGGAATTCAAAGTTAGCATTCGCTTTGAGGAAAGGTTCCCCAAGCTTCAGGAATCAACAGCCAAACTGCACATCTGGAGAGAAGGCTCCATACACTGAATGCTGGGCAGCAACCAGCCGGCCTTGCAATTTCCTGTGAGAATGTTTAGCACATGTATTAATAGATCAGCCTCATAGAGATGGAGGATGAAACTCCCAGCCATTTCCAGAAGACTAAATAGGAGGGCAATAATGGCCTAATGATTAATGACATCCTTTCTTTTGATTACATTCTTCTGGTCACAAATGTCTGAGAAGATAAATTTCACTCATTCTGAATAATAAACAGTACTTTCTACTGAGTAGTCTGTTTTATAACACATGGCACAAGGTCTTATATGACTTGATGAAGCAGGAGAAAGAAAAGCTTTATTTAGCAAAATACAAAGCCACATGGTAAAGCTTGCAACCTTCTGGCAGGTTCAGACACTAAAGGAAAACAGAGATTATTTAGTAAGTATAACACAGCAAAGGCACTGGTGTAACTCTTGAGCCCACTGGATTGGAAATAAGCATATAAACATTTTATTGGAGGTTTACACTGCTAAATCCTAAATAAAACATGCCACTCTCCTTTTGCAGCCAAAGGAGAAAGAGGTCGTGAAAGACGGTAAGAAATAAAGGCCAGGTAGTCTCTCCTTCTGTCCTCCACCCTGTTTCCTTTCTCCCCAAGACCAGCCCTCCACTTTCCCTGGTTAATCATCCCCCGTGCAGGATATATGTGCCACAAACAGGCCAAGACGGGGATCTGGCCAGAACATGGCACTCCAGCAGAGGGAGAAGGATACAACCTTACAGACTGCAACCTCCCACTGGTCAGGGCCTTAGACTGCACATACACCACCTACTCATTCCCTGCTGAGGATCTGAGGTCCTCTGAGGTTGAGTGGCATGCCCAAGGTCACAGAACCAGCCCAAGGATAAGGTTTAAACCCTAGGCTTCAACTTCCCTGGTGCTTTGGCCCATTTCTGGAGCATCTGGAAGACACATTGGGTTTTCCTGTCAGTAGGGACAGTGAGGCCAGATAATTGCCTGGTTTTATTTTCCAGTGCTGTGGTACATCCTCTGGGGGCCACATGGCTCTGCTTCCTTTGGCCTTTGTGATTCTCTTGTTTCTTCCATGGCGCCACTCCTCAGAGACAATGTGCTACCTCTTCCACACCCCCAAATCTATCCACACACTCAGATACCCACCCTAGCTGCCCGGACTGCCATGTCCGTCCTCTTCTTTGGCACTTACCATGTTTTGCCTTGTTCTGTGGTTACTGAAAGACTTTTCTTAATCCCCCACTTTTCCTCCTTACCCAGTACCTAACACACACACACATACACACACACACACACACACACATACTCACACACATACAAACACCTATAAGCTTCTTGAAGGCAGGACTGGACTCTTAATCCCTTTCTACTGAACGCCCCACTTGCCTAGGTCAATGCCTATTCTAGAGCAGGTTCTCAAGAAAAATTTGTTGAATCAAGTTAATTACTTATGAGGTGACAAAAAGACCCATTGATCCAGCCATGGCCACTCAACTTCCTATAGCAGCAATGCCAGATATTTCTAGAAAAAAAAGGCCATGCCTGGAGTATCCTCAGATTGATAAAGTAATGCTCTATGCCTGGGAAGCAAGCGCCATCAATCTGAGCAACTATGTGGCAAAGCTGTACCACCATATTGGACAATTCTCGGCAAGTCCTGGGGAGCCTGCTCTAGCAGAGGAGGCTGTGTATACAGTCCTAGTTCTACCTTTGCAAAAACCAGAGGCCTTCCAAATCCCCCAGGGTCAGCCCAGGAGGAAACAGATGGGGGGAAGGGGATTTGGCAGCAGTACTAGGACCAGTACGTCCTTTAATACAGACTGAGTCAAGAATGTAAGAAGTGAAGATGTGGAGTTCTGATATGGCCAGAAATAGCTTCAGTTCAATGTCAGAGACAGTTACTGAACAAGCATCATACATAAAGCTCAGTGCAGACAACATGCAGAAATGAGGAGGGAAACCTAGACTTTGCCTAAAATAAGAGCAGAATATTAGCCAGGCTAAGCCCAACTCATGATTTAGAAACTGACTCAGCAAAGTCTTCCCTCCTCTGTGGTCTCACCAGACTTTATTAATTAATTAATTCATTTTCTTTCACATCAACTATGGATATAGAATCACCAGACTTTATTTATGTAGTTTGAATATATTTATATGTATATATACACACATACATGTTTACATACGTATGTACCACATGTGCATCCAAACTTCTGATAGATTATTTATCCATTCAACAAACATTTCTTAAATGCTAATTATGTTCTTGGCACTGTTTTAGGCAGTTTGGATCCAGTGGTGAACAAAACAGACAAAAAGCTCGCCTGAAGGTTTCATTCTGGTTGCTTACGTGTCTGCCTCCCTCTGAACTGCAAACTTCTTTGGGGCAGGGACCAAGTATGTTTGATATATCTTTGTGTCTCCAGTGCTTGGCATAGAGTGAGTACTCAGTAATAGAGGAGAATAGGAAACGAGGGAAGGTCAGAAGGGAAATAATTACGCAAAGTCTCATAAAACAAGGCAGAATGAAGTATTATCTCAAATGAGGGGATGAACAAAAATACCATGGAAACATAGCAGAATTTGGGAAAGGCTTCAAGGAAGAGTTAGCATTAGGATTAATTAGACTTGAAGGGCACTTGGAGTATCAGAGAAAGAAATAATGGTGAAGAGACGGCTCTGGCGGCAGATAGAAGAGTGACAGCAAAGGCTCTGGATAGGAGCACACAGAACATGTGTCCTGGAGGCTGCAGGCTTCTGCTTTGGCTACAGTCCAGGATGTGGAATAGGGTAGGGTAGAAGCCAAGGCAGGAAAGATTGGGCTTGAGATGACAAAGTGGTGGAGGGTTTAGATGCTCTAGGGAGCACTTGAGGAGTTAGACTTTTTTCTGTTGGCAACTGTGAGCCAATGATGGTTCCTGGCTTAGGGAAGAGGAAGTAATAAGAGGCCCTGGGGATGCTATGGAAGGGTTGATTCTTGGCATCAGGTGGACCTTGACTAGAAAGCCTCTTAGTGCACTTGCCATTGCCAGGGAGTTATTCTATGCATAAAAGGGAAGAAGAAAGATCAAGGACCCAAGATAGAGAGGTGCCTACAACCGGATAACACAGCACATCACACTACAAGGAAACAGCTTCTCCAGTTTTTCTTATTTGGGGAATGTCTCATGTCCCACTCAAAGGACATCTTCATAAGAGTAAATGAGATTAGGACTGAAGGCAGGAATGCTCATGCTACCATCTTCTAAAAACAAGACAAACAAGGCATGTCAGAAACATGGGCTGTAGCTTAATTAACAAGTCTACCAACTGTCATTTGCCCAGTCATCCAAAACTGCCCCTTATAGATAAGTCATGGTACTTCTATAGGCTTGTGGACACAGTAAAATACATAGACTATTCCCCCCAAGAGCATATGGAGAGCCAGGACAGTTTTGTGAAAAAATAAAATAAACACCAAATGTTAAGCCCTAAACTAAGAGGCTTACTTTGTAAGGTCAGTTGAAGTTAGAAACTTGTTGGTTTTGACTAAAATGTCACTGCAAATTCCATCATACAATAACTATCTGTGGCACTGATTCCAGCACCTGGCACACAAGAGGTGCATAGTGAATTTGTTGAAAGAATAAATGAGCGTGATGTTTCAGAATACATTGTAAAGAATTAAGTTAGAATGTGGTTTAGAGAATGAAATATAATACTTCAGAGTCTAATTTATCAAATGGTATCAAAAAGAAATATGCAAAAGCACTTGATATATTCTAAAGGCTTCTACAAGTTTGATCAGGAATAGTGTAAAAGAATATTAAGGAATTAGAACTCATAATTCAAATAATGAACTCTCTTTGAGACTTGCTTTGCTAATCTACAAGAGGATTGAACTCAAGCTATAAAATGAAAGCATTTTGTGAATTAGAGTCCAGGTCTTCTGGGAATGCGTGCACTACCAAAGGTGTAAAATGAGCAGGTCCATCCCTCCAAAGTGTGGGCCTCCTAGACTGAGGACCCCTCCAAAAGGCAAGTGTCACCCTTCTTGCCAGAGCACTGGTGGAAACCCCACTGACCTATACAGAAGGCTCCTTTACCTGAGTGCCCAGGTAAAGAATTTTTTTTTATTTTTCAAGTATTATTACCTTTCAACCATTGAATCCATAAGCTTATTTTACACTCTATTTTGTTTTAATAAACATCCTTGAAGGAAGAATATCTTGCTTGTATTTCTAATCTTTCTCGTTTGCCAAAACTTCATGAGACCTATCATATGCACATGGAAGTAAATGACATTGGACCACAGCTGCCCTCCACATCATGAAGCCTCCAAATCAGCATCATTACCATCTACATTTTCAGTGCCTGATTTCCACTGGTGGAATTGTAGTCTCCTTTCCTATGGATTTTTGATCTCCTTGGGGTCTGGGTATATACCTCATTATTGGTGCTGCTGAGAAAACAGAACATGGGTCTGCTCACTCTTCTCGTTATAACTTTCTTAAGAGAGACCAAACTGTGGGCTGGTGATTCTCAATTTTGGCTGCATATTGGAGAGATACGAAAAAATACTGATGCCCCGTCCCATTCCCAACCTTTCTGACTCAATTGGTCAGGGTACTGTCTAAACGTTGGGACTTTTTAAAGCATCCCAGGTGATTCTGACATGCAGCCATGGTTGAGAACCACTGGGTTAGGCCATCCTCAATGATTTAAGAAAGCTCTCTAGAGAAAGCACAGAGACACTGTCTCAAAGACAAGAAAACCTGGGCCCCAATGGCTTTATCTGTAAGTTGTGGTCAATAACGGCTATGGCATAGTGTTGTTAAGAAGTTTACATGAAATCATGTACATAAAGCATCTTGAAGGACACTGCTGTTGATTTTGCCTGCCCAACATTCATTCCTCCTTCTGAGGAATCCCTTTCCCCATTTTCAATCCATGTAGTTGCTGGAATCTTGACCTCATCCCTACTCCAGGAGAGGAAATCTGGCCTAGGCGAGCATTGCTACAGTCACTATGATTGATCCAATGATGAGCACCTGACCTAGACCATCAAAGTCAATGACAATTGATACTACAGTGATATGGGCCTTGTAAAGTGAGTCAGGGAAGGTTCCCGCCTTTTCAATGTTATACAACAGTTTCAGTGAATGGGTGTCAATTCTTCTTTGTTGGTCTGATAGAATTCAGCTGTGAATCCATCTGGGCTGGGCTTTGTTTTAGTTAGGAGATCTTTTGTTATTATTTCACTCTCTCATTATTAGTCTGTTCAGGATTTCTATTTCTTCCTGATTCAGGCTTGGGAGGTTATGTGTTTCCAAGAATTTATACATTTTTCTCTAGGTTTTCTAGTTTGTGTGCATAAAAGTTTTTATATAATACTAGTCATGGATGATATTTCGTATTTCTGTGGTATCAGTTGTAATGTCTCTTTTTTCATCTGTGATTGAGCTTGAGTTCTTTCTCTTCTATTTCTGGTTAATCTAGCAAGTAGTCTGTCAATTTTGTTTATCTTTTAAAAACACCAACTTTTGGTTTCATTGATCCTTTTTTTTTTTTCCATTTCGTTTAGTTCAGCTCTGAGCTTTGTTATATCTCTCCTTCTGCTAGCTTTGGGTTTGGTTTGTTCTTTTTCTAGTTTCTTGAGTGTGATGTTAGGTTGTTAATGTGTGATCTTTCTGTTTTGTTTTGTTTTGAGACACAGTCTCACTCTGTTGTCTGGGCTAGAGTGCCATGGCATCAGCCTAGCTCACAGCAACCTCAAACTCCTGGGCTCAAGCAATACTTCTGCCTCAGCCTCCTGAGTAGCTGGTACTACAGGCATGTGCCACCATGCCTGGCTAATTTTTTCTATATATTTTAAGTTGTCCAGCTAATTTCTTTCTATTTTTAGTTGAGACAGGGTCTCGCTCTTTCTCAGGCTGGTCTCGAACTCCTGAGCTCAAACAATCCACTGCCTCGGCCTCCCAGAGTGCTAAGATTACAGGCGTGAGCCACCTCGCCCGTCCTGTTTTTTTGATATAAGAATTTAAGGCTATGAACTTTCCCCTTAGCACTGCTTTTTTTTATATCCCACAGATTTTGGGAAGCCTGAGTTGCCTTTATTATTCAATTTGAAAAATGTTTTGTCTTGATTTCATCAATAACCTATGGATCGTTCAGGAGCAGGTTATTTAATTACCATGTATTCGTGTAGTTTTGAGAGTTCCTCTGGGAATTGATTTATAGTTTTATTCCACTGTGGTCTGAGAAGATGCATAGTATGATTTCAATTTTTCTAAATTTGCTGAGACTTGTTTTGTGGTCTAATATATGATCTATGTTGGAAAATGTTCCATGTGCTGATGAGAACTCTAGAGTTCTTGGGTTCCATTCCTTGCCTTTTCCCTCTAAGCCCTTAAACGGAGTCATTGTTTTCTGGAATCTTATGCTGCTGAGATAATTTATACAACTAGCATAATTTATATTTTGTTTTCCTGCCTGGATATTTTATCCTTTATCCTTAAATATTACCATGCTAATCTTTCTTTCTTTCTTTCTTGCTCTGGAATACGATGAAACTTTTGATTTGCCCATTTAGATGCTTTTTTACTTTTCATCTAATTCCACATTTCTTTAACTAAAAGATGCATCTTTTTCATATTTTAATCTTTCTCAATCTGAGAAATATAAGTGACACATTCATTTAATATCTTCTTGTTTTCTTCTATTCCCCCAAAAGTGATTTTTAAATCAATAGTGCATCTTGAAATTAATGATAGTTTGAGATCAAAGAAATACAATATCTTATATTTACCGTCAGTTCATTTTCCAAAAATTTCATGTACTGCTACTCTCTTTGTCTGTTTTCCATTATTATCATATCTCTCTTTGTCCTTATGCTCTGCAATCTATGCGATTTTTCCCAAAGCTATCCTCTAAATCAAAACTCTATTTTTCACAAGGTTAACTTACATCTAGATGCTGCTAATTCTGGTTTTGTAATGGTTTTATTTTCCTTCTCTGCTTTCCTTGCCTTTGCCTCTCACTATCTTTTGCATTTCTTTGAGCCCTTGATTTATAGAACCTGTGTTCTCTACTGCCTTGAGTTGGGAGTTCTGTTTACTAGAATAATTCTTGATCTTTGTTTTGCATGTAACGAATGCTTCCTTTCTTATTGGAAGTATTTTTGCATAAGACCCATACTAGTGCTTTGGGTTTTCTGTGTAGCCTTTGGATATGTGCTTATGGGAGGCAGTAAAGTTGAGGAATGAGGGATCTACTAAGAGTTGATCCTACCCATTTCACATTTATGTTCTCAGCTATTTTGTAGTTTATTGCTGTTGAGAATAAAAATTTTCCTCTCATTATGCTTTTAACTGCTTGTTACCACTTTATAGAAAAGCTTTTGATTCTTTTTCTGGATTTATTTTATCTTAATTAACTCAGTCCTTAGGTTTAATAATTTTCAGTTCATTCTCTTAGTTATGGTCTATCTAGAACAACAAGCACTTACATGTTTCTTATTATGTCCCAGATGCTATGCTTTGCTTTTTATCTTTATAACTTCCCTATGAGGTGAGTATTACCATTAGCCCATATGGCAGAATAAGAAGGTGATATTAAGTACCTTACCCAAGTTCACACAGCTAGCAGGTGGTGAAATACTGATTTGAACTCAGGTAGATGGGCTCGTAAAACATTACACTGCTGTTTGCAAAATTTGATTATGTTTGATTATGTCATCTTCATCTTTCCAAATATTTTTTCTTACTTTATCACAATGGTTAAAATAAAGTATGTAAAGTTATCTTCTTTCTCTCATTTCTTCTATAACCTGTCCTTTCTCCATTAGGGGGTGTCAGAAGAGGTAAGGTCTACAGCAGCTCTGTAGTAACTAAGCATGTGGTCTTAGGCAAGAGTTTATAATTCTGAGCCTCAACTTTCTCATGAGTTAAATGGTAATAAAGATATCTACTCTTTTTTATCTCTCAGGATTACTGTAGGATTTAAATATAACTATTTATACAAACTGCTTCAAGATCTAGACAGAGCTATCACTATTACTCTAATTTTATACCCAGAGTACTTCTATTTCCAAGGGCCTATCTTCTTAATCTGAATACCCTCGAGCCATCCAGTTTCCTAGAAGCTTGTTATTATCACATTCTCTCTATTATCACCTATTGTCCAACACACACACACACCACTATGCACTACAACCATTGCCACTTGTCATTCTCCAAAGAGCCATTCTTGTCCTGTATCCATGTTGCAGACTTCTATTAATAATTGCCTACCCAATATTCCAATACTCCTACTCTGTCCTTCTTTATTAACAAACAGAATTCCTATATTGATGGATAGGGTAATGTGCTCAGCTATGAATACATATTTCCAGACCTCCTTTCTAGCTAAGGTTAGCCAATGAAATATATGTAGAAGGTGGATGACCTAGCAGGAAAGTAAATCTTTTTGCACAATCCCCCTTCCTTCTTCTTTCTGCATGAAATACAGATATAACATCTGGAGCTCCAACTGCCATCTTGGAACCATAAAGCAATCTTACAGATAGGTGCTTCTTGCCAAGAAAGTAGAATATAAAGGGAAAAAAAGAAGCCTGGGCCACTAATAACCACATACTGCCTACCTGTGGATTTCTTTTACACAAGGAAAATATTAGTGTATGACTTGTTTAAACTACTGTTATTTGCATTCACTATTATTTGCAGCTGAACCTAATCATAATTTATATAATCTAAATATAGAGCATGATATTGAAATCCACAAGAATACACATTTAAAGCACTTAGCATTATTCACATGTAAATAATTGGTGATTAAAATATAAGAAAATTATAAATTAGCTTATCTATTAAAGAGGTCCAGTAAGACCCTTCTTTAGCAATCTTTTTATGTATCACTAGATTATATACTATGATTTACTTAGCTTTTGTTTCAGATTCCTGATAAACAAAAGATTGACCTGGGTGATTAGGTACAAAATTACAATAATAATAACTGCTAGCATATATTCAATACATACTATTTGCAAAGGATTTTAAACATTAATTTCTAATTCTCCCTTCAATACTATAAAGTGGCTATAATTATACCTATACTACAGATGAAGAAACTGAGACTCAAAGAGGTAGCATCGTTTGCCCAAAGGCTTGCAGTCTCTGACTGCAAAGATGGTGTTCTTCTACTGCATTACACTGCCTTTCTAAAGCTCTAAGTCTGTTATTCCATTCTCCTCATGCTCCTTATCATCTTCCAAGATAATAACTAGTTAACCAAGTAATTTATTTCATATTAAGAAAGAAGGCTTAAGGTGTCACCTGGGACAATCAAATCACGTGGAACTTTACATTGACCTTTCAGAGACCAAGTCTTGAATCACAGTATGGCCCCAAAGAGCAGTTTGAAAGATGAGAATCCAAATAGGCCAGAGGGGCTGGGTGTGGTAGCTCATGCCCATAATCCTAGCACTTGGGGAGGCCAAGGTGGGAGGATCACTTGAGGCCTGAGCAACATAGCAAGACCTCGTCTTTACAAAAAATTTTTTTTAAATTGGCCAGGTGTGGTGGTGCGTGCCTGTAGTCCCAGCTACTAGGGAGACTGAGGCAGGAGGATCACTTGAGCCCAGGAGTTGGAGTTTGCAGTGAGCTATGATGACACCACTGCACTCTAGCCAGGGCAACAGAGCAAGACTGTCTAAAAAGAAAAAAAAAAAAAAAAAGCAGCAAACAGGCCAGAGGAATCAAGGGCAGTATTACCGAGTACCAGGGATTGACAAAATGCTGCCACATGCACATTAGCCAGCCATTCCTTGCAAGGTAGGCATGCATCTTATTTGTATCCTAGGTCCCAGCTTTGCTCAGTGCCCACCCTCTCTTCCTTTGCATCTTCCCACAGTGTACTGGATCTGAGACGCTATAAGATTGATAGGAGCATCTTCAAAGCAAACTGCAATACCAAGAAAAGTATACAACTCAAGTGAATCTGTGCCCTCCACTGTCAGGGTGAGAGGGTTCTGGACAAATGCTCCAGGGAGGGGTGAAAATTCTTCCCTTTTGGAAGGTAATTTGAACTTAAGGAAGGAAAATCACAACATGAAATACCATGAAAACAAAACACGTATTATAAAACTTTACACTTGATTGTAGAAGGATGCTGGTCATATGCTCACTGAATACTTATGAATCGGCTCTGCATGCAGCTGTGATGCAGGATGAAGAAATACTTACAGTGGTAAACTTTATTTTCACAAGCTCATAACATTCCTAAGCAATGGCTCCCACTTTTACTGACATTTCCAAAGTTGTTTTCAAACAGAGAGGTGATTAGCTTTCGAAATCTGTGAACAAGTCTTTTAGATGTTTTAACTTAAAACATACATGCATAATTAAATATATATCTTTGTATTAAATATTTTCTCTTTTTTAATATATTAATAATGATTCAACATCATAATCATGCAGCAGGTAGGGAACTCTGGGAAAGTACTTTTAAATAATGCTGGCAAACACCATATCAAAACCCTATATTCTGTAGCCACCCACTGATGAAAGGGGAAAACTGATAAATACCTGCAAAGAAATTTGCACCAGGGTCTCGGAATAAGTCAGTACTGGATTAGACTTCATATTTAAGCCACCAAAAACAGAATAATAATAACAACAAAAAACTGACAGCAAACCATTCATACAGCCTCCATCATCAAAGATTTAATGAATCATGTTCTCAGCAATAATGAAAAGCCTGCATCTGAAGGAATGATTCAGAACCTTGAGGAACTGTCTTTTCTACTCTAATTCATACGAAATCTCAGGATCCCAATTTATTTTATTTGTAAATTGTAGCACTGTAAACTTAAATATTAATACAAAGATTAAAAACATGTCTTACTGGTGTGAATTTTTGTTAAGGAGTTTTGTTCAGAACTCACCAAGTAAATACATTTCTTCCAAAATACCTAATCTGGCACTCTGAATTAACAATAACAACAAAAATTAACTTTGGAACAAGCAGTTCAATACCGGAAACCAAAATACATGTGAGATATAAAACACTACACCAAATTACAAAGATTCTGGTTAAAGAAATAATACACTACCAGGTGAGAGACTCTGAGAGTACATAACTCCCTCCAGCACTTTGAAAGAAGCTTACTTGGAGCCCTGTACACAGTAGAAACTCAGAAATGTTTGTTGAAGCCGTGAGTGCTGTTCTGAGGAATCTCAAAAATCACAGTTTACAGTTTGAGACAGAATAGCAATTCCCACAAACCATAAGTGTTTCAAAGTTCTTATTCTATCTGAATACACTCCGGTATCTAATGCCTTTGGCTCATTGTCCACACACCCACTGCTGTTTATTTGGGGGTTCCTGCACTGGGGTTAGGGACCAAAGTGTTAGGCTAAATGACCTCTAAGGCAGTGGTTCTCCGACTTCAGCCGCTTCAGCATCCCACAGAGGATTTGTTAAAACAAATTCCTGATGCCCATTCCCAGAGATTCCGGCTCAGCAGGTCTGGGAGGGGGGCCCATGAATCTGCATTTCTAACAAGTTTCCAGGGGATGGAGACGTTGCTAGCCCTTGGACCACACTTCCAGTAGCACTACTCTAAGGTCCTTTTCAATTCTAAGAGTCTAGCTTTTCAGAACCTTAATCTCAACCATTAGCAAAACTAATGTAAAGCCCGAATTATAGGGCCCTCGACAGGTGCAAAATCACCAAAAGGGAGACTCCTACTGGCACCTACATGTCTGCCCTGGGCTTCCTCCCCCGCCCTGCCCAGGCCCCTCAGGCTCCAAGCCCCCATCCCCCACACTCACTGAGCTTTCCCGGGGTCTGGGGACACTCAGGACCCTGGAGACCGCCCTCGCTCTCCTGAGGGGCCGCACGCCGCGCCTCCTGGGCGCCCTCGGCGCGGTGGGCGCAGCGCACCGGAAGCCGCTCTGCGCGCGCACAGCCGCAGGTGCTACCGCGAGCGAACGCCGCGCGCTGGGAGGAGGTTTTAAGCGGCGCCGACCCATGCCCTTGGCCTGGCTCCCCCCTGGGACTTTTAACTCTTCGCAGGTTTTAATGTGAGTGTCCAGAAGCGCTCCAGCTGTTTGCTGGCTTTCTCCGCACACTCTAGCAGCGGGTTTCAGGGAAGCCGCGGGCTGCCAAATCAACTTGAGAAAGCAGAGTTTCTCAGAAACCGAGGGTAATCCTTGCAGGCAGCTGAGCTGAGGTCACTGATGCTATTTGGGCTGAGGACTCGCCATCTGGCTCCAAAGTTAACAATTCCTCAGAGCCAGCCTGCAGAGAACAGGGAAAATTTCCAAAGAGGAGCAACGTCCTGGGGAAAGCCGAGTGAGAGAAACTGGCATTCTGATGCTAAAGGTATCACGAGTTTCATCCAGTAACTTCCAGAAAGGGCAGGGTGGGGAAATGGAGCAGGCAACACAAATGAAGATGTGATTTTAGCACAAAAAGTATAGTGAAGAACTCGGAAAGCATCAGCTGTGCATTCTTACATGAACGACTTAGTTTTTGTGTGTGTTTGTTTTGCATGGACGTGTACTCACTATCGATATTTTATGTTACATAAATATTATCACCTGCCAGTAAACACGTGCCTAGCTTGTGTGGTTGAATTCAGTCCGTCAGTCCATTGCTTCAGCTGCCGGCTTCATCAGGCTGTCAGTGAAGAGACAGGCCAAAACTACTCATACTGATGAAAGTTTATTAAAAGGCCAAAAGGAAACATGAGAGATAAGAGCTCACCCTTGCTCAGCAAGAGCCTCTGAGACACCAGGCTTTGCTTCTGAAGTTAATTAGGAAGTTTCCAAGTATGTCTCAGAAAGAATGGGGTTGGAAGGATAGAGAAAGGGAAGTTGAATGAAGATTACAACTGAATGAAGAATTTTCTCCTTTTATTATATTATTTTCTACAAAGAGGACACAAGTATGTGCAAATTAATAACTATTTTTCTTTTTGTTTTTCATTAATAAGGAAAAGATGGTGCAGGGGAAAATGATTTTTCTCAAAAGAGAGTGTATTTGCTCGATTTTGAATACATTTAGTACAGACAGAGTTATGGGGTGTTCTGCACAGAATATGTTGAAACCTTAGATTTGAATGCCAAGACTTGCCCTTTGATACCAATGAATCTCAGATCTGTCCAGGTTTTAATGGACAATGTGCCTTTGGTCACCAGAGTGTAACACAAAGAGTGATGCTGAGGGCTGGAAAATCAGAAAGCTAGAGTCTGGGGGACAAAATGAACTTCTATTTCACATTTGCACCTAGCGCAGGCAGGAACTTTGCCCCTGCTATGTCCACGTATCCTCAGTGTGCAAAGATTATTGAGATGTTCTTCCTCAACCAAGAGTAATGCCCCAAGGGAAAAAGAAGGCCTATTTTACTTCAGAAGAAGGGTGGGGCTTTTCTTCACAATTAGGGTAATATTCAGATAGTACTGAAGTTGAAAGGAAGTTGTGTGTATTTCTTTTTAGAAACTTCTCTGGAAAGCATTATTGTAGGAATTTTTTTACTTGAAATACAAGTATGATTTAACTTTCACAATCGCAATGTGAAATCAAAGTGGCTTTGGGAATCTACCACCTTTTCCACAGAATTCAGAATTTCCTTTTCCTTTCTTCTGCTTATAAAATTGAAACAAATTTTTCCCTAAAGAAATTGTAATGCCAAATTTATCCACTATCGAGAATTGCATTTATTCAATTAAAGATACATTAACTTCATTGATTTCAGAAAGTAGAAGTTTGGAGCTGAACATCCACAGGAATTCAGGCACTAAAAGTACTAAGTTTTCAATTTCCTAACATAGAAAACCCAAATGGACTTACATTACTTAATCTGGCTTGGGTTTTACTTACCATATTCTCTAGAAAAGGAAAAGGTATTGAATAAAAGAAAAGAAATCTAGAATTCCAGAAATGTGGAAAGGATATTAACTTTTTTTCAGAATTCATTATCAATCATATTTGCTTTACATTAACCCAAGTTTCACAGTCTGTATTTTCTGTAGCTGTTTTAAATAAGGAGCTAACATCAGAGTGAGGGATAGAAAACTCTGCTCTACTCTGTACTCATTAATTCCCACTGAGAAATATTGATATGTCTGAAAATGTGAAAACCATACCATCAGAAATGTGCAAGATGATTAGATGGGAGATGATTGAAATGGAATATGATTGACCTTCTCCTTGTTGGAATTAAAATTATCAAAAGAGAAAAGAACAGGAAACATTTTTCTTATCGTGTGACTCTATGTCACTTGGTCATCCCTTATACCAAGAAGTAAAATATTAATAATTAAAATGCATTAGGCCAGGCGCGGTGGCTCACGCCTCTAATCCTAGCACTCTGGGAGGCCGAGGCGGGTGGATAGCTCGAGGTCAGGAGTTCGAGACCAGCCTGAGCAAGAGAGAGACCCCCTCTCTACTAAAAATAGAAAGAAATTATCTGGCCAACTAAAATATATATAGAAAACATTAGCCGGGCATGGTGGCGCATGCCTGTAGTCCCAGGTACCCGGGAGGCTGAGGCAGTAGGATCGCTTGAGTCCAGGAGTTTGAGGTTGCTGTGAGCTAGGCTGACGCCACGGCACTCACTCTAGCCCGGGCAACAGAGCGAGACTCTGTCTCAAAAAAATAAATAAATAAATAATTAAAATGCATTAATGATAACTGAAGCCAAATACTTTCCTCTTTGTATTAAATAATATGGATAATATCGGAATCTACTGCATTTTCCTTTCTCTATATTTAAGCTATACTGAAAATAAACCAAAATGACTTAGCTACTTGCTCCAGGAAAAACTTGCTCATAAAACACAAGACTGTGACTAACCAAATAACTTACTTATCAATATTAACCCCCTTGGTCAAGAAGACTTGCTTCAACTCATTCATCTCCCTGTGTCCATCAGTTCAAAGCTATTATGTATAAACTCTGTGAAACCCAACCAGTTCTCTGGCTTGCAAAACCTACCTAAAACTCACCCAGTCCAGGACCTGAACCCTGGAAATATCCTCCCTGACTTCCTTTCTGAGACACTACAAAGACTCCTTCAATGTGATATTTATCTCTACCGCAGTAAGTCAGATCAACAGATTTTTCTGATGGTCTTCTGGGAAGCTCAACAGTTGACAACACACTATAATCATGGCCTATTATTTCGTGTTACAGCACCACAAGAGGAAGATGAAGCCAACAATGTGTGGGTGGTTGGGGGCAGTAGAATCAAAAAAGGCTTAATGAGAGGGTGAATTGAGAGCTAGGTCTGAAAGAGCCTAAGTCCAACCCTGCAAGACTGTGGAGCCATGTCTCATTAGGAAAAACTCTCCACCTCCAGCAACAATTGGAAGCAGAAAGCCATGTCTACACCTGACATCCATTTGTTTTGAATCCCTGAAATAACATTCCCTTCTCTTTCCTGGGAAATATTTATTCTACCTATATGAATCCAAAGACATATGACATTTTTTCTGGGTCCCGCCTCCCTAGCCACAGTTCTTTGTCTGAGAATGGCCCTTGACCCAAGTTTGGCCAGTCAGCCCCAGGAACCTGGGTTCAAAGAGGCTGAGTCTCTGTTCCTCAGCAGATAATTGTGAGTCTAAAAGCTGATAGAAGCCACATTCTAATCATTGTGAAAGAAGTTTGTCTAAGGATTAGAGTTGACATTGCAGAGAAGAGATGGAGAGCTTGGGGAGGGGGGGGATTAAAATCTTAAGTTCTAGTCTTAAGACTTTGTCCTTCCCACAGGTGTGCACACTAGTGAGGAAATAGTCCTTCTTGGCCTCAATTAGTTGTGTTTCACTTAACAAAAGAAGCCTGGCTGACATGATCACTATTCACCCACTTAATCTTGGTTGCATTTGACTACTGAAACCGTATCTTACTCATTTAGGTACCTCAGAACCATCCTGAAGTAACTTAAAAATAAAAGAACAGCACAGTAGGAAAAATAAACAGTAATATTCTTTGTCTCCCTTTGAAATAAAGAGCTAACCCTAGAAAACTTCAGAATATCTCATATCCCACTCAGTGAATGGAGCCACATACTTAAGTACACATCACATACAAAGTTCAATAACCACTGCTAAGCAGGTAAGCAAGTTCTCAGAAGGTCAAGTCACCAAGAAGGGCTTTCAGGGGTAGTTCAATTCCAGAAAAAAAGTGCAATCCCCCAAGCAAATGTTGTTGGGATACTAAAATGGATAATGTAAGAAATGGTTAAAGCCAATTCACTGGTACAAGTTAAATCTTAGAGGACCTGCTGTATCCTGATGGATTCTGGACCTCAGTTTTCCTGCTTTCATTTTATTAGGTGAGTGGAGGGAACAGGCTCAAGATCATATTTTCCAAAATCGATTGTGTCTCAAGCCCTCTAAAAAGCCTCAGGGTTTTAAAAAATAGAGGGTTTTAAAAAATACACACATATAAACCCCACCTAAGGCCTATTAAAGCATAGTCATTGGGGAATAGTGCCAGAAATTTGGATATTTTAAGGCTCCATGGTTGATTCTTTTGACCAGCCAGAGTTTAGCACCCCCAGTCCAAAGAATTGATTACACCATCAAATGCACAAAACCCTGGTTAAAAAACCATCATGCCCATTCATTTTGCCCTTGTTATGAGTATGGTTTTCCATTGAAATGTCTTCCATTATGTGAATCCTGTAACTGCTACTCTACCTTTAAAAATATTCTGAGTTTTATTATTATAAGGGTCTATATATAAGCAAGTATAGGTTTTAAAGAAATGCCAAATGCTCTGGGTCCTTTTCTGCTTATTTTTCTTTGTCCTCTTGGGAAAATTATTCCCTGTCTGATTATTGAGTAACCAAGATCTATGTTTACATATCTGAATTCTTATTCATTTCTGAGCCACCAAACATCTGTCAAGCATAAGCATGATAATCCTCTAAACACGTCCCTTGAGGATATTAAGTAATGAGAAGTTTCAAGTCCTCAATGTTAACTCTATTGTATACACCTAATTACCAAGTCATACGTTGGCAGGATGTCCTGAATTGGTGCTCACTGTAATTATTCCAGCTGTGTACACCTGAAATTTCTGTGCCGTGCTGCACTCATTCGCTAAAAGGAAAAGTGAGTGAGACAAGAAACAATTAGAAGGAGAAACGTGTGTAAGTTGATGGATCTTGGTGCTTTGGGCATCACTTAAGTTTGCAAGATGTCTTCAGTGGATAATTAGGACTTTTTGTTGTTGCTGTTCTTGTTAGAAAAGATTTTAGAAAAGGATTCCAAATGCTTCCCAAATCAAAATTTGTAGAAAATATTAACACAAATTTCACACCATCTGAAATTTCTATGACTGTAACCCACTTCCCCATCCAAGAAGCTTGGGTGAGAATTTATAAAAATGAAGAACATTTTGACAGTCAAGGTTCAGATTTTACATTCCAAGCAGGTGAAATCCTTTTTTTTTTTTCAGTTTGATTTTCAACAGCCCAGGGAGACAATTCGGAAGCACTCTTTTACACTACTGACTGAAGAGTAGAATTCTCCTCTGGTCAGAGACATCTTCACCACTTCCACCCTCACTAAACCAAGGGGGTTTGTGTAAAGAAAGTGACACCTGATTCTGCTTATAAGTGACCACATTGTAAGGAACTCAAGAGTAGAGCTGATAATCTTTTCAGAGGAAAACACATATTAGAAAGCATGGATTCATCATGTTCTTGTGAGGTTCAATAATAAGGTAATTTATTTGCCTTCTTGCCATATGGTGCCTTGAGTTTTTGAAATCTGATTTCTAACAAGTAAAATAATAAAATAAGTCAATTTCATGAATCAAGACAAATAACAGTTTTATTTAAGCTCTATAAACTGAAAAAAAACAAGATATCATTTTATGGACACTTGAAAAAGCTCCATTGCCCCTCAGTTTTCCCCTGAGTGGTGTCAGAAACTTTAGTGACTGTGACTCCTATAAATGAATGTCTTGAATGTTATTCAATATCTTAAGGCTTTGTTGATTGAGTCCTCTGAGCAATGCTATTTAACTTCAAAGAGACTTCATTGCTATCTGACAAGCTTTTTCATTATTCCATTTTGATTCTGCTGAATTTACAACATCTATTTCAAACTTTTCTGCACTAATCTCTTAACTTCCACATGCTCTTTGTCAACTTCTCAATAAATGATAGTGGAAAATATTCACTTCCTATTCAAAAATGTATTGCTGCTCTTCTTCACTAGCAGTGTTCAAGTTTTGTTCAAGTATGTACTCTCTCTGTGTGGCATTGTACTTATGGAAATTGACCCTATTCCCAGCTCAATTTAAACCAAGTAGTTACGGTAGCGCTATTCCTGACAGTGGGCATGTGAAATTCTTCTAATCATTTACACACAAGGGAAGATATAAACATTCTCGCTCCCCCTACTCTCTTTTACATACTGTAGTAAGAACACTTGACATGAGCTCTACACTCCTAAATTTTTAAGTGCACGATATGATATCATTAACTATAGGCACATGTTGTACAGCAGGTCTCTAGAATTTATTCATTTTCCATAAATGAAAACTTATACTCACTGAACAGCAATTCTCCATTTCCCCCCACCTCCCAACGAGCCCCTGGACACCACCATTCTATGAATACTCTCTGTTTCTATAAGTTGGACTATTTTAGATACCCCATATAGGTAGAATCATGCAGTATTTGCCCTTCTGTGACTGAGTTATTTCATTTAGCATAATGTCCTCCAGTGTCCTCCAGGTTCATCCATGTTGCAGGATTTCATTCTTTTTTTTTCTTTCTTTTTATTTTATTTTATTTATTTATTTTTTGAGACAGGGTCTCACTCTGTTGCCCAGACTAGAGTACAGTGGTGCAATCATAGCTCACTGCAACCTCAACTGTTGGGCTCTAGTGATTCTCCTGCCGTGGTCTCATGAGTAGCTGGGACTACAAGCACACACAACCATGCCTGGCTAATTTTTTAAATTTTTTATAAAAACAGGGTCTTGCTATGTTGCCCAGACTGGTTTAGAACTACTGGGATCAACTGATCCTTCTGGGAGCAAAAACCCATTTCAGAAACCCAGAATTTGGGGGATTCATGGCTGGCTTATTCAGCGAATGAGAAAGTAACCCTTAGGCTGAAGCATATAAAAAGAATCACTTAATGAGATTGTTTAGTAGAAACCTACCTGCTCTCAAAAGGAGCCAACATGGGAAGCTATCTGTTTCTGTTTCTTCTCTGGGTGAAAAAAAAATTATAAAATAACCATAGACTTTCTGAGAAATGATAACTATAGGCTTGCTCTGATATGGGTCTGAGATTCAAATTTATATTACCTCTGCTTAGGTAATCGCCAGACCTACAAGTTAAATTAAAGTAGTTCCAATTTGGTAATACCATCTGATACTCTGCAGAAGCAAATGCAAATTCTTTCTGGAGATAAACATTCTCAGTCTAGGTCCATCAAGCATTCACAGACTAAAGTCATTCAAATGTAAATTCATAAACAAAATATACCAAATAAATGAGGTGCCATAAGCAGTGGTCAGCATACATAACAAAAAAAAAAAAAAACACCAACAGACTTTGGACATTAGAATTATGAGTTAGAGAACACAAAATAAACTGTATGAAATATTTAAAGGAATTATAATTGATTAGGCAGATTTTAAAAAGAACCAAATAGAACTTCCGGGAAAATTAGTTAATGTCGTGGCACGTGCCAGAAGTATTTTTTAATTTCATTGTTGCTGTCATCTTTCACGTCTCTTAACACTCCCAGCTCCTTAGTTCTCTGTGCCATATTCATAATTCCTTCATTTGTTTTTTTCCAATTCACCAAGTGTGTATTCAATTATGTCCAAACTGCTTTGTAATCCCTTCATTATGCTTTTTCTTTTAATTCTATCAGTTTTTATATATGTATTTTGAGGTTCTGTTATTAGAAACACATATATTTATAGTCATTATGTCTTCCTGATAAATTATACCTTTTATTATTATAAAATAGCCCTGTTTCTCTCTAGTAATATTCTTGTCTTGAATTCCATTCTGTGTGATATTTAAAATAGCCGTTTCATTCTTCTTATGCTTATAGTTTGCATGTATCTCTTTTATTCCATCCATTGATTTTCAACCTAATTGTATCATTATATTCAAAGTGTCTCTCTAGGCAGCATGTAGTGGTGTCTTGCTTTTTTATCCATTCTTTTAATATCTACCTTTTAAATGGAATGGTTATGCTATTAATATTTAATGTCATTATTAATGTGTTTGGATTTTGGTCTACCAGTTTATTCTCTTTTATTATTTGAATATATTTAGTATATTGTTTTAATCTATCTGTTGGCTTTTGGCTGTATTTCTTTGTATTTTTCTATGATTACAATATACAGACCTAACCTGGCCTCTGGGATTCTCCTCCATACTACCTGGCTCACAGAGCCTACTTTTTCTTGTTCCTCTGGCCAGAAAGACAAGGTTTCTATGAGAGATTTAGCCACCCATGCCACTGTTCCCAACTTGCCTTTCCATAAAAGGGGGCCCACCCTTGAGACAAAGTCTTCTTTTTTTTTTTTTTTTTTTTTTTTTTTTTTGTTGAGACAGAGTCTCACTTTGTTGCCCAGGCTATAGTGAGTGCCGTGGCGTCAGCTTAGCTCACAGCAACCTCAGACTCCTCGGCTTGAGCGATCCTACTGCCTCAGCCTCCCGAGTAGCTGGGACTACAGGCATGCGCCACCATGCCCGGCTAATTTTTTCTATATAGATTTTTAGTTGTCCATATAATGTCTTTCTATTTTTAGTAGAGACGGGGTCTCGCTCAGGCTGGTCTCGAACTCCTGACCTTGAGCGATCCACCCACCTCGGCCTCCCAGAGTGCTAGGATTACAGGCGTGAGCCACCGCGCCCGGCCGAGACAAAGTCTTAAGAGAAGAATTTTCTTAAAGGGTAAATTCAACACCATGTGGCTACTTCAAGTTTTGACTCCTTTCTACTCTAAAACCTGCCTCCTTTTGTTTACCTTTCAGATCTCAGGGAGCTGTTTTTTTATTTTGTCCAGATTGTTTCTTTGTAATCAGTGAGAGGAATGGCCTATGGAAGGTTTATGTAACCAAAGCAGAACCAGAATTCTTTCTTTAGTTTTTTATTTTTTCAAGGGATAAGAATATCCCAATGAGACTTTAAAAAAAAAAAAAAAAAAAAGGAAGAGTAATTATTACTTTTCTGAGTTCTGGCATATCTCAGGGTGTCTCTCTTTAATTTTTGAACACCTATAACATTTGACAAAGTATAGAATTGTTGGATCATTTTGGTTAATGAGTACAAAAAATACATACTCAGATGTTCTCTTGATCTGATAATTGGAGATCTCTAATTCTGAGTCAGATGTTTATAGCTTTTGTTTCAGTGAACATTATGTGAAACATTAAATACTAAGTGAGCACTGCTCCCAAAACTCTTCCTGACTCTGTAATTGATTGGTGGGTTTCTTCAAAGACAAAGAATCCTAGGACACAATGAACATATGCTCATTTTCTCCCCTGCCATGCTTGGTGCTGAGAGTATTAATCTCTGAGTGAATATATTAATACAAAGAAAGGTGTTAGTGGGCAAGGGTAGGCAGGAGTCTGGTTGTTGGGGTGAGGTTCACTGTTGTTCTGCAGTGAACCCCTGCATCCCAGATTTAAAAGTGAGGTCACTCAAAGCCTTCCTCAATTCTTTGAGTGTCTCCAAACTGTTTATTTTCAGAAGGTGGATAAGGAGATGGATGATCTAAAATGATACTCCTTGATCCATCCTAAAATGATGTGTTCAGGACAAATTCCACTCCAACTCTGGCATCTCTTATTTTCATTTTCCAGTGTGCTTGCCAGTTTTTATCTTTTTTTCTATTTTTTAAGGCTATTTTAATGAAAAGTTGAGACGAGATATATCAGGTCTGGCTGGCTAGTCTGTCACCACAGCAAACCAGAGCCCTTTCTAATTGTCTCCTGAACGCACTGCTTATTTGGTATGATTATGTTAATGACTATGTCATTGGTAAAAATCAAGGTGTCAGTGTGACAATTTTCCTAACTCAAAGAATCTTCTGCCCTGAGGCTGGGTAAAAGTTCTAATTCTCTGGAGTAGCTGATACTCAGGGACAAAAGTGTTTTCTGTGAATAATTTGTCATTTGTGAAGAGCTTCTGTCTTCAGGATTTCTACTTTCTTCTTCCCTGATAGCTCTATTGGCTCTCCCTGGAAAGAGAGACAGACAAATTGTGAGGTTGATTTTCTAATGTTTTATTGGTTTTTGTACTTCCTCTTTTTTTTTTTTTTTTTTTTTTTTTGAGACAGAGTCTCACTTTGTTGCCCAGGCTGGAGTGAATGCCGTGGCGTCAGCCTAGCTCACAGCAACCTCAAACTCCTGAGCTCAAGAGATCCTCCTGTCTCAGCCTCCCGAGTAGTTGGGACTACAGGCATGCACCACCATGCCCGGCTAATTTTTTCTATATATATTTTTTTAGCTGTCCATATAATTTCTTTCTATTTTTAGTAGAGATGGGGTCTCGCTCTTGCTCAGGCTGGTCTCGAACTCCTGAGCTCAAACGATCCTTCCACCTCGGCCTCCCAAAGTGCTAGGATTACAGGTGTGAGCCACCGTGCCCAGCCTGTACTTCCTCTTTTTGAACAGCTCATTTATATCCTTTGTTCATTTTTCTATTGATATATTGGTCATTTGAATATTGCTTTCTTAGAGGATTTTGATTGCAATTTAACTTTCAAATGTTTCTTTCTGAATAATGTGATTTCCTTATTTTAAGACATTTATAAAATCAGGAGGAAACACAAAAAATAATATGAGACATCCATCTGGTCCTAAAAACTGTTAATATTTGGTTGGATTTGCCTTACAATCTTCTTTGTGCTGTTTTTTGAAATGTAATTTTTTATATTATGAAATTGATCAATATTTTCCTTTTTAATTTTTCCTTTAGTGTAATGCTTTTAAATATTCACCTATGTTTAAACGTATTTCTTTTTCTTTTATTTTTATTTATTTATTTATTTATTTTTTTGAGACAGAGTCTCGCTCTTTTGCCCTGGCTAGAGTGCCGTGGCGTCAGCCTAGCTCACAGAAACCTCAAACTCCTGGGCTTAAGCAATCCTTCTGCCGCAGCCTCCAGAGCAAGTAGGTGGGCTACAGGCATGTGCCACCATGCCCGGCTAATTTTTTCTGTATATTTTTAGTTGTCCAGATAATTTCTTGCTATTTTTTAGTAGAGACGGGGTCTCGCTCTTGCTCAGGCTGGTCTCGAACTACTGACCTCGAGCAATCCTCTTGCCTCGGCCTCCTAGAGTGCTAGGATTACAGGCGTGAGCCACCGTGCCCGGCCCTACATATTTCTTTTATGTGCTTATATTTTTATTTTGTTAATATTGTAAGACCATTTAAATACTAATTTATATAGAATACTTTGGTGCATGGAGAAATGTTCAAGCTCTGACTTAAATTTTTCCAAATATTTCACCAGTCCACTCAATATTGTTTATTAAACAATTCTGCCTTCCCCATTGACCTGGAAATACATACTAAATTCCTATATATTCTTTGATCTCTTCCTGGAAATTCTTTACAATTACTGAATAATCGATTGTTTTATTTAGTGCATATTTTCAGTATATTTTAATGACTACCATTTCTATGCCCTGCTGGTGGATCTTCCTTTCAATATTTTATTTTCTTTTACAAATTATTTATTCTTTCAGAGGAAAAAATAGAATTATTTTACCAAGGTCAAAATAAAAAATTCTTTGATATTTTATTTGCTATTTCTTTGGATTTATAAGTGAATTTAGTGATAATTGGCATCTTTACAATTTAGTTACTCATATTCAGGAATATGTTATATTTCTTTATTTAGTAGGTGGTGTCAAAAATTTTCTTATGTGATTGTAGCAATTGACACTTCCATTAGCAGTATATGAGTGTTTCAATCATTACATACCATTGCCAACTCTTTGTATTGCTGCTGTCTTTTTCATTTTAACTGTGTTAGTGACTATGTAGTAGTATTGAATTATGGTTTTATTTACATTTCTTTGATCACTAAAGAAACTGTGCACCATTTCATGTATTTACTTGCCATTTGGATGTCCATTTTTGTGAAGTACCATTCAAATCTTCCTCTATTTTTTTTCTATTAGATTGCTTGACTTTTCTTATTGATTTTTATAAATAATTTGTATACTCTGGATTTGAGTCCTTCATCAGATACATGTATTCAACTTTGTATGGTAGGTTTAAGGCAGGGCAATTAGGCAAGTTTTTTTAAAAAAGCATTCAGATTGGAAAAGAAGAAGGAAAACCATATATATTTGCAGACGATATGATCTTATGTAGAGAAAATTGTAAGGAATCCATGAAAAAAATTATCAGATAATAAATGAATTCAGCAAGCCTGCAGGATCAAAGATAGATTAGTTATTTCAATGGATCGATATAAAAAAATCAATTGTATATTTATATATTAGCAATACATAATGAAAAGAGAGCCCATGTTCATCAATTGGATGAGCTAATATTATTAAAATGGCAATACCCCCCAAATTGATCTATAGTTTTAACACAATCACCATCAAAATTCTAGCTGGCCTCTCTGCAGAAATTGATGACCTGATCCTATAAGTCATATGAAAAGTCCAGAGACCTAAAATAACAAAAAAAACCTTGAGAAAGAACAAAGCTAAAGAGCTTATACTTCCTGATTTCAAAACCTGCTATAAAGCTACAATATCAAGACTGTGTGGTGCTGGCATAAGGAAAGATGTAAATCAGTTCAATAGCATTGAGAATCCAGAAATAAACCCTCAAATTTATGGTCAATTTGTTTTCAACAAGAGTGCCAAGGCAATTCAATAGAGAAAGGATACTATTTTCAGCAAATGGTGCTGGGACAACTGGATATCCACATCAAAAATTAAAACTGGACCCTTACCTCACACTATGTGCAAAAAATTTACTCAAAATGGGTCACAGGCCTAAATGTAAGAGCTAAAACTATAAAGCTCTTAGAAGTAAATATAGGTCTAAATCTTCATTGACTTGGACTAGGCATATTTCTTAGACATAACATCAAAAGTATACACAACAAAAGAAAAAAATAGACAAATTGGACTTTATAAAAATTTAAAACTTTTGTGCTGCTAAAGACACCATCAGAAAAGTGAAAAGATACCTACAGAATAGGAGAAAATATGTGCAAATCATATTTCTGATAAAATATATAACTCTTACAACTCCATAATAAAACTTTAACCCAATTAAAAATGGGCAAAGGATTTGAATAAACATTTCTCCAAAGAAGATATACAAATGGCCAGTGAGTATATATAAAGAAGATCAATATTTTTAGCCAACAGGTAAATACACATCAAAACCACAATGAAATATACAACTATGTTATGCCCATAATAATTAAAAATAAATTAAAAAAAAACCACAATGAGATACCACTTTACACCCACTAGAACATGAAGAAGTCAGATGATGACAAGTGTTGGTGAGACAACAGAGAAACTGGAACCCTTGTAAACTGCCAGTGGAATTATTTGAGGGCACAGCTCCTTTGGAAAATAGTCTGGCAGTTCCTCAAAAGGTTAAACCTAGAGTATATTAGTTTGCTAGGGCTTCCATAACAAAATACCACAGACTAAGTGGCATAAACAATAGAAATGTATTTTCTCAAAGTCTGGAGGCTGAAGTCTGAGATCAAGGTGTCAGCAGGGTTGGTTTCTTTTGGGGCCTCTCTCCTTGGCTTGCAGATGGCCATCTCTCCCTGCATTTGCATATAGCCTTCTCTGTATGTCTATTGTTCTAATCTCCTTTTGTATAAGGACACCAGTCATGCTGGATTAGAAGCCACCCTAGTGACCTCATTTATCTTAATTACCTCTTTAAAGACCCTATTTCGAAATACAGTCACATTCTGAGGTAAAAGGGGCTAGGACTCCAACATATGAATTCTGGAGAGGACACAGTTTAGTACATTACAGAGTTTCCTTATGACCCAGCAATTCCATTCCTAGGTGTCTCAGTCTGTTCAATGTGCTATAACAAAACACCATAAAGTGGGTGACGTATAAGCAACAGAAATTTAGTTTCCCACAGTTTTGGACGTTCTTTGAAGTCTAAGATCAGGTGTCAGCACATTCGGTGTCTAGTGAGGACCCACTTTCTGGTTCATAGATGGAGATTTCTCACTGCATCCTCACCTGGTGGAGGAGGCAGGCAGCACTCTGGCACCTCTTTTATAAGGGCACTAATCCCATTGATGAGGGCTCCCCTCTCATGACATAATCAGCTCCCAAAGGCCACACCTCCTAGTACCATCACCTTGATGATTAGATTCCAACATATGAATTTGGGGAGGACACACATATTTAGACCATAGCACTAGGTATCTATCCAAGAAAATTAAACACATATGTCCACACAAAAATTTTCATGAATGATCATAGCAACATTGTTCATAATAGCCAAAAAGTGGAAATAGCACATATGTCCATCAACTGAGAAATGGACAAATAAAATATATTATATTCACCCAAAGGAATACTATTTAGCAGTAAAAAGTAATAAAACACTAATACATATTCCAACTTGGATGAATCTTGAAAACATTATTCTAAGTGAAAGAAGCTATTCACAAAACGCCACATTGTATGACACCATTTGTATGAAATCTATGGAATCAGAAAGTGGATTAATGGTTGCCTAAGGCAGAAGGGTGGGAAGGTTGGAAGGGAATGGGGAGTGACTGCTAATGGGTACAGGGTTTTTTTGTGGGGTGATGAAAATATTCTAAAATTGATTGTGGTGATGGTTGCACAACTGTGAATATACTAAAAACCATTAAATTGTACACTTTAAATAGCCGAATTATATGTTATGCAAATTATATCTCAGTAAAGCCACTTCTTGGAAATAGAAATGCTATCATGATACTTAACACATAAATAAAACCATTGAATATTAATATAATCCAAAAAGAATCTACTGAACTATGTGCTCCGCTAAAACAAGTGAAGAAACCAACAAATACCCATGGAATCCAGGAAACAGACTCTAACATAAAATAGAGCCAAAGAGATTCCCCACCTGATGAATATGGGAAAGAGCTAACCAGCAAGAGCAGCCAGTCCTGAGTGGAGCAGCAGGGCTCCAGGGGAGGTGTGGCAAAGAGACAAAATTGGTAAATAACTAAAGTATTTGAATAGATTGAGAGGAACATTACACTTCTCACAGAATTTGGCAATGAAATAGTGATGAATATATAAATGACTATTAAAGAAAACAAAACATAGAAATGACTAGTGACTATTACTCCCAAGAAAACAATAAGTTGTATACAATGTATAAAACGTGGCTCTGACAGGAACAATATTTGCAGAGTCATAGTAACATAGACACTAAACAGTGATCTCATTTAAATAGATATAATTATTTGGAGGATGATAAGGGAAATGGATATGTGGTTTAGAAAACCTATAAAGAATATCTAAAACTGAAAAGGCAAGAAAGAGATGCATAAGAATATTATACAAAAAAGAAAGAGTTGAGTGTGGTTGTCTATAGAGAGAGTTGGGGCTCAGAAAACCGTTCCCTAAAATGAAGGCCTCGGAAGCAAAAGGTTTTTTCTAACCTTTTCCTGTCCTCGTGTCTCTCAGTGCTATTCTCCCCTGAGGCTAGTCATAGAAACTAGAATCCCTCTTCCCAAGGCAGTTCAAAAGCCAGAACCCCTTTATCCCTAAAAGCCAGCCGTAAAACCTAACATTTTTCTGTGTAAAAACTGGCCATGAAGAAATTACCTGACCTACCTTGTTTGACTGTAGGTCATAGGACCCCCATTCCCGTGAGGGCCCTGCCCCACACCCAGGAGGAAGGAATTCATGCTCAGAGAGGCCATGAAGAATCTAGACAGACAGGCCTTGGTGGGTTTCCCCACTCAGTCGATTAACACTAGATCATACCCTTTTTGTCCAGTCATATTTCTACATGGCTGTCCATAATTTGTTGAAGCTAAACATAAAAATGGACAATTTCTCCTCTATCTTTGAGTCTTCATTCTGAAGGCTCTCATGTATGTGTTAAATACAATTTGTATTCCTTTTCCCTTATTAATCAATTTGCCTCATGTCAGTGATTTTTCAGTGAACCTTTAGGGGGCCAAGAAACTTGGTCCCTATAAGAGCAAGGACTGAAGAGGCAAGAAGCAAGAAAATTCTCTCTTTTAGAGTAAGCTTGGTAGAACCAATTGACTTTTCAATCGATGTATATGGAAACCTTATTAAAAATTAAAGTTAAATTTTAAACAGAAGAAGAAAAATACTGTGTGGCAGATTTCCATTTTCATCAATATCCTGTACTATTTATAGTGGAGGGGAAAAAAAACTCTCTTACTAAAAAACAACTAGAAATGTTAGGTGGAATACACTAACATTCTTTTTTTTTTTTTTTTTTTTTTAAGAGACAGGATAGAGACAGGATCTTGCTCTATCTCTCAGGCTGGAGTGCCGTGACACAATCATAGCTCACTGCAGTCTCAGACTTCTGGGCTCAAGCCATCTTCCTTCCTCAGCCTCCCGAGTAGCTAGGACTACGAGTGGGCACCACCATGCCCACTTAGTTTTTAAATTTTTTTTTGTAGAGACAGGGTCTTACTCTGTCACCCATGCTAGTCTTGAACTCAAGTGATCCTCCTGCCTCAGCCTCCCAAGCCTCTGGGTTCACAGGTCTGAGATTACGGGCGTGAACCACGACGCCCTGCTACGTTCTTTTAATTATGTACCCGAGTTTAAAGAAAGCAAGAGAATCCCCAAGACAAAACCAAAAAGAAACTGAAAACCAGAAGGTCCCCCTGTTCCGGTATCATTTGCCAAGTGCAGTAACCAAGGAGTTGAAATTTTAATGGCCCCTCAGGGACAAGGGACAAGGTGTTGAGCCTGTACAAGACAAAGAGTTGGAATGATAACCATGCATGAAATCAAGACTCTCAAAGAGAAATTCTTTCAGTGAAAGACAGTGTTAAAAAAGAATCCTCTCTCCAGGAAAAATAAAAAAGGTGACATGAACTTACCTGCCCTTTCCTGGCACCTGAATGGAAGATAAAACATCTTACCTGAGAATTTATAGGCAAAGGCTCACTCTCATACAGGACAGGAGTTCAAATGTACTGTGCATGATTTTGTATCCTCAAGTTAAGAAGTTATATGCACTGCACAGTTCTGCATTCAGCAGTTTATTCCTTCTGGGGTGTTCAAAGGTCAGTGCCACAGAAATTCAGTATCTGGCATCTTTGGTTTTCTTGGCTTCGTGCATATTTAACCTTGTATTTCTATTGATACAGTACTTCTATAGTTTTCTCATATTGCTCAGTTTGATATAGTCTTCAATAGTAACTAAGGCTTCTTTTTAAAATAAAGATAAAAAAAGAAATTATCATAAAAAGTGATTTTGGATTAAAAACAACCCTGGGATTCCTAGCAAAAGCCAACATAGATCTACTCTGGAGAGACACATACTTAGTTTAGGCCTCACAAGATTCTGACAGCTAAAACCTTGCCTAATAAAAGCCCAAATACAAAAGTAGAAAACAAATTAAGAAGCAAAAAGAAAACACAAATGAAAATCAAGCCACCATTATTAGCAAGAGTTTTCAGAAAAAAAAATATGTATCAGAATTAGAGCCTCAAAACTTCAGAAAATGGGATTATTAGATATAAGCAAAATATTAAGTATATTTAAAATTATTAATTAAAAGAATGACAGACATGAGATAGAAACAAGGTACTATCAAAAATAATAAGGCAGATTTGGAAAATACGTATATAGTACATCTACATGTCAATGAAATTTACAAATCAACAAAGGACTTCCACTTTCAATAATGGCAGTGTGGATCACCACTCTGTGAACTAAAAATAAAATCCCAAGCCATCTGCTAACTGAACAGTTCCATCTCGACCAAGGAGACCCCAGAAACACCTTAAAACTGTGTTCCAGCCATGACAGGATGGGAGAGATAAAGCACAATTATAAATGCACATGATTTCTCTTTTCATAAATATTCATGACTCCTCCTATAGTTTGTTGAATATGTATATTTGACCACAGCACTCGGTGTAAAATCCTGTTCCTTTTGTCTCTTCCTTGAAAGCACATACGTGTTCCTGGCTTCTTTCCAGGGCTCTGCTTTCCACCGAGTTGGAATGGCTGCCTAACAGGCTGCTATCCTTTATGAGAAATAGAATTCTCCTTTTTCCAAAGTACAAAGCCCTTTTTTTTTTTTTTTAGTTAACAACTCTTACCTAGATTAAAATCATTATTTTCTGGAATTTAACAATTAAAAACTGTCTCAAGAAGAGATAGAAAAAAATGAATTGAATCCATGAAAGAAATTGAGGAAATTTGCAAAGAGCTCCTCTCCTTACACTCCCCAAACAAAGAAACAAAACTACAAAAGATTAAGATATTTTAATGAGTAAAATGTTCAATAGAATAGAAATGGTTGATGCTATTTAAATTGCTTCAGATTCAGAAAAAGAAAGTAAGCTTCCAGATGCTTTTTTAAGAAGCCAAGAATAGGAGAGAAGGGGGCAGAGCAACATGGCCAAACAGAAACCTCCAGTGATTGTCCCTCCGCATGAAAACCAAATTCAACAACCATCCATGCAAGCAAGCAACCTTCCGAAGAAAAATCAGGTGAGTGATCATACTACCTGGTTTCAATATTATATCCGAGAAAGAGGCACAGAAGAGGGCAGAAAAGACAATCCTGCATTGCCTACGCCACCCTTCCCCCATCCCCCAGAAGTGCTGCACCAGCACACACAGTGGAGAGAGAAACTGTACCCAGGGAAGAAGAGTGAATTGTGGAACTTTGCATTGGAACTCAGGGCTGCTATGGCAAAGGGGAACACAAAAGAGGGCAGAATTCTGCTGCTTCCCATGGAAGGAGAATGTAGACCAGCCAGGTCAGAGAGGAATCCTCCCCCTGGAAACCAGGTTCTGGCTAGCCCTACCACCAGCTGACAAAACTCAGCCTGGGACTTGGACTAAATTCATATGCCAGTCAGGCCACAAAGGGTGCAGTCTTTGGGCAATCCCTGCTGCTGTGTAGGCTCAGAGACAGTGGATTTGAGAAAGCAGTGTCAGGGAAGGGAAACCTAAAGCCTAACTGCCAAATTGCTAGAGGCTGAGTGTAGAGTTAAAAACCCCAGGACGAATTAGTCCTGGGGGTGCCTATGCATTTTTGTAAGTTTTGCCTCCAGGAGCTTGATCAGGTTTTCGCAGTAAATATTGAAGGAAAATCTCCTAGTGCTTCTGGCAGGAGAGAAAAAGGAACCATTTTGAAGTAAGCCAGAACACTCTTGTTCTTCCTAACAAAGTCTGCCCTCAGGAGAAACTGGTTAACCAGGGCCTAACTGACCTGGGGAAAGGGAAATACCTACTTCAAGCCCATCTTTTCCCAACTAATGGGAAGAAAACTCCTGACAAGCAGATTTTTTTCCATGAAGTTCACAGTCCAGCATAAGCTCACTAAAAGACTGGTACCTAATTGTAGGACTGTAGAATTCTGACACACGCAAACACACACACACACACACACACACACACACACCCCTCATCCCACATTACTAAAGGCCTATTTAGAGCAGTTCATTTTACCCAGTACATCATATCTAGCTTTCAAGAAAAAAATTGCAAGTCATATTAAAAAGGCAAAAAACACAATTTGAAGAGAGAGAGCAAGCATCCAAACGAGACCTGGCAGGGATTTTGAAATCGTCAGACTGAGAGTTTAAAACAACTATGATGAATATATTAAGAGCTCTAATGGATAAAATAGACAACATGCAAGAACACAAGGGCAATGTAAGCAAAGAGATGATAGTCCTAAGAAAGAATCAAAAGCACTGTAGCAGAAATGAAGATGGGCTTATTAGTAGACTAGACATGGCTCAAGAAAAGATTTCTGAGCTTGAGGATGTATCATCTGAAACCTCCAAAACAGAAAAGTGAAGAAAATAAAGACAGGAAAAAGAGACAAGACAGAATATCCAAGAACCATAGTACAATTGCAAAAGGTGTAACATATACATAATGGAATACCAGAAGGAGAAGAAAAAGAGAAAGAAAGAAAAAGAAATATTTGAAAAAATAATGACCAAGAATTATCCCAAATTAAAGTCAGAAACCAAACTACAGATCCAGAAAGCTCAGAAAGCACTGAGCAAGATAAATGCTAAAACAAACAAACAAACAAAAACTACACCTGGGCATATCATGTTCAAACTACACAAAAATCAAAGATAGGAAAATATACTGAAAGAAGCCAGAGTGAAAACACCACCTTACCTATAGGAGAACAAAAATAAGACTTAAGTCACATTCAACTTCTTTGCAGAAACCAAGCAAGCGAGAAGACAGTGGAGTGAAAAACTGTTGAGAGAAAACACCACCAACATAGAATTTTTACCCTGCAAGATTATCCTTCAAAAGTAAAGGAGAAATAAAAGCATTCTCAGACAAATAAAAATTGAAGGAATTTGTGGCCAAGGGGCTGCCTTGGAAGAAAAGTTAAAAGAAGTTATTTAGAGAGAAGGAAAATAATATAGATCAAAAACTTGGATCTGCATAAGGAAAGGAAGAGCATCAAAGAAGGAATAAGAAAAATAAAAACTTTTATTTTTCTTATTCTTCATTGATTAAACAGATAACACTTTATTCAAAATAATAGCAACCATATATTACATTTTTTATGTTTATGTGTATATCTTAAGTCTATACATATACTTGTGTATACTCACATAAGTGAAATGAATGAGAGCAACAACATAAGGGATTAGAGCGAGAAATTAAGATTATTTTGTTATTATAAGTGTTGAGAATAGATTGGATTAGTTATAATGTAATGCCCCCTTTCACCATTGCTTTTGGACATCATACTGGAAGTCCTAGCTAATGCAATAAGACAAGAAAAGGAAATAATGTGCAGATTGGAAAGGAAGAAATAAAACTGTCTTTGTTCATAGATGACATAATCATCTATGAGGAAAATCTGAAAGAATCCACAACAAGAAAAAAAAATCTCCTGAAACTAACAAGTGATTATAGCAAGATTGCAGGACACAAGGTTAAATACAAAAGTCAACCAATTTCCTATATACCAGCAATGAACAAGCGGAATTTGGAATAAAAAACACAATACCATTTACATTAGCACCCCCAAAATAAAATACTTAGGTATATATCTAATAAGATACATACAAGGTTTATATCAGGAAAACTACAAAATTCTTATAAAAAAATTGAAGAACTAAATAAATGGAGAGATATTACATATTCATGGCTAGGAAGACTCAATATTGTCAAGATATCCTAAGAGAAAACTTAGATGATCTTATATGTGGTGATGACATTTTAGATGCAACACCACAAGCACAATCTATGAAAGAAATACTTGAAAAGCTGAACTTCATTAAAATTAAAAACTTCAGCTCTGTGAAAGAGAATTTCAAAAGAATTAAAAGAGAAGCCACACATTAGGAGAAAATATTTACAAAAGACATATCTGATAAAGGATTTTTATGCAAAATATGCAAAGAACTCCTAAAACTCAACATAAGAAAACTAACAATCCAATTAAAAATGGACCAAAGACCTTAATAGACACCTCACTAGAAAAAATATATAGGTGGAAAATAAACATATGAAAAGATACTCCACATCATATGTTATCAGGGAAATGCAAATTAGAACAATAATGAGATACCGCTATACACCTATTAAAATGATGAAAATCCAAAACACTAACAACAGCAAATGCTGGTAAGGTTATGGAACAACAAGAACTCTCATTCATTGCTCATGGAAATGCAAAATGATATAGCCACTTTAGAATAAAGTTTGACAATTTCTTACAAAACTAGACATATTCTTACCATACAATCCAGCATTCATACTCCTTGGTATTTATTGCAAAGGAAGTGAAAAGTTTTTTATACAAAAACTTGCATACAGATATTTATAGCAGCTTTCTTCTTAATTACCAAAATTTGGAAGCAACCAAGATGTCCTTCAGTAGATGAATGAATAAATAAACTGTGATACATCCTAACAATGGAATATTACTCAGTACTAAAAAGCAATCAACTCTCATGCCATGAAAAGATATGATAGAACCTTGAATGCATATTACTAAGTGAAAGAAGCCAATCTGAAAAGGCTATATACAATATGATTTCAACCATATCACATTCATATATGTTTAAAAAGTGGTAAGATTGTCCATATATGTTTGTGTATGTGTATGTATATATAATTTTTAAAACCATATGCTACTGAATTTGTATATTAAGAGGTCTTTAAAAAGACTTTTAAACATGTATCAAGTTTAGTAAAATTGAGATAGTAAAAAGATCAGTGGTTACCATGGGTTGCGGTGGGGAGGGATGATAGAGCACAGAGAATTTTTAGGACAGTGAAACTACTCTGTTTAGTACTATAATGATGGATATATGTCATTGTACATTTGTCCAAACCTATAGAATGTACAATACCAAGAGTAAACCCTAATGTAAAACATGGACTTTGGGTGATTATGATATATTACTGTAGGTTCATCAATTGTAACAAATGTACCAAATCTAGTAGGGGGTGTAGGTAAAAGAGGAGGCTATCCATGTGTGGGAGCAGGGGGCATAGGGGTAATCTCTGTATCTTCTCCTCAATTTTGCTGTGAATCTAAAAATGCTCTAAAAAAGTTAAGTCTAAAACACACACACACACACACACACACACACGATGAAATGCAATGACAATTAGCATCTTATAGAGTTTTTTAATTAGAGAAAAGTCATATATAATAGAAAAGAAATTAAAATGTATGTTAATGTATGTTTTATGATCTGAAGGTTGAGTTTACAAAGTGGGGAAGGAGGTGAAGGAGTAGTTGTGTGAAAGCAATAGCTATGAAAGACTATAAAATTTTTTATACCCAGCTCTAGTAGTTTTTACTTTGTCAGTTTGGTTAGGCTGAAACTACATTCCCTAGAATTCCTTTGCTACATTATTACAGATTAAATTTGTACAAAAGAGAGACTTTCATGAGATTTGGAAGTTCGAAAGTGAACATCTCTGAAGGCCACCATGAGTAAATGTGATGATGGAGGGATGGGGGGAGTTGTCCAGCTCGTCCTTGCTTTCTCTCTCCCTCTTCTCTCTCTACTTCTCAACTAATGATCCTGTTGATCAACAGCAGCCACTGGCTGACCACAGATGCTTGACAGAAGACTAATTGAGGTAGTATCGCACAGAGGCATAATTTCCCATGGACCTCCCCATGAGCTTCCCCTTTGCAGTACCACTTCAGCAACTGGGTGGGCTTGACATTTCAGACTGGTGACTTTTCAGATTCTCCAACTCCTGCTTGGATCTTCACTGCCCTAGATCCTCCACAAGTCCATAAGTATTAATTCCTATACTGAATTCTTTATCCCAAACTCATAATGATTCTACTTTCCTGATTAAACTCTGAATGATTCTTCAGCACTTTGATGTCTGTATATTGAAACAATCAAAAAAACTTTTTACAAACAAAGAGGGATTCAAAATAGAAAGCACTTTTGAGTCTTCATGAAGATCAATTCCTTGAAGAGTGATGAAAAGAGCCAGATGGCTAAGGGAAGAAATAAAAAAGAACTCATGATAAATAGAGAAGTCATGATCTATATCTAAATAAATAAAGAATTTATTTAGATATAGAACTAAGTAAGACTAAATGAATGTGGAAATAAAGATATAGAACATAATGTCACTGTCATAAAAGTTGGCCTTATGAGATTAATAATGCAAATAAATGTTTGAAGGCACTTTAAAAGATGTTAAGAGGGAAAATTTCCAAGTGCACTAATTTCTTCAACTTTCATAGTGGCAATAATAAATACCATATGACTAGAAGAAAAATTTTTAAATGAGGCTTGAGAATATTGTTAAAGTTTTAAAATATCCCTGTGGGTAACTAAAAACAGATTACCAAAATATCCAAATTAGCAGGAAGAATAAAGCTTCCAAAACAAAACTAAGAAAATGCAGATCCTAAAGCAAAAGAAAGAGAAAAAGCTTTTATAAAGAAAAACAATATTAAATGAAAACAGAAAATAATATAAGAAGGGGAAGACTGTAGATTTGATTTAAAAAACTCAGAGTCTGGTTCTTTGAAAAGAACAATAAAATTGACAAAATTTTCATCACTCTGATAACAACAATAACACTAACAAAAGAGATGATCATATAAGCAAATTTTGAATTAATGAGGGATCAGGGATACAAAAGAATGGGGTTAAAAATTAGTGATAACCTTGAATAACTCATATAATAAATATTAATATTAACTAAAAGGAGTGATTATATAAACAAATATAAATTCCCAATATGGTCTTAAGGCAGAGAAAACTTTAATAAACCAATAGTATTAAAACAGACTGCCTAAAAGATGTATCCGTGAAAGAACCACCACACCCGGACAGTTCTATGAATGAGTTGAATTAATTGTTAGAAAATTCCTATATTATGTCAATTGCTCACAGCATAGAAAATTATAGAAACTATCTAATTTATTCTACAATGCTAATAAAAAACTTGATAAAAATTAGAGAAAGGATTAGAGAGAAAATAATAGAAAAATACATTCTTTTTACTTATACATAATTAGTGTCTACTTGTAGCTCTTTGCAGTATCTCCATATTACTTTCCACAAAGGTTGTACTAGTTTGCAGTCCCACCAGCAGCAAACAGACAACCTACAGAATGGAAGAAAATACTCGCATGCTACACATCCAATAAAGGGCTGATAACTAGAACCTATATAGAACTCAGGAAAATCAGCAAGAAAAAAGTCAAAAAATCCCATTAAAAAGTGGGCAAAGGACATGAACAGAAACTTTTCAGAAGAAGACAGACCAATGGCCAACAAACACATGAAAAAATGCTCAACATCTCTAATCATCAGGGAAATGCAAATCAAAACCACAGTGAGATACCCCTTAACTCGAGTAAGAATACCTTTTATCAAAAGGTCTCAAAACAATAAATAAATGTTGGCCTGGATGCGGAGAATAGGATAAACAGTTTTATAACACTAGGTTTGGTGATCATTTGTTAGTTGTAGTAACTGCAACAGCTCTGAGTATTGCTTATTTGTATCTATGTTTCAGAAAAGTTTTGTTAATTTTATGTCTTTGAATTTCTTATGTTCCATCTTTCTCTACTCTTATTCAAGGACACTAATTATGTATAAGTAAAAAGAATGTATTTTTCTATTATTTTCTCTCCAATCCTTTTATGCTCTTTTTCCACTATTTTATTTTGCTCAGTTTTCTGAATCTGTCCTCTATGTCCTTAACTATATTTTTTGTACTGCCTCTTCTCCTTTTTTGCTGTTTATAACATACCTATCTTTTATATAATGGCTTCAGTTTGCCTTTAATTTTTTTGCCTGAGGTCTTCCAGCTCATTTTCTTAAATATCTTTCTAGCATTTTTTCATATCTTCTTTGTGCCCTTGACTCTATTCTTTGAGTTCTTGCTGCAAAGAGGACATATTTTCTTTACTTTATCTTCTGTTATTTATTTTATTTCAGGGAAATTATTTGTTTAATATTTTCTTAGGCTTTGTAAAATCACTTTTCTGGTGTTCTTGTTATGGTGTTTCTCTATTTTTATCTTCCAGTATTTTTCTCGTGGTTCCTTGCTGGTTTCTTTATTACAGTTGTTCATTTTTCATGGGAGCCAGTCTTTCTTGGTCAGCTATTTGCTGAAGAATGGTAACAGACATCAGCCTGGGTAAGCTGGTCCAGGGGGCCAGCTGGTCTAGATGTATTGCCTTGAAACATTCTCCCACCAACTTGTTACTCTGGGGCTCTGTCTTTTGACTCAGCTATCAGAAGTTGTGCACAGCTCTCGGTGAAGCCAATATCACAGACTTTTCATGTGGTGACCTTGTGCTTATTCCTCTTTAAATGACCTTGCCCCCCAACATTCCTCCTCTGCCCTACCACTAAACAGCTTGCCTCTCACGAGATGACATGTCTGCTATTCTTTAAGCCTGAACTTCCTTACTGCTTCTTAGCATCAAATGGGTCTCAGGGATGTTCTGGAAAACTATCTGTTCCAAGATCAATGATTGACAGTTTGTACCCATATTAACCACCCACTCATGGAGAGTTCTATGTGCCACAGAAGCAACTTCATTGATGCAAAAAAAAATGTATTCAGGGGTCACTTCATTCCAGGTCCCATTCTAAGTCTTTGAAATGCAAAAAATCTCACCTTTGCAGAACTTACATTATTGAGGGCAGGAGGAAGGGGAGCAACAATAAAAGTTATCGATTATATAGTATGATAAAAAGTGATAAATACTTTGGGGAGAGATGCAGAAAAGAGGAATCAGGAGTGGTAGGGGCTAAACAGGTTGAAATTTAAAATAGAATAGTCTAAATTTCATGGCATTTGGCAGCTATTCTTCACAGATTGTAGTTTGATATTTTCTTCTCATATGGTCTCTCTGCTCTTTGTTGTTCCAGAGAAGGGAACAAAGTTGGTTTATCTTGATTCTGCCATGCTTCGCTAGAAGTCTTCTTCTGCCTCCTTTTACATAAATGTGTTTGTTTTATAAATTATGATGATTTTTAGTGCAACATTCCTTTCTGTTTTTCTACTTTGGCCTCCCTGTTTATGTGTGAATGGTGGAGAAATTCTTGAATCCAACCATTCTTTCTCTATCATGTATTCCACTTGAATCCAAAACCACATTGTGACTCACATAACTCTTGCCAGTTCCTGTGAACCTTAGTTAATTTATAACAGATGGTTTGAGGTTTCTTTTGTGACTTTCCTTAGAAAAGTATATTCTCACTTAATTTGGAGCAGTGACAGTGGAAGTGGCACCCATGAGAAAATAACACCCTTTTCTGCTTTCCTCCGACCTAGGTATATAGTTACAGTTATAGGAATGCTTATATTTTATTAAGATATACTCATATATGAAGATGAAAGCTTCCTTCTTATAGGTGTAACTGGAGAGAAGTCTTTCTTTTCTAATAGGAAATCAGGACTAAGAAGGGAATAACAATGTAGCATGCAAGGGAGACTCTAATTTTGATTGTTCAGAGTCAGAGTGTCAAAGAGGAGGTTTCTTAGTGGTGGATTTTGTATGTCACCCACCAGGTGAAGGGGACCTGAGACAGAGAAAATCCCCAGCCCCCTGACTCTTATTTCTGGTGACTTGGCTGAGATGTGACCAAGGAACTGTTGAAATGGTGGTTCAAGACTCCTAAAGAGATCTGGTCTGAAGAACTGAAACTGACACACTAAGAGAAAAAGAATTAAAGATAGATGTATGGAGGTTAGTCAGTGTTTGAGGCTCTGGTTCCAGAAGCCCAAATGTACCCATTTCTTAAAAAGGATGCATGAGCCAATGAATTCTTATTGCTGTAACTGCTGTGAGTTTCACTTCTGTCGCTTATCTGCAAAAGAGTCTTGACTAAAGCACACAGAATGAAGGGATTTTCTACACTTGAACTAGAGATTTAAAGGGGAGCATGGAATGTCTGTGTATCAGTGAGGGTTCGGTTTGGTGGCTGGTTCCAGAAAACCTGATAAACAATGGGTCAAACCAATAAGAAATTTGTCTCACATGACAAGAAATCTGGGACAGGCAGTCCAGCACAGGTAGGTTTAGGTCTATACCCTCCATCTTCCTGCCATCCTTAGTAAAATCTCCTGCATCTCCAGCCTCATGTCTATATTCCACGTCAGGGGTAGGGAACCTGCGGCCTAAAGGTTACAGATGGCCTTGTAGGTCCTTACATGCAGCCTTTTGACTGAATCCAAATTTTATAGAACAAAGCCTTTTATTTTTATTAGTACATTTTTGTTCATCTTTTATATTTTTATTTTATTTTTAAAATGAACATATTTAAAATACAAAAGAATAAAATAAGTTTCAATGAAATAATCCTCCCAGATTGACTGGCGCAAGTAGTACATTAGTAAACCACAAGGGCTAAATTGATGGCTGCTACACTCATGATTTAGTTCTAACTTCTCCCACCTGACTGGCACCACTACCACACGAGGCTGGTTGGTGGGAGTCTGTAGGGGTCGAGTACCCAGTCTGTTAATCAGCTTTTGACAATGGTGCACTATGTTTCTGTTTGAAGTGGAATTTGTGAATAGTTGCACATTCTGTCTGCTTAACAGCTCATCATGTCAAAGAACACCAAAAGAACAATGAAGGAAGAAAACAGATTTTTTAATGAGGATTGGGAATTGCAATATTATCTTGTTTCTGCTAAAGAGAAGATGATTTGCTTGCTTTGTGATACTGCAATATCAATGTTAAAGAAATTCAATTCATCAGCATTATAACACTCATAAGGACCACAAATATTTTAAATTCCAGGGAGAGGCGCAAAAGGTTGTATTGTAGAAATTAAAAGATGAAAAACAAAAGCAAAGACAATTCTTTCAAGCAGCAATAAGACTTGGAAATAATGCCACTGAAGCAACTTATAAAGTAGCTTGGGAAAAAAGAAAGCCATTCAGGGATGTAGAAATTGTGAAAGAATGCATTGTCGAAGTTGTAGGATGCTTAGACCCTGATAATATTTCAAAGTACAAACAACTGCCTCTTTCAAAGAGAACCATGACCAATCAGCAACATGAATTAGCTTTCAAATTAACAGAACAACTTCATGCAATACTTCAAAAGGAAAACATATATTATTCAATTGCTTTGGGTGAATCAACTGATACTACTGACTCCGTGCAGGTTTTATATAATACTTCATTCAGGCCAGAACTGAAGATTTTCTTTGCTACAAAGAGTTATTCTGGGTACCCTTGGGAATAGAACACGGAGAATAGATATCTTCAACAACCTTCAAGATAAATGTCATAAAGTTGGACTAAATTTGGTAAATTTAGTGAATGTATGTACAGATGGTGTACCTTCCATGACAGGAAAACTTCAAGGGTCTATTGCACAGATCAAAAAAAATATTAACAGATCCATATGCTTTCATTTCTTTTCATTGTATCTTGCATCAGCAAAATCTCTGTGCTAAAGCTACTATTTTAGGTGACACTTTGTAACAAGTTATAAGTATTGTTACTATATTCATGCAAATGCAACACAGGATCATCAGTTTCATAACATGCTAAAGTTGAAGATGAGGTGTCCAGTGTGGATTTGCATTTTATCATTCTAAAGTGCATTGGCTCTCACAGGGACAGGTGATGGCCAAAATTTTATCTCTGTGAGAACAGATAGTAAAATCTTATGAAGAACGAAATCAGCAATGTGAATTATTGAAAGAGGATTTCTATTGAAATGCAATGTTTCTGTGTTACATCATGTCAAATCAAAACCACTTGAGTATTTCTTCCCAAAGTAAAACTAAGTCTATATGTGATATGGAGCAAAAAAAAAAAAAAAATACAATCATTTAAAAAAAAAAAAAAGCTATCTTTTTTTCAAAACACTTCTTCTTCAAAAGGAAATTTCAGATGAACATTTTCCCCAGTTAGCAAAGGTCATTGATGATCAGGATGGATATATGTGAATCATCTGAACAATATGCAGCTGTTATAAGAAAATACAATGAAAGGTTCACTGACTTTGAGAATCATGACATCACCAAGGCATCTAAAGAACTACAGATGGAATTGATTGAACTCTCAGCAGATGACATTTTATTAACAAAATCATTGTTTGACGCTAAGAAAGATCTGATTGAAATATGGAAAAATGTAGTAGAATACCCATGCCTTTGGCTACATGCCTGAAAAATGCTTTCTTGCTTTTCAACCACTTATTGCTGGGAATCTACATTCTCCTACCTAACCCAAATCAAGATGCCCTTAAGGCCACAAATGGCAAATCCTAGAGGATCAGCTGAAACTGTAGACCTCCATGTTGCAACCAAAATATTCAAATGTTTTCCAACAAAAAGCAAACACAACAAAGTCATTAAAAGGTTAGGTAACTTTAAAAGTCATAAATAGGTTTCATTTTTTGAAATTATTAAGTAGATAATGGTTAGATTTTTACAGAATAACGTACATTTTTATGTATATCTAATTGACATTTCTTGAATGTGGCCTTATTTGATTACAGCTAAATTAATGCAGCCTTCCACCATGAAAAGTTTCTCCACCCCTGCTCTAGATGCTCATGGAACTCAGCCATCATATTGTGAGGAAGACCAGACCACATGGAAAATCCACATGCAGGTGATCTGCCCACAGTCCTAGCTGGGGTCCCAGCCAACATCAACCACCAGACAGGTGAGGAAGGCTTAGAGATAACACGAGCTCCAGCCATCAAGCCACACCACTAATGCCAAGTGAAGTGGAGATGAACTCTCCCACTGAGCCCAAATTACAGATTAGTGAACAAAATAAATGCTTTCATTGACTTAAGCCATAAAGTTTAAGATAATTTGCTACATAGCAACAGATAACTCAGCAACAGATAGATAACATTACCCCCAATAAGACCATATGCGAAATGACTGTCCTCCCCATTTCCTCTTGACTTCATTTATTCTACTCGTCTTTTTATTCACACCACTTTATTCATACTGTCATCTTCATTGCTGTTCCTTAAACAAAGCAGGTACATTTCCACCTTAGAGCCTTTGTGCTAGCTGTTGATTCTGCCTGGAATGACCTTGCCTCACATATCTACATAGCCCTTCAAGGGCAAGCCCTTCGCTTGTCTCTTTCAAGTCTTTGCTCAAATATCAACGCATCATTGGCATGCCCTGGCCACCTTTTCGATATTGAAACTTGCCCAAACCTCCCCCCAGCATGCTAGGTACCCTTAGCCTGCTATACTTCCATTTTTATTCCATAGCACTTGCACCTTCTAACACACTAAATTATTTATTACATTACTACTTCCTCATCCTGCTACTAGTTTGTAAACTTCACGAGGGCAGGGATTTTTTTTCCTTCATCCTTCACCGGTATATCCCAAGCTCACAGAAGATTTCTTAACACATAGTAAGTGCTCAGTAAATAGTTATTGAAGGAATAAATAATACATATTACTTATTACATCCACCATTACAAGTTTCTCTCCAAGCCCCTGTACAGTTCTAAGGGTCAAAACCATGCTATTACCAAAGGACCTTGGGAATAAAATGAGACCAAACATTCTGACATTGCTTTTTAGTTTTCCCTGAGGAAAGTGATTAAGAAATCAAGACCAGGAGCCAGCCTGGGATTTTCTTTTCCTAACAGAAGGAATTCTGATACAATTTCTGTTTTTCTGATAGATGAAAAAATTATGCTTTTACTCATAGATATATAATGAGTCCCCTGCTATTTCTCAAAAAGGAGACTAACTCAGGTGGACACAGAATATGTTTTATTTTCCTTAATCAAGTGTCCTATGAAAATGACATCAGATCATTTGTCCTGGATTTGTTTCTGAGGAATTTCTGGATTACTACAATGCATAAGATGTAACTCAACAGCATAAAACATAAACATACACTTTAATGAATATATATAAAGTGAACAGCTATGGAAATACAACTCTGATAAAAGAATAAAACATTATCAGAATGCATGTTTCTCTTCCTAGTCCCAACCAACTTCCTCTGCAAAAGGATTACAGACTGGGGTCCCCAGAACACAGTCTCTGAAACAGAGATTAGCACGTGGGGGACGTTTATAAGGGAGGGCCCTTGAAATAACACCTGTGGAAGGGAAGGGAAGAAAGCAGAAGTAGGGAGGGAGAGAAGTTGAGCTGTGGTGCCGTCCAAATGAAGGCCTCAGCCAACCCCACAGGCAACTCTGGAATGGCCTGCAGAGTTGTCCTAAATTGTGGTGCTGGGCCTATTTGACTCAGTCATTCAATGCATCTGCCATGGAAGGATGTGAATTTCCCTCCAGGTGAGGATATCCCCCGTGAGGGCTGACTTCTGAAGGTCACCTCCTGGCAGCACTCACAGCAACTGGAAGAACAAGTTCTTCACTCCTGAAGGGGGATGTAGCCAACACATCACATCCTCCACTACATTGCCATCTGGTTTCCATGGTAACCACATCTGTAGGTTTGTTTCTAGTTTTACCACATAAGAGATAACAGCATCACTTATTTTTGCCTGTTTTTGAAGCTTAGATAAATGAAATCTTACTGTATGCATATTTCTGTGTTTTTCTCTTTCTCTCAAAAATATATTTTTTAAGATTCATCCATGTAGCTCATTATTAATTCAGCTTAATTTATCCATTTTCATTGCTGTACCCCTTCTTTTAATGTACCACAGCATATTCACTCATTTCACTTTTTTTTTACTTTTTTATATTTTATTTAAAAATTTTTTTCCTTTAACTTTTATATCCACTTAATTTTTAATGACCATTTACATATTGAATTATAAAGTAATTTCAAAATCAATAAATTAGACAAAATTATATTTTACAAAATACTTATATCTTATAACTTTTTTTTATTTCAGCTTATTATGGGGGTACAAAAGTTCAGGTTGTATATATTGCCCATGTCCCGCCCATCCCCTGGAGTCAGAGCTTCAAGTGTTCCATTCCCCAGACAGTGCGCATTGCACTCATCATGTAGTTATACCCCCATCCCCTGCCCCCACCCCCTCATCCCCCCAAGTCAGAACATTCAAGCAGGACCATTCCCCAGATGGTGCACAATGCACTCATCATGTAGGTATACACCCATCCCCTCCCTCCACCCCCCATCTCAGTCCGATACCCAATTGGTGTTATTCCCAAATGTGCACTTAGGTGATGATCAGGGAAACCAATTTGTTGGTGAGTACATGTGGTGCTTGTTTTTCCATTCTTGGGATACTTCACTTAATAGAATGGGTTCCAACTTTCTCCAGGAGAACAAAAAGGATTCTATATCACTGTTATTTCTTATAGCTGAGTAATACTCCATGGTATACATATACCACACTTTACTAATCCACTCATGAATTGATGGGCATTTGGGCAACCAAGTGGGCTTCATCCCAGAGATGCAGGGATGGTTTAACATATGCAAATCTATAAATGTAATTCACCACATAAATAGAAGCAAAAATAAAGACCATATGATCCTCTCAATAGATGCAGAAAAAGCATTTGACAAAATTCAACGCCATTTTATGATAAGAACACTTAACAAAATAGGCATAGATGGGACCTACCTAAAAATGATACAAGTCATATATGACAAACCCACAGCCAACATCATACTGAATGGGGAAAAATTGAAAGCACTCCCACTTAGAACTGGAACCAGACAAGGCTGCCCACTGTCCCCATTACTTTTCAACATAGTATTGGAAGTCCTTGCAAGAGCTATCAGGCAAGAGAGCAGAATCAAGGGAGTCAAAATAGGGAAAGAAGAGATCAAACTCTCACTCTTTGCTGATGATATGATGTTATATCTGGAAAACCCCAAGGATTCAACGAAGAGACTCCTGGAATTGATCAATGAAATCATTAAAGTCTCAGGTTACAAAATCAATACACACAGATCAGAGTCATTCATATACGCCAATAACAGTCAAACAGAGAACCAAATTAAGGACTCAATATCCTTCAAAATAGCAACAAAGAAAATAGAATACCTAGAAATATATTTAACTAAAGAGGTAAAGGACCTCTATAGGGAGAACTACGAAACACTGAGGAAAGAAATTGCAGAGCATGTAAATAGGTGGAAAACCATACCATGCTCGTGGATCAGAAGAATCAATATTGTTAAAATGTCTATACTACCCAAAGTGATCTACAGATTCAATGCAATCCCTATTAAATTACCAACATCATTTTTCACAGGTATAGAAAAAATAATTTTACACTTTGTATGGGCTCAGAGAAGACCCCGTGTAGCAAAAGCAATTTTAAGCAATAAAAACAAAATGGGAGGTATTAATTTGCCAGACTTCAAACTATACTACAAGGCTACGGTTCTTAAAACTGCTTGATATTGGCACAAGTGCAGGGACACAGACCAGTGGAACAGAACAGAAAATCCAAATATAAAACCATCCTCATATAGCCATCTAATCTTTGACAAAGCAGACAAAAACATACTCTGGGGACAAGAATCCTTATTCAATAAATGGTGCTGGGAAAATTGGATGTCGAAGACTGAAACAGGACCCACAGCTTTCACCTCTCACAAAAATCAAATCACGGTGGATAACAGACTTAAACCTTAGGTGTGTAACTATTAGAATTCTAGAAGAGAATGTAGGAAAGACTTTTACAGTCATTTCACTCTTAATGGATGTGAGGGTTGTTCACAATTTGGGAATTTCAAAAAATGCTGCTGAGAACAGCATTCATGAATGTGTATATATCTGGGTGATCATGCACATGAGTTTCTGGTGTATATGATTAAGAGTAAAATTGCTCATTCACAGTATTTAAATTTTTAATTTTACTAGAAAACACCAAAATGTTTTCTGATCTTTGCTCCCAACAGCCATGTTTGAGAGTCCCCATTTCTCTACATCTGTATTTCCAGGGACAGGCTTGGTAATGCTGCAGTAACAACCCCCTAATTTCAGTGTCTTACAACAACAAGGGCTTCCTTGTCAGTCATATTTCCTGTCCATCATGGTCAGCCATTGAATGACCACTGCAGGCTCCAGACCAGACTGATGGAGCAGGCTCTATCCGTAACATTGCTAGTCTCTTAGACTGTTTTACTTTTCCAGATACATATTCATATTATGTACAAATAGAAGCAAAAATAAAGATGTTACTTCTTTCTTTCCAATTCTTCTGCTTCTAAATGCTTATTCTAACTTATTTGTATTGGTGTTTTATATATTTTGAGGCTATATTATTAGATGAATACAAATATATAATTTTTATTTATTTTTTATTATTAGCAATTGATGCTAGGTCAGACAACTGATCAACAGACTACTAGCTAAGTGTGGACACATGAGCAGGCTCAGCCAAAACTTTTATCAAATAATAATGACCTCAAAACTTAGTGTTTTAAAGCAACAGCCATTTATTTAGGTCATTATTTTGTGGGTCAGCAATTTGGGTTGAGTTCAGCTGGGTGGTTCTTCTGTCCTTAACCAGGCTTGCTTCTATTAGCTGCCTAAGATAAGAGATGACCTAAAGAAAGAACAATTTTATTTGAAGAAGTTAGAAAGAATATAAAGGGGCAAGAAATATTTCTCTCATCTCCAATCCTTTCAGTCAGAAAAGACCAAAGCCCAGAAAAATGAAGTATCTTATGTGAAGTCACCAGGAAAGTCAGGGAGAGAAACCAATGCTGAATTCAGATGCCCCAGTCTTGCTATTTCCCATAAGAACATAATCCCAACATTGAATCTCCAGCTGTACTTAAAAATATACCTTAGAAATTATTCAAAAGTTAAAGGAATAACCTCCCATGAGGCCAAAATAGGGCAGAAATTAAACAAAGGAGAAAACCTGAAGAGTACCTAGTCAGCATTATGTCCACTCAGCAGAGCTCAGGAAAAACCCCTGTACGTATTTATATACTTTGATACATAGCTGGGAACCATGTTCTGAGTCTAGCAATCCTATACTCTTCAACTTCCTAGGATCAATGAAATCCACTATATTTTTTAAAGTGAAAAGCAGACACTTCACATAATGATTAAAAACTTTAAACTTTGCAGAGTGAACCAAGCAGATGCCACATCAGTTCAAAACACATTTTAATCCTAATTGTAGGCTGCCAATTGATTCATTGTGTGACACTTGATATCACTTGACCTTTCTGGATCTTTATTCTTTGATCAGAAAAATTAATATCCCCCAAAGCAGTGCAAGGTGATAATTAATAAGATAACAGATCCAAGACAGAATTTAAAAACACATGAACCTATTTCCTCTTGACTGATGGGGGCAGATGACCTGATGTCTGAAGTAAGTGCAGAACAGAAATAAATGAGAAGCCTACAAAGCAAAGAGTCTTTCTAGAGCAAGAGATGTAGAAGGAAAGCAAGTGTCAGGATGGTTGGGGTATATTTCTAACAGTCTTTGAAATAGCAGAGTTTAAAAATCAGCACTAAAAGGAGATGTGCCCAGTCGTGTGCTGGATGGGGGACTCTGAGGAAGAGGCTCATGGCCTTATAAAGAGATTAATGGGAAAATGGTATGAATATGGTGGGAAAAGGGCAAAAGGAGAAGGGTGAATGAGAGCTGAGCTGGGTTTTCACACAGATAATGAATATGGTACATAATAGGTACCTAATAAGTATTTTTAAATAAATGAAATATAGACATTTCCCACAGAAGTATCATCAAGGGCAACAGCATGAGTGGAAGGAATATGGCATTTCCAGGAAATTGTATTGCTCAAGTGAAAAGTTGGAGAGACAGAACAACAGCCATAATCAGCGAGGCTAGAGATGGATGCAGAGACCAGATCTCTGAGGCATTGAGTGACACACAAATGCTTTTGAGTATGTTCTGTTGGATTTGGGAAGCTAGGGAAATTTGAAAACAGAATCCAAAAGAACATTCCAAGCAGAGAAAGTATGATGGACGTGGTGTGTGCCACTCAGAGCCTGCTTCAAGGAAGGACTTGCCCCATCTGCTATGAGTGCTATTGGCAGAAAGCCTTCAGCTGGACCTCTCTGAAGTCTGCCACAACTCAGAGCTGCCGCATCCATGGGCATGCTCTTCTGTGCAGCCCACATCCAATGCCTGATGGAAGCAGGGAGTTCAGGCCCAGCTATGTCAGCCCACCCTGGGCAACTCTGACGAGCCCTTTTAGCTCCAGGGCCCCCCGTGGGGTTAGCTGAGGCTGTCATCAGGAATGACCTACACTGCCATTCAACTTCTCTTTCCATCCATTCCTGCTTCTACCCAGGCCAGAACCACAGGGCAGGGGTGGAAAGTAGAATGAATCTGAGTCAGAGGTCAAAGGTGTCCTCCCACCCCTGTGGCTCTGACCTTCAGAATTCTCTGGAACAAATGGAGTACAGTAAAAGGAGCCCTGCTCTCAAGATCAAAAGGAGTTCAAGGCCAGTTTCTGTTACGGGTCGGAGTCAAACCACATCAATTCTCTAAGATAGTTTCCTCATCCCCCAGAACATTCAAGATTTGGTGGTGGAAGTGGACAAACATATGAGATAAAATGAGAAAGTGCTTTATAAACTGTATATACAAGAGTGGGTATGAATATTAAAACAATAGATCATTGTTTCTGCCCCTTGACTATATTGTCTCTGTACCTCAGGATTTATGGAATAAGGTTTTTGCTGGGAGTAAGGAGAGCTCCATGGAATGGTTATACTGCCACCTAGTAAACGTAGGGAGAACAGCAGTTGGACCTCACAGATGTTCCCAGGATGGGAATAACCAACACCAACAACCAATTTTAACAGTCCTCTTATTATTGAATTTTTGCCTTGGAGTTCCCAACTCCTGGACATAGGAAGGGAAAGGTGGGTGTAAGAAGTGGAAAATAGATCACACCCCAAATCAAATACCATCCTCAGGATAGTTGAGTTTGGCCCCTTTATACCCAGCCAGCTGAGCATATACCTAAGAGAGAAATGCATACACACACCTGTACAATGAGCAGCTCTGCCAAGTAAGATGGAGCATCTTCCATTTTATTCCCATGAAAAATAAGTTACATGTAGTGTGCTAAGGAAGAAAAAAAAGACAGTATATCCAAGCATTAGGAAAAAACTTGGATTATACCAAAACGGATACCTTTGGGAGAAAAGATTATAGGTGGTCCTTATTTTTTTTCATGTGCATTTCTGTGTCTTACAGATTTGCTACCATGAACACATAGTCATCCTTTTGTTTTAATATAAAAAATTTTTTGAAAAATAGAATAAAAAATTTAATGTTGGGGGAGAGGAGATGGGTGTACACATACATAATGAGTGCAATGCACAGTGTCTAGGGGATGGACACGTTTGAAGCTCTGATTCGGGGGGGCTGGGGGGCAAGAGCAATATACATAACCTAAACTTTTGTACCCCTACAATAGGCTGAAATAATAATAATAAAAAAATTTTTTAAGTGTAACAATAATTATCAATAATTAAATACTATGTGCAAGGTACTGACAGTACTTTATATATATTATCCTGTAAGGGCCTGATAATATTTTTATATTATGTGTTGTTATTCCATTTTTATAAAAAGATGTTAAAGTTTAGAGATGTTAATATCATATTCAAAGTTTAAAGCTAGTAACTGGTAACTTATGGCTAGGATTCAAACTTAATTTATTTAACTTTATTACACACCATCTTAAATCAAATGTTGCTTCATCCCAGCTGAAAAGGGAAATGAAGGGGGAGAAAAGTACAATAATTTCTTTGAATCAGTCCAGCTATCATTAATATTTGTATCAAATCAAATCTTAGAATAAAAATTGTTTATATTTCAAAATCTAAAACTAAACATATGTATAAGAGAAGTAGCTAAAATGAGTATGAGATAAGGGAGAAAGGGGTAGAATCAAGCACAGAACTAAAAATTAAAAATAAGAGTGATTACTCTGGGACAGTCATATACATGCTAAAGCAATTTTAGGCTGAATGCAAAAAAATGTATAGTTTTTCTTTCCAGAATTGTAGGAATGAGAAAAAGATTTGTTTTTTGTTTTGGATGACAAGTCTTCCACGTGCTTCCTGATAACTGAACAATAATATCATTTCTACATCTATTCCCTTAAAATAAAACATTATATATCATTTCATTCTTTCAGAATTCCTACTTTTTAGGTTATAATTTATTTGTCTTAATTTATCTAATTACAAATTAGAATGTTTTATAATGAGTAGCATATACTCATTACAGAAAACATAGTAACAAAAAAAATGTAAAAAGAAACAAATTATCCATAATCCTACCTCATGGGTATGAAAATCATTAATATTCTGGTTTATTTCCTTCCAGTATATTTCTATATGTTTGGTTTTTTTTTTTTTTTTTTGACAGAGTCTCACTCTGTTGCCCAGGCTAGAGTGAGTGCCGTGGCGTCAGCCTAGCTCACAGCAACCTCAAACTCCTGAACTCAAGCGATCCTTCTGTCTCAGCCTCCCGAGTAGCTGGGACTACAGGCATGCGCCACCATGCCCGGCTAATTTTTTCTATATATATTTTTAGCTGTCCATATAATTTCTTTCTATTTTTAGTAGAGATGGGGTCTCGCTCTTGCTCAGGCTGGTCTCGAACTCCTGAGCTCAAACGATCCGCCCACCTCGGCCTCCCAGAGTGCTAGGATTACAGGTGTGAGCCACCGCGCCCGGCCTATATGTTTGGTTTTTATATGTGTAATATATACATATATTACGTAAAATACATATCTATTACACATTTAAAAAATTTTAATGTTTCTTTGAACATTTTGTATAAAGCTGGTTCCATCCTACCTGCTGTGTCATTGGACTGTGTGGTAGAACACACAGATCACAGAAATCACAGTTATGGAACCAGGATCTTGTCAGAGTGTTCTCTCTTTCTCTCTCTCTCTCCCCTTCACTCCATGAGCATGTGTGCACTAAGTAAAGGCCATGTGCACAGAGAGAAGATAGTTATCTACAAGCCAGGAAAAGAGCCCTCAGCACTTTGATCTTGAACTTCTAGCCTCCAGAACTGGGAGGAATAAATTTCTGTTTAGCCACTCAGTCTGTGGTATTTTGTTATGGCAGCTCCAGCTGACTAATATATGATCTCACAGAAGTCCCAAGCCAGGCATCTTCAATACCCTGCAGCTCCCTCCACATGGTTCCCAATTCTACCTGGAAGTGGGCCCAAGGTCACAGGCCTAGAGAATCAAGCCACGAGGCAGAGGAAGACCTTGCAAAAAACATAATTGTTCTCAATATCTATATCACAAAATGTTTCTTCCATGGTGACTCTAAACCTTTCGCTGCATCTTTGCATTGACAATGTCAGCCTCAATTGTTTAATCCCCATGTTTTGAAGGACAGAATTCATTATAATTGATGCCAAAGAATTGGTCCCATGGAAGTCACTGTTGTCTCTTCATCAACTGCTATGTCATAAAGTATAGCACAGAGTACGAGGAGCAGGAATCACGCAGTCTCACACCAAAGGATTTAACAAAGGATATCTTTATTTATGTACCTACATTAGGTAGAAAGGATGAAGTTCACATTAGATGTCCCTTTTTCTGTCCCTCTCTTTGACTAATACTTCCCCTACTCTCCGCTGGAAAAAACAAACCAAGTTTCAATTCATTTCTGAATTAGGTTTTGCTCACTGCTTACATTGATCTTTCTTTTGCTATGTAGCACCACAAAATTTTAAAGTAATGTCACAGGTCAAGTTCAAGTTTCCTTTTCATTCAGTTCTAATTAATTTAAATAAGTTTTAGGAAAGTTTTGGTTAGCTTTTGTAACTATTAGAATTCAGTCCTCAAGTCACAAATAATCCGGGCCCAAGCCCTTGCTGGCAGAAAGACAATTCAGGGGGTTAGGAATCTGATGTCTAAGGTTGTGGAGTGGGCTCTATCACTTAGGTGCTGTGTGGCCCTGCCTCAGTAAGTACAATCTCGGTTTCATCAGCTATTATAAGGGGAGCCACAGTAACAAGGCTCTGTCTAACTCTGTAGGGATGTTGGGTCACACTGAGCCTCACATTCTTCCCTGGTTTCAAAGCGGTTGGCATTGCCCCCACAGCTGCCGTACCAGAACTGTTGGCAAGCCCGCTCTTCCCTGTTGTAGTACCACTTCAGGGTGTAGTCCTGGCACTCGCCTTCCATTGGATCCATGGAACAAGGACCTGCAACAAAATAAACACAGAGCTGGAGGTCCTGCTTGAGCATGACAGGAAAAGAACACGACGGTTTGGAGTCACAGACCTGGGATTGAATCCCAGCCTCACCACCAACTGGCTGTGTGACTTTGGGCAAGTAATTTAACCTCTATGAGCCTCAATCTCCTCAATTATAAAAGCAATATTTAAAAAAAAATAAGCTACATCACAAATGTGTTGTATGATGTCACATAGCATATGTGAAAGGCAAAATATAGTTATAGCTATTATTTTGCAAAGTACCTGGCATATAGCAGATATGCCCAGACAATGTATAAGTGAGTGAATGAATGAACGAATGAAGCTTTCTGATACTGCACACTCCTCACTTGTTTATTATGCTTCTTTCCCTCTTTTTTCAAACTATCTCAATCTTTTTCCTAATCTCAAGCCTGTCCAGCCTTCCAATGACCTAAGCAAATCCAGCTTATTTATTATATTAATATATAATATCCTGACTCTTGCCCAAGAAGTAAAGACATCTATTAAAACAAAACACATGATGTCCCTGAGAAACAAAAACAGCATTGGGAATCAACAAGTTACAACAAAGTAAGACATGGGATTCCCTGAATTTTAAATTAGGCATTGATTTTCCCAGGTATCTAACCCCTACCCTCTAGGTAGAGCAGATTTCCTTGGGCACATTTTGTATAACATAGAAATATTCTTGTCCCAGGTCAGCCCTGAAACACAGAATGCTGGCATCCTCCAAACAGTTCTTCCTGGGCCTTCCAAGTACCCACAAATAAAAAAGATATTGTCTTCAGAAAGCAAGAGTTAAAATTCATGGTCTGTTCCTGGGAAGCTACCTACTAACCTCCCAATAGTACAACCAGTTTTTTAGAAGTGGCCTGATGTGCTGGACCCATGGAGATGAGGTACACTCTTCGTGGGGTAGGGAACTGATCATGGAAATTGTCCTGTGCCTTGAGCAGGCACATTTGAATTTGCCCATTGTGTGACCCCTACTCTGGAGGTGGAAGATAACCAGCAGTGTGGGCCCAGGAGAAGAAAGAGCAAACACTTCTTCAAACTTGTCAGAATCAATGGAAAAACATTCCGGTGGTGAACTTCAGGCTGTACTCTCTAGATCCAACATGCAGACTCAGGGCTTAGCAATCGGCTGGCACCAACCTTTGTCATTACCAATTAATTCATAACTGACAAACCAAGAACTTGTTTAAACCTCTCGATCACCTTTCCTAGTGACACTTTGTGGTCTCTGGAACCTCTACCCTTGCTTTGGGTCTGGGAGACAATCAAACAGGGGCTGTTTTTCCTAGATTCAACTTCTAGAACGGCACTGTCTACATTGATGGAATTGTTGGAAATGATGGGAAAAATCTGTGCTGTCCAATACAGTAGCCACCAGCCCATGTGGCTGCTGAGCATTTGAAATATGGCTAGTGCAATCAAGGAACTGAAATTTTAATTTTATTTAATTTCAAATTATTTGCATCTAAATGTAAATATCCAATGTGGCTAGTGGTCACCACATTAGTACGGCTCTATGTGAGTGAGTCCTTAATGGTTTAAACTAGTTATCTCTAAGTTATTCTTTGAAGCTTAACACTCAGTACACTTCATAGTCTTAATTTTTCTTTTACCAGTGTGACATAGCATTGAGGGCCATTAAGTTTTTACCCAAGCAATTATTGCCAGCCCTCAATTTTATATTTGGCATTATTTTTACCATGAATATTAACCTTTGCCTTCTTGGAAGAATCATGCAGCGGCAGGCATAATTTTACTCAAACAAGTTCATGGAATCCAGAAATGAAGAAAGGAAAAGGTGGAAGAAAAGAAAAGAGTTAGACAGGCATGAAGAGTAGCTACAATAAAGTTAGAATTTTGTCTAGGCTTGTTCTATCTCCTACTATATGTGTCTTATAATATAGCCCTACTTAAAGTAGAGAGGAAAACCAAAATATAGTTCTGTGTTCTTTAAAGATGACACTGAAATTGAAAATATACCAAGATCAGCCTGGCTTCTGAGAAGAGAGATAACGCTCATTTAATTCTTCACTAGTAAGTACAACAGAAGGTGGCAGGTGCTATGGTAGAATTTGGGTTAAGATATGGGAGCACAAAGGAGGCCATGAAAATTTCATACTACTTGGGGCCACAGAAGAGACCCTAAAGAGAGGTAAAACTTGAGCTGAGTAGCAAACAATGAGTAGCCATAGTCCAAGTGGACACTGTGGAGGGTGACAGTCAGGGATATATGGAGACTTGGAATAAATGGCAGGGCATAAGGGGCAAGTGCAAATAGCACAAAAGGTTATGTAGGGCAGTGGCAGCCAGTAAGGCCCCAGAGGACCAAAGCAGGCCTCTAATTATGGAGGCCTGTGTGCCTTGCACAGGCGCCAGAACATTATCTTACAAACAATAGAACCATAGAAGAGAAATGATATGACCATATTTGCATTTTAGAAAAATCAATTTGATATTCAGAATGGAATTGGAAGGAGGACAAATTGGAAGAAATGAGACCAGTTAGAGAGCAAGAGATAAGGGGAAAGAGGACAACTATGGAGTAGAATAATGCTGGGTTTTGGCTTTCCATTTCTGAGCCAGTGGTGGTTCATTCCAATAAAGATAATTGGTAAAGGAGGGAAGAAGATTTGAGCAGGAAGGACAATGAGTTGGGTTTGTAAAACTGAGTTTGTCTGATAAGACTGCAGGCAAGTCCAATAGAACAACCTGGACAGTAGTTGATACACTGGTCCGCAGCACAGGAGAGAGTTCAAGGTGGAAGATACGGATTTGAGAGTCATCATACAGCGGGGATAGTTGATGTCATGGCAGAAAAGCTTGCCCAAGTAGTGTGCATAACGTTCAGAGGACCAAAGAAAAGGTCTTGGGGAACAGTGTGGCAGATTTATCATGAAATTAATGAAGCCTAGGCTTCAGGGCCCCTAATTTGCATAAGACTCTTCTAAATAAATATTCACTTTTTACTTAATTTTAATAATTTTGTAATATTTTTCTTGGAGAAGGCCCCCCAAATTGTATAAACTCTGTAAAACCTGAATCCTCCTGTGAGGATGCACTGGGGAAAGGAGCCCACAGTGATGGACTAGTCAGAAGTAGAACAAGATGAGAGTGGTCTCCAAGGGAAGAGAGGGTTTGAAGAGGAAGGCAGTGGTCACCTTGATGTTGTGGGAAAAGATGCCTTAGAGCAGTAGTTCTCACTTTTGGTTGTTCAGTGGAATCACTGGGTAAGTCCCGCAGCCAGAGATTCTGGTTGAATTGGGCTGGAGTGAATCTTTAAAGATTCCCAGGTGATTCTAATATAGCCAAGACTGAAAATCACTGCCTTAGTAAGATTACCTGAGGATCTTCTATACTGAAGACATAGTAATCACCAAGGTAAATTCTTCTATGATTAATTTTTAGCCTGAGGAGGTGAAACGTTACTGTCCTTGCTGGGAGTGGCTATTCCTATGTCTGTCTGGTTTTATTTCTTTTGCATATGTGGTTGTTTTAGAATCTAAAAGGTGGCATATATCATCAGTGTCTGAACAGCTAACTTGATTTGGATGCTGACTACGTGGCAAACACATGAATTAGTTTTATTCTCAAAACAACCCTATGAGGTAGGTACTCATATAATCCCCACCTTACAGAAAACTGAGCCACAGAGAGGCTAAATAATTCCCATGGCCACCTAGCTAGCAGCCTCAGATGGAGAATTACCTAGGCACATTCAAAACCTCTGACAAATTATTTCTCATTTAATCTCACCAGGACTAACCACACCACTCACTAGAAACTCTTTCAACTATCTTGGATCACTTTCAAAAACTTCACAGTCAAGTTTCTCATATCTCTTTCTAAGGTGTTTAGTGTTCTGCTTAATTTGTTGATCACCTATAAGAAGTAACTTGTCATTTGCATTACTACATGCTATAATCCAAAATTGATGCTACAGTAGTTTCAGGTGTATCCAAAATGTTCCTTAAACTTGGTCAGAATACACGCAGCCACTCAAAGATGAAAGAGCCTATGTACAAGTGGGTACATTTCAATGCCAGCAGTATGTTCACCACTTTTGCAATAAATCATTTACTCCTTTGCAAATGTAGTGCAGACACTTAAAGGGTGCACCTCCATAATATGCCCTGAAATAGCTTCCCTCCAGCTCCAGTTTGACAGGTGAAAAGTTTGCTTCTTAAACTATTTTTGTAGCAGCATACATGAATTTGTGGATTTGTAAGCAAGATGTATAAAAAGCCAAAATATGCATACTAACCCAATGCACATGCATTTTTTTTTTTAAAAAAAGATAAAGATGAAAAAAGTGAATCCAACTTAAGAAGCAGGAGTTTGGTTTTACCATAGGCAGTGCCTGAATTTCTTTCTTTTCTAGTTTCCTTTTGTCTTGCTGGTGTTTCTTGTTCATTTTTTTCAATGTCATATTGGTCATTTTCATAATTTTCAAGTGTTTCTTGCGGAGTTGTAGGTGTTGCCATACCTCTTCTCTTCTCTTCTAGAAAAATGTCTGTTGCTTCAAGTGCTTCCAAATCATCAGCAATGCCAGACATACCAAATTGGCGATTGGGTGGCCTGTATAGAAATAATCCATGTCAAACCACATAAACAAACCTCAAGAACTAAGAGGTTCAATTTTCAATTGATACTGCTGTGATTTATAATCTTTATGTTAGGGCATTTCCTGATGACTTCATTATTGCATTAACTATTTTCTTAGGTCTGCAGACATGTTTGGATAAACATCAGAATGATATGTTTAGCACTATCAATTTTACCTCTGGGACATGGAATTAGAGGATGGGGTGATATGGTACAATGAAAATCTTTCTTTTTTTTTATTTTGCTTTTACATACTCATGTATTCTTTGACCTTTTTATATTGATCCAGTATTACTTTCAACATTTAGAAAAAAACAAAGTGTACCAGAATTGTCAAATCCAGAAGCGCCCCAGCCATAGTTTGAGTCAAGTCAAGTACTGGCATTTCCTCTAACCTTTCTTTAGGGAGACGGTCTCCTGCCTGGGGGCAGAGCCGTGGGTCAGTCTCAGCCCTGTCCTTAGCCTACCTTTTGACAGGCATGCCTGATTGCAGCAGAGTGTCCCCACGGTTTGGGCCCCCACATTCTGCAGTAAGCTCTGGGGGTGGGTACTGGTTTGTTCCACCTAAAAGGAAAAGAAAATCAAATCAAGCCAAATATAAAATATATAAAACTTTAAAATAAAATAAACATAAAATTAAACAAAACAAAAACAAAATATCCATTAAGACATAAAATACTAAAGACATAAGATCAAATAAAGTATAAAATATAAAATAAGACAAAAAAATGAAATAAAATAAAAATATAACAATATAAAAATAAAAGTAAACAGAACGTTAAGAACAAAAAAATCCAGGAAGACATAAAATCAAAAAGATATAAAATATATTCAAATAAAGCATAAAATAAATATAAAAATATAAGCAAATAAAACAAAATAAAATGAAATAACAGAATAAAAACATAAAATGTATACTATCGAATAAACAATATAAAATAAAATCACAACATAAAAGAATATAACAAAACACAAAATACAACCTAACATAATAAAACATAAGAAAGTAAAATTAAGTTAACTCAGATTAGTAAAGTGATCCCTTCAGCCAGCCTGCTTCTCCTTCATAGAATCACTAAGTCATCAGCCATCTGTTACCATTCTCTCTACCACCCCTTGCAAAGATAAGGAATTTAAAGTTCAGAGAGATTCACTGACTTTTCTGGGATCATACAGCTAACTAGCGGAAGACCTAGGACTAGAACCAATTCATTGATCTTTGTACCTCTCAAACTGGAGAGACCTAAATGCTATGTCAGTACTTCCAAGCTGTCCATCAAACTCCCTTTCTTCTTTTAGTGATGATGGAGCAGATGTCCCTCTAGGCCCCCAACGGGATGGCACAACCACTTATAAACTGAGAAACTAATGTCTCCCAGCAAGGAGGGCAAGGAGGCCTCACATTACAACAAAGCACCCTGCGCATGAGTCATTTCGAATTATGCACTGAAGGACACATGAAGCCCGAGACAAACTGCTAGATAATACCCTCCCCAACCCAATTCTAAATCTCCATTGTCACGCTAGGGATATAGATTTGGTACTGGCTGCCCGTGAATTTAATTCAACCAGTTCTAAGAGAAAATCACCTCTATGATTGGAGGTGAAGATGCTAGGGCTGGGGGATGGGGACACATTCTGGCTAGGACACACTGGCATAGCCCTTGTCCATTAACATTTACTATTAGCTTCATCCATCCAACCTGAAGTGGGAGACCTTGGACTTTTGTCCTGTGTCCCTTACTTCCTGGTAAGCCCTGAAGATCTCTGACCCCACACTGACATGTCAACTCCTACTTTAAAATAAATGTCAGATACTCTTGTTACTTAAAGCGTGGTCCACAGACCAGCAGCATCAGCATCACTCTCCAGCTTGTAAGAAATACAGAATCTCAGGCCCCCAACCCAGACCTACTGAATTGGAATCCCCATTTTAGCAAGATCCCCAAGAGATTCGTGTGTACCTAAAAGTTTGAGAAGCACTGTCAAATACCATTGGAAAACAGTTGTAATAAATAGTAATAACAATGATTATGCCTTGTTTGTACACTACTGGTGCTTTCAAAGCTCCTCCAGGCATATATGGCTTCACAATTAGGGAAAAGACTGCAATTCCCATTTTGATAATGAGAAAATTGAGAAGTTATGTGTAGGTCTGAGGCTCCCAGCTCCCAGATGAGAGGTTCAGGACAAGAAACCAGCAGTAGGCCTAGCACAATGTCAGGGCAATGATAGCGCAGGATTTTCAGGAAATGGGGTGGTCTCTGGCATTCCCCAGGGATGCCAAGCTGCACACACTTCAGCAAGGGTGAAAGTGTAATGGGCACCTACCTGCCCAAATGCCAGGCTCTGTAAGTTCCTCTCCCCAGCCCACCCAGGGTACCTCAGTATTCGGGGACTGCTCACTTTTTAGGAGGTTCAGGAAAGCTCGCGTGAATCCCCGGGCGTAGACTACCTCCGGCTCCGAGACCCCTTCTAGGCGCAGCAGGTGCTGCTCGGACGGGGCACTGGCCACCTGGGCCAGCTCGGCCAGCTCACGGGCCCCCAAGCCGGGGCCCACGGCCAGCACAAACAGGGTGAGGCCCTTGCATTTGGCATCCAGAGACAGGGTCCTTAGCTTCTCCCTGTCCCAGCTGCTCGTCTCGCTGGCCACAATGGCAAAGAGAACCTGTGCCCTCCGCGGCAGAGGGGCTGCCAGGAGCACCTTTTCCAGCGTCCACTCCAGAGCGTGGCCCAGGGCGGGGGCTCCCTGCAGGGGGCGGCCCGCGGCCTCACGGACACGTCTCTGCATCTGCGTCCGTTGACCATAGGAGGTCAAGCGGAAGCCCTCAAGCACAGGTGAGCGACCCCCGCCCGGCCAGAAGCCCGGCGTCGTGTGTGTCACCAGAGCCACACGCGCCCCACCAGGCGACGCGCCTGGCTGTGCAGCCACCTCGAGGTCGTCTAGCACGGCGTCCACCAGACTCAAGGCTCCGCGGTACACGTCGGCGCCCACGCCCTGGGAGCTGTCCACCACAAACGCCAAGTCCACGTCCGCCGCCTGCGGCCAGGGCATGCCGCATGCCGGAGCTGGTCGGCACTCGTCTAGGGAGGAAACACGGGAAGGCTAAACTATGCAACCCTTTCTCTTCCATACAAAACCCAGGTCCAAACCCTCAATAAGGACAGCTGCTGCTGAGCGCTGTTGGCCAGCCATTGCGTTGACATGGCAAGCCGATGGGCACTGCACACGAGCCCATTTCTTAGAAGAAAGAATTGAGGCTGATCCCACATTTAATGTTTTGAACTACTAGGGTCGGCTTCCCAGTCTCTGGGTTCCCAGACATCAGCCCCCTTTCTCCCTACAAAAAAAGAATTATATTGTACTTAGTAGTGTCAGGACAGTAGATAAATCAACAGTAGTGAACGATGCCTAGGAAACCACATAAAAACATTGATTGCTAGAGGTGGGAATGATCTTAACCACCATATGAAACTGACATTTTTTAGGATTAAAAAATCAAATATTGGCAGTTATTTTTAATTTTTTTAATTATTATGGGTATATAATAGTTGTATATCTTTATAGGGTACATGTGATGTTTTGATACAGGCATACAATGTGAATTAATCAAATCAGGGTAATTGGGGTATCCATCATGTCAGGTATTTATCATTTATTTGTTAGGAACATTCCAATTCCACTCTTTTAGTTATTTTAAAGTCTACCCTAACTTATTGTTGATAATAGTCTTTGATATTTGATAGCACTTTGTTCTGCTATCAAATATTGTTCAATCTATCTAACTATATTTTTGCACCATTAGCCATCACTACTTTATCCCCCTTCCCCAATACCCTTCCCAGACTCTGGTAACCATCATTCTACTCTTTGTCTTCATGAGATCAATTGTTTTAATGTTTAGCTCCCACATATGAGTAAGAACATGGCAGATTTGTCTTTCTATGCTTCGCTTATTTCACTTAACATAATGTTCTCCAGTTCTCTCCATGTTGTTGCAAATGACAGGATTTCACTCTTTTATGGCTATATAATATTCCATTGTGTATTTCACCACAATTTCTTTATCCATTCATCCATTGATGGACACTTAGGTTGATTCCAAATCTTGGCTGTTGTGAATAGTGCTGCAATAAACAGGGGAGTGGAGATCTCTTTTTGATATACTGATTCCGTTTCTTTTTGATATATACCTAGCAGTGAGATTGCTGGGTCATATGGTAGTTCTATTTTTAGTTTTCTGAGGAACCTCCGTACTGTTCTCTATAGTGCTTGTACTAATTTACATTCCCAGCAATAGTGTATAAGGGTTCTCCTTTCTCTACTTCTCCACCAGCATTCATTATTTCCCTTTTTGATAAAAGCCATTTTAACTGGGGTGAGATGATATTTCACTGTAGTTTTGATCTGTATTTCTCTCATGACTAATGATGTCGGGCATTTTTTCATATGCCTGTTGATGATTTGCATGTCTTCTTTTGAGAAATGTCTATTCAGATCTTTTGTCCATTTTTAATTGGATTATTTTATTTTTTTCCTATTGAGTTGCTGGAGCTCCTTATATATTGTAGTTATTAATCCCTTGTCAGATGAGAACTTTGTAAATATTTTCTCCCAATTTGTGGGTTGTCTCTTCCCTTTGCTTATTGTTTCCTTTGCTGTGCAGAAGCTTTTTAGTTTGATGTGATCCCATTTGTCCAATTTTGCTTCAGTTTGGAAGACGACAGGGAGGGCAGGGACTGTGGGGCAGCAGCAGACATTCGCCCCATTAAAAGGGGTCAGGTACAACTCAGCTCTGCTGACTGCGGCCCCACAGGAATGCAGTGTCCGTGACTCCCAAGACAAGTCTGACTTCCTAAGAAAAACCAGGAATCCGGACTTGGGAGATTTCCAGATTTTAGAGCCCTGCACATGCCAAGTAAATACACAGCTGCAGAGCAGATCTGGCCTGTGACCACCAGTCAGTTCATCCTGATCCAGGCTTACCATAGCAGACAGTGCAGCGAGCCATGCGGTCCACATCCTGCTGGTGCTCCGTCTCCCAGGTGAACAAGCGAAATCTGCCATCCATCTAATTCAAACACATACACACACGTTTATGATTAGCTGGATTTGATTTCAGGCTACGTTTTTCATGTTTTTTCAATTCAGATAAGAAAAACAGTAATATGAGATCTTAAAAGAATACATAATTATGTAAACATTTGTACAAATAGTTCGGCATTATATAATACAGTTATTTATAGTCATTTAGTTCTCTAATTCTAACCTGGGCATTGGGCTGTCATTGGTGTGGGATCATGAAGTGTGGGTCTTCAGACTCCCAACATGTGTAAAACTCAGCCAGTGTCGTGTTGTTTTGGAATGGGGGTAAGGATAGGAGGGGTCAAGCATTTATAAATTCCATAAATCCTTAAGAATTGTTCACAGGATCCAGGATGCAGTGTGGTGGAAGCTATTAACATGAAGGGCAGACTCTTCAAGGGGACAGTCATTAGGTCATACACCATTAGAATGGAAAGAAGTAGACATCATGAGGGAGGCCCTTCTAGAATATTCCTGGTATGCAGAACTGGACATGGTACAACCAGAAGGTAACAGTGAGGAGGAATCAGGAAAGGCTTTGTAGAGCTGGCAAATCTGTTTATCTCCTTCACTCAGCCTTTCCAATTATGATTCATTTAATCACTGATAATGAGGCTTAAAAGCAAAATGTTAAGAATAATAATAAATCCAACAAGGTCCATGGGACAACTAGTTGGATGATCAACAAACCCATTCCCTCTCCTTCCTAGGGCAGCAGCTGGACTATATTTCCAGCCTCCCTTGCAGTTTAGGTGATGCCAAGTGACTGGGGTCTAGCCAATGGGATGTACGTAGAAGTGATGTATACAATTTCCAGTGCATGCAGTATACTCCATTGCTCCCTCTTATCTGCCAGACAGATGTAGAGGATCCAGGAAAAGGTTTTGAGGTCCTGGGGTAATGGGGACACTGACAGAAGGAGCCCACGTCCTGAAATAGCTGCATGCAGCAAAGCAAAACATGCCTCCCCGCCACACACATACACACATATACACAAGGGCCCACATTCCCTTGTGACAGATAGCAGAAATAACCCTTTAATATGTCAGGCCGCTGAGACTTGGGGAGGAATGGTTTCACAGTTAACCTGCCTTCACTGATACAGACCATTTGCAGCACTGCTACCTTATGGTGAAACCAGAAATGCTTTCAGACTATTTCTCTCAGGATTGAGGTGAGTTTTGCAAAGAGGTGGATGTCTAAGCTCAGTCATGTCTATCCTTTTATTTACTCTCTGTCAAAGCATGCAGGACAGGGCCACACTGAGGGTCAGCTTCTCCTTCATCTGTGTGGCCAGGAACAATTAGGTTCTGCATCTTCCTCTAGATAGCAAGGTGCTGAGGATATGAAGATGTCTTGTTAGCCCCCAGGATATGAACATGTCATGCTCGTCAAGGGTTACTTTGAAAAAGAATTTTCTGTAACATATACTCATTACAGAGCTCTTCACTCTTTATGTTTGGGACTGTAGCATATCATCATAAACACTGTCTTTCAGAGTCAGCTACTGAGGAAAGAACTATGAAGAGCTGAATGTTTGTTTATGCTAATGTAACACACACACAAAAGAAACATGGGAACATTCCTAAGAGAAAGACAAAAAAATTCCTGAGAAGAAAAGCAAAAAGCATCCTCTCTTGTTCCTCTTATGGCAAAAGCAACCCCAAATTGTGCTTTTTCCTGACTTAGAAATTCAAATCAACCAGACTGATTAAACAGCTACTACTGGAAAATCTCAACAAGCCATGTAGAGACACAAAGATGACAAGGACACATCTTCAAAGAGCTTAAACCATATGTGGAAAGATAGATAAATGATTTTCAAATAAGAAAGAGCTCCAATAATATGTTTTAGGAATACAGGAAGACAAGATCCATTTCAAGGGAAAGGGACAGAGAGGACCTGATAAAGATAATGGCATTTGGCATTTTTGAGAGCATGAGTAAGACACTTCACTGGCAAAGAATCAGGGAAATGCAATCCAGTGCAAAGGAACAGTATGTACAAAGGCCCAGAGGTGGACAGCGCTTATCTCTGGAATTTTGCTCAAAGTCCCCACTCCCCAAAGATTAGAGAACACCCCCACCTCCAACGTGCAGCTGCACAGCATGTCTGAAACCCTGGAACTCCGTGCCACACGGAGGAGGCTGGCATGAAGAGTGAGTGCAGAGTTCCAACATTCAACATTCAGATCTACCTCACATGATCTTCAGATCTGAGTATTAACCAAACCAAATGGGCCTAATTAATCACCAAGAGCTGAGAAAACAGTGTAGACAAGGATGTGACACATCATTAGCTTTACTGGAAATCACATGAGGCAATTTGGAAAGCTTCTGAAACCCAGATCCATGGCAATGTGTCAGGAGATATGAGGAGGCTGAGATAACCCTAGGAGCATCAATTTTACCCCAAGAGTTGTGGGGAATTGCTAAGTTAGCGTACGTTATTTTTAAACCACAGGAAACATGGGTGAAGTATATCATAAAGCATGGATTTTTAAAATAGTCTGAAAGACTTCAAACAAATTGAAACATTCCTCCAAGTCTGCACAAATTCATACTCCTCTGTCTTACAGGTGGTTCATGGGGAAAGTTCTGTGCAGCACTAAGAGATTAGGGTCAGGAACCTGGATCCTAGTCCTCGATCTGCCATAATTGGCTATGTGGCCTTAGATAAACCTCTGGCTTCAAATTCCTCAGCAACAGTTTTAGATAGGAGTCAATGCTGCTTAGTTCTCTTCCTACTCCAACACGGCCTCGTCCTAGGTTAATTACTGTCTTCTGTTATTGGCTTCTTGCTCAAGACGATGTGTCACCTTTTCTACTCTGAGCAGCTCAGAGCACGTAACTCTTCCATCTGTTGTTCTGCTTGCTGGAAAACTACCAAATTCAACTTAATTTGAATAGCTACAGAACTTGCATCTTTTTTTGAACTTTTCTTAGGAACAATAATTTTATGATCATGCTTAAAATTTGTACTGTTCTTGCAAAAGAAAATGTGGGAACAAGTACACAAAAACACAGTGGAAGTCCACAGGGAAACTATGATTCAGTATTGATTCATTTGTACCTACTCGTCACTACTAAATATGTAATTACGTTGACTTTGGACTTGCCAGCCTGGTCCTTGTCACTGATAAAGTAGACAAGATACTTCCTGAGAAAGTTCAAACAGAGAGATAGCATAGGAGGGAAGCCCAGTGTGAAGAGAGGAGAAAACTGGCTATACGATTCCCACTGCAAACTCTCATCAGCACCAGAGAAGGAAATACCAAAAGTGGAGTACTTTTAACATAACCCAAGAAATTGAGGCTGAAAGTTTTACTATAGTTTGAATCAGCACCTTTGGGAATTCCCTCAACCAACTTCATTACTAAATGTCCAGTTGTAGTTTGTGGGGACTAGTTGTGTACTAAAGACAGGAGTATACTGAGGGGAGAGGATATGGCATGGGGGGTTACATCAACATCCTCCCTTGTTTACTAGACAGAAAGACACTTTCTCAAGGACTAAAATGATGACCCTCAAACCTCAGCCCCCCAATAGTAAAGAACTGCCCATGATCCCTGACCTGGAGAGATGCATGGGGTTAATTCAATGCATCAACTGTTGTACTGAGCTGCCAGAGGGCAAGGGACAATGTTCTTTCCTGGGACTGAGTTGGGGGAGGCTCTTGTCTTGGAAAGATGGGAGTCAAGGGGGAAAAGCAAATGCTAGGGAGGAGGATTTGCTTTGGACAGAGGAAGAGCTAACTGGACCCTAAGGAGGGAGAGTTAGAAACCATCTGGCATCAAGCTGAGGTAAGGGATTGGGAAACAAGGAAAGAAAACTGGGAAAAGTAGGGGGAAGGAGACAGGGGGAGAGTAGCCATGTGACCTGTGACTGACCCCAGGAGCTGGAGTACAGTTTCAGCTCCTGCCAGTTGGCATGGTCCCACCAAAGGCTGCCATGAAGCAGCTGACTCTCCTTGGACTCCCCAGAAAGCATTAGGGGTCGGTATTGAGTTGAGGGTGTAGGTTGCAGAGGGGACTTGGGAACCAGACATATCGGAATGCAAATTCCAGGACTGTGTAGCTTAGAACAAATCGTTTCACCTCTGACCTTCACTTACCTCATCTGGGAAATGTAGATTATCATTATTAACTTGTAGGATAGCTACGAGGCTTAGATCAACACTGCTCAAACTTTAACGTTTATGCAAACTATCTGGGGACCTTGTTACAAATGCAGATCCTGACGATTATATCAAGGTCAGAGCTTGAAATTTAGCGTTTCTCACATCCTGGATGCTGCTGCTGCTGCTGCTGGTCTCTGGACCCCGTTTTCAATAGTGAGGGGTTAAGATGATAAGGCATGTAGCGTGAGAGCTGAGGCTTCATAGGCAATCACGAAATGGAAGATATCAGATTTAATATATAGTTATGGGCAAACAGCATTCCTAAGGACATCGAGAAGATGGTAAGTGTCAGATGTCCCCGTAAGCACTATCTCTTATAATTCTCACAACAAACTTGTGAGTTTACCCCTACTTTACAGGGAATAAATTGAATCCTCAATTTCAAATAACATGACCGAATTACATAAGGAACAAAGGCAGCATTTGAAGCCTCATTTCCTAAATCCTTCCCTTGGTGGCTGGTCCTGGCCTTAGGCCATTAACAATCTAATGCAGAACACAGCAGCCACAGGGCGGGTCACAGACAGAGGTCATCCGAAGCTGCAGAAGGGGCCTGTCTGGGTAACACAGTACTACCTTTCTTCAAAAACTAATGTCCTCAGCTTGTGATAGATGGGCTGATTACTTTGATTTGATGAGTCCACAGTATGTACGTGTATCAAAATATCATTTTGTACCCCATACCTATATGCAATTATTGCTTGTCAATTAAAAATAAAATAAATATATTTTGATTGTCCCCAAAAAATAAAAATAAGAAACAATATCCTACTGCAACTTTTCTGCATTCTGAAATTACACCAAAATAAAAAATTATCCGAAACTGTCTTTGGCCTTCCTCTTAATATTTTCATCTTCTAAAGATGATTTTTTTCCCCATGATAGACAGCACTCTATTCCTTGAATTTTTTTTAAGAGCAATACACAGGAATTGATATAGGGCCAGTTCATAGACATATCTCACTGTTATTGTAAAGATAAAATGCATAAATACAGGGGAAGACCTTGAAATTTTAAAGTATCTTCTTTTCCTGTTTTTGACCCTTGGACTCAAAAATCCCATTGCTAATGGGGAATTTCAGACTTTGAGCAAATTATTTAACTTCTCTGTGTCTCAGTTTCATCATCTGAAAAATTAGCTCATAATAATACTTATCTTGTTGAGCTGTGGTAAGAATTAAATGAATCAATAAGATATTAGAACAGTGCCTGGATCAATAAATGTGAACTATTTTCTTAGGCTTTGTTTCAAGGGAACATGTGCTAGACTTTTTATGAAGAAAAATAAAATTTGAAACCTGGCACACAAATTGCATTTTCCCTATAATCCTCTCCTTTTTCACTTTAAAAAATGAATCTAAGGAAGTCTTGTGTTTTGAGACATAAGGCAATTAGTTCTTATGAATGGGATTAGGCATAGATAGTCCAAATGCTATAATGCAGTTTTATTTAGGGCTGAGACAACTCAATGGATGGCTTTTAAAAAGTCTTTTCAGTATGCACCACAGCCACTGAGAATGTTTAAATGGACTGAGAAGTTAGGACATCTGTTTATATTTCATTTCAAATTGAACAAACATCATTTTCCCAGAAGAATCATGTGGGTGTTGTTCTGAAAATTAAAATATCATAGAGGTAAAAGACAAAAGCCCCACACATAATTAAAGAGAATCTTCAGGCAGGGAATTCAGAAGAAAACTCACAGGCTATTTTCACCCTCCTAACTGGATTCCTGTAAGGCTAAGGCACAGAGTGGGGGAGGTTAAGGGCTCCAATATGCCCATTTGTGAAGAAATGAGGATTTTCTGTAAGGCCCTGAGAATGTCATTGTTGTTTTTATGGTTTTTCTCCTTACCAATGTCACCACAAATGAGGTCATTCATTACATCTGAGCTGGCAGGCAACATTTAACATCCTTTCTAAATCATTAAATTTAAACAACACAGAGTTGTCTCCCAGCATCCTGCAGCAAGAGTATGTCCAAAAAATGAAAAGGAAAGCAGATAGAAATGACAGAACTGGAGTACAAGTATATCCAAACCAGCAAGTTCTCACATACCATTACATCCTTTTATTCAGAACCTAAAGCAACTAACAGGGCAAGAACATGATGACAAAGGATCATCTGTATATCAGATCCAAATACTGTCTGCTGCCCAGGATCCCCTCTCAAAGAGCAACACTAATGATCACCGGAGGGGATGTAATTGCATCCTGGGAATCACTCTCCAAATGTTGAAGAAATGCATTCCTGAGAAACAGATGCCTTGATAATTGCAGCTGGAAGTCTTGATAACAAACAGTTGCTACCCTCTCTCCATTTTCCACCTGAGCAAAGTGAGATCCATAAAGGTGAAGACTTGTTCAAAGGCAACTCGTTATTGATGGAAGAGCCAAATACAAAAGCTACATCTCTAATTTAAATTCTTATACCCTGCCTCTATTAATCCATCCAAGAAGTAATTGAGAATGCCCCTGCGCAGACATCTTGCTGGGTAAAAGGGATGTAACAGTGAACAAGGAACCCATCCTCCTCTGTATTTTAACTTTGTTTCTCAACCCAAGATACTTTATCCATCCTTCCCAACAGTTTGCAAGCTGTCACAACTTTATATATTGATTCTTAGAGGCATCTTCTGAGCTGCGTCAACAAAATCTCTCACCTACCACTTCTGCTACACACTCAACCTTCAGAGAAAATTAAACAGTCTGGCACAGCTGAATTCATTAGCTATTAAGTTGAACCATGTGACAGTTCAATTTTTGCAGGTCAAAAATGGTTAAATATTGGCAATGTCCCATGGTTCAACCTAACATTCATGAGCAGCCTGGAAAATCTTAACAGAATCACCCTTCCTTTCGATAAATCATCCCAGATGGTTCATAAAAATGTGCTTCGTGGGTTTCAGTTAGAAAACTGAAGTCTGTAGAATAGATAAATGGATAAATTGCAGTGTATACATACAATGTAATGCTGCACAGGAATAACAAAGAACAAATTACCCATATACACAACATGATGAACAAGGAGAACAGACATTACGTTGATTGGAAGAAGCTAGATAGAAACGAATGCATGCTGTATGACTCAATTTATGTGTAGGTTCAGAACAGGCAAAAACTATTTGATTGTGATAAAACTCAAAGAGCAGTTACCCTGGGGAGTGTATGATTGGGGAAAACTTATAAGACACTGAATATGTTCTGTATCTTGAACCATGTCTTGGTCACAGGGATTTAAACATATGTAAAAACACGTCTAATTGTACACTTAAAACCATTACACTTTTCCACTTTGTTATATGGGTATGTATACTATATCCTAGTACAAAGAAAATTATAGTTTATGACCCCCAAGGATACAGTTTAGCATACTGGCTAAGCACAGGCTTTGAAGGCAGATAATATCAGTCTGCCACTAGCTAGCTCTTATATTTCACCCTAGATGATACACTTAACCTCTCTAAGCCTTGCTTTTCTTATCCCTGAAATATAAATAAACAATAACACCTACCTTATAGGGTTTTGGGAATCATTAACTAAGAATGTTTACAAGGCACATAGGACAGGGTAGGCACAGAATGGCCAGTCGGTTTTAGGAGTCACACTAGCAGTAGAGTCTACACTGAGACCCCTCACTCCTTGCATACACACCAATTTCTGGGGAATTCTTCCTCTGAACAACTCTCACTCCTCATATGGTCCTTGGTGGAGAAGTAGGGACCAGCTGTTAACCCCCCAACCCCCTGCCCACTAGTGGATCCCCCTGTGTACCAGCAGGGCATCTGGGAGGTTGTGCTCTTCCGTGAAGGTGATGACCACAGGGATGATGTCCACTGCACCAAGCTCCAGTGTAGCCGTGCTGATGGAAGCTGCATCATAGGTCCAGCCTGCCTGGAAGAACACAGCCACCTTCCTCATGAGAAGGCCCGAGCGCACACGTTTGAACACGTGTCTTGCCACAAACATCATGGTGGCCCCGAGGTTCCTGCGGCCCAATGACCGCTCCAGGGGGATTTTCCTGACAGCTTCCAGGAGTGCATGCTGCCTCTTGTAGTCTGAGAAACGAACCAGGTAATCTGTTTTGGTATTGTAGGAAATGATGGCCACTCGGGCACCTGTTGGGCAGTTACTCTCACTTATTTCCATCTTCATCAACAGAGATAATAAAATGCCTCTCATCCTCTCAAAATCCAACTGGGAGACGTCATTTGACATGTCCAAGGCAAAGACCACTTCAGTCGGGAACACTGGACATTTGGAAATACCTTCGTACAATGAATACACAGATTTAAGATTTTTCTGCAATGTCTCTAAACAGGGGAGGATTTAAGTGAATAAAAATGAATACTATTTACCTTTTGCACAAGCTAGAAGGGAAATTATTTTGGAGAGAAAAGAAAACATTGTTAGTTTATGTAAGCAGTGGCATCTTTTCCACATGTATGCTTCAGTATGGAAGACCATCTTTTCTTAAAATTGAAGCATGGCCTTCTCAAACTCCTGCCTGATCATGGCAGAGACCACTACCTGTTCCCCAATATCCCTTCCCCCTTTTTCTATAGTAATAGAACCCCCAATTTCTGAGTAGGCATATGGCTGCCTGGAGCAAACATTACATTTCCCAATAGAATAGCCATTTTACCAAGCTCTGGATGACAGAACAAGAAACATGGAAGGTGCAGCTTCAAAAAAGTATCCCCCTCCTCTCCCTTCCTTTCCCTGCTGGCTGACATGTAGACATGATGGCTAAAGCTTGATAAAGTTCTTGGATTATGAGGTGATTTGGGGAATAGAGCACCCCCCCCCCCACACACACACACACACAATGGCAGAACAAGAAGATAAAAAGAGATTGCATCCCCAAACACCCAGGGCCTCATATCAACCTGCACTGACTACTTCCAGGCTTTGATTGGGGAAATACATTTGTGCCACTGTGCACAAATCCTTGTGCCACTGAGGATTTAGGTCACATTCAACTGAACTTAAATCTAACTAATACATTGAGCTATGCTGAAATTATATAATATATATTTCATATATATAATAGATGTATACACACATATAAAATTATGTTCATTATAAATTATATATATTATGTATAAGTGTGTGTACACAAGTAATATATTTTACGGAAAATATTAGAAAAACAAAAAATTAAATTACTCTTAATTTATCATATATATTTATATATACAGATGTATTTATAATTTTTTCATTTTATTTTATAAAACTTGGAGCCTAGGTTATATTCTATTCTTAATCTTTTCACTTAACATATGATGATATTTTGCCATCAATAAATTTAGAGCAATATCATCTACTCTATTACATTTCTTCATCCCTTTGTGATGAGCATACTTGTACATGCATCTGTGCATATTTGTCTAATTATAGTCCTAAATAAATCTCTACAATTATGGGTTTTTATACATATAGTCCAATTGCTCTTCAGAAAAGCTGTACCAGTTTACACTCCCATCAGCAGTGTGTACTCTTATGCATTTCCCAATTTGGATAGGGATTTTTCTGTCATTTTGGAAATATTTTCAATACAAGAAACAAAAAGAGTATCTCATTATTTTAATTTGTATCCTCTGACTTCTTGCAAGGTTGAACATTTTCAGAGGTTTATCGTTCATTTGTATTTTTTCTTTTCTGAATCCCCCATTCATGTTGTTTGCCCATTTTCAATTGAAAGGATTTGTCTTTTATATTCAGGTTTAGCTATTATGAAACATCTGTATGGGTAGGTAAAAATGATTGAGTGGCAGCAAGTTTTTATGTTTTAACTTGATGTAAAGGGACTTTAACGTTTTTATATGGTCAACTCTGATACGTTTTTCCTTTTTGGTCACACTGATGGTATTATTCTTTATGATTTCTAGGGAAAAAAGGGTTCCAGAATCTCCCTGAAGAGCCACTGGATGGGAACAGACAGAACACGGAAAGGTTAGGGTAATAAGGGTAGGATGATTGTGGAGAAAACCCAAACGTCCAAACTAAACAATTTGCCAAGTCAACGTTCTCACCCCTCTGCCAGTAAGTGGAGAAATGTATGTATTGTAAGATGCAAATATCCTGGAATGCATTGAAGATAGTAAATAAATTCCAATCTAAGAGTGTGACAAAACATTACTTAAGATTTGATGATTCATAATTCCATTTTTAAAACATAAACGTACCCTTATAACCATGATTCAAGCCTGACAAAATTGATACATGGAACCAAAAACATTTGTACCCCTATGGTATTTTGAAATACAAAAATAAAACATTTTAATAATAAAAAAATAAATGTAAATAAAATAAGACACATTTCTTTACCAAGGGTCACCTTGGTCCCTCTTGTTTAAATGTATGTCATAAAAAAAACAAAGCTCCTATTTGTTTTGTGTTAAGCATCAAGACTCAGACATGCAGGTGTGCAATGATCATCACACTTCATGGGACACAACATTGTTGGGTGGAATTTTTCTTCTTTGTTGAGATGGCATGCCTTTCAAACCACTTCATTTCTGAGGACACATTGGGAAAGATTACTTACCTAGGAAGGGACTGAGCCCAACGCATTCATTTACAAGAGCCTTTCACAATGGACAAGGCACCTCCCAAACCTCAGTCAAACCCTCAGGTGTATTATGCCCCAGTCCATGATCCACCCCCACTCCATACCACTAGCTCCTTCTGAGCTTTCCCAAACAACTTACGACAGTTTTCTCGCGTGAAATCAACAATTTTGCAAGGCTGTTAGAAAGATGGAAAAAGACAGGGAAAAGGAAAAAGTATTTAACTTGAAGCATATTTTTCTTCACCTTTGTGACTTAGAAATGTCATATGAATGCTACCAGCGCCTATCTGAAGCTTTTTAATCTGCAACAGAAAACCCAAAACATGTCAGAGCAGATGAAACTATCCAACAATTGTATTTTTGAATCCAGTGGATATTTTAAAGTGTTTAAAAGATTTTATATACAATATAGTGCCCATATTATTAAAGATCTGTAGATAAGGGGTGCCCATTTTTTTTTTATCTGCCTCAGAAAGCAATGGAATCAAACCTGGTTTTGAAGAAGTTTAAATACAGAAATGTCAGCAGAGAACACAGGGAAATTCTTTAAATTCTCTGACCTCTATATTTGCAATTCCTGTAACACTTCTTCAGAATGGCTCCCAAAATAGGAACCCCCAGCATCTCCCCTAGCAATTCTGCTCCTTCGCCCTGATCCCTTCCTCTCTGCTCTCCTCTTCCCTCGACCCCTGGCCCCATCACTCCCTGCTCCTCAGTTGCTTTCACCTCCCCCGCCCCCTGCATAATAGTGTCAATATTTCTGTACTTGGGAGATGAAAAGCCATCATAACTGGAGATTATTTTCAGGTATACCATGAGACACAAAAACCTGTACTATCTGTGTGTTGGTTTAGAAATGCTTTAAAAACAATTTTTGAGCTTTACAAAAAGGCACATTACAGAAAGGTAGTAGCCTCAAAGTCTTTTTCTTTTTTTCATGTCAGCTAGTGTTACTCAGAAACATCTAGACTCCCTGCTGGATTTAAAATATTAAAATATTTTTATTTGACTTGGTTAAAACATTTCAAAGTAAAGCCTCTAAACTTAAAGTACTAACAGAATTTGTAAGAGGAAAAACTAAAGAATCTTTACAAAAAAGATTTCTATTTTGTGAAAGCTGAAAGCTCTATGTTCTGAAAATAATAAAGTTTAGAATTAAACTCTTCACCTACCGTCATATCTATCAAACCTCTGGGACCCTTGATGCCCTGGAAAGAACAGAAACTTGGGTTTAAATGAAAGACTCTAAAGTCCAACATATTTTTCTGCAGAGTTGGCAAGAGATTCTGTGAAATTTCACCATGCTGCATAGACCACCTTCTGCCCTTCACTCCTTGCCCTGGAGTTCTGTCTGACTACTTAAGGAAGAAGGCCAGAGTGCCTAAGAGGTGTCTCCTGAACCTTGTAGTCCAGGAGGCCTAGATAGATGATACATACAGACTCTTAGCAGACCAGGTCATTTTGAAACTAAGCCATAGTTTAGGATCAAATTCAGGAAAAGGAAAGGCCATTCAAGATGCCAGGAGCACTCATGGACAGTTCTAAAGGAGACTCCAGTCCTTCACCTATCCCTTCTCTTAGAGCCACCCAGCGTCACCGTTTCTGCCCTAATACTGAACAAGTCTTCCCAGGAATCCTTCAGGTAAGAGCTGCCTGACTCCAGCCACTTTGAGAGCCTAGAGATCATTGCTCTCATTTAGAGGCCACAAGGTAGTAATTTGTGACCTCAGGCAGGTCACTACAATCCTCTCAGCCTTTGTTTCCTCACCTGTAAAATGGGCATGGTCCTTCTTTCTCTAAGATTTTTGATTCTCTGACTTTGTTGCATCTCTCCAGTAAACCCTAAACTGCTTTGAGACTACCAGGTTCAACCCACAGCTGACCTACTGTGCCATCCCTCATGGAAGGACAGCCTGGCCTCCAAGGACAAGGCACCGGGCAGAACAATCATGGCCTCAGAGTCTTTCCTCTCATATCAAACAACCTTCTAGGGAATTTTAAAAATATCTGTGGGTTTGCAACCCTGTTGGTTCAGTTAAGATTATATAAATGTTATATTTTTTAGGCTTTTCTTCTGGTTTTTTTTGCATAAATGTAGTTGCTTGTCTTGTTTGCATTGATTACACTCACTCTCCTGTGAATTTTATGTACTGTTTCACATATTTAGATAGATTCAGAAATCTCCAGCAACTCCAATATCTTCCCTATGTTCAAATAAAAAATATGTATTGAATAAATATATTGTATAAAGACTTGAAGCTAATGTCCTCTAAAGCAATTTTGGCCCATTCCCTGTGTGGATCCTCTTGTGTGTCCGAAATGTCCATTTCTTCTTTAGAGATGCCTCTTATCAAACTCTTATTCATTTTTATACAAAGGCTAAAATTGGAAAGGAGAAAGGTACATGTTACCATTTGTCCCGGTGGGCCTTGGTCACCTGGAGTTCCAGCAAATCCAGGAAAGCCAGCATCACCCTAAAAACAATCAAACCAAAGGAACAAGTTTCCCCCTTGACTATAACTTGATTACAACCATCAGACCCACTTTGGGACACCAGGCTTTCCTTATGCCTAGTGCCAGTGGGTCTGCTATTGACCAGTTAGTTTACAAACTGTGTATCTGTGGAATGAGACATGTAGACTAGAAAGAGATGGGAATCTCTTCATGGGAAACACACAAATTTCCCCCTATAAACCTAGCCCCAGACATGCAAATGTGTGCATACACAAGCAAACACATACTTCTAGATAGAACCTCAAAAGACGACTCAATACTCAGCTGAGTCTCAAGGTCATATAATAAAAAGAATGAGAGAAGTCAAAATTGAATGCAAGATAGAGAAAAAATTCTGGTCCTCAGTGTCTCAGAAAAGGTACGTGGTGGGCATAGGCTCACTGCTTACATTCCAGGTATTTGAAATGACACAGCATTATCTGCATATAATTAATGCTTTATTTTTCTTTATTTGAAACTAGAAAGATAAGCTAGCTGATCATGGCAACTACAGCCAGCAGCAAGCCAAGTTAGGCATAAATAAAAAAATTTTTTTCCATCCTTGCCAATGTATTAAAATATCCATTCTTGAGTGCCTGGAAAACACATCCTTTTTCCTTTCCTCTTTTCTGCACTGAACACTAGTCCATGTCCTTTTTCTAGGAGGCCTTCGTCTCTGATGTCTATCAGCTAAATATTACCCAAATGTTACATATCCACAGAGTTACTCTTTCCAAAAAGAGCTACCAGTGATTGTGGCTCTTCAAGACTGAACCTTCAGAACACAAAGGAATGGATTTTTAATGGGAGACTCTATAATGCATAGTGGACTCAAAGCCCACCAAGATGGAAACCACAGGCTTGAGCATCTAGTCCTAAAATAGCTAAGAGAAAGTTAAGGCTTAGAAGAATCCTAAAGAAACAGCAATGTTTGCTCTACAGCTAAAACAACATCCTTCCAAACGATGGCTAGGCTTACCAAAGACAGAAAACTTGTTTTTAGAAGGTTTATATTGTATACTTGAAACTTCAACTTGGATTCTCTGTTTATGGTTTGGTAAACTGCATTTGCACTCAAAGATAAACAAGAGTGGGTTTAAGGGGGAAATGGGGTAGCCCAAGGAAGGTGCAGAGTGTGCACTGAGGAGAAATAGGCTTCCTACTAATAAGTCCATTAATCCAGTGAAAAAATGGTCCTGTGGTGATGTAGGCTTCTACAGATCTTGGGGGGTTCCTTTGGTTCTTACCCTCTTCCCTCTGACTCCCTTTGCTCCCTTCTCTCCTTCGTGTCCTGGGTCACCATCTTCTCCCTTCATAGAATCAAAATCAGATCTTTGACTGTAAAGAAATGTAAGTACAGACAAATGGCACATGCAGCATACCGGTTGGCAGGCCCATAAATTTATCTTCTTACTTGTGCACCAGGATAGCCAGGGAATCCAGGTTCACCCTAGTGTCAGAAATGAGATAACGTTTTGTTTAATGTCATGTGATTAAGTATTTCCTTGACATTCCCTGGAGAAAAGGAAAAAACTATAATTTTGAGGAAACTGACTCAAAACAAGTGCCAGGAAAAACAACTGTAGCAACAGCTGTTATCTTGAGCTGCTCTGAAGAGGCCATATTTCATTTCTCTAATCCAACATGAAACAACTAGTAAATGATTTTTACAAATTTTCCTTCTCGTTTACGTATTGTGCAATAAACCTTCCTTCTTAGGCATTTTTATCTCTCAGGTGAAATTCCCAGAGATTTGATCCAATGGAAACCAAGGGAAGAGGGCATCATGCTGAGCATTGGGAAGCAGGTGCTCATTGTCAAAACCAAAGGCATACAACAAAGCAATCATTCCTTCAACAAATATTTATTTAGCATCTACTCTGTACCAAGCACTTCTCTAGGCACTGGGAATTCAGCATGGAACAGAACGAAGACCCTGCTGTCATGGAAGTTACATGCTAGTGAGGAAGAGTGAAAAAAGAAATATACAACATGTCAGGTTGTAATCTCCTCAGAAAGGGGCTTAAGGAAAAAGAATTGCATGTGTTCAGGGCAGGGAGGTGCTATTTTATATAAGGTGGTCCGGAAAAGCCTGAAAACCTTTTCGGAAGGTGGCATTTGGACAAAGATGAACATTAATTGAGGAAGCAAGCCAAGCAGATATCTGGAACAAAAGGGTTACAGGCAGAAGGAAGAGTATGTGAAAAAACCCTGAGGTGAGAGAATGAATGTCTTGAACTATCATCTGGGCCATGATAAAAATTTTTTTATTTCAGCATATTATGGGGGTACAAATGCTTAGGTTATTACATATTGCCTTTGGCCCACCCAAGTCAGAGCTTTAAGTGTGTCCATCCCCCAGATGGTGCCCATTAGGTCTGAATACACCCATCCCCGCCTTCCCATCCCCTATCCATCCCCACCTGCCCGACCCGATGAATGTTACTACTATATGTGCATATAGTTGGTATTAACTGATCAAAAATTTATTAATTAAAAACAAACTTAAAAAGAAGAGAATGAATGTGTTCTGCCATGTTTGAGAAACACTGAAGCAGAAGGGAGGGACGTGGGTGGGCAGGAGGGGACGAAGTCAGAGAGTTCACAGAGAGGCCATGTTGTGTAGTCTTACAGGCCATGTTAACAGTGGAGTTTATTCTGAGTGACATGGGGGCTACAGCAGGGCTCTGAGTACAGGAATGACGTGACCTGACTATGCTTTTAAAGATGTCTCTGGCTGCTGCCTGGAGAACCAACTATAGGAGGCAAAGGAGAAGCAGGGAGACCAATTAAGTGGCTATTGCAGTAAGACAGATAGAAAGTCATGTTGGCTTGGTCCAGAGGGTGGCAGTGCAGTAGTAAGAAATGATGAATTGCTGGATATATTTTAAAGACAGACCCACCATGATTTGTTGATTGAGTAAATGTAGGGGCTGAGAGAAAGAAGCTTATCAAAGATGGCTGCAAGTGTCTGTCCTAAGCAACTGGAAGGATGGAGTCTCCACTCCCTGAGCTGGGGAGGGCTAGAGGAAGGGCAGGTTGTTAAGGGTACCAGTTTTGGATGACTGGATGTTTGATAATATTAGGGAATTATTATTAATTCTTAGATGTGAGGATGGTATTGTGGTTATATTTTTAAAGAATCGTTTAAAGATGCAACCTGAAATAACTACATGTGAAATAAATATATGATATGTGTGATTTGCTTCAAAATAATTGGTATGAGCCGGTCCAAGTGAGTAGGAGTATAAATAAAAACAAAAACGGCCAAGGCTTTTTCATTGTTTGAGCTAGGTGATGGGTCCATGAGGTGGGGCAGAGGGGTGTCATTACAGTAATCTCACCACTTTATTTTTGGACTTTTCTTTAATAAAAGGTTATTAACCAACAGAACAAGAAGAAAGTTAATGGGGCATGCCAATTTTAAGATGCCTATCAGATAATCAACTGGAAATACTTTTGGAGTTTAGGATATTGGTCCAAGCTGAAGAAATAAACTGGAGATCACAGGACAGATGGCACTTGGTGCCATCCCATGGGACTGGATTTCCCTGGGAAATGTCACCTAAGAGGGTGAGTAAAGAGGGAGAAAGGTATGAGAATAGGGCCATGAGTCTCCCCATACTTAAAGGTCAATGAGATTCAGAAGATCCAGCAAAGGAGACTGAGAAAGAGCAGCCCGTGAAACCCAGGAAAGCGGGATGTACTGGAAGTCGAGTGAGGAAAGGATGGGGAACAAGCCTACGAGCATCTTTATCAAATGCTCCTGAAACACAGAGTGTGAAGAGAGCAGAGAGATGACGACTGGATTTAACAACATGGGGTTCAGCTCAACTAAAGTGGGTATAGTTGAGTGGAGAGGCTCAGGGGTGAAGACCAGTTGGCATCAGTGTCTCAACCTCAGCACTACTGATATTTTGGACCTGATAGTTCTTTGCCATGAGGGGCTGTCCTGCATATCACAGGGTGTGAAACAACATCTCTGGTCTCTACCCAGTAGATGCCAGTAGCATTTCCTCCCCCAGTTGTGACAACGAAAACATCTCCAGACATTGCTAAGTGTGCCCTCAAGGGTAAAATCACTCCTGGTTGACAACCCCTCATATAGACTACTCCTTCAAAGAGTTTTGCCAGAGAGAAATGGACAATAGGAATATTTAGTCAACTGAGGGGTTTTTTGGATTTTGTTTTTCTGAATATGGGAGATATTCCTACCTCTTTTTATGTTAATGGGAATGATTTATGGAGAGAGAGGAAAATTTGATGATGCAGAAGAGAAAAGTGACAATCTCAGGAGCCAGGGCCTTCAGGAAGCAAAAGGGAATGGAGTCCAGTCTAGGAGGTGAGGATTAGTCCAAGAGAGGGGTATGGATGTTCATCCACAGCAGTGGAAGAGAAGGCAGGTACGTGGGTACAGAGGCAAGTAGACTGGCCTGCCGGGTGGTGGACTTATGTAGGGGTTCTCTTCTCATTGCTTCTATTTGCTTAATGAATTCTGAAGTATCACCATCTGTTTTAGGTGTGGAAAAGAAAGCAGGTCTTGGAGGTCTGAGGAGATAGGAGAGGGTATGAAATAGTAGACTCAGAGATGAGTGAAAAACTAGGACAATGTAGTCGACTGGCCAAGCAGCAACATGGGCAACTTAAAGTGAGACCATTGCATGTCAAGAAAAATCCGTGCAAATCTGGACTGAATCTATGTGCCATAATGTTAACTGTATCACAATAAACATAGACTGCCGTTGTGCTTAGCTCTGAACTGGTATGTGGCTCAAGACATACACATTTGAATTCTATCCAGAATTCCCCTGCTGGGAAAACACTTCCCTAGAGAAGAAAGACTTAGTTTGCCTGAAGGGAGCTCCAAGGGATTAGCTTCTACACTCAGTCCTGTCTCTAACTAGCTGGGTGACCACAGGCAAATTTCTTCACTTCTCTAAACCTCATTTTTCTCAATTGTAAATTAGCAATACTAAACTAGATGATCACTATCAGTAGGTTCCCCATTGCTCCATAATTCTACAGTTATTTACTAAGAGCTTACTATGTTTGGGGCATTTTTCTGCTCAGTATAATGGCAGTGATGCCATCTTGTAGCCACAGGGAAACAAGAGTCTTAACATCATTAAGTAAAATTGAGCATCACTAAATATCCCAGTGATTTCTTATTTTGTGAGGCAGTAAATGTAATTTGCAGATTAAAGCACCCAGAATAACAGTGGTTATGGAGATTTGATTTGTTCAACAAGCTTTATGTGAACTTCATGCTTCAAAACCTGTCTGTGACCAATTAACTAAATGCTAAAACACCAGCTTCTTAGGAGAATGGCAGTCATTTATCTAAATATATTTATTGAGCACCTACTCTCTGCCAAGCTCTGTTCCAATGATACAAAAATGAATAAGAAGCAATCCTGCTCCAGGTTTACAGACAGGGATAAACTGTAATACTACCTAAATGGAAAAGGTCTACTGTGGAAATACGAACAATGTGCTTTATTAAGACAGAATACAGGACAAATTCTGTCTGGGGAAGCCTGAGGTTTCCACACGGAGAAGTTGATATTTGAGTTGGTCTTAGAACATGAGCAAAAATTGTCCAAGGGAGGGAAATTGAGAAGGACATCTTAAATAGAGATAAGAGTGTTTGCAAAAGCAAGGAGTTGGGAGAGGGCCTGGCATGCCCAGAGCTAAGATGGGAACATTTGACATAGGTGGAGGATGAGGTCAAGAGTTTGACTTTTAAATAAGGGAATGACACAGTCAGCTTTTACTTTTTAAGGAAGAAACTCTGGCAGCTACAACATGTCATAAACATGTAGAAATCATTCCTGGCATACCACTTGGAAAATAACTCTTATTTTAGTAAAATAAAATAAAAACTATAGGCCTTAGTTCAGAATACCCAGTAAGGTAATCCTCACCTTTGTTCCTTTTCTTCCTGGATGTCCATATCCATCTGAACCAAGAAGACCCTAAGAAAATGACACAAGATGAACGGTAGAGTTATCGAGATCAACACTTGGTTGATAATCTGAACCCTCGGATAAATCAACACTGCAAGGAGGTGGGAAAGAAAATCTCAACAAAGTTTGGGAGACTAGGTTCATAGGATAAACACTGACATTTGGAGGAGATAACAGTTTAAAACTTTAAAAGACCATGGTAGAGGGAAGGTTTTGTGTTTTTATTTAACCCCTTCTGCAGCAAGGTTCTGCGCATCACAAAGATGATGCCATGGTTGTAGGAAGCCACATCACTGTATAGTCTCCCTTGGGCTAAATTTACTTTTTTTGTGGGACAAAGTATTAGTGGAAGAAACTCCAGAATTGGTAAATCTTTAGGGATAAAGACAAACTTTGGAGAAAAAGATTGGGATAGAGACAATTTAGTTTAGTGGTTAAGTATACAGACTATAAACCCAGACAGACTTGAATTCTTATTCCAGTCCCAACATTGGTTGTATGAGTGACCCTGGGATAGTTACACAACCTCTATAAGCTTCAGTTTCCTCATCTGTAAAATAGGAATAATATCATCTATAAGTATGGTTGTTGGGAAGATTAAGTGAGATTGTGTGTGGAAAGTGCTTAGTACAATGCCAGACACAGAGAAAGTACTTAATAAATGATAATTATTCTGCTGCTATTGGTGGCAGTGGAAGTAATGGTGTTGGCAGGAGGGTAGTAATGGTAGTGGTGATGATGGTAGTAGTGATAGTGGTGGTAGCAATGGTGATGATGGTGGTGATGATGGTGACAGTGGTGGTAGCAATGGTTATGATGGTGATGGTGATGGTGGGTGTAGGGGTGGTGGTGGCCACGGTGATGATGGTGATGGTGGAGGTGGTTGGTTTTGGTGGTGGTGATGTTGACGCTGGTAGTGGTGATGGTGTTATTGCTGAAGATAGTGATGGTGGAGGTGGCAGTGGTGGCGATGATAGCAGTTATGAAAATGCCGATGATACTGCTGGGGAGCTTAGCATCTGTACATGGCAGACAGTGAGCTTCCTGTAATAAAGAGTGAGTTCAGAACCTTCTAGGTGCTTTTTACTAAATGGATAAAGACTGCTCCTCAATAAATAGATCAACTGAGAAGAAAAATCAAAAAACACAAAGAATACTTCTATGGCCTAATTAGGGAAGATCTAAAGATTAGGAAAGAAAGAAAAAATAAGATAAAAAAAGATTGCCAAAAATGAACTGTTGGTGGGAAGGGGATGTGAATGAGGTTCTTTGCTGTTATCCCACCTTCTCCTTGTTGGAGGACATGCAGAACCTCCTGCATCTGCAACCTCAGAGACCCAAACTGTGTCCCTCTGACAGACCTGAAATGTCACCTTCAAGAAAGGTTTCCTTTCCTAGCTTTGTCTGTCCCAAGGAGAAGTCAGGAGGCACAAGTTTTGTGTTTTTAATTAGGAGATTTTAATAAAGTCAAAGTATTAACTTCACCATCTGAATTTTCACAGTGTAGATGAAAAACATTATTTGCCTCATATTCCCTTTGGTACTAACTCTATTCTGCTCTTTCCCTTTCCACATTTAAGTTCAAGCTTCTCAGGACTGCTTTTGTTTTCTTTCCTTGCCAACAAATATAATTTCAATGCCAAGTGCAGGAAAAAAACAAACCTGCAGATCTTTCCTAACTGTTGGTGAAAGTAATCTCAAAAATATGGGCTGTAGGAAAGATAACATTACTCTGTACGATAAAGCTATCCCCTTAATTCCAATAAAGGAGTAAATAGAAAATAGTCATAAAGTAACTTGCTCTCGTGTTCAGAGTTATGACTAAGGTAAAAATGCATGGCCCTGTCACTGAGAGTGATATCTGTAGAAGGAAATCCTTTATGGTCATTGGTGTCCAAAGATTATTTCTATGCTCTGGATAATTGAATCCCTACTCTTAAAAGTCTGCAAATCTGATTGGCTGTCTTATTTGTTGCCCTGGAAAAAATGTTTTGCTAAACATCTCTGTATTCCTGAAAGATTCAAATGCTTATAAATATCTTTGTCAAACAGATGAGGGTGATTGGCACTTCCCTCTTCGACATGTCAGAAGGAAAAATACATTCCAAGACATCTTTGGATTTGTAATTTATATAAGAAATTTGAGAATCTTTGTATAAATTCTCAACAGCTCCAGTGATCATGTCATCTTTGTAACCCCAAGTTTAACTCATCAAGAATATTAGAATTTTATGTAAAACAAGAACAAATAACAAACAAGAAATTCAATCAAGAGTTGAAAACAGAGAAACAAGACTTACAGGTTGCCCTCTTGGTCCTTGTTGACCCTGTGGGCCTCTTTCTCCTGTATCACCAAGCTCTCCCTTGTATAATAAAGGGTAAAGGTGAAATTAATTTTCTTCTATGAGTTCATGCAACTTTGTGACATTTTCCTTAAAGATGGTACAGTCATTCGTTTCAAGTCCTGGTACCATACCAGACAGTCTAAGGTAAATACCTTCCTCTAGGCTTTGTTAAATATAAATAACTAACACACACAGTAGGAATTTTGTTACTGAAAATTAGCAAAACAAGGTATGAAATATGAATTATAGAATTTTATATCACTATGGCTTTTTCTAAATGAGGGTGTGTGAATTTATATTTGCAGTGAATCCATATGTATATCTATCTGTTGGTATGTTTTTGTCTATTGATATATGTGATCCAGTTTTTATATATGTCTTGTCTTCTCTGTACCCATCTATCTGCTAGGAATAGGCAGTCAATAGCATCACCAATATCAGAAACGTGTGCTGGAAATGATTACATAAAGGAAGATGTGTATGAGAAAACCCAAAGGGCTCCCCCAAGTTGCACTCAAGATTGAGTGTTCTCTGATTTACCTTCATTCCTCTTGGTCCATCTTTTCCTTTCGAACCTTTTGGACCTGGAGGCCCAGGAATCCCCTGTAACAAGACCACAGCTGAAATAACCACTAGGGCCACAAAATTAACTGGTGACTCCTACTATTATTGAAATGGTCTGGAACTGGTAATATATTCATAAATCACCTTAGAGATGTAAGCTTAGCCTTTAGTGTTTAATACCATTAACTAATTCTGTCCTTCAACATACAAAATGCATAATATACACATTTAAACTCTGGGCTGAGGGTTTGGGGCGGGGAGGAGGGTGTTCTCTACAAGAGGCCACCTCTACCACATACTGAGAATTGGAGGAATCATCTGTATGTCTCAGGGAAAACATGACTTGATTAACAGATCAGGAAGACAAAAGCCGGGAGTTTTACCCACTCCAAATAAAAAATTTTTTCAACTGAGATTGCAAATAATACAATCAGTTACAAGGCTGGATTCTTCCTGACCACAGGAGAGAATGAGATGGCTTTGGCCATCCTGGAGCCACTATTTTGAGTCCCCAGATTCAGACTCTCCTTCCTGACTCCAGCCATGCTGTTGTCTAATAAGCCATCTCAAATGCTGCCTTCCCTCCTCTGGAAGCCACTCTGATCATCTGTCTCAATCTGTCTGACCCTTCTACAAACCACCAGGATATTAGGTAGGGAGTAGCACAGGCACTAGAAAGACCCAAGTTAGAGGCCAGCTCAGCCACCTTACTACCTGGATGATGAGTCACTTAATTTCCCTGGGCCTCAGTCTCCTTACCTATAAAATTGGAATAGTAATGCTTCCTTATATATTTGGGAGGAGCAGATTAGTTATTTATACCTTTTTGTGGTACTATCATTTTATCTTATACTATATGTAAATATGAGCTTGTATTACATACCCTTGAGGTTTAAACCCATATCTCACTTGTCGCTACATTCCCAAAATACACGTAGGGTAGAAGGAGGTACATAGCTGATGATCAATGTCTACTGCATCAGATTAGCTTTTCTAGAAATTCCTGATACCCACAGATCCCAGAACAAACAATATCGCTTTATGTTATTTGTTCAGGGACACTCAGGGGTATGGACTGGCCATTGTTAATGAGCAGCTGTGTTGTAGCTGCTAGTTTTTCAAACATACCTGAGCACCCAGTGAGCCTCTTTGTCCAGAAGTTCCTGGTAGTCCTTCCCTTCCTCTTGGTCCCTGCTCCAAAGATGAAATTAAAATTTAACCAATTCTTCCGGACCATTTATATCCCATGCAACCACAAAATCACCATGGATGCTGATGGAAGCACAAGTTAAGGTGCCCTGACCCATCACTATTTCATTTATCAAACTTTAATCAGGTAGCTCCTGCACTCACTCTAAACTCACTCTATCTGAAGCATAGGGTGTGAGTTCTCAGTATCTATATTTTTAGAAATCTCTCCAGTTGAATCTGGTGAGCACTAAGGTTTGAGAACAAACTTTTTTATATTTTAATTCACTCAATTAATTTTAAATCCTAAAAGGGAGTGAGAGGGTAGCTAGGATATTGCTCTCCATTGGAAAAAATCACCTTTTTCTTTGTACACACAAGGGCTAAAGAAAAGAGATTGTGTTTTTTATTTGATCAAGAACTGAAGGTGCATTTAGGTGGTTTAATCTCACTAACTACATTGTTGGGAGTTGCTCATTTTCTCTCCAGTCCATTTTCCTTTACTGATTTTTGACACTTTCATTTTTTTTTCCCCAGCTTTTCTGAGAAACACTTTACTATTAGAAGCATTGATCATGGTTTCTATTTTCCTGGTTGAGGTCTTGACAATCATCTATTTAAATAGCCCGTCATACCTACATCCCAGTGGGAAGGTGAGAATTAAGAAGAGATTTCATTGAATATCTTGCCCATGGTTTCCAGCATGACTTGCTTCCCTTTCACCCAGCCGTACAATAAAATGGGTGTATGGAAGAAAGAGGGGACACAACAGTGGTGGGAGGTCCAAATTTGAATTAAGCCAGTAATCAAAGAGGGAAAAAGATATATCTTTTTGTTGTTTCTCCCTGAGCTCGAATACTATTTTCCATCATAAAATAAATGCAATCTCTAATTATACTTTGATTACCCATTTCTTTCCTTAGTATCTTTGCCAAGTTGAAAAACAGCAGAAACCTCTGAAATTACTGTCTGACACTCATAGAATACTTAATTATGGAGAATGATTCAATGTTAGCAAAATTTTTTGTTTTAAAGTTCTTCATTTGAGGATACTTACAAACAATTTGGTTTTTAAAAGATATATAAAGTGTTCTAGAAGGGCATGTAGAAATGACAGCTTTGGGTTATGCTTAGAGGATTCCAAAAGAGCTTGTTGGAAGTTTATATTTCCAGTTATCACTTGACAATTTACAACATCCCACTGGACTGAATTCCTCAAGGGCAAGACCCTTCCCTTAACAGTCCGAATGTTCCGTGTCTATTAGCAGAGTGCCCTGAGCATAATAGACACTCATAAACACTTTGATTTTTCCTGCCAAATTGAATACAATTTTAACAAATTAATATTCGAGTAATTTGAATATGCAGCTTCATAGGCAGTAATTAAGAACATAGATTTTATAACTAGACTGCCTGGCTTTGAATCCCAACTTTATTATTTCATAGCTGTATGACCTTAGCCAATTTACCTAACTTCTCCATCCTCTCTCCATTTCTCCCCTGTAAAATAAGGATAATCTTTTTAAAAACTCACTAAAGGATTAAATGAGTTAATAGAAGTGCTTTGGGCAGTATCTAGGTTATAGTGGTCAATAAATATTAGCTATTGTGGTTTAATTTTCCCAGAGGAGGGGCTATACAGTTTGCTTTGGGATGCCTTGAAAAGGAAGTATCTAAGGCTATTCTGATTTATATTAAATTCTTATCAAAGAATGAGATTAAAATTTCAAACAAATATCCTTCAGCACTAAAACCAAGTTCCTGATACAACCTGTGAGCCTGGAGATCCATGCTGTCCTTGGTAACCTCGTTCACCAGACTCTCCAAGCACACCCTGTCAAAATGAACAAAACTTAAAGTGAGTCCAGTTCTTCAGGCACCTTTAGTGCTCCTGTTGAAGACATCCTTCTCTGTAAGATGTCACTTAAAAGCTACAAGAGAAAAACTCAAATAAGATTTGACTGGTTGTGATCAATCCTCTCAGAAAATGGAGTTGGAAGGGAACTGTGGGGTGTTTCCACTTACATTGGAAAAATGCAAGACCAGATTCTTACAACCTTTTCCAGTCTTTGGATATCTCCTTCCAACATCTCAGCTAGTAATGTAAACAAAAATACTTTGTTTAAATAACCCCAACTCTTATTTGTATAATAACTGGTTCCTAAAAGCATGGACCTTCCTTTTAAGGCATATGAGCTAAATGCTCAAAGGTGTTAAGGACCCTTATCCCATGCAAGGAAACGCAGAACATCGAACACAGCAACAAACGTGGCTCTCTGAAAAAAAGGCACACAATGCACATGGAAAAATAACAGAGAACTGGCTTTAAGACTCCAAAGATCCTTATAGCACTAAGCTAGTTCTTTGGGCAAAGGGTGAGCTATTCAAATGACTCATTCAAAACTGATTTAATTTTTCCTCCTAATTAATATTTTTATTTCTATAGATAAGATACATCTTCAAAGATTGAGGACAACACCCATTTTGTGAATTATTCTGCCTTCTTTTGCATGTTGTTGACATGTTAACTAGCTCACTAATTATTCACAGATGTGCAAAGAGCGAAAACTTCAAACTCAGAACTAATCAATATGTGGATCAATTACTTGTGCTTCTTAAGTTTTTAAAACTATCCAGCACTTCTATTGAACATTCCTGCTATATTATTCTGCCTTTCAAGAGATGATTTCTGAATTTATAAATATGAACCAAGTTTTAAAAGGAATGTAGCTAGAAATTTTGAACCAGGTTGTAAAACGTCGTCTAATGTATGTATCATATCAGTGACATTCATAATGCAATATTTATGAGAATAATGTGGCTATATATAGCAAAGTTCAGACTCTTTTATTATAACTCCACTCTTATACATTTATATTACAGAAATAATTTCAGCAAAGCAATAGCAAGAGCAAAACAAAAAAAACATAACAAAGTTTCTCTTCATACCATTGACCATGATATTTAACAAAATAGAAATTACCTACATGTCCAACAGAATAATAGTTTAGTAAATCATAGTACTTCAACAGAGTAAAAGATAATGTATTGAAATGATAATAGGAAGATTAGGAAACAAAGAAGCAGAATAAAGACATCTGCACCCGAATGTTTATGGCAGCACTATTGCAAGGGTGTGGAAACAACCCAAGTGCCCATTAATTCATGCGTGAATTATTAAAATTTGGTATATGTATACGATGGAATATTACTCAATTATAAGAAACGACAGTGATCTAGCACCTCTTATATTTTCCTGGATAGAGCTTGAGCCCATCCTCCGAAGTGAGGTATCACAAGAATGGAAGAATAGGCTCCATGTGTACTCGCCATCAAATTGGCACTAACTGAGCAACACTATGGTGCTCACATGGTAGTAATATTCTTCAGGGATTAGGGGGTTGGGGGTGGGTAAACTCACAACTAATGGATATGGTGAGCATTGTAGGGGGAAAAGGCATGCCTCAAATCATGGTTTGGGTGTGGCAAAGTCATAACATGTAACCAAAATGTTTGTACCCCCATAATATACTGAAATAAATAAATTAATTAAATAAAATGGTATATACATTATGATAACCCTTTATTTTTAATACAAGTAAAGGGAACACACAAACATGAAAATTATTGCAGAAGGATGGTGCATTTATGGACATTTAAAAAAATCAATAAATTATGATAAAATTCTTAATTTTATCATAAACAACAAATTTGAAGTCTTGCTTATTGCCAAAAAAAATCTATGCATCAATTTGTTTGTCATAAATGCAATCTTTTCCATACATGAAATTTTATTTAGAGTTCTATTTTATTATACATCTTGAAAAAGCCAGCAGATCTAATTTTATAGACAATAATGAGACATGTTTTCTTTCTTTTTTTTTTTTTTTTTTTGAAACAGGGTCTCACTCTATTGCCCAGGAGACAGTGCAGTGGCAACATCATAGCCTACTGCAACCTCAAACTCCTGGGCTCAAGCGATCCTCCTGTATCAGCTTCCCAAGTAGCTGGGACTACAGGCACGTACCATCATGCCCAGCTAACTTTTTTTTTTTTATTTTAGAGATGGGATCTCACTATGTTGCTCAGGCTGGTCTTGTATTCCTGGCCTTAAGCCATCTTCTCACCTCAGCCTCTCAAAATGCTAGGATTATAAGCATGAGCCACCATGCCCAGCCAAGACACATTTTCGCAAGGTCAAGGGAAGGCTATAAATTGGAGTTCAGCACGTCTGTAACCTATATTCTTCTAGTAGGTCTGGCTTATCTTTAGCAAGTTACAGCCTCAGAACATGACCAGCATTCCAACATTTGGCCAACTAGAAAATCACTGACATGGTAGATAAACCCAGTTCAACCTGAAGCCCATAAATATTTATGATTTTATCTCTCATTTAAAAAATCAAAACTTGAATAGGAATAAGAGCAAACCCCTATAGGGACTCAGCAGGATTACAATATATCAAAGGGAGAAGCTTTCAATTAAATATGCTAGTTTGCACATGTTTCTCTTTGTTCCCAGGATGAGAGGATGCTATTCCAAAATCTGCCCCAATAAGAACATTGTATAAGCCCAGAGAGCAATCATTCTGAATAAGAATGGGAGTACAGAGGGCTCAGGAGGGATGAATCCAAGAAAAATAATCCTCAGGTGTTTGAATATATTGTGAGATTATCATTTCTGCCAAAAAGCTTTGTGATTCATTAGTAATAGGCACATAGAACACATAATAAATGGGGAAAAGAATGATTCAAGGAAAACAAAAGTTATAAAGCTATAAATAATATTTACCTAGCTATCCTGTGAACAATGAATTGATCACCAAAAGTGGAGAAAATAAGTATGTTGCAAGGATGGGTTTTAGGGAAGTATATGGAGAAGGAGGTGGAGAGGGTAAGAAAGTTAAATCCTCATCCTACATAGTAAGAAAGTAATAAAAAAAACTGAGATAAGTCCATCTCATTTCTTCTCCATCCTAAATCTTGAAAATGCTAGAAAAAAATACCAGCAGGGCATGATCAGACTATGTCAGAGAAAGGCCTACATATTTTTTACAAAAATTTCAAAAAGCATCATGATTTCTGGAATGTGACATTGGATTTGAATCCAGTCTCCACTAATTATTAGCTATAGGCACATCACTTTTCTAAACTTTTATATTTCCTCTCTTATCCATAAGAAAGTGACCAATGATATTCATAACTTCTGGGGGAATTGTAGAGAGGCTTACATGAGATAATGTAAATAAATTTCTCAGGCAGTGCCTGGTGCTAGATAAATTGCTTGATAAAATAAAGTCCCTGCTCTTCAGTAAAAGAAAAGAAAAAATAAAATAAAATAAAATTTTTAAAAAATAGGGATTCCCCAGAGATATCCCCCATCCCACTGTCAAACCATACCATTTCTCCTTTGGAAATGGCAAGAGCTCAACCTTTTTCCTTCACTTAGACACTATGAGATTACCCATAGGAAGTCCCACTTCTTTAAATGGAAAAATTGTTATATGAGAGGTGAAAGTCCTTCTCTACAAGATTAGCTTCTTTTTAATCTAAATAAAATATAGAAGCTTGAGGAGAAGGCAGAGAACCATATAAAAAGATCTCCATGGAAACTTCCCAGTGATCCTCATTCAACCTTAGACAACCCAACCAACACTTCCCTTGACCTCAGAGAGAACTATTTAAAGTAGCCATAAAAAATAGAGAAATGGGACTAAACACATAAAAAGCATCTTCACAGCCAAGAAAACAATCAATAGAGTGAAGAGAAAACTTGTTGAATAAGAAAAAATATTTGCAAACTATTCATCCAGCAAGAGACTAATATTCAGAATATAAGAGGAACTCAAACAATTCAACAGCAGAAAAAAACAATCACATTAAAAAGTAGGAAAAGGTCTTGAACAGACATTTCTCAAAAGAAGACATGAATAGCCAACAGATATATGAAAAATTGCTCAACATCCCTAATCATCAGGGAAATGCATATCAAAACCTCAATGAGATACCATCTCACACCAGTTAAAAATGGCTTTCATCAAGACAGGCAGCAACGAATGCTGGTGAGGATGTAAAGAAAGCAGAACTCTTGTACACTGTTGGTGGGAATGTAAATTAGTACAGTCATTATGGAAAGTGGTAGAGAGATTTCTCAAAAAACTAAAAATAGAACTACTGCATGATCCAACAATCCCACTACTAGGCATTTGTCCAAAGGAAAGGAAATCAGTTTATCAAAGGGATAGCAAACATATGGAATCAACCTACATGTCTATCAGTGGATGAACATATAAAGAAAATGTGGTACATATACACAATGGAATACAATTCAGCCATAAAATAGAATGGAGTCCTATCATTTGCAGCAACATAAATGGAACTGGAGGTCATTATGTTAAGTGAAGTAAGCCAGGCTCAGAAAGACAAATAGCACATGTTCTCATTCATACGTAGAAGCTTAAAAAGTTGATCTCATGGAGGTAGAGAGTAGAATGGTGGCACCAGAGGCTGGGAAGGGGTGGGAGGATGAGAGAGATAGGTTAATGGGCACAAACTTACAGTCAGAAGGAATAGGTTCTAATGTTTAATAGCACATTAAGGTGACTAAAGTTAACATTATATTGTACATTTCAAAACAGCTGGAAGAGATTTGAAATGTTCCCAACACATAGAAATGATAAATGTTTGAAGAGATAGATAACCTAAATATTCTGACTTGACCATTACACATTCTATGTATATATCCAAATATCACATGTACCCCATAAATATGTAAAAATCTCATGTATCAATAAAAAATAAATAAAAATAAAGTAGCCATACATGTGGAATAAAGAGTAACTCTTTCCAGAAAGCACTGACCTTTAACCCTGGCAAACCTCGTCTTCCTCGTGACCCCTAAGAATAAAGGAAAACAGAGACCTTAGAGAAGGAAACAAACCAATTTTCACTCCAGCTTACCTTCCTCTTCCATAAAAGCAGGGGAAATATGTCCACTCAGCAGTTATACCTACCTGAGGGCCGACATTTCCGGTTTCCCCCTGAGGGCCATCGAAACTGGAACTTCCCTGAAAAGTGAGAGATAAAGGGAAGATCAGTTTAGATGCCATACAGTTCTGAATTTATTCTCTAAACTTGCACCATCCAATACAGAAGCCACTAGCAACACATAGCTGTTAAATTTGAATCAACTAAAATAAAACTAAATGAAAAATTTAGTTTCTCAGTTACACTGGCCACATTCCAAAGTGTTCAATAACTACATGCAGCTAATGGCTACCAAATTGGACAGCACACAGATATAGAATATTTCCATGACCTCAGAATGTTCTAATGGACAGCACTCCTCAAGAAGCAAATGGCATTAAATTCTGATATTTCGAAATATCGTTGTAGGCATCTTTCCCCAGAGATTGTTCCTTTGACAACTTCTCAGGGTTCACCATGCTGGGACAGCAGTCACACATAGCCTCCAACAAGCTATGCGTAATACTTGAAACCCCTGGCATTTCCTTTCTTCCTGTGTCATTTAGGGTCCTAAGTGACAGATAGAAAGAGAGGGTGGAAAAGTGTGTCTACACACATGGGGTGAACATTAGGTACTGATGATGACAGAGGGAGAGGTTATACAGTCAAAATGAGGAAACTTCCTAGTGCTCTCACCTCTTTAGGGTCAGAATTGGGAAAATAAGTAGTGTCCAGAGAAAGAAGGAGTGCATCTTTTAAAAGAAATATAAACCATATGGGACCCCAAGTAGGGCTACTTCAGACAATTACGTAGTGAAGTTACATGCTAACTCAACAGGAATACACAAATTGGGAAAGAATGTGAAATACAGAAACAAAAATGTTTTGTGAAAAGCTGTTCTTCTAACTGTTGTTCATAATAGATTAAATTCTAAAACAATGTGAGGGAAGTGTTCACCAAATTATGGTAGAAACACTTACTGAAATAAAGAAAAACTCAAGTTTTTCAGAAGTTTATAAAGTAGAAAAGAGTTTGTGCTATGATGCCAAACATGTTTAGCCTGAATCTAGTTATAGGGGAACAACCAGACAAATCCTAATTGACGGATGTTTAGCAAAGTAACTGGTCTGGAATGGCAATGTCATATGAAAGAGCAAACAACTGGGCATCTGTTGTAATTAAAGGACATTAAAAAGGCAGGACAACTATTAATAAAGGCACTGCATAATTATTGATTGGCTCCTGGAATAACAACAACAACAACAAAACAGCCACAGAAGACATTAATGGGGTGTTATGTGCTGAATGTGTCACCTCCAAAATTCAGATGTTGAAATCCCACCCCCCAACGTGGTGGCATTAGAAAGTGGGGCCTTTGAGAGGTGATTTAGGTCCTAAGGGTGGAACTCCCATGATGAGATTAGTGCCCTTATAAAAGAGGCCTGAGGGAGCCTCTAGCTCTCCTGCCATGTGAGGCTACAGCCAAGAAGATGGCCATCTGTGAACCAGGAAGCAAGACCTCACTAGACACTGAATCTTCCAGGGTCTTGATATCAAACTTCCCATTCTCTAAAACTGTGAGAAATAATGTTTTCATTAAGCTGCCCAGTCTACTGTATTCTGTTACAATAGCCCAAACTACCTAAGACATGGGGCAAGTGGGAAAATTTGAATATGGGCTGTGTATTGGAAAATAGTATTGAATAAATATTAAATTTCTTGAGTGTGATGATTATATTGTGCTTATATAGAAGAATATCCTTTTTCTTAAAATATATTTGCCAAATATTTAGAGGCAAATTGTCATGATGCTTTTAATTAATCCTCAAATGGCTCAGCAAAATGCACACATACACACATGCGTGCATATGTACCTATGTATATGTATAGAGAGATGTAAAGCAAATATGGCTAAATGACAACAACTAACAACTGGTGTTAATTCTTACGACTATAACTTTTTTCTGTACTTTAAAATTTTTCAAAATAAAAGTTACAGTAAAAAGTAATACAGGTTCATCATGGACTATTTCAACAATTCAGAGAATAAAGTTAAGGGAAAGAAATATAAAATTCTAGTGATATAGGTGGATATGTTCTACAAATTTGAACTCATGTCTAAATATAGTGTTTTGCAACCCACTTTTTTCCCTTAATATTGCATATCATGGATGTTTTCCATATCATGACATAGTCTTCTACATGTTACATGGCCTAATATTATTCCATTGTTTAAAATCATATTGTTTATGTAAATAATCCCTTATTAGACATTTAGAAAATCACTGCAATCACCATCCTAGGAGCTAAATCTTTGTGTTGCTCCATGATTATGTTGCTCTAGATAAATTTCTAGAACTTGGGCTACATCGAAGAGCATATACAGACTCGGTGGCCTCACAACAGGCCTTGCCCTTTCCTTCTTGCGAAGAAAATCCCAATTTTCTTTGGAACAACAACATACCCAGCCCCAAGGGATAGATTACAACAAGCCTAAGCCAATTGTGGAGATCCTGTTTCCTCTAGTCAGGCACTAGCTTTCTCTGGATCTCTCGAAATGGGGCAAGGGCAGGTGAGGAACACAGGACCCAGTTTTGGTTAATGAGCTATAAAGAGAATATTTCTGGGAGTGCTTTGATGAAAATAAGGCCCCTTCCTCCTGGCATTTTATATAAAGGTGAAGACAAAATGCTTAGAGCTGCTAAGCATAAGAGACAAAGCTAACACACTGCAGATGTCAGTGTGGAAGAAAAGGTACCGGGTCCCTGATGACATCATGGAGTCTCAATGGCATCGTGAGCTGGTGAGTCAAATCTATAGTCACCAATCCCTCGGTTATCAAACATGTTTATTAGCCAAACACTGCTAGTCAGGCTTTCTGTCACTTGTGTATTAAAAAAAATAAAAACAAAAACAAAAAACAGCAGTCCTAACTCATGTATGTTGCCAATAGGCATTAGCCTTCCAAAAAGGTTGTATGAGGTGTTGTTCTCCCCAGAAGTGTTGCTTTCACACTTGTGACTGGCATGACTGGTTCTCCACTCCTTCCCCAATACTAGGTATATAATAAAGTTTCTCTGCTTGGTTGGAAAGACTGAGTCATCAGGGAACCTCCTCACCCAAACTGCAACATTGAATCTGCTCTTTGGTTCATCTCAGAAGTAATACCAAGGAGATGTTGCCCCAGCATCCACTGGCTGCAGGCTGGTGTAGCTGGTGGGAGTGATTTCTGTTATCCAAGTCTATTCAAAAGGTATTTAGTCAGCACCCTTTTTTGGCACAGCATGGGCATAGAAACCATGGGGAACACAAATGCAATATGAATCGGCACCGCCTCAGAGGGTCACAATCTTCGTTTGAACATACAATTCGGGAATCTGATATTCAAGGTTAACCCTTGGCTAAAGTCAGCAATGGAGACCTGTGAAAGCTGGGAACATGTGGCTCTCGCTGTGGTTATGCTACTGTGATGGGCACAGCTCTGGACAGTTTGCTAGAGGCCTGGGTTCCTGCCCAGCAGTAAAACCTTGAGCAAACCATGGAACCAAGCTCAGTTTACACACAGATCTTGAGCTTTCTTTCCAGGACAACCACTAACTCATGGAAGCTTTGAAATGCTTTCTCTAATCTTCCCACCTGTAAAGATAAGGAAACTGGGCCCCAATGGGTTAAGGGTTTCTGCCCTGCTCTTCCCAAGGCTCAATCTCATAGCCAATTGATTGGCTGTTCACGGGGCTCTCTAATCTCAACTCACCATAGGGAACCCTCTCAACGGGGTTTGTCCAAAACAACTGTAATTAATGACAGGGAGAGAGATTCTTGCAGCAAGTCATGATGATTTTCTCACTCATCTACATAATAAGGATCTCGTTACAGACTGGATTTAACTCAAGACCTGTACATATATAAAAGGAATACTAGCCAGCACAATCTAGAGAGGAAAGCTGATGTCCTATTTTGTCAAACGATGAAAATTTAGAGTTTGAGGTAAATAGACGTTCCTCTCCAGTTGCAAACATTTTGCTACATAGATCTCATTCCTAGAAACTAGAAATAATGAGATATGAGGACTAAAGCACTTAGGTTATTTTTGTCATTTTTTAGAATCATGCATTTTAATATCTGAGACATAAAAATCTAAAAATGGCTTCTGAGAGTTAATATCTGTCAAGTTAATTCTTTTTCCTTCTATCACAATGCTTCTAGTCTTCGGAAGTAGAAAATGGCTGATACCCAATTCACTTCAATTAGCACTGGCTGTGATGGAAAACAAGCCAGCAGTGTAATGACCCTGAGCTTTCAAATCAATGTATCATTATAAAATTGGAGAATTTGGAAACTGGAAATATCTTAGGCATCACGGAGTCTGATGATTTCATTTTGGAGAGGAGGAAACCAAGGACAAAAGAGGTAAAGTAACCTGTATTACTAGTGTTGTGGGAGATAGGATTTGTATAGAAAAAAAATTGAGATAAGGATGCATGTGGGGATTAGCGTTCAGAGCTCCCATCTCCATGGACAATGGTTCCCACAGGTTTGCGCTCTGCTTTTCTGTGCTGATCCAACCAGAATGCCCAAGTCTTCTGCACAAGCTAGCATCTGTCCCCATGTGTGCCAGTCTCCCCAAGGGAACAGAAACCATCTTACCCGATGCCCGTGCCTTCCTTTTTCTCCCTTAGGTCCTTGGATATAACTATCACTTCCAGGATCCCCCTGAGAAAATAAAAGGTTGATTACCCCAAATGGAAAACAAAGTAAAGAAAAGAAATTACAGGAAGAACGACTTTTTAAAAAAGAAAGGCACAACCAAAGTGGACACTTACTACTGTCAGGACCTGCTCGATAATCCTAGACACTCAAGGCAAGTAAAATTCCAACTTCTGCAAGAACCCCAATTTTCCAAAAGATGAATTTTCCCTTCAAATCTCTTATTTGTTGCAATACTAAGATAGGCTGAACAGAGGCCTTATTAATGAATACTTATTGCTCTTTGCCTTTGTGCCACAAGCAAACAGTTCTCATGTCCTTGGAGTTAAAGCAGCAGAAGTGCCCCAACATCACTCACAGGATCTCCCCTTAACCCGGGCTCTCCGCGCTCTCCAGGTTGTCCTGGCAGTCCCGGCAAGCCCTTAAATCACAAAGAAAAACGTGTCACCTTTTAAAATCACTTATTGCCTAAAAGTAAGAGAACATTAAGAGGGAAATTAAGAATCAAATTAAAAGAGCAACTTAGTACCTGAATTTTAGAGCATTCGCTGCCAAAGAGGTGAGGTTGAAAGGTAGAAAAGAATATACTTCTATTGGCTCTCTGCCGCATGCTTGGCCCTAGGTGCGTATTACCTCCCTTAACCCTCACAACTCAGAAATTAACCCTTTGCACATGTGGGACCTGAGCTCCAGGAAGCTGGACCCAGGTTTCTGTACTGTCAAATTCCTTAATTGTTCCACCCCTCCCTGATGCTCTACACAGAAACACATGAAAGAAAAAAAAAGGGCTTTCTCCATCACGGGCATGGGCAGCAGTAGCAGAGTAAGATTTCATGAAAAAGAGGAGAAAAAAGAGAAAAATGCTCCCAGAGCTCCTGATTGTGATTGCTGCAAACAGGGAACAAGAGAGGTGAAGAAACTTGCCATAGGACCATGACATTGTAAGTGCATGGCTGCCTCCCTTAAAACCTGCCATGGCCAGTGCATCCCTGTGTCGCAGGTCCTGCAGAGCCACAGAGTGGGGAGAGCCCCCACCCCAAGTACCTCCTTCAGATGATGTCACATGCCAGCTCCCGAGGGTATGCGTGATGAAGACAGGCTCACTGTTCTGGCTCTCAGACACAAAGGAAATGGAATGCTCTCTAGGCTTCAAAAGAAGCCACCTCATAATCTTACTTGAGACTTCTCCTTACCTCTCTCCTGGCCTAATGCAATGGTAGAAAGGGAAATAGATAATTCTAAATTCCAATCCTGCTGTTTAATTTACTAAACAGGCAAATTTCTTTAACTTCTCTAAGACCCCATTTTCTTATTTGTGAAACAGATGTACCTATCTCATAGGACCATTGCAGGAATTAAATAAAATAGTGAATTTAAATGCTCAGGATAGAGTCGTCATGAGGTTCTTATTATGATTAGCCCTACTTCTAGTCCCTCCTTTTTCTAACACAGACACTTGGCTTCCAGAGTAATCCTCTAAAACTGTAGCTTCAAATATGTATCTCTCTTGCCTAGACACCTTCACTAGCCCTTGATTACTCAATAGAAAAAAACAAAACTCCTAAATATGGCATTAAGTTGACTCCAACTTGCCCTTCCAGACTTTCTTCCCACTCTCTATACTTTGTATTTTATCCTCTCCTCCTGTTGAATTGGAATCCTTGCTTTTCCAAAGCTACCCTGAGTTCTTCTAACTCTAAGCTTTTCCTTTTGCCTTTTCCTTAAGCTGGAATACCCTGTGTGTTTCTCCTAATCCCTCTCACAAAGACCAGAGTGCAAACTGTCTTGATTTCCTATGTTCCCCGGAATGCCAGAGTCCCCTCCACCCTTCGGCTCCTGCTCAAATGCCACAGAGCCTTAATATGGAAGGCTGTTCTCTTGCCCACTTCTCTCCTTCCTCACTACCTGATTGTTACTCATCCTTTAAATTTAATCCCGTCTTCACTTCCTCGATGAATACTCTATGACTGCACAAGCTGGATAAGCCCCCCTGTCATTTCCCTCCCCATAGGCTTATCTCAGCAGTAAGCTTACATGTACTTCCATGATTATTTCATTCATGTCTGTCTTTCCGCATAGAGGCCAATCCTAAAATATAACACCCATGCCTGTTTTGTTCCCCATTCCAGAATCATTCCTGGATTATAACATATGCCTAATAAATTTTGATGATTGATCAAACAAAGAAAAGCCAAGTCCCTCTCCAAGTCACTGTGCTCCCATTGATTCCTTATTTGCGCCATTCTTATATCACTTATTTTACCCTATCCTGTATTATAGTTCTTCCTGTGTCAACGTGATGTCCTGCACCAGCCAATAAGCTCTTTGTTGGTCAGAGCCATAACTTATATATCTTTGAACCCTTCTTTGTGTCTAGAAAATGTCCCACAGGGAGAAGACACTTGATAGGTGTTCACTGAATTTTGTAAAATTCTACTAAAACTGAAAAACCCCCAGTGTTAAGGTAGCGTGGTGTCTTCCACCTTCTCTGAAATCTGATCCACAAACTTCAGGTTTGAGACTGAACCTCAATAAAGAGCCATGTCTTCAGGAAATCAGACTACACCATTAATTACGCATCCTTGGAGTAAAAGCGTTACTCTAACTCCTTGAGGAGTACAAAGAAGCATAAGTAAATAAATTTCAGTGCTCGCTTCGGCAGCACATATACTAAAATTGGAACGATACAGAGAAGATTAGCATGGCCCCTGCGCAAGGATGACACAAAAAAATAAATAAATAAATAAATAAATAAATAAATTTCACCCCCGTGTCTAATCCTGTCAATCAACAGGAGTTGATTATGGTACTATGTTGAACTGGATCCTTCAGCCATGTTGGACCCCATAATTGGTTAGTAATGTCTGCCATGGGCATAGGAAGAGAGAGTTGCAGTACATTTGCCAGGTATCTGCAATCCCTCAAATAGAAACAGAATTACCAATATGAGGCAGTGTGTAATCACTGTCAAGCAGATAGTACAAATAATGTAAGTTATAAGGATGTAGAGAAGGAAGAGATCACCACAGGCTGGCATGGTCAGGAAGCCATGATGAGGAAGAAAGAAAGGAGTCGGACATTGAAGAAAAGGTGATATTCAAATTAAGCACTGGATATGGAAGCAGAGAAAAGGCATTCCGGAGGAGCACCTGGCATGAGAACAGACACAGAGGTGGACATGCACAAGGAATGTTCAGGGGACAATGAGTAGTACAATTTGACCATGAAGGACTCTTCTTGACTGAGATTGGTGAAGCATGCAGTTGAAAGGCCTTGGGTGTAAGACTAAATCACTGGTGACAGGGAGCTAAGAACAGCTTGTAAGATAGGGAGAGGCATGATCACTGTTCTAAAGGACAAAAAGTTAAGTCACAAGATTAATATTACTCATTTCACTATTCAGAGTCAGGTCTTAAATAAAGCTTCCAAATAGTCCTAACACTGATTGTCCTTTAGCCTTCAATTTAGTTTTTAAACCACTAGATGATTCTTTCTCACAGTCTAAAAATAAACTGTCCATGTCAGGTTATTCAGTAGAAAAATATTCTACAGAGTAGAATATTCTCATACTTTACCTGATTTCCCCTATTTCCTTTTTCTCCAGATGACCCTGGAACTCCATAACTACCCTAGAAAAAGAATAATAAATATATAAAGAATCTTTCTTATATTAGTCACACCAAAAACTTTTTTAATGTAGTTTCCCATTTTAGCCAAGAGCAGAAACTTTCTTTGCCACTCTAACAATGTGACAAACTAGATGCCCTCAAAAACCATCCTGCTAAAAATTAATTTAAAATTCCAGATAAATTATAATATATTTTTATATACATTAATGAACTGAGAAAGAAAAGGAGAAATCTTTTTGGTTCCAAATAAAGAGGAAGCAGAAACCCTGAGAGGTAATAGTGCTTGGCTATCCGGAGGGCTTCTTGTAATCACTGCATGTGAGTGTGTGGTATGAAAAACCTCAAGCTGACAATTTATTTTAAAGTAGTCCCAGGAGATAGTGCCACTAGAAACATGGCAGAAGCAAATAACCTCAACCCAGGACTTAAGGACTTCATAGGTAAAGTTTCATCAAAAATGAGTTTAAATCAAAAGTCACAACACACACGAAGGCGATACCATGAAGGAGTAGACAGCAGAAAGAAAAGACAATAAAAGCAGACCCACAATGACTTCAAATACGGGAATTATCATACAGTGAATATAAAATGAATATATTTAATTTGTTCAAATAAGTAAAATAGAATGAATACAATAAAACGCAACTATGAAAAGAGATCAAGTAGATTGAAAAAGAATCAAATAGAACTCTTTGAAGTGAAAAATATTACAATTGAAATCAGAAATTCAACTGGCAGATTAAATAGCATACTAAACACAAGTGAAATGAGAATTAGTGAGCTAGAAACTGAAGATATTATACAGAATCCAGCACAGAATGACAAAAAAAAAAAAAGAAAAGAAAATATGAAAGAAAGGTTAAGAGACATTGGGGACAAAAGGAGAAGTTTTCACATTATATTTCCATAAAGAGTTAATAGAGAAAATAGGAAAGATACAAATTTCAAAATGATAATTTTCTAAGGATTTTCCAAACTTTATAGAAGACATAAATACTCATATTCAAAAGTATAACAAGTCCCAAGCAGAATAAATAAAAAGAAATCCACACTTGAATACATCAAATTGAAACTGCCAAAAACTAAAAACAAAGAAAAATTTTTAAAGGAGTTTGATATATATATTTTAAAGATTGTTTACAAAAGAACAATTATTTTTACAGATAACTTCTTAACAGCAATAATGAAAGGTAGAAGACAATAGAGCCCATAAGACTATGAAATTACATTTTCAAAGTGCTAAGAGAAAATAACTGTCAACACAGAATTGTTTACCCAATGAACTATATTTCAAGAAAAAAGGTAAAATAAAGAGATTTTCAGAGAAAAAAACGAGAGTTTACAATGAACTGACTTTCATTAAAGAAAATTCTAAATGTTGTGCCCGAGGGGAAAGAAACATGATATTCTCATGTTCTTTTGAATGCATCAGTGGCTTCAAGGAAGGTGTCCATGATACTAGTAAACATGAGGGTAAAGTTAGATAAGCATTGACTATATAAAACAATGATAATATTAAATAACAATTTCTAATTGGTAGAATTTAATCAAAAAAGATGAAAATAAAATACTAAACACTAATATGTCATATGGAAGGGATGGTTAAAGTTTCTAGGGTCCTTGTATTTTAGGGATAAGGACAAATACATATATTAACTTTAAATATTGTTGAGTATGCATGTTAAAATGTCTAGCTACTCATGAAAAGCTATACATTCTAAAAATGCCAGATTAGTAGAGAAGAAAAGATGAAATGAGAAAATTCTGTACCTGTTCTCCATCCAAGCCATCTACACCTTCCTCACCAGGGTTGCCCTGTGAAACAAAGGAAGATCAGAATGTTAAATACAAAAGAAATAGTATAAATGGATATTTCTTTGATGTTAATTTCCTTACTAATTTTTTCAGTTAATACAGAATCTAGACTTTCTGAAACAACATGTATATACCATACCCAATTATCAAAAACTAATAATTATTTTCTTATTGAAATAGTTGTTAGAGTTATACACTGTTTTTCCTGACAGCTTCAGGTTTTAAAAAAAAATTTTTTTAAAACAAGATTTTTTTTAAAAATCCTCAAATTTTGAATGGATAAAAAAGACTTCCTTTAAACTTTTGCAGTAGGAACAAGTAACTCCTTCACAAGACTGAATGAAACATTTTCCACTGGTTCTTACATGGTCCTTTTGTCACTGACTTCCTTCAAGATGGCAAATATGCCTGGATTAATCTATATAATGGAGACTTGGGAGATCACAGAATAAAGATAATTTAAATGAGTGTGTTTGCATGTGTGTGCATTTTGGGAGGCATAAAAAAAGAAAAAAAACTGAAAAACTGAGGCTTAGTGATAAGAGTAAAAATGGTCAATGGCACAATGATATCTCATCAAATATTCCATCACTTTCAAATTATGGGCTCTTTACTTTGCCAACTATATCAAAATGACAGATAATATATTCATTATAAAGCATCTTTTGAAGAGAAATACAGTTTTGCAAGAAAAGTAAGATGTATTTCACATGTGTGAAATAGTTGATTTACTCCTACTGTCCACTGAAGAAAACCAGGTTTTGGACATTTTTTTAAACCAAAGTACAACTAAGTTAGTACATGAAATTAAGTATACCAAACTTTTGGACTAGAACAGGATACATTTGCCACAGGACACAAGAGGCAAATTGGTGGTACCAAAAAACATGAGAAAGGAAGCTCCGAAAGCCCTTGTCTGTCTTGTCCATCATTTTGTGACCACTCCCTAGAATAATGTGGGGAACAGAGTGGGTACCTAATAAATATTTTTGAATGAATGAATGAGCAAATAGATACTTTGGTTCTAAATCTGGACGTAAAGTCATTCCCTTATTATGCCAACTCCTTTCCTTCCAATCCTGTCCTAGCACCCCTTTCCCATTTGACACCCACCTTGACCAGACCTCCCCCCCACCACACCTTGGGTTCAGGCCCAACTCTTCTAGACCATCTTGTGATGAATACTGTGGCTCAATTTTTATAGAGTCAGCAAGGCTTGAAAATAATAATATATATCACTGCCTTAAACCTAAAATATATGTGTTACAAATAGTCATTCATTAGCATAGCAGTTTGGCTATTAATATCATCTGACATATTCCCTTGTCTAAAAGTTTTAAGCCTCGCCTCACTCAAGCACAGGAAAAGCAATCAAACTCAGTATTGTGTTTCCCAGAGAAATTGCTATCCAATTTAACTAAAGATTACCTACCTTCTCTCCTAAAAATCCTCTTGCTCCCTAAAGTTAGAAAGAAATAAAAAGAATTAAGCTTGAATGAGATTTTTAAGCTCTTGTTTCATTTAGGAAACCATATGTTCTCTGGTTTGAATAAAATACAATTCCAGTACTAGATCAAAAGGAAGATGCCTTCACTAGTAAATGCAATAGGCATCGCAGCATTCTGATTACCACCACCCTCCTGCGCCTGGGACCTGGAGAAAATTGCACCTTGCAACTCCTCACATAGTAGGGATGAAAGGGAGCAACAGTGACCTGACACTTATTATCAAATTAATCATATTTTTCAAACAAAGTTGAGACTACACTGGTTAGCAAGCATGAGAAGGCTTCCAGAACAACTCAACAAATTAGTCAAAAGAGTAACTTGTTAGGATAAACAGAACATGGTCATTGTGGTTAGGAAAACTCTCTTTAGGACTCCTTGATTATAGAAATTTTTTTCTGGCCTTATTAAAGGAGATTCTCTGACCCTGGATGGTTAAGGGACATTTAATGCAACCACTCAATAAGGGTGCCCCGCCTATATCCTTTCAGCCTTTAAAATTTCAGTGTTCTCAAGACTGCTTCCAACCGCCAGCACCTGTGACTCTTTTCCTGCGGGTTTTCCTGAGACCGAGGCCTGCTCTACCCACATGCAGGACAAGCCAAAAGGGCTGGGATATTAATGCCTCCTGGCAGCAGCCCTCAGCTAGTGCCTGCTAGGATTTGGGGTATGAACGATGCAGCTCCCTTACCCCTTGACTGGGACAACACTGAGACGCATGTTCAACCCTGGCTGCCAGGGCTCCTCAGCAGGGTTTAAGCTCCGTCTACCCACAGTGGTAATCTGATTGGTAATGCTCCCTTTTCCGGCCTCCTTCACTCCTTATCTCACTTCCTTACTCCCCTACCATTGTTTACTGGCACCACCTCCCAGTAAACTACTTGCAGTTGATTTCTTTTCTTGGGCTTTTCTTCTGGGAAGCAAAAGAAAAGACCTGTAGTCTGAGGAGGAGCTAAGATCCCACAGCTATGTTGAAGAATTGAGATTTTCCTCAAACTCAAGGCATAAAACAAGGAAGGGAAAGAACCCACAGCTCAAGGCCACACTCACCGGAGGTCCCCTCATACCCGGGCATCCTCCCTCACCTCGGAGTCCAGGAAGACCCGGGGGGCCTCTTTCTCCCTGTAGAATAAGAGGACACATGAAGACAGTCAAGCCACTGTCTATCACCACTCAGCCAACTCACATCAGCAATAATGACCATCAAAATGACTCAAATAGGACACAGTCCTTGCAGTTGATTTTACAACCTCGAAGACCTGAGCGCCTGCAAGGCATTCAGATCGTTAGTCTATCATCATATTGATGACTCCAAATCACACAAACCCCAACTATCTCTATTTTTGATCAATTCAGTTAAGCCACATGGGCAAAACTTCAGAATTCAAATAAAACAGAAGATATGTCTGAACACTTCCTTCAGATCGATAAAATTGGATGGCAGTTTCCTTGTGGTCCCACAAAGAATAAACCATTACTGAACTCTTTCTCTTCTAGGTGAAATCCTACCCATTCCTAAAACATATAGATCAGTTGTCACCTCCTCTCCTGAGAAGCTTTTTCTGTTGTCCCCGCCCAATTGCCCCTTCAGTTTCCTTGTAGTGTTTTAGGAATACAACTTAGCATACATCATAGTGAAATTTCTTTTATATAGAGAGTCTCCTGCTATATTGTGAGCTTCATAGAGACAAGGACAACATCTCATTTATCTCTGCGTTTCTAGCCCCAAACACAGCGTCTGACATACAATAGACACCAGGACATACAAATCCATTCAGGATTTGAAGAATGACTCACTGAATTATATTAACGATATAACCTTTTCGTCTCAGTGTTAGATAAGGAAGGGAACAGTAGATACTGTGCCTTTTGCCAAATTGATCAAATATGAATTAGAAAATAACGCACATTGCATGAGCTTTAATCAAAAGAGTAACACCTAACTTTGACTTAATGAGGTTGGATAACTACATAAGCTACTCAGAACAGTAAAAAGGCACATGATAAAGTGAGAAGCACTTTGGATCTAGAATGCAAGGGCCTGGATTTGAGTTCTAGTTCTGCTTCCAGATTGTTTTGTGAGCTTGGACAAGTACGTGATGCTGTGAGTCACAATTTGCACCCTTTGTAAATGTGGATCTAGATAATACTGATGCTAACCAACTTGTAGGATTGCTACATTGAACACATGAAATACTATAATGGAAATATCACAAATCACATGGATTGAACAAATGAGGTATTTTATACTTAACAGATAGCAAGAGATTATGAGAAAAGCACAGGTTCTGGCATCAGACAGACAGGTTTGGACACATTTCCAACACTCTCTATGTGGCCTTAACAAATCACTTTCTCTGTCTGAGTTTCTACTTCCACCTCTGTAAAATGAAAGTATTAACAAGTATTAACATGTAAGGTTGTGGTGAAGATCAAATGTGATAACATATACAAAATGCCTAACACAGGGCTTGACACACTGTAGCGGCTAAATAAATGTCTGTTTTCTCCCCTTCTTCCTAGTCTATCTGCATTTTTAGCTTCAATGTGTGGTGTTTAAGCTTCATCTGGTAAATGTAATCCTAACATAACTACTGTACTATATTGCACCGTACGGTGTTATCAATCGTGAATAATTGGTTGTTGACTTTATTAGAAAATAGTTGACATATATAAAACAAATGTCCCTGACAAAGCAGGGACACCAAGGAAAAATTCTGAAAGTTTTGTTTTTAATGAAAAAATTAAAAATAAGCCCACTCTTAGCATGGCTGTTATTTTAAAAAAATAAACAGAAAATAACAAGTGTTGGCAAGGATGTGGAGAAACTGGAACCCTTGTGTGCTGTTTTTAGGAATGTAAAATAGTGCAGCCACTGTGGAAAACAGTATGGCAGCTCCTCAGAAAATTAAAAATGCAATTACCGTATCATACAGGAATTCTACTTCTGGATATACACCCAAAAGAATTGAAAGCAAGGTTTTGAAGAGATATTTGTACTCCCACATTCATAGCAACATTATTCACAACAGCCAAAAGGTAGCACCAACACATGTGTCCATCGACTGATGGATGGGTAAACAAAATGTGGTATGTACATACAATTGAATATTATTCTGCCTTAAAAAGGAAGAAAATTCTGACACATGCTACAACATAGATGAACCTTGAGGACATTATGCTAAGCAAATCAGTCACAAAAATACAAAGACTGTATGATTCCACTTATATGAGGTACCTGGAGTAGTCAAATTCATAGAGACAGAAAACAGAATGGTGGTTGCCAGAGGCTGGAGGGAGAGGAAGTTAGTGTTTAATGCATACAGAGTTTCACTTTCGCAAAATGAAAAGATTTCTGGAGGTGGATGGTGGTGATGGTTGCACGACAATGTGCATGTACTCGATACCACTAAACTGTACACTTAAAAATGGTTAAGATGGGGTAAATTTTATGTTATATGTATTTTACCATAATTAAAAAGAACACTGTGAAGAAAATGAAATAAACTCACTCTTGTGACTTCTATTCCAAGTTTCTAAAAGTTTCAGTTGCTGTACATAAAATATTAAGTATGTTTTCCCAAAATTAATCCTCAGAAAAAAAGAGTAGTCTTAAATTTGAGACCTCACAAGGTCTACACAGTTTCTCCTTTTTCAGAGTACTTGCTCCTTTACTTTACTTTGAACAGCATCGTATTTACACACAATCAGTATTGATTTGAAATATTTACAGGATGCTACGGAGATCACCTATCAGATCAATTAGGTAAAGAAATATAACAAATTCATTTAATATATTTGAGGATGAGACCTCACAATTACAAATTTTTAATGCCATGCAAAGAAGACTTTTTAAAGTCACTTTTTTATTTATTTATTTTTTTTTTTTTCAGACAGAGTCTCACTCTGTCGCCCAGGGTAGAGTGCATAGAGTACAGTGGTGTCAGCCTAGCTCACTGCCACCTCAAACTCCTGGGCTCAAGCAATCCTCCTGTCTCAGCCTCCCGAGTAGCTGGGACTACAGGCACATGCCATGAAGGATGGCTAACTTTTTCCTATTTGTAGTAGAGACGGGGATCTCACTCTTGCTCAGGCTGGTCTTGAACTCCTGAGCTCAAGCAATCCTCTTGCCTCAGCCTCTCAAAGTGCTAGGATTACAGGCGTCAGCCACCACGCCCGGCCTAAAGTCACTTTTTATAAGCAATAAAAGTCATGATTACATTGTGGAGACCATAAAAATTTTCTTACAAGAAAAGTGAGGCAATGGGTTTTTGGAGCTTCAAATAAAATTTGCAGTGACAGGCTTCATAAACATACTTAAAATTGGTTTATCTTAAACAACTTAGGCAGAAGTGAACACATGAATAACATACTCTAGAAAACTAGGTGAGATGTTTCCAAAAGTGGCTCCAGTAATGATGAAGAAACTGATATAGAAACTACATGGTAAGAGTTGTTAATAAAATGGTTTGATAAAATGTGAGAGAGAGAAAAAAAAGCAGTATTTCTAATTTAATATATAATTATCCCTAATAAAAGATTTTAAAATGCTGATGCGTAACTAAATAAATTAAATATTATAAGTAAAATATGTCCATTTCATCTACACCCCCAAAAGCTTAAATATTCTAATTTGGTAAAAACATTTTTTAGGATGTTCTCATGAGTAAATGAGAATTATCTTATATATGAACACATGTTAAATTGTTTGGAGAACAAAATTTAGGCTTATTGTGTTTCTCATTCAACTATTAAGCTGTATCATGCTTAAAAACTGCTCTTTCATTTATTCACAGTTGTTGCTTAAAGCTATAAATAATAGCCATGACTTAATGGAAGGAGTAACACCACCAAAAGCTTTTCAACTGCTTGGCTGGTTCAAATTATTTTACGAGACATGGGAATAATAATAATGTCTTATGCGTATATATTATAAAATGTGGAAACATAAAAAATATTTAGCCCTGTGTCTGGCATATATAAAGCTCTCAACAAATATTAGATGTTTTTGTTACCACTGAAGTTACATAAATATTTTTTGTGACCTTAGATAATCTGACTGGGATCCATAACTAAGGCTTTGATGTGTGACCAATGCATAAGTTATTCTTTAAACCACCCACTTGTAATAGATAAATTTTTAAAATGTATAGAATTCTTGAATCTGGCAAGTTGTATTTTCCAAAGCTGGACCACAAGATTTCCCATTCCACATGCTCTGGACTTTGCCCCGCCTTTATCCAGAGGAGGAGTCTAATTTCCCTCCTCTTGAATCTGGTCTGGACACAGTGACTGGCTTGGAATCAACAGGGTGAGATGGCCATGCTTCTGCAGACCTCTGAGGCTCGGCCAGAAGACTTGCAGCTTAGTCTCCCGGAGTGCTCCCTGTGGGACAGACCTCCCATGGAGAGCTCGCTCTCAAGGCCAGCTCTGTCTGTCCTGGCATCAGCCCAGCCCAGGCACAAGATGTGTGAGAGAAGTGGCCATCTCAGCAGTGCAAAAGGGTTAGAGCCCCAGACCATCTGGTCAACCCAGCTGAGACCCCAGATGTGGAGGAAAGAGTTGGTTCCTCTTTTGGTTTCCCCACCCACAGAGTCTGTGAACATAATAAAATGATTAGTTTAAACTACTAAGTTGTGGGGGATTTGGGGGCAGTACCAGTTATTTATAGATAACCGAAACAATGAGTTAGTTATTTGTCCTTTTATGTTTTCAACTTGAACCTACAAATTTATGGGCCCCATTCTGAAACTGTCCCATCTGCACAGAGATGTCCCTGCTGTTGAGCAGACCAATCTGACCTGCTTTTCAGGGAAATGGCATTAAAAGCCATTCAGAGGACAACACATTATGAGTCACCTCCTCTTGTGAGAAATGCATTAAAAAGAAACTGAGACCTACTAGAGCAGCTCCGTCAAACACAGTGGCCACTAGCCACAGTGGCAATGAGCACTTGAAATGCATCTGGTCCAAAGTGAGTGTAAAATAACATTTAGAAGACAGTATATTTTTTAAAAGTAAGGTGTCTCACTAATTTTTATATTAATTGCAAATGAAATGATGATATTGTAGATATATTCAGTTAAATAAAACATATTAAAATTAACTTTTTACCTGTTTCTTTTTGCTTTCTTTAAGGTAGCTACTATAAAATTTAAAATTATAAATGTCAACTGCATTATATTTCTAGCCATGTACTAGGGAGTCTTTAAAAAATATCTTGGTTTTATGAAGGTAGGACAGTAGAGAAGAGGGAAAAAAAAAAATCCCTCACCCAAGACAGACAAAGTTTTGCTCATCCTATTTGTCTGAAATTGGAGTCAATCATCCTAATGGGTTGGATGGGTCTGAAGTCATTCCCCTAACCTTGGCTAGGTTCTTTGAACAATAGGCCAAGCAGAAAAATAAAATAGCACGTCAAGTACATTTAAAAACATCATAAAAATGGGAGGGAATATTTTCATTATTTCTAAACAAAATAGCAAAAATCCATCATTCATATTCCTGAATGTATTTCTAATACCTAAGGCTATGCTTACTGAGGAAAAATAAGTAGAAAAGTTGAGCAATTCTCCTGTAAACATAATTGAAGAAATGAGTCGGCTTATATGGATCTCAACAGCTGCATTTTTCCCTAATTTCTGCTTATTTTCCAAGTTCAGATAGCGTAAATGTTCAGAATAATAAAACCATGTGTCACTGTACGTGGATCAATGAGAACATAGACATCAGGGGGTTGGAAACTGTGGTCAAAGGGCCCTTCATGTCCCCAAGACCTTCTCAGAAGGGCCATGTAATTAGAATTATTTTCCCAATTACACTAAAATGTTATTTTCCTTTTTCACTCATTCTCTCCCAAGCATGTGGTAGAGTTTTTAAGAGGCCACATGGCAAGTGACATCACAACAGACTGACTACAGAGGCAGATATGCCAATCCAGCTGTTTTCTAATAAACTAAATAGGTAAAACAATACCACTTTTCTCACTAATATTTTTTGTTTTGGAAAATATGGTTTTTTTTTTACAAAGGAATATGTCATGTATATTAACTCTAATGGGTTTTCTAAATTTTGAAATAAGATAATAAATAAATAATTTTTAACTTCTCAGTTTTAATTTCTGACATGATAAATACCAATAGGTAGAAACCACATAAACAAAAGCTCTTTGAGGCCCTCAATAATCATGAAGAGGGTAAAAGTTGAGGGGTGGGGAAAATGGAGAGATGTTGTTCTGGGGTTCTAATGTACAGCCTGGTGACTATAGTTAATAATACTGCGTTATATAGTTGAAATTTGATAAGAGAGTAGATCTTAAATGTTCTCACCATAAAAAAAAAAATCGTAACTGTGTGAAGCGATGGATGTGTCAACTGACTTGCTTATAGTATCATTTCACATATATCAACTCATCACATTGTATACCTTAAATTATACAATTTTGTCTGCCATTTATACCTCAATAAAGATGGGGGGGGAGAATGTAAAGGTATTCTGAGGCCAAAAAGTTTGAGAACCAGTGGTATATACGTAAATCAACCTTAAAATACGCACCTGTAGCAAAGTGGTTTTTCATAATTCAAAATTAACTGAAAACCATGGGATTTTTAAATCCTTTTGGTATTTATATTGTGTATTAAAGATGGTCCCTACCACATCTCAGTCCCCTAGCTCACAATGCTCTCTATAATATACGTGTTCTCCACTGACAATCACATGGTAGATAACTGCCACTTGCCCAGCACGTCCCCAGGCGTGTGGCCAGGCTTATGTGCTAACGGTGGTTAACTACAACTCCATCACCTTCTCAGCCACCCGGGGAAGGCATCTGAGTGACCTGTAATAAGAATGGTCTTAGATTCTCTTCAGTGTATTTTGTTAAACCACTTACAAACATGGTATCTTAGTAATAGGAACAAATTATCTGCAATTTATCTCATAATTAACAACTACTCTTACATGAGTGAACATCAGACACAAGACCACATTTTCAGTTAGTTCAAATTCACTGATTAAAAAACAAAACAGCCCCCATACTGCATCATTAAACACCTTCTAGAAACTATATCTTTAAAAGTTTGTCTGACATTTGTTATAATAAATAGATATTTTAAACCCACTTTAAATGTCATAGACAAAAACTTTATGATTTATGCACAATTAAGTATTGCTAATATTTGATCCATTTTACCATATTCTTTCACAGAAAAAAGATTCAGTACTTACATGTCCCCCTTCTTCACCAGGATGACCAGGCACTCCATCAAAACCCTTCTGTCCCTGAGAAATCAAAATAAATAACTTGGACTCTAAATTCTTCATTTCTCAAATCTGTGAGAAATAAAAATTGTTAGGAATAGATATCCTCATCTCACTGAGTTGACATTTTATTGGGAATCCACTAAATATTAGGCACAATGCTCAGAGAGAGAGAGAAACTGGCCAAGAGGCCTGTGTTACAATGAAAACGTGACTACCAGTTTGTCTTAATAGTCGGTACATCAAACTGTTCTTATTTTCCTTTTTAAGGAAATAAATACCTTTTTAAGCCATTCTATTGTAAAAATGCAAACCAAGACTAGTTTCTAGTTAAAAGCTTAAGGAAAACTGTTATTCTTAAAGAGGGCTTTAACCTTGTTTTACAGAATATCTGTAAGCAAAAGTTTTCCTGCCCATATTACTGATGAGAAATGTTTATTTCTGTATGACTCAACTTTCCAGTTTCTTTTTATTTTTACTCTTCTTACATATCTAAACACATAAACCATTTCCTCTCAAGAAAGTTTGGCTTGTCATTTTATAGCAGATGTACTTAGTCTAAAAACTGGTCAATAAGATCCAGAAACCATATTTTGTTTGTGACAAACAAAGATAAATAAGTCAATGCAACCAAGTACTGAGTTCTAATAAACAGAAAGAGAAGAGAAGTCAAATATTTTAAACATTTACATGTTTGGCCTTGGAGGCAAGGTCACTGAGCAACCGAAAAAGTACATGTCAAGAGGTTCCCAAACTTGATTTTATGATTCTCCAATCTGATATTAAAGAACAACAAGAGGGAAAGAAATCTAATGCTAAGGCATAACAGTTTATTTTTCAAAAAGTAATTATAAACTTGATACTAGTCTAAATAAAAAAGATTTATCTGGAAGCCATTAAGAGCTTATTCCAACACCCCTGTGGAAAACCTTCCAAAGAGAGAGTGTAAAAAGATGGCCCAAAGCCAGTGGTCTGACTCCACCTTACATAAGGGTTTCTGATTACACCCCCATCATAGAACTGTAGTCCCTGTGACAGTGAAACCTGGCTAGCCCTGGATATCTGGGGACTGTTTCCAATAAAGTATTAAGTAGTAAATTTCCTATTGGTCAACCTAGAGTTACCAGAGATGCAAATTAACTGTGACATGAAACCAGTGATTGTATCTTTTCTCAGAGTTTGATACTATAGAAAAGAATGCTAGATAGAAAGGAAAGAGGCATTTAACTCTTGTAAAGAAACCAGATTTGGGACAAGTGAAAATTTGGTAGATAAGTGAAAACTTACAGACAGTGGTAGAATTTATGACATTATTTGTCAAATAAACGTAAATAGGCAGCATAATATGGTGGAAAGAATGCAAAATTTGGAGTCAGGTAGACATATGGGCTTAAATCCCAAAAGCATCTTCAGAACTGTGCAATTTTTTGGAAAGTGGTGTTAGTGTCACCTCTCTGAGCCTCAACTTCACACATGTAAAATAATACCTACTTAAAGGTTTGTTCAGAGGTTAAAGTTAGAAAATGTTGTTAAATACATAACACAGGGCCCGGTGTATAGTGGGTACTGAAATATCATCTCTCTCCCTCCCCCTATCCACACCCAACAAATTCTTACCCTCCTCCCAGGACTCCCAGCATCACCTCTGTGCCCATCTTCTCCAAAACACTTTGCATGGATATTGCAGCATGTTCTTTCTACAATTGTGTCCTGGAAAACAGAATCCATATCAGATATGATTTTTCTCATCTGTGTTAGCCTGCATCACATTACACACTCAGAAGACAAAATTCTCTCAATGTTTTTAAAATTATTATAATTGACAGGACTTAGTGAAGAATGGTGTTTTTAAAAAGTACTTACAAGTTGCTTCAGTAAGACGTTCGGGAGGGATTGCAGTGTGATGCTCAAAGGTTGCTTATATGCAAACCCCCTGCCAAATTCTAGCTCCTGGAGCTCTTCTAATTTATGCACACCTTCCAGGCCAATTATTAGGAGTCCAGACAATCCTTCAAAATTTCAAAAGGTGGTAGATTTATTTGCATGTATTTTGAATGGTCTATCTTTGTCTCAGTCTTAGATATTCACCCATCATGCCATCGTCTCATATCCTTCAGTTGTCTTGTCTCAGACTGAATTTTTGTTAAAATCAAAACTAGTCCATGGCATGCCTTGTTGAAGAATTAGTCTGATACCTTCCAATCCCACCAACTGAAAGTTAATCAATTAAGTAGAATTTCAAAGGACTATCATAGCTCTCTTATAGCCTCCATTTTGTCATCTCACAGATGGTTTTCAACCCTTATTGTATTAAGTTACATCCTTCTAAATCTATCCCTGAAGTCAACTTGTGGTTTACTCTTAGAAATTGTGGCGGTCATTGTGGCTGCTCACGAATATTCTGGCTCCTCTCCTTAAGATCACATGATAAGGTTGCACATCTTTGGGAAAGTTATAAACTCTCACTGAGCCCCAATTCCTTACCTGCTAAATATTATCTGTCCTATGAAAGTTAAAAGTGGCCATATGGCTCACTCTGGACAATGAAATGTGAGCAGAAGTGACATGTGTCACTCCCTGGAGAAACTGTAAAAGTAATGCACAGTTTGCCTTATTTCCTTTCTCCCATCGCAGGAATTACAAAAGCACCTGTTTGGATAGACCCTCCTTCAGGCTGGGTCCTTGAGTGATGAGCAGGAGGCATGAAATGAATACATTCTTACTACTTTAAGTTCCTGAGATTTGAAGGTTGTTATTGCTGTGTAAACTAGCCTACCCTTCCAGTGCAGGCATTAAGAGATCCTCTGGATTTGTCCACAAATCAGAGAACAAATGAACGAGGATACTTTGGAAATTCACATAGAAATCACCATGTTTGTTGAATTTCAGAGCAAATATTGTTAATGATTTGAACAGTAAATTCATAGAATAGACATGGAAATCAACTTTTTGCTATTGGAAACAAACTGCCTGACAATGTGGTTAAAAGTTGTATACACATACTTTTTCCTTAGAGACAGGGTCTTGCTCTGTCACCCAGGCTGGAGTGTGATGGCGTGATCATAGCTCACTACAATCTCAAACTCCTGAGTTCAAGCAGTCCTCCTGCCTCAGCCTCCCAAGTAGCTGGAACTACAGGTGTACACCACCACGCCCACTAAATTTTTTACATTTTTTGTAAAGACAGGGTATCACTATGTTACCCACACTGGTCTTGAACTCCTGGCCTGAAGTGACCCTTCCACCTCGGCCTCCCAAAGTACTGAGATTACAGGCCTGAGCCACCACACTCAGCCTCATATTCTTAATTATTCCTTAAAACTAAATTCTTAGAAAAGGAATTGCCAGTCTGGCACATGGGCAAAGTTTACAGTCTCTTGTCACATATTCTCAATCCCTTTCAGAAAAGTTGCAACAATTTAAGCTTCCAGTGGCCATCTATGCAGCAAATTAAGTTGGGAGCAAGTTGTCATAAAAAATACTCCAGCACATCATTAACCAATGGAAAACATCATCCCCCACGGAATATGGTGAATATACTCTACTGAGAAAGGAGAAAGGTGAAGGGAGCTTGAACAAGTCAAGTTGCTGGTTGTTCATTTTGAGATTTCTTTAGAAATTTCTTTATGCCACAAATGGTATAAAATGGGAATAGTGAGAGCCACTGTGTACAGCTGAAAAAAAGGTGTACTACACAAGGACACCCACCCAGCTGAGAGAGCTAATGCATGCCCAAACCCAGCCAGCACACCCCCACCACCCAGGAGCCCAGGCACAGCCTTGCATCCACCCAGCGTATTGGGTGTCTTTTTCCCATTTCACAAAGAGGCCATACAGACTAGCAGAGGAGTCCTTGGAGATAGAGAAGGAGGAAGAATTAGAGAGCAAAGATGGGGGAATTGCAGTGCAAAGAGCAAGGTCCAGATTTAGGCTGACTCCAGAGTTCAAGAAAAAATGACATATGGACCCCTGGTCGGCCTAAAAGAGCAGACAGCCCCTACTCATCATTGAAGTAGGAGGAGCACCTTCAATCTCCCACAAAAGCCAGTCATGTCTCAGAAGACTCTTGGTCAGTGTCGGGCACGTTGGGGGTGGGGGGTTCTCACCCTCAAACAATCCACTGGCTCATACGAAGAGGGAGGCTGGGCATCGGCCTCATGAGCACGGAGCTCCACCCATGCGCGAGCACACAGGAGGCTCCACGGGCCGTGCCACCTGGAGAGCTGAAGGAGTGTCTCCGCCCGGAAGGAGGAGCGAGGCCCACACGCAGCACCTCCACGCACTTACCGTCCTTGCGCAGAAGCTCCGACGTTTCCTTCAGTTTCTCTAAATCATCATCCAGTCCATCTGTAAACACTAAAACGACCTGTCGTTTATGAGAGATGGGGGTGGGGGAACCAGAGAGGGAGGAAGGGAAGGAGGAGAGAGGGGGAGGGGGGAGGGGGGAGGGGAGAGGTAACGGAGAAAGTGGATGCTATAAATTATACATTTCTTAAAAGTACAAAAGTGACTTTTTCCGGTTGTGCTCAGCCTTTGATGCTGTGCCTTTTCGCTCATTCATTTACCACACATTCATTTTTATTTCAACCTCCCCCTCCCCATGAACAAAAAAGAATTTTAACAAGCTTAACCTGTTTACTTAAAAATACCTTCAAAAAATTCTTACACTATCCATCTTTATCAGCACAAAAATACGAAAATATTCTGTTACATGTTTGTAATCCATTTTCTACTGTTAAAATGTGTTTCCTTTACTCTTAAAAATTTTTAATTTAAAACATGAACGATATTCATCAAAAATAAGTCCATTGGATGCCTAATTGAAGGAAAAACTAAATGTAGGTTATGAAGTTTGGGGACATCATTTCCTAATAAACACCAGATGAAATGTTTCCATCTCTGTGGACTTTTGTGGGTACATAGTTCAGAGGCAGCAGGAAGGGAGAAAGAGGCTTGAGGGGTGGGCTGCGCTAGAGCCGTCAGCTGTCAGTAAAGACAGTTCAAGATGATGACTGGAAAAATAACAAGCCTACTTTAAATGGCAATGAGTGACCATAAAAAGATAAGGAGTCTTAAAACACCTTTCAAGTTGTCTTTGGAATGAATTTATGCTATGGAAGAATTTGAATCACTAACCTGTGGGCAACTTGAGGGCAAGTACTTTATTCCTTTATCCCTACCAGCATTATGCAGCACAGCACCTCTAAGGCTTAAAAAATATTTATTGTTGAATGAAAACACATCTCTCATTGGTTCTTAGTATATAAGAGTATGGTTTTCCTCTGTGTGGGATCTCCAATGAAGAACAATTTAGTTGGCCTCCGTCACAAAAACCGTATCCATCCTACCCTCCCTGATGTTTCCATAGTATGGGTTCTCAGCATTTATTACCTTCACTTTAGCAGAAGAGGAATGGAGAGCATTCTCTCCCAGGGACTTCAAAAAATTCACATTCATATAGCTATTCTTGGCCAGGAACTTCTGGATGAGCTCATCACTGTATTTCTCAAAGTCTGAGTCAAAGATAAGCTGGCCATTTGGGCCAGGAACCAAGTAGCGGAACCTCGGGTTGATCTGATCAGGAATGACACAACTGATGTTAGGAAGCAAGGCCAACTGTTCTATCACCCCTGGAAGTAACCTTTGAAGCTTCTGCTGAACTTGGTTTGAAGGAGTTGAGATATCAAGTCCTATAAACAAATCCACGTTGCATCCTTTGAAGGTGGAAAAGAAAAGAACATTAGCCACTTAAAAATGCATAACTGAGCCCAGAAGATATTAGCCAAGCCAGCCCTGAAATATGAACCTCAACCCCCAGACAACACACAGAAGTATGAGCTAAATAATAGTATTTGTCTATGTTTTGGGATTGTTCGTTATAGAACAAAAGCTAACTGATACAATATATACTGTTTCATATCTCTATGCCTTGGCAGATCCTATTCCCTCTGCCTAAAGTGTTTTTTCTCATCTTCCCACTCCAATCTGGGTGACTCATACTTGTCCTTCCAGTAGTAGCTCAAATACCCACCTCAACCCACCCACCCCCCAAGCACTTTCTGGTTCTTGTCCTGACCTCCTCTGGTCAAGTTACTAAATGCCCCTGTATGTCCACTGTTATTTATTCAACCTTCTCCCCCACTAAACAGGGATTCCTTCACAGTAGGGACTATATCATCTAATTTTCCCATTGCCTAACACTGATGCTCATTAAATGTTTGACAAATGAATGAAAAAGGGAATACAAATGAGCCTTGAGTCTCTTTCAGCAATCCTGTAATGTTCCCTTCTCCCCTCAAAGTTTTCTTCCTCATTCACTACCCATGCATGTACCTTGTTTCAGGGGCACGAGAGCATGTTAGAAACAATTGGGAGAAAATCACTCCCAATTTTCTATTTCTTCTGCCTGAAAAATGTTAAGCTTTCCTGGGAAGGCATTATCTCGAATTCGAAGGCCCATTAATATTTCAGGCTATACCTACACACTCAACAAGTGTATAATAAGACCATCCACAAAATTGCACTGAGGATGCAAATGTTGATGGTCAGAGACACATAGGGAGTTAGAATTTGGTTCAATGAATTAAAATGTAACTTAATTATAAAAGAGCCACTATTATTAACTGTTCTGGACAACAAGCATGACTTAGGACTGTCTAAGGCAAGCCAAGACATGCAGACATTTTCTCCTTAGACCATCACATGTTGACATATTTGGCTCAGAATCTGTATCTGTAACAGAAACTGTAAACTTATATCAGAATCTGTAAAAACAGAACAGCAGATCTGGGAAGACAATTTGGGGAAAAATAAATATGTAGAGGACCCTTCACCAGTCAAAAAGTTCATAGACAGTAGCTTAAAATCTCCCAAGGACCTGAGATACAGGGCCAAGCCATGAGATTTCAATCCCCTAAATATTATACTCCTTGCTAGCTGGTAAGGTATGTTTCCGGAATTGCCAAGACAGAAAATGACTTCCTTTCCTCCTTTCACATAAAATAGCATGAGTTTTGTTTGTTTGTTTGTTTGTTTGTTTAAATCTATAATTCAAATTCATGAAAATGAGCTTTCACAAATGTAAATCCCATTCCCATATTGGACCTAATTTCAGAAAAGAGGAATTTCCTTTCTGCAGTATAGTATATTATTCTAACATTTCTAATTTACATTTTCCCAGGAACATTTCCAGCTGGCTTTAGTCTGTAATTGACAAATATAAGGAGCAAATTCTTTTCTTATTAATGGACAGGATTGAACTTTGCAGGTAATCTCTAAGGTCTTTGTCAGCTTTATGATTCTAGAATTCTATAATTAATTAGCTTCCAGCTATTATTAAATTGTCTAGCTAATTTAATCTAAAAAGTTAAAGACAAAGTGAAGATAAACATAAATCCTAACTTACTACATGGTGCAGAATGAACTGAAAAGAGAAGCCGGGATCCTATATCCCTTCTCCTCCCCAGGATAATGCCCACCTGCCTATAAAAAAAAATAGGACTTTGATGCCTGAAGAACCTGAACTGCTTAATGTAGAACATCTCATAACACATGCTTATTTTAAAAATAATTGCACACATGCATTCTTTTTAAATGGTTTCCAAATTAAGTTAGGCTACTAAAAAGTGGTTATATTCTTTACACAGTATAAGCAAAGATATTAATTTCATGTTCTATAAAATTAGACTTTAAAGGTTTGATGCGGTGCAAGGATCTCATCCTAGTCCTCCAAAGTTAAGCCTCAGCCTCCAAAATAAAACCTGGCCCATGCTGGGGCCCAGCTTCTCATAAGGAGGCTTCATATGCATACATAATGCTTAGTGCTTGGACTTTTGACACCAAACTGCTGGGAAGTTCAAACCCTGCCTCTATTACTTTCCGTCTGTGATTCTTATCCTCTCTCTGCCTTGGTTTTTTTTTAATCTGGAAATTGGGTATCATAATAATGGCATCTGCTTCACATGGGGTTGATATGAATATAAGATGAATGTGTGCCATCTAACACATTAGAATTAGTGCCACATACATAATGTAAAAACAAAGTAGGAGTCTTGAGTGGGCCCCACCTGGAGCCTGTCCTGCCTTTAGAGTTCCAGTTAGATGGAAAAATGTGTGTCCTTCTTGCTCAGGTTGAGTTTTCTGTTACTTGTAGGCAAAAACATTCTAACTGATAAGAGGATTTTTTTTTAAGTACTGCTTGTTATCCCAGACTTGTGAGGAATCAAGTAAGATAAAGGGTAAGAAAGTACTTTGTAAATGTCAAGCACCCACGTTCTGCCTCCAAGTAGAAGGTTGCAGGTTGCAAGACCTTGTCAAGAGGCACATAGTTAAGTAAGAGCAGAGAGGCACATAACATTCCTTTATCTTCTTTTCAGCATAAAACTACAAAAAACTTCTAGATTGCATTTAATGTATATATATTTAGGGACATAATAACCAAATGATCTCCTGTATACACAGGCTCTCCCGAAGGAATTTTGAACTTTATGGGTGCCATTACACAAGGGCTGTCTGGAAAGTATCCAACCACTGTTAATAAAATGAGAACATATTACATGACTAGATACTTTCTGGACAGTCCTTGTATATTCCTCAATATAATTCTATACTATACTGTATTATACAATTTTGTACCGTATTATACCATTCTATGACATTCTATGCTATTCTGTACTATACCATACCCTAATACACTATATTACACTATACTATGCTTTATTATGCTTTACTACACTATATTATAATACCCTCCTACTAAAGTGTGCTCTGAAGACCAGCAAAATCTATATCAGCTGGGAGCTTATTAGAAATGCAGAACCCCACCCCTGATCTACTGAATCAGAATCTATATTTTTACAAGATTCCTAGATTATTCAAGCACATGTTTAAGTTTGAGAGGCCCTATTATGTTCTACTGTACTATACCAAAAGACAATATCGTACAGTATTTAGTACACAGGCTCTAAAATCAGACAGCCTCAAGTTCAGATCTCAACTCCGCTATTAAGTTGGGCCAAAGAACACAATTTTGCTGTGCCTTGGTGTTGAGTCTAAGAATTATTAATTTATAGAAATGTCCCAGATATGATTTTAGAAGTCAAACAAGGCTTTGGCCTAAAAAAAAAAAAAGTAAACATGTTAGTTCACATATCAAAAGCTGCCTCGCCTCAAGAGGGCGTCTCAATGGTCAGTAACAGTTACATTCCAAGGCAAGGCTATAATCTGGGTTTATGGCTCTCACCTATTTTAAAAGACAAAACAGGTCTTACCTAGAGCCATAGGTTGCCAGAGCTGATCAACAAAGACAGACCACCAGGGAGGAGAGCTGATCATGAAATATACTGAGAGCTGATTAAACAGATATACTGCCCTAGCCGGGCCCAGACGAACTATACATTTAAAGTAAATAGTTTAAGAGATAGCTTATGCTTCCCTTCTAAAATCTCTGTTCTAACTCAAAATAACCAGAGCCACGATGTCTCTATTTTTACTAAAGTAATAGCCATATCATAAACCTAAAAGTTTACCCTAAAAAGATTTTATAACTCATTGTTTACCTAAGTAGAGTTAGTTAAATAATCTGTAGTAGCCTTTTAAAAGACTTTTAATCCTAAACCAAACTATCTATCATTAAATAAATCCCGTTGCCCTTGGCAACCAAGAACCTGTATCTGCTCTATAAATATCTGTACAAAACTTCACTTTTGGTTACATTTCCACGAAAAAAAATATAATCATCCAGACACCCTCCTTTGTCTACCTTCATAAATCTTTACTTTATAAACTATATCTTTAGCTCTACATACTATTTTTATTTCTATTTCCTACTATTTTTTCATCCTTCATGACCACCCCTGCCTGAGAGACCCAAACTCTTGCAAAAAACATAACTCCCCACACCTTGGTTTCCTCATCTGTAAAATAGTATCTGTGTCATAGGGTTCTATGAAGATTGAATGTTTTAATATATGAAAGCCCTTGGAACACTTACCCCCTCCCCCTACACACACACAAAAGCACCATTTAAAGATTAACAGCTGTGCTGTAGAATCTCACCCCAGTGGGCAGAAGGTGGAGTCTTCCACAAAGACATTCTTTGGGTCAATCACCCCCTGAAAGGCAAGTGTTGGGGAAAGAAGAGCAGAAAAGTGGACCCAGACTGTCAGGAGGAAGAACTACTGTCTCTGGGCCTCGCTATTTCGTATAAAAACTTGGAGACAGAATGGGATTGAGGATGGCCTCACCCATACGGAAGCAGATTGGCAACAGAGTAGAGACCCCTGCACGAAGCCTCATAGAAAAGACAGTGTATTCTATCTCATAAGTGAGACTGTCTAACTGATATTATTCCCTGCTTCGATTAATATTTCCTTTTTGACATGCCCAAACTTCAGTGAGTTGTGCTTACACATTCCAGTCTGGTTTTGTCTGTGCTACAAGGAATAAAGGAAGGAGTTGTTAGGACTTTACAGAGACAGAGTTCTAGAAGGTTCAGGCCTCCTGAAGCCAAAGTGGTGACAACCATGGGAAAGATTAGAAGAATTTCCACAAGGTCGGGAGTTCAGGCCCTATAGGGTGATGTCCCCCTCTCCTCGCCCAGCTGGATGAATCACAGTTTTATTGCATTAACAGAGCCAGTACAGTCCCTGACACCTACAATGGGCTTATGACCAAGTAACAAATTCTCCGTCACTCACCTTCAGGATTGCAGGCCTTATAAAGAATGTCCTTCTCCAAGTTCTCCAGGGACTGAAAATTTTGTTTATAGTATACTTTGTCCCAGTCATTAGTGATCTCCCAAAGCTGAGATTTTTTGGCTTCTCCCACCCCAATGGCAAAAATAATTATGTTTCTGTCCCTGAGGGCTTTGGCTGGTATGGCTACATTATCGTGGGCAAACCCATCGGTGATCACAATTAAATATTGATGAACACTGGGTCTCCCTCCCCTTGGACTGTCAAAAAAAGGCAGAGTGAAATTCAGGGCTTTCCCAGTGCGGGTGCCATCATTCAGCTGCTGAACCTTCGAGATGGCTCTGCAAATGTCCTTCCTTGAAGAGTACTGGTTGAGTCTGAATTCTTCCTGGGGGGCTGAGCTGAACTGCAAAAGGCCAATCCGAATTTTATCAGCACCAATATTAGATCGGTTCACCATTTTCTCCATGAATCCTTTCATGTTTTCAAATTCTTCTGGGGAGATGGATTCTGAACCATCTATCAAGAAGATAATGTCAGCTTCCTTACAGGCTGGGGGAAAAGGGAGCAGAACAGAACATTCATTAAGAGTCTGGAACCAATTAACTACAAGTCCCCAGGGACAGTCTGGGGTGGCATATACACAGCCCACTTTAAATATTTTAAAATGGAGTAGAAAAGGAATTCAATGAAGCAAATAACAAATATTCTGCAACTCAGCACAGACCAGTCTCAAAATAAGACACAGCTGTATGATAAATATATAAAATTTGACCATCTTTGTTCACTAGGTCACAGTCACTTTGAACATGTCCAATACTCAGTTGCCAACCAGTGAATCCAGGCTTAAAGAATAAAGTTTATTCAAATAGATTAGAGATATATATTTGGGGGCAGGGGAAGGAGAGATTGAAGAAAAAAAATTCTTACTCTCTGAGCAGATCTGCTGTACCAATTCTTTTTGGATATCCTTCAATAAATCAAACTCATGCACAAAAAAATACTTGTCTTTAGCTATTTCTTTAAGCTCCTTGGTGTTAGCATTTTTTATTCCAACAGCGTAAATGATGATTCCATTTCCCCTCAATTCTTCTGCAGCCTCAACCACAGAGTCCGAAGATTTACCATCAGTGATGACTATGAGGTATCGATTAACGTTGATTCGGGCAGTGTCTGCAAAGACCTGAGTCATGTTTTTCAAGGCCCCCCCCGTTTTGGTGCCCCCTCCCCCCTGCCGGATGTCATCAATGGCTTCCTTCAGCTCTGCCACATTGGGGTACTGGCTGAGGATAAATTTACTTTTAATTTGATCCGAGTACTGAATGACTCCAAACTGTACTTTGTCAGGCCCGATCTGGAACATCTTTATCACCTCATTCATGAATATCTTCATTTCAAGAAAATCTTCTGGGTAGATACTGCCAGACCCATCAATAAGGAAGTAAATGTCTGCAACATGCACACAACCTAGACAAGAAGCAGCAGCAACAACCCATTAGAACAGAGTCTGAGATGGTGTATAGCCAACGTAATTGATCCCAACCTCCACCCATGTTCCCTCCCCTTTTATATTCTTTTGAAAACACCTGTGGTTCTGCGTAAGGGTACTCTTTGGCCAGGAGCATGATCAGCCTGCACTCTGAGCAGACTAGAATGCCTGAGAGAGAGTTTGGAAGCAGCCACCAACCAATAACTGGCAGGGGTTGATAGAGAAATACCCCAGCTTCCTTGCACTTTGTGTAGGACAACTGTGAGGTGACTTCACAGTTTCCCGGAGGCCCCAGTGGCCTACCCCTCACCCTGTAGTGGCTGTCTTCCCTTCCCACTCTTGAATTGCCACTCCCCTACCCACATCCCCTGGGATCACCACCCAGATAAATCATGTGCATCCAAACCCTTGTCTCAGAGTCTGTTTCTGATGAACTCACTTAAGACACAAAATAACTAGAACCTGACATTTCTCAAGTGGGAAGTTGAGTAAAGAAGCTAAAAGTAAAATCAGAGTATATTTGAAGCTATGAATTGTCTTGGCATCCATCGTTCCTACCTCCTATCCAAGTCATACTTTTTAAGTACATGGGCAAAAGAGGGTACTTTCTGAAATTTAATTTAATTAATTTGATTTAAATTAATTCAAAATGTTCTGTTTTAAATGAGTCTTACTTAAATGAATCACTTTGTATTAAGACCTAGACTCCAGAGGGCAAAGTGGCTCTGCAGTTAGATCCTGTCTCCACCACTTACTCACAGGCTTGGCCCCTTTCCATCTCACTTTCCTAATCTTGTCAAGCAAGGATCTTAACACCTACTCAATAAGCTTATCGTGAGGATTGAACAAGATCATGTAAACACAGCAGAGCTGAGTATTAAAAATGTAGGGTTAAGATTACCTGGTGCTTTATTTTTGTCATCTAGCAGATTCCTCAAAAGGAATGAAATATACTTTTCTCCTCACCCATTTCAAAAAGGGAATCCCAGCCTTGTGTTATTAATCTCCAGATTCCCTTCACCCAGGAGAGAATAAAGAGCCTTTTCATTTTCCTGGCTGAAAGGGAAGTGGTCTGAGGTAGGAACTGAGCTCCCTTGCCCAGGCCCTCATTTGGGAGGACCTGGGTCCATGCAATATTTGGGGCATACTTATACCAAAAAAAAAAAATTGCTCATCTAAATGAAATTCAGATTTAATTGGCTGTCCTATATTTCACCTTGGCAACCCTACCCTAGAGGGTCATGCATTGGAAAGGAGTGCAGCTTAGAGCAATCGAGAGAGGAGTGATCTACCCCTATGCTAAGTGTTTTTTAAATCCTGGAGAGTAGAGGGAAAATTATAAAACAAAGGGCAGAAACTCAAACTTTGCTGGAACCTAGCATCCACCAGCCACAGGTAGATAGCTGCCTGAGGTCAGAGAAAAGGACCACAGTGCAGGAAGGGCATCTCTGCAGCCAGCCCCTACAGTAGTGTCCCAAAAAGACCCCACTGCAACCCAGAGCCTTTGTGTTGTCCACAGGAGCTGGGGGCCCTGAACATTGCCTGGCACTGTACATTCCTGCCAATCTTAGCAGATGGAGATATTGAGGTGAGGAAAGAGAGAAAGAGAATATTTCTTCCAGCCTGGATACTACTGAGCATCCACATCTATTATACATAAAGTGCTTCACAGAGTGTCTGGCACATATGTCCAATAAATGGTAGATATTATGCTCATTATGTTCATCCAGGACAGAATTCAGGTAAAATCATCACAGCTTCTATTTACCTCTAAGCTGCCCTTATCCCCTAGACTTTGGGCTAATTTTCCTGATTCCAAGTTTCTTCTCAGCTGCTGTGCAGTCTGAGAAAGAAATCACCTCTCAGCTCTTCATACTGTTTGTGAGTTAGCTGGGCTCCTTTTCTCTCCTTCTCTGCAGAATATACTCAGGGGGTGTACAAGGAAATGAAATTTATATTTGATGATTCTGTTTCTCATTCTCAGAACAGAGAAAGGGACTAAAAATATGGGTTAAAGAGAAAGATGGGAATTTATTTAAACATTTCAAATTTCTAGACCTCAGAACAAGTAATCAAGAAATTACAAGATTATTTAGTGTTTGTTTAAAAAAAAAAATGTTTCATGATTTTCCACTGAAGATATAATCACAGCCTTGAATTTTAAGTCAATTATGTATACTTCAATGATTCTAATTTAAATCTATGATACTAATTTGAATCTAAGAAATATTAGCATGGGTGCACAAAAATAGACAGACAAGTAGACAGACAGACAAAAATTTTCATAGTAGCCAGGAAGTGGCAAATCTGAGATTTAAAATTCAAGCACTTTTTACACCAAAGTGCGTATACTTAACCACTATGTTTTTTCGCATTTTTTTTAACTGCATGTACAGTAGGAACTCCTCTGCCCAGCCTCCACTTATGTGACTCACCAGAAAAATTGATGTTCTCTCTTCCCCCTGTAAAACATGACTGACGCTCCCACAATACATTGAGTGCCTGAAGTACTGCTTCCCTCAGTGGAGGAATAAACTTACCAAGTTGGAGGTGGGTTTGTCCACAGCCTGTTTACGGCAGTTTTGTTTTCATAATTACACAATTCATCAAATCGTACAAATCAATAGGATGTGAATGTGAGTAAAAGAGGTTTATTGCATCTATGAAAACCATGTTAACTGCTTAGACTTAATAAAGGCAAGTTGTTAAAAAAAATTGCTGGTATATTAGCACTACAAAAGATTGCATTTTTGAGATCATAAAAATCAATAAGGATTTCTGTACTTGAATTGTATTGAGAGTGGCTAAGTTCTCTTCCCACTTTAAAGAAACTGAAACTAGAAATTATAGATAATATATTATTGAATGGTTTAGAAAGAAAATACACAGAAAACCAATCAGCAGGTCTCACACTCAAAGAAGCCTTGGCCCTATACCAAAAGATTGGCAAATTAATGTTCATTTATATGTATTAAGTTAAATTTTTAAAATTTCAACTACCTTTGTATCTTTTTAAAAGTGGTTTCCTGCTTTAAATGACTTAAGAGTTGATTAATCCACACTCCGTTCCCCAGGGCTTCTACTGTCAATATACACATGTCTTGGCCGGGCGCAGTGGCTCACGCCTGTAATCCTAGCACTCTGGGAGGCCGAGGTCGGCGGATTGTTTGAGCTCAGGAGTTCGAGACCAGCCTGAGCAAGAGCGAGACCCCATCTCTACTAAAAATAGAAAGAAATTATATGGACAGCTAAAAATATATAGAGAAAAAAATTAGCCGGGCATGGTGGTGCATGCCTGTAGTCCCAGCTACTCGGGAGGCTGAGACAGGAGGATTGCTTGAGCTCAGGAGTTTGAGGTTGCTGTGAGCTAGGCTGATGCCACGGCACTCACTCTAGCCTGGGCAACAGAGTGAGACTCTGTCTCAAAAAAAAAAAAAAATATACACATGTCTTCATCGGGCTGCTAGAAGGGATGAGGGGAAGACAGGAGGAGGTAGGGGTGCTCACTTTTCACTTCAGCTTCTTTTGCATTGCTTATTATCAAGAAAAAACAAAGATTTAAAAATTTTTAGGTTTCTGTTTTTTAATGAATTGACTCCAAAAATCTTTTCTTTGTTGAGGAGTAGGAAAGACGGGTATAGGGAGCAAGTAAAGACTTTTTAAATTTTTTTTAAATAGATCAAATCTGGAAAAGGCCCTCCTACCTTCTTGTGGGGCAGAAAGAACAAAAGCTGTTTTGCCTACAGCCTCAGGGCAGAGCTGGTCTGTAAGCATGCTTCCCACCACGGAGAGTTGCAAAAAGGATTCCAGGGTGACAGCATGCTGCCCAGGAGGATATGACGCTATCTTCTCCAGGTCCTTACTGTCTGAGGCATGCTGGGTACCCACTGTGTAGATGGTGACCCCTGCCCTCCGAAGGCGAGAAGCGGGTCTGGACACGTCATCTTGGGAGAAGCCTTCCGTGATGACCACAGCTATCTGTTGTACACCGTGGCTGGACCGGCTGCCCTTCTCCTGAATGAAAACCTCCTCCCTTAGGAAATCTAAAGCTGCACCAGTCTTTGTACTTCCTCTTCTTCCCCGGTAGGTTAATTTGTTTAAATGCGCCAAGATTGTGGCTGGACTCTGAAATGTATCCAGTGAAAATTCAAGATGTGGTTCCTCGTTGTAAAAGACTAAGCCAATTCTCACAACATCAGGACGACTGCTTAGAGAGCTGACAGTGGTCTTTAGGAAATCGACAACTTGTTGAAAATTGGCTTGCCTAGCCCTGCTAAATTCCTCAATGAGGAACACTAAGTCAGCTGGGATAGCAGTTGGACATGCTGTAAACACACAAACAAAATCAAAAAGAAGAACTTTAGCATGGGAACATTCATATATAAAACGTGTATTTTAATATATTTTATATACTACCATAATATATTTATTGTTATAAATTATAATTATATATTACTAACTTATATTTACACATTTTAGAATTTAGTAGAAGCCTTAATTTGACATGGTGATCAAAGAACGTCACAGGGTTCATACCTATTTCAAAATTTCTCACATGGAAGGGTATTTTTATCACTTGCAAAATATGCAAATATATGATTATCCACAACATAGTGCTTTAAGACCACTTTTCACTTTATCTAAGTCCGTTAGAAGCATCTGAGTCTAGACTAGTTTTTTCTTCGTTTTCTAGTTTCAAGAGACCCTGAAAATAAATATACCCTTTTATAGACCTGAAACCTACTTGATTTAATACTTTTTCCTCTATCTTGGTAAAAGATGAAAATAACAAATTGTGGCTATTAATTCTGCAACTTTCTCTGATAAATGTCATGTCATTTTAACAGAGGCAACATGAAATGTTGTAAGTTGGTATGAAAAATCTTTGGCCAAATATTGGGCTAGTTAGCTCTTTCATTTTGCTATAAAAGAACCTTCCCTCCAACCTACCTCAGATGAAGGAATGACATATAAACTCCCTGCCAAGAGGAATTCAGACACCTCCCTCCCTGTTTGAGCAGTGCCTAACGTAGGAAAACCCTCTTTGTCCACGTAGCAACAAGGTCCAGATCTGCTTTGACATATGAAAAAAGAAATCTCCCTAGCAGAGGGCCAAAACCACATATACAGAAGGCTGAAACCAGGGTGTAGACAACTGAATATTGCAAAACAAGGTTTAGGGGCAATAAAATAACCTTTTGACTTTTCTTTGGTCTCTTGGTGTCCTGAAATTTCCTGTATTTTTTTAATAAAGAATCAAAATTCAATCCTATATTTAAAAAGCGGTTGTTGTCCATGATTTTGGCAAGTCTAATACACCTCTTATAGAAACTCCAAACAGCTTTGACTTCCCCTTTCCTTCACCTTCTGGTATCAAGTGCTGTTATTCTCCTTTCAACTTGTCTCCAGGATTCACCCTCTTGCCTCATTATCAGAGACACCCCTGGACTGGGGCCCAGACATCCTCCCCATGTGGCCAGATGATAGCTCAGCCCTATAGTCTTCCTGAGTCTAAGGTCCCATCTAGAATCCAGCCTGCCCAATGAAGGCTTCCTTAAAGACCACTTTGGTCATGTCATTTTTCTTGACTAAAAGCCTCCAATTACTTCCAGTGCCTTGAGACATAATTGGGGACTATCCTACCTAATCCAATCTTGTATCTCATTACTTTTAAACCCTTCCCATGATATCAATTGGCTCAGCTTTTTCCCTTTCTTTCACATTCATCCAGACCATTCCTACTTCCACACCCTTACCAGGAGCATGGACCGCTTACCAGGCTCTTCCCCTTGCCAGGAGTGCCCTCCTCCTTTCTCCGTATATACTGATATTAAAATAACACCCATTATTAAGGGATCAGAACAATTTTCTTATCTCATATATGTTTGTCTTTTCTGCCCATAAAATTGTAAGGACCCCAAGCTCTAGATGTTGACAGGTCTGGGCAGAGCTGTGACAACTCAGAGAAAGAAGAAATTGCTCACTTCTAGTTGTGAGGATCAAAGGATGCTTCACCAAGAGGGTAACTTAAGAACTGACGGACAAATTTTGACTGTGGGCATTCCAGGCTAACGGTATAGTGTATCCGAGGGTGGAGACAGAAGTGGGAAAGCATGACATTTAGACAGCAAATGATGAGTGATTCAGCTTGGCTGGAGAATAGAATGTGTAAAAAGACTTAGCAGGAAGTAAGGCTCAGTGGTTCTCAGTCAATACTGGTACCCATCTACAGAGGACATTTTTGAAAAATATGGAGGTGCTTTTGATTACCATAATGATTCAGGGATGCTACTGGCCAAGTACCATGGATGTTAAACCACTGACATTGCCCAGGACAATCCTACACTATGAATTGCCCTACCCAAAATCCCAGTAGCATCTCTCTTGAGTGTCTTAAATGCCAACCTGAGGAAGGACTTTATTTAATCTCTGGGAAGAAGCTTGAGTACCCCTTCTCCTGGAAAAGGTATATAGTAGTTTAGATTATTGTTCAGAAATATTCTTCCCTTACCCCTCATTTCTGTAGGAAGAATATACTTTTCTACTCTACTGATGTTGACATAGCCACATGTCTTGCTTTGGGTAGTGAAATGTTAGCAGATGATGCAGCAGAGGTCTCAGAAGTGCTTATGCTATTGGGTTTCTCTCTTGTACCTTTGCAATTACCATGGGAAGAATATGCCCAGATTAGCCTGATGACCCCAGAAGGAAGATGAGAGATATGTGGAGCAGAGCCAAACCTACATCAACCAACCCCCAGCCAAATCCCAAATCTGTGAATAAAGCCAGCCAGGATCAACGGTCCCCCAGTAGATCTGTGAGAATAAATGATTCATTTCAGCCACTGACTGTTCAGGCGGTTTGTTATGCAACATCATTGTGACCATAGGTAATTAATACAGGTATGTGCCTGAAGCATCCCATGCTTCCTCCTCTTCCCCACCTACTGGTGCCAGTGCCCCAGGACTGAGGAATCCAGAATGCCCCCTTCTCTGCCCTTTCCCCAGACTTTCCTCTTATGCTGAGATCTCCCAGTGGCCCACATACCGTAGGACGAAACCTTACCTTCTACAGTCTCCACAGCCTGAATCCTGAAGCCCAGATCTACAGTTCCTTGCATTACCATAGTCACATCCTGTGTTACCTGTCTGACTCTGTCTTCTCCCCACATCTCGTATACAAGGTCTGGGGACCCCATCCCTTTCAGTTCTGTCCTGTCAAAGTCCTGCACACCCACAGACATGACTTTCACGCCTTTCTTCCTCAGTCTCTGTGCAGCATCCCGGACCTCATCCTCAGATTTGCCGGAGGTAATGACCACCACATACTGAGGAAGGCCCTGGAGAAACCGGCTTCCTGCTTGCTCCTGGAAGAAGGTCTGATGAAGGTATCGCAGAGCTTTGCCTGTCCTTCTGGAGCCACCCCGAGGCACAAAGTGCTCATTGATATGAGCAATCATCTCATGCTGGGTCTTGTAGGTATTGAGCAAAAATTCAGTGTGACCTTGATCACCATACTGAGCCAGCCCAATCTGGTACTTGTCCTTGCCGACCTCCAGCATGCCAACCACTGTGGAGATGAAATTCCACATCAACTGGAAACTGGCCCGTGATGTGCCCTGGGAGGTGTCAGCAAGAAAGACCACATCCACATAGTTCTTGGTGAATTCTGGAAATAAAGAGAGAAGGGTGGAGCAGGAGAAGACACAGAGGGGAAAGTAAATCAAATCAAGCTCTCATGAGAAGTGGATATAAGAATGGTTCTGCGGGGGCAATATGAGAGGGGGAAGTACTGTGTTTATACTACCCTATATGTATTATACCTTCCCCTCCTCTATGTGGGACTCCATCACAAGCTCTCTCCTTCTGTAGCCAGCTGCCCTGTTGTCTGTTTTATTAGACTAAAGTACCTTTCAATTAATTATTCTTCTTCAAACAATGGAGGAGACAAGGGAAGTTAACAATGACTGAGCAGTTACTTTTTATACACTTTTTTCTGATTTAATCCTCCTTATCTATTCTACGAGACAAATGTTGTTATCTTCCTTGCACAGAGGAGAAAATTGAAGTGAAGAAGTGAAGCCACTTGTCTATGCTCACATAACTAGAAAGTGGCAAAGGCAAGATTATAAAACAGGGCTTCTAGCTTTCAAAACCCATGCCATTTCCTTTGAACAATGTGGTAAGATGTTCTTTCCCCTCTTTTCTAACCATGAGCACCCCAACCAGCCTTAGTCCCCAGCTCAGATGTCCCTTCCTCCAGGAAGTCCCCCCAGGTTTTCCAGTGATGGTGGGCATCCCTTCTCCTGCCCTCCCACTATACCCAGTGTATTCTGGCTCACTGTAGTGAAGTGGCATGGTTAGAATGCTGGGTTTTAACACAGCTTCTCACCTTTTATTTTACCCTCCACCGTGGAGCACAAAGTCTGAAGAATACTTCCCGAGAAATTCTGCAGGATGTTGAAGTTTTCAATGTTAAAGAGAAACTGCTCAAATGGCTCGCTGGCTATTTTTTGCAACTCCTGGACATCCTGGACATTGACTCCTACCACATACACAACAACTCCATCTTCTTTCAGCTGATCAGCTGCCTTCTGGGCCTCATCATTTGATTCCCCATCTGTCACCAGGATAACTATCTGAGGAACTCTGTCCTTGGCCCTGCTGCCAGCTGCCTCAGTCAAATAGTTAGTCCTGATAAATTCCAGGGCGCTCCCCGTGTTTGTGCCTCCTGTGCGGTAGGGTAGATTCTGGATCTTCTCCAAGACCATGCTCTTCAGAGGGTATTGATTCAGCTGAAAGGCTGGGTAGGTGTTGTCACTGTACTGGGCGAGTCCCACTCGGACCTGGTCACTGCTGATGTCAAGCCCCAAGACAACAGAATAAAGGAAGTTCTTAACCTTCTGAAAGTTCTGGGGTCCGATGCTGGTTGAGCTGTCCACTAGGAACACAATGTCCGCCAGGGCTGCTTCTCTGCAAGCTATAAGAGAGAGGGCAAAAGGGATGGGGGTCACTGGGTCTTCATCACTCAGAATGCTTAGAACCAATGGAGTGGGTTTAAACTGCTTAGAACCAATGGAGAAAAGAAAGCAATGGCAGACAGCCTATACTCAGTGGTCCTCAGACACTACTCTCACCCCAAATGACAGTGTGCTCAGAGAAGTGTCATCTCCCCGTGCCTTTCCTTCCCTCCACTCCGTTATCTTCCAAGGCTTCAGACATGCTCTACTGTTACTTCCAACCTTGAAATCCACTTGGACAATCCCTTGAATTTCATTAAAAATAAAAACACTCTTGTAAACTTAGCAGCATGCTGAGAAAGGGGATGCCCTCTTCCCAGTCAGAATAAGCCATCAGCCTCCTATCTTTTAACAAGGAAATCTAATCTCTAGGAGTATGCTGGCACCACAGGTCAGAAGGCTGGAGTATAGCCCATGTTCCTTGATTCATCTCATTGCAGCTCTGTCACTTAGTAGCCCCGTGACCTACTTATCACTCACTTCTTTGAGATTTCATTTTCTTCTCTGCAACACTGAAATCTTTACACCAACTCTCATACTCTTACAGAGGATGAAATAAGACAATCTACCATAGCAGAAAACATCAGTGCTCTGCCTGGGTCCTTTTGGATTTCTTTTTACCATTTCTGTGCACTGCTCTTTGGAAGACTTCCCTCTAGCTACTGGAGCTGCTTTGTTCACAATATGTAAAAGCCCAGATCCCTGCTTGATCCAGATTGAGAGTGAAGACCACTCTGAGGCATAACACACACTCTTGAGTTCCCCTGCAGGATCAGGCTACAGCCCTTTGTAGAACTTTTGCCTGAGATCACACACTTCCTTACTTTTCTCTACTCCGTCCTGCATAACACACATCCTTACTGCCTGCTGCCTTCCTACCCCCACTGGGAGCTCTTCCTTAGCAAATCATGTGTATCCATATCCTTGTCTCAGGCCCTGCTTCTGGGGAGCACAACCTAACACACCTGCTCTACTGGAATTGGACTGCTTTAAAAGAGCTGGTCTGCAGTGGATAACAGACTTAAACCTAAGGTGTGAAACTATTAGAACTCTAGAAGAAAATGTGGTAAAAACTCTTATAGACATTGGCTGAGGCAAAGAATTTATGAAGAAGACCCCAAAGGCAATCACAGCAACAACAAGAATAAATAAATGGGACCTGATTAAATTAAAAAGCTTCTGCACAGCCAGAGAAACTGTCACAAGAGCAAATAGACAACCTACAGAATGGGAAAAAATGTTCACATGCTACACATCCGATAAAGGGCTGATAACTAGAATCTATTTAGAACTCAGGAAAATCAGCAAGAAAAAATCAAACAACCCTATCGAAAGCAGGGCAAAGGACATGAATAGAAATTTTTCAAAAGAAGACAGGAAAATGGCCAAACAAACATATGAAAAAATGCTCAACATCTCTAATCATCAGGGAAATGCAAATCAAAACCACAATGAGATATCACTTATCTCCAGTGAGAATGGCCTTTATCAAAAAGTCCCAAAACAATAAATGTTGGTGTGGATGTGGAGAGATAGGAATACTCATACACTGCTGGCGGGACTGCAAACTAGTGCCACCTCTGTGGAAAGCAATATGGAGATATCTCAAACAGATACAAGTAGACCTACCATTTGATCCAGCAATCCCATTATTGGGCATCTACCCAAAAGAACAAAAGACATTCTATAAAAAAGACATCTGCACTTGAATGTTTATAGCAGCACAATTCACAATTGCAAAGATGTGGAAACAACCCAAGTGCCCATCAATACACGAGTGGATTAATAAAATGTGGTATATGTATATCATGGAGTACTATTCAGCTATAAGAAACAATGGTGATATAGCACCTCTCGTATTTTCCTGGATAGAGCTGGAACCCATTCTACTAAGTAAAGTATCCCAAGAATGGAAAAATAAGCACCACATGTACTCACCATCAGATTGGTTTCACTGATCATCACCTAAGAGCACATTTAGGAATAACATTAATCGGGTGTTGAGCAGATGTGGGTAGGGGGAGGGGATGGGTGTATACATACATAATGAGTGCGATGTGCACCATCTAGGGGATGGACACACTGAAGCTCTGATTTGGGGCAGGGGGCAAGGGCAATATACGTAACCTAAACTTTTGTAACCCCATAATATGCTGAAATTAAAAAAAAGTTAAAACAAAAAATTTCAGACAAAAATAAAATAAAATAAAAGATCTGGGATCAAGTTCCTAGCTCTGCCATCCGCTTGTGTTAACTTTGGCTTCAGTTTTCTCATCTGAATGATGCAAATGATAATACTAATTACCCTATGTATCTAACAAAGTTGAGATGATGGATCAGGTGGGCAATATAAACAAGTTTCTAAAACTATATGGCTCCACACAGTGGTAGTTGTTATTACTATGTAGATAAAACGTCTTTATAAACCTTAATGTGCTATATGAAAGTAACGTATACAATATTTATTTGTCCATACAAATACAATATTTCCACCACACACCTGCTGCATGAATGGGTCAAAAGTTTTTGCACTTCTTCCAATTCACCTACCCTATGTAGAAACACCAAAATAATGAAAACATCACAAAGGCTTTATCCTCTTGTGAGTTTTGATGGAGGCCACAGCATTCTTCTCTTTCTCTGCTCAAAGTTGTACGCTTTATTATGGAGTTTAGTGACTAATTTATAAAGAATTTTTACCAGTTTATGCCCTATCACCAATAGAAGTACAGAGTTGATGACAGATATAACATCATCACAGGTAATAACAGGTAATGCTATGAGCGCCTCTGGCTGGATAGGCGCTGTACCAAGCACTTTACTTGCAAAATTTGGCCAATGCTTTCAACTGTGAGACAGGAATTGTTATCCTGTGAAGAAAATTTAAATTCAGAGAGGCAAAGTGACTTGCCTAAGATGACATAGAAAGTGGAAAACTGGGATTTGAACCCAGATCTTTCTTTTCCCTAAATTTATCCCCTTAACCAGTTCATTATACAGACATACTGGCAATGAAATAAGCAACCTTCCCGGGGGATCTACTGCCTGTTTCCCTCCTCTCCTGGCAATATGGGTAAGTTAATCTAGGAACAATAATATCATCCTGGGAACAAATAAATTTTCATTTAAAAATGGACTTATACTATATTACTATATAGAACTAGCATAAGGCCCATAGGATTTACACAAAGAGCTGATAAGTCTTTGGTCAGTGATTGGAGATGAGCATAGAGTACAGACGCTTTAGTGAAATTTTAATTTTAAATTAAACATACACACATTGAAAATAAAAAAGGACAGTGGGAGGAATGAATAAGAGATAAAGCTTTGAGTTTCATGACTTCCAGATCAGAAATAAAAAGGGTAAAGCCTTTGTACCTGGAGAGATGTGGTCAACAGATTCAGCTGCCTTTGCCAAAGTAGCACAGAGCTCATGCCGCAGCTTCTGGGCCAGACTGCCCAGCCCAGAGAAGTTGGGGATAAAGGAGGTGAAATTCTCCTGGGGACTACTGGCAATCTCCCTGAGCTCTGCCCAAACTGCATCTCTGACGCCAACAGCATAAAGCAGGACGCCTGCCCTCCTTAATGCCTCGGCAGGTCCACGGACATGGTCCTCAGTCGGGCCACTGCTGATCACCATGGCAACCTGAGGCACCCCTTGGCTTGCCCGGCTCCCTGCTGCTTCCTGGAAGTGGTGATCTAGAATGAACTGCAGGGCCAGGCCCATCTTCTTGCCCCCAGGTTTAAACTGCAACTGCTGAATGTGTCTCAACACGTTGCCTTTGCGGCGGTAGGTGGAGAGCAGGAACTCTGAATGAGGCACGTCACTGTACTGGGCCAGACCCACACGGACGGTCTCTCTGCTGACGTTGAAGCTGTTCACTAGGATGTACAGGAAGTTCCTCACACTGCGGGCGTCTTGGGGGCTGATGCTGGAGTCCACCAGAAACACGACATCTCCCACAGAGGCCTCCCTGCAGACTGGGAAAGAGAGTCACTTTAAGATAAAACATTACAAAACTGACAGCTACTGGCTGGAATTCCATTTCTCCCAATTTAGTGCCTTTACACCCCACAGACCTACCTGCACAGCTCTCTGACGGTAGTCATGCACACAGCCCAGGCACACCACCAGCTTCCTTTGCCTCCTTATGCCACCCTCTTCCCGTGCTCACCTGCTCCCTCTGTTGCATTCCAACAGACATTCGACCCTTGAGTTGCATCCTCACCCTGGCTCTCCACTCATCCCTTGTGCTTAATGAAAGAACTCAGCTTTCTACGGTAGTGAGTGCTGCTGGTACCCACCTAGATCTGGCCGGCACACCTGTCCCCTAGCCACTTCAAGTGCTTCAGCTTACTGCTCACATCTGTGACTTTCTCCAGAAACCTGAGCTTGGCTGAAAGGAGTGGCCTCATCTGGGGACATGTGGGAAGTTATACCACCACCACCACCACCCTGGGTGGCCACTGTCTGATCAACATGGAGATACAAACACCCGGCCCACTTGCCTTCAGTGAAACAACTCTAGGGTGCTATTTATGCTCCATCACCTCTCATGACTCAGGCCAAGACCTATGGCCACATTCCTACTTGACTCCTTCCCTGACTCTATCTCACTTCTCTCATTGCCTTACAGATTTGTCCTAGAAAGCACTTTCTCAAAATAATGCACCCAAAATCCCTGTCCCCAAGTCTGCTTCCAAGGAACCTGATCTAAGACATCAGTTTTCCAGCTTTGACCTCTGCACTCCCTGGCCACCACCAGCCTCTTTTAGTTTGGCCCCTGGCATTCCCATGGGTGTGGCTCATATCTGTCCTTTGGCTCCCTGGACTCAAGTGCTGTGCAGCTGCTTCTCCCCAGCCCCAGCTACAATCCCAGGAACCTGCACCTCAACAGTGGCCAGGCCCACTGGTGCCCCACCTGGGCCCATCCTGGCCTCCAGCATAGAAGGGAGCAGACACCAAGTGGCCGCAGGACTTGAGCAAATCTCTAATCCCTCTGTTTCTCAGATCATGTCACTCTAGACTAAGGGATTGACCACATGACCTGGTCTCATTCAACTCAAACTTTGCTTTTCTGTGACAAGCAGCACAATGTGGACTAAGCACAGTGCACGTGTGGACAGAAAGAAGAAGAGGGAATTATGATTGATCTATTTCTCTGCAACCTCCATGATTTCTGCCCCCACCCACACACACCCCTCCCGATTTGATTATCTGTGATGGTGGAAGGAGAACATAAATTGATGATGAGAGGAGAAACAAAAGCAGAAACCAGCTAAAAATGGTTTTAGTTTAAAGTAGCAGAAAAGCCAAAGGATGATAATCCCATATTTGTTAAACACATCTTGCACTTTGTTTTGTGCCAAGAGGGTTAAAATACTGACCTGCGCTGACCCTGCACTATCCTTGAAGCCTCGTCTTTCTGCCCTCTCCCTCTGGGCTGGTCCTGCTCCGTCCCTGAGCCGCATCCTCCTGCCCTCTCTCCCTGCTCTCTGTTCCAGCGTCCTCGTCCGGTGTCTCCAACTTCCCACGCTCCCACTTACCACTGGACTCAACATGCCCCTCTTCCTTCCAAGTTTCTCTTTCTTTCTTCTTCTTCTTTTTTGGTAAATTCCCACAGAATCATGTTCTTTTATCTTGGTTTGTAATGTAACATTCATTATTGTGCTCATTTAATTGATGGCAATTTCCCCAACTAGACTCCGAGCTCCATGAGAACAGATAATCATATCTTTTGTTTGTTCACCACACGAGTATCTAGCAGAGAGCAGACACCCAAAATATATTTGAGGAAGGAAGAAATAGAGGAAAGGAGGGAGGGAGGGAAGGGACAGCACTTATAAAGAGGGAAATCCAGAACATTAATGAAAACAAGAGAATCAAAATCTTAGTGCTGTAAATAATCCTATGAGACTATGCAATGCAATAGTATAGCTGAGCACTGAAATGTAGCGAGTAAGACTGAGAAACTGAACTTTGTATTTTACTGGATTTTAATTTGTTTTAATTTAGATAGTCACATGTGGCTAGTGGCCACTGTATCCGACAGCACAAGTATAGAATAAGAAATCCAATTCAGACATCTCACAGAGAAGGAAAATAAGACCTAGAAAGGCAGAGTAACTCATTAGTTCATTCAAAGAGCCAGAATTCACTCAGGAGTGAGGTCTCCTGACATCCAGTTCATGCCCTGAACTGCCACAGAGATTAAATTAAAAACCATATACAGGCTGGGCGCGGTGTCTCACGCCTGTAATCCTAGCACTCTGGGAGGCCGAGGCGGGTGGATCGCTCGAGATCAGGAGTTTGAGACCAGCCTGAGCAAGAGTGAGACCCCGTCTCTACTAAAAATAGAAAGAAATTATCTGGCCAACTAAAATATACATATAGAAAAAATCAGCCGGGCATGGTGGCGCATGCCTGTAGTCCTAGCTACTCAGGAGGCTGAGGCAGTAGGATTGCTTGAGCCCATGAGTTTGAGGTTGCTGTGAGCTAGGCTGACGCCATGGCACTCACTCTAGCCCGGGCAACAGAGTGAGACTTTGTCTCAAAAAAAAAAAACAAAAATAACAACAACAAAAAAAAAAACCCATATACAGAACCAAAGACAATGTAAAAGTTTAAACAGAGAGGGCTGGGGGAAGTTGGTATAATCCAGGGACACTAAATTCACTTGTCACTTCTGGAGTCCTGAGTCTCACCTTTCAAAAGTTTGCCTAACCTTGGTCGTAAAGCCAAGTGGAGCCTGAGTGTGGAAAAGGCAGACGGAAAGTGGACTGCAGCTCCTGTGAGCTTTACTTTCCTCTGGCCCCCCCAAATGCAATCTTTCTGGGAGGAGAGAATTCAGTGACAGTTCCAGGGATGGCTGACTGGTTTGTCCCCTTAACATCTCTTTCAGGAGTGATCAAATGCACGTCTTGAAATGTTTCCCTGATCTTTCCGATCAGAAGAAACCTCACAGCTGTAGAATATTTTTGAGGCAAGTAAGTTTGTGTTCCCTCAGGTGCAACTTGAGAGATGTATTACATTTTCATACACTGTCACTTTATTAACCCCGCCACTTGTTCTTTGTAGTTTTAGAAGATGTTGGAAACATGAAAAGGCTGTCACAGCTTCTGTTCACAAGTGAGGGGAGCCAGAGCCGAAAGGAAAATTGAGAGAGTTGCATGTTTTTTCCCAAAAAATGACAGTCTGTGTAATTGTATTTGAATATTAAAACCTCACTATTGTCTCACCAGGGCTTCAGGCTACTCAAACAATCTTTTCTTGATGAGACTTTCATCTTGAAAAGTCCCAAGAATCTATTAAAATAACTGCAAAAAAATGCAGAGGTGTCACTGGCATTCTGTGAAACTATCCATCTTGCGATGACAATTACCCCTCAGAACAGCTCTTCAAAGAGAAAAGACAGAATGCATAACAGGCTCTTGTTTACAAAAGCATTTGAGAGCCTGATAACACATTCCAGGAGTATGATACTTTTTAATGTCTATTTTTTTGTCATTTGGGGTTAAGCATTGAAAAGAAAGTCAAATGCTGACCATTCACTAAAAGTTTCCGGATCCTGCCTAAATTCTCCTTCAAGGAATCAATTCTCTTTTGTTAATTATGAAGCTCCTGTCATATTTTCTGTCAAGATCGTCACTACCACTAGGTTCCCGGCAAGGTAATTGTTTTTGGCTTAAAGAATCCCATGCATTACCAATCCTCTGTGACTCGATGAAGCCAAAACTAGCTGCAAGGAAGACGATCCCCGAAAACATCTTCCAAGTCTCCATGCTCGATGTGTACCTAGAGAGAAAAAGAAATCTTGTAACTTAAAAATATACCTTTTTTAAATGGGTGTATCACATTGTATTTAATTATATCTCAACAAAGTAGATTTTCAAAGAAAACACAACTATGTCTTTCCCCAGACCAATAGAAGCTTTACAAAAATAAAGAGGGAAATGTTGCCACGTGGCTTCAGATGTGCAAGGAAAATGGTCTTCCTGACTCAACTAAGGAAGAATTTTGTAAACACTCAGTGTATACCTCATACTTCACTATTTAAAGTTGTCCACATGTGGCTGAAAAAGGAGAAAGCATGCAGGGCATGGGGTAGAACTTCCTTTTTACACATTTGGTGGATCATAAACATTTCTGGATGGTTTTGCTTATATTTTTATATAAGAGTTTGATGACCCGATAACCACTTGTGGCATACAAAAATATTCAAATATCTCGGGAGCACATCTGCCTGATAAAATCAGCCTGGCTTGAAAATATTTTACATGCTCCCAAAAAGAGCAGAACATCAGACTTCCCTCCCCAAAACTGGAATCCGTTTCCAAGGGTGTCCATAAAAAGTATCTACTCTCAATTCCATTTCTGCTTTTTGACTCTAAGAAAGTCCATTTGTTGAAAAATAAGAACAACATAGTAATCCCATTGAATGAGAGGTTCCAAGAGGAGCAGAGAATACTTCTTATATTCTTAGCCAAACAATCTTACAGCATCCTCAGCAGAGTGTAGTGGAGTTAAACACAGGGACTCTTGGAGATAAACTACCTGGGTTTAAATCCCAGATCTACTACTTAATAGTGGATCTTAGGCAAATTGCTTCACTTCTCTGTGCCTCAGTTTCCCCATTTGTAAAACAGGGGCAGTAATAGCACTTGTCTCATCGTTTTATCAGGATTAAGAGAGTTCATTATTTTAAAACATTTTTACCTATGCACATAGAAAGTACTCTTTAAGGTGTTTGCTAAATAAAATAAACCTTGGTGATCCGATGTATAAAAGTTTAAAATTCCCCCTAATTTGAAACTCAGAGTCAGCAGATATTTTGTTTTGTGTAATTTAATTTATATTGTTTGATATAATTCATTTGCCTGATTTAACTTTCACTTTCAATTGATTGCTGCTTTGTAAGTTATCTGCTAGTATCACTATGTTTCTCACCCCAAAACTGAGAGAGGCCCCAGAGTAGGTCTCATTCTGCTCATTTTATTGACAGAAATGGAGAAATTGGGTTCAAGAAAGTTTAAGTAGCCTACCAGGGCTACACAGCCATGCTCCGTCAGGACCAGCCCCTGCCCCCCGGGGACCTGACACCAGGTCCAGTGCCTGGCTGGACCTAAAGCACCTGCTTCAAACCCTTCAATGGAAATCTTCAAGTCCAGACTGTCACTCAACTCCTGAGGCTACTTTATGTCAAATGAAGACCTGTGAGAAATTTACCCTAGGGTAAAAATGTGAGCTCAAGCCCTAAGTACCTTTATCCACCAGTTAGGTCTTCAAAGAGCACCATTTGTGTCCAAAACACTGTATTAGGTGCTGCGGAGAATGGAATCATAAACTTTGCCTTTGTGCTTAGATAATCGAACACTGTATTTGGAGAGAGAAATTTTACATACCAGAAACAATAACAACTTTAGTAAACTTAAAGCACATTCTCTAAACAAATCAAAGAGTTTAAGCAAGAATCTCTACAATGTCTAAATCACTTTCCTGTCTTGCACCTTTAAATAGAATATTAAGTGGAAGCAATCATCACAATGCCCAGAAATGGCAGACACCTAACAACTGAGTTTCTCTTTCCAAAAATGTTAAGTATAACTATCCCACTTCCCTAAGGATACATCTCTACTGTTCATGCTCAATTTACTCCTTAAGAGGGATTGAAAGATGTTAGATAAATGAATCTATTTTATTAGTTATAACAATAGAAAATACCAGGAGAAGTCTGGACTTCAAAGGAAGCCCATGGGCCTTCATTATGATTTCAGCTTGGCCATCTGCTCTGCAGACTTGAGCAAGCCATTCTACCTTTAAGACTTCATGTGATGACTCTAGAGCAGCGGTCCCCAATCTTTATGGCACCAGGGACAGGTTTCATGGAACACAATTTTTCCATGGATGCAGGGGGAAAGTGAAGGGGCATGATTTTGGGATGATTCAGGTGCATTATATTTATTGTACAGTCAAACCTCTCTGCTAATGATAATCTGTATTTGCAGCTGCTCCCCAGTGCTAGCATCACCACCTCAGCTCCACCTCAGAGCATCAGGCGTTAGATTCTCATAAGGAGCCGCAACCCAGATCCCTCACATGCGCAGTTTACAGTAGGGTTCACGCTCCTATGAGAATCTAATGCTGCCACTGATCTGACAGGAGGCAGAGCTTATGTGGTGAGGCAAGTGAATGGGGAGTGGCTGTAAATACAGATGAAGCTTCACGTGCTTGCCCGCCTCTCACCCTCTGCTGTGCAGCCCAGTTCCTAGCAGGCCATAGACCAGTGCCAGTCCACAGGCTAGGGGTTGGGGACCGCAGCTCCAGAGGTCTTAGTACTGATTTCAGACACCTACAATATTGACCACTATATTACAAACATTCCTCAGGAAATTGGTCCAGTGTTTTTGTGTTAAATAGATGTGATATAATTCAACTTCTCTGTTCCTCAGTTTCTACATCAACCTCCCACTAGTGCCTCCTCCAGAAGACATATAAGTAATTCAAGAAAAGATATTTTAAGACTTTAAATATCCTATCCACCAATAAACTTTCACCCAGTGGTAAATAAGCGAATGCATGCATCTTAAAGAATAGGCTGTTCTAGTGGACTAAAGACTATATGAAAGCAAAGAGTTTGAGAGCTAGTTTGAAAGTGCCAAAACTGATCTAAAATAAATTCATGCATCATCATCATTATTATTATTGCAATGAAATATTACACTAAAATTTTTGAAATTTTGGGAGTAAAGTTAGATGAAATATAAAACTTTTAAGTAGGGTATCTACATTTTCATACCTCATTATGTCCTAATTGTTACTATTCATGCAACCAGTCATGAAATATAGGTGTTTTTGGCTAATGGTAAATAAAGCAGTAGAGCTCTTTATGGAAATATAGCAGGAAATTCAAAAGTTTATAAACATTTTGCATCTGTGCATGTGTACGTTGTATCAATGAAGAGTTAAATGTCTGTAGGTTGGCCGGGCGTGATGGCTCACTCCTGTAATCCTAGCACTCTGGGAGACCGAGGTGGGTGGATTGTTTGAGCTCAGGAGTTCGAGACCAGCCTGAGCAAGAGCGAGACCCTGTCTCTACTAAAAAAATAGAAAGAAATTATCTGGACAACTAAAAATATATACAGAAAAAATTAGCCAGGCATGGTGGTGCAGGCCTGTAGTCCCAGCTACTTGAGAGGCTGAGGCAGAAATATTGCTTGAGCCCAGGAGTTTGAGGTTGCTGTGAGCTAGGCTGACACCATGGCACTCTAGCCTGGGCAACAGAGTAAGATTCTGTCTCAAAAAAAAAAAAAGTCTGTAGATTAAGGACATAGTAGGTACATGATATATACTATTTTGTCAAGATGTTTGTATCTGATTTAAGCTGCTAAGAGGTTTTGCATTTGAACACATGGGGCTCACTGTGGAGGCAAGAAATAAAGTCATTAAATGAAATGTAGTAGGTAGGGGTAGCATAAAATATTGATACTTTCTGTATATAGCTCTAATAGTTTTGGGGTAGAAAGAGATTTCTCTTACAGTACATTGCTCAAATAGTTAACTAACTAGAACAATCTATTTTTTAAGATTCATTTATTCAATTAAAAAATTACTTTGCAACCACCGTTGTAATGATTGATTCAGGAAGAATCATCAAGGGTTGCTAAAACTATCAGGTAAAAAAGTTTGTTGGGGAGCAGGATATTAACATGGTCTCAAAATAGCTCCTGAAAAATGACTTAGAAATTACAAAGGGCAAAAATGTACCTCTACAATGGAGAAGCTTGATGGACATGAGTTAACAAAGTGATCAATTATATCAATAGTAATAGGATAAACCAACATCACAAACCTCCTAATGTTATGTGTGAGAAAACTCAACATCATTTATATAGTATTTCTCCCCAAAATCCATGACCTAAATCTAATAATGAGAAAACAATCATATAAACCAAGCCTTGTGGACAGTCTAAAAAAACAACTGGCCTGTGTTCCTCAAAAATATTAATGTCATAAAAGCTAAAGGACTCACTCAAATTAAAGAAGTCCAAAGAGACATGAAAAATAAAGGCAATTCATGATCATAGATTGGGAAAAAAGGTGCTATAAAGAAAATTAAATGAGACAATAGGTAAATTTTTAATATGGACTGAATATTATATAATGATGCTATGCCAATAATAATTTTCCTGGCTTTGATCATTGTGTTGCAGTCATGTAAGAGAATGTCCTTCTTATTAAGAAATGCACACTGATGCATTATGGGGCAAATGTTCAGCAAAATTATAATAATTCATAGACAGAGGAATAAAGCATTGCAATACTCCTACAACTTTCTTATTGAGTGTTTACTGTTTGCCAGACAATATATTAATATTAGATATTAGAAATAACAGATTAAACAGAACAATTTCTTTTCCTCAGAGAACTTGGAATCTAGTGGAAAGGTGGATGGATAAATTGCAGTATCCATCAATTTGGGAAGAGCAAAATAATATAGAAATCTATACAAGGTGCTGAGGAATACAGTGCGTGAGCACTTCTCTCCATCTGGGTAAAGCGTTTACACAGCAGATGATGCTGGAGTTAGGACTTGAAGGTTGAGTAGACATTTGCAGGTGAACAAGTAGAGAAAGGGAATTCCAGAAAGAACAGCGTGTACAAGGGCACCAGAGACATACTAGACACCTCAAATGGAGCCCACCCACAGCCTCAGGAGCTAAGGTTTGGAAGTGCTGGGGACTTGGTTAAGCCTTCATTGGAGGTCACACACTGGTGCTGTCCAAGCTCTTTGGGGAATGATAAGTCATGGAGACCATTCATTAGCTTTCTGAAGAAGTGGGCTAGAAGAGGGACCCGGGCAGAGTTCCTCAGTCTTCAACCATAAACTTCCTTAACTTCATTTATTTAGGTTATTAAGTACAAAATGTCCGATTTCTTTAAGTACTAAGTTTGACAGTTGATATCTCTGACATTTCACTTTGACACATGTTGTTTTATTTTTTACTGTGAAGGTGCATCCTCAGTCTTTCAAACGCATGGTTTTGTTTGTGATTATCTTTCAAATTTTTTTAGAGCAATTTTTGCAAAACCACGGAAAAATCAAAAATTTGTGTTATTTTCAAATATGAGTTCCATCGTGGAACCAGTGCAGTGCAGACAGCTTGAAATATCAACAAAGTGTTTGGGACGAATGTGGCTAAAAATGCACAGTATGTCAATAGTTTGAGAAGTTCCGTTCTGGTGAGTATTCTTGAAAATGATCCACATGGGCAACCTGAGTCCATGTGATGAGCTGAAAGCTATAGTGGAAGCAAATCCATCTCAGCCTATGAGTGAATTAGCAGCAAGGTTTGATGTTACTGTTCCAACAGTATTGGACCATTTGAAACAAATGGGCAAGGTAAAGAAGCTGGATAGATGGGTACTGCATGAATTAAATGAGCATCAGAGGAGAAATCGCCTCGAAGCTTGCCTCTCTTTGCTGTGTCAACATAAAGGCGAACCATTTCTACACCGTATCGTTACATGTGATGAAAAATGGATCCTTTTTGACAATCATAAGCATTTGGCGCAACGGTTGGATAAAGATGAAGTGCCAAAACATAGTCCAAAACCGAATCTTCATCAAAAAAAGCTAAATGGTGTCTGTTTGTTGGTCCAGCATTGGTATTATCCACTACAGCTTCATGAAACCTGGTCAATCGATTACAGTGGATGCCTACTGCAACCAATTGGGTGAAATGATGAGGATGCTTCTGATTAAGCAGCTGAGATTGGTCAACAGACAGGCCAATCCTCTGGCAAGACAACACTCGACCACATGTCACACAAACAACACTGCTCAAGCTACAGAGGCTGGACTTGGAAACTCTGTGTCAGCCACTGTATGCACTAGAGCTTGCACCAACTGACTACCACTTCTTCCAGGCTTTGGACCACTTCTTGCAGGGAAAAATATTGAAGTCTCAACAAGCTGTGGAAAAGACCTTTCATGATTTCATCGCCACTCACTCTCCAGCCTTGTTCACTGCTGGCATAAGCAAGCTACTGTTAAGATGGCAAAACTGTGTCAATAGTTTAGGTGCATACTTTGATTACTTGTACTGCTCCTTGTTTGAGATATAATAAACTAAACTTTTGATTTGAAATCGAACATTTCATATTTAATGATGTATTATTAAATCATCAGTGCTTTATTTATCAGTTGGACTCCTCAACTATAAAATGAAAAGATTCCGTCTGTAATGCTCTATGCCAGTGGCTCTTAAACTTAAGCATTGCATCAGAATCACTCAGAGGACCTGTTAAAACCCAGCTTGCTGGACCCCACTTCCAGTTTTCTGATTGAGTAATTTTGGGGTGGGGCCTGAGAATTTACCTGATGAGCTGGTCTAAGGGACCACAGTTTGAAAACCATTCTTCTGTGCATTTACTATGCAATGACGGTTCCTGCTCAGGCAGGTGTCTGCTCCACCTGCCTTCAACAGCATCTCTAATTCCACATGGGGAAAACTGAGTGTCTATTATCAAGTAAGTGAGGAAAGGGAAGAGATTATTGATTTTAAAATGTTTATATACGCATGGCTGAGGTAAGCAGATGCTTCAAAATACTTGGATGAAAGACCCAATGCAAATGTGCAAAATTAATTTAACACATTTTTTTCAATTTTCTTTCTATTTATACTGTATTGTCCAAAATCCAGAGTGTCCTATCTTTTTTTTTCTGGTCATTTTAACAGAGTTATTATAAGCACTGGATTTTTGGCTTTCTTAGAAGATAGTCTTACAGTGTACCACACCTGGGCAGGAAGCTTCAGAAAGCAAACAAATGATTAAGGAACATGAACAGATTCTCCTGTATACATCACATTAGAGTCCACACAGCATGTTTGACAGAAAAAAAAAAAAAACCTAAAGTTTAGTTTTAGTTTTAACCTATTGCATAAATATTAACATTTCCTTTCTGTGCCCATTCACAAATCTTACAACAGCTTGGATATACATACAACTTTGTTGTAAAACATTTGAGGGAGGCTGTGTCAAACATTTTAATGACAATTAATGTGTCAGGAAGCTCAGAAAAAAAAAAAAACAGGATGCAGAATCTTAGAGGCTTCCTCCAGAGAGGGCTAAGGATTACAATGCCAGAGTCCAGGAAAGCTCTGTGCAAAGTAAAAAACAGTTGCTGATGGCTATGACACTCCCATCGGCTGTGGTAATTACGAGATTGGCACACAATTAATTTGTGAGGTGTTTAAAATTTTAGAACAGAACAGAATCTCAGCTGTTGGAAGTTTTTAACCATTCTAGGCCCTCTTCATGTCCTGACTTGTCTGGTTTCCCATAATGCCCAGTTCACACATCAATCATACCATTTGCTAAGAGTGGCATCAGCAAGATGGTGGACAAGAGGTATCTAACTTGTCCCCTTTGCAGAAAGGACCAAAACAACAAATAAACAAATACATTCTGACCAGAGTGTATATCAAAGAAGAGTACTAGAGTACAGCAAGGGAATGGTGGGGACCCTGTGGTGTACAGAACCTCAAGATGGCCACATAGAGAAGGGAAGAAAATATCTCCCCTCCCCCACCCCATCCTCCCAGTTGGAATCTGCTTAGAACCATGGAGGACTTCTCCCTGAGGGAAAGGTAAGCAGGAGAACCCAAACAGTCCTCATCACTGACACAGACACCTGCAGTCTTCATTACTGGAGAATCCTGCAGTCCTCACGGGTCCTGAATCTGGCCTAGGGAGCTACCTGGAGTTCATATGGCTGCACTACTCCAGAGAAAGAGCCTACCCCTGCATGGTCTAAGCTGCTACTGTGCTGCATCATCTTAAAACCAGAGTCATTGCTAGAGTGCACCCCACTCTGACGGCTGGTACCCACTGCATCCCTCCGTCCCTGAGGATCTGCTGTCATTGCACCATGTTCACACACGTGGTAGTGCACCATTCCCTGGCCAAGCTGCTGCAGCTCCCTACCCTCTGGGAACAAGCTGCCTAGGAGGCACTCCATCTCCCCCATCCCAGTAGGGCAGCTGTACCTCCAGTGCCAAACCAACCTGGTACCCTTCCCCCTAGGAATAGACCCTGGAAAGCAGCTGCAACCCCAGTGCCCAAGCCCACAAGGCACTCTGCCCTCTAAGGAACAGGTACTCAACCCTAGTGAAGAAACTACCCTTGAATCAGCAGAGCAGCTGTACCTCCACCCCAGCACTAAACCAGTGCCTCAACAGTCTACCCCACCATGGATCAGAGCTTTGACTCAAGGGAACAACTAGAACTCTGAAGCTTAAGGCCATGTGGTGCTCAGCCCCTCAGAGACCTGGAGCCTGTCCTAGCAAAGCAACTGCACCCCCCAGTGCCTGAGCTGATATGGCACCCTACTCCCAGGGAAACAGAGCCTTGACTGAGTTCTAGGTTGAACAGCTATAGTGCCTTACCGCCCTGGATCTGGACCAGCCCTCCAGAGTCTGAGCTGCTAAGGTGCCCCACCTCCCTGGATAGTGGAGCCATTACTACACTGCTCCTCATCCCCCAGAGCCCAAGCCACACCTGTACCCTGCTATTCCTGGGTCCCTGATGCCACTGCACCTAGCCCCATAGATCCTGAGCTACTGCTGTGTCCCCCCACTCCAGAGTCCAGAGTCACAATTACATAGTACCACCTCTCCTGGTGCCCAAGTTGCCAGGGTGCCTTGTTGGCTCTGGTACCCAAACTGCAGCTATGCCCTGTTCCCTGAGGCCTTAGTTTCTAGAACATCCCTTATTCCTTGGAGCTATGCCAGTGCTGCACCCTGACCCCCAGGATCAGAGTCACAGCTACATTCCTGCCCCCTGGGCCCAAGCTACTGGGGAGTGCCTCAGAGTCACAGTCCTCAGCTTAGTGGGAGAGCTGTGTCTACTTGTGCTTTAGAGAGTGAACCTGTGCCCAGTCACAGGTACCACGGTAGTTTAAGAAGGCACTGAGCCTAGGACCCAGCTCCATAGTCACTTCAAGCCCTTGTGCCCTGGAACACAGCACCACTGACCCAACACCAATAGAGGTTCCCTCAGCTAATTCTTCCCACTGTGGCAAAAATAAGACCAGAAGGACCTCTAAGGCCCTTGCCACCAAGAACCCCAACAACCTACCCTATCACCATCACTGCCACAAAATCCACAAACTCCTAAGCCACTAAGGTGCTGATAGGCATCACTGACATTGATCACAGTTGAAGAAGCTGCACAGACTACACTACTGTGTCCACTTAGAACCAGAGCCAATGCATCCTGCCCAACTGACACCCTAGGACACATCTGCAGGTGAAAGTCTTTCTCTACAAAAGCCACTCTAAAATTAGAAGAGGAAACTCTTCCACCAGATGTGCAAACATAAATGCAGCAACATAAGAAATGTAAAAAAGCAAGGAAGGAAACATGACACTGCCAAAGGAACACAATAATTCTACAGTAACTGATCCCAAAGAAATGGGAATTTACAAACTCCCTGTAAAAGAATTCAAAATAATGATCTTAAGGAAATTCAGTGAGATATAAAAGAATTCAGATATACACAATTCAATAAAATCAAGAAAGCAATTCATAATCTTAATAAAAATTCAACAAAGAGACAGATATCATTAAAAAAGAACCAAACAGAAATATTGGAGCTGAAGAAGGCGATGAATGAAATAAAAAAATATATAATTGAGAGCTTCAACAGCAGACTAGATCAAGCAGAAGAATCTTTGAACTTAAAGTCAGATCTTTTGAAATAACCCAGTCAGGGGGAGGATAAAAGAGAAAGAGAAGGAAAACTAGTGAAGAAACCCTACAGGACTTTTGGGACACCTTAAGTAGACAGATATTTGCATTATGGTAATCCCAGAGGGAGAAGGGATGGAGAAAGGCACAGAAAACTTATTTAACAAAATAATTGCTAAAGAGTTCCCAGTCATTGGCAGAGACATGGACATCCAGATCCATGAAGCTCAAAGACTCCGAAACAGGTTCTACCCAAATAGGTCCTTACTGAGGCACACCATAATCAAAATGTCAAAAGACAAAGAAAATTTTTAAACCAGCAAGAGAAAAGCAGCAAGTTACATACATGGGAATTCCCCTTAGACTATCAACAGATTTCTCAGCAGAAACCTGCAGGCCAGGAGAGAATGAGATGATATATTCAAAGTGCTGAAAGAAAAAAAAAAAGCAGGCCAAGAAAGCTATACCTAGCAAATCTGTCCTTCAGAAATGAAGGAGAAATCAAGTCTTTCCCAGACAAGCAAAAACTGAGGGAATTCATCACCACCAGATGTGCCTTATAAGAAATGCTTAAGAGAGTGCTTCAACTGGAAATAAAGGGATGATTATTACTATCATGAAAACATAGTACTCATGATAGTACTCATGATAGTAATCATGAAAGTACAAAACTCACTGGGAGAAGCAAATTTATAATCAAATTCAGAATACTCCTTTATTGTAATGGTGGTATATAAATCTGTCAAATATCTAGTATGAAATTAAAAGTCAAAATGGTAAAAAAAAAAAAAACCTGTAGCTAAAATAAGTTATTAAGGAATACACAATATAAAAATATATAAATTATAACAACAAAAAATAAATTGGGGAGAAGGGTAAAAGTCTAGAGTATTTGTATGGAACCGATGGTAAATTGTTGTCAGCTTAAAATAGTTTATTATAAGATGTTTTATGTAAGCCCCTTGATAACCACAAAACAAAAAGACTACAGTAAATACACAAATAAGAAAGAGAAAGGGACCTGGAGCAGTGGCTCATGCCTGTAATCCTAGCACTCTGGGAGGCCGAGGTGGGAGGATCACTCGAGGTCACAAGTTCGAGACCAGCCTGAGCAACAGTGAGACCACGTCTCCACTAAAAATAGAAAGAAATTATCTGGCCAACTAAAAATATATTTAGAAAAAATTAGCCGGGCATGGTGGCACATGCCTGTAGTCCCAGCTACTCAAGAGACTGAGGCAGTAGGATCACTTAAGCCCAGGAGTTTGAGGTTGCTGTGAGCTAGGCTGACGCCACGGCACTCTAGCCCGGACAGAGTGAGACTCTGTCTCAAAAAAATAAATAAATAAATAAAATATAATAAAAAAGAAAAGAAAAAGAAATAGAAAGAAAGGAATCAAGCTGACCACTCGGAAAATTACCAAATCACAAATGTAGGCAAGAAAAGAGGAAGAAAGGAAAAAATGATCTACAAAACAACAAGAAAAAAATTAACAAAATGGTAGGAGTGAGTTCTTACCTATTGATAATAACCTTGAATGTAAATGGATTAAACTCTCCAATCAAAAGACATGGAATAGATTTTTTAAAAAATCCAACTATATGCTGCCTACAAGAGACCCATTTTAGCTTTAAGGATACGCATAGGCTGAAAGTGAAGGGATGGCTATGCTTATATCAGAAAAAATAGACTGCAGGTCAAAAACTGTTACAAGAGACTAAGGTCATTATTTAATGATAAAGAGGTCAATTCATCAAGAAGACATAGTAATGGTAAATATATCTGCACACAACATCGAACATCTAAATATATAAAGCAAATATTAATGGACACAGAGAAAAAAGTAGATAGCAATACAATAACAGTAGGGAAGGTTAATATCCTACTTTCAACCATGGATAGATCAACTAGACAGAAAATTAACAAGGAAATACTGAACTTGAACTACACTCTAGACCAAATGGACCTAACAGACATATATAGAACTTTCCATCCAACAGCAGCAAAATATACATTCTTCTCTAGCACGCATGGAACATTCTCCAGGATAGATCATATGTTAGGCCACAGGCAAGTCTTAACAAATTCAAGAATAATTGAAATCATATCTGGTATTGTTTCCAACCACAACAATATCAAACTAGAGATCAATAACAGAAGGAATCTTGGAAAATTCACATATATATGGAGATTAAACAACATGCTCCTGAACAACCAATAAGTCAAAGAAGAAATCAAAAATGAAATTTAAAAATATCTTGAGACAAGTGACAATGGAAACACAACATAGTAAAACCTATGGGATGAAACAAGAGCAGTTCTAAGAAAGAAGTGTGTAGTAGTAAATGTCTGCAACAACAAAAAAGATCTCAAATAAATAGCCTAAGATTATGCCTCAGGGAAGTGAGAAAGGAAGAACAAACTAAACCCAAAAATAGCAGAAGGAAGTAAATAATAAAGATCAGAACAGAAATAAATCAAGAACTGAAAAAACTGTTTAAAAAAATCAATAAAACCAAGAGCTGTTTCTTTGAAAAAATAAACAAAATCAACAAACCCCTAGCTAAACCAACAAAAAAGGAGAAAAGACTGAAATAAATAAAATGAGAAATACAAGTGGAGACGTTACAACAAATACCTCAGAAATGAAAGAAATCATAAGGGACTATTAAGAACAATTATATGCCAAAAAATTGAATAACCTAGAGAAAATAGATAAATTCCTAGAAAAATATAACCAAACAAGACTGATTCAGGAAGAAATAGAAAGCTTGAACAGATAAATAACAAATCAAGTGATTGAATAAGTTATTTAAAACATTCCTACAAAGGAAAGTCCAGGACCAGATGACTTCATGGCAAAATTCTACCAAACACTCAAAGAATTATTACCAATACCTCTTAAGCTCTATCAAAAAAATAGAGCTAGAGGGAATACTTGCAAACATGAAGTCACTATCATCTTGTTTCCTAAGCCAGACAAAGACTCTACAAGAAAAGAAAAGTACAGGCCAGTATCTCTGATAAACATTTGTGTTAGTCTGTTTTGCATCGCTGAGGCATTTTTATTCAGAAAGGCTGCCTATAATCTGCTAAGCAGATCAGGCCTCTCCAAAGACCTTGGGTTTATCCCTTACCCCTATTTCCTGTCACCAGAAAACACAGAAAGTGCAGGTTATGATAGCAAATAAGGACAAGACCTGATGACCATTGACAATTGTCTAATCTGGCATCACATACATAGTCCTTTATTTCCTTTATATTCTTTAAGAGGAAGAGTGATCCAGAAACCAGAGAGAAAGTATAGTGTGATGCAGTAAAAATTGCAAAGAACTTGACTTTGAATTTTCTGGTTCAGTTGTCAGTCCTGCTACATTCCTGTTATGTGGTTTCTTGGAAGTTCCTTGGACTCTCTAAGCCTCAGCTCTTGTCAGCCATAAAACAGAGGCACTGATACCTTGCCACTGTCACATGGCAGTTATTGTGAGAATGGCAGGAGTGAGTGGGGGAGGAAGGACTTTGTAAAAAGCTATAAAATTGGAGATGTTACCATAACCTTTGTCAAGCCAACAATTTACTGAAAAAAATTCCCAAAATTTAGTCCTTTCTCATTGACAGAACCAAATCTTAGCACTTTTTATTCTAAGAGAAATGCTTTGCTGGAATCAAAGAGCCAACTACATTTTTGCTTCATTATGTCTAGCAAATAACCACACTATGACAAAAGAGGTATTTCAATTGTAACAAACTTTTTACAACAGTGAGAAACTAAATCAAAGGACCCTGTGTAATATATACACAATGGAATACTATTCAGCCATAAAAAAGAATGAAATCTGTCATTTGCAGCAACATGGATGGAACTAGAAGTCATTATGTTAAATTAAATAAGCCAGGTTCAGAAAGACAAATATTGCATGTTCTCACTCATATGTGGGAGCTAAAAAAGTTGATCTCATGGAGGTAGAAAGTAGAATGATAGTTACCAGAGGCTGGGAAGGGTGTGTGTAGGTGGGGAAGGTGATAAAGAGAGGTTAGTTAATGGGTACAAACATACAGTTAGCTAGAAGTTCTAATGTTCGATAGCAGAGTAGGGTTACTACTGTTAACAACAATGTATTGTATATTTCAAAATAGCTGGAAGAGAAGACTTGAAATGTTCCCAATATTAAAAAATGGTAATTGCTTAAAGTGGTGGATATTCTAAATACTCTTACTTGATCCTTACACATTCTACACATGTAACAAAATATCACATGTACCCTGTAAATATATACAAATACTATGTATCAATAAAAATAATTGTTTAACTAGCTATGTTCTTTGAAATGAATCTGTCACTTTTATCTCCAGTATCTCAGTTTAAAATAACCAAGTGACATTGAACTATTCTTTGTACAGTTTTTAAATATCTTAAATAGTGTATAATATTTTTTAAAAGACAGATTGAATAAAAATCCACCAAATGCAGCAAGACAAATCTATCTGGCCCTCAGAAAGATAAAGATATTTCTTTATACATTGCAGGATGCATTGGCTAAACCACAAAACTTTGTGAAGGTAACATAATTACAAGACAGCATGTTTTGCCAAATTCACTGAAACTTTGCAGATTTGGAAAATATCACTCATCCCTCCCCTCTGCCTAGAAGGCTGCACACCACTCTGCAGCCTCAATACACGTGCATATGTGCAGACACACACACCTGGCAGCCAGCTCAGATGTTTCCCCCTAACTCAAGCCTGATGGTAAATTGCTCCCTGTTATGTTCCTCTTCTGAACCTAGAATTCTTACCTCAATGAATAGCTGGAATCTGTTAAGACTGGGTCTTCATCATTTATACTCAACACCAAGAGCAGTTCCCTTCTTTCTTCTTTCCCTTCCCCACCCCCTTCACTTCTCCCAGTTCATGGCAATTGCAGCCTTCTATTTGCACAGACCAAAAATCATGGAGTTATTTTTTTTTAAATATATGGAGTTATCACTGACCCCTCTCTCAAACACATACCCCCTACATCCAACCTGCCAGGAAATCCTGTTGGTTCTACCTTCAAAGCTGAGTAACCAGAAACTGAGCATCTCTCACCATTTCTACTGCCAATAATCTGGTCCAAGCTAACCAACATCTCACTTGCCTGATGACTGTAATAACCTCCATGTGCCTTCCTGCTTCTAACCTTTCTCCTTGAAGTCTGTTTTCAACATACATCCAGCGAAATCCTTTTAAAATTTAAGTCACTTGTGCTCAAAGCAGGTAGCTTCTTCTTTTACTCAGAGGAAAAAGACAAAATAGGCTACAAAGCTCTATGTGATGCAGCCCCAGACTCTCTGGCTCCTCTCTCACCCTCACTCTTCACACTCGGATCACTTTGGCCTACTGGCCCTTCTTCATATAGGCCAGATACACTCTCTGCTTAGGGTCTTTGTACTTGCTCTTTCCTCTGCCTGAAACCCTGTTCCCCATATCTCCATAACTAATTCCCTTATCTCCTTCAAGTCTTTGCTCAAGTGTCACCTTCTCAGTAAGGTCCATCGTGATTATTCTACTTAACACAGTGACTGCCACACTAGAAAAAACATTTATTTTCCTTGAGGCCACCATGTTTTATTACAAAAATAGATATTTTTGTATATTTTGTGTGATATTTTGTATCATTTAGATAAAATAGAATAAAAACTTCAGAAACAAAATGATCCTTTCTAATTTAATGAAAAAATTTGTTATTGACTTCTATTCATTTAATTCATTTTTAATTAAATTGTCAATATGAATTGTAACGATAAGAACACCAACAAGTAAGATTTTCATGAACCAACTGGAGGGTTTTCCCCAGGTTTTGCTTCACGAGGCCCTGGGCTCAAAATTAGCGTGAGTTAAATACAACTCACGTGGCGGTTAATGTGTTAAAACTGCTACCTACCCTCATTCTCCCAGCATACCCAATCCCCTTTATCCTGCTGTGCTTTTCCTTTTACCCTGCTCTGATCACCTAACATGCTACAATAATATTCATCATGGTTACTATTAATTATCTACTGTCACACCCCCACCTCCAGCTAAAATATAAGCACCAAGAAGAATCCTTTCGTTTTCCATTATGTGACTCCAGTGCCTGGAACATAGTGCTCAATATATATTTGTTGCATAAATTAATTTGTTCAGAAAAAAAAAACAGACCTCCTGTTCTCAAGATGGAATGTTCTACACAAAGATTTAGAGAGCTTGGGAAGATCCATGCTGCCTAGACCATTATTTTGGTAAATGGAGGACTCAAAGCCTATTGGGTTCTCTTTTACACTTTAATTACAATTATATTTTTAATTAACTTGTATTAGAAATATAATCAGAACAAACAGCATAAAACTAAACACGTGGCAGGTTTGTGGAACTAGTAAAACCAGATCATGGGCATAGTATTTGAATGGGACTTGGTTTAACAACTCAGAGAAATCAAAAATGGAGCAGCCAGTCTATGATAGCAACCAACGCCAAGGAGTCAGGGGGAGACTCGGTCAGAAAGGTGAATCTTCTCGAACTCACAATCACGAAAATTCATTTAGATAGTGAGTTGCTCAAACACAAGACTCAAGATTTGGTTGGAGTGTTTGGGCAAAATAATTTCCTGCATGATCTTTTTAAAAGGAGTCATTGTATTTTCAGCTCAGAATACTTAAGGCCAAAATATCAGGTAGATATTACTCATCATTTCACTTTCTTGTGACTCTATAATGTGCCATACTTGCTGTTTCTGCAAAGTGTAGACAGGGCTCCGTTACTCTTGCCTGTAGCAAAATATATGCCTCCATAGACCTTTCAAAGCCCATCCCTGTGAGTCAAAACTACCAGATAGAATTCTGCTTTCAAAAGTCACTTGGCAACACATTCAGGGGCTGAAATAAAAGAGGGCTCTTCTCTATTTTTTATTCCCTGAGCCTATTTCTTAGCATCTGAAGATCAATGCAAAAAAGAACAAAAAAGAATGATAGCTGTTTCTTCTGTGGAAACTGTGGAATAATTCTCAGTCAATATTTGATTCTTTTATCCCACAGAAGTCATCTGTAATAGTTGTCACCATCCTATGTTTGTTCAGTGAATTTAAAAGTAGAAATATCAGCCCCAGTCATCTATAAAATTGTATACAAAATCTAATACTAATCATTACACATGAACTTTTCTTGAAGTGCTTTATAAAAATAACCATTTCCTTGAAATTTAGTAAGTTATACACATGCTGAAGTGTTTATGAAGAAATGTATTGATATCCCAATCTACTTAAAATGCATCAACGAAATACAATGGATTAATGGATGGATAGAGGAGTGGATATGTGGTATAACAAACATACCAAAACATTCGTGATAGAATCTAGATGGTGACTACGCATGTATTCCCTGTGAATTTTTTTTTTTTTTTTTTTTGTGAGACAGAGTCCTGCTCTGTCACCCTGGCTAGAGTGCCATGGCGTCAGCCTAGCTCACAGCAACCTCAAACTCCTGGGCTTAAGCGATCCTACTGCCTCAGCCTTCCCAGTAGCTGGAACTACAGGCATGTGCCACCATGCCTGGCTAATTTTTTCTATATATATTTTTAGTTGTCTGTATAATTTCTTTCTATTTTTAGTAGAGACAGGGTCTCGCTCTTGCTCAGGCTGGTCTCGAACTCCTGAGCTCAAACGATCTGCCCGCCTCGGCCTCCCAGAGTGCTAGGGATTACAGGCGTGAGCCACCTCACCGGGCCTGTGAATTCTTTTAATTTTGCTGTGGGTTTGAAATTTCTCATTAAAAATTTAAATAATTATTTAACTTATTTGTTAAAATTGCGTATGGTAGTCAATGAAAAGGAAACGGTAGTCAAATTATATAAATCTTGGTAAGCTAAACAGAAGAAAACAGCTCCTACTTTTAACTTAAAATTGTCCACGTTGCCTCTTGAAATGCTCAGAGAGGAAGAGTTACTTTTTACCTGAGTTCTATATCTCTACTCAGCCTGTTTATTCACTAATATTTACAATAGTAAATATTAAAACATTCTTCTTCCTTTGGCCTTACCATCGTAACACTAATTTCCAATTTTAAAATCTCCCAAAGCTTTGTATGAATGAAATAATTCATGAAACGTGCATCAGGTCCCATAACATAAGTTGGGCTCCCCTTTCCAAACAGATGCTAAGTTCTGAGTGCATCTCAAAATACTTCATACCTTTCTGCTCAATAAATTTTCAGAGAATCACAGATCCCTTTTTATCATAGTTTTCATTTTAGGTACTTCTCTTTCTCTTATGCTAACAGATATTCTTTTGGGTATTTTCTCTGTGTCTTTATCCCTGCCTTGATTTCTCTCCTTCTCTTTGTTAGTCAAGATCTCTCTCTCAGTCTCTCTCCTCCTCATCTGTCTGTTTGTACTCCTACATGTCTCTGTCTCTCTCAGCCTGTGAATGAGAAAGAAGAGATGCATTTGCAAAAATAAATAGAAAGAAACTAAAAAGTGCCTACCTATAAAAACTATTCCTGGGGGAAAAAAATAAATAATAACATGTATCAAAAATAAGATGGATTAATGGATGGATAAAGCAAATAGAAATCTCCTCTTACCTGGCAAAACCTTTCAGGCTGGTCCTTTCAATTTCTCCTTCTTGTCTTCATCCCATAAGAAGCTGTTTGAGCCTCAGGAAGTCCCTAGAGTACAAAAAAGCTTAAGGGCACAATGATACATGAGCTTTTCCAGTGTTTAATACTCCCCTAGGATCACGGAGGGGGGACCTGGGGGAGGAGTGAGGGCTGTGTTTACAGTGACGGACACACTGCCTCTGCCCCTACGTGCCTTACTGCCGTTAAATAAAAATGACCATTCACTCTGTACACACTGGCCTTAAAAATGAATACAAAAAAACAGGGAGAGAATTCTGAAAAAAAATAGTATTAATAAAGTAATATAAATGAAACCAGCCTGATTCAATTTTAATTAAAATTCCCAAGAATAAGATTTCATCATAATTATCCCTATTTCAATGTTTTTAGTCTCCACCTGAAGTCTCTAGACTATTAATTCCTTGAGAGCAGGGCCTGGGTATCATTCAACTTTGTGTCTCTCATATCCCCTGGACATCCTGTAGCAAACAGTTACACATACTGGGTCTCAACACATCATGTAACGATGGATGGATGGATGTTGAAATAAATCAATGAACTGAACAATGACAAACACACCCTGGATTGATAACCTTTACCTAGGCTGGGAAGCTCAAGCGTCTGCAGCTACCTTGGATGCTCTAAACTAGCCCATGCCAATAAGATTAGAAATCAGGATGGACTCAAAAGAAATGCATAAGTATTCATATGTGTGTATATATGAGTTAGGGTAAGAGTTAAGCTGCTCTAACAAGAAACTTAATAATGATATGGCTTAAAGAACAAAGAAAATTGTTTCTTTCTCACAAAGCTCAGTCCAAGTGGGTATTCCAGGTCAGCAGGAGGCTTTCCTTCACACAATCCTTCAGTGACTGAGACTAATGCAGACCGGCCATAGTCAACACGTGGCATCTAAGGTTCCTGCACATATCACCAGTGTAGCCAGGAGGAAGGACGAAAGGGCTTAGCTCAGAGATTTCCTTCTAAGCAAGTAAAGCAGAAGTTGCTCACGTTACTTCCACTCACATTCCATCAGTCAGTGCTTGTTCACATAGGCTCACCCAGCTGCAAAGAGGGCTTGGTCCAGCTAGGCAGCCATGTGCGCAGCTCAATACGATTACCATGGAAGAAGGGGAGAGGATGAATTAGAGGGCGAAGAGTTCAACTACCATCACCACCACATTTTGCATGCATGTTTATCACCATTATCTCAAAATCTGAGGAACCATACTTGAAATGCAGTGTTGTTAGTTTCTGGCATAAGTATTCAAGGAAATGAGGTCAAATAAAGTTTCCTGAAGTAAACTGTCACTAGAAAGACAAGTCTATTATTAACTGAGTTAAATTCATGCTTCTCTGTGTTTTTCCAGGATTATTAAATGTGACAGAAAACCTAGGGAGCCCCCTACACAGAGGATAACTTCCAAAATGATAACTAGTTCATTCTTCATCAATTGCCCCTTAATTATCCATGAGGTGGGATAACAGGGGGGAAAGTTTTATTCTGCTTAGAAATAAAGCCACTTAGCATATAGCTGAGAAGCAGTGAGTGTTTACTAATGCTCTGATTCCCTCAGGGAAATAAGCTATCATGCTTATTTCGTCAGCAAAAACAGTTACACTCAGGTGCTTAATGCCAACCAGTGCCTTCCATCTTCTGTCCCTTTCTTCTGCTCAGGAAATCATGTTCTCCCCTCTGACTCACTCACCAAACAGCATTCTCTTCCTACTCTCTCTTTTATTCTTCCAGGGCCCTCAGGAGCAGCTTGGATCCCCAGATGACCTTAGGCTCAAGGTCTTGAACTCTCTCTAACACTGAGCCTGGTTAAGCAGTAAGGTCCTTATTTCTTCTGTTGCTTCATGCATTCACTTTTCTCCATTCTCTCTCCTCCCCTTGACCTTCAAGCCATCTTCCTACTTCTCCTTGTGTGCTATTCTCTCACAGGGGAGAAGCTTGTTGTTTTAGTTTGGGTTCCCCCCAAAGCAGACCCTGAGATAAGAACTTGGGTGTAGATGATTTATTTGTGAAGTGATCCAAGGAAGCAAGGGAGGGAATAGGGAAAGTAAGGCCTGAAGAAAGAAAAGCCAAAACGTGCACCTTAATGATGCATTACCTCTGTAAGTGACTGGGGTTCAATCCCTCTGGGGACCCTTTGGCAAACCCTCAGAATTGTCCCAGTGAGAGACAGTTGCCTTCCCTCAGTGGTTGAAGGTTACCTCTGAGGAGTCCTCAGCACTCCCAAGCTGCCCTCTGAGCAGGCTAAGTACGCTCCCTTAGCAATGGAGAAGGCCCTCAGGCTGAGAAGCTGGAAGACTGGAAGCTGTGGTGGGAGGCTTTGCGCATGCTCAAGAACTGTCCCCTTGCAGGTGAGCTCAGAGATACACTGCAGGGATGTAGAGCAACAGAGTCTGCTACACTTGCTAACTTCAAATCTCGCCTCAAAATCTTCCCTCCCCCTCCCACTGACTGTTTTCAACAGGAGTGGGACCAAATTCCTCACACTAGAGTCCACAACTTCTTCCTCTTTGCTCTTGCAAATATTTATGCCAAAAGCCACCATTGCTCTCACCAGGGTGTACTGGGTTTGCTTCCTTCGTTGAGATTTCCCTCACTAGATTGTGAGCTGCTCAGGGACAGAAATGACGTTTTCTTCACAATGATTGGCACATGATAGGATCTCAATAAATATTAGCAGAGTGAATAAATTAGCAAATAATCACCTCAATTATATATTTAAACTCCAAAAGACCTTCTCCAACTTCTTCTTGCAACTGACATGACATTTCCACCTTAAATCTCTTCTTGGTTTAAAGCCATGCTGTCATTTCAGGAGAGACCCTGATCAAGTGCATATCTGATGATTGGAGGGAGAAGAATCTCCTCTGCGAAGCTGTAAAAAAAATGCTTTTGTGAATTAACAAAAGGACACGATAAAACTTGTTTTCCAAAATCAATGACGATCAGAAACTTTACTGTTTGAAATCACAACTAGTGAAAATGAAACACCTCATCTTGCCTGGAGGATCTAAGTCATTTTAACAGCCTCAATTTCCAACCCAGGTGTAGAGCTTCAGATAAAGGTTTGCACATAACATTCCACATTTATCTTAACTTTATAATTTCTGATGAAACAGGACTTGAGTTCTCATCTCAGCCCAGGCTTGATTTCAGCCCTTTTATACACGGTCCTGCTTTGCTTTTAGCTAACACGCACTGCTTTGTTTAAATTTTTACCTAAACCCCATCCCTCTCCCAAATACTATAATAAGCCCATGTCTTCCTTTGTCAGGTGGTGCACCCTATAGTTCCTCTGGTGTGTGGTCCCCCTCAGTCAGCAAGTTAGCCTTGTTGAACGGCAAGTGTGTCCTTGGCGGTCTTCATCAGATAGACCTTGTCACCTCTAGTCAGTTTGTTCATAGTGTAGATTAATTTATTGAGGTTGCTAGTCATTGCTATGAAAAACACGTAGAGATAGACTCTGAGAAAACTTGACAGGTAAACTTCAATCAAGAGCTAAGTCAGAATTTTTTAAATGACCTCAGAGCTATAAGGCTATAGTAGACCTTTGAAAAGGGCACGTTTATGTGGTAGAACTAAACCTACAGTAGAAGGAAAGGAAGTAACCATGACCAAGTAAAACAGTCATTTCCTCTTTGCCTGCTTTGAATGGTAACTACTCTGCTTACAGGAAACCTCCATCTTCGGTTCCAGTGGGAGCTGCCAACCACAGAACTCAGTCCACAGGCCACAGTCGGCCCAGGAATCAGGATGTGACCCACAGCTGGCCAATCAGAGTCCTTCCTAGGTTTTTTCTTAACATCTCTGGTTATGAAGCTTTATAGGTGTGTGCTGGAATTTCCTGTTCAGCTTTGTGGGGCAGCCAGCCTGACCCCAAAACATGGAGGAAAGCAGAGATGAAATCCCGAGGACATTCAAGTAGCTGAATCCTGCCCTTTCCATATACTTTTATTTCAATTTTGTTTTGTGTTGTTTTGCTTTTGTTTTTGCTGGGCTATTGTTGTTTGTGATAGTACATTACTTTATTTGCTTATACTAGCTCAATTTGAACTTTGATCCCCTGTAATCCAGCATCATTACTATGACTTTTGCATCGACAGTTTAAAACTTTCTCCAGGATCCCATATAATACTTTCTTACTTGAGTTTTATTCCATCTCTGCAGATGCAAGTCTGCACTCTTTTTGTCAGACAATGAATACCATATAATTTAACAGCTTTTCCTATTTTCTTTTGCTACCAGCAATCCTAGAGCCAAATACAACACCCAGCTGCAGTGAATGTTTATATATTCACAGAATTTAGCCCTGGAAGGGATTTTACAGATTATCTATTCAAACCCCTTATTTTGCAGAGAAAATGATGTCCAAAATGGTGATACAATTTGCCCGAGGGATACATAAGCAATTAACAGTCATTTTCTTGGATAACTGATCACAGCTACTCACTTTACTCTCTTTGTAGTCTCTCTGCTCTTTTATCTGAAAACTGTCTTTATTTTCATCTTCACTGATGGTAGGGCAGAGGGTAGAGGATGAAGGAATGAACTTGGGAAAGCAGGAGAGGGAAGGGGCAGAGATAATGAGATACGACCAAGAAATTAATACTACTTAGACCCAACCAAAGCCTAGAATTTTACACAACAAGTTCACAGTGACTTCAGAAAGGGAAGAGATTATTGAGGAGCCAGGGAGTTTTAAGGCTGGAAAGAGAAGACTTGGTGCTAAACTCAAAAACTCCTGAGTCTTGGTTACAGGTATAGAGCAAGACCTATGTTTCATTCATACCTAACAGAATGAATCAGGCACTGCTAGTCACAAATTTTTAACTTCACATATTCCATCAGAACTGGGTAGAAACTAGGCAGTGGCAGAATCTCTGATGCAAACCACATCTCACGATTAATTACTCCAAGGGCAAAAAATGGCAAGAAGGGAAATGATGCAATAAATGTAGTCTGTGATTCAGAATATCTCTGTGGGGTCTTTGGGAGAGAAGAGTACTAATAGCCAACTGTCAATTTCATGAGCCAATATTAGGCCCCACTGGGAGAGTATGTGCTTATTAGTGAATAAATTTCTGTTGGTAACATTGGCCTGGTCATTCTGATCTGAAAGCCAAAAGATATGCTTAGGAACACACAATCTTGTTCTCCACCCTCAACCCCTAAAAACATAGACATATAAAGTCCTTTCTCATTTGGGGTCAGAGAGGAAGGCTTTAAGGACCTTTAAACCATACTCTTCCATCCCTACCCCCAAACACTGGATTCCTGGGAAGATGGAGAAGAGCCCCAGTCACCATCAGCAAACGCTGGCTAAGTATTCTCAGTGTGAGTGGCACTTCACTGGCCTCTCACAATCCAAGACTAATCCCAAAAGCAATGTTTTCTGGAGAGACAAGGTTTCTGCACCCATGACAAAAGAACAGATGAATAAAGGATTGAGAAATGAAACATAAACAAACAAAAAAATAGCTAAACTTTGCAAATTTTAAGTCTGGGGCTTTTTGGTCATTCATACAATGTCATTATTTTCAAAACTGTGCCCAGAATGTTCAGTAATTCTGTCACATGACTTCATTAGGTTGCAAGAAAACAGGTCCAAATCCACTGTGGGGAAATGATAACTTGCTTTGGATCCTTATCTGCTAAAGTCACTTATTTAATTTTTAGTAGAACTTGTGCAAGGAGGAATAATACTCCTCCCTCCAAGAAAATGCTCAATTTTCATATAACTATTAATTAATTACAACTAGATCAAAAGGTCATAATCATGAGATCAATGATCCCAGAATTGGCCATAAATTCAATCTCCAATGACAAACATAGTTTACAACTTAAAGTGATAAACACATCTCTCTCTAATAAATATTCTGACAAATGTAATTCCTTCCAACAAACTGTCTTAAGGTTACTAGTCAATGGTCTTTCAGAGGTTTATATTAAGTAAACCTTTGACTATTATAGGAAATAGCCTTTTTAGAAAATTGACTTAACTCAAAAATCAACTCTATTATGACAAGATACAGGGTAAAAATAAATTTAACTTTAACACCATTTTTTTGTAACTGGTATGTAAACATTTCCTAATCTTCCTAATTGATGTAAAGCAATGAGCTGTCTTCCAAAAGCACTTTCACTGACAACTTACCATCCTTTCAAATTTACTGGTATGGAAATTATCAACCTTAATTTTAATCAAGGCTGATTCAGAGATATTTTTGGCTTACAATTTACTTCCTACACTGGCAAGATAGAGCACCAGTGAAATTTTCCCGTATTATGAGTATGATGTGGTGGGTAAATTTTTCAAAACTGCAGTCCCCAAGCCTCGGGCCCCAGCCTGGTACCAGTCCAAGACCTGTTAGGAACCAGCCTGCACATCACTGCCTGAGCTCCCCCGACCCCTGCCCTGACATCAGTGTAAAAATTGTCTTCCATGAAACCAGTCCTTGGTGCCAAAAAGGTTGGAGAGTGCTGCTTTGAAACGCTTTCCCAGGGATGGGATGGTATGTGTATATTAGTTTTCCTCTATGCCTTAGGAGAAGTGAATTGCCCTAATCTGAGGGGTTAAGACTCAGCACTTAATCAAAAGACCACACAGCAGATATAGCTACCGTCAGTGCTTCAGCTATCTTCATCTCCAACCACACCAGCGATTTTGTTAGTTAGCCTAATGGTCATTGGAAATAGATTTTCTTTAGCGAAATCTGTGATGTCCCGGATATGCGGATTTGCTACAGATACTCCCCATCATCGCACAAACAGGATACAAGAATTTGGCAAGCACAGTGCACCTTAGGAAGATTGCCTGAGACTTGATTCTCCAACATTTTGTGTCCAGCCCCTGATTTGGAAAGATTCTTGGTCTCCTCACTCTACCTAGACAGTGATCCAAATCCTACCTCTAGAACATTGTCACATTGCCCTCTGTCAAGCCTTTATTTCACGCAAGGTGCTATCAAGATCTCCTATAAGACAAAGAACTAACACTTTCTTGATCTTGCCAAACAGGTGATCTATAAACTAACTCCAATCCTGACCCTACTCTGCCTGTTTGCAACTGCTTGAATATGTGTCTAGTTGCCTAAATTCAGCCTGAGTCTTGCCTTGTTCTAACATGATAGCAAAATTATAAGATGTGAGACTTATAGCTCCAGCTTCTATTGGGCACTATGGATATTAACCAAAAACTAAATTAAAAGTAAAAAGCCTAATAATTGTGACCAACCACATCAACTTAGGTCAAGTTACACTATTGAGTCCTCTGTCTTTATTTTATCGATTGTTTTTCCCTGCTTAGTTATAGCAGGAATTTAAACAGCTTATAATAATACCTCAAACAATAAACCCAAAACAAAAAGAGAAAGACCAAGTAATGAAAAAGCAATAAAGAGTGAAAATGAATCAAAAACTGCTGGCTGGCCGGGCACGGTGGCTCATGACTGTAATCCTAGCACTCTGGGAGGCCAAGGTGGGAGGATCGCTCGAGGTCAGGAGTTCAAGACCAGCCTGAGCAAGAGCAAGACCCTGTCTCTACTAAAAATAGAAAGAAATTATCTGGACAGCTAAAAATATATATAGAAAAAAAATTAGCTGGGCATGGTGGCATATGCCTGTAGTCCCAGCTACTTGGGAGGCTGAGGCAGGAGGATTGCGTGAGCCCAGGAGTTTGAGGTTGCTGTGAGCTTGATGCCATGGCACTCTAGCCCAGGCAACAGAACAAGACTCTGTCTCAAAAAAAAAAAAAACCTGCTGGCTAAGGAAAGGAACAGCAATTGAGCATAGAACTTAGCTCTGAGCATCTAACATCCATAACAAGAGAGAAGCACAATGGGTTATATGGCTGGTCCAGAATGGTGTCTAAATCAATCCTGGTCCACCCCAGTGTGGTCACACCCAACCAGAATGAGACCTGCCAGCCGTGTCATGTTTGTGACCTTCCTTCTAAACTGCTCACCTCAGTCTTTCTAGAGCACCACCTCTCAGCATGTTCCTAGTCAATTCACCTCCTGGCCCCTTGACTGGTTTCCCATTTAGGGCCTCAGCTTACTCCTCCACCTAAAAACACTCGGTGTGCTTTGTGAAAGCATAACTTCCAGGTTATTAACAATTGTAATTCTCATATGAATAGATAATATGCATATGCTAATGTTTTATTCAACTCATTAACACAGGAACTAGCACAAAGACAAAGCCAGTTCCATGAGGATATGAGAAACCTGGTTTATGTGGTCAGTGGGAAAAGGCATGCTGAAATATCATCAGTCAGATACAACACTGATTAACTTCCTACAAGGCAACAAAACCATCTGTAGGATATCTTTTCTACAGGACCAAAAATGTGTCCCTTTTCAGTTCAATACAACTTAATCTCTAACTTTTCAGAGCAGTAAAACAAATGGGTTCTAATTAATTGTGAATAGTAAATCAAAGAAAATTACATTCCCTAAGAGTCAGAATACCCTGAGGCAGGCTTATTAGAAAATGCTCTAGCATGGCGTTAAAATGTCAGTCAATCGCTTTTGTGCTTCATTCCCAACATTAAGATAACTTCCCTGAACAGTTTGTTTTTTTCAAACTTCAGTTAACAAGTGACCTGCTTTCCCTCTGACAACACTGCTCTGGGTAAACTACAGAAACGACCCCCACACAGACACTTCCTCGTAGCTGGAGCATATTCCTGAGGCTTGCTCTGGCCATCCCAATGGACCTCATCTGTTGCCTAATTTCCTTTGGTCAGTAGTAGGATGCCAGTTCATGGGTGAAGCAGAAATTTAGGGGCTATGCAAACCAAAGCATCTCAAATTTCAGGATGCATAAAATCCTCCGGAGATCACCATCAAATTGGTATTAACTGATCAACACTTAAGTGCATGTATAGTAATAACATTCATGGGTGTCGGGCATATGGGAGGAGGAGGAGGAGATGGGTATATACACAGCTAATGGGTGCAGTGAGCATCCTCTGGGGGATGGACACACTTGAAGCTCTGACTCAGGTGGGGCAGGGGCAATATACATAACCTAAACATTTGTACTCCCGTAATATGCTGAGATAAAAAAAATTAAAAAATAAATAAGTAAATAAAAGCTAAAAAAAAATCCTCTGGAGAATTCTGACTCCCTAAACTTAGAACGGGGTTCAGGGGGTTTTAACAATCATCCCCGAGTGATTCTAGGTCTTTGCCTTTTCTACTTTTTTTTTTTGAGACAGAGTCTTGCTCTGTTGCCCAGGCTGGAGTGAGTGTCATGGTGTCAGCCTAGCTCACAGTAACCTCTAATGCCTGGGCTCAAGCAATCCTCCTGCCTCAGCCTCCCGAGTAGCTGGGACTATAGGCATGTGCCACCATGCCCAGATAATTTTTTCTATATATATTTTTAGTTGTCCAGCTAATTTCTTTCTATATTTTTTTAGTAGAGATGAGGTCTCGCTCTTGCTCAGGCTGGTCTCAATCTCCTGAGCTCAAACGATCCACCCGCCTCAGCCTCCCAGAGTGCTAGGATTACAGGCATGAGCCACTGCGCCCGGCCTCCTTTTCTACTTTCTAATCCATAAGTTCTCCTACCTCTGCTTCCCTCCACTCCTGATTTACTTACTTCACATGTTGGTTCAAGGGAATTTGTGATAGGATTTACGAACATATACATAATGTTAGTATGTCCTTCCCCAACCCCCACCCTGGTAGGAGGGATCAACATTCAAATGCCTTTACCTCTTCTTCTTGTCAACCCCGGGAACTAAGTAAAAATCATTTGTTTCAGAACAACTGAGAGTACAGTTGGGTGTTCATAGGAAGAGGTGACGGAGGTTGATACTTGGGGTGGAGAAGGGAGACAGCAAGGTCCTGAAACCATAGCCCTGGAGTAGAGTTTGGGGTCTCCACACAGGACACATCCTAGGCCCTTTGTGCCTACTGAGCCCCAACAGATGGGGCCTGACGAGGGTGAGTCTGCAGTGCACGCAGCCCAGAGGAGGGCTTCTCTGCTTTGCTGGGAGCCAGCAGGGAGAACAAGCTGTGAACATTATGGAATAGAGAGCCACAGCCTGGGTGGGAGCACCTTGGATTCAGGACCCCTTCCTTGTCCCGAGCTGAAAATCCTCATCTGACCCTGTAGAGATGAGGAAAAGAAAAACCCCAAAAATGTCTGAGGTTGAATTCCCTGCTGGCCAGCTAGAGGAAATATTGGAAGAGGTCATCACATGGAGAGAAAAAAATAAGAGAATATTTAAAATAGTCATTGAAAGCAGGGACTCTGGGGATAGATAGTGCCTCTTATTAGCTGTGTGACCTTGGACCAGTTACTTTATCAAGCTGTATTTCAGTTTTCTCCCGTCTAAAATGAGGATAGCACTAGTCTCAGTCTCATAAGGTCGCTGTGAAGTTTGTTGTTTTTTTTTTTTTTTTTTTTTTTGTTGAGACAGAGTCTCACTTTGTTGCCCAGGCTAGAGTGAGTGCCCTGGCGTCAGCTTAGCTCACAGCAACCTCAGACTCCTCGGCTTAAGCGATCCTACTGCCTCAGCCTCCCCAGTAGCTGGGACTACAGGCATGCGCCACTATGCCTGGCTAATTTTTACTATATAGATTTTCAGTTGTCCATATAATTTCTTTCTATTTTTAGTAGAGACGGGAGTCTCGCTCTTGCTCAGGCTAGTCTCAAACTCCTGACCTCGATCAATCCACCCGCCTCGGCTTCCCAGAGTGCTAGGATTACAGGCGTGAGCCACCGCGCCCGGCCCGCTGCAAAGTTTGAATGAGCTAATATAGGAAAAACATTGGAACCAGGCCTGGCATAGATCAACTGCTACATAGGTGTTTTCTATCATTATTATTCTAAAACTCAAATGCTCTAGAGTACAAGTCACACATGCTAGATATACAGGGTTCACTGATAAATTACTTCCTCAAGAACAATGCTACCCCATTTCTGCTCCTAACTTTGTTCTTTGGCATTAAGTTGAAGTCCTAAGATTAAAGCTTGTTTCTGTAAAGCAGTTGTGGGCTCAGTGGTGGGGATTGGAGTCGGCAGAGGAATTTAGACCAAGTATGCAGTGACCAATGAAATAAGAGTATGATTATATATAATCCCATATTATATATAATCAGCTGTCGCTATTTTTCAATTGTTTTGATGATTTGTTTATTTATTTCATAAATTACCCATGCAGTTGAATTTATTTGTAACCTTTTATGTTGCACACACACAAAAAATACATGTTTCAGGGTATTAATAGAAAATCTAAAAATTCAGATAAGCCTAAAGGAAAAAGAAATATTACACACAACCCCACCACCCAGAAATAACCTCCAGGGTCCCTTTTAAAAAGGGAAGCATTCTTTGCTTTGGTCTTTGAAGGCTGTTTTCCTTCATATTGTGTTCAGGAGTGGTGTGAGATTGTCTGGGTGCTTGTGAGAGAAAGAGAAGGAAAAAGGACTCCTACTCAGTGGGCAGAGATGAAGAGATGAGTTGGCCACGTGACCTGTCAGCAGCTGAGCTCCTCTCTCTGATCTGCATGACATAGGCCACAGGCAGCATTTTCTTGACAAGTCTTTTCTGAATTTGAAGGATAAATGCTGAACCTTCAACAAATTTTAGCCTCTGGCCCAGGTTTCTGAACACAGAACCTGAAGATGTCAGCCCCTCTGCAAAGCCCATTCAAAAGCTGGAATAGATGAGCTGATCACCAGCAAGAAGAAAAAAACCAGAGTTTCCCTGTGTGATCAGGACTTGGAGCAGAATTCAGGCTCCCAGGCACAGTGACAGTCCAAGGACATGGATCCAGCCTGCCCTATGCTGGCCCAGTTGTGTACCCCAGGGCTGCATCCTCCCGGAGCAATGTCCTTTTTTCTAATTTGTTTCAGCAATGTCTTAAACCCAGGGACTTGGAAGCAGGTGATTTATTTGGAAGATGATCCTAGGAAGCAGGAGTTGGGAGTGGGGAGCATGAGACAAGTGGGAGGAAAGGTCCACCTGAGGCTGTGTTAGTGAGATCGTCACTGCCATGAGCAAGGGGGCTTGATTCCCTGGCAACCCCCAGGGAAGAGTACCCAGTGCCTCCTAGAATTGTCCACCTGAAAGACGGGAGGCCGGGACGTTCATCTGCAAATTCCTGTTCTTGTTCATTGAGGGCTGCTTCTAAGGACATCAACTTCAGGTTAAACTTACAAGAAGACCAAAAGGCCTCCCTAAGCAAGGAAAGTCCTGGGTTAGAGAGAAGACACAGGGCGCACACTGAAAGTGTGTGGGTGGCGGGTCCTGGGCTTTCTCCCGCAGCTGCAGCTGAAGATGGAGATGGACCGAGGGGACATGACATGAGGACCAACGGTGCCTGCTTCAGCTCAGTATGTGCTGACTGCAGGTCTGTCCTGTCCCAGATTTTCTGACCCCTAGCTTCAAGCCCATTTTACAGACAAGGCAATTGAGACTCAGAGAGTTTGAACAGCTTGCCAATTTTGCACCACAAGAAGATGGAAGAAAAGACTAAACCTGTATCTCCTGCTGCTTGGCACACTACAGTGTCCCTTCAGCACCCAATCCCACTCATGATAGGTACACTGAGCTTTTCCCCTGTGCCCTTTTCTTATAAAAAGCTCCCGCTACCTGGCAGCCTAGAGCAGACTGACGCTTCCACTGAGAACTCCTGGCCCTGCTGACGGGCAGTGTATGTAGTTAAGCACCAGAGCTCTAGTGCCTGGCTCTATCGCTTCCTAGATGTGTGACCTTGGGCTAGGCACCCAGTCTCTCCATCTCAGGTTCCTCCACAGGGCAAGTATCTCAAGAAAACCAGGTGAAAACTAATGGCCTTTTATGATGTAACCTCAGAAATCACATAATATCCCTTCTGCCACAATAATCTGTCAAAGCCAACATCCTCAGATTCATAGGGAGGAAAAACATAAACCCCACCTCTCACTGGGAGGTGTGTCAAAGAATTTGCAGACATGTTATAAGACTTCCACAAAGAAGCTGTCATCTGGCCTTGTTCATTAAGCACCTTCCTAATGTATATGCCTTGCTGGTAGGAGGGTAGATTAGTATAACTTCCATAGGTTCCAATTGGAAACATTTATCAAAACTACAAATGCACATACTCTCAGACTGAGCAATTCCACTTCCAGGAATTTATCCTACAGATATGGTCAACCCAAATCACTACAAGTCATCTTCAACATGGTAGGAGTGTTAAAGATTTCCACTAAAAAAAGATGGGAGCATTTTCTCAACTTATGGAGACCACAAAATTACTAATTATATTAGATAATCTTAAAATCCTAACTATTTTACTTGCCCTCCAATGTGTCTGGCATGCTACTTGCTTTACTTCAATTATTTCTAAACTTGTCTACAATTCTCTAAGGTTAAGTGTTTCTATTTCTCTGGAGGTTTGGAGAAATATGACTTGTCTAAGGCCACTGAGCCAGTAAGTAGGGGACCCAAAATTCAAATTCAGTTCTGCCTGATTCTGTATTCTGACTCTAGTTTATTGTAGAATAATTGTGTCTTTAAAGTTATATGCTTTCATTTGAGACTCTCTAGTCTCTGCATTTCCAAACCACTGCACAATATGATGCTATTTTATTACAAGTTGTTTCTTGTCAGAAGTAACATGTAAAGATGGCTCCATACGATTCTTTGAAGGAGAAAGACTATGAGATTAACATTTGTACTGAATATTTCCTTAGAAGTGGAAATTGTCTTTGTAGAGTGTAAGTAGAACAAGCATCAGTTTGCATATATTGTTTAGAAATTCTTGGAAATTGAATCTCAGCACAGTTTTCCTCATCTCTACTCTTGCCAACATTGTTCTAGGACAGCTGGAAGATTTGAAAAGAATAGAGGTTAATACTGATCAGAAATGGCCCTATCCTGCCCAAAAAAGGGGGGCACAGAGTAGGCGTAGATGATGAGCAAAATGTTTTGTCTTACCAAGTTAGCCAACATCCTAGCCCAGGGGTGGGGAGCCTGCAGCCTTAAGGCCACATGTGGACTTCTGGGTCCTTAAGTGTGGCCTTTTGACTGAGTCCAAAGTATACAGAACAAATCCTTTTATCATTTTTATTAATACATTTTTGTTCATCTTTTATATTTTAATTTTATTTTTAAAATGAATGTATTTAAAATACCAAAGAACAAAATAAGTTTCAACGAAGTAATCCTCCCAGATTGACCAGCACAATTAGAATATAAGTAAACCACAAGGGCTAACTTGACAGCTGCTACGCTCATGATTTAGTTCTAAATTCCCCTGCCCATGGCACCACTACCGCATGAAGTTAATTGGCGAGAGTTTATGGGGGTTGAGTACACCAGTCTTTTATAAGCTTTTGGCAACAATGCACTGTGTTTCTGTTTGAAGTGGAATTTGTGGATAGTTGCACAGCTCATGGTATTTTTTAATTCTGTCTACTTAACAGCCCCTAATGTCAAAAAGACCAAGAGAACACTGGAGGAAAAAACAGATTGTTTTAATGAGGATTGGGAATTGCAGTACTATTTTGTTTCTGCTAAAGATAAGATGATTTGCTTGCTTTGTGATACTGCAGTATCAACATTAAAGAAATTCAACACTCATCAGCATTATAACACTGTAAAGACCACAAATATTTTAATTTGGGAGGGAGAGGTGCAAAAGGTTGTATTTCGGAAATTAAAAGATGAAAAGCAAATGCAAAGACAATTATTTCAAGCAGCAATAAGACCTGGAAGTAATGCCACTGAAGTAACTTATAAAGTAGCTTATATACTTGGGGGGGAAAGGGAAGCCATTCAGGGATGTAGAAATTGTGAAATAATGCATTGTCAAAGTTGTAGGATGCTTAGACCCCAATAATGTTTCAAAGTATAAACAACTGCCTCTTTCACAGAGAACCATAACTGACTGGCAGCATGAATTAGCCTTCAACTTAACAGAACAACTTCATGCAATACTCCAAAAGGAAAATATATATCATTCAATCGTTTTGGATGAATCAACTGAAACTACTACACAGTGCAGGTTTTATACTTCATTCGGGTCATAACAAATGATTTTCTTTGCTACAAAGAGTTATTCACTTTGGTCACTCTTGTGAACAGAGCACAAGAAATAGATATCTTCAATAACTTTCAAGATAAATGTCGTGAAGTTGGACTGAATTTGGTAAATTTAGTGAGTGTATGTACAGATGACAGGAAAACATGAAGGGTTTATTGCCCAGATTAAAAAAGTACTAACAGATCCAGATGCTTTCATTTCTTTTCATTGTATCTTGCATCAGCAAAATCTCTGTGCTAAAGCTACTATTTTAAATGACACTTTGTAACAAGTTATAAGTATTGTTAACTATATTCCTGCAAATGCAATGTGACATTGCCAGTTTTGTAACATGCTAAAGTTGAAGATGAGGTATTCAGTGTGGATTTGCCGTATCATTCTAAAGTGCATTGGCTATCACAGGGACAGGTGTTAGCCAAAATTTTATCTCTTTGAGAACAGATAGTAAAATTTTATGAAGAACAAAATCAGCAATGTGAATTATTGAAAGAAGATCTCTATAGGAATGCAACATTTCTGTGTGATATCATGTCAAATCAAAATGACTTGAAGATTTCTTTGAAAGGTAAAACTAAGTCTATACATCATATGGGGAAAAAAATTCAAGCATTTTTTTAAAAAGCTATCTTTTTTTCAAAACATTTCTTCTTCAAAAGGAAATTTCAGATGAACATTTTCCCCAGTTAGCAAAAGTTGATGAGCAGGATGATATATGCAAATCATTTGAAGAATATGCAGCTATTATAGACCTATTAATTGGAGAATACAATGATAATTTCATTGACTTTGAGAATCATGACATCACACTCAAAGTAGCAGGTCAGCCTCACCTAGTTGACATCACCAAGGCACCTAAAGAACTACAGACGGAATTGATTGAGCTCTCAGTAGATGACATTTTAAAGTCAATGTTTTATGCTAAGAAAGATCCGATTGAAATATGGAAAAATGCAGTAGAATACCCATGCCTTTAGCAACATGCCTGAAAAATGCTTTCTTGCTTTTCAACCACTTATTGCTGTGAATCTACATTAATCAAGACACCCTTACTGTCACAAAAGACTGATACCCATCTAGAAGATCAACTGAAACTGTGGCCCTCCATGCTGCAACCAAATATTCTAATGCTTTCCAACAAAAAGCAGACACAACAAAGTCATTAAAAAGTTAGCTAACTTTAAAATTAACAAATAGTTTTCATTTTTTGAAATTATTAAGTACATAGTTAGATTTTTTTTTAATTGGAGATAGAGTCTCGCTCGTTTGCCCTGGCTAGAGTGCTGTGGCGTCAGCCTAGCTCACAGCAACCTCAAACTCTTGGGCTCAAGCAATCCTCCTGCCTCAGCCTCCCGAGTAGCTGGGACTACAGGCACATGCCACCATGCCAGGCTAATTTTTTCTATATATTTTTAGTTGTCCAGATAATTTCTTTCTATTTTTTAGTAGAGACAGGGGTCTTGCTCTTGCTTTTGCTCAGGCTGGTCTCGAACTCCTGACCTTGAGCGATCCTCCGGCCTTGGCCTCCCAGAGTGCTAGGATTACAGGTGTGAGCCACCATGCCCAGCCCAGTACTTAGATTTTTTACAAAATAATGTACATTTTTAAGTATACCTGACATTTCTCAAATGTGGCCTTATTTGATTACAGCTAAATTAATGTGGCCTTCCAACATGAGAAGGTTCCCTGCCCCTGTCCTAGGCACTCCTTGATTCTTCACATGTGCTGTGAAAGGGAGTTGTCCATGGAAGGTGCTGCCCCATCCCAGTGCTTTACACACACTCATGCACACACACACACACACACACACACAAACACGGGCACGTACACCCTCTTTGCACCTGAAATTTACTCAATTATTTCACTGAAATATAAATACTCAGAAAATCCTCCATCCTAGCAAACTCTTTCCTTGTTTATTAAGCTAAATGGATTGCTCACCTCCTCGGACATTTCTTATAGCTCCACATTGCTTGTTGAAACAAATCCACATTCCTCCCATGAATAAATGAACAAACATCAAATCGGCCTGATTGTGTTGCTTTTACTCACTCCTGTGTCAGTGAGGGTTTGATCACAGAAGTAGAATCACTAGGAGAAATAAAAATGATAAAGACTTCCTTAAAGGGATTTGAACTCACACAATTGTGAGAGCTGGTTACACAGATGATATAAGGCTGTTGTTTCTGCACCTGGTGTTGGGAACTGAGTCAGCAGGGCTGGCCGTGGGGAAGGAAAGATGGATGTGAGGTGGGACCTGGGAGGTCCTCCAGGTGAGTATGCGAGGCTGAGCCAGAACCCGCGAGGACGGATGGAGCCCTGTCGGTCTCTCACCATCTCCCAGGCTTCAGTGATGCACGTGATCTGCAGGCGAAACCAGTGCGCTTGGTTGCAAAGGCAAACACGCACCTGGCCCAGGAGCTGGACAAGCCAAAGGAAGGCTTCGGCGAAACAAAGGAGCTGTGGGCCCTGCAGCTTCCGCTCCTGCCAGGTGAGCCAGCAGAGGAGCGGCAAGAGCCTGAGTTGCTGCGGGGACTTGGGCCCGCATTGCCCTTCCAAGTGTTAAAGGCTCCAGCCACTGATTCATTTCTGCCTTCCAATTCTCACTCAGAACGTCTTGTGGGGCCCACACTAGACAAACACCACGCAGGGAAAGGAATTCTGGAAATTTCCGACTTAGATAAGCTGATACAACATGAATCCGCCACACACCAGGACAGCTAAAACTCCTCTAGCTGTGTGGCCAGAAGTCAGACTCTCCTGAGGGCGAGCTGCCCTGGGCTAGCTCAGAGAGGCTCTAGGCATGAGAAGCAGGTGGACAAGCTGGCGATCCACCCTGACTCGCAGTTAATGTTTAGCGATGATGATGCTGAGGAGAGGAGGAGCAGAGTGCAAATCACAGCCTTGTCAGGTGTGGCACATGTAACAATTCAGAGGGGTTTAGCACCCATTAGACTAGTGAAATGATAAGGACGGATTCCTGATGAGCTAGCCCTTCAGAGCATGTTGAGGAATGTAACCCAGGGTCAAAATTTAGTCTTACCTAGCAGAAATAAGGTTGCTTAATAATCCCCTGGTGTGTGGGCGGGGGGGGGGGGGGAAGCAGATTTCCCAGTGACCCTGGCACAGCAGGTCTGAGAAAAATCCCAGGAATCTGCATTTCAATGAACACTCAAGAGATTCTCATGCAGGTGGACCTTGGGTCCACGCTTCTCAAGCAAGACTACCCTAAACTCTCAAATCTACCCTGACTGCAAAAGCCTGCAACTGTGGGTTATTTACATCAGGGAACATCTTTATAAGGAAGACAGCAGTGGGAAATAAAAATCTGCTATTTATTTTAGCACGATGTTCTAAAGGTTATTTTAGAATTCTGTTTGTTAAGGGTTCATAAATGTTACTTTTTCTATTAATAAAGAACTTGACGGTTGCCAAATTCCATCCTCCACTCTGACTTCTCTACCAGCCCACACACCTTTGCCTCCTCAATGCCGCCGGAGATGTGCTAGCGCCACCTAGAAGCCTCCCTGAGCATACGCTGGGTACAAAGTAAGGCGCCCCGCTTGCCAGAAGGCGACAGGAGCAGTGGTCATAGAAAGAGACTAAACTGGGAACAGCCAATGGTTTTGATTTGATTTTTAAGTCATAACTATGAGAACATGCTGTGGGCCCTTCCCTGACTGCTTGAAAGAAAAGAAAGAACACAGACTTTGGAATTTGGCAACTTGGTTTAAATCCCTGCTTCATCACCTAAAGGCCACGTGTATCAGGCTTATTTTGTGCCTGACCTCACAGCTTGTCTCGCCAGCTTCATGCAGCACTTGCCTCAGCTGCACTGTGTATCTCTCAGTTTCTGCCCCAAGGCTTCACTGAAGCAGGGACAGCTGTGGGAACCTGTCAGGCATTCACAACTAAGCCCATGCCCCTGGAGTAACATCAGCCATGGGGATCCAGCACCTATAACAATTTCTTCACCTTCCTATCTCAGGCAGACAGTTCCAAGAAACATGCTACCCAGCTCCTCCGAAAATTCCAGGGAAAGCAGTGGAATATTGCCCACAGTGATGGCCAACTCAAGAAAATCCCTCTCCCCCCCCCCCGCCCCCATTGTATTCATTTTTCCTCTCTCCATTTGTGTGTCTTGAGATCACTTGCCAAAGCAAACTACCTGCACACAAGCCCTCTCTCATGCTCTGCTTTCTCAGGGAACTCAGGCTAAGACAAATTACAACCTTAGGCAGCTCATTTATCCTCTGTGAGCCTTAATTATCTCAACTGTAATATATTTCTCATAGGGATAGTGTGAAAATTAAATGAAATCTTGTACAAAAAGCACTTTTCACAGTGCCTAATCCATAACAGAACCCCCTTTTCTGGGGATCTCTCTGCTATCTGGTGGGGGAAATTTCTTTTTAAAGCTGGGCCATCATCCCCAGCATCATTCTCACCACCATCATCGCTACCACCCCCACCACCATTTCCTTCACCATCATCATCATCACCTACATGACCATTAACACACTCCAGTAGGTCATTGGACCGGACTGCTCTAGCCCAGCTCTGGTCAATTCTCTTTAGCTAGAGGAAATGCTAGACATGTCTCCCTCTGTTATTTCTGCCTTGGCAAAATCTAAACACTAGCTAATGTCAAATTTTTCCAGATAATCTTAACATCGAGCAGAATGTTTTGGCCAATTAAAATCTTGCAACAGAGTTATTTTCTATGACATATATCAGTAATACATTCCTGCACCTTTCTAGGAATCAAAGTGCAAGTGGAGAAGGACAGAAGTCTCATGGTAAAATCACTGAAGTAAGATGAACTGGATTTTAACTCTAATTATGTTGGTAATATATTATTTTAAAGTAAACATAAACTATAAAAACCTTACAAATAAGTTTCTTCATTCAATAAATACTTTAGTACTACTATGTGGCAAGCATCTACTAGGCACTGGAAAAATAATGGCAAACAAGATAGCAGGCCTTTCCCTCGGGGAACTTTCTGTGTAGTGAGAGAAACTGACAGGCAAACAGAGAAGGACGATGGAGTTTGACCAGACCCGTCACTGGGGAAAGCAAGGGGACCCTGATCCAGTTGGAGACGGGGAGTGTTCCAGGAGGGTTTCCTGTAAGGAGGTGATTAAAGAAAGAGAAGCCAGTGAGTGTGACGGGGAAGAGGCATTCACAAGCACTCCAGGCGGCAGGAGGAGCACGGGCAGAGTCCCAGATGTAAGAGAATGCGCGGCTACATGGAACCACAAGTAACTGACTCCAGCTGCGATACGGCATGCAAGGGGGGAAGTCGGGAGAGATGGAGTAAGAGGAACACTCTGCAGCCAGGTCATGAAGGGAGCGTGCGACACTAAGGAGTTCAGACTCAGTTTTTCTATATGAATGGGCTCCATAAAAACATTTTTTTCCTTGAAATGGCAACTTTGGAACAAAGCTAACTCAAACTAGATCAATGCTTCCCAAAGGGAGGAGATGTCTTATTAGCATCTAGTTTTCTAGAAGATTCTATCCACCAAGAATTAAAAAGAAAGAGCATGGAGTTTGAGGGGCATTCATATCTACCCTAGGGCCACTCCCCACATATCTTGTGGTGATACACATGGAAGTCACCCTCGTGTGTGGGCAGGCATGTGTGTGAGCTCCTGTCTATCCGACCGCTGTGTCCAGTGTTTCCTGAGAACCCACATCCACACCATTGGCCTCCTAGGTAGATATCCTTTCCCTCGCTGCCTCTTAAATAGTCATAGGCTCTGACCTTGCAATCATCTTATAAGAAAAGCAGCACTGCCAAGACTAAACCCAATCAGCATTTCCAGACCACTGAAGTGAAGGTCACTTACGTGCCAGGGTGGCACTTCTTTTTTGAATCCACCATGTTTAATCCAGTGCACAGCTTGTAGTAAACATCCAGTAATATATGTCTAAGAGACTGAATTTAACACTAAAATGGTGTCAAGGTCAGCATGAGTGTATTTAATAATTAAATGCTTCAGTATTTGTAAGCTAAAAGAAAGCTTCTGTGATGTTAGCCTTTCCTACCCATTCAGGAATTAGTTGCTCAACAGCACACATTATTAACATACTCTCCTAAATCTTCCCCTTCACCTTTTATTTTCTTTAGATAAACAGGTCAAGACAGAGAGAAAGTAGAAACATTCTTCTCAGTAAACAAGGAAAGAGAAACTAGAAAATACAAAGAACGTGGGAGGACCGAGCCTTCCTAGGATCCCCTGACACCAATATATATACTTTTCCTTTTCATAAAAAGACTCTCTAGTACAAAACTAACACAAAATCAATGTTTCCAGGCTAAACATGTCATCCTTTCCCGGAATAAAGGCTCTGAACTGTTTTATTAGGAACTAACTTATAGGAAGATTTTAGTCACCAAGAAAATGAAAGAGAGAAGAAAACTAAAATGTTGGTCTACTTAAAAGTTCTGACCTTGAGGAATGAATGGTCATAATGACTTTGGTAGATTGTGTTTTCCAAAGATGGCTGCAGTAAAATCTCTTATCCCACATTCTCTTCTCCCTTGCCACTCCCCCGTCAAGGGGGGTGTCCCTGTGCCCTCCCCTTTGAACTCACTTGTAACCAATAGAATGTGGTGGAACCAACACTATGTGAATTCCAGGGCTAGATCATAAAAGGCCACATGGCTTTTGCCTTGTTCTCTGGGACACTTGCACTTGGAACCCTACCATATCAAGTAACAACTCCAACCCAGGCCACCAGGCTGTGACAAAGCCAAGCCATGGAGAGACTACGTGGCACCCTGGTCAGTGGTCTCAGTCTTTGAGTCTTCACAGCCCTGTCACCAGGCATGTGGGAAAACAAGCCTCAGATGACTCCAGCCCCAGCTGTGGAGCTGCCCCCAGCCTTTGAGTCTTCTAAGGTGAGGCCTCAGACATTGTGGAGCATAGACAAGCTGTGCCTCCTGTGGCCTTTCCAAGTTCCTGACCCACAGAATCCATGAGCATAATGAAATGGTGGTTGTTTTATGCTACTAACTTTGGGGTGGTATGTCATATAGCAATAGGCAAAGAAACATTGCACACACTTGAAGTTTATTATGTGCTACTATCCTAGGGGCTTTACATGTATGAACTCATTTAAGATTTACATCTATCTTATAAGGTAGAGACCTATTGTCTCCATTTTACAATGAAGACACTCTATCCAGCATGATATGACCAAGGTGAAGCAGAACAATGGCAAATGGTGCATTTGCATGTTCATCTGAGAGGTGGGAAATTTAACTATTACCTGTAGATCACTTCCAACATTTTTATCCTTCCAAAATGAACACTTTTTCCTATTTTATTTACATCTGCGATACACAAATACACTGTCACTGTACGATGCATCAGACAACTCCTACGGTACCATTTTGGACCCTCTTGGCTTCATCTGTCTCTTGTTATAGCTGCTTCTGCTGCTACCAAGGATCTTTGTATGCTCTGACTCACTTCAGCTGATGTCACCTGGCAGGCCTTTCCTCCAGCCTGTGCTACACACTCTTACATACTGCTCTGGCCTTCCTGTTGACCCCAGTGCAGAACCCTAGTCAGCACCCTCACCCATGCAACCCGAAGTGCTGAAAGGTCAACATGAACATCGACCAGTGGGAGAGGGAACTGGTGAATAAGTTCTTCCGCTTTTTCTCCACCATCCCAGAAATGGTCCTGAGACCAAGCAGTTTTTACAGCTTCTTCTGTGGGAGTCCTATGGGACTAAACCAGTCGATCACACTTAGGAACAGCCACTTCAAGGGTCATTTTTGTATAGGTTCTCCCTCCTTCCTTGTCTCACAATCATCATTCCTCATTCCTGCTCCCCAGGCTCATGTGTCCTAATAGCATATGAGCCTGCCTTCTGGGGTCCTGGACTAAACTAAGACATTTAGTATTCAAACAGTATTCAAGTGTACTGAACAATCTGTGAAAGTCCCCCTTTAGAAACACTCCCAGCACTTCCTCTCTTCCCTAACACCTACCCCTCCCCAAAAGTTACCACTATGAAGAGTTTTACATATATCCTTCCAGTCCCCTTTGTATGCATTTATGCATATATACATACATATATGTGTGTATATATGTATGTATATATAAGTAAATATATTTATGTATACATAAACATTTATCTTTAAAATTTTTTTACAGATATTAAATCACACCATTAGCATTATTCCTAGTTTTGGGGAGTTTTTACTTATCAATATGTCTTAAAGATCTTTCCAGGACATTTAAATGTATCCAAGAATAACTTATACATGTAGTTAGAGATTCTGTGTGCTATTTAGTTGTTCTGCATGCAAATTCTTTACTCACATGTGCAGAGTCATCTGGTAAAATGAGCAAAGGAATAAAGGCAAAAATGGGATTTATAAGAGATGGGAAGACTGTAAAACTTACAGTGGATCTTATTTGTTCATTTTGGGAGGGAAAGCTTTTAGCTGACAGTTGACAAAGGAGCCAGTGTGGGAATTCTGTCCTTGAAAAGGCCGGCCAAGCATACAAAGGAATGCAATTTCAGTAATGTCTTAGCTGGGCCTGCTGTAATAAAATACCATAGACTGAGTGGCTTAAACAACAGGAATTTATTTTCTCATAGTTCTGGAGGCTGGAAACCCAAGATCAGAGTGCCAGCCTAGCGAGTTTTGGTGAGGGCTCTCTTCCTAGTTTGTGGATGGCTGCCTTCTTGCTGTGTCTTCACATGGCAGAGATCAGAGAGAGGAAGCAAGCTTTCTAGTGTTTCTGCTTATAAGGACATGAATCCCATCATGAGGGTGCCACCGCCATGGCCTCATCTAAACCAAATTATCTCCCAATGGCCCATCTCCAAATAGGGCCTCAACATACAAATTTTGGTGGGGTACAATTTAGTCTACAGTGAGTAATTCATGGATTCTCCATAAAATCTTACAAGTTTGGTGGTGGAGCCTCATGGCAGGCTGTCTCTGTGCAGTGTCCACAAGAACGTCCAGTAGCACCTCCACCTTAGGCCAGCTCTGTGACATTTACTGCAGTAGAATTTGTCCAGTGTTAAGCACTCAGAGCTGCTTGGTCAACATGTCCTCAGCCTGCAGCATCGGGGCCCTCCCCCACTGACAGCTGAGACACAGCTGGAGAGAGGGAGGAGCCTGAAAAGATACTGGTCAGCACCCAACCCCGCTCAGGAAGCTCCTTGCTGTCCATTGCTGAATTCCTTGGCAACAAAACATAGTTTTGAAATTCAGGCTTGCAGGGGCTTATAATCTGTATATAATTACATATACACTCTATTATTATTGTATTTATATAGTTAGGAAATGTATATAAAATTAAGTTTATATATGTGTACATAAAATTCTACTGTAGGTGGAAAAGATACTATTATTATTACTCTTTTCAAAGTTGCCAACCAAGCGATGGTTATTTATTACTTCATCCAACAAATACTAAAAATTCGGTTGGCGAGGCACTGGGGATTAACCCAAAATGGCCCAGACAACTCACACTGTAGTGAGCAAGACATGTGTCAGCCAACAGTTAAAAGCATCATTCGATGTTTGATAAGAGAGCTAAGTCAGGGGCTGGGAGGGCCACAGGAGCAGCATCTAAATCAGCCTGGGGAGTCTAATGCAGTGTCCCAGAAGGAGGGATGATGCTTGAGTGGAATACCGAAGGCAGAATAAGAGCAAAGCAGGGGACGAAGAGAGGGATGGCTCAGGCTCAACTAGAGGCAGGAATGTTGAGCCCAGCATGTTGGGATTAGGATTCCCTGGGTCTGGCTGTGGGAAGTGATGGGAAATGAGACTTCAGAGCAGTGGTTCTCCCATTTTAACTGCTTCAGAATCACCTGAGGGTCTGCTCAGACACAGATTGCTGGGCCCCACCCTAGAGTGTCTGGTTCAGTAGGTCTGGATGGGGCCTGGGAACTGCATGTCTGGCAGGTTCTGACAGGTGATGCTGCCGGTGCAGACTCCACACTTTGAGAACAGCTGCTCTAGAGTTAGAAAGGAGGTGTAGAGAGCTCAAGGCTCATTGCCAGCCAAGCCTCTTGACCATGGCTCCATGGCTTTGAAGTTCAGTGCTCAGGGGGACAGGGTCATGCTAACGACAGCAAAGACAGCAGTGAGTTTAGTTCCTTTCCTGTGGTCCCACCTCTGTTGTGCTGGGTCCATTGCCTTGAAGCTTCCTTCCTTCCTAATCTCTTCCTCTGTGGCCCTTCAGCCTATCCTGCCTTTGATCCAGCCGTGTGTGTGAACTCTGCCTCTCCAGGCTCCACCATCCCTCACGTCTGGTAAGGACACAAAGCTTTTTACAAGTTGTTTCATTGCAGATGAGTGACCCGAGGTGCTCCCACACTCTCCCTAGACCCCGACTTCTCATAAAAACGGTCCACTCTCAGGGACCTGCTTTCCTTCACATACGATGGAAAATGAGATAATCTCCCCAGCACCAACATGACCCTATAACTTCACACATGTGAAGAGCAAAAATAACTGTTGGTCCTTGGTTTCTTGGTTATATTAGCTCACTTACTCTGGTAAGGGACCAATTTTTTATGTCATTGACAGATTGGGGACATGGGAATTAGAAGTAAGAGGGAAGATTCCAGTGAAAGAGAACACAAGATAAGCTTTATTTTGTAACAGATGTAATAACCTTGGACCACTTGAAATATTAGATTCAACCATATAAAACTGCCATTTTGGTGGGCCAAAACAGTCAAATATTTGTAAATTCACATGCTTCACTGTAACCATATATTCTAATTATATTAAATATGTATAGTTTTATGTATGTCTTAATTGTTTAAAATATCTCTATTATATATCCTATAAAATTAAGATCTATTAGATATTCTAATTTTATATGTATATTCTAATTATAGATACTAATTAAATATATACCTTAATTATATATCTTCTAATTTTAAACATATTTAACTATATATATTTTAATATATCCTAATCATATATATCTCCAAACCATACATATCCTAATTAAATAGGCTAATTTTATATATATAAATTCAATTATACATCTTCCAATTTGAAACCTATTTTAATTATTTTTGTATGTGTGTATAAAGATAGATAGTACACACTAGGATATATGTAAAATTACAATATATTTATATTAAAAGACATGTGTACACATTTGTGGTCAATGGAATTCAAACTCTGACCTGTAATAAAATCAGGACTGTTACTGTTGGTTTTTTGTGGTTACAATGCAGACGTATGTGAATTCCTGAGAGCATACCACCACCATGTGTCTTCTTGTGGAACTACATGTGACCATCACAGCACCTTGCGGTCACTCATTCACTAGTTTAATAAACATTTAACACCTACGATGAACCCTGCAGTGGGAGAGATGCAGAGCACAATGATTTCCAGTCTGAAGCCTCTCTGGAGCTCTTCAGGGCAAACTAGCTCCATCCCCCAGGCACAGAATGTAAATGTGAGAAGCAGGCAGGAAGTGAGTTGGAGAGTAAATGTCCCGCTGAGCAACCACTGCTCAGTTCTAGACAGTGGCTCCAAGTAGGGAGTATGGGCCCAGTATTTTTTCTAAGAGAAGTCGGAAATGCAAATGTTGGTGTGCAAATCACTGATTTTTAAATAAAAACTTATTCTAATTATTTTCAAATACCATGAGCCAACATTATCCATCTGCAGGCTACATTCAGCCCACATCCTGCCAGGTTTGAACCCCTGGTTTGTACCTTCTATATCCCTTTCCAGCATTTTAGTGTGGTTTCCCAAATGAGATGAGGTGTATGTTGACACCTGGAGATGCAAAAATAGACACAGAACTTTTGCCCTACAAAAGTGGCAATTTCCTAATACCTACATTCATACTAATATCTAGAAAGAGAATGTTCTAGATGTGTAATTAGCATGCCATTCTAGCATACCCACTTACTCTGTTCTGGAACAATTCACACAGTCTGCCAGTCTTGACTGGCAGATTCTTACAAGCCTCAGGATAGAGACTGGGTGATGAAGAGGAACTATAAGGAGCCAGGCAGTCACGATAATCCCCTTATCGACAATGTAAGGATCTCCTTAATCATATGTCACTGTCCATGTGGGTGTTAAATTGGTAGAGGGAAAAGTGCTCTAGGATAGAAATCATCTACATTCCACATTGTGTTAGTGGCTGGATTACCTACTCACTGTGACTAGTAACAGGAGAATTGGGAATTAATAAAATTAAATTAGAACCCACAGCATGACTAAAATTGATGAGAATGACAACAGGAAGTGTTGGTAAAGATATAGAGCAACTGCAATGCTCAGACATTGCTGGTGGGTGTGTAAACTAGTACAAACTTTGGAAAATGGCTTGGCAGTATCTTATTACATAAACTGGATGTATGCATACCTTACGATTAGCAATTCCATTCCCAGATATATACCCAAAAGAAGTGTATATGTCCACGAAAATACATGTATAAAAATGTTCTCAGCAACTTTATTCATAATAGCACAAAACTGGAAATAATCAAATATTCATCAAGAATAAAATGGATAAATAAATTATGCCATAGTTATATACAATCAAATGTCATATAGTAATTTTTTAAAAAAGGAATGCAACACAGATACTGATATATTCAAAAAGATGGCTAAATCTCAAAGATATAATAATGAGTTAAAGAAGCCAGACTAAAAGAGTACATAAATGTATGATTGCAATTGCATAAAATTAAAGACCAGGAAAAACTAATCTACAGTGATAGAACTTAGAATAGTGGTTATTTCTGGGTAGAGGGAAGTATCCTAGGAGGGTGAAACAAAAGACCTTCTGAGACGTTGGAAATGTTTTATATTTTAATTTGAGTGTGGCTAAATAGGTACACACGAATGTAAAGATTTATTGAAATATACATGTAAGACTTGTGTACTTTACTGAATGATTATCATAACTAAATTTTTAAAAGATTAAACAAATTAGAAACCTCATGGGCATAGGCAATTTGGAGCTGGATGTATTAGCAAACTAATGGCTCTTATTAAGTTTTATGTGGAATTGTCCAGGCTATTAACCTTACAAGGAACCCCCAGGAACTTGGAAAGTGATCTACAAACTTGCACCCCCACTGTAACCCTTTAGAGAGAAAAGGCCACACCATGGTTGATCTACTAAATTAGGAGGGGATCAGCACTCCAAGACAAACACTTCTGGCTCACCCTGGGGGGAAGAGTTCCCTCATCCTCACTGAAGGTAAGGGTATTAGCTTTCTATTACTACTCTAACAAATCACCACAAACTATGTGACTTAAAACAATACAAATTTATTGTCTTATACTTCCAGAGCTCAGAAGTCCTAAAAAAGCAAGGTGCTGGCGGGACCCCATTCCCCTGCAGGCTTCAGGGAAGAGCCTGCTTCCTTGTCCTTTCCAGTCTCCAAAGGCCACCTGCATTCCTTGGCTCATCGCTTCTTCCTTCAGTTACTCCGACTTCTGCTGCTGACCTCACATCTCCTACTCTGCCTCTGGCCCTCCTGCTTCCCTCCTCTATGACCCTGGTGTTTACATCCAGCCTGAATCTTCCCATCTCAGGATCCTTAATTTAGTCACATCTGCAAAGTCCCTTTTGCCATATAAAGTAGCATATTCACAGGTTCCAGGGATTAGGAAGTGGACAGCTTGCAGCGGGTGGGGACATTCATCTGTCTACCACAGAAAGCTTCATGGAAAGTTGAGATTATTTGCGGGGGGGGGGGGGGGGGGGGGCTTTAAACGTAATGTGGCAGACACAGAGATGTTCTGCTCAGATGCTCCTTTAAGAAAGGACTCACTGCCCAGCTGAGAAGAGGGTGTTGAGCTGATAGCCTCCAGGAGTTAGCTCTTCCAGTCAGCTTCAGCTTTCAGGTGGAGGGGATGCTCTTCTTGGAACGGCCCTACTATGGTTTCAATGTGTCCTCTCCAAAATTCAGGTTGAAACTTAATCACCAATGTGATAATGTTAAGAGGTGGGGCCTTTAGGATGTGATTACGTGGTAAGAGCGGAGTCCTGGTGAATGGGTTTAAGGCCTTTATAAAAGAGGTCTCTTCTCACAGTGTTCAGCCCGTTTTGCTCTTCTACTCTTCTGCCATGTCAGGCCATAGCATTTGTCCTCTTTTGCCCCACCACCCCTTCCACCATGTGAGGACACAGCAACAAGGTGACATCCTGGAAGCGGAGAGCAACCCTCACCAGACACCAGTGCTGGTGCCATAATCTTGAACTTCCAGCCTCTGGCATTGTGAGAAATAAATTTCTATTGTTTATTAATTACCCAGTCCATAGTTTTTGTGACTGCAGCACAAACGGACTAAGATATCCCCCAACCAATAATTGATCAGGGCAGTGATGCAAGGACCTGGCCATTTCTGCCCCACAGTGGGTGGCCTCTGAAGAACAGTATTTGCTCCAGGGTTCCCCATTAGACAGAAGGGACTTTGCCAGGTTAATATTGCAAGCTGATGGCTCTCCTTCCCAATCCTTCTTCCTCCCACTTTCTTTTACAAGTGTTATTTTGAATAAGACTGCTTTTTGAAATTCTGATTCCATTTCAGCCTGTGATTCCCTGAGAATCCAACATGTGACATATGACCAGAGAATACCATTAAGATGTTGCTTGAAAAGCAAATGTTACAGTCCAAAATGTCTTAGAATAATGCTGCCAATAGAAGTAAAATATTAGCCACCTGTGTAATTTTAAATTTTCTAGTGTACACATTTTTAAAAGGAAACAAAACAGGTGAAAATTATTTTTAAATCTATTTTATTTAACTCAATATATCTTAAACATCAATCCAACATATCAATATAAAAAATAATCAGTGAGATACCTTACATTCTCTTTTGTAATAAGTTTTTGATACCTCATATAAATTTTACACAGTATTTACAGCATACCTCAATTTAGACTGGCCACATTTCAAGTGCTTCCAAAGAGGAGAGGTGTGGTAAAAAAATTTAGAAAAATTGAGAAGTATTGTAGACAATGGAAAAGGTGTTTGTATTTTTACAGCATGAATGAATACAATTGTCTCCTCTAGAGGCTCTGACTAGAGAGTAATAGCTATACCACCCGCAGCTCTCCTTTTTTACTTTTTTATTGAGATATAACATCTCTCCTTTTCATCACCATCATATCCCAAACTTTGGTTTGCTTCCCCAAATTCACAACAATCTGGGCACTTGACACATAGTTGTCCTCTCCATTTCTACTCTTGTCACCAGGCAGAATCATAGATATCCTTATGGCCTATGTGGACAACCCATCCAGTATTCTCTGAGTACATTTTAATTCTGCCTGGCAGGAGTAGTCATGAACTTCATTGGGACCCTTGAAAATTATGGACCTTTTTGCAAAGGAAAATGTACATAAATAAAATTGTGCATATCATTTCATGGTGTTCACAATACTCCTGGAGCTATTTGTAGCCCCCAGGTTAAGAGCCTCTATTATTTAGTTTGTTATTTCTTCCATGGAACAAAGTCAGAATTCCCTTGCATATCATGCAAGGCCTTCCATGATCCAACCCCTGCTTTCTCATCTCCTGCTGCCTCTCATTTGCACTTTTCATAAAGGCTCCATGGGTTCTTTTGTAATTACCTTAACTCACTATGCTATTTCATACTTCTGCACATTTGCGCATGTTTTTCTCTCTACCTGGAATGTTTCCTCACTACCCAGGTGAACTCCTCTGCAGCCCAAGCATCAATTCAGAGCAACCTTCCCTGACTCACCCTCGGTTCCCAGTTCATTAATTCAGTAACATCTGTTGTGCATTCACTCTCACTTCCATCCTAGCAGTTGTTACCTTTTGATACAATTATTTGCTTAAACGTCTTTTTTCTTCCATAAACCTGTGAGCACCTTAAGGGTAGAGAGGGCGTTTTATACATTGTATCCCTATCACTTTTCATTGTATATGAAATATAATTGGTGTTTAATGAATGTTGATAAAATATTGTTTACAACAACACTTATCTTACCTTTGGATATTGCTTAAACAGTGAAAGCTGGCACATATGTAAGAATTTTTAATATATATTAATTTTTACATTAAGTATGTTTAACTAGTTCTTGAAGTAAATTTTGTTTTCTGAAAAAAGCACATTTTCCTTTAGGAGATAATCCCTTTCAGAAAAGGCGTTTATAAGTCCACAGTCATGTGATGTGTAAGGACAGAGATACTACATGCAACCGGAGAAACAGAAGTGCTCAAGTAAGTCAGGACATGATTTATGATTCATTGAAATGGGGAATTTTTTAACATAACAATGGCAGGTAATTTTATTTTAATTAGATTTGTTGTATTATCATATAATTAGAAATTATATCATCCTATAGTCAAAACTTGCAATAAACTGTTAAAATTTGTAACTTCTAACACTCTTTAGTTTGCATTTCTTCTGGACATAATAAGTTTTTCTGACAAACCTGGTGTTCTGCAAAATTGAGCAGAAAAGACTTATGGAGAAAAATGGTGCTATGAGCAGAACACTCATAATCTTTGCAACTTTGTAACCAGAGGCCTTCCTTACAAAAGCAATGCAGTTGTCCCCCATTTAACCTTGGGGGATATGTTCCAAGACCCCCAGTGGATGCCTGAAGCCACAATATACTATATATACACGATGTTATTCCTGTACATACATACTATGATAAAGTTTAATTTATAAATTAGGCACAGTAAGAGATTAACAACAATAATAAAATGAGACAATTACAATATACTATAATAAAAGTATGAATGTGCATGCTTTCTCTCTCTTATTGTACTGTACTCACCCTTCTGGTGATGATGTGAGATGACACAATTCCTGTGTAATGAGGTGAAGTGAGGTGAATGACATAGGTATTGTGATTTAATGTTAGTCTCCTATTGACCTTCTGTATTTCTGAATCTGTATAACCATCCCTTACCTACAGTAAGTGGCCTGGTGTCTGTCACTTGTTTCAGGGGAACCCTTGCTGAAGTCTTCACATAGGCTCAATGCTTTCTAGTGCAACAGATTGTCATCGTTTGGATCATGTTTACTGTTCATGTCTTCTGCCCACAAATTTTTTTGGGGGGGCTATTCTCTTTCCACCCACAAATGTAATACCTTTTGTGTCTTAACTAAGCACTTAACATGCACCGTGGCCATAACTTTTAGTTTGAGGTGTGACAGCAAAACTAGCGCAAATTTCTTTTCCCTTCTTCACAATTTCACAGATGGAAGATTTGTTCTTACTGCAGATCTTAGCAACCTCAGCATACGATTTTTTTTTTTTTTCTTTCCTTGTTACATCAAGAACTCTCACCTTTTCACTGAAAGGAAGCACATTATGGCTTCTCTTTGGCATATCCGAATAGCCAGCATCACTACTCTTGCACTTCGGGGCCATTATTAAATAAAATAAGGGTGACTTAGGCCGGGCGAGGTAGCTCACGCCTGTAATCCTAGCACTCTGGGAGGTCGAGGCAAGTGGATCATTTGAGCTCAGGAGTTGGAGACCAGCCTGAGCAAGAGCGAGACCCCAGCTCTACTAAAAATAGAAAGAAGTTATATGGACAACTAAAAATATACAGAAAAAATTAGCCAGGCATGGTGGCGCATGCCTGTAGTCCCAGCTACTTGGGAGGCTGAGGCAGGAGGATCACTTGAGCCGAGGTGTTTGAGGTTGCTGTGAGCTAGGCTGACGCCATGGCACTCTAGCCTGGGCAACAGAGTGAGACTCTGTCTCAAAATAAATAAATAAATAAATAAAATAAGGGTGACTTGATCACAAGCACTGAGATACCACGACAGTCAATTTGATAACCAAGACTGCTACCAAGGGTAGTATATACAGCGCCTATATGCTGGACAAAGGGAGAGTTCATGTCCTAGGCAGGATGGAGCAGGATGGCATGAGATTTCATCACACTACTCAGAATGGTGAGCAATTTAAAATGTATGAATTGTTTATTTCTGGAATTTTCCATTTAATATTTTTGGACCATGGTTAATTGTGAGTAACTGAAATCATGAAAAACAAAAGCATGGGTAAGAGCAAACTACCGTAATTGTCATCTTGCAGTAATAATCTAGCCAGGACTCCCAGAATGTCTGGAGGCTCCCTCAGAGGATATTTTAAAATGCAGAAAATATAATGTGGAAATTTTGGATTACACTCAGAGACAATGTAGATGGAATGGAGCTCTGAGCTGGGAGCTGTTTTTAAGGTAGGCACAGGAAGAGGTATAACCACCAGGAGTTGTAGGCACTCATTTTTCATTTGGAACTGAAAAGGCTTCTTCTTGGGTAGTAGCCATCTGAGAACTTTTTCTTTCACATCCTGCTGATGTTTTAATTCTAATCACATTAATATGGCTCCCTGTGCCTAGGAAAAAACTGTGTATAAGCCAACATATTACCCGCTTATTGGGTAATAGGAATATTTGCCACAGTAAAACATAATTTCTTTTGAACAGGGGGAAAGCAATCATTTTCCATTTCTCATCAGAAAAGTATAAACTTCCATAATTTGATGTCATTACACATTTAACCTCTGGAAATTTGTGGGGTAGAAGCTCCTTTAAGTTGCCACTCCAGAAAAAGACTGTGGATACTATTTTAGACATCAGCCAGGTGGAAACTGTAACTACTAAAACAATGACAATTCATCCTCTTTACCCCCTTTACTAGAAACAATGTACTTTTTTTCTTGGGGATCCTACAATGAGTTCTACAGCTAACTACATAGCATAATAAAAACAAATTTTGCTTATGATATAGAAATTATTAGGAGATAGAAACCACACAAATAATTTAAATAGGAAAAAATTAACATGAAGAAATGCTAACTCTTAAAAGTTAGTTAACTACTAAAAGCGATTTAAAAAAAAAAAGAACTCTCGGTTCTATAGAAATAGCAATTGCAGAAAGCAGCTGCTACTTCTAGGGCTGTGAGATGTGACACGGAGGGAACTGAGAGACTGAGGCAAGGGCTACACGCCCCGAGGCGGAGTGAGAGTCGCACCTCTGTGGAAAGCGTGGTTGCCACAGGCACATGCATCCCACCAGAGCAACGTGTTGCAAGGACAGGCTTGCCCCAGCTGGCGCAGAAACTTCTGGGAAGTGTGGAAGAAAACTGATCCGTTCACCAAAAGATGGATTTAACACACAAAGAAAAAGAAATAAAGAGACTGACCCATACTAGGAACATGCTTAGTTGTAGGGAAACCTACTGAAGGGCACAGGGTGTAGCTAGCGCAATGGACCACTAGTTGGAGGAGTTAACAGGCCAGAAGGAGCAGAATGCCAGTGGGTGGCACAGAAACTTTCCAGGGGGCCCAAAGACAGGAAGGGGCACTGAGCCTAACTGTTGCCAGGCCACGTGCATGCTGACTGGGGCTGCTGCACCAAAATATGGCACACTGAAAGCAGGGAAAAGTCTCCTCTACGGGACCTGACTTTGTGGTGTCCTCCTGTATCTTCTATTGGCAAAACCTGATATTGAGCCAGCTAACAAGAGAGAAATATCTGTAGAGTTCAACTCCATCATCACAAAGGAGAACAAAGAAGAGTAGATTTGGAACTGAAAGGCAATAAATCATAATCCAAATCTTTGACTCAGCATCCATGCACCCTTCTACACACATTTCAACAACCCTATATTCCACTTAACATGATGCTGCTATTCTTCTGCAAGTGTGCTCATCCTCTCCCCCAAGTGGATGTATAGTGCCAACAATCACTCTGTCCATCACTAACTATAGTCAGTATTCCACGAATTCAGTCACAGCCCCCAAAATATTCTATTATCTGAAACTAAATTGTGTCTGGGCACAGTGGCTCACAACTGTAATCCTAGCACTTTGGGAGGGTGAGGTGGGAGGATGGCTTGAGGCCAGAAGTTTAAGACCAGCCTGAGGAACATCAAGAGACCCTGTCTCTACAACAAATAAAAAAAAATTAGCCAGGCATGATGGCACATGCCTACAGTCCCAGCTACTTGGGAAGCTGAGGCAGGAGGATCGCTTGAGCCTGGGAATTCAAGGTTGCAGTGAGCTATGATGATACCACTGCACTCTAGCCTAGGCAACAGAGTGAGACACTGTCTCCAAAAATAAAAAATAAATAAAAGACTAAATTGTAAAGTTAACATCCCCCAAACTTGAAAATAAACAAGGGAGCTAGCCAAGATAAAGGAACAGGGCTAGATTGATTCTCCTGACTGAGTATCTATATATCTTCCTTATATATCTTCCATATATACACAAAACACCTATAAAACATCAGTTTACAAGACATTAGACACTAGGCAACACAGAACTCTGATTATTGAAAAATGAGGAACAAATAGGGTAAGACCTATCTATGGCTGCCCAAATTTGTGCCTTCAGAAAATTTCCAGACCAGGATGCAGATTCCTGGAATTGAGGAAAAACAAAGGTGATTCTCCAGAAAGACCAAGCTAGCTAACATTCACAGGGCAGAGTGCTGGAGAGGAGAGTGACCTGTGCAGGGTCCTCAAGTACCAGACTACTGGGGAGTGCCTGCACATGAGGAAACTACCCAAGGCCAAGGAAAGAACCACCACCAAGAACAGAGGAAACAGTACTCGGCACTCAGACAGGGCTGGAACTAGTGTGTATTCTCACGAGCCATACTGGAAAACCTCAAGATTCACAGGACATTGAAGAGAGTACACAGAAGGGTCTTGCCTCGGTAGTGGAAAATAATTGGCCCTCCACTGACCACTGCTTTGGTCCTGCCTAACAAATTTTAAGAGCAAATCCCCCCAAATCAAATGTTTCCAAGCAAATCAACTGAGTCCCAGAACAAAAGTCAAAAATATATACGGGAATGCAAAAATATCCAGCACCCAAAAAGGTAAAATTCACAATGTCTGGCATATATAATCAAAAATTACCACTCATACAAAGTAGGAAAATACAACCCATAATGAGGAGATAAATCTATCAATCAAAAGCAATCCAGACTGACAGAGATATGCAAATTAGCAGACAAGAACAATAAAATGTTTATTATATATCCAAAAACTATAACACCATAAAACCAAGAGGCTCAACAAACTTCAGGGATAAAAGAAAGACGAGGCCGGGCGTGGTGGCTCATGCCTGTAATCCTAGCACTCTGGGAGACCCAGGCGGGCAGATCATTTGAGCTCAGGAGTTCAAGACCAGCCTGAGCAAGAATGAGACCGCCACCCCCCCGCCCCATCTCTACTAAAAAATAGAAAGAAATTAGCTGGACAACTAAAGATACATAGAAAAAAAATTAGCTGGGCATGGTGGTGCATGCCTGTAGTCCCAGCTACCTGGGAGGCTGAGGCAGTAGGATTGCTTGAGCCCAGGAGTCTGAGGTTGCTGTGAGCTAGGCTGACACCACAGCACTCTGGCTTGGGCAACAGAGTAAGACTCTGTCTCAAAAAAAAAAAAGAAAAAGAAGAAAACCACACCAAGGCACATCAAAATGAAGCTACTCAAAACCAGTAATAAAGAGAAAATTATTAAAGCATACAGAGAAAATTTAATGTTAAGTACAGAGGCTGTGGCACTGATAAACATACATACAAGGCAGTGCAGGTAGCCAACAGAGTTTGTTGGGATTAGGGAAGATGGTGACATTTAAGCCAAGTCTTCCACATATTCATTCTTCCCATAAATGTATTCTTTCAGCACTTCTCTGCTCCATGCAGAGGGCAAGGCACGTGCAAAAGCACATCCCAGGCGTCTTTGCAGGAACAGCTGGCAGTGACTTGAGAACTCATTAGGAGAGCCTCAAGAGCTAGAGTGAACAGCGGTCCTCCGCCCCCCGCAGGCACAGAGGAAACTCAACACAGCATTCTAACGCCCATTAAGTTAGCCTAGAACTCACCAAATTGCAGCACTCGTGCCCTCCTTGGGAGCCCATTTATTTTCAAGACTTGGGGCTCCCTCCTTCCATAACTAGACCCAGGTATCCTTGCAAGTTCTGGAAGCTGCCACTGCTCTCTATTTACCTGTGATCTTTCCTCCGTGGAATTCAGTTTATCAAGTTTTCTTTGCATGCATTGTTTCTCTAAAGCCCCCTAGGAATGTAAAATTTTTATTTTTCTGGAATTTTCTTGTTGCTATCCTGAGAAATGTTCTTTGTGTTATATACATCTTTGCCAGAAGTGGAAGTCCTTTCACCTCCACAACTTTTTGTTATGAAAATAGCAAAGAACAGTTGAAACAATAATAAACATCCATCTTACTGTGTAGGAGCTTTTCTCTGTGAATTCCAAATTCTGAAACACATTTAACTTAACGACATGGTGAAGAATTGTGAACCTGCACTCGTCAACCATAAGAAAAGGACCTGATAAACATTGCCTGTTAGTGACTGAGCTCTTCAGAGGATACTGCTGTTGCTTCTGTTTTCCAAGATGATTAGAGTTCAGGAAGTGGAATTCCAAGCAGCTCAGAGGTAAATGAGATAAAGACAAGATGGTTCTGTAACTATTTCTTCTGCCCCTGCACTGACAGATTGTCCCTGGAACAACCAAAAGAGTAAAAGCATAGCCCAGTGTTGCTGGATGTAACTTTGTCGAATACCTCACATGTGCCAGGCACTGTACTATAATGGCTTTACAGACATCTCATTCAATCCTCCTAAAACCTTATGAGGTAGGTACTAATATACCCACTTTACAGATGGGAAAATTAAGGTTTAGAGCTGTTAGGCAGTGTGCTCAAGGTTTGCAAAGTTAAAAAATGGTAACAAAAATTGTGAAATGACTTTATCAATTTGCTTGTCTTCACCCTTATGGTGGAGATGAAAAATTTTTAATTCTCTGCTTTCTTCAATGAAAACTAAAAGTGTAAGATTCATGGATTGTATCAATGTCAATTTCCTGGTTATGATATTGTACTGTATAACTATAGTTTTGCAAGATATTACCTTTGGGAGAAACTGGGTAAAGGGTACATGAGATCTGTATTATGTCTTACAATGGCATGTTAATTTAGAATGATCTCAAAATAAAAAGTTTAATTTTCAAAAAACTAAAATTGTCCTACGAAGATGGTATCTCCTGACTTCTTTTATACCTTTTTGAGAGATAATACAATACTTTGGCAATGCAACAAGAAAACTGAGGGAGGACTTAATAATGATTATTTATTTCATTATTACTTCATCAATTTAGGCATTCCATCCTTATTCTGTTGTCCTGTTATTTTAGTATTTTTAAATTATAGCTTGGAATTATTGAGTAATGATGGAATAATTCATAGAGTGATAAAATAGCAAAATACTATAACATTGAGGGGAAGATCCCAAAAAGGTAGCTTAGATCCCAAAAGATAGTTTAGATTATATAAGAACCCAATGGACCCAACAGTAATTGCTAGATAGAATTAATTTTACTATATATGTATACACACATATATATACTTAAGCAAATTTTCTCTTGGTTTTTGGAAGATCTCTAATAATAAAATCATTGAAATATCTATTATAAATATTTAGAACTCCTCTATAAAGACATTCAAAAACTAAAATTAGGTCTAGTGGTCCACAATGGTGTACTGAGGGTTGAGATAGAAATCCAAACCCTCTACAGGGTCTATAACACCCTGCATGGTCTGGCGTCTGACCAAGTACCACCCTTCAAACACACACCTCCTTGGCCACTTTCTATATCTCATCCTGCTCACTCTCTCTGCTCCAGCCATACTGGTCTTCTCCTATTCCATGTTCAGCCTTGCCACTGGCCACTGCACAAGCAGTTAGTTCCCTCTATCTTGAGGGAAGTCTTTGTTGACTCCCTAGCTTAGGTTAGTTTCCCTTTCATAAGCTCTTACAGAACAGAGTTGGTTATCTTTGGAGTACCCTCTATATTTGTAACTATTCATTCACTAATGGACTTTATTTATTGATGTCTGTGTTTCCCTACTAAGCCAAGAGCCCCATAAAAGGAGGGCCATTCCTGTTTCCATGCACTATTGCATCCACAGGTGTCAGCATTTACCCTCTCTCTGTCCTGAGACCCCTTTAAAACTGCAGTCGCCAACCTTCATGGTCTGTTAGGAATCAGACTTTGTGCGCAAGCCAGTGAAGCTTCCTCTGTATTTACAGCCACTCCCCATTGCTCACATCACCACATAAACTCCACCTCCCATCAGATCAGTGGCAGCATTAGATTCTCATGGGAACGTGAACCCTACAGTGAACTGCACCTGCGAGGGATCTAGGCTGTGCACTCCTTATGAGAATCCAATGCCTGATGATCTGAGGTGGAGCTGAGACGGTGATGCTAGTGCTGGAGGGTGGCTGCAAACGCAGATTATCATTAGCAGAGAGATTTGTACAATAAATGTAATGCACTTGAATCATCCCGAAACCATCCCCACCCCCCTGCCCCGGTCTGTGGAAAATTTGTCTTCCATGAAACTGGTCCCTGGTGCCAAAAAAGTTGGGGCCTGCTTCTTTAAAATTATGAAAAGGAATAAAGTACAAAGCAGAGGATCAAAATAACAAGATGTGGGCCTAATGTGGTCTATAGATGTGCAATGCTGTCTCACAGTATTTAGAAAAACATTTAACATCGTTTTTATTTAAAAATCAGAAATTTTTACACCAAGATTTGAATTTCCAGCTTCTCTTGATAAAAAAAAAAAAAAGTTGGGCCCACATTCCGTTTAACTGTCTAGAGCTGAGCAGTGGCTGACACAGTTATGTGGGACATTTATCTTAAACTCACTTCCTACCCCCAAGCCTGCTTCTCATATTTCCATTCCTTGCCTCACGGAAGCTGTTATCCCCAAAGAGTCTCAAAGAGGCTTGGGCTTGAAAATCATTGTGCTCTTCAAGGCTTGTGGCAGGCGTTTTAAATAAATGCTTGCTGAAAGGATAAATTAGTGACCATAGCCCTTATGAGATAACATGCAGCTATGCCGCAGTGCCATATTTAGATGCAGTGTCACACAAGAACACAAGGTGGGCTGTGCTCTCCAAAATTTTCATAAATCCAGTATGGCTGGTGATGCTCTGTGCTAAATAGGATGAATTATCCCACCTATGCTTAAGTGATGGCAACTACCAATGACCAACAGCAACACATCATGCATCATCCTGAAGGGTCACAGAGGAGGACATTAGGAAGGAAGGAAGTTTCAAGGCAATGGACCCAGCACAACAGAGGTGGGGCCACAGGAAAGGAACTAAACTCACTGCTGTCTTTGCTGTCGTTAGCATGACCCTGTCCCCCTGAGCACTGAACTTCAAAGCCATGGAGCCATGGTCAAGAGGCTTGGCTGGCAATGAGCCTTGAGCTCTCTACACCTCCTTTCTAACTCTAGAGCAGTTGTTCTCAAAGTGTGGAGTCTGCACCAGCAGCATCACCTGTCAGAACCTGCCAGAGATGCAGTTCCTAGGCCCCACCCAGACCTACTGAACCAGACATTCTAGGGTGGGGCCCAGCAATCTGTGTCTGAGCAGACCCTCAGGTGATTCTGAAGCAGTTAAAATGGGAGAACCACTGCTCTGAAGTCTCATTTCCCATCACTTCCCACAGCCAGACCCAGGGAATCCTAATCCCAACATGCTGGGCTCAACATTCCTGCCTCTAGTTGAGCCTGAGCCATCCCTCTCTTCGTCCCCTGCTTTGCTCTTATTCTGCCTTCGGTATTCCACTCAAGCATCATCCCTCCTTCTGGGACACTGCATTAGACTCCCCAGGCTGATTTAGATGCTGCTCCTGTGGCCCTCCCAGCCCCTGACTTAGCTCTCTTATCAAACATCGAATGATGCTTTTAACTGTTGGCTGACACATGTCTTGCTCACTACAGTGTGAGTTGTCTGGGCCATTTTGGGTTAATCCCCAGTGCCTCGCCAACCGAATTTTTAGTATTTGTTGGATGAAGTAATAAATAACCATCGCTTGGTTGGCAACTTTGAAAAGAGTAATAATAATAGTATCTTTTCCACCTACAGTAGAATTTTATGTACACATATATAAACTTAATTTTATATACATTTCCTAACTATATAAATACAATAATAATAGAGTGTATATGTAATTATATACAGATTATAAGCCCCTGCAAGCCTGAATTTCAAAACTATGTTTTGCTGCTTCTGACTATAAAGCCAATTATAGTCAGAAAGTGCCAAGGAATTCAGCAATCAACAGCAAGGAGCTTCCTGAGCGGGGTGGAGTGCTGACCAGTATCTTCTCAGGCTCCTCCCTCTCTCCAGCTGTGTCTCAGCTGTCAGTGGGGGAGGGCCCCGATGCTGCAGGCTGAGGGCATGTTGACCAAGCAGCTCTGAGTGCTTAACACTGGACAAATTCTACTGCAGTAAATGTCATAGAGGTGGCCTAAGGTGGAGGTGCTACTGGACATCCTTGTGGACACTGCACAGAGACAGCCTGTCATGAGTATCCACCACCAAACTCAAAGAGTTTTTTTGATAATTCATGAGTGCAGAATACAAGGTCAACATATTAATGTCAATTCTCTTTCTAGATACTAGCAACAATTGAAAATTAAAATTAAATAAGCAATATCCTTTACAATAGCATCAAAAATATGAAATGCTTAGAGATAAATTTGCCAAAAGATGTGCAAGACTTGTGCACTTAAAAACTACAAAACATTGCTCAGAGAAATTTAAAAAGTCCTGAATAAATGGGGAAATTTTCTGTGTCCATGGATTGAAAGACTCAAGTTTGCTGAAACTGCAGATATTTGGAAGCTTCAATTTGATTTTACCCCTGCCTTGTCTCACTCTCTGATATTTGTTTTTGTATCTTCAGTGTCTAACTCTGCCTGGCACAAAGTAATTTAGTATTCACTGAATAAATGAACAAGGAATAAGAATTAAATTTCTTATAGAAAATAGGGAATATATGAGTAAGTATAGGAAGGGATCACAACTACCTAGGAGTGCTATAAAAGGCTTTCTTCAAGATGATCTAGGAATTCTATAGGCTGTGATGAGAAGAGGAACATTAGACACAGTAGTCCTGTTTTGAGTGAGTAAAACTGCATTCATCCGCTGTACCTTGGGGGTCAGTTTGTGCAAGACAGTGACTCAAACACATTAGGAATATAGCCTGAGCTCATGTACTGAAGGACTTTCTACATTGTACTAAGCAATTTAGATTTCATTCTTCAAAATCAAGATAGAGGAGGGTGCATTAAATATATTTAAGTAGGGGGATGCACTCATTCAATATTTTAAAATATATGTTGAACACCTGCTCTGGACCAAGGCTTGTGCTCAATGCTGGAATAAAACTGGTAAACAAAGGAAATGTCATCTCTGCTTCAGTTTTAAAACTGTAGTGGCAAACTCTGAGAACATCTTTGTACCAGGCACAGAATCAAATTATTTGTGTTCTTTACAACAGCTTTATGAGGTGGTTGTTGTTATTAACTTTCCTAAATGTGAATAAACAGAGTTAAAGAAATAAATAAATGAGAGTCCCATTTAAACGCAGGCCAAATGACTTATTTTTTTTTGAGGTAAAATTAACAAAAAATTAAAAGCATACATTTAAAATGCACAGTTTAATGAGTTTTGACAAATGTATACATTTTTTCACCACCACCAAGATACAAAACATTTCCCTCATCCCAAAAGATTCCTTTGTATCCCTTCCTAACCATTGATCTGCTTTCCAAATTACAGATTAGTCTATTCTAGTGTTTCTTACGAATAGGATCATAAATTTTTTAGTCATGTTTTGCTTCTTTGCCTTAGCATGAATTTTTAGTTTCATCCACGCTGTGGCGCCCATCTCTAGTTCATTTTTATTACTGCTGAATTTAGACTTCTAAGGGAGAGACTTTAAACAAATAATCACCTAATTGAGCATTTAATTACAACAACATTAAGTTAACCTGAGGATAAGTAACAAGTGAATATATTACCTTGTTTGTTGACAATTAAGTCAATACCTACTTAGGTATGCATTGGGGGGCTATAGGGTCAGAAATGAGATTGTGGAAAACAAATGTAAGACCCTTATGTCCCCACGTTACGTCTCTAATTTTTTTTTAATCTATCCAGGTGATTCGGGAAGTGCTCTTCATTGGCTCTATGCCTGCGCTCTATACTTTGTAGAAGAAAGACTCGTAAGGCGCATGTCCCTCCCCTGGCAAGTATCTACAACAGCCTCCACGGTAACCGCCACGTCCACGCAGGCGGAACAAACGCCCGCACCTTGGACCAGGCACCTGCCCTCGCCCGCCCAATCCTGGGTGCCGCGGTGCACGTGACCGCCGCGGCGCCCCGTCCCTCCGCCACAGGTCGGCCCCGCCCACTGCCGCGTACTTCGGGCCTCAGCCGCCCCAGTTTCCGAGCAGCACTTGAGTAACTCCCGAGAGCCAGACTGCGCCTGCGCGGTGGGCGGAGTCAAGGACGCGGCCGCGGCGAAGCTGAGCGGCCCGGCTGGCTGCGCCACGGGCGCAGCGTCACGGAGGCCCCGGACCGGAATCGGGAAGGCAAGCTTTCCTCCGTCTGCTGCCGAAAGTAAACTTCCGCGGCGCTCCCGCGTCTCCGCCGCGGCTGCTGGGCCGCCGCAGTCAGTGAGCAGAAGTCCTGCGTCAGGGCCTCGCTCCCTCCCCCGGCACGGGGGCTCGGCGCCATGGACGCGACGGCGCTGGAGCGGGACGCCGTGCAGTTCGCCCGCCTGGCGGTGCAGCGCGACCACGAGGGCCGCTACTCTGAGGCTGTGTTTTACTACAAGGTAGGGCCGGGAACCGCCGCTGCTATCGGAATCACTCCTGTCGGAGTCCAGCGGGGTCTGGGTGCCGAGGCAACCAGGCTCACTGGCTTTGGTCTTCGGTCTTCCCTCGTCTCCTCCTCCTTCCCCCCAACTCTCTTCCACCTCTTCGGGGGGGGCGGAGACCCGGGCTGCGGAGGCCGGACGCCTCCCACGCCCGCCAGGGCCCCTGCGGCTGCAGGGAGGCTTATTTGCGGCTTTGGAGCCACCGCTTCTCTGGCTGCAGTCTGGGCTGGCAGCTGCCCACCGTAGAGCTGCTTATGGAGCGGTAGTTAGTAGCCATTCTTGTGGTCACTTGGCTCCGGTTTATGGCCACCAGGAAATGGTCTGTGATGTGTATCAAAATAATGCGTGTTCCTTGAGGAAAATAAAATGGAATAAAAATCATCTCTTATCCTATCATTTGATGTACAGTTGTTAGGAATGAGGATACTTTCTGAGAAATGTGTCAGGCGATTTTGCCTGTATGTGAACAACGTAGTGTACGTACACAAACCTGGGTGGTATAGCCTACTACACACCTAGGCACTATGGTATGGCCTATGGCTTTTAGGCTGTATGCTTTGCAGCATGTAACTGTACTGAATACTGTAGGGAATTTTGACACAATGGTGTTTGTGTATCTGAATATGTCTAAACATAGAAAAGGTACGGTAAAAATACATATAAAAAACAAAAAGGTACACCTGTATAGGGCACTTGCCATAAATGGAGCTTGCAACCTGGAACTTGCCCTGGGTGAGTCAGTGAGTGGTGAGTGAATGTGAAGGTCTAGGACATTACTGTACACTATTGTAGACGTTATAAACACCGTACACTTAGGCTACACTAAATTTATTTAAACATCTTTTCTTTCTTCAATAATGAATTAACATTAGCTTACTGTAACTTTTTACTAAATTTTTTTTAACTTTGACTTTTGTAATAACATTTAGTTTAAAACATATTGTACAGCTGCACAAAAAATATTTTCTATATATTCTATAAGCCTTTTTCTATTTAAAAATTTTTTTCTTTTTTTTTTTAAACTTTTTGCCAAAAACTTAATACCTTAGTCTACCCAGGGTCAGGATCATCAGTATCACTGTCTTCCATCTCCATATCCTGTTCCGCTGGATGGCCTTCAGGAGCAATAACAGGCATGGAGCTGTCATCTCCTGTGAGAACAATGTCTTCTTTTGGAATACCTCCTGAAGGACCTGCTTGAGGCTGCTTTACAGTTAACTTTTTTTTTTTTTATAAGTAGAAGAGGAGTACATTCTAAATAATTAAAAGTAAAGTGTAACAAGTGCATAAACCAGTAACATAGTTGTTTACTATCATTATCAAGTATTATATACTGTACATAAATTGCATGTGCCGGACTTGTATACAACTGGCAGTGCAGTAGGTTTGTTTACACCATCATCACCACAAACACATGAGTAAAGTGTTGAACTGTACTACAATAGCACTAGGCAGTAGGAATTTTTCAGCTCCATTATAATCTTAGGGGACCACCATTGCATATTCCATCTGTCCTTGACTGAAAGGTTATGTGGAGCATAACTATATATCTTTACAGTTTTTCTGTGCATGTGTATACACTTTAACAAACTTGGAGGCCGGGTGCGGTGGCTCACGCCTGTAATCCTAGCACTCTGGGAGGCCGAGGTGGGTGGATCACTCAAGGTCAGGAGTTTGAGACCAACCTGAGCAAGAGTGAGACCCCGTCTCTACTAAAAATAGAAAGAAATTATCTGGCCAACTAAAATATATATAGAAAAAATTAGCCGGGCATGGTGGCGCATGCCTGTAGTCCCAGCTACTCAGGAGGCTGAGGCGGTAGGATTGCTTAAGCCCAGGAGTTTGAGGTTGCTGTGAGCTAGGCTGACGCCACGGCACTCACTCTAGCCCGGGCAACAGAGTGAGACTCTGTCTCAAAAAAAAAAAAAAAAAAAAACTTGGATTGTACTGTTTTTAGTAATAATAGTTTTGCTTAATAGTTCAATACGTGGATGTACCATAATTTATTTACAAATTATTGGCTATTTAGGTTCATTCTGGTTTTTCAGCATCATAAGTAACAGTATAATTAGTATCCTTATAACTAATGCTTTGCACATTTGCTTGTTATTTCCTTTGGATAAATTAGTGGGGCCAGAATTGCTAAGTCAAAGGGTATGGGCTTCCACTGTCCACTCTCTGCTCTCCAATCCTGAGGATTTGCAAATACACCTCCAGCTCTAGCCATTGTGGTGGTAGCTGTGTCATGATATCATCACCTTTTCTTTTAGAAAGAATGTCAGACTTTGATAATACTGTACAGTAGTAGTAATTTTTCCATAAGTATGCACTATCAGTAAAGCTTGAAATTAATACTGCCTTTATTTTATGATCTTTAGAGGTTTTTGGTGCATTTAAGAATTATTCCTTTTGGACTTTTTTGACAATTTTATAAGCTACTGGTTCTTTAAAAGAAAAATTGTGTGTTTTAGTTTTATGAAATAACTGACAAATATTAACAGGTTAATATAAAAATGACCTTTTCTAAAGCAAAAGAAACTACTATGCAATGTCTCTTGTTTTCCTGTAGATTTACATACATGGCACTTAGGAAGAACTTTTATTCTTGAGAAATTGAAAAAGTGGTTTATACCTCTAGAAATTATATAAGCTTTGACAGCTTAGTGTTTTCTGCCCTGATACCATTCTTTAAACAATTTTTAACTGTTAGTTACTTTTGAATATAAATGAAATGAGTAAAATTGCTACCAGCAATTTTAAGAATTAGCTTTATTTTTTAAGCAAAACTATTAATATTTGAATATCAAGAATTACCTGCAAGAAGGGGTAATATATATTGAAGGGGTAATATATATTGAACTGGTAGTATCATATATAATATATATAACATTCAACTTATTGAAGTGTAGCTGTAACATTTAGTTAATGGTGGTACATATGATACAATATTTAGTGTTTACGTGTAAATTTATATTTTTCTCTCCTGAAATATCTGAGTTATGGAATCTGAGGAAGGTGTATGTTTTCTACTCCACAGCCTTAGGCTGAATTTTGACTAGAGTCGAAACTGCACTTCTCTTTCTGATTTTGTTCAGTTCTGTAAAACAACTGCTGCTCAAATAACTGGATTTAAAAAGTAATGCTCTGTAGCTGGCTTCTTTGGAAACAGGTGTAAGGCCCCATAAAGTGTACGTTTATGGTTTACTGCAGAGAAAGTGCTGTTACTTGGAGAAACCTCTTTCTGCTTTTCTAGGTGGTAGCATTGGTAACCTTTCAGGAATGGTGATGAGAAGAATAGAAACTCTTCCTCGCTATCTATAGCATAACTGGCTATGGGAGTTATGGAATAACTGGAAGAAGAATCAGGTTTTCTTTAATTAAAATAAGTTTATTTCATACAACTGAAATCTTCCTTAAAATGTGTCACCCCTTGCCAGTATTTTCTGTAGAGAAGAATATTTTCTTTTTACTGTGAGAAGAGATATTTAATTTTATAATTTCTTGTAATCTTTTGTTGATATTTAATTTTATTGTAATGTTTACTATGTTTTAATGTTTTGAAGACTCAATTCACATTTTCAAGGCATATAATTTTTAGTCTGGTGTAAGGAAAATAGAAAACATGTAAACCACAACTATTCTAAAGAAATGTTTAGGCTGAGCACGGTGGCTCACGCCTGTAATCCTAGCACTCTGGGAGGCTGAGGTGGGAGGATCACTCAAGGTCAGGAGTTCGAGACCAGCTTGAGCAAGAGTGAGACCCCCGTCTCTACTAAAAATAGAAAGAAATTAGCTTAACAACTAAAAATATGTAGAAAAAATTAGCCAGGCGTGGTGGTGCATGCCTGTAGTCCCAGCTACTTGGGAGGCTGAGGCAGGAGGATCGCGTGAGCCCAAGAGTTTGAGGTTGCTGTGAACTAGGCTGACGCCACAGCACTCTAGCCCAGGCAACAGAGTGAGACTGTCTCAAAAAAAAAAAAAAAAGGAAGAAAGAAAAAGAAATGTCTATAATCAGTCCCTTATACTTGAGTTCATAAGTATGTGAAAATTGAGAGCATTGAAAACTGAAGAAAAGATATTTTTTCAGTTTTTCATACTGTATACCTCATTGACTTTATGGGAAAAAAATTGCTAATATCTTAAAGACATTCTTATTTTGTCATTCATGGAAACCAATAGTAAATTAGAAAGTGGTAAGGAAAATTCAAATTGTAGTACATCTACTGGATTCCCTTGAATTCTTTTTTTCTTTTTAGGAAGCTGCACAAGCCTTAATTTATGCTGAAATGGCAGGATCAAGCCTAGAACGTATTCAAGAAAAAATAAATGAGTATCTGGAAAGAGTTCAAGCTTTACATTCAGCAGGTTAGTAAAGGACTACTAAACTTGTCACTGTATTTTTTTCCTTCTCTATCATCACATCTGTTCCTTCAAGTTTCTCCTCTTCATTTTCATCTCTGGATCTTGTTTCTCACTCTGTTGCTGCTCATTCCTCCTTTCGCAATCACCTCTTTAAAAATCATAATATGGAAGTAAGTGATACATCTATGAAAAGGAATCTTAGGGATAATATAGTCCAATTTCCTAATTCCTTAGAGGTACAGAGATGGTGAATTATCTACAGTCAAGTTATCATTGGCAAAATTAGGATTAGGGCCCTGTTAAAGTCTGCTTTTTAAATATCTATCACATGTCCCTTCCTGATACTAAAATTAAGTGACTATTCTTAGTCACTTAGTCATTATTATTAGTGTTTAAAGACTTCAGCAGTAGGTTCACAGTCTCTCCCCTGTCAGCGTCCTCTACCTCCAGACCTTTGCTAAACTCTTTTTTTAAACCATACCTTGGAAAATAGACATGTAAGAAAATACCTAGAACAACTCATACTTATTTTTGTAAATAGCGTGGCAAGTGCTGTAATTGAAATACATATAGGCGTAATGATTACAGTTTTGTTGGTTAGAGGCAAGTGGTTTCATGTTGAAATCTGCTGTTCACGTAGGTAGAAAATTATCACCATTGACATTTGTTTTAGAAATTTGTTTGTTTTTCTAGAGGCTGTTTTTAACCCTCTTTTTCTGTTACTATATAATAAAGCCACAAGCAGAGTCCATCTTTACTCTGATGGACTTTGAGCTACTTTCTACCATTCATTCTGAATAGATGTGAACAGTTATAAGCACATCATTAAGATAAAGTAGATTTGACCATTAGATTCCTTGTTATGACAATTCCTTTAAAATAAGATAGTTTATATTCACACAGGGCCCAGAAAGTGCATATATTGAAAAGTGGACTGTCTGTATTATTGGGGCTTCACTAGATACCAAGTTATGTTGATTCATGTATTCAGAATACCATATAATTCAAAGGAACTTTATTTTCTCAGCCAAGTAAATGAAGGTCTTAAATTTAACTGCCCAGTAACTAGGAACTTTGTTTCATAAATAATGTTTTCAAATAAAATTATCTTTGAAGTGTGGAAAGTAATCTTTCATGCTTACTTCCATGATCTCCCTGTTTTTTCCATAGATATTTTCCTTCATTTCAACAACCATTTATTGAGTGCATGTTTGGGCTATATGGTAAGTACTGGGTGATAGATGAGTGACAGTCCGTGCCCACAAGAAGCCTTTAATCATGTGTGGAGAGATAAATGTGTAAACATTGCACTTCATGAAACTCCCTTTCTGAAGCACTCTAGACTTAAATTTTAAAGCAAAGTGCTCTGGAAGGGAGAAATTATATGATGATATTATTCCAGGAGTAGAAACTCTAGTAGCCAAAGGCATATTTCCATCTTTCCCTTCTATATGTACACACTCAGTCACACTTATGCCATAGGCTATTACATTTATGCCAGCTGGATTACCCTTTAAACCTTTGAAGTCCTTATAACAATTGGGGAAAAAATAAGAATCACCTATTTTTTTTCTAAAGTATTTTTTTTTAATCTTCGTACTGTGTATTAAATATAGCTAAGCCCACAAAATTACGTTTGATTTTTGGGAAATTCTAAACGATAATACTTAAAAATGCGATATTTGGGCACAGAATGAGACAATCCTCATCTCCTGAAGAATAAAGACTTGCCAATGAAATAATGGATTTTTAAAGCATAACATACCTTAATTATTTTGCCAAGTTTTAACCCATTTTGTTCCATAAACGTAGTATGCTCTGTAGAGAACTAAATGATTTCTTTATTTATTTAATTGTTATTTTAAGCAGAAGTGTCCTTTTTCAAATAAAAATCCTATTTAGAACCCTAACTTTTTGTTTTTTTGTTTTCCTGAGACAGGGTCTCTATTTCCTAGGCTAGAGTGAGACCCTCATAGCTCACTGCAACCTCAAAGTCCTGGGCTCAAAGAATCCTCTTGCCTCAGCCTCCCAAGTAACTAGGGTTACAGGTACACACCACCACACCTGGCCAATTTTTTAAAAATATTTTGTAGAGATAGGGGAGGTCTCACTTTTTCCCAGGCTGGTCTTGAACCCCTGGCTTCAGGTGATCCTCCTGCCTTGTCCTCTCAAAGTGCTAGCATTACAGGCATGAGCCACCATGCCTAGCCTAGAACCACAATTTTTTAAAACAAGATAGTCTGCTGGCAGTCAAGAGACTTCAGAGAGAAGTTAATGTTGGGGTAGGGAAAGATAGTTTGAAATTAACCAATGTAGTATAAAGAGCTCAAGACCTGGAATTAAAAGATTTATGTTGAGGCCTGTCCTTCCCCTTGTAGCTATGAAACCTTAGACTAGATCAGTAATTCTCAATGGAGAGTGATTTTGCCCTCTAGGAGACATTTGATAATTTCTGGAGAGATTTTTGGTTTTAATACTGCAGATGGAGGGGAATATGCTACTGGCATCTAGTTGGGTAGAGACCAGGGATATGGCTAAAATTTCTGTAATACACAAGACAATCCTCCACAACAGAGAATTATCCAGCTCAAAATGTCAATAATGCCAAGGCTGAGAAACCCAGGGCTAGATAATTTTAACATTTTTGAGCTTTAGTGTCTTCATTTTATGAATGCAATTAGTATATATTTCAGAGAGGTGTTAATGAGGATTAAAGTTTAAAAAACATTAGCACATACTTTTAAGGAACTAACAAAATGTAAAGCTTTTCTTAAATAATAGATTTAGTGATACATAATTCACATACCATAAAATCCACCCACCCTAAAATTCACCCTTGTAAAGTATACAATTCATTGGTTTTTAGTGTATTCCCAGAGTTTGGTAATATCACCACTATCTAATTTTTAGGATATTTTTATCACCCCAAAAGAAACTCCTCATCCATTCCTCTGACCCCTAGCCACTACTAATCTGCTTTCTGTTTCTATGGATTTCCCTATTCTTAATATTTCATAAACATGGAATCATGCAGTACATGGCCTTTTGCTGGCTGGCTTCTTTCACTGAGCTTAGCGTTGTAAGATTTATCCGTGTCGTAGGATACTTCGTTCCTTTTTATGACTGAATAGTATTCCATTGTATTGATACACCAAATTTTTGTTTATCCATTCTTGAGTTGATAGACAGTTGGGTTGTTTCCACCTTTTGGCTGTTATGAATAACACTGTTATAAACATTCGTGTACAAGTTTTTCGTGGACATTTTCAATTCCCTTGGAACTCCACCCAGGAGTGGAATTATAGGATAATGATGTGTGGGTTATAGGATAGCTTTTGGTGGAACTGCCAAACTGTTTTCCAAAGTGGCTCAATTTTTTAAGGAACTGCCAAACTGTTCTCCAAAGTGGCTACACCATTTTAAAGTTCACCAGCAGTGTATCAGGGTTCCAGTTCCTTTACGTTCTCACCAACACTTGTTATTGTCTTATTTTAGCCATCCTCGGGGGTACAAACTAGCATCTCATGGTTTTGATTTGCGTTTTCTTGATGGTTAATGATGTTGAGCATCTCCTCACGTGCCAGTTGACCTTTTGAATATCTTCTTTGGAAAAATGTCTATTTAGATCCTTTGCCCACTTCTTAATTGGGTTGTCTTTTTGTTGAGTTTTAAGAGACCTTTATATATTCTGGAAATAAGTTCTTTTATAGCTCTTTATATTAAAAACAAATGGAAATACTTATTTCAAAGAGCAGTAAAAATGTATGGTAACTTTTTCTGACCCTAGGAGAATAGGAAAAGCTGGAACTGTGTCACCAAGACCTAGTATATTACACACTTATTGTCTGTACTGAAAAAATATTTTTAATTACCTTAAAATATAATGGAGTTTAAGTAAAGAGAGTGCTGGTAGAGGGAGAAAAATTAGAGGAAAAAAAATTTTAATAAATAATACATATTTAATGTTCCTGATCTTTTGTGTCTATTGTGTGATTAAACAACTATGGCCCTTTTTTTAGGCCTTAAGATTAAAATGAGAAGCGGGGAAATTAGTCCTTTTGTAAGGATTTTTTTTAACCTTGCTAAGCTTTTTAAATGAAGGATTATAGAGTTTAGAGATTATAGGTAAAGAATGTCTTAAATGTATTTATGTGGTATGTTGTTTCCTGGCTATGTTTAGGTAATATTCTTTAAATACATACTTTTTTTCTCATCCTAGTTCAGTCAAAGAGTGCTGATCCTTTGAAATCAAAACATCAGTTGGACTTAGAGCGTGCCCATTTCCTTGTTACACAAGCTTTTGATGAAGATGAAAAAGAGAATGTTGAAGATGCTATAGAATTATATACAGAAGCTGTGGATCTCTGTCTGAAAACCGTATGTATAACTATAAATTTGATGGAATTATGCTAAGAAATGTCTTCTTTTACTAGTGAATTTTACTTAATAACTTCTTGAAGAAAAAGTTATTCTATCATTATAAATGGAACTAAGTTACTCCTCAGTAAAAACAATCACAAAAAGTGTCAGGTTAACAATAGGTTTTTACATCTTGTTGAAATTTTGAGAGCATTGAGGCCAGACACGGTGGCTCACATCTGTAATCCCACCACTTTCGGAGACCGAGGCAGGAGGATCGTTTGAGGCCAGGAGTTTGGGACCAATCTGGGCAACATAGCAGGACCCTTTCTCTACAGAAAATTTTAAACATTAGCTGATTATGGTGGCATGCATATGTAGTGGCAGCTACTTGGGAGGCTGAGGCAGAAGGATCCCTTCAACCCAAGAGTTCAAGGTTACAGTGAGCTGTCATTGGCCACTGCATTCCAGCAGCCTAGGTGACAGAGCAAGAACTTGTCTCGAAAAATTTTTTTGTTGATGCCATTGGGTCACTACACAATTATTTTTTAAATTATAAGACCTATTTTTTAACCTTTTTATACCCTAATAACCAAAATTAACTTACTGCAGGAAGAATTCATCACCAATCTATTAGTACAGAATAAACATACCTTTTTTTTTTTTGTCCTATTTATACACTAAAAAGTAAGGTAGTGGTTTGGGAGAGCTTTATTAATTTGCATTGTAAAATCTATATGCTGAATGGCTTTTATTGCTCTCTGAGGAGTCTTGGTTGGGACTCTACCTTCAAGGGACATCTGATGCATAAGAGAGCAGTGCATTTGACAGGAGGATGAGATGTAGTAAAGGCTGGTGTTCCCACTGTGTTTCAGTGGGCTGGCTTTTTGGAAGGTCTCTTGTTCAAAGAAACCACCTAGTCTGATTTCTGTAGGTGACTGAGGCCACAGGTATGTGCTGGTATTCTGAGATTCCTACCCACTCAGCCTTCCATGGCACCATGGTTGAACAGTTGTGGTCTAGTTAACACTTATTAAGTGGTTTTAAAGTTTACCTCAGTGACAAATTTTCAACACTATTTTAAATGATGCCTTTAAGGATGAAAATAAAATGACCATCCTTGTTTATTCTCTCATAATTTCAAGAAGTGTTATGTGCATTATAAATTTTTTTGCTTGGAAACATGTATTAAGCAAATTTAAAAATAATTATGCTTTAGAATATCTGTCTTTTTCTTTCTCTCAAGTCTTATGAAACCGCTGATAAAACCCTGCAAAACAAACTGAAACAGTTGGCTCGACAGGCACTAGATAGGTGAGTTTTGATGATGGCATGTATTGTGTTACTTATTATTTAGCAGATTTATCTAAATGTGTGGCAGAGGTTGTAGTAACAAACCTCCATCTTTAATCTGAGATCCAGAACGAACCTGTTTTCTTCCTCTGAGTGAGTTTACCTTCTACCTGATTTAACCTCAAGAAGTTAACAAATCAGTCAAGAAATGTTTTTTAGTTTTTACTATGTGTGAAGCAGAAGTAATTATGATATTTTAAATGGAAGACTTCCCTTCTGTTGTATACTACAGACTTCCAAAGAGATCTTCTAGAGAGCCTTCAGATCTACTGCTAAAAATAGAAAAATTGAGAATGAACTTGCTTATAGCCATACACTTGCCCCAAATTATACCTTGTGTGTAGGTCCTTTACCTCTTAGCTCAAATGTCAACTTTTCAATGAGGCCTGCCCTGTTTTGTTTAAAATTGAATTTCACTAGCACTTTCATCCTGCTTCCTTTATTCTAGTGTTCTTTCCCATAGCTCTTACTACTTTCTAAGGTATGTGAGATTTACCAGCTTACTATATTTGTTGTTAATGTCTGTGTCCCCTCTAACTCCCACCCTCAAAATGTAAGCTTTGAAGGCAGAGGATTTTGTCTATGTTGTTATTAATAAATGCAGTGACCACATACCTAACAGTGCCTAACATATATGTGTGCTCAGTAGATATTTGTTGACAGAATGAGTGGATTTGTACAAGAGAATTTTGCCTTTTAAAAGAGTGTTATAAACAAAGGAAAGGGGTGGAAATTGCATTTAGACCTATATCATGGATTAATAAAATTATCTCCTTTTGAGGCTCTGACTAGATAGCTGTACTGCACCCAGCCCTTCTTTGTTTATTGAGGTATAACAGTCATCCCTCCTTTTTATTACCATGATCTACTAACTTTAGTTTTCTTAAATTAATGAAGATATGAGCACCTGACACACGGTTGTCTCCATCTTGACTTTTTCCACTGGACAGAATCATAGGTGACTTTCATTACCTGTGTGGATAACCCATCAAATATTCTTGAGTGCATCCTTAGCAAAAGGGTGTGGGTCAGTCACGGACTTCTTTGGGGATCTGTTGAAAATTGTGGATCCACTCTCTAGGGAAATGTACATAAAAACTTTTTTGCATGTAATTTCAGAGAGTTTACAAGATTCCTGAAGCTCATATGTGGACCTCAGGTTAAGAATTTGTTGTTTTTTTAGCTTGTTCTTTGATGGAACAAAGTCAAAATTCCTTTGCATGTCATGTGAGGCCTTACATGATCCAACCCCTGCCTTTCTCTCGTCTCCTGCTGCCTCTTGTTTGCACTTTTCACAGGGGCTACATCGGTTCTTTGGAAATTACCTTAACTCACTATGCTGTTTCATACTTCTGCACATTTACACCTATTCTTTTAGAATGCTTCCTCACTCCCCAAGTAAAGTCCTCTGCAGCTCAAGCATCAATTCAGAGCAACCTTCCCTGATTTCACCCTCTCTTCCCGGTCATTAAATCAGTAACTTGTGCGTTCATGCACGTGTAATACTTCCATCCTAGCATCTGTCGTTTTTGATGGGATCATCTTTCCTTACAGAACTATGAGCATCTTAAGGGGAAGGATTGTTTTGTACATTCTGGTATACCTCTTACTTTGCATAGTGTCTAATGTACAGTAAGTGCTCAGTTAATGTTGTTGGTATATTGTTTGCAAAAACCTTTGAGAGTACCTTAAGTAGTGAAATGTTGACTAGTATGTAAGAATTTTGTATACTGATTTTATATCAGGAATGCTCCTTAACTAGTTCTCAGAGTAAATTTTGTTTCCTGAAAAGCTTAAATGTGAGAAGAAAAACTAGAATTTTTCTGTGCCTCTCTCTATTATAGAGCAGAAGCATTGAGTGAGCCTTTGACAAAGCCATTTTGTAAAATCAAGTCAACGAATATTAAACCAAAGATGCCTCCAACAAGAGCACATTTTCCACTAGGACCTAATCCCTTCCTTGAAAGACCTCAGCCATTTATAAGTCCACAGTCATGTGATGCACAAGGACAGAGGTACACAGCAGAAGAAATAGAAGTGCTCAGGTAAATCAGTTTATAACTCATTGTAATGAAGAATTTTATTAATGTAATCAATGGAGGTGATTTTATTCTCATTAGCTTTGCTGAATTGTATTTAGATCTTTGCTATACAGTGTTGTGCTATTATGTAATTATACATTTTATCATCATGTGACCACTTGAAATAGTTAAAATTTGTTCTGATATATTTTAGTATTAGCATTTTTACTAAACATTTTATGTTTTACTGAAAATCCTTGTATTCTACAAAACTGAGCACTAAAAGTTAGGGAGCAAGATAGAGCTATGATAGACCACTCATAATCTGTACAACTTTGTAACTAGAGCCCTAATGGGGAAAAAAATATTGTTACTTTGAAAGAGCAGTCTAGGCTGGGGTCAGCAGACAGAAACCTTGAGCTGTGAATAATTTTTACATTTCTTTGAACCGTTTTAAAAAAGAAAACAAAGCCAGGTATGGTGGCTCACATGTATGATCCCAGCACTTTGGGAGACTGAGGTGAGAGGATTGCTTGAGCCCAGGAGTTTTTGACCAGCCTAAGCAACATAGTGAGCACCTGTCTCTACAAAAAAATTTTTTTTAAAAATTGGCCAGATGTACTGGCATGTACGTATAGTCCTGGCTACTCAGGAGGCTGAGGTGAGAGGATCCCTTGAGCCCAAGAGTTAGAGGTTACAGTGAGCTATGAGCTGTGATCACACCACTTCATTTCAGCCTGGGTGACAGAGCAAGACCCTATTTCTGAAAAAAACTAAAAAGAAACCAGAAAAAGCCAGAAGAATATATGTCAGAAACCTCATTGGAAAGCCAGTGGGGAACCTGCAGCCTTCTGATTTCAAGATTGTTCTTTTTTAAGCACCAAAGGAGGCAAGAAAAGCTTCATCTTTCTCTGCTGCACCCCTTTTTTTTTTTTTTTTTTTTGAGACAGAGTCTCACTTTGTTGCCCAGGCTAGAGTGAGTGCCGTGGCGTCAGCCTAGCTCACAGCAACCTCAAACTCCTGGGCTCAAGCGATCCTCCTGCCTCAGCCTCCCGAGTAGCTGGGACTACAGGCATGCGCCACTATGCCCGGCTAATTTTTCTATATATGTATTTTTAGTTGTCCATATAATTTCTTTCTATTTTTAGTAGAGACGGGGTCTCGCTCTTGCTCAGGCTGGTCTCGAACTCCTGACCTTGAGCGATCCACCCGCCTTGGCCTCCCAGAGTGCTAGGATTACAGGCGTGAGCCACCGCGCCGGCCTAGCACCCCTTTTTAATAAAAGGGTTTGTTATGTAAAATTTGGATTCAGTCAAAAGACTTGGCACTTAAGGACCAGGAATGCCACATTTCACCTTAGGGCCACGGGTTGTCCAGTCCTGAATGTTTGCCAACCCCTGGTCTAGCCAGCCAGCTCAGTATTTCTGAAAGGAGCCTCAGGAGATATTAAAAAATGTAAAACATAATAATGTGGAAATCCTGGATGGTCTTCTGAACCAGTGTAGGTAGGATAAATCTCTGAGTCAGTGTGGCTATTCTTAAGTTGGACACTAGAGGAAGTTCAGCCTAGTTAGAACTATGTAAGTCATGTCGGTGCTCATTTTTTATTTTCTAAAATTGAACTGAAAGGGCTCCTTCCTAGGTAGTAGTCATCTGAGATCATTTTTCCTGCCGAAGATTTAATTCTACTAATTTGGCTCCCTTTGCCTAGGAAAAGTTGCATATGAACCAACACAACACAAAACAGGACAAAGAAAGGTAATTTTGGAGCTGAGAGACATTAAATTTATAAAGTCCAACACTTTGGCTACTCGACATCCATATGCTCCTTTCTATATGCATTAGAAATTCCATACTACAACAAAACAACTCTCATTTTCTACCTAACAAAATGCATCTATCCCTATACAAGTGAAAAGTTTTCATCATCTCCTTAAAATGAGGGTACACATACCCCCAGCAGTCATTGTATCAGTTGCTGTCTGTGTTCATTAATTAGTCCTAAAGTTCACTGAATATTATTAATTAAAGACTAAATTGTGAAGTTACCCTGCAACTTCTTGTAAATAAACAGATACAAGAAGGAAATACTTAATATGTACAAATAAACAAATACACAAAACAAGGAGAAAATATACATAGCTATTACAAACTTCATTTCATTAATTTGTCAATAGACTATAGCTGATATCTATCTATGATACTTCCTCCTTTCACTACCCATTCCATATTCTCATAACTGGAAAATACAAAGAAGATATTTTTTAGTTGTAAATGTCATGTTTTTTAAATTTGGGGCTTAAGATAGAATTGGCTTTGTGTCCTGGTGTCAAGGACATTACCTCTAGAATAGGCCTATCTTGAGATGAGGGTTTTGTTGTGAGGGATGTTTGTTTTAAAAGAATACTCTTACTGAGTTGGACTGAATCAGTTATTGTCTAGTATTCAATTATTTTATGAAAATTTTGTGCAAATAAAGATATCAATAATTGTGCAAATAAAGATATCAACAAATAAAGATATCAACAAAATTCAAGTTGTCAGTTGAATTTTAATACAGTACCATATCTTATCAATGAAATTTTAAAGAGTTTAAGATTGGAAATTAAGATAGACTTGGAATGTTTACTTTAGGTTTTTTTTTTCCTTATGTTTTATAGGACAACATCAAAAATAAATGGTATAGAATATGTACCTTTTATGAATGTTGATCTGAGAGAACGTTTTGCCTATCCAATGCCTTTCTGGTAAGTAAGCACAGTTGCAGTGTTTTAGGTCCAAGATCATTTTTATTTTTCCATACTTTTTCAGTACTCCTAAGTCCAGTTAATTCATAGTCTTGAAATTAAAGTTTCTCATAAAAAAAAAATTGGTTGGAAGAGAGGAGTGGCCATGGGAAAGAGGTGGGGCAACATAGCAAAAGCACCTTTGTTATTTGCCTGGTGATGAGTATATTTGGATCTCCTTTTGCCTAACATACTCATAGTGCCAAGCACAGCACCTGGCACAAAGTAAGTACTCAGTAAATATTTGTCCAGTAGGTGGTTGCCTCCCACAGAAATACAAGCCAGTGAAGGAACTGAATGGAAAAGTGGAGTAGAATGACAGTATCATTGTTAACTAAGAAGACCCAATTCAAGAGAGGGTTATTCATGAAAACATTGTTTGGTTCAGAACTCCCAGCTTCTCTAGTCCTGAGGAAATCAATCTACAGTCACGTGTATGTTAAGAGCATTCATCAAAGGATGTTACAGCAAAAAATTGTTGAAACAAATATCCAGCAATATGGGAATGATTAAATAACACATCCATCCATGCAGTCAAATATGCTACCCAAATGAAATAATACATCTTTAAAAAATATAGGAAAAAATACTCACAATATAGAGATAAAAAAAAAAAAACATTTTTTTCTTTAGCAGGCACCAAAAAACCTTATACTTGCAACATTCAAATTTTATTTTTCTTTCTTGTATTTATAGATACATAGAAAAAATGGTATAAAGAAATACACCAGAATATTTACAGTGTTTATCTGTAGGTAGCAAAATTGGGTGAGTTGGACTGAATCAGTTACTGTCTGGTATTCAATTATTTTATGAAAATTTTGTGCAAAGAAAGATAACAATGTGAGTTGTCAGTTTAATTTTAATACAGTACCGTATCTTATCAGTGAAATTTTAAAGAGTTTAAGATTGGAAATTAAGATGGACTTGGAATGTTAACTTTTGTGATCATGTTATGTTCATTATCAGAAAAAAACCATCAAAGTTGAATGCTTACTATGTATAGAATATAAAGGCTCTATGTAGAACAAAAGGGCTACTTTTCATTTTCTAGTGTTTTGCTGTTCTTGATTGGCCAAGAGTTAAAAGTCTGAAAGCCAGTAGGTTATCAACATAATTTTTCCACTCAGGCAACCATGTGATGCTGGTTACTGACCGGGATCTAAGGAGTTTTTGTATCCAACAAACTTTATAGCACTTATGTTAAGGGGAAGTTCTAGAGCCAAACTTCCCAGTTTTAAATCCTGTGCGATACTGGGTAAGTTGTTAAATTTGTTTGTTTCCTCATCTGTGAAATAGGGACAATAATAGAAACTACCTCATAGTGTTACTGTGATGATTAAATGAGTTAAGGGTTAACTGCTAAAAGAAATAATTATTTATTTTGTTTAATAACATGATAATACAATTAAGTTGTACATTTCAAATACTTTAACATTTTTTATGCCTCTTGGACCAACAATTTTGCTTTAGGAAGCCAATTCTAAGGAAGTATTTAGAGATGTACTCAAAGATTTACATAAAAGATACTCATCAGTGTTGCTGTAATTCTGAGAATGAGTCACTTATTCTAGTGTGTTGTTGAATATATCCAAGTAGAGATTTAAACTTACAGTTTCAATCTTTGTGCAACAAATGAAGATAAATCATATTTTTAATGTTTATACAACAGAATGTCCATACAAAGAATATTATGTAGCCATGAACAATCAAGTTTTCAAGGAATTTAATAACATAGGAAAATGATCACAATATAATTGGAAAAGTAAAATATAAAACCATATAAACTCCCTTAATTTAGACATGGAACTTGGCAGCTGTCACAGTTGGAAATTTTTTTTTTTTTCTTAATGGTAACATGCTTAATGTTTTCCACTCTGGATTATAAGCCTTAGAAGGACAGAGACCATATCTATTTTAACTAAGTTGCAACCCAGTTCCTAGCACAATATCTGGCAAGTTGCGGGTACTCAATAAATACATACTGCATTAATTTAATTTAGAAAAAAAATCAAGAATAAATACTAAAATTAAAACTAAGTGGCAAGATTTTTTCTTCTTTTCTAGATTATACTAAGAATAATCAGTAGTAGAGTAACAGTAAACATTTTAAAACTGAGGTAATTAACACGGAAGGGCTCCATAATTTATAAGTGGTTATCTTTGGCTGTATGTATTGAATGATTTTTTAAAATTTTTTTCTATTCTGGTCATGTATCATTTTAAAATCATAAAATAAGCATTCAATAAAAATTATGTTTATAAATATTTTTAATCTTTAAAGTTCTAAGAAAAAACATTGGATTTGGTAATTTAGTGGTAACTTAAGAGAACAAATTATGAAATCTTGAATTTACTCTTTGTTATGGTTATATGGCAGGTTAATACTAAGCAATTAAATTATAATGAGCCTTAATTTTTGTCCTCAAAATTTTGTGATGGTTGTGCTTAAACTTTTCTAAATTCAATCAGCTCACATTCTATTTACAGTACCAAATTTTACCTGGAACATTAGTGGTTCCGTAAGATGATCAAAGAAGTTTTGTATGCTATATTCTACTTTAAGAGATTTACAATAAATATTGGCTTATTAAAAGTCTAGAGGTGTCCTGCAGTGAAAAAAAACCAATACTTTATCCAAGACTTTGCAGATTACCTGACTACAGAATCCCTTTCCCCTATTATCTATCAGCATTCTTTGAAAAAAGATTGTTATATTTGTTTTAGTTTGCGTATCATATGCCTTATATTATCCAAAAATCTTTTGAAATCCAAAGATTTGTTGCCCTTACTCTAGAAAAGGTTTGGAGAAAGGTAGATGTTTATTTGGTGCCATACCTCAATTTTTGAGAAATATTACAACACACAATGGGTAGAGGGTAATGGATGAGAATGGTGGGTTTGGCACCGGAAACCTGGATTCAAATGGCAGTTCTGCTGCTGCTTAGCTGTATGACCTTGGTAAGTTACTTAATCACTTTAAGCCCTTTCTAAAAATATTTGTTGTTAATAGAGTTGTTTTGAGGACTAAATGGATAATGTGTGTAAAGCACTTTAGCATGATGCCTGGCACGTGGTTAGTATTTAGTAAATTAGCTACTCACTATTAGCCTTGTAGAGAGGAGTTTGTTAAGAGCCAACATAGCTTCCTCGGGCCTTTTGAATGAATCAGCTCGTACTATTCTTAATGGCCCCGTTTTATTCATGAATTTCTTCAACATAACTATGCTAAATTAATCTTTTAAATTATTAAAGAAAATATAAATAAGGCTAGGCGCAGTGGCTCACGCCTATAATCCTAGCACTCTGGGAGGCCAAGGCGGGTGGATTGCTCGAGGTCAGGAGTTCGAGACCAGCCTGAGCAAGAGCGAGACCCCGTCTCTACTAAAAATAGAAAGAAATTATATGGACAACTAAAAATATATATAGAAAAAATTAGCCGGGCATGGTGGCGCATGCCTGTAGTCCCAGCTACTCGGGAGGCAGTAGGATTGCTTGAGCCCAGGAGTTAGAAGTTGCTGTGAGCTAGGCTGATGCCACGGCACTCTAGCCAGGGCAATAGAGTGAGACTCTGTCTCAAAAAAAGAAAATATAACTAGAATGAATTTAGATTGTTCTTCTGTTTTCAATTATTTATGTATATCTTTTAGTTGGGGAAAATGATCAGGTTGACTGGATTTAAGGTTAAGTGTAAAGAGCCATATTTGATTGGTGGGTTATTTTAGGATAACATAAGTATAGCTATGATCACTATACCAAAAAAAAACTCTAAGCAATTCAATTTTGACTTTGTCATCTTTTAAGATTAATTTTATTATTGTTTTAATTTTTATTATTACTTCAGTGATAGATTGGGCAAGCTACCATTATCACCTAAACAAAAAACTACATTTTCCAAATGGGTACGACCAGAAGACCTCACCAACAATCCTACAATGATATATACTGTGTCTAGTTTTAGCATAAAGCAGGTAAACATTTATTTTTTATAATTTTATATGAAAGTTAGCATTTTAAAGTAATTTGAATATAGATTGGGTTTTTTCCTTAGATTTTTATTATGTATTCATGTGCATGACTATAATTGGAAAAATTATTCACTCTGCACAGTTTGAAGCATACTGAAATAATATAAATATGAATAACTGTTTTAAGCAATTATAGATTTTTATGTAGATCCCATTTATCATTATGTGCTTATAGATGATAAACTTGAGAATCTGAATTTCACCTTTGATAAGGGATATAAAAGAAAAATATTTAAATATTTAATTCTAAATTAACTTCATTGAAATACATTATTCAATTTTTCTAGGATTTGTGTAAATAAAATATGAGTCAGCAGTATGACATTTCTGTTATTTTCCTACTCAAATGACAATCAAGAAGATATTTAGTATACAAAGTCAGGTGTTTGATGCAATGCTTAAATACTGTGATAGTGTTGAAAGTGAATGAATGAATATGTTAATAAATTATTCTTATTAATAGACAATAGTATCGGATTGTTCCTTTGTGGCATCATTGGCTATTAGTGCAGCTTATGAAAGACGGTTTAATAAGAAGTTGATTACCAGGTAAAATTTCGTATTTCTCCCTTTAACTCTTTTCATATAATTGTCTCCTAACTAGAAATTAAAAACTTAGGCCTTATCTGTGTAGAAAGTGGAGAGGGCATATCACTCAGAATATTATGACCCTTCTGTAGAGGTTAAGCTGATGATTTATGAATGTGAAAAATATGCTAAAACAGTTTAAGAACATATATGCACATGTAGTTAATGTATGTAATTAATATGTTTTGAAATTGGTCAAAGTAAAATCATGTCATATTGATAATACTTTGTATGTATGATAAGGTAGCCACTAGCTACATACGGCTATTGAGCACTTGAAGTGGGTTATTCTGAATTGAGTTGGGCTACAAGTATAAAACGTACATGAGATTTTGAAAACTTAGCACCAAAAAAATGTAAAATTACAGACTATCTCATTTTTTTTTGTATTGGCTATATGTTGAAACCATAATATTTTGGATATATTGGATTAAATTAAATTATTAAAACTGGTTTTACAGTTTTCTTTAACTTTTAATGTGGCTACTGGAAAATATAAAACGACATATTTCGGCCGGGCGCGGTGGCTCATGCCTGTAATCCTAGCACTCTGGGAGGCCGAGGTGGGCGGATCGTTTGAGCTCAGGAGTTCGAGACCAGCCTGAGCAAGAGCGAGACCCCATTTCTACTAAAAATAGAAAGAAATTATATGGACAGCTAAAAATATATATAGAAAAAATTAGCCGGGCATGGTGGTGCATGCCTGTAGTCCCAGCTACTCGGGAGGCTGAGACAGGAGGATCGCTTGAGCTCAGGAGTTTGAAGTTGCTGTGAGCTAGGCTGACGCCACGGCACTCACTCTAGCCTGGGCAACAGAGTGAGACTCTGTCTCATTTTTTTTTAAAAATAAAATAAAACGACATATTTCTGTTGGCTGGAACTGCTTTAGAATGTACTGAAATGTTTCTGAGATACTTTTACTTTCAGTTTTTAAGAGATATAGCTTAAAATCATTCATTGTAAAAATTATTAAGCACTGTAATTTTTTTGCTCAACTTTTCCTGAGTGGCTTTTGTGTTAACTCCTTTGGGAGTACAAAGGTGAATTAGATACAGTCCTTAGTTTCAGCTCTTTGCCATATAAGTAAATAATTTGCAATATGTTTGATTTGATCTAAATTTATTTAAAAGAAAATTGATACTGGTAGTTGTTTCAAGTATCTTATATAATTTTATGTAACGTTATTTCAGAATTGCACCTAGTTGCCTTAGTTGTGGTTAGTTGAAGTGGTCTTCTCTTTACTTCTTGTGGCCAGTGGTAAAAGATTATTTTAACTGGCTTAAAATATATTCACTTAATGGTTTATTAAAGCATGTAATTAAAAATTGAGCACTTTTGAGAATATTGTGAAATTTATGCCCTAATAAAAGATACTTATGTATTTATTTATAGTAAATCACAGACTGGGATGAAATTCTTTCTGTAGGCCTATTAAAGGAAAATATTCTCCTGCTTATTTTTAGAAATTGCCAAGACAGTAGCATATGTCTAAATGAAATATCCTGTATAGCAGTTGATATTGAATACTAATGTCAGTATTTCAATATTTATTTTCCTTACAAAAGCATAATTTACCCTCAGAATAAGGATGGTGAACCAGAGTACAATCCATGTGGAAAATATATGGTAAAACTTCACCTCAATGGTGTCCCAAGAAAGGTGAATAATGTCTCTTTCCACCCCTGCTCCTCCTCTCTCTGCCTTCCCCACTTTTGACTCTTGAGTGGAATCATTAAGAAATGTTATCTATGTAAACGTTTTTAAAGTCAGTTTAGTTGAATTTGAGTCTGTAATATATATTACTGTCAATAGCGTTGTAGATTAAAAATATGACAAGTATAAAGTTTTTAACATGATTTTGAGAAAATTTATACAAAGTTTTAATAAGTAACATTGAACTAGGATTATTAATGCTTGAAATGAATTTTAATCTGAAAATTCTTAGTTACCTTTTTTTATTAAATGGAAATCAGAGAAACTAAATCTGTTAGGTCAGAAGAATTTATATGTAGTCATAACTTGATATGTAAGAAGCCTATAAAATTATTTCCTTTGCAAAATATATGCATAATTTTAAGTTACACTACTTTAATTTCTTTAAGGATTCTGAACTGTAATGAGGGCCTTGTGTTATTAGGATTCTCAGGCACCTGTCTACCCCCAGATCCATGCATGAATGTCAGCATCACCCAGGAGCTTGTTAGAATTGCAGAATTTCATGCCTCACCCCAGACCTACTGAATCAGAATCTGCATTTTAAAGAGCTCCCCTGGTGATTGCAGTCTGAAAATCATTGCTTTATAGCTCAGTAATACAGTTGACCCTTGAACAACACAAGTTTAAACTGCGCGGGTCCACTCATACACATGGATTTTTTTTTTTCAACCAACCTCAGTTCACAGGATGTGAAACTCATGTATAGGGAGGGCCGACTTTTCATATGTGTACAGGTTTCACAGGGCCAACTGCGGGACGTGAGTATGTTCAGATTTTCGTATGTAGAGGGTTCTGGGACCAATACCCTGTGTATACCGAGGGACGACTGTACTCAAATTTTAGTGTGTACAGAAACACCTGGAGGGCTTGTTAAGACAGATTGCTGGGCCTCATGCCCAGAGTTTCTGATTTGGTAGGTCTGGGATGGGACACAATTTGCATTTCCAACAAGTTTCCTGGTGTGCTGATGGCCTTGTCTGGAATACCCTTTGAGTATTTAAGCTGATTACTGAAAGACTAAACAAAATTATTGAGGATGTTTTTTCTGAACTATAATTCTTTTTTCTTTTTTTTATGCAAGTGTACTCTACAATGAACTCTAGTTCTTAACCTTATTTAAAGAATCTTAAAACGCAGTTGCATAATCTTCCTATTAGTGTTAAATCAAAATTCTTTTTTTTTTTGAGACAGGGTCTCGCTCTGTCACCAGGTGTAGAGTGTAGTGGCGTCATTGTAGCTCACTGCAACCTCAAACTCCTGGGCTCAAGTGATCCTCCTGCCTCAGTCTCCCCAGTAGCTGGGACTGCAGGCATATGCCACCACACTCAGCTAATTTTTCTGTTTTTTATAGAGACATGGTCTTGCTCTTGCTCAGGTTGGTCTTGAACTCCTGACCTCAAGCAATCCTTCTGCATCGGCCTCCCAGAGTACCAGGATTACAGGTGTGAACCACCACACCTGGCCTCCAAAATTCTTAATCCCATATCTCCTAAATCACTTTTTAATATGAATTAGAAACTATATCTTTGTGGTGATTATTTCCTCTATTATTTAAATATATTGTTAGCCATAATTTTCTACTTTTACAACTATGCATGAGTCTTTTTTACAGGTTTGGCTTAAAATGACAGAAAATAATATTCTTATTTACCTTAATAGTGAGATCCTTTTGTAATTATTTTAAATATAATATGTATTTCTACTATAGAATCTCTCATATATGTTGAGTATTCTTTATCCAAAATGCTTGGGACCAAAAGTGTTCTGGATTTTGTAATATTTGCAGAATACATGCAGGTTGTGCATCCCTAATTCAAAGATCCAGAATGTTCCAGTAAACATTTCCTTTGAGTATCATCTTGGCTCAAGAAGTTTTGGATTTTGGAGCATTTTGAATTTTGGATTATTATGATTTGCGATGCCCAACCTGTTATTTTGGTGGTAGTTAAATAACATTTAACCAGTTGGTTCAAGCTTATCACCTAACAGTGAGATTAGCTTGTAAGATTAAAGACATCATATTAAAATAATCAATATTTTATAATTGGTCTGATTCTGAAAACATGAAATTGTCATTACCTTGATAATAGGCATACTGTGCTTTTTATTTTATCAGTATGAAAGGTATTGTTTTTCCTTGATAGAAAGGATTTTAAGATATTGTATTCCACCTTTATGATCTCTTTCTCCAGGTAATAATCGATGACCAGTTACCTGTGGATCATAAGGGAGAATTGCTTTGTTCTTATTCCAACAACAAAAGTGAATTATGGGTTTCTCTCATAGAAAAAGCATACATGAAAGTCATGGGAGGATATGATTTCCCAGGATCCAACTCAGTAAGTAATAGATAGGATGATCCAGGCTTATACTATTTAATATGACTGTTTTAAATTTGAAAAATTCTCTATGTTGTTTTTACTTGTAGAAAAAACAGGTTATTAACTCCTGAAAAATGTTGATCCCTTATTATGGGAATACATATTTTCTTGTGTTAGGATAGTACACTGTATAATTCCATATCCAGGAAAGCCTAAAATGTCTATCTCGAGTTATGTTGGGATGCAGAACCAATTAAATACAGTATACCTTTCCAGAGCAGCCTATTCAGATCAAATGGATATGTCATATTTTCATCCTTAGGTATATTTTAATTTGTAAATTCAGGTTTAAGGAGTTTTTTTCCCCAACCTTAACACAATTTAACCTGTAAAATTGAGATGTGTGTCAATGTCCTTTAGTTACATGAGGTAAACTAGTAGACTTAAGCTAGATATTTGTCAGATTGGCATGACTTTAAATTTTGACACTAACTGGCCTGTTAGAAAAAGGTATTTAACCTTTTTTAGCCTCTTTGCACGTCTGTAGTATATGGATAATATTCACCTCTCAGAGTTGTAAAGATGAAGTTATGTATACAAATTACCCATCATTCATAACTGATTAGTTTCTCTGCCTAATACCAGGCCTCCTTCAGGCTTCAGGTTCTTAATAATGCTAGGCAAAGAATGTGTACGTCATGGTTAAATGCAATAGGATGTATTTAACTCTGTTAAATGTAAGTATCCTGTTATAGTTTCTTTCTTGCCAGCATGCACTTTCAGTTGCTGTATCCTTCAAATACTTTTAGTTTTGCTTTGTAATCCATTGTTTGTTAATTTACCCAATATAGATTAGAAAGAATGGGAATGTATGTGAAATATTAGAAGTGACTGTTATATTGTAAGAACTCACTAAATGGTGAGTGACTGTCATTATCAAAGCAGTTTTTTCTGTTATACATTTTGAGTTCTCATCATATTCACCAGTAAAGCAGTTTTCTTGTATTTGGAAAGAGTAGTGAAGGTTGTAAAAAAAAAAAAAAAAACGTGTATGTGTTTAAATCCAGTTAGGAATTCGAGTTAAAGAAGAAATTTATTACAGGCTGAAAACAACTACCTTCTGATTTATTCCTACCAAAATCATTGTACCAAATCAGTGAGATTTAATAGCTACCCTGGGGATTTATTTACGATCTTAAATATGATGTTGACAGTCCTGATGTGTTTATGCTGCAGAATATTGATCTTCATGCACTGACTGGATGGATACCAGAAAGGATTGCTATGCATTCAGATAGCCAAACTTTCAGTAAGGATAATTCTTTCAGAATGCTTTATCAAAGGTAAACACTTCTTCCTTTTTTTTCTTTTATGATAAAAGAGGCCATTTGAAAACATCATGCCTTATTTAGAACAGAGATTGCAGAAGTTGTCATTTTTAGTTATTAGGGCAGTTGTTTTTAAAATAGAATTCACTTTATGTACTTGCTACAGTCAGTCGTCAGTTATCCCCGTTGATGGTTACGGTTAATCCAAATTGTAGATAATCCAAAATATTTAAATCTGGAAGGCATAAAATGAAAAAAGTATTTTGTACTTACTAATACCAGTTTGAGGGAAGGTGGGAAAAGAGAAGTCTCAGAATTTAAGCCTTAAATGGATAATCCATATATAGGGACTGGAAAATTGTTTAAATAATATACACATTCAGTAGCAAAACTAAAAAGCTCAGTGATTTGCTACATAAAATGATGTTCTTTTTTAGGAAATGCATTTGGTATTTCACATCTTTATCCTTATTTGTAATCCATGTGAAAATTTAGCGTTTGTTGATAAATTTGAAGTTTGCTGAAATTTCAACAATTTGAATTTCAAATTGAAATTTCAACAATTCAAATTTCAAACAATTTGAAATTGTTTGAAATTTGTTGAAATTTCCTTTGTTGATAGGTTTCTAAAAAAAAGAAACGAAGAATGTGATAATTTGTCTGATACGCTGTGACTTAGAAATGTACTTTTTTTCTTTTTTCTTTTTTTTTCTTTCTTTTTTTTTTTTTTTCTTTTCTTTTTTTTTTTCCCAAGACAGGTCTTGTTTTGTTACCCAGTCTGGAGTGCAGTCATAGCTCATTGTAACCTCCAATTCTTGGGCTTAAGGGATCTTCCTGCCTCAGACTCCCAAGTAGCTAGGGTTACAGGCATGCATCACCACATCTCCACAATTTTTTTTTTATTTTTTTGTAGAGATGGGACTCTCACTATGTTGCCTAGGCTGGTCTCAAAATCCTAGCCTTATGCAGTCCTCTTGCCTAAGCTTCCCAAACTGCTAGAATTACAGGTGTGAGCCACCGCGCCCAGCAGAAATGTACTTCTTGTTGAAAGCCCTTCAGGGACCTTAGGAATAGCCCATTTTAGGAAAAAATTTAAATTTATGGAAATTTTCATGTACACAATTAGACTAAAAGGTAAGATGGTGTGATCTGAGATTAAAAATGTGTTTTCCTTTAATTAGTTGTCTTTTGGGGCTATTCCAGATTTCACAAAGGGGATGTCCTTATCACTGCATCGACTGGAATGATGACCGAAGCTGAAGGAGAGAAGTGGGGTTTGGTTCCCACACATGCATATGCTGTTTTGGATATTAGAGAGTTCAAGGTTTTGCCTTAAATCTTTTTCTCTTATTTTTCTTGTTTGATAAGACATTGCAAGGATTCTAAATGATTTATCAGACTTTTGAATACTGACAAATCAAGGTTTAGGTGGAGTTTTTAAACCATCTACCTATTGCATTAAACAATTTGACCTCTACCATTGGAGATTATGAACTTAAAAGGTGGGAAATGAAATCATAGTGATTGCACAGATATTTATTACAGAACAGAAATGCCGTTCATCTCTTTTTCTTTTCTTTAAAAGTTGCAGTTTTGAGGTGAATACACAGCCCTCAAGGTTCCGGGCTACATGTTAGTATTGAGATCAGTCACACAGTGTTAAGGTCTAGAGCATAGTAGACACAGAGTAATATTTGTGAAGGGGGAAATATAGGAAAGTAGCTAGATATAAGACTTGTACCAATTGTTGGGTTTGTGTGAGCAAGTATTTCTCTTCCTTTAAGCCCTTGCATGCTATCAGGCCTTTCAGACCCTTTCTCTGCAATACCTGGGCTCAGATGGTATTAGGTCATTAAATATGAAATGTCCGGTTTCTAATCAAAAGTTTAATTGATTATATCTCTAACAAGAAGCAGTACAATTAATCAAAGTATGTGCCTAAACTGTTGACACAGTTTGGCCATCTTAATGGTAGCTTGCTTATGCCAGCAGCAAAGCCTGAAGAGCGAGTGGCAATGAAATCGTGAAAGCCATTTTCCACAGCTTGTTGAGAAGCCAATATTTTTCCTTGCAAGAAGTGATCCAAAGCCTGGAAGAAGTGGTAGTCGGTGCAAGTGGATGACAATTTCCAAGTCCAGCTTCTGTATTTTGGGCAGCATTGTTTTTTGAGATATGTGGTCTTGCAAGAGGATTGGCCTGTCTCTATTGACCAATTTTAGCTGCTTAGTCGCAGGCATCCTCATCATTTCGTCCAATAGGTTGCAGTAGACATCTGCTGTAATCAATGGACCAGGTCTCATGAAACTGTAGTGGAAAATACCAGTGCTGGACCACCAGGCAGACACCATTAGCTTTTTTGGATGAATGTTTGGTTTTAGACTGTGTTTTGGCACTTCATCTTTATCCAGCCGTTGTGCTGAACACTTGGGATTGTCAAAAAGAATCCATTTTTCATCACACGTAACAATACAGTGTAAAAATGGTTCGCCTTTATGTCATGACAGCAAAGAAAGACAAGCTTTGAGACAATTTCTCTTCTGATGCTCATTTAATTCATGCAGAGCCCATCTATCCAGCTTCTTTACCTTGCCAGTTTGTTTCAAATGGTCCGATTTTGTTGGAATAGTAATGTCAAACCTTGCTGCTAATTCATGTGTAGGTTGAGATGGATTTGCTTCCACTACAACTTTGAGCTCATCATTATCCACCTTGGTCTCAGGTCACCCACATGGCTCATTTTCAAGATTAAAATCACCAGAACAGAACTTCTCAAACCATCGACATATTGTGGGTTCATTAGCCACATACTTCCCAAACACTTCATTGATATTTTGAGCTGTCTGCACTGCATTGGTTCCACGACAGAATCATATTAAAAAATAACACAAATTTTTTACTTATCCATGGTTTCACAAAAATTGCTCTAAAAAATATATTTGAAAGATAATCACAAGCCAAAATGTGCATTTGAAAGAATGAAGATGTACCTTCAGAATAAATAAAACGAGAATTGTCAAAGTGAAATGTCAGAGATAACAACTATCAAACCTAGTACTTGAGGAAATCAGACATTCTATAATTCATAACCTAATAGAATATTTGACTTCATTACATCTTAGGTTGTCAGTTATTTTTAACTGAAAAATGGATTGGTTCTGTGGGTTATAAAAGACAAAAGATTATTAAAGAAAGACTCTTCCTTAATAATAGAAACAATAGAAAGAAGTAGAGATCAGTCAACAATAACTGAGTACTACTCTGTGTTAATTAGATTGGTTTTCTTATGTAGCACGTAGATTTACAGTCATGCATTGCTATGACAGGGATACATTCTGAGAAATGCATCTTTAGGTGACTTCATCATTGTGTGAACATCATAGAGTGTACTTACAAAAACCTAAATGGCATAGGCTACTACACACCTAAACTCTATGGTATAGCATATTGCTTCTAGGATACAAATCTGTACATCATGTTACTGTACTGAATACTGTAGGCAATTGTAACACAGTGGTATTTGTTATCTAAACATAGAAAAGATACAGTAAAAATGTAGTGTAAAAGATAAAAATGCTATACCTGTATAGGGCACTTACCATGAGTGGAGCTTGCAGGCTTGGAAGTTGCTCTGGGTAAGTCAGTGAGTGAGTGGTGAGTGAATGTGAAGGCTAAGGACGTTACTGTAGACTTTATAAGTACTGTATACTTAGGCTACCCTAAATTTATAAAAAAAATTTTCTTCAAAAATAAATTCATCTTAGCTTACCGTAATTTTTTAATATTTTTTTTAACTTTGATTCTTTTGTAATAACACCTAGTTGAAAACACAAACACATTGTAGAACTGTACAGAAATATTTTCTTTATATCCTTATTGTATAAGCTTTTTTCTATTTAAAAAATTTTTTTATATTTTAAACTTTTTTGTTAAAAACTAAGACACAAGCACACACATTTTTCATATTTATTGGCCATTTATATACCTTCTTTTGAAAATGCCTGTTCATGTCATTTGCCCACTTTTCAAGGGGCTTGCTTTTTTCTTGTAGATTCTGGATATTAGTCCTTTGTCAACACATAGTTTGCAAATATTTTCACCCATTCTATAGGTTGTCTGTTTACTCTTTTGATGATTTCTTTTGCTGTGCAGAAACTTTTCAGTTTAATTAAGTCCCATTTGTCTGTTGTTTTTCTTACATTTGCTTTTGGGGTCTTAGTCATAGATTCTTTGCCTTCGGTGTCCAGAAGAGTTTTTCCTGGGTTTTCTTGTAAGATTTTTATTATTTCAGATCTTACATTTAAGTCTTTAATCCATCTCGAGTTCATTTTTTCATATGGTGAGAGATAGGAATCCAGTTTCATTCTTCTGTATATGGCTATCCAGTTTTGGCAGCACCATTTATTGGAAAGGGTGTCCTTTCCCCAGTGTATGTTCTTGTTGACTTTGTCAGAGATCAGTTGGCTGCAAGTGTGTGCATCCTTTCTTCTGTGTGTTTTTTTTTTTTTTTTTTTTTTTTGAGACAGAGTCTTACTCTGTTGCTCAGGCTAGAGTGCTGTGGTGTCAGCCTAGCTCACAGCAACCTCAAACTCCTCGGCTCAAGCAATCCTCCTGCCACAGCCTCCTGAGTAGCTGGAATTACAGGCATGTGCCACCATGCCTGGCTAATTTTTCTGTATATATTTTTAGTTGTCCATATAATTTCTTTCTATTTTTAGTAGAGACGGGGTCTCGCTCTTGCTCAGGCTGGTCTCGAACTCCTGAGCTCAAATGATCTACCCACCTCGGCCTCCCAGAGTGCTAGAATTACAGGCATGAGCCACCACACCTGGCCTGTGTGTCTATTTTTATACCAGTAGCACACTGTTTTGATTATTTTAGCCTTGTATTATAATTTGAAGTCAGGCAATGTGCTGCCTCTCTAGCTGTGTTGTTTTTGCTTAGGATTGCTTTGGCTATGAAGGTTTTTTTTTTGTTGTTGCATATGAATTTTACAATTTTTTTCTAATTCTGTGAAAAATGATGTTGATATTTTGATAGGAATTGCACTGAATCTGTAGATTGCATTGGGCAGTATGGTCATTTTAACGATATTGATTCTTCCTGCAAAAGACCTAGGATTATAAAAAAAAATTTAAAAAGAAAAATATTGATGCTTCCAATCCATGAGCATGGGATATTTTTCCTTCTGTTTGTGTCATTTGTGATTTCTTATATTGGTAATTTGTAGTTCTCCTTGTAGAGATATTTCACCTCCTTGGTTAAATCTATTCCTAGATATTTTATTTGATTACTATTTTTTGCAGATATTGCAAATGTGATTTAGTTTTTGATTTGGTTCTCAGCTTGGTTGTTGGTGGTATGTAGAATTGCTATTGGTTTTTATACATTGATTTTATATCCTGTCACTTTGCCCAATTCATTTATCAAATCTAGGAGTTTTTTGGTGGAGTCTTTAGGGTTTTCTTGGTATAAGTCATCAGCAAACAGATAATTTGACTTCCTCTCTTCCATTTAGGGTGCCCTTTATTTCTTTCTGTTGCCTGATTGCTCTGGCTAGGACTTCCAGTACTATGTTGAATAGAAGTGGTGAAAGTGGGCGTCCTTGTCTTGTTTCCATTCTTGGGAAATGCTTTCAACTTTTACCCATTCAGTATGATGTTGGCTGTGGGCTTGTCATATATGGCTTTTATTATTATTCTGAGGTATGTCCCTTCTATGCCAAGTTTTCTGAGGGTTTTTATCATGAAGGGTCATGCTGGATTTTATCAAGTGCTTTTTCAGTATCGAGATGATTATATGGTTTTTTTTTTTTTTTTTTTTAATTTTATTTACGTGTTGAATGACATTGATCGACTTGTGTGTATGTTGAACAATCCTTGCATCGCTGGGATAAAATTCACTTGATTGTGGTGAATTATCCTTTGATACGCTGTTGCATTCTGTTTGCTAGTATTTTGTTGAAGATTTTTGCATCTTTGTTCATCAGAGATACTGCTCTGTGATTTTGTTTTTTTGTTGCACCTTTTGCTTTGGTTATCAGGGTGGTACTGGCTTTGTAGAGTGGGTTAGGGAGGATTCCCTCCTTCTCAATCTTTTGGAACAGTTTCAGCAGGATTGGCACCAGTTCTTTGTATGTCTGGTAGAATTTGGCAGCTGGGAATCCATCTTGACCTGGACTTTTGGGGAGATTTTTTATTACTGATTCAATCTTGCTACTCATTATTGGTCTGTTCAGAAGTTCTGTTTCTTCCTGGTTAAAATTCGGGAGGTTGTTATGTTTTCAGAAATTTCCTCTAGGTTTTCTAGGTTGTGAGCATATAGTTGTTTATAATAGTCTCTGATGATCTTTTGTATTTGCGTGGTGTCAGTTGATAATGTCTCCTTTTTCATTTCGGATTGTGTTTATTTGGCTCTTCGCTCTCTTCTTTCCTTGGTTATTCTAGTTGGTGGTTTATCAATTTCGTTTGTCTTTTCAAAGAACTAACTTTTCATTTTGTTGATCCTTTGTAGTATTTCTTTGGTCTGTTTCATTTAGTTCTGCTCTGATCTTTGTTATTTTTCTTCTAACTCTGTGTTGGGTGTGCTCTTATATTTCTAGTTCTTTGAGGTATGATGTTAGGTTATTAATTTGTGATCTTTTCTACTTTTCTTCTTTTTCTTTTTTTTTTTTTTTTTTGTTTGTTTGTTTGTTTGTTTGGAGACAGGGTCTCACTCTATTGCCCAGGCTAGAGTGCAGTGATGTCATCATAGCTTACTGCAACCTCAGACTCCTGAACTCAAGCAGTCCTACAGCCTTAGCCACCCCAGTAGCTGGGACTGCAGGTGTAGGCCACCAAACTTGGCTAAATTTTTTTATTTTTTGTAGAGACAGGGTCTCATAATGTTACTCAGGCTGGTCTTGAAATTCCTGGCCTCAAGCAATCCTACTGCCTTGGTCTCCCAAACTGCCAAGATTACAGGTGTGAGCCATTATGCCCAGCCATTTCTACCTTTATGATGTAGGCATTTAATGCTATAATATATTTCCCTCTTAGGACTGCTTTTGCTATGTCCCACAGGTTTTGGTATGTAATGTTTTCATTTTCATTCATTTCAAAAAATTTTTAAATTTCTGTCTTTATTTCTTTATTGACCTAGTGATCATTCCAGAGCATGTTGTTTAATTTCCATGTGTTAGTATAGTTTCTGAAGTTCCTCTTCATGCTGACTTGTGGCTTTATTCCACTGTGATCTGAGAAGATACTTGATATGATTTTGATTTTTTTTTTTTTTAATTTGTTAAGACTTATTTTGTGGCCTGAAATGTGATCTATCCTAGAGAATGTTCCATGTGCTTATGAAAAGAATGTACGTTCTGTAGTTTTGGGGTGGAATGTTTTGTAAATGTCTGTTAAGTCCATTTATTCTAAAGTTCAATTTAAGTCCAGTGTTTCTTTTTGACTTTTCTTGTCTTAATGATCTGTCTAGTGCTGTGAGAGGGGTGTTGAAGTCCCTCATTATTATTATTATGTTGCTGTTTCTTTCGTTAGGTCAGGTAATGTTTGTTTTGTGAATCTAGGTGCTCCAGTGGTCAGTGCATATATATTTAGAACTGTTATATCCTCCTGCTGAATTGATCTCTTTATCATTATATTATGACCTTCTTTGTCTTAAAAAGTTTTTGATTTAAAGTCTGTTTTATCTGATATAAGTATAGGTACTCCTATTTGCTTTTGTTTTCTGTTTGCATGGAATACCTTTTTCTACTCCTTTACTTTCTATCTATATTTGTCTTTGTGGGTGAGGTGAGTTTCTCAATCCATTCTGCCAATCTATATCTTTTAAGTGGAGGATTTAATTCAGTTATGTTCAAGGTTAATATTGAAATGCAAGGCTTTGTTATATTGTTAGTTGATTTTCAGTTGTTTTATTTTTCTTTTTCTCTGTGTTTTTGTCTTTGTGGTTGGCTGAGCTTCTGTCATGTTGCCATTTAATTCCTTTCTCTTCTTCCGTTGTGTGGTTGTTTTATGAGACTTATGAGTTTTATATTTTTGTGTGTTTTTGTGATTGTGAATATTGACTTTTCATTTCCATTTGAATATTTCCTGTAGGATCAGACTAGGGATGACTAATTCTCTCAGGGTTTGCTTGCTGGGAAAGATTTTATTTTTTCTTCATTTATGAAGCTTATTCTGTCAGGATGTGAAATTTTGACTGGCAGTTTTTTTCTTTCAGCATTTTGAAAATTCCATCCCATTCTCTTCTGGCCTGTAAGGTGTTTGCTGAGAGGTCAGCCGTTAATCTGATGGGGTTTCCTTGAATGGTGACTGGACACTTTTGCTAATTTTAAAATTCTCTCTTTCACTTTGATTTTAATCATTCTGATTATAGTATACCGTGGTGACGTCCTTTTTGCAGTGTTTTTGCCAGGGGATTGTTGAGCCTCCTGTATGTGAATGTCTAACTCTCTTGATAGTTCTGGGATGTTTTCTTCAATTATTTCCTTAAATAGGTTTTCTAAACTTTTTGGTCTTTCTCACTCTCCAGGGAAAAACAATAATCCATAAATTTAGTCGCTTTATGTAGTCCCAGATGTTTCAGATGCTTTACTCATTCTTTTTTTTTTTTTCTGACTGGATTATAATAGGTAATCCAGTCAGACAAATCAGAACTGTCTTTAAGTTCTGCTTCTGCTCAATCTAGTCTATTCTTAAAGCTTTTGAATGTGTTTTGTATTGCCTTCAAATAATTTTTCAGCTCCAGAATTTGGTTTTTTTTTTTTAATGATATGTTTCCTTGGTAAATTTCTCATTCATATCCTGAATTCAATTTTTTTATTTCTTTATATTGGTTTTCAGATTTCTCCCCCATCTCATTGAGCTTCTGTAGAATCACTATTTGGGATTCTCTATCTGGCATTACAAGGAATTCTTTTTGATTGTGATCCATTGCTAGATAATTGTCATGCCTTTTGGTTTTGGGGGAATTTTTTTGTTTTGTTTTGAGACAAGGTCACACTCTGTCGCTGGGGCTGGAATGTAGTGACCTCATCATAGCTCACTGCAACTTCAAACTTCTGGGCTCAAGCGATTGTTCTCCCTCAGCCTCCTGAGTAGCTGGGACTGTGGGCGCATGCCATCACACCCAGCTAATTTTTCTTTCTGTTGCCTGATTGCCTAATTTTTCTATTTTTTGTAGAGATGGGGTCTTGCTCAGGCTGGTCTTAAACGCCTGGCCTCAAGCAATCCTCCCACCTCAGCCTCCCAAGTGCTAGGATTATAGGCATAAGCCACCACACCCAGCCTCTGTTGTGGTGTTGTATTTCCTTGCTTTTTCATGTTTCCTGTGTCCTTCTGTTGATACCTGCACATCTAACGTAGCAGTTGCTTGTTCCAGTTTTTTGAAATTGCTTTTGAAAGAAGAATTTTTGTCCTGAAGATGTATATATGTTGTTGGTTGAGTAGGACACTTTGGCTTTGATTTTTGGGTGCCTGCAGTAGGGAGATCTTTGATTTCTTAGGCAGCATACAGGGTCAGTAGTATCTGTGATTTCCTTGGTGATTTAGGGAACAGTTACTAGTTAGGGCTGTGGTGTAGTTTTGCTGGGGATTTGAACAGCAGCTGAGCCAGTCTTTGGGCCCTAATGATGGAAGCAGTAGGCTGAGTGTGCCTGATTTTAGGTGCCAGAGCAACTGCACGCTGGCAGCAATGTTGGTATGGCCTAAGGGGCCCGTTCTTGGGCCTTCAGGTGGCTTGCTCAGAAGCTAGTAGTTGAGGCAGAGGGCCAGGTGTGTGCCCATAAGCAGCTGGTGTGATGTGGGAGGTGGCAGTAGTGGTGGTGGAGCTGAGCCACCCACTAGGACCCAAGTGATCTGTGTTGATGTTACTGGTAGCTGCAGTGGATTGGGCAGGCTAGTCCCCAGTCCCACAGCTGCCTGTAACAGGGCCAAGAGTATTGTCCTAAGTGTGCTTAGGAGAGCTTGATCTCCTCTCTCTCTTCCCAGCCCAGTGATAGCTGCAGTCACATCACCTTGAACTGCGCCCGAGGGTGGGATGTGGCCCAGTGTTAAACTCTCAAAATGGCACCAGGTGTAGGTTTGCAATCACAGAGAGCAAGGCCCCTTTCAAGCAAGTGGCAAGGGCAAGAAACTGGCAAGTGCTGTCGCTTGCATCTCCGCCTCACAAGAGCCCATAGCAGGGCTGTGATAATTTTCCTAGGAGTAAGTAGGAGCTTGGGCCCCTACATCAGCCCAAACTCAGTCCAAGGGTGGAGCACTCCCCAGCTTCAAACTCCCAAGCTGGCACCTTGGGCCTGTGACCAGCAAGGGTGGGGCCCCTTCCAGGCAAACAGTGGGAGCAAGATGGTGAGTGAAGTGCTTTCTCTTACAACTCACTTCCACAGTATAGCCCATAGTAGGGCAGCGGGAATTGTCCTCGGTATATGTAAGAGAGCTTGGGCTTCTCTGTCCCTCAGCTGGGCAGGGCTGCAGCCCAAATTCAGCTGAAGGCGGGGTGCTGCCTGACTTCAAACTCCCAAAATGACACCCTGGGCCTTTGACCAGAAAGGGCAGGGCCCTTCCCAGGCAGGCTGTGCTGACAGGAAACTGGGGGGAGTGCAGTTTGCTCAACTCGGTCCTATAACAGCCAACTGCAGGATAGTGGATACCGTCCCAGATGTGTACTGGAAAGCCTAGTTTCCCTGCCCTTTCCCAACCAGGTAGGGGCTGCCTGAGGGCAGGGCATAGCCCAGGGTCAAACTCAAAGTGGCACTTTGGACCTGCAACCCAGAAAGGCTGGGATCCTACCCCAGCAATAGCATGAGTGAGAAACTGTGGAAAATTCTGTCTGCTCACATCTCGGTCTCAACAGCAGCTCACAGCAGGGTGTTGGGAATCTTCCCCAGGGCTTTGTGTAAGCACCTGAGCTCCTCTATCTCTTGGTGCTGCACGGTTGCTGTATGCGCACCCGCAGTTGCCCAGTATCAAGGCTCTCAGAATGGCCCCTGGCTCAAGCTACTCTAAGCTCAGATGCCTGTGTGATTCTGCGTGGGTTTCCTTTCTGAAACAATGCGCAATCTCCAAGCAGCTCCCTGTGTTAGGCCTGAGACCTGCGTGGGTCAGGAGGTTCTCTTGTAGCCAAGACCATAAAAGCTTGTCTCAGAGTGGAGCCCTGGGTGCATCTCTCTTACTGTTGCCCCGCATCCAGGAGCTTCTCCTAGTTGTTTGCCAGTCCCTGGCCTGAGAAGTTGCCCTGAACCTTTTCCTTACCCACTTTTTTGATGCTTCCTGCTGCTTGCCTGGTGAATCCTAGTATTCCCTCCCAGATGATCTGTTCAAAATGTGAGAATCTTCTTACTATCCTGGTTCCTCTCTGTGGAGGAGGCACATGCTACCTGTGTCTAGTTGGGCATCTTGATCCTTTCCCCTCCAGTATTCTGTTTTTGGGTATCTGTTTAAGGAATTTAGGTTATTTTTGCTCTCTCTATTTTGAGACATTTACTTAATTCTGACTTCTATTTTAAAATATTTTCATATCTAATTCAAACATTTATCTCTAAAACCTTTTTTGCATGTAGACCTAATCTTAGACTAAAATTATACCCAGTCTTACATCGTTTGTGACTCTTAATATTTATTAATACCTACATAAAAGTGTTATCCTTTTTGTTTGACTACCTCTAACCTGCTTGCATTTTCTGAAATTGTCATTTTAGTCTCAGTGTTCCTCCCTTTGGGTTATTTTATGTCTCCTCCTTGAGATGATGTTCCATAAATAGTTTACTGTGGAGGTACATCTCCAGTTTAGGCTGCTGACTTCATTCTAGACAAGCCTTATCATGAGAAAGCTTAACCTATCCAAGGCTTTTCTGTTGCTGTCTACTTGGAAACAACTTGAGAAATGGGATGTTTTAGCATAGAGCAGGTTCTTTTTTTTATTATTATTTCTTTAGCATTTCTTTCCCTATTAGGGCCCTCTGAGTTGCTGGTTCTCTACTTATCCAAACCAAACGTACAGCCATGTCTGAGTGTCCTTGAATGTCACTGATGTTTGGGATGTGTCTCTGAAAAGCTACCAGCAATTTCCTCTCCTTTATGCTCCTCATTTAGGAAATGGTAGATACCTAAAATTCAGCCGATTCCCTGCTTTTGCAGAACTAGATTTTATGAAAAGAAATGAATTAAAGCTAAATATCTGTTGACTGATGTGTGGTGAGACACCTGAGGTGTAGAAGAAATTGAGAAAAGAAATTGTATTAATAAATGCTGCTGGGGATTATAGCTTGAGAGAAATGATTGTTACTTATGTCCAGAAATCACATCTACTCCAGGCCACAATTTGCCACTATTTAAAATATAAAATAGCAAGGGAATGTGTCTTTTTTTAAATGTCCCCCAGCGGTGATTTATGACATCCTTAGAGAAAGTATGCAGTTTCTTAAGTTGACTGGTTGAAGTGAGACAAATATTTTTTTCGATTTACCAGCTCTTTTATTTTTCTGAGTCAAGGTAATCAATTCTGTAGACACACATAGTATTTATCAAGCATTTACCATAACCTTAATACTCTGTTCCATAAACTCAGTGGAAAATCTGAAAAAAGATGACAGTATCACCATTTCAAGGAGTTTATGATCTCATTGAGGAGATAAGACTTCTACATTTGTACAAGTAGAAAATAATATAAGATAGGATATTATTTGTTTTAAACTAATGTAACACAGATGGTTAGCACTGTAAAGTTTAGAGGAATGGTAGTAATTAAAAGGAGAAGGAAATTATTAAATGCTAGATACTTACGTTACTTTATTTAGTCTTCACATCAGTCTTCTAGGAAGACGACATAAACTGCATTTTACCAATGAGTAAAAAAAATGCTCAGAGAGGGTAAATGACCCACCCAGAGAGCTAGAATTTGGTCCCATTTTATTCTCATACTGAAGTCTGTGTTCTTTCCCTTTTCTTCAGTGCTTCATTCTTCACTGAGAGAAGAAGGGATAGCTAAAAGGGATCAGAGCAGGCCTTCCAGGAAAAGGGAACAGCATGAGGAAATGCTTTTAGAAGCAAAATTGAATACAGATTTTATGGGATTATGAAAGCCTAGATTAGAGCCAAAGAGATATGAGGTGTGAGTACTGGGAATATAAAGAGGGTCCAGAGTAGAGTGAGCTTTGAAAAGGCAGGGAATACTTGATGCTCTAAGGCAGCACTAAGAGAACTTCCTGTGATGATGGAAACGTTCTGTATCTTTGCTGTCCAGTTCATTAGCTAGTAGCTACACATGATCGTTGAACACTTGAAATGTGGCTCATGTTAAAAATAAAAAAATTTTTTAAATGTGGCTAGTGTGACTAAGGAACTGACTTTTAAATTTTATTTAATTTTAATTTCAGTATATGTGGTTAGTGACTACTGTGTTGGACAGCATAGCTCTGGGGAGTAGATAGCCATTTACAGTTTTTAATCAGATATGTGACCTGGTGAAAAGTGTTAAAAGTATTAATTTCAAGTTGATTTGAAGGGAAGAAAATTGATAAGTACTCAAAATTGATCCTCTCTAGTAAAAGAATGGTATACCTAATAAAATTTTTTTTGCAACTTAATGTTTTCTCGTCTTTTTGATAACAGGGGCTGCGATTTATCCAATTGAAAAACCCTTGGAGTCATTTACGTTGGAAAGGAAGATACAGTGAAAATGATGTAAAAAACTGGACTCCAGAGTTGCAAAAGTATTTAAACTTTGATCCCCGAACAGCTCAGAAGATAGACAATGGTAAATAAATCTTTTTAATTTTAACACCATGTGTCTTCAAATAAAATGATTTAATAAGATAAAATGTTTTTAACTGATTTACGTCATTTATCATTAAGTATTTTTTTAGATTAACAAAAATATTAATTTTTAGGAATATTTTGGATTTCCTGGGATGATCTCTGCCAGTACTATGATGTGATTTATTTGAGTTGGAATCCAGGTCTTTTTAAAGAATCAACGTGTATTCACAGGTAACTTTTTGCATTTCAGAGCATGCTTTATAGTGTTCTCCACTTTTTTCTTTTAAAAATGTAATGGCTAATTTAGGAAGACTGATATTCCCTCTTTTTGTTACGCCCACAGGTGACTGTCTTATAATAGTTTTCTTTCTATTCTTCTTGGTTATGCCAGAAATTTTAAGAACAATAAAACCAAACCAAAAAAAATCTGATAGCTAAATTGTAGTTGAAATAAAGCATTTTTAAAATTAGTGTTATATTTTAGCTCTATGAAAAATTTAATTACCATCTCCTTTGTTGACTTTATCTTTTAGTACTTGGGATGCTAAGCAAGGACCTGTGAAAGACGCCTATAGCCTGGCCAACAACCCCCAGTACAAACTGGAGGTTCAGTGTCCACAAGGGGGCGCAGCAGTTTGGATTTTACTTAGTAGACACATAACAGACAAGGTACTGATTAACCTTCTAATGATACCCTGTGCAGAAATTTTTTTTTTAATACAGTTAGACCACTGTGAAACATTTAAGTGATTTGATCACCAGCCTGTTTAATTTATACAGGTGCTCTGAAAATAGTGTTTTCTCAGATAAATGAATATTTTCCTCCAGGAAAATTTATATTTTATAATCATGTACTTAAAATATAGTTTAAAAGTAATCTCTAAAGAAAAAATATGAGGGAGTTTATGCTTTCTAGTGAGAGTTTGGGGATTGAGTATATATACTTTAGAACTTAATATTAAAATATCCTGAAGGGAATTTGGAAATGTTAAGTCATTAGTCTTGATTTTATAAAAGCTAACCATAATCTCAGTAGTTTCAGAATCTCATTTAATGTATTACTTCATAAATTTTGGTCATCTATTGAAATGACAATTCAGAAAAACAATGTTTTTATAGCAATAAATAGCTGGGAAAAAATGCTTTTAAAATTAGAGGACTGTTTTTTAACATTAAATAAAAAGCATTTTGGCCGGGCATGAAAGCTCATGCCTGTAATCCTAGCACTCTGGGAGGCCGAGGTGGGCAGGTCATTTGAGCTCAGGAGTTCAAGACCAGCCTGAGCAAGAGCAAGACACTGTCTCTACCAAAAAAAAAAAAAAAAAAAAAAAATTAGCTGGACAACTAAAAATATATAGAAAAAATTAGCTGGGCGTGGTGGTGCATGCCTGTAGTCCCAGCTACTCAGAGGCCGGGGCAGTAGAATTGCCTGAGCCCAGGACTTGGAAGTTACTGTGAGCTAGGCTGACGCCACAGCACTCTAGCCTGGGCAACAGAGTGAGACTCTGTCTCAAAAAAAAAAAAAAAAATAAGTAAAATAAAGAGCAGTTTGAGGCCGGGTGTGGTGGCTCACACCTGTAATCCTAGCACTCTGGGAGGCCGAGGCGGGTGGATCGCTCGAGGTCAGGAGGTCAGGAGTTCGAGACCAGCCTGAGCAAGGGCGAGACCCCGTCTCTACTAAAAATAGAAAGAAATTATCTGACCAACTAAAATATATATATAGAAAAAATTAGCTGGGCATGGTGGTGCATGCCTGTAGTCCCAGCTACTCGGGAGGCTGAGGCAGTAGGATTGCTTGAGCCCAGGAGTTTGAGGTTGCTGTGAGCTAGGCTGATGCCACGGCACTCTAGCCCAGGCAACAGAGTGAGACTCTGTCTCAAAAAAAAAAAAAAAAAAGCAGTTTGAGCTCACTTTTCTAACCACATTGGATTCTTTGTGATTTTAGGATGATTTTGCAAATAATCGAGAATTTATCACAATGGTTGTATACAAGACTGATGGGAAAAAAGTTTATTACCCAGGTATGTATGTATAGTACTCAAGAAAATATTAAAACAAACATACATTAAAATTTTATTTACATGATTAAGTTGAAAAATGACAAATTTTATGTGGATACTATGTAGAAATTAATAATTATGTTGATAGACTAATAGAAACCACTCAAACAGATGGGTGGGTATTTATGCTGCTCTTTGTCTTGTTTTGATTTATCGTTAGAGACTCCAGGAATTTGGTATTTCCACATTCTTGCACGTTGATGTCAGAATTTTATTTCTGAAACTTAAATCATGTCTTTTCTGTGCTCAAAAATATTTGGTGGTTTTCATGGGCTCTTGTATAAAATCTGAGCTCTTCAGCATGGTATATAATAAGGCTTTTTATATGCTGGCCTTCATCTACCTGCCCCTTTATTTCACGCCTCAGCTTTTCATAGTACCCTCACTGAGTTACTTGCTAGTCCTGAATACACCATGCCCTGTTGCCCCTCTTTTCACACCATTTCCTCTGTCAAGACTCTCTGTCCCTGCCCTCTACCCACAGACCCTGTTCTACTTTAGCCTAAATGTTATCTGCTCAGTGATAACCTTTCCAGATTCTGCCAGGCAAAATCAGTCTTTCCCTCCACAGGGCTTCTGAGGCATGTAACACATTATATTGAAACCACTTTGCTTTCACATCAAAAGAAAAAAAATTATCAGTTAGTGATAGGAACGGTTTTAAGGCCAAAGGGAACAGTGGTGAACAAAACAGGACTCTGCTTCCATGGACTTTATGTTCTAGTTGGGGAGACAGATAAGCAAGAAACATGTCAAGTAGTGATACATGTGTGTAAAGAAGTAAAATAAGGTCATGTGTTAGTGACTAGTTGGTTGCTTTGATGGGGTGGTCATGGAGAAGGGGTAAGAGGAACTGTGAATGACAAAAGGGAGTCAGTCATGTAAAGAAATAGAGGGAAAAGCATTACAAGCAGAGGGAATAGTGAGTACCAGGACCCTACAGTGAGAAAAGATAGGAGAGGGCCAAAGCTGGAAACAGTAACCAATAAGGCAGTGTTATTTATGTGAGCAATGATGGTGATTTGAACTTGGGGTAGTAGGAGTGAAGTTGAGGCGTGGACAGATTTCAGTTTCAGTAGGATTGTCAGGACTTAATTGAGTTGAAGTGTAGGAGGGCAAAGAGGAATAAGGGATGACTTCTGGTTTTTTAGACTTGAGCAATAGAAAGGTGTACATTTACTGAGATGGGCAAGAATTGGTGGGGAGAGGAGAGGGAGCATCTATTGTGGGGTAAAATCAAAAATTAATTTTTGGTTTGCTAAATTTGTGATATCTGTTTGATATATCTAAGTGAAGATGCCAACTAGGCACTTGGATTTTTTAGTAGAGTTCTAGGGTAAGGTTAGAGGTACCGATTGACGAGTCGGGAGCATATAGATGGGACCGCACTGTATAAATCACTTATGGAGAGAGTTTTAGATACAGAGATGAACACCTAGGACCCGACCCTTGGACTCTCAGACAGCTTGAGATTGAGCAGAGGACAAAGTACCACAAAAGAATTTGAACAGAGTGCCTGATGAAATAAAATGAGGTTTCACATATCTCAAGCAAGGAAAGTATTTCAAGAACAAAAGAATGGGCAATTGCATCTATTGCTATTTAGAGAGGTCAAATAAGATTAGAGAAGAGACTGTGGGACTTAGCATCCTGGCAGTTATTACTGACCTTGACAAGAACAGGCTTGGTGGAGAGGTGGGGCTAGAAACCCAATTGGATTGGTTTAAAAAGAGACTGTGAGGCCGGGTGCGGTGGCTCACGCCTGCCCATAATCCTAGCACTCTGGGAGGCCGAGGTGGGCGGATCATTTGAGCTCAGGAGTTGGAGACCAGCCTGAGCAAGAGCAAAACCCCGTCTCTACTAAAAATAGAAAGAAATTAGCTGGACAACTAAAAATATATAGAAAAAATTAGCCAGGCATGGTGGTGCATGCCTGTAGTCCCAGCTACTTGGGAGGCTGAGGCAGTAGGATTGCTTGAGCCCAGGAGTTTGAGGTTGTTGTGAGCTAGGCTGATGCCATGGCACTCGAGCCCAGGCAACAGAGTGAGACTCTGTCCCAAAAAAAAAAAAAAGAGAGACTGTGATATAAGTTAAGGAAGCAATTACTGATAATTCTTTCAAGAAGGCTATGCAAAGAAATGGGCAGTGGTGGGAAGATGGGATCAAAATCAAGTCATATTTTATTTAATCATAGGAAATTATGGCTTTCTTCCCCATCACACTGTGTTGAGGGCAAGCCAGTTTATATCACTAGGTTCTGGGATGGGTATGGTACATAGTAGTGACAAATATCAAATTAAACTAGCCAGATTTTCCATTTTTCATATGTTGGTCACCATAAAACTAAAAAAGCACAAATATATTCCTAACATTAAAATGTTATATGGCTTTTCAATTTCAAGTATATTTTTTATTCTTTTAACTTGGATTTTTTTTTTTTTTAACAATGCTCCCTTTTATGGATAGTGATTTTGCCTTTTCAGAGTACTTCTGGGTTTATAGTTAAATAAAATGTCGTTCATATGATAGAATATTATACAGGCAGTTAAAAGGAATAAACTATATAGAACAACATAGATCTTTAAAAAATGTTGAGTGAAAAATGAAAGATACAAGACATATCCTTTTTTAGATACATACACAGAAAACAATTATTTGTTCATTCTTTTTTAGGAGGAGGGAGTATATGTGTACTAAAGTCTAAAAAAACGCCTACCAGATCCATCAGTAGAAGGGAATAAGATAAAGGTGGATGGTTAAAAGGGACTTTGTTTTATGAAAAGCCAGTCTCTTAGTATCATTTTTTTAATGTTAATTCTGAGTGGTGGGAAATACAGACTTATTTTTATATATTTTGTATCTTTTTTTAAATTTTCACCTTAATTTGAAATTGTAATTCACTAATATCATTATATTTTAAAGACAGAATCAGTTAAGGGGATGCCCATCCATTTATTTATTTTTCCTACCCTCAACCATAAAATTTCAGAAGCTAAAGGAAGAAAAGTATCTTTTTGTAAACCACCTTGTTGTTTGCAGCTGACCCGCCTCCATACATTGATGGGATTCGAATTAACAGCCCTCATTATTTGACTAAGATAAAGCTGACCACACCTGGAACCCATACCTTTACATTAGTGGTGTCTCAGTATGAAAAACAGAACACAATTCATTATACAGTCCGGGTAAGTAAAACCAACATAATGGTAAAACACAGTAATACAAAGTATATAATCTGCTTTGTAAGTGGCATTATCTGGAGAAAAAGTTTATTTCTGCTTCTTGGTCAACCCCCCTCCCCATGTCCAGCTACTGGCAAAAAAGAAAAAGTTTATTTCTGAAAAATTCATTGTTCTCTATTTTTGTGTTTATATATTGTTTAATATTAAGTTATTATGCTTCCTGTAGAAAATATGCTTTTGAAAAATGATGCTTTTATTTTGAGTGAACATTTTAATTTTCACAGTAATAGTATAGTCCTGAGGTAATGTGGTATGTTGGACTAATAAATTTAATTTTGCAGCAGGCAGTAAAAACTTTAGCCTACTTGTTGAAAGATGACTTTGAACTTAGTAAAAGCGAATTAGTCACCTAGAAACATACTGCTCTCCTGGAGCTGGAAAGGTCATTGTAATTTTGTTCTGCATAGATTTGCTTGCTGTAGATAAGTAAAGAAGCTTAATTTGAATAGGATTTTAGTGAAGAAAGGGACATTGGGAGCTGCTGGCACCCCTTCATTCTTCAGATGCAGAAGCCAAGGCATGGAAAGATTGTGATTTGTCCCGAGTCATACAGTTGGTGGCTGAAAAAGCTGTAACAAGATCCCTAGCTTCGCAGTTTCCAGCTCATTAAACCTGACTTGATACCAGGCTGACTGTAATAATGACTTGTATATGCCAACTCATTTTTCAGTCTTCCAATATATTCTTCTGTCACATTGTCTTTGTAAGTATAACATCCGTACAATCATTTTTCTTTAATTTAGGTATATTCAGCGTGCAGCTTTACTTTTTCGAAGATTCCTTCACCATACACCTTATCAAAACGGGTGAGAAAATTCTTTCTCTGGGCTGTTATCTCAGCATTCTTTAGAATTTTAGAATTTCTTTTCATTTTATTCTTCACATTTAGCAATTTATTATGAAATAACCTGAGATTGATAGGGATACAAGGGAAATGTAAGTGGCCTCTTGTCTGGGTTGGAATACAAGATCTTCAGTGAGCAATAAGTGATTCTGTGGAAAGAAAGAAATTCAGAGAAAGAAGATTAGTGCAAACTTTGGTTGTTAGAGAAAGCCATGTGGATGAACCTTGAAAGGAGAATTTGAGACTAACTTTGCAAGAGTGGGTTAGATTACGTGTAGAGGAAGATTTTTAAGGAGAATTTCTAGTAAGAATAACAACTTGATTAAAAGCTGAGAGGTAGAGATAGGGTTTAGTGTAGCAAAGCAACCTGGCTAAAATGGAAAGTTGGTGAGTTTCATTGACTGTCCATGGCAAATAAAGAATGGGAAGATGGCGTGGAGCCACAGAGTAGAAAATTGGGGTTTTCTTGTTTTGGTTTTTTTTAAGGTACAAAGCAGTTTTGCTTTAAAGTAGAATTGGAGGATGAAATTTTGTTAATGTAAAAATTGTTCTATTAGATTAATGGAAAGTGGAGTGGTCAGAGTGCTGGAGGATGTGGAAATTTCCAAGAGACTCACAGAAATAATCCCATCTACCAATTTCATATAGAAAAAACTGGGCCATTACTGATTGAGCTACGAGGGCCAAGGTTTGTGATGAGTAACTTTCTTAAATTAATGATGTTATATTAAAAATGAACATATTGAAATAGAATAAAGTTTAGAAATAGACCTAAGTACATATGTACATTTAATTTATAATGATAGCATCATAGAAGAATGGGGAAAGGACAATATTAAATAAATGATATAGAATAATTGAGTATTCATGTATAAAAAATAGTTATTAGACCCCTATCTCACATCAAGTCTAAAAATCAATTCTAGGTGTATTAAAAACCTGGAAGAGAAAGACAAAGCATACAGCTTCTAGAAGGTAATACAGGAGATGTCTTAATAACCTCAGGAGAAGAAAAGATTTCTTGAGACAAAGAGCACAGCAAAAGATTTGCAAATACACAATATTAATAAAAAGTCTCCAGTTTTTTTTTTTTAAACAAAAACATGTCCTAAAAGAGACAATCCAGATGGCCAGCAAACCATTGTAATAGCCAGAAGTGTTTATCGATGACATTTAAGATTATGATGTAGTTATATTAATAGAGTATAACAATGAAAATGAACAAATTACAGCTACACACAACATGATGGATGAGTCTTAAAAACAGTGCTGAGGCTGGGCGCAGAGGCTCATGCCTATAATCCTAGCACTTTGGGAGGTCGAGGCAGGACGATCACTTGAGGCCAGGAGTTTGAGACAAGCCTGGGCAACATAGCAAGACCCCATCTTTACAAAAAGTAATAAAAATTAGCCGAGCATTGTGGCACATGCCTGTAGTCCCAGCTACTTGGGAGGCTGAGGTGGGAGGATTGTTTGAGCCCAGGAGTTCGAGGCTGCAGTGAGCTATGATCATGCCACTGCATTCTAGCCTGAGCAACAGAGCAAGACCCTCATCTCTTAAAAAAAAAAGTTGAGCAAAAGCCATACACACAGAATATATACTGTATGATTTTACTTCTTTGAAGTCAAGAACACGCAAAACTAAACAAATGGTGTTTAAGGATGCACACTAAGGGATAAAATACTATAAAGTAAATCAAGAAAGTGATTACCATAAAAGTTAGCTTTGTGGGGGACAGGATTTGCAAGGATTTGCAGGATATACTCAGAAAGGAGTATACAAGAGACTTCTGTGGTGCTGAGAGGGCTTGATCTGAGTGGTGGTTACCCAGGAGTTTATTCACTTTACAAATTATGTTGTAATATATGTTTTTTATATATATATAAGATATATGTTTTATATATATAAAAATATATATGTTTTATTTACTTTGTGTTGCATTTCATAATTTAAAAGCTTTTAAAAATACAGAGAATACAAATAAAAATAGTCCTATCTTATGAATAAGATTAGGCTCAACTTACAAACTAATTTTGTTTGCCTTACAAACTAATTCAAAAGCAATTAATAATCCTTTAGATATTTAGATATGATTAAGCTATTTTTCCACAAAGTCATTTTTAAAACCTCAGCTGATTTGATAGGTAAAGTAGGTATTTAATTGCTCATTTGTACTTAATTTCTAGATAAATTGAACATGTAAAAATGTTTACTGGCAATATATTTTCCTGTATTTATTACCTAGTCATGTTTTTGCCCATTTTTCTTAACTGTTAAGCATGGATAAGTTAAAGTTACTAAATCCTTCATATATTTGCAAATATTTTCCCTAGATTGTCATTTTTACCCCACCAAGAAAAAGATTTCATTTTAAAGTAATCAAATCTGTCTTTTCTGGCTGCTTTTTGCTGTGGATAGGAAATCTCACCCCATTATTAAATAAATTTTCACCATGTTTTCTTCTTCCTTTATGTTTTAATTTTTTTTTACATTGTATTTAGTTCATGAATATATTTTTATATTTGGTGTATAATACAATTTAACAGTATTTTCAAAATTATTTGTCACCTCATCACCATCTAAATGAATTCTTCCTTACTGATTTAGAATGTTATGTCTATCATATGCTAACTACTTCTGTAAATTTAGATTTTATTTCAGGGCTTTTTTTCCTATTCCATGGGCTTTTCTGCCTATTACAATGACAGTATTTTATCTTTTAAATTTAAAGGACAGGGGCGCGCTCGAGGTTGGGCCGGGAGAAAAATAAATAAATAAATTTAAAGGACAATATTTATCTTTTAAATTATTCCCAGAGGAGCTTTTGGTTAAGTCTTTTTTAAAAGTAAGTTTTAATATAATGTTAATCTTTATGCTTTCAATTAAAACATATAAATGGTATTTTGTTTGAGTAAAAATGAAATGCATGTGTTTCAGGGTACTGTTTTTCACTACTGAAGCTTCAGAAACATTTACTTAATACATCTGGTCTTTAGATGGTTATTTAAAATCATGTATTTGAGACTATTTAATAATACAGTAATTCTGTTTATTTTAAATGCTAGGCAATATAGCGTTGGATTTGAAGTTGTAACAGTTTCTGTGGTGGGAGATCCTGGTCCCCATGGCTTTCCAAGGAAATCTAGTGGTGACTATAGGTAATTTTGGCATTTTGATTGGATCTAATTTATATTTTACTTTTTGTGACATTATCTTCTATAAACCTTATTCTTATTTTCCCTGAATACAGGTGTGGGTTTTGCTACCTGGAATTAGAAAATATACCTGCTGGGATCTTTAATATCATTCCCAGTACTTTTTTGCCTAAACAAGAAGGACCTTTTTTCTTGGACTTTAATAGTATTATCCCCATCAAGATAACACAACTTCAGTGATGGAGAAATCTCAAAAATTACTGGATTTTATATTTATCAAACGTCAACTCTTCAGATGAGGACACAGATCTTCAGGACAGTAAACACAACAATCAGAATGGAATTAAATCTCTAAAAACATGTTGCAGTAGAATCTGGTGCTTGTTCAGGGCATTTGGTGAGAATTGTATGTAGTCAGAATTACCTAAATCACCTAGAAGTACAGTTTACATGGTTTTGTGTATATATAGAGTTGGCTTGCATTTAGGGGCCATTTTGTATAAAAAGTGCATATGATTAATGTTTAGACTCAGTAATCACTGTGAGATGCCTTTGATAAAAGGATAAAGGAACTAAAACCAGATGGGCAAAATGAGGGGCAAAGATTCATTGAGTGAAATGCTAGGCTAGTTTGATATCCTGAAATATTTACATTATGTTTCCCTTTTTTGCAGAGCATGTTATAAGCTAAACCTGCCTGTGTTGACTCCACTATACATCTTGGGCGACTGATTACCAAATGAATTGTTACCATAACTAATTTTAATTTTGCATTATTTATGATTTTAAATGTTTATTATTGCCCAGATGTAATAAAAGAATAAAGCTAATTCTAATTAGCATGAAGATGCTCATGCTTAAGAATGAAGGTTGTTGAGGTTAGATACCTATCTCCCATTGAATCATGTAGAAAGAACTGAGGTAAGTTCACTATTGCAGTTTTTATTTTTTAAAGTAGTAATTGGAGACATTAAAGACATTACAATTTAGTTTGTATAGTCTTTTTTAAATTGCTCTGTAACTCAATGTTCTAGTGGTAACAACACTTTGAAGAAATTGAGAGTTTAATATATAGCTATTGGGTTATATAGCATTGAGAAAAAGTGAATTGCCAAGATACTAGTGTTGTGTAAATTCCTGGTTTACATAAAAATCCATCAAAACAATGTTCAAGATTTTAAAGGTCTAAAAATTAATAGTGTGGGATTTTTCATTGTCTCTACTTTATAATTATTAAAACTTCTTATTTTGTATTTCTCTACCTTTAACTGAAATAAAATGTTTATACTTATGAAAACCATATGTTTAACTTAGAGAAATGATTTATTAAAAGATTTCATCAGTGTTCCATCTAAAAGAGAACAGATTACTTGCATGAAAATACATGCTTCAAAAAAAATGTCTTATATTCAGGGTAATGGTAGATTATTACACTGAGATTTCACTTTGGTAAATACTTAGGGCTTTCAAATTTTAGTTTATTTTAGGTAGATTAATCTGACTAGTTTTCTGTGACCCTTTAAAGAAAATAGTCCAAAGCATAAAAGCTATATTATAAACACATAATTTGAACCTCTTGTGTTAAAGATCTTGTACAGGATGCAAACAAAACCTAATCCCTGCTCTCAAATCTATTAGAGGAGATCTGTATATGAACAATTAAGTCTATTGTAGTGTTGAATTCTATAATAGAGCTCCAAACACAGTGCTACCAATGTATAAGGGAAAGATTAATTTTGACTGGACCAATATAGAACTTATTTGAATAATTGCTACTTTAACCTTAGACCTTATAGAAGAAACTTTAAAACACAGACTAAAAAGTAGCAGTTATTGAGTGGTTACTATGTACGTGATGTTTATATTTTTCTTTTTAATATTCCCAATAGTTGGCCGGGCGCAGTGGCTCACGCCTGTAATCCTAGCACTCTGGGAGGCTGAGGCAGGTGGATCGCTTAAGGTCAGGAGTTCGAGACCAGCCTGAGCAAGAGTGAGACCCCGTTTCTACTAAAAATAGAAAGAAATTATATGGACAACTAAAAGATATATATACAAAAAATTAGCCGGGCATGGTGGCGCATGCCTGTAGTCCCAGCTACTCGGGAGGCTGAGGCAGTAGGATCGCTTAAGTCCATGAGTTTGAGGTTGCTGTGAGCTAGACTGACGCCACGGCACTCACTCTAGCCCGGGCAACAGAGTGAGACTCTGTCTCAAAAAAACAAACAAACAAAAAAAAATATTCCCAATAGTTGAATAAAGTACAAATACTGTTTCCTTCCTACAACTGGGGAAACAAGCTTAAGACTTAAAAGATCTTGCAGGTTCACAAGCCTTGAGTTTCCTGAGCTCTGATTCAGCTGCTCTGTTCCTTTCCATCTAGGGGCAGCAGGCTGTAATTAAAGCACACACACAGAGGGACTAGATCAGATCTATATTTTTGAGGGAGAGAAAACCATCCAGGCCTTTCTGAGGTTCTGAACACAACAGTGAGACAAAGTTGGAATGGGAAAAACTGGTCAGTTGCTAAAGGAAGATAGAGAATGACTCAAGTTTCTAATTTCAGCACGTGGACAGATGCTCAGAGAAATTCAGAGAAGGTAAGTTTTGATACAAAGTAAAATTGTCCAGAATGTCCACATCTGGAATCAGCGTGATGGTATAGTAAATGAGATCACCCAGAAAAATCAAAAGTCAAATGTTAACTTAAGATGTTAAGAACTGATTTGGGGGAAATCTTTAGAAAGTTTTTCCAAATTCGTAGAAGAGGTAACTACAGAGAGTGACAACATGAGATACAAGAAAACAGGGAGCTTAGAGGAAAGTGAAGAAGCCAAGTGGACAGGGAATTCCCAGGAGAGTAAAATGTCAGATGTAGCAGAGATAAAGTAAGAAGGCTGCAGTGACAGGAACAGGGGTAGGGGATTACTTTAACCTAGAAATTTGAAAAGAAAGAACAAAAAGTGGTTTGCAGTCCCTTTCTGGGTAGGAAACAAGCAAGTGGTAGGATGATGGGAAAAGGGGATTGAGACAGGAAAGGAGACTATAAAGTTCTAATGCCTAAATAAGGATACAGCACTATATCTTGGTTGTCTAGGGCTTTGTCTTTTTTCAAAGACAAGGAAGGAAGCAGGTGTGCCTGGCTTCTGGCCAGGGCTTCGCTCCCAACCTGTTGGAATGGCTGCCCAGCAGGCTGCTACCCTTTGTGAGAAATAAAGCTCTCCTTTTTCCAAAGTATAAACTTTGTTAATTTTTTTTTAGTTAACAAATGGCGACTGTTAAGGGACCCAGGGAGACACCCTGCCCCAGCTCCGTTTTCCCCAGCATGATTGGAGGTCCATACACTAACGTCTGTGTGAGGCCATTGATAGCTCAGTTATCTCCCTGACCTCGCTTGGAAGAAACTCTGGTAAGCTCCTCTGGATCCAAGACCTCCCGCTTTTAGGACAAAGATCTCAGAGACTTTATTTCTCTCCACCCCTGCCCTTCATTTCTCCTGAGTTCGGGTTTCCTCCATTTTGGACCCCAGAGGGAATGTTTTTGTAGGCCCAGGTTTGGTGGAGACCTGGTTGGATTCAGCTGCTCCATAAGGATTTATGAGAATACTCATGTTTTGGTACTTGGGGAAGGTGCTCTGATAAACATTAAGTGCAACAAAAAAAGGAAAATACAAGGGAAGGAAAGCCCAGTGTTAAAAAATTCCATCCCACTTTCATTCTCTGCAGGAAGTGCTTAGAGATAAATTTTTAGTCATTAATGAAATGTTCTTTTGTGGCTTCCATTTATGAAAGTCAAATGTAATGTACAACACTGTAAGTAATAAACTTATTTGAGCCAGAAATTCACCACACAGATTCTAAACGTTTAACTGTGTAAGAACTTTAAACCATCCCAGTTTGGGATGTTTGCCAGGTCATGTTTTTCTAAGAGGGGGGAAAAAAGCCTCAGTTGCGGGGAGTTTTGCTAACAGTAAGTCAAGAAAGTCTCAGTGTCTTTACTAGAGGTAGAGGTCATGGTGGATAGGGGGATCTTAAGAGAACTGAATGGATCCTGAAGGTGACTAGTAGAATTATTTTTAAACATAGTAAAAGGAATTTAACTTTTCTAGATGAAATACTACTAGGTAAAACATCTGTATTTGATATTGCAAAGGGTTATCTTTTCTGGAACTATTCTAATCCTCATGATTGGCCAACCATGTACTTTTTCCCACAGCATGCTTTAATATGAAATGCACAGATTAACAGGTCCATGAGAGAAAGCATCCAATATGTCGTCTGATTCTCAATCATGAATGCATATTTGCATCAGCTGGGGAGCTTTTAAAAGTCCAGTGGCGGAGCATCCATGCAGTCAGTCTCTGGGGATGAGGCCAGACAGGAAGCCAAGCTCCCTAGGAGACTGCAATGGGCAGCTGAGGTTGAGAACCACTCCTCCAGCTGGCTACCTTATCGGTATTTCCCCACCCCTGTGTCTCCTCATTGCCCAGCTTCAGTAGCAGCAAAAGTAGAATTCTAATCCAAACCTTGGTAATTGGGGCTTAAATTATTAGGATTCAGGACCTTAATTGAAAATGAGAACATGTGACCGCTGCACTCCATGCTCTTCCTTACAGCAAGAGGGTTGCCTTGAATGGGACATTAAGCAACAGTGGGATTTCTTATTTGAAGTCACAGGAAGTTTTCTTAAGCCGTTTTTATTACACTCAAGGTATTAAGACAAGTACAAAATAATCTTGTGATTAGGATACTGTATCAATCAGTCAAAAAAATTACTACTGTATGAAGAGATTTACAAATGACTTAAATATACAAGCTGTGACGGAACAATTATAAGTGGGAGGGGGTTGGTTTTTTTCTTTTAGAAATGCTAAATTTTCTTAACAAAACAGGACAAATAAAATACAATGTTCTAAATATGCATAACCATGAAAACATTAAAGAAAAGTAGTCTTAACACTATTAGCATAACAGACTCCATTGCTTCTATTTAACAGCCTTTGCCAGCACATGCCTACTCCCTTTCCTAGCTTTAAGGAACTGTTTCCTCTAAGGAATACTAGTGCAGCATAACCTTAAATAATTTCATTTATTTTTAAAGTTACAACCTACACAGAAATTAACACTTTGTCAATCTAATAATAATTGCAACCGTTCTTCACATGCACTTCTCATAGAATAAATCCCCTTGGCTGGCAGGGTAAGGTTTATGCTACAGAACCTTCTTTCCCACAGCCACAAATTCCCTTCTATGATATTTCCCTGCTACCCTCATTCCCCCACCCCCATCCCTACACCAGCATTCACCTTTCCCACCCCAAAAAGTGCAGTTCATGGTAACCTTTCTAGAAAATGGGTGTCCCAGCATAACACTTTCTAAAAGCCCCTCTGAACACCAGAGGTGATGAAAATGAATTGTGTTCTTGGATTTTTTTTTCTTTAAGCCTTCGAAAAGGTGTGCTCTGAATACTTAAGCTTTTGTTTTGTGTGTGTGTGTGTGTGTGTGTGACCATTTTTTATTTCATTAAGATACCCTGGGATATAATGGAGAAAACAGCTCCATTTTCCCCAAATTGAGGATGAGAAAAGGGAAAGAGAAGCAAGCTGTTGCCCCCACCTTGGCTTAGCTTCCCAGCCCTCTTCCTGGCTCCGGTTCTTTCACAGGAACTAGTTATTGCTTCCACAACGCCGTTACACACAATGTTCCATAAAGGCTGTGGACCTGGTCACCGTCCACCTGCAACAACTCCTCTGCTCTGAAAACAAACCAGCCTAAGAGCTCTTACCCAGAAGAAAAATCTTCAGCTCTCAAGGTCACTGAAACCTCTTTAGTGCAGTTTATAGTAAACGCTTAAGATTTGGCATATAGTAAATGATTATTGGCACAATGTTCTCCAGTTTCATGTATAAATATTGATATGCATGTGGCCAGGGCCCTGGATGGATCACCCAATCTGCACCATTTTAATGTCAGCAATAATCCTGTCTCTTCCCTTTGAGCACTGGAGGGAAAGCTGCTTCATCCGGTTCTCCAAGGCCTGGCCCTCAGGGGAAATGCTGCTTTGGCTCTTACTGCGGCCGCCGCTGCCGTTGCTGAGACCTCGGTTGTTGTTGGCTTTGTCGCTCGTTTTATTCTCTGCCCCTTCTGCCCTGTCTCCTATAGAAATACAAAGATTATCAAAAGTGAGTGTTGACAATTCAGAGTCACTTGGGCCCAAGCCAACTCAGCCCTTTAGAATTCCCAGGGTTGCCCACCATGCATAGCTGAGAGGGTTCTCCAGCACATAATTAATTGCCCATTGCTTTCATTCCTTATGGTGTTTTATATAGTCCTTATCTTTAGACATGGGAGACAAAACTCTCTAGTATGTGTTTGCCAAGGGGTCTGTTCTGATGAGAGAGACAGGAATTAAGCTCCAACTTTAGAGAAGCTGAGTAGAGCCAGGAGCCCCCAGAAGAGCAGCTGTAAACAGCCTCAGTGATTAACACCAATAGCACATACAGGGACCGAGTAATGCAGCTCTGGGGGCACGGAGACCTCACAAAGGTATAGAACAGTAGAAAGATCAAGCTGCAAAAGCAGTGTGTCATCTGGAACAGGGTGAAAGGACTGCAACTCACCTCGTTCTACCTCACATTCGGGAGAGGAGGCCCCACTGCATTCACTTCGAGGGCCCAACACTGGGAATATCATCCCAAACTCGGACAGGGATACAGGGCTGGGCAGATCCAGGCTGCCAGGCCTCACAACTGCAGGGAACTGGTCAGGCATCTCAGACGGGCTCGTTGGTCCTGAACTAAAGCTGGACACAGACTGGGTTTCTGAGTCATCTTCAGACACAAAGTTGCTACAGTTGTCATCTTCAAAGGCCTCCGAAGCCACTAGGATGAGAGAGAACACCAGTCACATGGGGTCTGACAGTTAACCTCGATCCTCAGACACCTCCAAAAGTGCTTGCTGCTGTCAGACACCTGGACACAGCATGGGGACTGCAGAATTTCTGCCATTGTGGGCACCTGATAAAGGAATGTGATGTCCCAAGCCTGAAGGTCCACTCTCTAAAGCAGCTTGAAGGGAAGCAGCTGGTAGCTGGACCCGATGGATATTTCGTGCGTTAAAATAACCTTTCAACCCCTGCCTAGAAGTCAGTGTCACTAGGCGCTGCCTAAAGATGAAGAAGAAATCAGCCATAGATCAGGAAGTCTTCATCTCATTCCCCCCAACAGATTCACATAAGCACAGGAAGGTTTCTGTAGTGTAGTGGTTATCACGTTCGCCTGACACATGCACAGGAAACAGTGCTGGCCGCTCTGTACTGTATCCCAAACAAAGCCAGTCAGACGGATGGGCTGCTTTCTGCCAAGGCAATAGAAGCAAAAGCTGCTGGAAGAAACTGCCCTGCTGTTGGCAGTATCTGTTGGGACCTTTGTTACCTTCCAAGTAGCTTCTGATCTCATAAAACACACTCAAAACCCTACCTAGACCACGATTTGCTGCAAAAGATCAAAAGTCCTTTACAATGGTCTGTAGCTTGTGCCTTATTTTGTGGACCTGATATTCCCAAGGTTTCAAAACCTCTTCAGCCTTTAGTGATTTTCCCTCAGCCTGCACACAGTCCCACGTCTTATTAGATCTTTCCTGCTCCCCTTTCCTCCTCCCTCATCTTTAAAAACAGCCTTATAGCGCATTCCATAGAGGATTGTTACAAATGATAAGTTCTGTAATGTTGGGGACAGAATTCAGATCCTAACTCCACTACTTGCTGTGTGTCCTTGGTCAAGTTACTCATCTCTGAGCTGCACGATCCTGTCCACACAGGGTTTATGAGATGATACATAGTAAAGTAATTCACACATGGTTGTTGCTTATAGTTTCCTTTTCCTTGGACCTGGCACCTAAACACTGGATGGAATTAAAGAATTGAGGAAGGAGCCTGGGAAAGAGCCAACAGGGATTATTCCACAGAAAAGGAAAAGGAAATATGCAAGGATAGTGTTGTAGGGGCTTTCTTGATTAACATAACAAAAGCCAAACCTCTTATCAGTTTTCCATGGGGTGGGGGCCCTGGGAAAAAAGGTCTCTGTGGTCAGACACCAGTGAGAGCCACCATTTGCTGACTGCTTACTGGGTTTCATATAATCCTAACCACCACTCTACAAAAGAGATAGTATATGGTAGGTACTACCATTTTACAGGTGAAAAAAAAACTGAAATATGAAGTTAAGACCTTGCCCACTCCATGTACTAGTAATGAGGTGAAAGGCTGGATTTGAATCAATCTGATTGCAAAGTCCCTATTCTTGGATAACTCTTCTCAGCGCCTTGAACGTTCCCATATGTACCTTTGACTCTCAGGGGTCAAAGTGTAACATTTCCAAAATTATTTGACCACAGAATCCTGACTTTGATGAACTCAGTGTTCCATAAAACATAGGAAGTCACCAGAAATAGCCCTCAGGCCTGCCTAACTCTGAGACCCTTCAGTGAAGGCCAGAGGGTGGGGACACTGGGACAAGACAGCCCTGGAAGCAGATCGCACAAGCTGCATGATCCACTTGTCCACGGAACCCCCAGCTCACCAGAAACGGTATCCGGCTCAGGCTTGCTCCCTGACAGGTCCTCCACAGACGTGCTACTGCCCTCGGCCCCAACGCCGCAGCCCCGAGGTCCCATGGCACTGGAGCGCCGCCGCTCATGGATCTCATCCGAGATCATCTCCAGGTTCTTCAGGGCCGTCTTGTACTCGCCTTTTGCCAGGGTCAGTTTGGCCTGCAGGTCATCCACGGTCTTCTTCAGTTGCTGGTCAGAACAGGAGACACATAAGTGAACACTGCCCCTGCTGGCCTTGAAATGCTTTTTGAATGCTAGGTTCAGGTACGTTTTCTGCCCATGATTCTGCTTCAAAGAATTTCCCAAGCCATGACTGAGGAACTGATTACTCTTAGCACCACTATCCATTCTGGATGGGAGCTCGGGGGTGGTGGTAGTGGCTGGTTGTATGTCTGGTGAATGGATAGCGGTAATATCCAGAAACTCACTGGTGCAATAAACCCCATTAGGAAACAAAAATGGGCAAACACCTCAAAGTCCCACAGTCTAGCCACTTGGTCCCCAGTACAGTGGTTTTCAAACTTCAGCTTGCATCAGAATCCCCTGGAGTGCTTGTTAAAACTCAGTTTGCTGGATTTTAACCCCAGAGCTTGTGAGTAGGTCTAGGATGGGGCCTTGGAATTTGGATTTCTATCAAGTTTTCCAGGTAATGCAGATGCTGCTGGTCCCAGGAGCAGGCTGAGATCACTGGACTAGTACAATACAAAAGCCGAATGGCAGCATTAGGCTCAGAGACCACTGAAGACCCAGCCAAGACCATTTTAAAGTCTGAAAACTCAGTAAAGAATGTATCTCTCCACTGTCCCCTTGTAGCAAATGGGCCATTTGAAAATCTGCTACCACAGAAAAGTGGAGCTCAGGCCACACATACCTCAAGCTGCACGTAGTACTTTGCCTTGAGTTCAAAATAAGGCCTGCAAAAGACAGGAAGGAAAGCCATGAGTAACATGATACAATGACCAACAAACTCCACAAGATGAATCAGAGGCATTAGCCACAGCTGGCCAGGTCATCCTTCCAGGATTTAATAAACTCTACGGAGGACATGAGGTGAAGGCGATGCTCCCAGCTCTGGGGCCTGACTGAAACAGACACCAAACAGAGCAGCTGAGTCACCCAGGGCTCTGCTGACAAGAGGCCTATCTCCAGGCACGGGAACCCACACATGCACACACGTATCCTGGGGACACTGTACCCTCATTCGCTTTCCTCTCTGGGGAGGCTGCTCTGGGCCACACAGGGTGTGCCCAGTAATGAAGGCGGCCGGGTCTGCTTTCCGACGAGGGCTGGAGAAGGGGATCAAACCCCTCTCCTCTGCTGCAGTCAACTGGGAAGAGCAACACCATTCCCCTCACTGAGCTCCGCAGGGCCACCATGAGGGGGTCTCAGCTTGGTCCTCCTGGACCTTGTCCAGGACTGGAGGCATTAGATTGTTGGCAGACCCAGCCACATCATGGGCAAGAGAGAGGACAAGAAATGCCAACATACTGCCAGTGCCCTGGGTTCTGGGTCAGCCAGAAGACCCTGGTTCTCTGTAGGAACTTGGGTTTCTGAGCATTAGGAGTAATCCAATGCTTTATTCTTGAGCTGTCCACCCGCCATAAAGCTCCTGAATTCCGCATCTTGAGGATCCAGATGGATGACAAGGACACTGAGGGACCGCCATTGATGCGTATGGAAGATCTGAGATGTGGGGAAAGAATGGGGTGTGCAGGCTCTTGTGACCAAAAGGAGCAGCCAGTCTGCTCAGGGTGTGGAGAGAGAGACTGGGCATGGGAGAGCACAGGGAAAGTGTCCAGGCATAAGGAACATGAGCACCCACGCCAAGGACGGAGAGCAGGAAGCAGAGTGTGACCAAAGTGAGGGTCAGAGAGGTGGGGTGGGCAGGGAGGAGGTCTGGAAGCCAGTCCATGGAATGCACAGATTTACATTTTATCCTGTAGGCAGTCAGGAGCCACCCACTTTGGGATCTGTCCCTACACTCTTCTTGAGTATGAAAAGGTTGGCAGAGTACAGTCACAGGATTCATTTTCTTACACGGGTTAATTCACAAGCAATGTGTGTGATATGTGTGCAGGAGGGTTGGGGACTTTTGAGAAAAGACCCACCACATTGATACCAAAAGAGTCCAGCTTCCTCGGGTATTGCCATACAGCTGATGCTGTGCTTGCCCAGGGCAGACACAGGTCCTACAGCAACCCTCCCCTCCTCCCCCCATCAAAAAAGTTGCCATATACACATCTATCTATAATTAGCTTTGAACAGGTCAGCCCTGACACACACACCAAAAACCAAGTCAAAACAAAAATGCACCAATTAAGTGCAGTAGCAAATGATCAGATGTTATTCTGCATGTGTGCGTACACATGTATGTGGAAGGGAGCAGGTAAGAAGAGAAGACAAGCCCAGGGGAAAGTGCCAGGGTAGTACAGACCATAGGAGGATGAAATTCTTTGCAGGTCCTCTTTCCCACTGCACTGGCACCTTCCCCTGACCTGGAGCAGCACTGGCCATCTGCCAAGCTTCCAGCTCACCAGCCGGGGCTGGCGCCCACTGCCCCAAGGACAGGCATTCAGTAGCCCTGAACACACATTCTGCTCTGAGTCTGTCTTTGGCTGTTGGGTCTAGGCCATCCCAAGTCCTATTCCTTTTGCTTCGAGGCCAGCAACTGGGAATGAAACAGGGGACTTATCCCCAAGAGACACAGTTGTGTTTGCCCACCAGCATCATTATTATGTAAAAATATATAGGGTGACAGTGAGAAAAGATTGAAAAAAAACTATTAAAACCAGTCTTGTAGCATTTCATCAGCTCTTGATCCACAGGGAACATGTGTCCTGTGACCACAGCTCATCTCCCCTATGCTGACAGGTAAACTGAGGAACAAGGCTCTGTCAGCCACAGAGCCAAGGGTACAACCTGAGTTTCCCAGATCCCAGCCAATGGGCCATTTAACAGTTTGCTTTTGGCCGGGCACGGTGGCTCACGCCTGTAATGCTGGCACTCTGGGAGGCCGAGGCAGGAGGATCACTTGGGCTCAGGAATTTGGGACCAGCCTGAGCAAGAGCGAGACTCCCGTCTCTACCAAAAGTAGAAAAAATGAGCTGGTCAACTAAAAATAGAAACAAAAAATTAGCCAGGCGTGGTGGCACATGCCTGTAATCCCAGCTACTCGGGAGGCTGAGGCAGGAGGATCGCTTGAGCCCAGGAGTTGAGGTTGCTGTGAGCTACCATGACGCCACAGCACTCTACCTATGGTGACTGAGAAAGACTGTCTCAAAAAAAAAAAAAAAAAACAGTTTGCTTTTGAAATTCCTGCTTCTTAATCTCCCAAGTCAGTCATATCTGAAACAGCCGACTCCTCACCATCCTCTGCCCCTGGGGAGGTTAGAGAACCTGGGCAGAGGGCTCCGGTGAGGCCCCAGGGTCTACGTAAAAGGCTTGCCCACGCTGATGCTTAAGTGTACGACACAGGAAAGGTGGAGAAGATGCGGCAGAGGAGGGTGACCACACTGGCCCAGGCAGGGCTGCGCCCAGACTTACTTGGACTTGTTGATGGCTCTCTTGAGTTTCTTCTCCAGCTGTCGCATGCGGCCCATGGCAGCATTGTACCTGGCCGCTGTCTCCTTGTGCACCAGCTCGCTCCTTGTCTTGGTCTGCTCCGCCTCCATGACCTTCAAACAATAGCAGAGATCAGCCCAGAACAGCTCCTGGTTGGGGGGTACTACTTATATCATTTTTTTAGAAAATATTTTTTAAGGAAATCAGTGGGCAGACTAAGAATAAACTAACTTCCTAATAAAATGGTATTATTTTTTCCTGTTGATCTATTTTATTTTTCTTTTTTTGTTACAAGACAGAGTCTCGCTCTGTTGCCCTGGGTAGAGTGCAGTGGTGTCATCATAGCTCACTGCAACCTCAAACTCCTGGGTTCAAGGGATCCTCCTGCCTCAGTCTCCCATATAGCTGGAACTACAGGCACGCAACAAAACACCAGGTAGGTAATTTTTCTATTTTTAATAGAGATGGGATCTTGCTGTTGCTCAGTCTGGTCTCGAACTCCAGACTTCAAGCCATCCTCCCACCTTGGCCTCCCACAGTGCTAGGATTACAGGCGTGAGCCACTATGCCCTGCCCTATTTATCTATTTTGAAAAACCCTTGTCAGACAGAAAAGATTAAAATTGGCTCTGGCAATGACTGGGACAGAAAATGGAAAAATCTGTAATATTTTCTGATTCAACCAATGTTACTTTCTTCTGTTCAGGCCCCCTGGCTCTAGGAAGCCACCTCAGGTCCTCCTGCTCCCTTCTTGGAGCAAGGGCCCGACGCGCAGGCAAACAGCCAGAGAGCACCACTGGGAACTTAAGAGACATCAAGGAACTGGAAGAATACCAAAACTGAGAACTAGCAACGCCAGGCATGACAACAATCAAGCCAACAAGGCAATCCTGATTTCAGCTGTTTGGTCCTTTCCCAAATATCCTAAATTAGCTGTCTGGACACACAAGAATCCAGGATCCAGAAGAGTCAAACTTTACATTTAGACAATTAAATTAAAACCCAGTCACAACTCAGTCATTCATAGCCCGGGGCAGTGGTTCATGTCTGTAATCCGAGCAACTTGGAAGTCTGAGGTGGGAGGATCACTTGAAGCCAAAGGTTCAAGACCAGCCTGGGCAACATAGGGAGACTTCATCTCTTAAAAAAAAGAAGAAGAAGAATTAGCCAGGCATGGTGGTGCGGAGCCTGTAGTCCCAGCTACTCAGCAGGCTGAGTGAGGCAGGAGGATCACTTGAGCCCAAGAGTTCGAGGCTGCAGTGAGCTATGATTGCACCACTGCACTCCAGCCTGGGAGACAGAACAAAACCCCATCTCTTCCCAAGAAAAGTCATTCCGGTTTTGAGGATCACAAAAATTCATTACCCGGAGACTAGTCAGAGTTCTGGTGGGAATATTTTGTTAAGCCTGTTGATAAAAATGAGTTTAAAAACCAAAATCAAGGGCCCTCAATGGCCAGAAACAAAGCAGCTCAAAGGCATTTCCAGAGACTTGGGCAATGCTAGTTCTCGCCTTGCTTACCCAAAGGCAGGCATGAGAACAAGGGCTGCTGTGAGGAAAGAGAAAGGCAATAAATATCGCTCAGGCCACATAAGCAGTTTGCAATTTCCTTCCACATCTTCCACCTGCAACTCACACAGCATCATAAAATGAACGAGAAAGACAGGAGCGAGGTTAGGCTAAAGGACCATTCTGTTTTACCTGAGGAGCACCAGAGAGGAGCCCCGAGGGCCCACGGTCATCGATCGACACTCTGGATCTCCAGCAGGACAATTTTAGGGAAGTACAACTGTGCCCTTCACTCAAGGTTAAAGGCGAAGCCCACAGAAAGAGGTTGCCAACATCTACCGTTTTCTCCAGACAATGGCCACAGTCAGCTGTAGGACAGTTTACTCATTTATTACAAATAAGGATTTGTAAAGGTGTCAGGAAAAATTATGAAAGACTTTGAGATGGGCATAAAAATTATAAGGTGTCCTGTCTAGGTCACCCTTCTAGGTTATATCTGACTTTGTCTTGGGGCTATTTTACAACCCTGTAAGTTGTAGAAAACTGATAATGCAAATGATTCTTACCCAGAGAAATGAAAGTGAATTATGTCCTGGTAGAGACATAATTGATTACTGACTGCTCTATAATGACCAACTTTGCATTTGTTTATATATTCATTTCAGCATTCCTGATTTTCTACGAGTATGTGTTTTTTTTAATTCCTTTGAGAATGCAGTATTCTCAAGAATTATTATGACATCTTATTGGTTCCCTCCTTAATGAGTTAAATAAAATCTTTGACACAAGAACATCTTATATTTGTATCACAGTTATATACTGTTAAGAAGTTTAACAAAGGCGTCAATGCTTGGGTTAGTTTTTAAAACAGAATAAAAACAAAGAGAAGAAAACTAGGAGGGAACAGAGCTCAGCGGGCATGAGGTGACATGACTAAAATGACTTCTCGAGCAAGACCAAAGGGTGGGGGAATCCTTTCTCTTTGCTTCTATCATTTCACAAGGAAACAAAATGCACCAAAAAATATCCCATGCTTCACATTTGGGGGAACAGAAGTAACTCCTCGGTCTTGTCTTAAATCTTAAGCTTTAAGGATTTACTGGTGTTACCTTTATGAAAACTCGAAACCCCAAGCTTATCAGACAGACAAAGACAACATATTGGGGGTGATTTGTCCCATTAAAAACGGATCCAATGCAAGGTTCACATTTAAGAAGTTGCCTGGCTGGACGCGGTGAGTCACGCCTGTGATCCTAGCACTCTCGGAGGCCAAGGCGGGAGGATCGCTTGAGCTCAAGAATTCAAGACCAGCCTGAGCAAGAGCGAGACCCCATCTCTACTATAAAATAGAAAGAAATTAGCCAAACAACTAAAAATAGAAAAAATTAGCCAGGCATGGTGGCACATGCCTGTAGTCCCAGCTACCCAAGAGGCTGAGACAGAAGGATTGCTTGAGCCCAGGAGTTTGAGGTTGCTGTGAGCTAGGCTGATGCCACGGCACTCTAGCCCGGGCAACAGAGTGAGATTCTGTCTTTAAAAAAAAAAAGTTGCCTGAATGCATTTTAAATAGATTCTGATTCCTAAAAGCTGTAATTTGAGGCGCCTATATAGAAAGAGTCAGTCCTCTGCAAGAAACAGGGTTCTCACCAGCTGCACTCGGGCCCTCATATTCTACCTTGGCCCCTAGGCTGCAAAGGCTTTCTAAAACAAAACACTGCAAAAGCTCCATGCACTTGGCAAAGACTGAGGCGGTGGCCAGTACATCACTTAGCCCTGCTTTACCCATATCAGGCCATGTCACCATATCCTACCCCAATCTCCTCCTCACATGCACATACAACCTCCAGCTCTTGGAAGAGACCCCTTCACACACACACACACACACACACACACACACACATATATTCAGCTTCCCGCCTCAAGGGAGAAGGCCACCAAGCATTTGGCCTTGGTGACGTCTCCTAGGTGACCAAGGAGCTCTTCCACTTGCAGCCTAGAATCAGGCATGGTGGGGGGGGGGGAGGGGGAGGGCAAGGGAGGAGTAAGGTGGCACAGGGACAGGAGTGGCAGACTGGAACCACCCCCCCTCCAGGAACCCCAGAGAGGCCAGGTCCTGAAGGCCCAGGGAGCATGGGCTCAGTCCCGGCTCCTGCTCATGACAGCCCATAGGAAATACCAAACCACTAGCACCTTCCTGCCTGAGTACCGCTGGGTACTCAACGGGTGTGCCAGCCTGGCTGAGCACAGCCTCCTCGCTGGGTCCCACGCCAGAAGAATGACCCGACCCACCCAGCACACATCCCCCGGCTTTCCACCCTCAGTACACTCGCGACATTTCTTCCCAACACCACAGAACTAAGATCAGGGCCCTCCTCTGCCCAGGGAAGGCAGTGTCACTGCCTTCCAGTGTCACTCAGGGCCTTGATCAGCTCCTTGCTGATTCTTACTGCACCCCTGGGCCAGTGGGCCCCAACAAGGTGCTTCTCGCCCCCGTGGGGAAGCGGGGTGGCATGATCCCCCCAACATCAAGGGGGCTGCCTGAGCAGCTCCACACCTGCCTTCCCAGCTCACATCCACCGCAGGAGCAGGAGGAGGGGCTGACTCCACGCCCTGTCCTCTCCGGCGGCCACCTGCTGCCAGCTCACAAGCACTCGGTGCCCTCCTCTTCCAAGTCCAGTTACCCGCTTCCCCCGTCTGAGCTCTTTCAGCAGCCATCAGAAAAGCCGCTCCTCCCTCCCAGGATGCCAGCCCTCCTCTCCCTGAGGATAAAAGGCCAACATCTTCCCCCTGGTGAGCAGCAGGGACCCGGGCTCTGTGCCCTCAGGAGGCCACTCGACTGCAGGCGTGGCAGCTCTGCCTCTCGCTGTGCGTGTTTGCCAGAGCCCTCCTCAACCCCAGCACCGCGCAGAGAACCGCTCCCTCGTCCCTGTCTGAGCTATTACGTGTGGCCTAACGGAGCACACCAGGACTCCTGACCTCTCCTAGTATTACTGGCTTCAGGCATGGCTCCAAAGGTGGCTGCCCAACCCCACAGGAAGTCTACTGGAAAAAGGGGGGGGGGGCGGCCACATAGATGTCCTCGGGCAAGTAAGGTGGGGACACCAGTGTTCTTCCACTGTGCCTAGAGGGACCGTATGGCCCAAACCACAGGTAACACTTTCTTTGGAAGAGGAGGAAGATGAGGCTCCCTTCTCCTAAAGAAACAAGCTTCCTAGAGTATGCAGAAGCCAGACAAGGCAGGGGCATTAGGCCCTTCATCAAGCAGCTGTCAGCAAGCTGAACGTGCCAGGCTTTGAACATGTAGGCTTTGCGAGTGGTCAGCATGAGCCCCACTGGGGGGAATGCTCAATGCAGAGAGTTCCCAGCTACCTGATGCTGTTTCAAAGCCAAATACATGAGTGTCTGTCCCAGAGGAAGAACTACATTCTGTGTCATCCACATTCAGAGGGCACCTATAGTCTGAGTTTCTGAATGATACAGGGACGTGAGAGGAAAGCTTTGCCACAGGCTTTGTCTCTTGCTGGTGTCAGTTTTGAACTCATCAGTTCAATGAGAAGCATTTCCAACCTATGCTACTGTGAAGGAATCTGGGAAGAGCAATGTCAGCCCCAAGGTGGAAATCCTGGCCTGTAACCCAGAATACCTGGCTAATCTACAGAAGTTACCCCCATGATCAAGAAAACCAAATATCTGGGCTCTTCCTTTCAGTGTCCAGAGAGGGCACATATCAGCTGACCTTCCCAGGCCCTGTGAAGTCCTACATGACCTCAGGAGCCCAGAGCCATCTTGTACAGCCCCACAGGTTGTGCACTGCACAACTCCAAAAGGCGCTATTCCCAAAGACTGTTGTGTGAATGGTGCCCTTAGTTGTGCGACGTGAAGCTCCTGGGGACACTACTCCTTGAGAGGCCACCCACCATCCACTGAGGCTCCAGGACTTAAAAAAAGGATACCCAGGCCGGGCGTGGTGGCTCATGCCTATAATCCTAGCACTCTGGGAGGCCGAAGCGGGCGGATTATTTGAGCTCAGGAGTTTGAAACCAGCCCGAGCAAGAGCGAGACCCCGTCTCCACTAAAAATAGAAAGAAATTATATGGACAGCTAAAATATATAGAGAAAAATTAGCCGGGCATGGTGGCACGTGCCTGTAGTCAGTCCCAGCTACTTGAGAGACTGAGGCAGAAGGATCGCTTGAGCCCAGGAGTTTGAGGTTGCTGTGAGCTAGACTGACGCCACGGCACTCTAGCCCGGGCACCAGAGTGAAACTCTGTCTCAAAAAAAAAAAAATAAATAAAAAAAAAAAAGATATCCAAAGCAGAAACATGTTTTGTTCATCTTCAAAGAACAGATTAAATGATTTTTGAAATGATTTCTTATAGGCTGATAAGGATCTCTAGCTGGGGTGGAGGGAGGGCAAAAAGGAGGGGTGGCTTCACCTTTCCTTTTGTCTTAGAAAAAGCACCTACATTTTTTTGTCCTTTTCCTACCAAGCTTTGGCTTGTAAATTTCCGAGATTTCCAATTTCCCCTTCCATTTCTCACGCGATGACCCAGAAAAGCTGTTCCCAGTCCACACACCCACTAGGGGGCAGGAGGCTCAAGGCCATACAGCCCAGGTTTCAGGGAGAGGTGGTATAAAGTCAACACAGATTTGACTCGAAGTCATTTGTGTGTCAGGCTTTCTATTTAAGGAAGCACAAGGTCATCTTTAATTATGACATCGCCTAGGACGTGAGCCACTGTGACAGGTGACATTGAAAAGGAAGATGCTACCAGCATTAACTCTTAAATTTTCTATTTCAGCCCACAGGCAGACTCTCGAGGGAGTCGACGCCAAGACCCCTTGCAGGCCCAGCCCCGCATCACCCCTCTGTCCAGGCCCTCGGTGGGAGCTGCTGATGCCAAGCAGCTCTACCTGTCACTGTGTGACTGTCATCCCCGAGCATGGCTTAGTACCAGGCCCGGCCAAAAGACCATATGCAGATGACAACCTGTGACTTTCAGAGTGTTTTGAGGCAACCTACCTGGGAATCAAGTCTGTTACCTCTGCTGGAGGGGAGCCACCACCCACGCGTGTACACAGACACAGACACTCCCTCAACGCACGCACACCTGGCCATGACTCATACCCTCTGAGTGGCGTGATTCAGCATCTCCTGCCAGGCTGAGTCGAACTGCCGCTTGTCATCCTCCAGCAGCCGCTGCTCGGCCAGGGAGATGGTCTCCTTGGCAGCACGGAGCACCTCTGTGGCCCTCTGGAAGTCCTGAGTGGCTTTCTGAGCTTCCAGCTGAGCCTGCAAGAGAAAGATCCCTCGTGAGGCCTCAGGAAATGGCAGGAGCTGCCCGTGGCCCATGCTACCTTTCAAACAATGAGCATTCCAAGGCCTGGGACATGCTCATGTCTGTCTCTCCACTCTCAGAAGAGGCCTGGCCCCTGCAGGTCCTTGTAAATGCCAGATGGGGCATCGGATCAGAGAGCGAACAACCCTCCCGGTCCGGGACCCAGCGGGTTAGATAAACATGTCCACCCTCAGTCAGAATCAGACGCCACACCAGCCCCTCATGGGACGGGGATGTCACATGGCCTTTCTCAGAAGCCCTGGCTCCCTACCAAGGCCAAGGTGGAGAAAGTGGTCCTGACACCTTCCCTGCCCACATCTGTGGTTCAATTCCTGGCATGTCAGAACCAGAAAGGGCCCCGAGGGTCCAACAGCTTCCTCTTCCAGAAAGGAAACTGAGGCTGGGAGTCCAGAGCCTTCCTCAAGACCACAAAGCTGGTTAGGAGCAGAGCTGTGACCAGACTCCAGGCAATGCGAGTCCCAGCCCAGCACTGTCAGTCTGCCAGACAGTCCTCCGCTCAATCACAGGCACTGACACCAACCACGGGCCAAGCATGGCACCAGGCAGGCAAAGGGAGGGACCTGGTTATAACAGTCCCTGCTCCCAAGGAGCGTCAAGCAGGAGAATCAACATATAAATTTAGCTGATCACATGTCTGGAGCTGCCACCAGCCACGTGTGGCTACTGAGCATTTCAAATGCGACTAATCCAAATAGAGTGTAAAATACCCCTAATTTTAAAGACTTAGTACAAAAAAAAGTCAAATATAAATAATTTTTATATCGATTACATAATGAAATGACATTTTAGATATACTGGTTTAAATAAAATATATTAAAATTAATTGCACCTGTGTTTTTACTTTTTTACCGTGACTATTAGAAAAATTCTGTAGATGACTCATATTCGTTTCTTGTGGACAGCAGACCCCACGCCCACCCCAAGAGTGCGCCATACGGCTGCAACTGTGTGACCGCACCAGAAACTGGCAACGAGGCTGGGCGCGGTGGCCCATGCCTGTAATCCTAGCACTTTGGAAGGCAGGAGGATCACTTGAGGCCAAGAGTTTGAGACAGCCTGACCCACTCAGTGAGACCCCGCCTCTATAACAAATAGAAAAATTAGCCGGGAGTGGTGGCATGCGCCTGCAGTTCCAGCTACTCAGGCAGGAGGATCACTTGAGCCCCGGAGTTTGAGGTTGCAGTGAGCTGTGATGATGCCACTGCACTCCAGCCTGGGCTACAGAGTGAGACCTGTCTCAAAAAGAAAAAAAAGAAAGAAATTGGCAACAACACACTAGGGTCAGCACTCTCTACAGGCTCACCTTGAATGTTCCCCCCAGAGCACAAACCAGCCACTGCCAAAAGCGGACTTAGGGATCTGGCTGACCAAGAGCCATGCCACCTGCCCACGTGTGGTCAGCCAGATCCCGACCTCAGTTGCAGAGCCCTGGTGGGATACCCCTGGGGCAGCCCCTGGGACTCAGAGGGAGAGGGGAACAACAGGGACCCCACCCTTCCGCACAGCAATTCTCACGTGACTTAGAGGAAGTCTTCAGAAACCACAGGGCTAAGGATGCTTTTTAAAGAAGGTTAATAGGGAGGGGGAAAAAAAAATCAGGAACTTAGAGCACACCTGCCCCCAGAGCAAAGAACAGCTTTGAGACCCTGTGGCCACCACCACTCAGTGACCATGTACTGTGTATCAGGCCCAGACCCAGCCCTCCGGGAGATGACCATCTGATCGTGGAGCTGACGTGGGCGTGGAGAGGACATTCAGGAGTCTGTGACACAGTGCTGTATATGAAAGTGCCACAGTGGGGAGGGAAACTATTTCCAGTAGCGAGGACCAAGGAAGGCTTCTTGAAGGAGGACGATCGTGAACTGAGGACTGAGGACAGGGCTGACTGGGAAACGCAGGGTGCTGGTGGGTCAGGAGTATTTGTGACCCTGAAGACATTAGGAAACACAGTACCTACAGGAAATTTGACAAAGCCTTGGATCAAATGTTTAAAAAGGAATCAAGAATGGAAGCCTTGAATGAATACCAGGCCAAACCTCCAACCAAAGTGGCCCGGGGACCTGCCCGCTGCCACCCACCCCATGGCCCTGGTCCATTCAGGTGTGGCTCAGCTACACCAGTGAGGACAGGGACGCCTGTCCTCTGCAGAGCTGACCACCAAATCACTGAGAAGTACAAAAAGAAAATCAGTGTCTCGGGGCCACCCCTGCCCAACTCCTGATGCAAAAGAGAAGGTAGAAGCCTCAGGCCCCTGTGAAGAGCTGGCCCCACAGATCATTCATTATGGAAATTCCTGGCTAACCACCCCTAAGCAAGGACACGCAGACTGTACCTACATCTGGCACCTAAAACTAACGCCTACCCCATTCCACACTGAGGATAAATTACAAGTTTATCTTTCAGCTAACAGAACCGGAGACAAGACAGAATCAGACATTCTTCCACCTACCCCAGAACATCTACATAACTGATGCTTCCTTGACTCCCTGATTTTATATCAACTGTAGATTTCTTGAGCCTCCTGAGAATGTAACCACTTTGCCTCATCCTCTGCCCGCCTCCCCTGTTCCTTCTCTCTGTATCTCTGCCTGCCTTTAATACGCTGAAGGTTCCAACTTCCCTTTCGGAAGAACACCCACAGCTCGTCTGTGGTTCGTGTTTTTCCTAGGTGGATCCTCACAATCTTGGCTTAATGAACCTCCGCTGATTATGATATCAGTCATTTACTTGCTTGACAGAAGGAAGGCGACAGTACAACGTACCCTCAGCACAACTCAGCCCTCCCCACCCCGTGCCTGTAGCGCATCTGTGGTTCCTTCCCGCGAGGACAACGCTCCGGTCCACCTGCCCAGGCAGGTACAGGGAAAGGGTGGCGGCACGGGACCTGCTACTCTAAAGTTGCCTCACCCTCCTCCCACGGGAAGCCGCTTCTACCTCCACGCTTCAGACCAACTCCAGGGGACAATAATGAATCCCACAGGGTCCTAGCATCCAGAATAGGATTTGTATTTGTTTTTAAGAAATCTTAGTATTTCAATGTGTTGACATTTAAGTGTAAACTCTCTTCCCCCAGGTCTCCCTGCTTGAATTATGGACCTATTCTTTCTTCACGAAAAGATGCTCTCATGAGGACTGTCTGGAAGGTGGCTGGGGTACCACGGGCCCAGCGACTCTTCACACCCTCAACCACGCATCTGATGAGTTCCAAATGAGGGAACCAGATCTCTGCAAAGAGGGGAAAGAGGAAGCCCATCGCAAGTAGCCTTTGAGAAGAACAGGCTCTCCATCAAAGTCCTGGTGAGTTTCTGAAGTTTCCACAAGATTCCTTCTCTCCTGTACAGTGGCGTCAGAAACATGCTTGCCTTGTCATATCACAGGTCCAACTAGTGTGAGTGTTCACTCCACACTTAACCCACGGACACCAGATGTCATCTCTCCATCGTTCATCTACATATTCATTCACTCAAGCAGGTGTTGCGCACCTGTCCTGCACCCACCACCTATTCTCGCCGTCTGTTTTGGTCTCAGGCTGAAGCAAGGTGTCCGCTAAACACCCTATCCCCCGCCCTCACCACAGCTAGTGCCCTTGTTACTGAGCGCCAGCTAATGAGAGGTAAATGGACACGGAGTGAGACGTCCAGGAGGGCTCCTGTTATGGACTGAATGTTTATATCCCCCCAAAATTTACATATTGAAGCCCTAACCCCCAACGCGACTGCATTAGGAGGTGGGGTCTTTGGGAATTAGGGTTAGATGAAGTCCCAGGGTGGGACCCTCACAAGGGGATCTGTGACCTTGTAAGGTCTCTCCCCCTCTCCATTCACACGCACCAAGGACAGACCATGTGAGCACACAGTGAGAAGGCAGCTGTCCAAAAGCAGGAGGAGAATCCTCAGCAGACATGAACCTGCCGGCACCTTGATCTTGGACTTCCTAGCCTCCAGAACTGTGAGAAATGACCATCTGCTGTTGCAGCCACCCATTCTATGGTATTTTGATAGAGCAGTCTGGGTAGACTAAGAACAGATACTGGTAGCAAGAAGTGGGGTGATGTACCAAATGCCTAAAAATGTGGAAGCAGCTTTGGAACTGGATAATGGGTGGAGGCTACAAGTTTTGAGCTACATGCTAGAGATCACATTTCATAAAACATTTTCCAAAGCTACATATACGAGGAAGGACCAGGCAGGAGTACACGAGGAAAGGGAGCATCCTATTGTACCCTCACTAGCAGGATATAGTCCCTTCAACAATTATGAAGTATAATACTTCCTGGAGGCTAAGCTCTGGCAGGGAGGGCGCCCACACCTAAACAAGGGAAGACAGACGCATCCCTTACAAACTCTAATACAAGACAGACCATGGCAAGTGATGAGGTGGAAAGTGCAATGGGAACGTAGGGAGGGGAGAAAGCAATTTGTCAGATTCCTCAAACGAGGAGGGTGCCTAGCACTCTGGGAGGCTGAGGCGGGTGGATTGTTTGAGCTCAGGAGTTCAAGACCAGCCTGAGCCAGAGCGAGACCCCGTCTCTACTAAAAATAGAAAGAAATTAGCTGGACAACTAAAAATATATATAGAAAAAATTAGGCGGGCATGGTGGCGCATGCCTGTAGTCCCAGCTACTCGGGAGGCTGAGGCAGTAGGATCACTTGAGCCCAGGAGTTTGAGGTTGCTGTGAGCTAGGCTGACGCCATGGCACTCTAGTCTGGGCAACAGAGTGAGACTCTGTCTAAAAAGAAAAAAAAGGAGGAGGGTGCCAGGTATCACGCTAGGCCATGCAGATGCAGGAGGCACCAAAGAGTTTGCACACCTATCTAGGAAGAGTTTAGTGCCAAGATTGTTTCCCAGTGTCATCACAGGACATGTGACCTCCAAAGTCAGAACCCAATTCAGCAATCCCAGAGAGCGCCAGCTACCTGGTTCTCACCATCATAGGAAAGACGACACCTAGAAATCTTTGGCACCACTGATAACATTTACCTTCAAATCCTAACATAGGACCCAGGCCCGAGTATGAATGCATTATTTGAATAAGGGCGCCATGCTCACAGGCTCCATAACATGCACAGGTCACGCGGTGCTTCACTCACAATGGAGAAACCCAACAAGCAAACAGAAGAGGCGAGGCCCTGCTTGCAACAGTACCGATGTGGAAAATGTTAGTTTGGTGTAAGATGCAAGACAGGAAAAGTTTTAAATATCTTCATGACTCATGGACACTAACAGCTTTCATGGAAATAGCCCCACGGAGAGAATTTTAAGAGGCTGCTCATGAATGAATTTGATAAATGACCTTCATTAGACACTGGCCGGTGGCAGCTGTGACTGTGAAGCACGCAGAAGCGCGTGGGTGTTCCACAAAGTGTCGGTGGCAATCGGGGGCGGGCAGAGAGGCTGCAGTCATGCCGCTCTGACTCGACGCCCACTCGAGCCCACAGCTGCTCTCAGGACGGAACAAGAGCATCTGGACATTTGCAAAGGAACAAGGTAGAAGGAAGTTTCAAGATCACCCAGTTCGAGCCCCTCATTTTTCAAAGAAGGGCCCCCAATAGGTGATGTCACACAGCCATTTAGTGGCCTGCCAGAGCCAGAAAACCGGAGTTTGGGGCTATTTCTGCTCTACCCTGCAGTGGCCGCCCCCCAGGGTGACTCTGGCATTAACGTAATCACCGGACAACTGGACAGTCTGCCTGTCAGCAACACGTGGCAAGAACTGCTAAGGCACCAAGGACAAGATGGGAACTCAGAAGTACCCGGGACTGCCACCTCCCGCCTGCGGCTCTTGTCCTGACGCCTCGTGCAGCTCTGACACGCCAGCCGGTTAGCGCCAGGAACGGGAGAGGAGGAGGGTGCCCAACGCCACCCTCCAGCAGGTGGTGGCTCCCAGTCAGGGAGAGCACCCGTAGGACTAATCTAGTACCCAACTCCCAGCAAATCCAAAGTCTGGATACAGATGATTACAAAGAAGAAAACAATCATAGCAGTTATTATTTTAGCATTTATTCTGTGCCAGATAATGTCTATATATAAGGTGTTCTGAGTCCACTACCTCATTTAAATCTCAAAATAACCCTAGGCAGTCAGTCCAATTATCATCCCTACTTTATAAAGGAGACCGAGGCTCAGAAAGTTAAGTAACTTGCAGTGCTACCAAGGATGGAGTCAAGATTCAAGCCTGGCCCAGAGCCTTCATTCCAAACTTCTATTAAATGCCACCTGCCAGGGCTGCAAACTCCTGGCAAAGAAGCCCCAGGCAAGCTAAGCCCGGCCCTACTTCACGCTAACCCAGGCCACTAGCCCAGGCCACGGTGGTCACTGCCACACGGATCAGGATGGGTGGGGAGGTTTGCAGAGGGCATGAGTGAGGAGCCGGGAGGAAGGCCCACTGCCATGAGAGCCAAGCTGGTCCACGACCAGGGCGATGTGTGTGCACACACAGCAAGTCTAGAGAAGCTGGTCCCTAACGCCCTGTGCCTCTCTGAGCTCAGCTTCTACACCCTACTGTACTTCCTTGCCTGCTCTGAGGAACCATGTGGATCCCACTCACAGGGGAGCCAGGAGGAGGGATGAGAGACAGGAAGCACTAGGCAGTCAACATTTCTCCATCTTTCAAAAGCACGCACCCACTAGAGGGCTGGCCCTCCCTCCACCTGCTCCCCAGCTTCCCTGAAACCCAAACGGACTCCCTGGGGTTACTTAGGAACAAGTGGCCCAATGTGCACACACCCCCAGCACTTGATCACAGCAAGGATGGAGCAGTAAGAGGCTCCTGGAACCCCCAGATGCCGGGACGTGGATTGGGAGGGGGAGTGTCCCCCACTTTCTTCTAGAGAGGGCTGGAAAGACACCAGCCAGGGGAGGAGAGGCTGCTCCAGGAAGTCAGCGACTGGCCTGCAGGCAGCAAGGGGCCGCAGAGCCCTGGAGAAGGGAAGCCTCGGGGACGGATCCCAGCCCCTCAAGGGCTGGCCGAGGTCCTGGCTGGACAGGGGCAACCACTGGCCAGGAACCCGCCTGTCCTTTTTAACTTGGTACAGTTTTGTCCTTGCCTCTCCACAGCAAGTGTAGTAGGTGCTGCTGGAAAGAGCCCATCCCCCAGCTGGAAGCTCATGAAGCAAAGTCTTGGATTCCTTTCCAACCCAACGGGGAGGACAGACAGCCTCTGAAAGCATGGCCATCACCCCGTGGGTGTCAGTGAGGGAGAGACGGCCAGGACCAACACCCAAGTGCACAGCAAAAAGTGTCCGTCTCGGCTTCATTAAAGCTGTGGTTTTCTGCCCATCCTCTGTGGGGGATCAGCGGTGGACAGGCTGCCTGGGCCTCTCCCTTGCAAAGATGCCCGGTCCTAGCACTCCGCTCACACTCCGAAATGAGGTTAATTCAACACTGGCCAGAGACAAGTACCAGCCAGTTTGATAACACCACTTTGCCCCTGCGGATGTTTTGGATATATTTTAATCCACATTATCCCAGAATAGATAAATTTTCATTTGAAAGCATTTTGTAGAGAGAATTCCATTAAGCCCGTTTAGTTCCTTGATTATTTTTCATATCATGTTTCTAATTTTTTGTTTTTATTTGGTCAAAATTATTTTCAGGAGATCAGTTCCTTTCTATTTCCAATCAACAGACTTGATCCATTGAACAGTTTCATCCACATCAACCTTTGCTAACTGCAGCTTGTGCCACGGAGTTTTTCATTATTTCTATCCAACTCAACTTTTCTGGATCGGTTTTTGTTGTTGTTGTTGTTTTTGTTTTTTTGAGACAGAGTCTCACTCTGTTGCCTGGGCTAGAGTGCCGTGGCATCAGCCTAGCTCACAGCAACCTCAAACTCCTGGGCTCCAGCAATCCTCCTGCCTCAGCCTCCCGGGTAGTTGGGACTACAGGCATGCGCCACCATGCCCAGCTAATTTTTTCTATTTTTAGTTGTTTGGCTAATTTCTTTCTATGTTTAGTAGAGATGGGGTCTCGCTCTTGCTCAGGCTGGTCTCGAAATCCTGACCTCGAGTGATCCACCCGCCTCAGCCTCCCAGAGTGTTAGGATGACAGGTGTGAGCCACCGCGCCTGGCCTGCATCAGTTTTTTAAAACATCTAAGAATTTGTCAAACATACCGGACATCATTTCTCACTCTTCTCCAAAGGTTACCGTGTACAGTCTGAGCCACTGTCAGTGTGATATTGTGTTATTTCTCCCAACAACGTTTATTGTAAATGTACATGGTGTGTACTTAGAGAAAGATGAGAAAACTGCAAGAAGGTGTACAATACAAGTAGGGCCCGCTGCTGTATCTCTGGATGGCCCACCCAGCTCTTTAATATGTCCCAATAGTGTCAAAAGAGCCTCAGGGGGTTAGAAAAGTCAAGGTCAAACAGTTTTGCTTTGTCCTGAGGTTAAAGATAAGCTACTTAAAAATAAAAATTTTAAAAAGCCATTACTGGCTTCACAATACAGTCGTACAGCTGGGAGTGAGGCGGGTGAGTGAGGGCAGGGGTGAGATACAACCGCCCAGGGGCTGGTCACTGTGGAAGCTGGGTCATGAACACACGAGACTGTTATACCATCCTCTCCACCTTGTATATATTTGAAATTTCTGACCCAGCGTCCGGCAGGACAATCCCCACTGTGCAAGGTCACCCAGGGCCTCGGACTAATCAGGCGCGAGTCTGATTCAAGGGCTTCAGTTGGGGACACTGGGGGAGGTTCAACAAGAACGGAGCCCACCTTCGTCACCTTCTGTGCTACACACCTACCTGCAATGCACCTCCAGACACAGCACGCACACCCAAACCCCCAGAGGGCTGCCCCTTCCGCTCATGCCGAACTTGTCCCTCTGCCTGAGGCTGGCACCACATGTGGCCCCACAGAATCTCCCTGATTCATCTAAAAGCTGCTGGCAGGAGGGGGACACAGGCCTGGTGCTTCTCCAGGGCACAGCACACTGCTTAGCCCAAATCAGCGTGTCAAGGCCGCTCAGCCAGCTGGTTTCTGTGACCCCTCCCCACACTTTTGTCCTCTTCATAGTTACTGGCAGCTTACAGGCCTGCCAGCTACACACAGCAGGGCCTTCAGGAACAGCGCATCCCAATCAAATCCTTCCTGTTGCTGCAGGGACACAACAGATGCTGAGCCTCCTCCCGCCCACCCTCGCCAGAAGGGTGCACCCACGTTCCTCCTCCAGCTTCCTCCCGCTCTCGCACTCGCGCTGCCTGGGCTGGGGCAGCGTTCCACCACCGGCTACAGACCTACCGACGGGCAGGAGCCGAGGGCCAGGCACGGGGCAGCAGCCTGAGCTGGGGGTGGACAGCACCCCAGGGCGCCACCACCAAACCTAGACTCCTGGCCCACAGGATCAAATCATGGGGTCTTGCAATGCAAGGAGATGGAGGCAATGTGGACCAACTGTTTCATTTTGTAGATGAAAATTCAATAAGCCTAATGAGTAAACTGGTCTGCTTGAAGGGACAAGCCTGGGCATTCCACCAACCCCAATCCAGGCCGCCTTCCCCACCGGCCACACCCCACCATCACATGCCCGCACTCTCTCTGCCCCGCAACAGACATGCCATGTGCCCCATCTCTAAAGTCCTCAATGTGTGCACACTTGGAGAGTTCCTCCACTCTGGTGGGTTTCCAAGTTCAGCAGGGCTGTGCCTTCCTCCCTGCATGTCCATTCACACGTGTCTTCCATCGCTGCCTTCGCCCCCACACCCACAATGCATCAGCCTCACCTAGACACACACACTCACCCAGGGCAGCCATCCCATCCTTCCACTGGGATGCATGATGCAGACCAGCCACGAAAGGTGGCCTGGCCATCGCCCAACACTTGAGGGAGCTGAGTGCTGCTTTGTGCCACAGGGCAAGGGAGAGCTGGAATCCTGCACCTGGGAAACGCACATGCTCGGTAGTTACGCCTCTTGACAAACCTTTGCAGCTAACGAGTAGCTGCTGGTTCCTGACGAGGACGGAGCATAGGCGCGGAGAGGTGGGTGTATAAAGAACTAGGATGCCAGACAGGAAAGAGCATCGCCTCCCCTCAGCCACAGCTGGGGAGTCAAGGACCTGATGGCATCAGATGCCCTTGGCGAAGCTCTGATCCCGACTCCTGCCTCTCTCCTTCCTCTCTTTCCCACTGAAGAGCCAGGTGGCTGGTTGCTCCCTCTCCTGGTTCTGCCTATGTCGGCACTGCCCTCTCCACCTGGTGACCGCGAGCAGAGCTGTCAACACTTCCAGGGACTGCTTTCCAGAGACATGGTTCCACCAGCATCACATGGACAAACAGGTCCCCTGTAGCTCCCCAATCCCCAGGGACCCCAGCTCTTAACATATGACAATGCCAACAAAAGAAACATTCCGATGCCTTGCACAAAACTGGTATTGATTGACCAGGACAACTGGGCCACTATAACACAGCGGTCTGTGTCGAGAGAACTGGGAGGAGCAGGATATATTCCTGGCACCAACAATAACCATTGTCTTGGGTCTACAACCTTGAACAAGTCACTAAACTTCTCAGATTAGAACTCCAAGGCCTTTGTTAACTCCCAGGGAGCCTTAGTTACAGTTCTGAAAATACCTAATCACAGCAGGGACTCACAAGGAACCGTCTGTAAGGCAGTGTCTGCCTTAAACATGTGCAAACAGTGAGCCAGCAGGCTGCTTAGCCACTGAGATATTTTGCTTTTGCTATCTTTATTGTTGTACATGTTTGCAAATTTTCCGTAATAAAATGTTTACAAAATTGCTTCTTTATACATTTCTTAATCAGCTATTGCTTTGCTATTTATCTGCCACGTGGTTCTTTCTTTAAAACTATGTCACTGGGTTGACCAATAACATATTTTGAGGGGAAAAAAGGAGGACCACATAGTTATTGAATCAAAAACAGCTGTTTCTACTCAAATGCTTTAAACCAGTCACAAGAAAACATTTTTAAAACAGCTGGGGAAATTTGAAAAAGGAGTGGATACTAGATAATATTAACGAACTATTAATTTTGATAGATGTAAAAATGTGATCTTTTAGAGGTTCTTATCTGTTTGAGAAAAATATGTAAATATTTAGGGGTAAAGCAATATGATATCTGTGAATAGCTTTAAAATAATCAAGAAAACCACCCGAGGGAGAGGTTATCAATTGTTGATGCTGATAATGGGTACCCAGGGCTCTCTGATTATTCTCTCTACTTTCGTGCATGCTTGAGAAATTCCATAACAAAGAGTTGTAAAGAAATCTTTCTTGAAGCCTATTGTTCATCAGTTATCATTCTTGCAGTTATCCACCTGCCACATAATCACAAAACTCAAAAAAAAAAATAGTTATTCACTAAAAGAATAGGGAAACCAGGCCCAGGTCACTGGCTCCCAGCACTTTGAGAGGCTGAGTTGGGAGGATTGCAGGAGGCCAGGAGTTCAAGACCAGCCTCGGCAACATACTGAGACCCCTACCCTCTATATTTATTTTTTTTAATTTTAAAAAAGAAAATAGGAAGATCAAAAATATTTGTCAAAGGTCATCCTCACTAAAGGTAAAATTTTAAGTAAAACAAACCTAAAAAAGAAATTCCTATAAGATTGGCAGTGAGGGGAGATAAAGAGTCAAAGTGTTGACCCAATGAGACAAGTTTGCAAGACAGGAGCCGCTCCCAGCCCCTCAAAGCCCATCTTGCCCACATGCAATCTTTAAGATGCATCAAAATATTTGGGGCCCGACACTGGCCCCTAACAGCTTGTTAGTGGCTGCACCAACCACTCCAGCTGTCCGGAAGTCCTCATCTCTGATCTGAGTCTCTTCTGCTACGATTTAAAGCCCTTAGCTTTTTCTCTGTCCCTGGCAGAGACAGCACAGGAACAAAAATACACCCACTTACAAAGACAAAGCACATCATCTCGACAAAGCACTTTCAACAAGTGCCAAAACCAAACTGCAGGCACCTCAATAAGCCCTCCCCCTCCCTGCACTTTTCTTCCACTGCCCTGACACAGGGAGGATGAAATGAATTAGGACACTCAAGTCAGTGACAAGTTGGACAAAAAAAAAAAAAAAAAAAAAGCCGGGACAAGGTTGTTTATTAAATCCCTACTCTGTGCCAGGTGTGAACCCATGGAGTCCAGCCTACAGCCATGCTGATGAGCATTGGTGGACCCATTTTACACCCAAAGAAACAGCTTAAAGCACTGGCCCAAAGCCACACAGCTGGAAAGAACAAAGACTGGGACTCAAACCCAGGACCTCCAACTCCATGACCTGGAGAGGAAAAGCACAAACATGGGACCCCGTATTCTTCTTCTTCTCCAGTGGTGAAACCTACCAGACTGACTGTCTAGATCCTGATGAGAAACCAGAGAACCAACCGGGCCACCCTCAGTTTGATACATTCTCTCCACGCCGCCATCTGCACACCCACTTTGCCACGCTCTGTGGCCAAGAGTATCCAAAGGCCTGACTAGCCCTGTCCAACCCTTCCCCACCCCCAGCTCTGAACCAAGGGACAGATGGGCCCTAAGGAAACCTCCGCAGATACATCTGGCATAAGTTCCTACCTAGGTCATTTTTAAAGCCTTCTAACTGCTCTCCTAGCTTCCGATCTCACACGGCCAATTTAAACTCCACGTGATATAAACTTAGTTGTGCACAAAGGCATTTAGGATACCTGGTAATCTTTCTGAAGTGCATATCTGATGGTGTCACTCCCCTGCCTAACCTTTACCCCCCACAAAATCGGGCCACAGCACAGGTTCTCACTCCCACCCACCCCGTGAGACCCAGCCATTCACTCCCGGCTCTTTAACACGCCATTCCCTCTGCCAGGAACACACGCCCTTTAAAACCCATCTCAGGATGTTCCATCCTCTGAATTCTTACTCTACTGCAACATCCCAGACTCCTTTGTTGAATAACACTGTCTTCCTTTTGACTTTTCATGGGTTATAAAAAGATTCTTGTCTCCTTCCACCCCTTCCTCAGGGTGAAGGGTTCTGCTCTCGTAGGCTTACTGGTTTCCCTCTTTTTCGAACTCCCACTGAGCCTGAATTTCCCAGCACTTGACAGAGAACTCATTCAAAGATAGCCTCACTGCCCGACAGCAGCCGAGCCCACGAGAGTCTGCAGAACAGCATTTGTGAGAGCAGGAACTGCAGTTTATACCTCATCGCCCACGACTCTCAGCACAGAGACGAACACACGTCCCTCCAAAGCCATTCTCCCAGGTACTTTTGTTATTCTCCATCTCTACCCCCCAACCCTGGTCTAGAAGGCCTACGTTCCAGCTCCTGTGTGCTGTTTTGAATGCTCTGCTGACATAAGACGACTGATCGTCTGTGGTTCCTGAGCCACCCACCATTCCCAGAACAAGGACCCCAAACTCCTTCACATCACATTCAGACTACTATACTAATCTAAGGTTTTGAAGATAACCAGTCATTAAGGGATATCATTAAGCTCGGCACAGGGAGGCTCACTCTCTGGATTCAGAGAAAAGAGGCAGCTGGAAACAGGCCAGAGCGTCCATCCGTCCTCACCACCTGCCCGCTCAGCTGGACACGCCACATGCCAAACTCTCATGAGCTAATCCTGTGCTCTGCCTCCACCACAGACTGCTTTCCAACACACTTGACATAAATGGACTCAAAGCCATTAACATTCTCTGTGCCTCTGACGAGCAATACCCAAAAGAAATGATGGAAGGGAGTGTCCATCAACGGCCCCTCCCTGCAGGCTGGGATGTCCTAACCGGCTATATCGGCCAGGACTGGTCTCCCGCCAGCAGCACCTCACACACCACTTGGCCTCACTCCCCAGGGGCTGTCCTTGACAGAAGCAGAGGGCACACCCATTCTAGACAAAGTGACACCAACTCACTCTAACTCAAAAGCTCAGAGCTTTCTATTCCTGGCCTGCAAGCCTGGGAGAGGCCCATAAGGGTGTGTGAAGAAAGGAGAGAGCAGGAACAGTGGCGAACTCAGACCCAGGGACACCGACACACGCTGGATGACGAGATGCCTGGCCGGTCCCCCAGGCCCAGGACCCTCAGAGTCGAGGTGCTACAGCAGAAGAGTCCAGTAACCCGCAGCCCTCTGCCTTATGCATAGTACATGCAACTTCCATGATCTCATTACAGCAGCGCCACCCCAGTGACCTGGGAAGACTTACGGGAGCCAAAACTGTGTTACTGAATTTTTTAATTCCCACAATCTAGCATAGTGGCTACCACATTGCAAAGATTTAAGAAATATTTTTCTAATTAAGGTACCCAGCAAGGTAAAAATGATAATCTGTAAACAAGTCCCTTGTGGTCAATTATTTTAATACATTTGTGTTTTTCTTCTTCTCCTGTGGCTCACACAATTAGACAAATGACTCTCCGGGTGCATTTATTCTTGGAAATGGCCATTTATGGCAATGTAAAAATCCACCTAAATATGGTCCAAACTGTACACACTAAATAGTTGGTGTGCATGCCATTCTCAAGATCTACACAACTCTCCCTCTACTCTACCTCACCTTTTCCAAGCGGAACGATACATAACCCAGATCCCAATGGGTCTTCAGGAAATTCATGCCTGGGTAAAATTTTGCCCTCTCTGAATTCACAGGCCCAAGTTTCTGTCTTCTTTTAGCAGCCATCATAAGATAGCATATGTGAAAAATCAATATGAAAACTGCTCAACACCATGAACATACTGGCCGACACATCTTTTGAATTATCTTACTATTCACTTGGTCGTCTCAACAAGGTTACAAACTCCTTGAAGGCACTGTGACCCCACCACCACCACCCCCACCCACCCCCACCACCGTCACCACCACCAGGATGGCAGAGAATTTGAACTTAGAAATAGGTGCTATTCCAAGCCCTTCAGCAGCCAGGGGACACTGGCTCCCTCCTCCCGCCTCCTCCAAGTCACCGACTTCCCTGGGTCATCTTGGCACTATCTGTTGCCTGGCACACATAAGCACAGCTAAAGGAGCAACTGATTCACTGAAACATCAAATCCCCACCTCCGACAGTACTTTGCTCTGGGTCAGCATAACTTGGCTTAATTTTAACTACCACCTGCAAGAAGATCTCCAAAAGAATTCAAGGTCAGGGGGACAAAGATAACATGAGGGATTAATATAAACAAGAGTTAGCACAGCACATGAAAAAGCAGAGGGATCTGTTCTGATGCAAGTGCAAAGACAGGCAGCACGGCTGCAGCCAGCGGGCCCTGGCCAGCGCAGGCTGTCGGAAAGAGCATCGGGGCACAAGAGCACACACCTCCAGGGTCCCCTCTGGCCACCAGAGCCCAGACCACTTCAGGCCACCTAGGGATCTGTGGAAAAGATGGGAATGGCCTTGTGACAGGGCCAGGGCAGCAGCTGGGCCCCCTGCCTGGGGCGACAAGGCTGGCACAAGCTGGCGTGGCAGGGCCTCTCCATGTGAGCCAAGGCTCCCGGCAAATCCCCTTCTCTCCACCTGGTAGCACCAAGCAGAGCAGGTCTGAGGAACTCAGAGGCATTCTCCTAGCTCTAAGGGGTTGGAACAAACCACAGCCAATGGAACTGAGAAAGAAAAAGGACAAGATGCCCACGTGGGAGAATCCAAATGTCTCAGGGCTTAGAAAAGTATGTCTCAAACCTTCGTTACTCTCAGTTCCAAGCGTCCCTCTTCACAGCAAGTATCCACTTCATCTTTACTACGCACCATGCATTACTAAGACGAAGAAAGGATAAGATGCAATTTCTGCTCTCGAACTCCTGTTCCAGGGTGGGATTCTTAACCTATGATTTAGAGATTAAGAACACAGATCCAGACTCCAGATGTCTCAGTCAAATCCTGGCCAGGCCGCTCATTACCTCTGTCCCCTGAGCATATTACTTCTCTGTATCTCAGTTTTCTCATTTGCAAAACACCGATAATAACAGAACCTAACCTAGCTCACGCGCTTGGAGGAATGAGTGTGTTAACCTGCATAAAGTGCTTAGAGCAGGCAGACAGTGAGCATGATAGACGTGTAGGCTGTCATAAGTATGTGGCGTTAGCTTGTAGGTATTAACCCACAGGACACACGTGACATTTAAGGGGAGCTAATGAATACTTCCAAGTTATGTTTACCATTTACACACCCATGCACGTATGTCTGCTTTCAGAGGATGACGTCCATAACTTTCATCACATTCTCAAAGAAGCAGAGCTGACAAGAAGCTAAGGGATGGGGACCGCAGGATGGAGAACACAGGAGGGATTCACAGAAGTTACATTGACGTGTGCCTTTATTTTAATCCAGCAATGGGTAAAAGCTAAGCACTGCTGTCCAGAACTCTCTGCAATAACAGAAATGTCCTCTATTTGCACTGTCAGTAGCCATCTGCCACATGTGGCTACTGAGCACTCGAAATGTGGCTAGTGAGAGGGAAGAAATGACTTTTTAGTTTAATTTTTAATCAATTTACATTTAAGCAGCCATGTGTGGCTAATGGCTACCGTTTTGAGCACCACAGAGCTAGTCAGTCTGAGAAGGAAAAAGTCACAGACAAAGAGAACAGAATATGTAATGATGCAGAACATCTCATGATGTACTGGGAAATCGTGAGCACACCACCACGATGTACCCGGCAACCGTGAGCGGTGGCAGGGCTGAGGGAGGGCGGACGCTGAAGCTCAACACAGAGAAGTACAGCTGCAGAGAGGAGAGAGGGGCTGGGCCAGACCGGGAAAAGCCTCGTGTGCTGTGCTTGGATCTGGGCTTGACACGGAGAGAGGAGAAAAGCACTATATTAGCCAACGTTTTCCAGAGAAGCAGAACCAACAGGATGTACACAGAGAGAATAAGATTTAGTATAAGGGACTGGCTCATGTGATTATGCAAGATGGCAAGCTCAAAATCTGCAGGGTTCAAAATTTCCAGGCAGGCTGCAGACCCAGGAAAGAGCAGACCTTGCAGTACAAGCCCAAAGGCCACCTGCTGCAGAATTCTCTCTTGGTGGGGAGGTCACTCTCTTGTTCCATTCAGGCCTTCAGCTGATGGATGGAACCCACCCACACTGAGGAGGGCAATCTGCTGTACTCAAAGTCCACGGATTTATATGTTAATCTTACCTGAAAACACTCTCAAAGAAACATTCAGAACCAGTGACCATGCATCTGGGCACCATGGCCCAGCCAACTTGACACGTAAAAGTAACCATTACCTGTGCTAAAGTTTTTGCGCAGGACTACCAGCAGAACTGACTTCGGCAAGATAATGGAGCCATGAGATGGCAGGAAGACCTGCTGAAAGGCTATTTCAGTAGTCCAGGTAAGACATGAAGACTTGTACCAAAAAGGTGTCAATGAGAAATGAGTCATTTAATTAGTATCTGTTAAAGGAAAGTATGAATGAATTCTGTGACTTTACAAAACACACACAGACACATACACTTGTACGGGAAGCCAGCATTTCCTCATAGATCTCCAACACAACGGAGAAAGGAAAGGAAGTTTTCCATATGCCATAAAGGGAGGAGGGAGTGATGCAGCAAGAGATACGGGCAGGTACTGCATTTCCCTGCTCTAAGAAGTCCTGTACCTGCTCTGTGGGACATGTATGCCCCACCCCTCTTTCTAACCCAGAGCCTTTTTAGTGGATAAACCACAGTACAGACATGGTAGAGGCTGTTAGCTGCTTCCCAATATGCATTGTTCCCTTCATCCTCAGAAATAACCCTTCCTAACTAGCTAAAAGACTCCAAGCCAAGCCTCTCTTGCAGCTACCTGTGACTATGAGTGGGTTCTAGCAGTGAACGGAAGCAGTGTGTTGTCTGGAACTTCCAAGTAGATTCTTTATTTTTTTTTTTTTCCCCCAATCTGGATTCCTTTTATTTCATTTTCTTGCTATTATAGAGTTTGTTTATTTTCTTTTTTTCAGAGTATTACAGGAGTACAAACACTTTGGTTACATAAATTGCTTTTGCACCACCCGAGTCTGAGCTACCAAGTAGACTCTTTAAAATAGGAGGGACCTATGTCCCTTCCTCTTTTCCTCCTTCTGTCCTGAAATGCTTATGTGATGGCTGGAGCTTCTGGAGCCATCTTGGACCAAGAAGTGACTTTGAGGATGGGACTCACATACTAGGATAGAGCAGCAAACAGGTCTAGGATGACCATAGAGTCACAGCATCCATCCCAGACTGCCTAATTTAGGTCTTCTGTTAGGTGAGAGAAGGAATCCTTGTGCACTTAGACCACTGTTTGACTGCTCCGTTGCTTATAACCAAATGCAATTCTGAATCGATAGGAGATGAGGCTATTACTCTGTTTACAGGGCAATGTAGATTTCAGAATTTCAGGCTGCAGACCTTCACCTCTATACTCTCCTATGGCCTTGGGTGTTGGTATGGAGCCAGGCAGAGGAAAAACCTACACAAACTAATACAGTGCCTTACACTTCCAGCAACTGCTCTCAAAGGAGCCCATTACAGATGGCTTCTACCACCTTGGTTGAGTGCCCAGGTCAGCGTGAAAACAGACCTCCCAGTCTTCTTTCTCTGTATAAAGAGAACCTTCACTAAGCTGGCCTTACCCTGACATCAAGAGACTTAAATTCAAAGAGCAAGAAAACCTTAGAAGATTTCGATATACCACCACTTTCAGAAATAAAAAAGGTCAAGCACTTTCTCTGGAGTATGGTGCTTTGCCAAAGGGCTGGGGAAATACACTTGTGGCTGATGACAAATCAATGAGCAAAGGGCATCTTTTTCTTCCACTTAAACCACTTCTTCAAAGTAAAACATACAAAGTGAGGCCTCCTCACCAGAGCTCACCGCTGCCTTCGCTGAAGCAAAGGGGCGCTGTTTCCTCTATGAGAACATGAGCGCGCCAGTGTCTAGGACGGTTTTAAATGGAAAAATTAATGAACTAGTAAATGATCAAGCTAACTAGTAAAGGCACTCACAGAGAAGGGGAGAAAGCTGGGAGGAGGCAGAAACCAGGAAATGGCTGGAGAAGGCAAGGGAAGGAACAGCTAAGGAACCCGCATTCCAGAAGATTCTTCAGAAGAGACCTAGTTGATGTGGCCTCTCATGAAGCCCTTCAGAATTCTGTCTGGCACTGAGCAGCTCTCAGCAGCCAAGCTAGTGAGGTTTGGGGGTGGAGGGGCAGAAAAAGTCTTAAACACAGCTCCCAACCTTAGAAACCTTGTTTCTTCCTAGAAACACCAGCTGGGGCATAGCAGGAACAGCAGTGTGAGCATACCGAGTGCTTTTTAGTGTACAAAACACTCCTGCACGCGCCTTCACTTGTGCCTGCTCAAGGCTGCAGACTAAGGGAAGACAAAACGGGGGCCCAGAATCCCTCCACAGCTCCACGTGCCATGGATTCAGGGGCTGGGACAGCGTGGCTGACCCCAAAACTACTTTCTCCATCTGGCTGATGCCTCAATACCACAACTTCCCTCTTTTGTAGGGCTGCCAGATTTAGCAAGTAAAAATACAGGCCTCCTAGTTAAATCTGAACTTTTTTTTTTTAAGAGATAGGGTCTTGCTCTGTCACCCAGGCTGGAGTGTAGTGGTGTGATCACAGCTCACTGCAGCCTCAAACTCCTGGGCTCAAGCGATCCTCTTGCCTCAGTCTCCTGAGGATCTACAGGCGTGCACCACCATGCATGGCTGATTTTTTTTTTTTTTTTTTTTTTTTGGAAACACGGTCTCACTATGTTGCCTAGGCTGGTCACGAATTCCTGGCCTCAAGCAATCCTCCTGCCTCGGGCTCCCAAAGTAATGAGATTACAAGTGTGAGCCACCATACTCAGCCTAAACAAATAATTTATTTTTTAGCTTATATCCCAAATATGACATGGGACAAATTTATACTTAATTACTGAAATTCAAATTTAACTGAGTGTCCTGTATTCTATCTGCCAACCTTACTTTTGGCATTTAAGCACATTCCACTGCATAGAAATGAAAACTGCCTCTGGCCTGGACTTTTATGCATTTCTCTCTCAGTGTAACGGGCACAGTTCCATCTCACACATGCAAGATGCTCCCGCAGTGTGATGAACCCCAAGCTGGCAATCAGCAGTCCCACCAGGTTGGAAGCAGAGTAACCCAAGCTATGGAAATGTTCTTAAGTCAGAACTACATGAAAGCCCAGGAAGACCATAAATCTAAGTCATATCAGTCATTTACTCCTCACTACAAATAAATTCAGCAGATTCTTACGGGTAGATTTTCATAGAAGGGAAGGGGAAAGGTATGAGGTCACAACTGGGAGGGGTAGGGAAGGAGACATGGAAAAGGCAGGAAAGCAGGGGTATCCCCATGGGAACAGAAGGTACGCCCAAAGTGTTAAGGAGGAACGTTGCCATTTGGCCAGGGCCCAAGCCTTGTTGCCTGGCAACATAAGAAGGGCTACCGGTGTTGACAAAACTGGTAGCAGAAATACATCCTATAGTCTGATTTTCTTCAACTGAAAAATTAGTCACCCTGCCACTCTTTCCAGGAATGCTTGTGGTTTACAGAGGGGGACAGAGGGGGGCTATCTGTGTCAACACAATAATTTTATTGAAAACAGAGCGCAATTGAAAAGAAAAAGAAACACTAGAGGAGCATGACAGTTTCAGACACAGTATGAAAGTCCACACCCTGCTTTCCCTCCAACCGCTATCCTGTGGTGGCAAACCACATCTGTTAGCTTCAGAAAGCACATCGCCCACCCAGCAGCACTGACCGGGAGTCAGCCACGCCTCTGTGAGAAGCAGAGGGAACAGGGAAAAGGGAATGGTCCCTGACTAACCTCCCAACTGACAAGGTGACAGAGGGCAGCTCCTCCAACCTAACGCTGCCTGGCTGAGGCCGCTTGCAACCAGTGCCCATGCCAGCTTCCTGCCATCTGCCAGGCAGGAAAGGGTTGAATGCAATGGCCCATTGCACCACCGGAAGACAAAAACCTCAAGATCAGCAACTCTCTCCCTGCTCCAGCCCCAGCCCGGGGCTCCTCAGGCAGAGCCAGCCATGTAGGAGGTGTGGCCCTTCTGACTGAAGCCCAAATTCCTACTCTGGGTCAGGAGCCTCTGACCTGGGTCAGAAGCTGCCACTCTTCTTCCCCTGGACGCCATCCTAATTCAAGACTCTAGGCTTCCAAAACGCAGCTGCTGCTGCCCCGGAGTCCCCGGCCAAGATTACAAGGCAGGACGCAGTCTTCCCGGTGAGGGAGAGTTAAGAGCCCATGCTCTGCTCCTGCTGTAAATCACAGGGAACTCTGCTAGGGGGCAGGTGCCCCATCACCCCACCGCCTGCCCTTGCCTTGGGCAGCAGGGATGACGCAGTTTCCAGGAACTGGCCCGTGGCCACCCAGAGTGAATGTGACCAGGGCCACAGGGACGGACGTCACTGAGCCAGACCTTCTCACCCGAAGTCCCATGGTGAGAACTGCCACCTGGCAGGCGAGTGGCTCTGCGGAAATGGAAGTGACCGGGAAGAAGGGAAGCATGACTAAGGCACGCTCAAGGCCCGGAGAGCTGGGACAGAGTGCCGTGAGGGGAATAGGTTTCCAAGGGCCCAGGTTACTTGGAACAAAAGACAGACTCTCAGTTACCCCAGCCCAGAAAAGGCAGGGACACGCAGGGAAATAACTGCACAGATGAGCTCAAAATCCGCCTTTAGTCCTACAAGTGGATCATTTCTCTGACATATTCTCCTCAGACATGCCAGGGTGTCACTCAGGCTTGCAAACCGTCACTAAATGCCTACCATGTGCCAAGCACTAGGCAGCAGTCAGAACCAGGTAGACCCGGGTTTAAATCTTCACTCCTCTCACAAGGTCTATGGCCTGGGCACGTTATTTTACTCCCCAATGCCCCCGTTATTATCCCCTCACTTCCCCCCCATATGATGAATAGTACCACCTTGTAACTATGCTCTAAGGCTTAAATGAGATTATGTACATAAAAGACCTATGACCACAGATCCAGGCACCTAATAGATTCCCAATAAATCAGGGATGTGGGTAGCCCCTTGGAAAAATCAACTTCTCTAAGCCTAAGTTTCTTCTTCTGCAAATTTTAAAATAGAAAAGTAACTGCCTCGTGTATGTAAAACACTTAGAAAAGTGCCTGGTAAAATTACGCTCTTCTTCCTCCTCCCCTCCGTCTTTAACCTTGGCCTCTCAGTTCTCTCCACACACTCTCTTCCAGTAAGCTCCGTACGGCCGACTCCCAGCCTCCCCTGCATCCTAGCCCATGGCATTCCCACCCAGGCACCCAATCCACTCAACTTTAACATTATGAAGCATGAATCTGCCAGCTTCTCCCAAAGCCAGATACCCGCTCTCTCGACTTCCTATTGGCTATTCAGTTCAAAACCCTGGCGTTCCCTATGACACAATCTTGACAGCTAATTAACCACTAAATCTGTTACAGTCTCCCTTCATATTCTCTCAGAATAGGCCACAACACCAGAAAGGTTTATGCAAAGGCCCAGGCTCCAAGACTAGTTTTCTCGTCTATAATTTGGGGACAAAAGGGGAAGACACACTATATTCCCCACACAAAGCAGCATGCATGGTACTTAATGCATCATGAGAGCTCAAAAATGGTGCTGCTGTTAAAGCAAGGGCATCAACTTCTCAAACCCAACATAAGTCCCCTACCTATTCCAGAGCCCACCATGGCTGCTTTGCAGCTTTCTCAACCATGTCTGGAGACCAGGCTGAGGCTGTAAGGCACTCTTTCACCTGGCCACACTATTCCTCTCCCCTACCTGGCCCTTCAGGTCCCCTACGCCTGCCTTCCCAAGGCCCTGACATCCTTACCAGTGTTCACACCCACGCTCACCTCTCCTCAGGTCTCTGCTCTTCCATCCTTTCTGCCCAGCCTCCTTCTTGTGCTTCAAGACTCAAATGTGCCTTCCCCCCAGGGCTTTCCTGATGGGCAGCACCCACACACACACACACACACACACACACAGGGAACTCACTCCCCTGGCTTCTTCCCCACGCCATCAACACCAGCGCCACGTTCTAAACTCTAACAAATGAGCCCCCCACCTGGCTCTTTACTTGGCAAACACAATCGGTCCTGGTTATTCAGATTCTATATCTGCAAAAATTTGCCTACTTGCTAAACTTTATATGTAACCCCAAAATCAATACTTGTGGTGCTTTCAGCGTCATTAATATGCACAGAGCAGCGACAAAACTTAAGTTGCCTAACTCATGTGTTCCCAGCTGAGGTTGAACAAGGCACTACTCTGCCTTGTTTCATTTCTCATACTGTAAACAAGTGTCCTTTCCACGGTCTATTTAGTGCCGTGTTTTTCACATTTTTGTGCTTTTTCTTGATGATTTTGCTGCTTAAACTGGCCTCCAAGTATAGTGATGAAGTGCTTTCTAGTGCTCCTAAGCACAAGAAGGCTGTGTTAGATGAGCTTCAGGCAGGAGTTATAGTGCTATTGGCCATGAGTTCAGTGTTAATGAGTCAACAAAAGAATATATCCAGAAAAAGGAAAAGGAAATTTGCCAATCTGAACATGCATTCACTCCAGTAAATGCCAAAGTAACATCTGCAATGCATGATGAAGCTATGGAAAAGACAGAAAAGCAGCTGAAATCGTGGACTCCGTCTGGCACCAACACCTGAAAGATCATGACAGATTAAAAAAGCAGAGCGAGGCTGGGCTCGGTGGCTCACGCCTGTAATCCCAGCACTCTGAGAGGCCGAGGCGAGAGGATCGCTTGAGGTCAGGAGTTCAAGACCAGTCTGAGCAAGAGTGAGACCCTGTCTCTACCAAAAATAGGAAAAATTAGCCTTTACCAAAAATAAAAAAAATTGGCCAGGTGTGGTGGTGCACACCTGCAGTCTCAGCTACTCAGGAGGCTGAGGCAGGAGGATCGCTTGAGCCCAGGAGTTTGAGGTTGTGGTGAGCTGTGATAATGCCACTGCACTCTACCCAGTGTGACAGAGTGAGACTCTGTCTCAAAAAAATAAATAAAAATAAAAAAACAGAGCGGACAGTGTGGCTGTGAGGCTGAGAGCCGGAAAGATTTGCCATCACATTACCATGAGTCAGGAGAATGTTCAACCTTTCTCAGCTCATATTTTATTTTCAAGAAATACCACATAAATTACTTGTAAGAAATATATATTAAATAAAAGGCCTTTAAACAGAAACACACATAAAACAAGGTTTTATATTGATCAGTTGACAAAAATACTGTGACCAGAGGCTCTCAGGAACTTAACCCTCTATTTCCTTTAGGAGCAATGCCTTGGTACTTGCCAATTCACTGTTTGCAGCACCTTTATAGGATAGAACTACTGCAGATAATAATTAACCGTATTTGCCTCTGCCATAGCACAGCACCACCCTGCTTCTGTTACACACAAGGCAGCTGGAGGACACAGACCACACTTTATGCTCCACCATGGCCAGTGCAGACAAAGCGGAGACGCTCAGGAAACACTCAGAGAGATGCTTCTGTTTGCCAATCCCCTCGCCCACTGCAATCCTCCCACAGTCTCACTCTGTATCTCAAACGGAGAAAACACACACATACGTCAATCCAGATCAGTAACAAAGATTCTTCTTTTGTCCAAAACATCCCATCCCACAGACTTTTACAAGAATGCCAAAAGGGGAATGTCAGCCACATGGACAGAACTTTGTTCCGTCCTGGATATATCACAAGTGGCTGGAACAGCCCTGAAACACAATGGGTACCTTGTCAATAGTTATTGAATGAAAGAAAATAAGAAAAAAAATCCCTGGGCAAGTACAGAAAGTAATAACCCACATTTGACATATCCTTGACTTCATATAACACCACTGCAGAACCAGTGTCTCATTCTCCACCTAGAGTCTTCTGCAAACGAAATCAACACCTAGAATTTCCCAACAAAGGAAAACTACAGTCTCTGCTCCTCAGGATTAACAAGAACTCAGAGATTATCTGAGGCACTTGACCTGTTTCATTTCATTAGAAACACAATTCCCCGTCCATTCAAGGCCCAGGCCACATTACCCCTTGGGCTTAGAGTGGCTTTGATCGGTCAAATCAGCCACTCCCTCTTCATCATTTGTGATCCTCTGGCACATTTTGTCCTCACAAACAACTCAGTGATACTCAACCTACCTGGGGTCACTCTTCTACCTGCACGATCTCTACATTTTACATACCCCCCTCCCAGCCACCAGAGCTGTGTTTCCTCTTCTGCCCATAGGTATTTTTTGTGCTGGTGGTGGTGTTTTGTTGTTTTGGTTTTTTTTTTAAAGGTAGCAGATTGATCACAGGTATATAATATTTGATAGAAAAATACATCTGGAATAACATTTCTTTGATCCAAATCCTTTATGTACTAACTCAATCACTATGGTAAATTATAAAAGTGGCTATAATACTTAGCAGGTGGAGTTTATTTTTTCCCACCTCTTGAATTTGGTCTGGCCATGTGACTTATGCAAGCCAACAAAATGTTAATGAACATGAAACGAGCAGAGGCTTGAAATGGGCTTGCCCTTTTTGTTACTGGAATCCCAGCACCCTGTGAAAAAGACCAGGCTAGCCTGCTGAGAGGCACATGTGGCCCAGTCACCTCTGCCACCCCAGCTGACAACCAATCAACTGCTTGACAGATAAGGCCATCCAAGATCAGCCAACCGCCATCCGACCCACCAACCGATTGTATCTGCATGAGATCAGCTAAGCCTGAGACCAGAAAAACTGCCCAGCAAAATCATGAGCTAAATAAATATTTTAAGCCACTAAGTTTTGGGATGGTTTGTTTTGTAGCAAAAGCTAACTGATATACAAATCCATTTTATAGATTTAAAAAAACCAAGGCACAGAGATTAACCTGCTAACAGTCCCTACTAACAGTTACTAAGTGCTGAGCTGGGATTTGAAGCTGGGCAGTCTGGCTCCAAAGGTCAAGCTTTGCCAGCTGTCCTATAGCTAAGTCACTCTACAAAGTTCAAATGTTTCCCTCCTCACCTACTTTTCTAAAGGTTAAGTGTAGGACGTGGCCTTACATGGCCCCATAAACACAAAACAGGCAACTTTCAGCACTGAATAACCCCCACTGTTTTGCATTTATGCTGCTCTTCAGGTTTGCACGGGCCTTTGCTCTCTTCTGACACATTCCTACCATTTAAAAATAACAAGCATTGCCCAACGTGCACAGATGGATAAACAAAATACGGGGTGTGTGTATATGCACAATATATATATACAATGAAAAGAAATTCTGACACATGCTATAACACATATGAATGTTGAGGACATCATGCTAAGTGAGATAAGCCAGTCGCAAAAGTTCAAATACCATGTGATTCCCTAATATTTACGAGGTATCTTAAAGTAGTCAAATTCATGAGACTAAAAAGTAGAATGGTGGCTGCCAGGGGCAGGGAACAGGAGGATGGGCAGTTATTGTTTAATAGGTACAGAGCTCCACTTTGGGAAGATGAAAACGTCCTGAAGATGGATGGCAGCGAGGGCTGAGCAACAGTGTGAATGTGCACTCACACTGTGAACAGGAATGGCTTAATGCCATTAAACTGGATACTTAAAAATGGTTAAAATGGTAAATTTTGTGTTACGTGTATTTTAACACAAATTTTTCTAAAACAAAAAAATAATAACAAGGGTTGTTACCGGCAGTGATAAAAATCACAGGTCCAAGACCACTGTTAGACCAGTTAGACCCAGGGAGCAAAGTAAGCAAAAAACTCTCTGCTGTTCAGCCTTACTGAGCCACACGGGCTCCGCCCCTTGTCAGACTGTTCCTCCACCACACGCAGAAGGCCAGATGGGCTGGCAGATATGTCAAAGCAGCCTTGAAAACAAGCTCGGGCTCAAGGACAAAAACTCTCAAACAAATCAAAGCCAGTTCCCTGCCCCCAACCCAGCCCAGTGAAGGAAAAAAAATCACATTCTACTTCCTCTTGCCAGAATTTAGACTTGATTTTCAAGATCACAGGATCGGATCTGACTCATGGGTAGGAAAATGAGTTCTCATCAGGAACAATAGAGGCAACGCAATTTTTTGACGGACAGATACTATTTCTATCAGCCTGACAATTACAAATCTTTGTAAGCTCTTCACAGAAAACCATGATTTAGGAGAAGTCTTTCTCTCTGTGAGTGCTCTCAGTTGAGATGCTGAATGGATGGACATGAGCATTCCAGACATATGAAACCACCACTGTTATTGTTCCAAATAGCATAAGTATTTTTATTTCAAAATATTCACCAAGTTAAAGGAAGTACAGTACAAAGAACTTTTTGTCCTCAACCATTTGAGAGTGAGGACCTGATGCTTCATCACCCCAAGTACTTTTGGGGTATTTCCTACAAATGGGATCTTCTACATAATCACAATGCAACCATCAAAATCAGAAAATTCACACTGACACATGACTACACATCTAATACTTATGATCTCCTCTCTAAAAAAAAGAGAGTAGGGATACATCAAGTAGTAAGAGATGGTATTAGAACTTATTTTTTGTCTATTTTCTATATTTTCTACAGTAAATCCTAATCTTTTCAGAGATAAGGTCAGGCTCTGTCACCCAGGCTGGAGTACAATGGCCCCATCATAGCTCACTGCGGCCTCGAACTCCAGGGATCTTCTTGCCTCAGCCTCCCGAGCAGCTGGGACCACAGACACATATCACCACACCCAGCTAATTCTTTTTTTTTTTTTTTTTTTTTTTAGAGATGGGATCTTTCTATATTGCCCAGGCTGGTCTCAAACTCCTGGTCTCAGGCAATCCTCCTGCCTCAGCCTCCCACAGTGCTGGGATTACAGGCGTGAGCCACCACGCCTGGCCCCAGTCCTAATCTTTACGGAAGCTCAAGCTCATGCAGGGATTTCACGGTCAAACGCGTGATCTCATTTATGTCCTAAGACCAACCCCACGAGTAGCCTGAGCTGTTCCCTTGACCATCAGTGTTTCACAGATGAGGACATGGGGGCTCTGAGGACGCAGTGCCTCATGACACACCCTTGAAGGAACTGAGCTGAAGGAATCGCTCAGGCACCATCTTTGCTGTACATAGTCAGAGGGGTTGTAAGTATAAAAAGGAAACGGGGTGGGAATAAGAGCCGTGGAAGAAAACAGGAAGCCCCACTTGGCAGCAGCTGGAGGTGGACACCACCCCCTTCACCATCAGGAAGGTCAGAGGATCACTGTACACAAACAAGCTCACCCATGTGGCCAGAGCCCAGGCAACCCACCACCCAGAAATGAAATCTGACATCCGTGCCGGTCTCAGCTTGTGAGCATTCTTCCAGTTCCTTGGCTATGGATCCAGAAAATCTCTTGCGGTTGGGGGGTGGGGGTCGTGCTAACCTTTTCTACCCTTCGTCCTTCCTTCGTAAGAAGGAAGGGGGTTGCAGAGGGTTTGCAGGCATAAAGCCGGGTGCGATGCTCTCAACATCCAGCTTGGGCTCTGCCCATCGGGAGTGAGTCAGCCACCCCAGGACCTGGGCATCACCTGAGTAGAGCTGAGGACTCAGTCGCTTGCCCAAGGGACTCGGTTACTGTCCTGACGATTATCCTCACTGGCCAAGAGAAGGGAAAAGGAGGAGAGATGCCACCCTATGCTGCTTCCCAGCAGACCAGGAATCTCCCAGTCAGCTCCCTCCTACCTCTTTTCCCAGCAAAGAGGATTCAGGGTCCAGAAAAGGGAGTGGTGTGAAATGTACTCCAGGATGAGTCACAGCCAGCTGGGGACACACCCGCCAAGTGAGAAGCTGGATTTGCCAGTCGTGTCCCTCCCCCTCTGCTTACCTAGCCACGACCAGGAAAGAAGTTGTGAGTCTTGTGGGCGATGGAAAGTAAAAGCTCGAGGTGTCAGAAGGCAGGGGAGGAACATGTGACCCATTCACTGGTGGCTCCCCAGCCTCGTCATTCACTAGTCTGTCCGTTTATTCATTTGCACTGTATGTGAACACCTACGTATGCTGGCACGGCAGGCACGGCAGTGAGCCAGACAGACAAAGCTCCCTGTCCTTGTGGAGCTTCACTTACTGTAAACAAGTAAACTAACAAGTCAGATGGGGAGAAGTAGAACGGGAAAAAGCAAGTCAAGCACTGGGGCTGGTAGCAGCTGAGATGGTGGCCAGGAGGCACCCGTTTTAAATATATCAGCCTGGGAAGGCCTCACAGGTAGAGGGAAATTTGAGCAGAAACCTGAAGGAGATGAAGGAGTAGGCCATGAAGATACCAGACTTAGAACATCGCCAAACAGGGAGAGGCCAAGTTCAAAGAGCTGAGGTGGGAGCATGTTTAGCATCAGCACGGCCAAAGGAGTGACCTGAATCAGAGGGCCAGCTACAGGGGCCCTCGAACACAAAGCCTCCTTGAGCCATCTCTGCCCTAAAACCTGAGCTCAGGGCACCAGGCAGGGAAACTTCAGGTAGGGAAGCCACTGCCGTGATTCCAAGGGGATGCTTTAACTGATCATTCTTAAAATCATTCTTCAGCATGGGCACAAGGGCTGTTTTTAGTAGATAGTTGTGAGCTAAAAAGAATCAGAGAATGATAAATTCAAGTGCTAAGGACTTTCAGAAAAAGATTTCATGTCTTCCTCAATATTTATCCAATGTTTAAATTATCAGAAATTCCTCCTCCAACCTAACCTGAGCCCTTCATACTTCAGTTTTAGGTCAAGAACACTAGTCCCCTTGGGCTACAGTGGGTAGGACACATCCCCAACTTGGGGGGCATCTTAAAGATTGGTGGAACATGGACACTTTGGCAGAAAGATGCCGCAGGTTCTGGAACCCATGGGAATTGGAAAACACCTTTTAGAGAAGGATTTCTTCTCCCTGGAATACTAGAGGCCTGGGTGGGGTCCCGGGGAAGGTGGAAAGAGGGAGTGGCTGCTCAGGGCAGACCAAGCGTCATCACCTAATGGGAACTTTAATGTTGAACAGCCCGGTTCACCAGGCCAGGAAAGGAAGAAGGGTTTCAGGCAGCCTCTGTATCTAGGAATAAAGGCAACAAGTCTAGCAGGGACCAACCAGGAACCTCAGCTCCGAGTTCAGAGTGCAAAAGCCAAATACAAAGATAGAATCTCAGTAGAACTGCCAAAGAAGCAAGCAGATCCTCTGAGAACTCTGAGAGGTGCATGGAGGCAGGGAAAAGAAGAGGAATAGTTAAGTCCTGGCCCCGCATCCTCTATGTGTCTGAACTTAATATGTTCCTAGATTTCTGGGCCTCAATTTTCAAAGGGCTCGTCCTACCACTACCTTCCCCACAGGGCCCAACATGCCATGCAGAAACACAGCAAGTGCTCAAAGGCTTTTTGTGTGTTGTTGCTGCTCACTACACATCTTCCTGCAAGTAGAGACTTTTGGAGGCAGCATCTTCCATCACGTTATAAACACACAACAGGAATAGCACCCAGTCATTTGTTAGTGAACTACAATTTGGACCAACTGCTTAGATCTTCTTGGGAAATCTGAGCTCTCAGCTCGGCATAAGGTTGGCAATTCATGCTGAAGAGACACCCAACTGGGAAGCCCAAGCAGGCAGAGGAATGAGAAAAGCACCCGGCCCCAGGCCCAGCACACGGCAGGCACCCATCGTGCACAGGGCCTGGCTATCAGAGGCTGGAGGTGACACACACGGCAAATTGCATCACACTGCATCATATCAGTGGCGATGAAAAGACGACCAGCTCTGGCAGCAGAGCCAATTTCCACATAGCCCTAGCAATCACCAGACTACAGCTCCCCTTCGCCACCCCCTTTCTGGTCTCGGTTTCTCAGCTGCTTATTTGGGCTCTCGGGACAAAGCATCAATGTTTCAAGAGAAGCAAAAGGCCAAATACTCCCAAAGCAGCGAGGAGAATGAGAGGGAGGGAGCGAGTCTTCCTGTTGCTGCCTGACAGGCCATGGTCAGGAGAGGAGGAGGAACACGCCTGATGTTCTCAACACACATGCACACGTCCCCCCGGTAAGTGGACCCAGCTGCCTGGGGAGCACATCCGACACCCACTCAGGTGGCGCCCACTTGCAGGGTCATCCAAACACCAGCACCCACATCCTGCTAAGTGTGAGAGCTGGAATGAAGCTGATTGTGGGGTCAGGGGTGGCAGTAAGAGGCTGACTTCAGATGCAGCTACACACAAAGTCACAGCTGCACAGGACTCGAACTGCTAACCTCCTGCAGGAGATACAGACGTCAAAAGGCACCCCCAAAACTCGGGGTGGTGGGTGGAGGCAGGGGAGACGTCTACAGGCTACCTTACCTGCCTCGCCACCCTCCGAGCCTCCCAGTAGGGCTTCGAGTCTTCCACGGCTTTGCCAATTTTCTTCACCAGTTCGTCCAGCTTCACCGTTGCTTCAACCAGAACAGAGCGGAACTTCTGACGAGCGTCCTGTTGCCAGAGGAAATCAAGGAAACACAGTTCAGGCATAAGAAGGAACCTGCAGACACCAACTTTACCTAACCAGAAATACCAAGGAAGGACTTTCCCCAACCTACAAACCCCTAAATTGGCTCCTTCACAAGACAGCGTCTAGAGCAGCACCATCCAGAACTTCCTGCCGTGGTGAAAACGTCCTAGGATCCGCACTATCCAGGATGGCAGCCACCAGCCACATGTGGCTGTGGAGCACTTGAAATTGGCTACTGTGACTGAGGAAATGCGTTGTTAATTTAATTTTAATTACTTACATTTAAATGTTAATAACTAGCCACGCGGAGTGGCTCGCACCCGTAATCCTAGCACTTTGAGAGGCGAGGCAGGAGAATCGCTTGACCCAGTAGAGTTCAAGCCTGCGGTGCACTATGATGGTGCCTGTGAACAGCCACTGTACTCCAGCCTGGGCAACATAATGAGACTCCATCTCTTAAAAAAACAAAAATTTAGGCCGGGCGCAGTGGCTCACACCTGTAATCCTAGCACTCTGGGAGGCCAAGGCAGGAGGATTGCTCGAGGTCAGGAGTTCGAGACCAGCCTGAGCAAGAGCGAGACTCCATCTCTACTATAAATAGAAAGAAATTAGCCAAACAACTAAAAATAGAAAAAAATTAGCCGGGCATGGTGGTGCATGCCTGTAGTCCCAGCTACTCGGGAGGCTGAGGCAGGAGGATCGCTTGAGCTCAGGAGTTTGAGGTTGCTGTGAGCTAAGCTGACGCCACGGCACTCACTCTAGCCTGGGCAACAGAGTGAGACTCTGTCTCAAAAAAAAAAAAAAAAAAAAAAGTACTGTGGCTAGTGACTACTATACTGGACAGCACAGTATAGATTAAAAAGGTCTGTCCAGGTCCTCAGGGAAGAATGTTCAGTCCAGTCACCTCTGGCAGCTTCTGTCTACATGATGCCCTCGACCACAACCACGTAATTCAGTCAACATTAAACACTGCAAACGTACCACAAGCCAGACCCAGTGCTGAGCCCTGCGCACGGCCCTGCCTTCAGGGCACGACCAGTCTGGTGGCTGAGGTAGGCGTCACCACCCATTCTAGAACAGCTGGTGGCAGGGTGGGAATGGTACAGGTGCCACGGAACTCAAGCAGCAGAGAGCCTCGCCAGGCCAGGTTAGAGGGAGAAACTTCCAGAGGAATAATATCCAAACAGAAGGCTGAAACATGAATGGGAACTTGAGGGCAGGAAAGCGAATGCCGAGCCCCAAGCAGCAGCAGAGCCCACGCTCAGCTGCGAGGGGACAGGGAGCAGCACGGTGTTCGCCACAAACGGAAGGGCGCTGAGGTCTGGAACGTGGAGAATCGCAGGACATACGGGTGGCCGCCACCCTGGAGACGGCAACCAGCTACCTGGGCCTGGCAGGAGTTTGAAAGGAAGGAACAGGTAGGGGGACTGTGCTAAGCTTAATCATGTGGTAAAAGTAAGGCAACCAGATGCACGAGGCACAAGGAGGGCCAAAAATGAAAACAATTTAGTCCCAGGTCTAGGAGGACACATTGTTGGAAGCAGGTCGGTCCCTCACAGATGCCACGTCCCCCTCGGCATCTGCCCGACAGAGCCACCGGATGGAGGGGTGCGGGGAGGCGTGGGTCTGAGAAAGGGGAAATGAACGCTGAGCAGACAAGGAACAACACACAATCACGAGCTGTGGGGCTGCCCTGCTGGCGCTACACGTGCTCCACTGGCCGGAAAGGGCCTGCCTCACACGTAACTTCTGGAAAACCAAATTTCTACACAGGGAATTAGAGGGCTCTCACGAGGGTGAAGGAGGCTCTGACCAGTTCTTCTAACTCATTCCCTCCATCATCTCGAGCCGTGGGCTTGCCAGATGGGTTTGAAAATGCTGTGGGTGTTCTAGGACACGAGGACACGGCCTCTGCCTCCCATGGGAGTGCCCAGCTCCTGAGCACAAAGCCCACCACCCACACAGGCTTTGGCCCCTTTGCCCCACTCCCGTGTCACGCTGATTTTCTCTGTCTTCTCCCTTATCGGCCAGGCCTGGAGTCACCTGCCACAGCTCCTGAAGGCAGAGAACAAGACTAGCCTTGTTCTCCAGGGGAAGTGCCACAGACACAGACGCCCTGGGGTAGCACACAGGGCTTCTGCAGGACTTGGCCTCCAGCCTCCAGGAGGTGGGAGGCAGCATGTTGTCAAACCCAGGATCTTCTTTTTTTTTTTTTTTTTTTTTTTGAGACAGAGTCTCGCTCTGTTGCCCGGGCTAGAGTGAGTGCCGTGGCGTCAGTCTAGCTCACAGCAACCTCAAACTCCTGGGCTTAAGCGATCCTACTGCCTCAGCCTCCCGAGTAGCTGGGACTACAGGCATGCGCCACCATGCCCGGCTAATTTTTTTTTTGTATATATATATTTTAGTTGTCCATATAATTTCTTTCTATTTTTAGTAGAGACGGGGTCTCGCTCTTGCTCAGGCTGGTCTCGAACTCCTGACCTCGAGCGATCTACCCGCCTCGGCCTCCCAGAGTGCTAGGATTACAGGCGTGAGCCACCGCGCCCAGCCTTTTTTTTTTTTTTTTGAGACAGTCTCGCTCTGTCACCCTGGGTAGAATACAGTGGCATCATCGTAGCTCACTGCAACCTCAAACTCCTGGGCTCAAGCAATCCTCCTGTCTCAGCCTCCTGAGTAGCTGGGACTACACACCCGTGCCACAACACCTGGATAATTTTTCTGTTTTTAGTAGAGATGGGGTCTTGCTCTTGCTCAGGCTGGTCTGGAACTCCTGATCTCAAGCGATCCTCCTGCCTCAGCCTCCCAGAGTGCTAGGATTACAGGCATGAGCCACCATGCCCAGCCCCAGGATTTTAATCAGAGATACGGATTCAATATTGGCTAAATCTCTTTTATGGGGCCCTAATTGGGTAACTTTTCTGTGAACCCTTTGTATTACCTATAAAATTGTTACTTTCCATTTCAAAGGAAAATACGAAAGTAAAACACATTAACGGTTCCTGGGCACACAGTTGGGGCTCAATTTGCACACAATTTTTCCTCCTGGTATAAAAAGAGAAATGTGGGCCTTAGTAAAAACCACCCAGGGGGTTTTGAGGCAAGGGTAGCTAACACGATGCACACAGTAGCCTGTCACGCTGTGCAGGCAGCTGCTTTGCAGGATGTGCTCACGCACAGGACAGCATCCTCACAGTCACCTCTCTGTGAGCAGGCAGCACCTGTGCTGGCCACATTCATACCACAGAGGAAATCTGAGGACCAGACCAGTCAGCGTGTGACCCAGGGCAGGTCACATCACCGCCCAGGCCTGCTCTGTTAAATGAGACCTGGGCCCAAACTAGTGGCCAACGGGCCAATAGGCTTAGTGCATTCGGCCTGTGTGCTGTATAGTAAATATTGAAGAAAATTCACATTAAAAAAAAAAAAAAAAACGGGAGGGGAATTCTCAAAATTTTTTGTTTTTAAGTCAGATGATGACAACACTGGGCTTTCCTCCTAGCTGGCAACCATTAGGTAGGAGTGGAGTAGAAGGTCCCCCTTAGACAGGATTGCCCCCTCCAGTCCCCTCCCTGTATCTAAATCCCACCCTGCCTGCTTCACTGACTCAGGTGCCCTGCCCAGCCCTTGGAGACATCTGACTTGCCAAGAGCTCTTCAGGGCACTGGTGAAAACAACGCCCCACCTCTGCCTTTGTGGGAAAGAGGGATGCAGAGCACAGAGTGACCGTTTACCATGTGGCAGGCACTACTGTAAGTGCTTTAAGACCGTCAATTTGCACAATCTACTAACAGCCTTAACAGGTCAGTGCTATTGTTGCTATTCACATTTTACAAAGAAAGAAACTGAGGTATAGAGAAGGGAGATAACTTGCGCCAGGTTATCTCCTGAGCTGGGAAATGGCAGAGCCACCATTTAAACTCAAGCAGTAAATAAGTAGGATGTCGTGTGATGAGTACTAAGACCTACACACACTGCACATCAGACCCACAGCTGGGAAGGCCACCAAAGAAAGGACTGTCCAACCCAGGCTTGAAGAAAGGTGATTCCACCAAAGAGGGAAGAAGGGGCATTCCGGGCCCCTAGCAGGGCCTGGCAGCACAGGCAGGAGGGCTGGCGTGAGGAAGCCTCGTGTGCTGTACAAAGGAACTAAAATCCGTCCCATGGGCTGTGGGGAGCCAAGGTGGGACTGGTGGGGGGATTATTTCTTGTTTCATTTCTTTCTTTGCAGATTTGCTGGTGCTGCTTCATCACTGAGATTCTGTTCCCATTCTTCTGTTATTCTCTTTGCTATTTCTCTTCCTTTGGCCGTAAATCACATCTCATGAGCAAACCTTTTAACCTGGGTTTACATGGTGGGTTTTAATTCCCACACACCCTTTGTCAGAAATGATTGAAGATTGCATTCTACCACAAAAAGGAAAAGTAATCATAGTTTACTAGATGGTTCCACTGTCAACAGTACTTGTGTAGCTGCAGTAACATAATCACCAAATACTGACCACAATATAATTGTTGGGAGGGCAAGCAGGGGATGGAAAAAGTAGGTAAGTGGTAAGGACAGAGGGAAGAAATAAACAAAAATCTCATCTTCCATAACAGGATGTCAACAGATAACTCAAACTGGAAAATAAGAAGTAGCCATACAACACATACTGTATATACATATATATATATATATATATATATATATATTTTTTTTTTTTTTTTTTTTTAATTTAAAGAGACAGGGTCTTGCCCTCTGTCACCCAGGCTGGAACCCCAAACTCCTGGATTCAGACGATCCTCCTACTTCAGCCTCCCAAGTAGCTAGAACTACAGATACACAATACTGTACCCTGCTTTTGTTTTTAATTGTGGTAAAAATACCATGGTGGACTTTTATAAGCAGGGGAGTGACTTCATCAGATTTGGGTTTTTACAAAATTGTTACTTACTAGCTGCAGAGTAATTTTAAAGACTCCTCCGGTGATTCTGATGGGCAGGTTCAGCACAGTATTAAATGTGTGACCACCAAAGGGTACTGAACCCAAGAGACTTGATTCAACATGAGCATTTCCCTCTAGAAATGAGGTTGTGCTGCCAGGGATGATGTGTGACTGGCAACAAGCTGTTCATCCAAGATGTGTTAAAGGCTAAACAGAAAGTCCGTCTTTCCCCATAGGAAAAAGCCCACCCAGTTTTTACCATGCCACTGAGGATCATAGCTACCTGAGTAACAATTCCCTAGAAGTACTGGGGCACTCACAAGCCAAAACCTTTCCTGCCTGCCCAAGCTAACAGCCTGGCTTTCCCCGGGCCTTGCCCCCACCTCTCAGTCCCTAGTGGAGCAACTCTGGTCCCCAGCGGTCGTGTGACCCAGGCCTGGCCAATCAGACCTGCACACTCCTAGCACAGTGATTGTTCCGGTGGGCTGAGTGGCCATGACCCATCATAACCAATGAGACTTCATTCTGGGACTTTTCTGAAACTGTTAGAGGAACTTTTTTCTACTGAGATGGCTAAAAGAATGATTGAAAGCCTAGAGCAGAGAGCCAACATCGTGGCATACTGAGAGGAGAGCCTGTCAGAGCAGGAAGGAGGGAGGAGGTCCCAACGACACTCCAAGCCTCTGGATCCAGCAATACCCTACATACAGCCCAGTCGTGCATGTACTCCCCTCCTGGGAGCTAAGACAGGCCCCACCATCACCACTGCTTTTTGTTTTCTTCAAGCTGGTTGGAATTAGATTGCTGTCACTTACAATTGAATTAGCCATAAAAAAAAAAAAAAAAGAAGAAGGCCGGGCACGGTGGCTCACGCCTGTAATCCTAGCACTCTGGGAGGCCGAGGCGGGAGGATGTTCGAGGTCAGGAGTTCGAGACCAACCTGAGCAAGAGTGAGACCCCCGTCTCTACTAAAAATAGAAAGAAATTATCTGGACAACTAAAAAAAAAAAAAAATATATATATATATATATATATATATATACAGAAAAAATTAGCTGGGCATAGTGGCACATGCCTTGTAGTCCCAGCTACTCGGGAGGCTGAGGCAGAAGGATTGTTTGAGCCCAGGAGTTTGAGGTTGCTGTGAGCTAGGCTGACACCACAGCACTCTAGCCTGGGCAACAGAGTGAGACTCTGTCTCAAAAAAAAAAAAAAGAAAAGAAAAAAAGAAAAAAACACAGGAGACGACCCAAGTGCCCATCAATATGTGAGTGGATTAATAAAATGTGGTATATACATGCCATGGAATACTACTCAACCATAAAAGAACAATGGTGAACTAGCACCTTTTATATTATCCTGGGTGGAGCTAGAGCCCATTCTTCGAAGAGAAGTAGCACAAGAATGGAAAAACAAGAACCACGTGTACTCACCATCAAATTGGTATGAACTGATCAACACTTAGGTGCTCACACGGAAGTAATATTCATTGGTGCTGGGCAGGTGGGAAGGGGGTGGAGGGGATGGGTAAACTTACAACTAATAGTTGTGGAGTGCACTGTCTAGGGGATGGGCATGCTTGTAGCTCTGGCTTGGGCGATGCAAAGGCAATATATATAACCAAAATGTTTGTACCCCCATAATATTCTGAAATTTTAAAAAGAAAATAAATAAATTGAGGGGAAAAAAAAACAGAAGATTGAAAGATACACCTTAGCACAGTCATATTAACGTAGATAGGAAGGGAGGGCCAATCCACATTCCAGACCTTGGCAAAGCACTGTAATTAAATACAGTTAACTGCTGGAGGGCTTCTGTCCCTGACAAGACAGTCCTGTTTACAAGGAGCACAGTCTGGAATTTAATTCAACCTAACCTTTATAAAGCATTTCTTTAAATATGTCTTAAAGCCCGCTTGCCACAGTCAAACTTTGTGCTTTTTGCCTTATTTCTTGGTTCAAGAAAAGACCTGATCCTGGTTCTTTGTCTCCTACGATTACAGGCAAAAAAAGTCTTCCAAGATGGGTGGGGGTTGCTTCAGGAAACGACCAGGGAGGAGAGAAAGCTGACGGTGTTCCCTACAGAGGGTGATCCACGGAGGGGAACAGTTCAGAAGTGCAAACTCACCTGGGAGAATGAGCAGACCTTTTCCCAGTCATGAAAAACCAGCCATCCAGGGCTGTTTGCCGACTGATGTTTCAGATCAGCACTCAAAGGAATTCTAAAGCAGTTGCTTCTGTTTGAGTCAGGCCTCAGATCTTCAGATCTGAGAACTGTGTCTCATCCATTAGGTGACTGACTGAGGGTAATTTATTCAAGCAAAGAACTGCTGAGGGTGACACAGTCTCCCTGTTTGAATGTGTCAGTGTGTCAAAAATGCAGCCTGTATCAGATCAGAACTTCAGCTAAACCAAACCAGCCAGTGTGCCTCAGAAACAGCATGCCGGTGTCACCACACTGGGGACAAGTCCCTGTTTCCTGGCCAGTCTGCTCACCTACACCCCAATCACCTTGCTCGCAAGCTGAGAATGACAGCCTTTCCCTCTCCCCTTCACAGAGGCGTCCCCAGAACCAAGTGAGATAAAGACGGGACGGTGGTTTTTTAAAAATAACTGTCCTACATATTAGAGATGACATCATACTTCAAAGGATCCTTCCTAATGCCATTTATAAATAAATGGCTTTCAGTTTGCAGAGAGAGATTCCACGGGTGTTACCTGAGGCTCACAACAACCCTGTCCGGCAGGCTCTGCAGGGATTACCGTCCCATCTACAGATAAGAACCCTGCAGCCCAGTGGTGACCTGATCGCAAGTAAATGTCAGGTGTCAGACAGAAGCACACATCTGTAGTCTTTTAGTCCAGTGTGCCTGTCACTTCACCAGCGGTTCTCAAAATATGGTCTAGGGGACCCCCTGGCAGGGAACGGCTGATCGCTGTGACATTTTCAGGGAGCCTCCAAGGTAGAAACCACTTTCATAATTTCCATAAAGACTTATTTGCCTTTTTCACCTTCATCCTCTCACGAGTGTTCCGTGGAGTTTCCCCAGAGACTACGTGACATGTGACATCACATGTGACATCGCAAGAGATGGAATGCAGAAGCAGGCGAGAGGATCCTGCTATTCTATTAAGCCAGACATTGAAGACACTTGCAAAAACAATTACTTTTTTCCTTAAAACATTTTTTTGGGAAAATTGTTTTTTCATAAAACTTTTTATCAATATTAACATGTAATAGGCTTGTCATTTTTAATAAATTAATACAGATCTTTAAAACATCTCAGTTTTAACTTCTACATGGCAAATGTTGATGTTACCCACAAAAACAAAGCTCCCTGGGGCACTCAGTGATTACTAAGAATCTAAACGGGACCTGCGGCCAGAAAGTTCCAGGTCTGCCGCTTGGCAGCCGCCTTCAGACCTGTCTGGAAAGACCCCTCCCCAACCAGAGACAACAGTGTATTTTCAATAAAAGTGAAGTAGTTATTCCTCCTCGTATCTCTTTTTAGTCCTTCTGACGTTGTCAGACAAAGTCTCCATTTGGTACCACACTGTCTTCAGCACCTCTTTGCATTTGATAATCTCCTTTTTAAGAAAGGAGGAGCCGACCCAGTTTGGAGCCTTCTACAGCAGAGGTCCCCAACCTTTTTGGCACCAGGGACCAGTTTCATGGAAGACAATTTTTCCATGGGGGGAAGGAGGTGGAGCTGTGGGGGGGAGGCAGAGCTCTACGTACCTACTGTGTGGCCCAGTCCCTAAGTTTCATGGAAGAGAATTTTCCCACAGGCGGGGGTGGGGGGGAGAGAGGTGGAGCTGGGGGGAGGGAGAGCTGTGGGGGCAGGGAGGCACCTGGTTCCTATTCCTAACAGGCCCCAGGGGTTGGGGACCACAGTTCCTATTCCTAACAGGCCCCAGGGGTTGGGGACCACAGTTCCTATTCCTAACAGGCCCCAGGGGTTGGGGACCACAGTTCCTATTCCTAACAGGCCTCAGGGGTTGGGGACCACAGTTCTACAGAAAAGGGAATCTGCGAGAATTTGATAAGGAAAACAAATCCATTGGAAACAATATAACATTACTCTGAAAGTCACAAACTGTACTCTTATGAGGTGGGCCCTTCCTATGTGCATATTCTTTAATAAAAAGCTTGCTTTAGGCCGGGCGCGGTGGCTCACGCCTGTAATCCTAGCACTCTGGGAGGCCGAGGTGGGCGGATCGTTTGAGCTCAGGAGTTCGAGACCAGCCTGAGCAAGAGCGAGACCCCATCTCTACTAAAAATAGAAAGAAATTATATGGACAGCTAAAAATATATATAGAAAAAATTAGCCGGGCATGGTGGTGCATGCCTGTAGTCCCAGCTACTCGGGAGGCTGAGACAGGAGGATCCCTTGAGCTCAGGAGTTTGAGGTTGCTGTGAGCTAGGCTGACGCCACGGCACTCACTCTAGCCTGGGCAACAGAGTGAGACTCTGTCTCAAAAAAAAAAAAAAAAAAAAAGCTTGCTTTAAAAAAGGTATTTTCCTTTGACGGTTTTCCATTTATAGTCATGACATTTCCTTTTCAAACAAACTGAAGCAAAAACATGAATCGATTTAAAAGACAATATGAAACAAACAGTATATGCAGTACTGGGCATGGCAAAAAATGACGACAGCAGCAGGAGGATAACTGGACTTAGGGAAACACTGCCCTAGAATAATGGGAAGGTTTGTTAGCAGGAACATTCCACATTCGATGATAAAAGGCACCACTGGGCATATCCTGACTTACCAATCAGCAGTCAGGTACCTGAAATGTTCTTAAATTTACTACAAATCATGATTTCTTTTCACCCATCCAATCTATTCTCTAAGAGCACTTGTGGAAGCTACTAGAACACACAAAGAAACCACTTTACAAAGTGCTTGGGTGAAAAGGGAGCAAGTGCTCTCCAGCAATGATGGACATGTTCTGTATCTGTCCAATACAGAAGTCAGAGCCCCCTGCAGCCAAATAAACACTCAAAAGGTGGCTAGTGCAACTGAGTTTTGTATTTTAGTCAGTTTAATAATTACAATTTAAATGGCTGCGTGCAGCTAGTGGCTACCGTACTGGAAAGGCCCAGACCTTTCTCCACTTTGACAGATGCTGCCAGGCTCCTTGGGCCTTCCCTGCCTCTAGCCAGTTCTTCTCAGCCCCAGCTCCCACAGGGAAGGGCTTTGACAGCCCTGTGAAAAGGGGACCGTAACAATCTGCTTCTACTTTAAGAATTCTGCAGTATGGCCAGATGTGGTGGCACCGGCGTGTAGTCCCAGCCACTGGGGAGGCTGGGCCAGGAGGATTACCTGAGCCCAGGTGTCTGAGGCTACAGTGAGCTATGATCGTGCCACTGCATGCTAGCCTGGGCAACAGAGCAAGACCCTATTTCAGGAAAAAAAAGGAAAAAGAAATAATTCTACGGCAGAGGCAGAAGCTCAAAGACTCTGCCAGGGTAGAGCAGGGTGCCAAGGGAGCCAAAACCAGAGAGGACGAGGCACGAGGGTGCAGGAGCTGGGAGAGCAGAGGTGGAGAGAAGGGGGTGAGGGTGAAGACCACCACACAGCTGCTGCCAGCCACAGCCCTCCTGGTCACTGTGAAGGCCCAATTCCACATCAGTGGGTATCACCCAACTAGAAGGACCTGGCTAAAACAGCCCCGAAGTGACAGAAACACGAATGGAAAGGGAAGAAAGAAAATACTAGGATCTAGGCTGGGCGCAGTGGCTCACGCCTGTAATCCTAGCACTCTGGGAGGCCGAGGCAGGAGGATCATTTGAGCTCAGGAGTTCAAGACCAGCCTGAGCAAGAGCGAGACCCTGAATCTACTAAAAATAGAAAGAAATTAGCTGGACAACTAAAAATATATACAAAAAATTAGCCGGGCATGGTGGCGCATGCCTGTAATCCCAGCTACTTGGGAGGCTGAGGCAGGAGGATTGCTTGAGCCCAGGAGTTTGAGGTTGCTGTGAGCTAGGCTGACGCCACGGCACTCTAGCCCAGGCAACAGAGCGAGACTCTGTCAAAAAAAAAAAAAAAAAAAAAAAAAAAAAAAAACAGGATCTTCACATTGGGGAAATCTCGGGATCACTATCGGGGACCAGGCCTAACTCCCCTCCCCGACTCCTATTCTTTTCCCACCTCAAGCCCTGACTTCAGTAGTAGAGGCCTCCTGGAGTGTCCGCCAAACGCGCTACTTTCTTCTGTGAGGACGTCCCCCACACAACAAGTGGGACCTTCCGTCATGTTTCCAACACAAGACCCTCTGCGAGGGATCAGAGCAGAGGAAGCCAGAGGAGACAGACACAGAGAGAGAGAGAGAGAGAGAAGGGAAAGCAGAGAACCCGGCGGGGGTGGGGGGGTGATCTGGGCTCCTGATTCTAGTTCCACAATAACACGGTCATATGATCTATCAACCAAACAGGACACATGTGAGAGAGGGGTGGGGCACTATTCATACTTGTGATGGGACAACAGGTACACACCCAGACGGTCGGGGCCACCTGGCATGTGTGGTCTCCCTAAGTATAAGGCCCAGTGACACTTCCCCCATCGAGTTCCATGAAAGACTCCTATAATCTTTCAGAAAATCCTCTTTTTAAGCTCTTTGAGTGGGGTTGTGGGAAAAAGTGCAGAAAGGTCTAATCCCAGCTTGGGCATCGCCCAGCTCCAGACCCCAGGCAGCCCTCATGCAACTCGACAGCTTCGGTGACAAGGCCAGAAGCTGCCTCCTAACCCCAACCCTTCCCGAGGCATCGCACTGCCTGTCCTGGTTCTGAACCACCAAGAGGTTCCCTCCACTGAGAGCAGAGGAGGAAAGGAAGAAAAGATGGGTTCATTGTGGTTTCCTCCTGCAAGTTTCCCTCCTCTGATGTTAACAAGGGTCTTGGACCCTTTTTAAGCCTAAGTAGAACCTCTTCCCTCCTGGACAGAGGCACCTGGTTTAGAACTCTGATCTGACTACCAAGTGCTTCCAAACAAATAGGGGAGCATCTCCTGTCCCATCTCCAGGCATCGCAGCCTTTCTTGGACTCTCTGGCCCACAACAAGATTCCATGACCAAAGGGAGGGGTGCCATTTAGAGGCTAAGTTAAGGCAGTAGGCAGGTCTGAGAATAGGGAAATGGCTCTTTAACTTTTTAATGTAAAATAATTTGACTTGGAATAAATGAAGGTAAGATGCAGACATCACGCCCCTTTACCCTGAAATAATTCAGTGCATATTTCCTGAACACAAGGTCATCCACTTACATAACCAGAGTGCAATAATCAAAATCAGAAAATTAGCGTTGACACAATACTATTTTGTATGTGTTTTTTTTAATTTCAAAATATTAAGGGGGTACAAATGTATTTGTTGCATGGCTACACTGTATAATGCTGAAGTCAGGGCTTTCAGTGTGTCCGTCACCAGGACAGTGTTCACTGTCCCCACAGGTTAAGTTTTTATTCCTCACCTCCACCCACCTGATACAATGCTATTAATCTGATCCACAACTCTATTCAAATTGCATCAACTGTCCCACTAATCTCTTTTACAATAAAGGAAAAAAATTTTTTCCCAGTCCACGATTCGATCCATGATTTGCACATTGCATTTAGTTGTCTTCTCTCTCTAATGTCCTTTCATCTGGAATAGCTCTTCAATCTTTGTCTTTCATGGCCCTGATTCTTTTTTTAATAATATGAGCCAGTTATCTTATATAATAATGTCATCCAATTTGGAAAAGACTTGCTTTCAATTCATCTTTTTGTCAATGTTACACAGGCAAGAGCCGCCAGAATGAAAATGAACAAATTACAAAACAATGTTTAAAACAGCCCAAGGTACAAAGCACCACAAACAAAGGAAAAGACTTTAAACCTTCAGCACAGGGGTCAGCCCTACGAGACCCTGGAGGAGGGACGGAAGTCACATAACAACCACCCTGCACGCACAGCTAGAAAGACTGACGGGGAGGGACCCCGTGCTTTTTCATTCATGGCCAAACACATGTTTTTAAACCCACAGGATTCTTTGTGTAAGAGGCGGCAGAACTGCTAAAGCAGCAGCATTTTACTGAATTCAACCACAAGAGGATTATTTCCAAGTTCACATCAAGAGGGTTAACATATGTTCTCAACTTCAAAACACACTTTTTCAAAAATTCACAATCATTAGATTTCGGACAGATCATACAATTGATGTGCATATTTATTGGGGATGGTGTTTCAACCACCATCCCAGCATTATGAAATATTAAATACAAGGTCTACTTTATAATTAGCACAAGTTTTAGAATCAGGGCAAAATGGTGAGCTCACGGCCCAGCCTTGGAAAGCTCTAGAGATCAGTGAGCGCAGCCTCCGTGGGCAAAATGCATCCACGCACACATTCCGGGCGAGCTGGCTGTCTGACTTCTGCTGGCTTTTGGATAACCTCCCTCCTGCCTGCAGCTCACAGGAATGGGAAGAAAGGGCACAGGGTGCAAAAGAGCCAAAATCAAAGTCCACTGCTGTAACCTTAGGGTCACGGAAGAAACAACCAGAAAAACAGCTAAAAACGTCAAAAGTAGTTGCTTCTCAGAGTAGAACTAGGGGTGGAGAGGAGTGAAGCAAAGGACTTTCATTTTTCATTATAACTTATCAGGAGCTTAAAAAAAAACAAAAACTATGGGCAAGTATTGTTGCAACACAAATAAAATGTTAAGACCATGACAGCACAGATTGACTACAGAGCTTTTGTATTTCCCCTATAGTCAAGACTGAGGGTGAATCATAATTTATTCAGCATGTGACTACATTCAAATTGAAATACCAGAGTCTTAAAATACCAGGGCTGGAAAAGACTTTGCCCATCATTTAGCTCAGATGCTCCCATTTTACAGATGAGGTGACTGAACTCTCAGGAGGTCAAGTTCCTCTCCCAAAGATGTATCCCTGATTAGTATCGGGGCAAAGATTGAAACCTTGGTCCCCTAAGTCCTAGACCAGTGTTCTTTCATCTCACCAGCCTCAGTGGGGATCTCAGAACAGGCATCCTTCACACCCCAAAACTATTTAAGTACACGGGCTCCAGCCTCAGATTCCTGGATTGAAATCCTGGCTCCACCCTCCACTGGCCATATGACCTGGGAGGAGTGATCTCATTGTTCAATGCCTCCCTTCCTCATCAAGGTCCTCAAGGGCTGTAGTGAGAATGAACTGGATAAACTGTATGAACTACTTAGCATATAATAAGCTTTGACTAAATAGTGTTTTTATGCAGGTGCTGTTATTCAATAAATGACAAGGGGTGGGGAGGAAAAGACCGGCGTTTGTTGGACATTGTATGTCAGGTCCCAATCCAGGCACTTTATAAATATCATTTTATTTAATCCTTAACAGCCCTAGATAGATAGGTATTGTCCTTCACAGTTTAGAGAGAAGGAAATTAAAACCCAGAAAAGCTAAAAAAACAAAAACTACAAACCCTCCAAGATTGTACAGCTTATTAAGAGGCAGAGGAAGAATTCAAACCCTGCTCTCCTGAGCTCCACAGCCCACACTTCCCACCATCACACTCTGTGTAGCTAACTTTCCATCAGTTCCAAAGGAAGTTTTCCTATGCTTTTTGACCCCAAGTTTCAGAACATTAAAGTATGGTTTTCTAGGCCAGGTGCGGGTGGTTTATTCCTATAATTCCAGCACTTTGGAAGGGCAGAGGCGAGAGGATTGGTTGAGGACAGGAGTTTGAGACCAGCCTGGGCAACAGGCTGGGTAACCTAACAAGCACCTGTCACCACAAAAAAAGTTTTAAAGATCAGGTGGACATATGCACGCGTCTGTAGTCCTAGCTCCTCGCGAGGCTGAGCGGGGTGCATCACTCGAGCCCAGGGGTTTGAGGTTGCAGTGAGCTGTGATCGCGCCACTGCACTCTAGCCTGGGTGTCACAGCAGACCCTGTCTCTTAGGGGGGAAAAAAAGTGTGTTTTTCTTTAACAAGTTCCAACTGAAAGGGTAGATCCAATTTCTACCAAATGAATGCAATAGCAGGATTCTACATGTGCTTCCCCAGGGGAGACCCAGCAAAAGCAGCGGCAGGGAAAGAAAGCAGCATGTCTAACTAGAGTTGCCCAAGGGGCTTTAGATCCCTGCCCCATGAATTTATAAAGCATCTCCCGAACTATTGTACCTCTGGCTCTAAGCTCCACTGTTTTTTTCCTAACAGGCATTAAAGCCATGGCATAATTTTTTCTCAGACAAAATTTTTAAGAAATGGGCAAAGTGGCAAAGAATTCCTTATGACAAGACCCATAGCACTGCTAAAAACTGCTCCCGCATGCTGTTATTGTTGCTGGATTTGGGGTCATCAGGAGTAGGAACCAGAGTCCTTGCTTTGTGGCTGGTTAACCATTAAAGCACCTGGAGGAGACACTGAAATCTGGTTGTTTATGAAGTCTCCTTCAGTAAAGAAAGGGAGGAAAAAAGCAGGTTTTCAACAGGGCTCAAAACAAGTCACTGTCTTTACATTACCACGAGTATGGCAGGGGGGTTTCGTTTGGTTTTTGAGACACTGCTCTCCGTCGCCCAGGCTACAGTGCAGTGGCGTCATCATAGCTCACGGCAACCTCAAAGCCCTGGGCTCAAGCCATCCTCCTGCCTCAGCTTCCTGAGTAGCTGGGACTATAGGCACGAGCCACTGGGACTATAGGCACGAGCCACTGTGCCTGGCTGAGTTTTCAAACATGGCCCGAAATTCTCTGGCAATGATCCCGTCAAGAGTAATTTGACTGTGGGTGGGCTTGTGACTGCCTAGACCAATAAAATATGACAGAAGTGCTGCTTTGGAGGTTCCAAGGCTCAATCCAAAAAAGCCACAAAGCTTCTACCTCGTCATCTTGGGATGCTCACTCTGGGGGAAGCCAGATACCATAAGGAAGTCAGTACCCGAGACCACCATACGGGAAAGGTCACATGCAGGCGCTCTGACAACCCCACCGGAGCTCCCAGCCAACAGCCAACACCCACTGTCAGGCGCATGAGTGGGTCATCTTGGATGTCAAGTTGAGCCCTCAAATGACCACAGCCCCAGCTGACATCTGACCGCACAAAACCCCTCAAGCAAGGACTGCACAGCTAAGCCCTCTCCAACTCCTCTCCAAATTCCTGACTCACAAATCATCGGCAAAACAAAAACAGTTGTTTTACCCTATTAAGGTATAGGGTAACTTGTTAGGTAGAAACAGTTACCAAGAACAATAAAGGCCAGGCACTGGGGTTCACATGTCCATAATCCTAGCGCTTCGGGAGGCCAAGGCAGGAGGATTGCTTGAGGCCAGGAGTTTGAGAACAGCCTGAGTGAAAGCAAGACCCGCATCTCTACAAAAAATAGAAAAATTAGCCGGGCATGGTGGCGCGTGCCTGAAATCCCAGCTACCCAGGAAGCTGAGGCAGGAGGATCGCTTCAGCCCAGGAGTTTGAGGTTGCAGAGAGAGAGCTATGATGACGCCATTGCACTCTAGCCAGGGTGACAAAGCGAAACCATGTCTCAAAAAAAAAAAAAAAAAAAAAAAAAACACTATCATCATTTCATCTTTTCTTCCAATAAAGCAAAAATCCAAGTAAGAGAACATTAAATCTGTGGGCTTCAAATCTATCAAAACAAAGCTGAATCCTTTTGCATGCTTGAAACAAAAGGGTTTGCTGGACAAAGACAACCAAACCCCATTCATCATGCTTTGGGTGAGGGTTTAATGCCAAACAATAAAAGAGTTTATATTAGGAGGGCTTGGCTGTGGTTATAATAAACAGCGGATATTCCTCCCATTGTCTCCTCAATAACGGTTTCTTTCTGTCAGAGAAAACATTAATATCTCTTAGATAATCCAGCAAAACACAGCAAAGGGAAAAAAAACAGGCAAGAATAGAACAAAATTTTTTCCATCTTCCTTTAAGGAAATGAAAGGGGCTGATTCGCCACGCTCTCTAAGAGCTGCTTTGCAAATTATTATGCACTGCAAAAAAGCAATATAGTCTTTACTGTTGGAAACATCTATGTGGCAAAAGGCAGATTAAGTAACTCGCAAAGAGGGCTGGGCAAAGATGACTGGGCTTCCTGCCAAGGGATGAGGTTCAAGAGATGTTTAATTCATGCAGCCAACACACACACCACTACGTTAACAGTCCCTACAATAAATGCCGAGAAGGAAAAAGAACAGCTCAATATTAAAAGGCTACAGTCCACAGGGACCAGAGCTCTGTCAACCTGCGGATGTGAAGATTCTAATCAACCATGAGGATAGCAACAAATCCATCAACCCTCATAGCCTGTCTTCTTTTAAGGTGAGGACACCTGTGGACAGCTCAGAGTCAGAGGGTAGGCACCCTGAATAAACCCGGGGATACAGGCACATGATTATAGAAAAGTCAGCTTGTACTACAACAGCAAGTGCCTGTAATCCTATGCTAGGTTCCAGCTGAAAAGCCAGGGAAATTTGTGTATTCTCTCATTGGTCCTTATAGCTTCAAAGAAAGACACATCCAATTTTTTTTAAGGCAATAGCATCCATTTCAACGTTAAATAGCTATTTCTATGTCCTGGCCAATAGCCCATACCAATATCGCTTTGCTAATGTGGCCACAGTGAGTGAGGTTGTGCAAGAGAACTTACATGTGCCCACAAGTCTTTATCCATTTGGAATGATGCTAACAGTCAAACACATACAGTAACGAAGTTTGAATATCTAAATATTCTTGATATTTGGAATATTTTCCACTGTTCTATCTTGGTGATTTTTTTGTATTTTATAAATGAGCATATAAATGAGGGTTTCTTGGCTGTAGACAATCCCAAAATGCCTTTAAAATACTTTTCATTCTTCCATGAATTACCAAAAAATAATGCTTAACAATATAGTAATTCACCAAGCAAACCCACTAACATCAGGGTTTATCTCAATTAAGGCAGGAACTACCAATCCAAAGTTTTTCCCACCAGCCTTCATAGTTCCTAAAATTCCTTCCAAACAAATTCATTTCTTTGGCACATAAAGGCATCTTTTTATAATAGGCTTCATTCTCCACCCCCATCCCTTGCCTGTGAAAATTATAAAATATGGTCATTGTAAATAATGCAGGAAAAAACACCAAGAAATGAAAAATAAAAATCACCAGCATTCTCAGCAACTAGCAGCATAACCACTGGTAACAACTGAGTGTGCATTTTTCTAGAGCCATGTTTCTCAAACTATATGGTGATCTCCCCCCCACCCCCCGCCCCAACCCATTGTGAATCAATACTTCTTTAGAATAATAAACTAGGAAAATGAAATGTCACTTGGATGTCACAGCAACATCAAATTGCTAAAAAAAAAAAAAAAAAAAAAAATCTAAGTCTTCCTCTTGATGTCTGTATTTACATCACCTTAACTAGTAACAAGCAGTTCACATTCTTCAGACCACACTAAGAATAACTCTATTCAAGACCTTTTCTCTCTCATAAGCACATATTCTTTTACTGTATGTATGGCTTTATATAGTTTTATTAACTAATTTTTTCCACTAAATTGATCAGAGCCCTTTGTCCATATCCACGCATCATCCTTTTTTAATGTGGACGGTCACTCTTAAAATGCTAACATCCCTAAGCAGGACAGAATCTTACGCATTCACAAGCCAACACCTTCATAAGTGAACAGGTTTTGTGTAGGAAAAAGAGAACACAAGGCTGTGTTTCACCTGTCTCACAACTGTCACCAAGGTCAGCCCTGCCTAAGAACAGCCTGGGGACAAATGCAATTTCTAGGTTCTCTCTGTTCTAGAGTAAGATACTTGTACACTTTATGCCTCAGTTTTATTATCTGCAAAATGGAGGTGATAATATCTCGAAATTGTTCTGAAGATTCAATGAGTTTACATATACAAAGTGCTTAGGACAGGGCCTGGCATATAGTAACCATTATTATTAGCTGTCATTGTGACTAAAGGGCAGTTAAGAGACAAAATCTGGTAGGAAGAACATTCCAGGATGGACACAAAACCTTCCTGCAAGTACCTGCCACAATGCAGCCCTCACCTTGCCCTACTCCAATAACAGCAGCAGTAATAGTTACTGATGGCCTACTATGCACCATTATCAGGATGAGGAAACTGAGGCCCAGGGACATTAAGTAGTTCATCCAAGGTCACACAGCTATTACAGGGCAATCTGCTGTTGTTCATCTACTCAAACATCTCTTGAGCACTTATTTGGTGCCAGGCAAATCCCAGGAGAAGACACACCCCAACCAAGCAGGGCTCACCGGAAGAAACAAACCAATTTCTACATCCCTGCAAACAGGCCAATGCAATGCCCTGCAGATCCAGTGCCTGAAAAGTCCATCCTGCTGTAATCCTGGCCTGTACAGGCCCTCTCTGGCCCCTTGCCCAGTGCCAGTTCCTCTGACAAGAAAAAAAGGTCATGGCAGGACCTGGGGAGGAGCCATCCCAGACCCGTGACAGGCCTGGCCCCAGCACATATCTCACTGGAGCCTTCTGTCCCCAGCGCCAGCCAAGCACACAGGGGGCCCTCTCGTCCACTCAGCCTGTGCGGCTCTCAAAGTGCTCTGTTCACAGCATCCCCTCCTCTCCTCCAAGTACCCAGGGATGTGGACAAGAAGCATGGCCCCCAAATTCACAGATGAGACAGGGTTCCAAAGTGCCAAGTAACCCTAAACGTCATCAGACCTCCGATTTTAACCCACATCACCAGATACCAAGACCACTGTCTTCTCTCCACCTGTCTCTTCCCCAGGGCTTTGGGTTCTGGTTATTTCACAGCCAACACTGAGACACAACTCCATTTTGTGAGGAAATTGAGGGACAGAGATTAAATAACTTGCTGAAGGTCCCCTCTATTATTAAGTGGTGAGCTGAGATTCAAAGCCAGGCCTCCAGAGGCCCGGCTCTGCCAGCTGCCCCATAGCTAAGTCACTCCGCAGGCTTCAGAGGATTCCTCACTCAGCGACTTCCCCAGCGGTGGGTGCACAGTGTGGGGGTCCACTGAAGCATAAGGCCCTAAGCTCCCCATTCTGACGGCCAAACTCCAGGTCAGAGCTGTGGGGGCAGTGGCTGCCCTGCAGTCCTGGCTCGGGCCACCCTGAAGGTCCTCAGAAAAGGCCTCAAGTGTGTTTATCTTAACAACTAGCCAACCGCCAAAGGTCCTACCAATAATGCTCTGCCTGCCCCCATGACGCTCATCAAGCTGCAGTGGATGTCTAATACCAGCTCTCTTTCGTCTCCACTTTTAGGCTGCTCTGGATGTTATCTTCAGATGATTTGGAGTGTCCAGGTCTCAATTCTGATGACCCGCATTCCAATAAAGCTTTGGCTGGGCTCTCCAAGGCCCTGCGTGACTCTCCCAGCATCTCTCTCACTCCATTACAACCGCACCCTTGAATCCAGGGGACAGCAAGCCCCATCAGAGCAGGGAAGTGTGTCTGGTGGTCCCGCCCCACACAGGACTTAGCCCACTGCAGGTGCTAAGCATTTGCTGCATGAAGGCCTCCAGTTCACTAATACTTTAACCAGATCTCACCTGTGTACAAGGAGGTCAGCGGCAATCCCAGCCAAGACCAGGCAGCCTGCCACCAGGCCTGGAATTTGGTGCCAGCTTCAAGAAACAGTTATTCCTCACTTCCCCTGGTCCACCTGTCCTTCAAAAGCACAACTAAGTCTTATAGGACCTTATCGCTATGCACCCCACCCACACAGGTCTTGAAAGAGAAAGTGTTAGGACACGGCAACACTGTCCTTTAATAAGGAAGTTTTCTCTTCTCCTAATATGCACTAGTAATTCATTAGAGAGAGTCCAGGCTGCTTCTAGTTCACCCCTTCCTTCCCCCTCCCACCTCCAGGTTTCTAAGCTCAAAATAGAACTGTTTTATTGTTTTTGTTTTGTTTCGCTTTTAAAGAGAAGACGTTTGCTGGTTTCTGGAAAAGGCAGATTCTGGGCATAGGTCTTATGCAAGTTTGGGGAACACAAATCAAATGATTTTTCATGCCCCATCCCACCCGAGCAGTAAGGGGAAACATAAACACAGTAACTGCTTTGGCCTCCCTGGAGAAGGGCAGGCTGAAAGTCAGCTTTTGATGACTGGGAGCCAGAGGAGCTGTATGGCGTAACCAAGCCTCCCTGTGTCCTTCCTCCTCCTCCCTTGGCCCACTGCTCTGGAACAGCTGACCTTCAAAGCAAGCAAGGGAAATGATGAAAACATGACATATCACAGTTAGAAAGAGAGGGAGGCACGGAAGACTACAAATCTTGACTCTGATTAGATTGAGAAATTCTCCTTCCGGCATCTGTTTAACATGTGAATAAAGTTAGCTCTATGCAGTATGCATTTTTAATGACATCAGCATATTGACTTTTATTACCTCACCTGGCAGGGTTGTCTCACACCTGAATGATCCATTTGTCTTTGAAGTGTCTCCTTCTCCTCTACCCATTACTCACCCACTCCCAACACACACACCCCTTGCTGGTGCTCAGCCAGGACAGACCCACTCCCCCCTCAGCACTTGCAGTCCCTTCTGGCTGGAATGTTCTTCCCCCAATCGGCCGGACACAGCTTCCCTACCCAGGATATTTAACGCTGCCTCCCCCTCCCTCCCCTCGCCTGCAAACACCCACAAGCCAGTCCCGGCTTCCAGCTTTGTTTTCCTTCTTAGCACAGGGCACCAGGTAACCCACCGTGCACCTTATCTGTTTATCGCCCTTCTTCCCCCTCTACAATGGAAGCATCAAGAGGGCAGGGACTTCTGTCCATTCCCTTCACTGCTCTGTCCCCATCACCTAAAACTGTCCACAGCACATAACAGGTACTCAGTAAATACTGAGAGAATTAATAATTAAAGCTGAATAATCAATGTGTCTGTGGGAAAATACATTTATTTTCTTAATTTGAAACAACAGGCTTACATCCAAGGCCTCTCTGGTTAAAAGGTTCCTGCAACAGTGTGAAAAGGCTGGCTCTCTCCGACACAAACTGGAGTGCAAAGGGCGCCCGGTGCTGCTCCAATAAGGTCAGAGGCAAAGCCGGGCTGCAGGAAGACAGTGATCCAACCGACCGCGTGGCAGACGTTGGCAGCGAGGTCTTCTTGTGACCTCAGATCTAAACAGCCAAGACAAAGACTGGGACACTAACAGTGAACCCCAGGAGCAGCGCCTCAGCCCCGGCTGCCCACAGACGACTGCGCCACGCTCTGTGAGCACATTAGCAGCTGTCACAGGCCTGGTCACCGATGCGGTGTAACCGGAGTCAGACGAAATGAGGGGAGGCACTGAACACCCCGGATCACAATGAAAACGCAAAGGGAAAGAAAACGAGGACAGCAAAATACCCTCTCCTGGGGGCCCTGAAAGGCAGGCCTCATCATTTGTCAGTTTCTTTCTTTTTTTTAGACAGAGTCTCGCTCTGTTGCCCAGGCTAGAGTGAGTGCCGTGGCGTCAGCCTAGCTCACAGCAACCTCAAACTCCTGAGCTCAAGCAATCCTACTGCCTCAGCCTCCCAAGTAGCTGGGACTACAGGCATGTGCCACCATGCCCGGCTCATTTTTTCTATATATATTTTTATTTGGCCAGATCATTTCTTTCTATTTTTAGTAGAGACGGGGGTCTCACTCTTGCTCAGGCTGGTCTCGAACTCCTGACCTCGAGCGATCCACCTGCCTCGGCCTCCCAGAGTGCTAGGATTACAGGCGGGAGCCACTGCGCCCAGCCCATTTGTCAGTTTCATACTTGTGAATTTGCCCGCTAAAATTTACATGTAACCCCCAAAATCAACACTCGAGGCCCGCCCAGGTCCATTCACGGACACGCGCAGAGCAGCGGAACGCTGCAGCCGCCTGACGTGCACATTCCCAGCTGAGGTCAAACCACCACCCTGCCTCCCGGTCTCAGTGCTTATCCTATAAACAAGTATCCTTTTCATTGCCTAGTTAGTGCCACAGTTTTCACACTTTCGTGGAGGTTTTTGGTGATTTTGCTGTTAAAAATGGTCCATAAGAGTAGTGTTGAAGTGCTGTCTAGTGTTCCTGAGCGCAAAAAGGCCATAATGTGGAATATGGAGAAAATGTCTTAGGTAAGTGGCCATGCGTTCAATGTTAATGAATCAGTAATATATTAAACAAGGTGTCTTTAAATAGAAATACACATAAACAAGGTCATGTATTGATGAGTTGATAAAAGGGTTGCGACCAAAGGCTTGCAGGAACCTAACCCTGTCTTTCCCCTAGGAGCAATGGTTCAGCATTGGCTAATTCAGAGTTTACGGCTTTACAGAATGCAACTATGGCGAATGCGGAGCACTGACCACATCCTTCAGCACTCCCCCTGGGCCACCTCCGCCTGCTGGCTCCCTGCTCCTCTTTGCCCACAGATCTGTCCTCTGCAGGCACCTGCTCAGGTGTCCTCGAGCAACGCCCCTCCCGGTGTCTGTCACACCACTCTCTTACTGTCGTTATTACAATCAGTAATCACTGCCCACTTCTCACCCCAACTAAAACGTAAACTCAAGGGCAAGGCCTTTGTCTTGTTCATCCGCATATATGCAGCAGTGGCCGACTGGGTGCCTGACACGAAGCTGGTGCCCAGTGCTTGACTAAAGCTATGCAGCCCACGGACAGGCACACACGTGGTCCCCTCTCTCCAGACTCCGGCAGCAGGACAAGCGTCCAGAGAGCCCGCACCAAGGGTGAAATCCCACAGGGCTCCTCCGTGAGTTTGACAGGAAACGCCTCCTAAACCTGTGCTGCCCAGTGTCACATGTGGCAGCTGAGCACTCAAAACACGCCCGTTCCCAACTGAAATGTGTCTTGAAGACTTAGCACAAAAATATATGTAAAATACCTCATTAATGATTTTTTAAACATTGAATCTATGTTGAAATTATACTCTCTTGAATATTCTGGGTTAAAACCAAATATATTAAAATGAATTTCAGTTATTTCTTCTTAGTTTTCAATGTGTCTAGTAGGGAGTTTTTAATTACTTATGTAGCTCATATTATATTTCTCTGAGTCAGTCTTGGTTATAATAATACCATGAAAAGGCCAGCCAACAGCCCAGCCTAGCCCAGCCCTGGCCACCCCCTTCACGCCCTCCAGCTCTCCTCACACACAGCTCCAAATGCTCTCCAGACCAAGACAGGAAACACCTGTCGGGTGGCTTCCTGTGACACACAAATACCTAAGTGCATTCAGAAATGGGATTCAGAAATCAGGGCTAAAAAGAGTTGAATAGATGAGCCAATTTCCCCCACAGAAGGTAAGTGTCATGAGGACTAAGACATGGGGATGCCTTGTTCATGACCCAGAACAGTGGCTGCACATAGTAGGTAAACAAATAAAATAAATTAAAAAAAAAAATTTTTGGCCGGGCACGGTGGCTCACGCCTGTAATCCTAGCACTCTGGGAGGCCGAGGTGGGCGGATCGTTTGAGCTCAGGAGTTCGAGACCAGCCTGAGCAAGAGCGAGACCCCATCTCTACTAAAAATAGAAAGAAATTATATGGACAGCTAAAAATATATATAGAAAAAATTAGCCGGGCATGGTGGCACATGCCTGTAGTCCCAGCTACTCGGGAGGCTGAGACAGGAGGATCGCTTGAGCTCAGGAGTTTGAGGTTGCTGTGAGCTAGGCTGACGCCACGGCACTCACTCTAGCCTGGGCAACAGAGTGAGACTCTGTCTCAAAAAAAAAAAAATTTTTTTAAGAGATGGAGGTCTCACTCCGCTGCCCAGGCTGGAGTGCAGTGGTGTGATCATAGCTCACTGTAACCTCGAATTCCTGGGCTCAAGCGATCCTCCTACCTCAGCCTCCCAAAATGCTGGGATTACATGTGTGAGCCACTGCACCCAGCCTCAATCCTTTTTGGGTTTTTTTTTTCCTCCAAAGGAAAAGACTAATTCCAACTTGTCTACTTGTCTACTCATATTTGGGATGGTAGACATACAAGCTGGAGGTAATATGGAAAATGCCAGGGTCTAGGATGGGAGCCCTGGCTCTGCCATGCCATGGAACCATGAATTGCTGAGCCTGAGTTCTCACCTGGAGAGCAGGTGGTCCCCACCTTCACTCCCTCTCCAAGTGTGAAACATAATGGAAGTGTTCTCTGCTCTCTCCAATAGAGTGGCTACTGAGCTCTTGAAACGTGGCTGTTGTGACTGAGGAATTGAATTTTTAATCTTATTTAATTTTTAATTCAAAAACCACATGTTAGCCCAGGAGTCTGAGGTTGCTGTGAGCGAGGCTGACACCATGGCACTCTAGCCCGGGCAACAGAGTGAGACTTTGTCAAAAAAAAAAAAAAAGGCCGGGCGTGGTGGCTCACGCCTGTAATCCTAGCACTCTGGGAGGCCGAGGCGGGTGGATCGCTCGAGGTCAGGAGTTCGAGACCAGCCTGAGCAAGAGTGAGACCCCATCTCTACTAAAAATAGAAAGAAATTATATGGACAACTAAAATATATATATATACAAAAAATTAGCCGGGCATGGTGGTGCATGCCTGTAGTCCCAGCTACTCGGGAGGCTGAGGCAGGAGGATCGCTTGAGCCCAGGAGTTTGAGGTTGCTGTGAGCTAGGCTGAAGCCACGGCACTCACTCTAGCCCGGGCAACAGAGTGAGACTCTGTCTCAAAAAAAAAAAACAAAACACCAAAACCATAAATATTCAAAAACCACATGTTGCACACGGCTACCATATGGGCCAGCACAGCTCCAGGCTGCTGTGACAGGATGGAATGAGATAAAGCATGCAAAAAATACTTTGTAAATCCTAAAGCCCTGTAGGGATGATAGAAGTTTTGTTGTGTAATGCATTAGAAATCAGATTCTGAGAGGTTCCAATTGCCCCACATCACAAAGAGACTCAATTTATCATAAGTGAAAGAAAATGAAGTAAACACAGATTTTATTTTACTTGGGGAGAAGGGCAGCCAGTGTTCATGGACACCTAAAGCTGGAATGGGGGGCTTAGCCTTCACACAGCTCAGCACAAAAAGCTTTTTCATCCACATTGCTACATCCAGCTTTGGTAGCTCCAGGGCCTACACATGCAGTCAGAAATCGAGGCTTCGGGTGAATCCTGGTAGGCTATCTCCCACCTTCTCACTCTTAGGGACCAGAGGTCTCTTGTCCCTCCCATTGACTTTTACTATTTTGTTACTTCTCCTGCTACAGAACAAGATTTTCCCAACAGCTCCCTGCAGTTCCTTCAGCTGACAAGTCACTTATCTCCAAGATATATACAAGGATTGTTCAAATTTGCTGGTGGGCGGTAAAACCAACCACCCCTGAAAAGGGGTGGGGACTAACTCATAGCTGTAAAGAATGCTAACTTGTTTACACTTAGGTTGGCAAATGCTCATGAAATTCAAGTCAAGTTCTAGTCTCCCAAAATTTTTCCCAGCAGGAAAGCCCTTCCCAGTCTAAACATCTTTTCGTTACCATTAAGATAATTATATTCTACACACCAGCAGACAATAAGGAAATGAGCAGGGAAGGGGAAGCGGAAGAGAGGGTGAGTTATTAGAACAGGAAAGTAAAAAAAAAAATGGTATAAATCTGAGGAAACACAACAGTTCCAAGTACAAAAGGTAGGAACTGCCCTAAAATATGTAAGCGATTTTGTGAGCTCATTCACTATTCTCCATTAAAGAGTTCAGCTAATTTTCCTCTCAGTCTTTTCAGCTTTTTTACAGACACGTTAAGATATGGGGCTTGAGCATCAATTGCATAATGCTCTGCACAGTCCTTGGTTTTGGCCCCATGGAGCTTCCATAATGAAAAACAACATGTGAAATTGGATCCACATGCGTTCCGCCCACAGGTTGGGCTCAGTGGTGTATTTTATTCTGTCAGACAGCGTGCTGTTGCTCAACTCCCAAGGAGGGGACTCCAGCAACAACCCTCTAGCTATTAAAACAAAATGAACCAGCTCAGTGACAGTATGACTGACACCACGTCACCAAGAACAGAGACTCTACTCTCAGTACCTCAAGTTCAGTCTCCCGTCTGTTGATATCATCTGTGGATTGATTTAACTTCTCCAGTTCTCCCTAGGGAAGAAAAGAGGGAGAAAAAAGATGTAAGAGATCTGTCTTTTGTTTCCAGTATACCTCAGTCTATAACCTGAAAAATTACCTCAAGCCCAATTTGTAGGAAACCGGAAGAATCATGATTGAGTCCCAAGGAAAACAGTTGAGGCTTGGCTATAAGAGCAAATAAAGGTCAGAACTTCTGAAACCTTTTTCTTGACGATGTCCCTTTTAACAATGTCTTAAGGGACATTTGGAATTTGTCTTTTCTTAGAAGGGCAAATATTTATTCCAAGTATGTGCCTTTAGGTAAAATCACCTGTTAAAAATGGTTTAATGGCCCAATAAAAATAGTACCACCTGCCTCAAGCAAGAACTTTGCAGAGAAAACAATAAAAGAACATAAGCAAGGGCAAGCCGAAAGCGGAAACCCAGTGAAATCACTAAGTCACAGGCAGAATTCTGGTATTAACTCATCGGTGGTTGAATATTTTTTTATATAAAGGGATGAAAAAAATCTTTTCTTTGCAAACTGCCAATTATTCAACGTACCTAGCTGGGTTTTTAAAACTAGCTTTAATCCTGACCCTTTAGATAGCCATTTACAAACTGATATTTTGTAAAAAGTATTCAACATGAAGTTAACTCATATTTACTCTGCAAACAAAGGATCTTGCTAACAGAATTCCATACCAAGAACACAAGATTTAATAGTAGTCCAACCGGATGGTTTTAATTAACAGAATTCCTGATGCAAAGATTTTTCCACCTGATCTTTATCTTGCTAATCTGCCAAAACAATTCATTTAAACCCCAACCACTGAGTTAAGTGAGGTTTTAATTGATCTGCGCACTGAAAAACCAATTAGGGCTCCAGAAATTACAGAGCATGCTTAAAAGCAATTTTTTAAAAAATGATTTATGGAAAGGGTAGAAAAATGGGTCTTGGAGAAGGATTTGCTGTGCTTTTTGCTTCGGGGTGAAGAGGTTAAGCTGTCACTCCTAGATCTCGGTTTGGAAATTGTTTTTGAATCATCTCTCTCGGAAATGGAGGCACAGAAAGCCAGGCCAATCCCCTCGCCGCCTCCAAACGTCAGCTTTGCACATCAATTGTCCCTGATTTCTGTTCATACCCGACCTCACAAGGAAAACCAACTGGTTTTAAACCAATTCAGGTCAAGCGGAATGTTGAGCCAGGTGACAATAAACCGCTCATTTTGCTAACAATGAATCGAAGGAGAAAGACGCTCAGGCCGGGCACTCAAGCCAGGTGAGGGCTCCGAGCCCAGGGCACCGGTGCCAGCCCACGCTGCAGGGGCAACGCCCACCCTGCCGGGCTCGCCCGCCCACGGTGCCCGGCGCCCACGCGAGCCGGGCAGCCCCTCCTCCCAGAGCAGGAAGCTGTGCGATGCCCGCGGCCCCGCGAGTTCGGCCGGGGGTACCCCCGATGCCAGCATGGCGCCCCCGCCCCCTTTTTCTCTTTGTTGCACATCCGCCCGCACCGCTGGGCACCCTACGGCAACCCCCATCCTGCCTGGGGTCTGCGCGGGGTTCGCCGCATTATAGGCAGGCCGCATCCACGCGGGCACTGCAGCGGTAAAACGGGGTATTCAGCCCCTCTCGCCTCGCCACCAGCCTCCGGACCACAGGCACCGGGGGGCTGCGAGGTGTGAGTGTAGATGCCGACCTCCCCGTCAGCCCTCGCGGAGCTGGGATACAGGACGCTCCCCGGGCGCCCTACCTGGATCCGGGGGTCCACCTCTTCTTCTTCCTCCAGCCCCTGCTCCATCCCCTCTTCTTCCTCCTCCTCCTCCAAGTCCCGGGCAGACGGCAGGAGCTCGGCCGGCTCCTCGGAAGGGCTCCGCTTCGGCGCCGCGTCCATGCGGACAGCCGGAACCCTCCGCAGCCTGTACGCACAGCGCGCAGTGGGCCCTGCGGGGTCGCGGCCGGAGCCGCCCGGCCACAGCCCGCACGCTGGGAGAGCCGCCGCAGCAGACCGCGGGAGGCGCCGCTCGCCGGTGCGGATCCCTCCGACCCAGCGGAGGAAATGGGCGCGGCCGCCCCCTTTCTGCCGCGGCCGTCAGCGCAGCGGCGCCCGCTCCGCCCTCGTGCCGCCTGGGCCGCCCATTCCTCGGCCAGTCCCAATTACCCAGGTCTCCGTCACAAAACCCCAGCTCCCTGAAAATCTCTAGGGTGGTGAAATAGGAGAGTCCCCACCCCTTTGTAACTTGGCAGCCCCAGTGGATCACAACTACCCAGCGCGGGCCCCCTACTTTGGAGGTAGCATTCTCTCTTCCTCCCTCCTCTGCTGAGGCAAATTGAGTGTAGGAAAGGAAAGTTTGGGGTATTTCCACTCTGGTCACCTTTAGAAGCCTGTACTCAGTGACCCTGGACCAGTTCCAAGACCCGCTGAAACCTCTGTACCCAAAGCACATGTCTCGCCTTGGGTAAACCTTAGGAATTGCGTCTACTTGTTGATTTCCCCAGAAAGGAAACTAAAATGCATGCGCATATAGACACGAGTACGAAGAGGAGAGCGCCGTGCATGGATTTCTTGTCCAAAGGCTGTGGCCCGGCCAGGCAGAGCTCCTACCCAACACAGAGGGGTGGGATGCTCCTACCTGAACAGCCAGGAAGCGTGGAGAGTCCACTGAGTGGGGATTCGAGTGGGTTCACTGCCTTTTCAAGTAGGTGGCAAGTGTAACCCTGTTGATGGGCACACTCTGGCCGAGGATTTAGGAACGAGTGAGTTTCCTGCTCACAAACAAGTAGGAAGCCAGAGTCTGCCTAGCAAACACATGGCAAAAGGCCAAACCGAAGGGGCATGTCTGTGCTGTTATGAGATATCAGGGCCACTGTGATGTCAGATGACCTTAGCAAAGCAGGTGGGGACATTGCTACTGAGCACTGCTAATGTCTCCTGTACTGCAGAAAATGTACAACGTGTACATGTTCTGTGCAGAGACGTGTGACCCATGGGCTCTGTGAGTTTGGAAGATAAACTTGTTTGAGAAAGGAGCTTCTTTCTGTGAACCGATCCTCAAAGCCACCTTGAAAAACCTGCTTATCAGTAGCTAAGGTAGGGGGTTACTCCTTGGGCAAGGTACTGTCCTATACCTGCTGGCACGGAGATCCATTGTCAATGGAGATCTGTCCTCTCTCCTAGAGGTAGTGCAGATAACTACTATACGTGTGGTTCTGAAACGGTCACACCTGTTCATTGTTCTTTAAATTAAGGGTGAATCAGCAACTGTGAGAGGCATATTGAAGCTCCTTGCTAAAGACATAGTTGCTTTTGGTTTTCCAGTGATAGATGAAGGCAGGAACAAGATGGCCATAAGGGTCACTTTGGGACATAAGAGCCATCGATGTTCCCTGTGGCTTTGAATTGAGCCTATAACTGGGCAGGTTCATCCTAGCTCTGAATTAACAGAGACAGAGGTTGAAAATGAGAAATGTGACCATGACTGTAAATGCTTTTCAGCTGGCAGAACCCCATCCTCACAATTCTAAATGAAACACCCCCAAATCCATTTCTGTTTAAGCTTAGATCTAAAAGTGATAGAGTGATTCAAAATGTCTCCATAGGACATAAGCAAACTGCTCTAGAACATCAGTTCAGACTTTGTTGTCTCATTTTTAGAAGATCTGGGCCAGCTATAGTATTAATCCCAATAGTGTTTTGTTGGGGCTTAGAAACTGATACCCCAAAATACGATGCTTTGACATAGTGAACTGAAGAAGCCTCAAGATCTTTCTGGCCTTACCCTACCCAGTGCCTTTCCTAAAGAAGTTGAAGAGACAAATAATGTAACCACACCTGGACAGATCCTTTCACTATTTTTATTTTGTTTTTTAGATCCTCATTATTAAAGCCTGTACCTTTCACTGTTAAAGAGAACTATTTACAAGTTCATGTCTATTCCTGGATCCATTCATTCTCCCTAGTGCTTTGTTTTGTTCTGTTTTTGTTTTTCCTTTTTTGAGGCAAGATCTTGCTCTGTCTCCCAGGCTAGAGTGCAGTGGTGTCATCATAACTCACCTCAACCTCAAATTCCTGTGCTCAAGTAATCCTCCTGCGTTAGCCCACCGAGTAGCTGGGACTACAGGTGCGTGCCACCATGCTTGGCTAATTTTTTTATCTTTTGTAAGAGACAGGGTCTCACTCTTGTTCAGGCTGGTCTCAAACTTCTGGCTTCAAGTGATCTTCCTGCCGCATCCTCCCAAAGTGCTAGGATTTACAGACATGAACCACTGGGTCTGGCCCCTAGTAATCTTTTATTGTCCTTGAACAGAATTCTTCTTCTTCCCACATCCTGTTCTGCCAGGATGGCATACAAGCTTATGAACCCCACTGGGGGGTGGACAATCACTCTACAATTCTTCCCATGTATACACCTTAAATATTAATAAATTTGTATTCCTTTATTCCAATAATCTGCCTTTTGTGAGTTGATTTTTCAGTGAACCTTGACACTTGGCCCCAACAGTTTCTAAAGTCAAAATAAGAAAAATAAATAAACTTCAATCAGTACTATATACAGTCGCCTTCTGTATCTATGGATTCAACCAACCACAGATTGAAAATAAAATTTGGAAAAGAAAAAAAATACAACAATAACAAATAATGCAAATAAACAACATAGTATAACAATTATTTGCATATCATTTACATTGTATTAGGTATTATAAGTAATCTAAAGATGATTTAAAGTATAAGAGAGGTTGTGTGTAGGTTATATGCAAATACTACTCCGTTTTGCATAAGGGACTTGAGCATCTTGGATTGGTATTATGGGGTCCTGGAACCAATCCTCCAGGGATACCCATGGACAACTGTATGTGTTTTTTATTGGTACATATATATGCACACAAATGCATAGCAAAAGGCCTGGAAGGATTCATACCCAATAAAGAGTGGCTTGGTCTTCACCCTGTTTCAGGCATACAACTCCTAAAATCCTTGGAATTTCCAAATGGTGTCTTTTTGAACCCTAATGATTAACTGATAGCCTCGGGATTGTAACAGAGGGAATGGTCTGGGGGGGAAAAAAAGGCAAAAATATTTTTCTGTCTCTTTAACACATCTAGCACTCCTTTTGGGAACTAAAGCCTGCATCCTGGCCTCAGGCCCCTGGTTGGGGGGACAGGGTAAGTCTTTTGTTATTTGTGCAACTAGAGATGGTTACACAGACCAGACCTGGTAAAGGGAGGTACTGGGTGGAGGTCACGAGATGGTCTTCAGCTGAGATGGGATGATCAGAATCATCAACTATAATTGAACAGCAATTGCCTAAAGATGAGAACCCCTCCTTTAAAAGGTCTGTATTTCTGCTTGTTATAAGGACGATGGCATTTCAGACAGGAGTCTCCATCCTCCTCCTTTTGCTGGCAAAGTAATAAAATATCTCTTTTCTTCCTCCTCAAACCACTTGTCCTTGTTCTTCTGATTCGACAGAGCTTTCAGTAACAGGATGAGACAGGTCACCAGACAGACAAAGGCATTATTAGAGGGTTGGAACTTTCAGCCCCACCTTGCAACTTTGGGGGAGAGGAAAAGGGCTGAAAGTCAAGTTGATCACCAATGGCCAATGGTTTATCAATCATGCCTACGTAATGAAACCTCCATAAAAGCCCAAAAGGACAGGGTTCAAAGAGCTTCCGGATAACTGAATACGTATAGGTTCCTGAGGTGGCACACCTGGGGAGGGCACGGAAGCTCCACACCCCCTCCCCCATACCTCACCCTATGTATCTCTTCATCTGTAGCCTTTGTAATACTCTTTATAATAAACCAGTAGATGTATGTCCCTGAGTTCTGTGAGCCGCTTTAGCAAATTAATGAGACCCAAAGAGGGAGTCGTGGGAACCCCAACTTGAAGCTAATCGGTCAGAGCTTTTGGAGGCCTGGACTCAAGACTGGTCCCTGAGGGGAGTGGCAGTCTTGTGGGACTGAGCCCTTACCCTGTGGGAGCTGACACTCTCTCTCAGTAGAGAGCGTCAGAATTGAATTGGAGGACACTCAGCTCCTATCTGCCGCAGAATTGATGGCTTGCTTGCTGGTGAGGAGACACCCCCCACCACATTTGGTCACAGAAGTCTTCTGTCTGGTGATTGTTGTGTTGGTGTGAGAGCAGAGGAAAAGCATGGCTTGAGTTTTTCCTAAACATCCTGGGAAGAGGGGGCAGGGAGGGGCCCAGGATTGGCTGAGATGGGGGAGGGATGTCAAAGGAAACAGTTTCTCAGTAACGTTTCCATTTCTCACAAGGAGGATGTATTTACAATTATTTATGGAATTATTTTTGTTAGTCCCAACGCTGATAAAGCATATGTATGGAACTTCAAGGTAAATTTAAAATAATAAGGTAAGAAAAATATCAAGACCCTGTCTCTACGAAAGAAGGAAAGGGAAGGGAAGGGGAGGGGAGGGGAGGGGAGGGGAAGGGAAAGGAAAAAGGAAAGGGAAGGGAAGGAAAAATGAAAAATTAGCCAAGTGTGGTGGTACACGCCTGTAGTCCCAGCTACTCGGGAGGCTGAGGCAGAAGGATCGCTTGAGCCCAGGAGTTTGAGGTTGCTGTGAGCTAGGCTGACACCACGGCACTCTAGCCCGGGCAACAGAGTGAGACTCTGTCTCCAAAAAAAAAAAAAAAAAAGAAAGAAAGAAAGAAAAAAAATGTAAAAAAAAAAATTATTTTACAGAGTTCAGTTTCTTTTCTGTTGACACTATGTGTGTTTGTTCCCTGCCCCACCACTTCCTCAGTTGTAAATCTTCCTTGGAAATCACAAGTTGTAAATTTCCTTGGAGGAAGTCATAACCTATGTACTGTCCCAGTTGCCTTTTAAAACAATGGGCTGAAATTTGGAAAAAAAGGAAGGCAAAGTATCTAGCAGGCTGTGTCTGTGCTGACATATTCCTCCAGAATGCGTTCTTACCTGATTTCTTTCATCGGATTAAAATCCACCTCTCCTTCTGTAACCCACCTCCTCACTGATGTCATGCATTTACAGCCCAGGCCTGGCCTATCAGAGCGTCAAAGCAAGCAGGTCTCCAGCAAACAGAGACTACTCTTTCCTTACTTGGTCCACCGTTGCACTGGCGAATGCTTGGGGATGTTTCTATTTCTGTAGGTGTGGAGAGAACATTTAGATTTATTTAATAAGCACTCATAGAAAATCCTACCATGTTCATGGGATGTCACTCTCCTGTCTTCGGGTGAACAGAGGGAGTCTTCAATTGTCTAAAAATGTTCCTTGGCCTTTTTTATGAAGAAAGAAATATTTCTTAGTGGACAAATGGGGAGATTTCTCAGTGACTTCAGAGCACTTATGCTGAGGTTGGGGCAGAAAGATGGAGAGGCAGAGGCCAGTGCTGGCCAGTAACATGGGTTAAGGGAGCAGCATTTTCCCTCCTGGCAGCAGCAAAGGGCCATGTTGCTCACTGTTCTGCCTGGAAGGGCCAGGATGATTTTATAGACAGGCTGACACACTGGGCCTTGAATAATAAACAGCATTTCCTTAAACAAGAGAATAAGATTTTACCAAAGAAAGAAAGGGCTTCCCACATAGGGAAAATAACAAAAGGCATCGTGGGTGGGATGGACTGGCCAAAACAGCACAGAGGGGATTATCTCGACTTGGGCCCCGGGAAGGGAGGTGGAGAGTGGGTGGAGCAGGGGGCAGAGCCTGAAGGATAATTTGGGGCAGGTCCCCAAGGGCCTTGAATGGCAGGCTAAAAACTCTGGCATGTAGATTGTAGAAAATGAGATGCCATTTATGTTTGTTCATTGATTCATCCGACAGATATTTCCCAGGCACTTAACATGTTTTAGACACTGTACCAGGTGCCAGGGATACCATTGTGAACAAGAAAACTAAACTCCCTACAGTCATGATACTTACATTCTAGTAGGGGGAATGGATAATAAACAGATAAATGTATACGTCTGGGGTGATCGATCGGTGCAAAGGGCGAAAATGAAGCAGGGTTGCCCCAGGCAACAGGTTGAAAAAAAAATTGAAGCGGGGAATGAACAGTGAGTGACAAGGTGTGGAGGCGCTAATGTGGTCACAGCAAAGGCCTCTCTGACAAGGCAAGTGCCAAGTGCTTTTGTGCCAAGACCGGAGTGGAATGAGACAGCAAACGCAGGTACCTCTGGAGGAAGAGCACCCCAGCCACTGAAGCAGCAAGTGAAAGGTCTGGAGGCGGAACTGTGCCTGGGGCGTTGGACTGAACACGATCAGTGTGGTGAGTGGAGCAGACAGCCAGGGACAGGGCGAGGGCAGTGCAATCAGAGACCGGCAGGTGGGTAGACCATGTCGGCGCTTTAGTCATGGGGAGGAATTGGGATTTGATTCTGACTGAGTGATCACGGAACGGCTCTGGCTCGTGAGGAGCTGGGGGTGCAGAGGAGACACAAGGAGACCAGTTAGGCTGACGGTGCCTCTTCTGATGGCTTCTTTTTCCCCTCTCCTTTCTTGGGAACGTAATAAATTTGTTTTAGGACACACTGATTTTAAAGGGAAAATTCTGAAAGCTCAACTGTCTGTTGTATTTGAAAACAAGGATCCAGGTTATCCAAATATTGAACAAACCCTTTGGAAGGTCTTTCTTGTTGCCTCAATACACTTGCCTGCCTTAAACAAGTGCATTACAGGTCATCCGATCCTTGAGGACAATGCAGGTTTTATTGCTGACATTTGGGAGCCTCCCGGAAACAGAGGCACAGTGAAAGTCTCTTCTTTTAGTGTGGCTCAGAGTCACAGTTGCAAGGATTATATACACAGCTGGGTTCCAATTCCAGCTGTAGCACCCGTGAGCTGACTTTGGACAAGCTGTTTATTCTCGCTGAACTTCAGTAACCTCACCTGTAAAATAAGGATCATAAGACCAGTAGCTCCCTCTCAGAGACATTATGAAGGTGAAATCAAATTATATTTATAGAATTACTGGCACGTAATAAAACTTTAATTCATGGTGTTTCCCTTGTCTTTGTTCTCCTCCTCTGCCCTAAGGCTTAAACCAAAGGGAATCGGATATTTTACACAGAGGAATTTTTTTAATGTTTTTAAAGTGAAGTTTGCAAGCTGAAAGTCGTCAGCAACATTAATTCAATACATTTTTGAGCACCTACTAAATGCATGCATTCTTTGTTGTTTGTTTTTGACTAGTCAAGTGCAGTAGTGACGGGGGTAAGTAGTAGAACAAGGAGTTCAATCTGTAATTGACTGAACAATCAAGTGAGATAACTCACCACCTGCGGACCAGGCTGCGTGCACTGTTTCTGGGACCAGTGGGAGCGTCCCAAACATGTAGAGGGCAAACGCATAGTCTCTTCCTACTTGAGGAGATAGGCCCCACGAATATTGTGCCCCAAGGCGGCAGCCGCATGAGCTCCTCATTGTGAAATTAAGGCTCTTTCTGTCAAGCTTCAATGCCATTTCAAAGAAGATTCCCTGCAACACCAATTTTTTTTTTTTTAAATGCTTTGCACCTGCTTGTTAACCCCTGAAAATGGAACTACTCTGGACTAAGAAAGAAGGAGTCTGCATTCACCCAACACTCTGGTATCAGTGACTGGAGAAATAGCCAGCATCCTCTCTTGCCCCACCTGTGATCTTTACATGGGGCCATGTGCCAGAGGTTGCAAGCTGGGAGCTACCGGCTGGATCAAGACCTGGGGGCATGTGCTGTCTGGCTGGCACAGAGCTTCATAAACTTGAGCCAGCAGTGAAAACTTGGGTGATAGAACATGAAAATTCTGATGTCTCTGCTTGGCAAGAGTGTGGAAGAGATGTGACGGGTAGATGACCCCTGTAGAATGGCATGTGCTCTCTCGTTAACCTCAGAGCCCTGTTGGCAGACTACTTACACCTGGCAGGCCCCACACAGGTCAATGCCCGACCCCTCCTCAGCCCCAAAGACCCCTGTGGTAAGGGGGCCAGGGGAAGTGGCTCCCTCTGCCTTCCTCCCCACTCTCTTCTCCTCCCACAAACCCCTAAAGATCATGGCACAAGGCAAGGTGGAAGAGAATTTTAAAGTGAACCATAAATGCTTCAATATTTTTCAACCTCAAATGACTGGTTCTAAGAAGCTGTAGAAGCCAGTTCTTTGAAAGGCATCAGAGCCTCCACATTAAAGAGGCATCTGTTTAATTCAGCAAGTCAGTGACATCAGTGTGTTGCCAAATTGTCTTGCTGTGTGGCCACTCCCCACCAACGAGAACCTTCATGTGTCCTAAATTGAATTAAACTCAAGTCTTTTGACCCATATGAATAACACGCCAGAGCACTTAGAGAACCCAGGAAAGAGACTTTCAATGTTTACCTGTGGTCTTAGAGGACCAGCAGATATTTAGAATGGCACTAAAATCCTGAAGATGGAAAAAGTGTTCCATTAAAAAGAACAAGGTTATATCCTCTGCAAGCCAATGAGTGTAACAGAGTCTCACTCTGTCGCCCAGGCTACAGTACAGTGGTGCAATCATAGCTCACTGCAACCTCAAACTTTCCGAGTAGCTGGGACTACAGGCATGCACCACTATGCCTGGCTAATTTTTCTTATTTTTTTGGGTAGACGTGGGGTCTTGCTATGTTGCCCAGGCTGGTCTCAAACTCCTGGCCTCAGGTGATCCTCCTGCCTCTGCCTCCCAAAGTTCTGGGATTATAAGTATGAGCCACACCACACCTTAGCATGGATTTTAAAGGAGAGAGGGGACTTCTGTGCCCCTGGAAGAAAAATGACAGATCATTGTGACCCAGCTTGGGTTAACCAAGAACAAATCATGCCAGCACTGTTCTCATTTCCTTATTCCATGATTTAATAGTCTAGAAAGTCTAAGAAGGATATATGCAAGATAGGAGATCTTCACTGTTCAAAGATAACTGGTACCAAGAAAGACCACTTAAATCCACTTATAAAGGAAACCAAAATTTCATATTAAATAGTGCAAAAAGATTGTTGGTGGGGCCAGGCGTGGTGGCTCACGCCTGTAATCCTAGCACTCTGGGAGGCCGAGGCGGGTGGATCGCTCGAGGTCAGGAGTTTGAGACCAGCCTGAGCAAGAGCGAAACCCCATCTCTACTAAAAATAGAAAGAAATTATCTGGCCAACAAAAAATATATATAGAAAATAATTAGCTGGGCATGGTGGTGCATGCCTGTAGTCCCAGCTACTTGGGAAGCTGAGGCAGTAGGATTGCTTAAGCCCAGGAGTTTGAAGTTGCTGTGAGCTAGGCTGACACCACGGCACTCACTGTAGCCCGAGCAACAAAGCAAGACTCTGTCTCAAAAAAAAAAAAAAAAAAAAGATTTTTGTTGGGACTTTACCCTGCAAAATGAAACTTATAAGTTTATTCTTCTTGTATTTTAAAAACTATTGGCCAGGTACAGTGGCTCACACCTGTAATCCTCCCTAGAACCTGGGAGGCCAAAGTGGGAGGATTGCTTGAGGTCAGGAGTTGGAGACCAGCCTGAGCAAGAGCAAGACACCAGTCTCTAAAAAAAAAAAAAAAAAATTAGGTCATTAAATATGAAATGTCCAATTTTGAATAAAAAATGTAACTTATTATCTCAAACAAGAAGCAGTATAATTAATCAAAGTATGCACCTAAACTATCAACACTGTTTTGCCATCTTAATGGTAGCTTCTTTATGCCAGCAGCGAAGAAGCCTGGAGAGTGAATGGTGATGAAATCGCAAAAGGCATTTTCCACAGCTTTTTGAGAATTGAATGTTTCTCCTTGTAAGAAGTGGTCCAAGGCCTGGAAGAAGTGGTAGTCAGTTGGTACGAAGACTGGTGAATACAGTGGATGACAGCGAGTTTCCAAGTCCAGCTGCTGTAGTTTGAGCAGCGTTGTTTGTGTGACACGTGGTTGAACATTGTCTTGCAAAAGGATTGGCCTGCCCCTATTGACCAATCTCAGCTGCTTAATTGCAAGCATCCTCATCATATCATCCAACTGGTTGCAGCAGACATCCGCTGTATAGATCGACCAGGTTTCATGAAGCTGTACCAGATGATACCAGCGCTGGACCACCAAACAGACACCATTAGCTTTTTTTGATGAATATTCAGTTTTGGACTGTGTTTCGGCACTTTTTCCAGCCATTGTGCTTGTGATTGTCAAAAAGAATTCATTTTTCATCACACGTAACAATACAGTGTAGAAATGGTTCATCTTTATGTCGTGACAGCAAAGAAAGACAAGCTCTGAGTTGATTTCTCTTCTGGTGCTTGTTTAATTCATGCAGAACCCATCTATCCAGCTTCTTTACCTTGCCCATTTGTTTCAAATGGTCCAATATTGTTGGAATAGTAACGTCAAACCTTGCTGCTAATTCACACATAGGTTGAGATGGATTCACTTCCACTACAGCTTTCAGCTCATCATTATCCACCTTGGCCCCAGGTGGCCCATGTGGCTCATTTTCAAGATTCAAATCACCAGAACAGAACTTCTCAAACCATCCATGTACTGCGCATTCGTTAGCCACATCCTTCCCAAACTCTTCACTGATATTTCAAGCTGTCTGCACAGCATTGTTTCCAAGATGGAACTCATATTTGAAAATAACATGAATTTTTGACATATCCACGGTGTCACAAAAGTTCCTCTAAAAAAATTTGAAAGATAGTCACAAGCCACAACGTGTGTTTTGAAAGACTAAGGATGTAAAAATAAAAATAAAACAAGAAGTGTTAGACTGAACTGTCAGAGATATCAACTGTCAAAATTAGTACTTAAGGAAATTGGAAATTTCATATTTAATAACCTATTGAAAAATCAGCCAGACGTAGGGGCGCATGCCTGTCGTCGTAGCGCCTAGGGAGGCTGAGGCAAGAGGCTCCCTTGAGCCCTGGAGTTTGAGGTTACAGTGAACTCTGATGAACTCTAGCTCTGTCTCAGAAAAAAAAAAAAAAAAAAGAAAAAGAAAAAAGAGTCAGCTGCATGGAGGTGACATTTAAAGCCAAGGGACTGAGTGCAATCACTTAGGAGAGGGGAGATGTGGAAAGGAAGAGGACCAGGATGAAGCTCTGGGGCATCCCAACATTAAGAGACTGAGCCTTGAAGGAAAAGCCAGGCAAGAGGACTGCAAGCAGCTAATTCTTTTTTTTTTTTTTTTTTTTTTTGAGACAGAGTCTCACTCTGTTGCCCAGGCTAGAGTGAGTGCCGTGGCATCAGCCTAGCTCACAGCAACCTCAAACTCCTGAGCTCGAGCGATCCTCCTGTCTCAGCCTCCTGAGTAGCTGGGACTACAGGCATGCACCACCATGCCCGGCTAATTTTTTCTATATATATTTTTAGCTGTCCATATAATTTCTTTCTATTTTTAGTAGAGATGGGGTCTCGCTCTTGCTCAGGCTGGTCTCGAACTCCTGAGCTCAAACGATCCGCCCACCTCGGCCTCCCAGAGTGCTAGGATTACAGGCGTGAGCCACTGCGCCCGGCCAGCTAATTCTTAAAATACCAACAGTAATCACAAAAATGAATCAATCAACCATCAAGGAATTTTTGTTTGCACATTTTTTCTGGTCAAGCTGTATGATCATATAATATGACATCTGTCCATTCAGATTTGACTTTCACAGCACAATCATAAACAGTATAATTTTGGCAAAAATATTTGAGGCCTTTGTTAGTTTTCCCAGGTGTCTCTCTTACCTCTTTGATATTCAAATTATTCTCATTTGAAGTATCTTTTTAGTTCTTATCTTCATCAATTTTCTCTCATCTAGTGCTGCCATTTCCTCATACGTCATTGGCTTTGCAAATGATTAGGGCAGTTCCACAAAATTGCTTTCCTAATCTTTTTGAAATCTTGCTTATGTTGCAAGACTGTCAGTTTCACTTTGCCATTAATTTTTATGTGATCTGCATTGCATTATACTGTTGTAGCCTGACAGCCATAGAAAGAATAATGGACAAAGACTTGACACAATGAGCAGGGGTGGAAGCTTGGTTTTGAAAGGAAGGGATGTGTGGTCAGTTTATTAGCAATTAATTTTGTGTCATGATGACTTTAGCTGCCTATAGTGGAGACCACAAGCTGTCCACCGAGTCCATTCCCCTCTTCTTTAGGCAATTAACTAAACAGCATTTCCCTACCTACCATTTGGCTAGGTGTGGCTTTGTGACAAAGCAAGAGGCAGTGAAATGCCACTTTGCTTGTCCCACAAACATTTCCCATATGGGCTCCTTTATATGTTTTCCTCTTCTTTGGATACAGATGACAATGAAGCCTTGGAAAATAACAGATCCAGAGATGGAAAGGACCTAGATCGCAGAGTGGCTGCGTGGAGGACAGCACCCCCACCAACTTGAGTACCCTGATTTCTTGTTACCTGTCCTAGAAATAAAATTTTACCATGTTGAGCCATGAAACCTTTGGGTCTATTTGTTACTGTGGCTTAGCTGATCCTAAATAATACAGTGCTCCACTTATCTTCAGGAATGGATAAGAGCACCCAGCGATGAGGAGCCCCTTCTATGTGTAAGCAAGACATTTAGCTGGTATCCTAGCTGAGGATGGTCTCAAACTCCTGACCTCAAGCGATCCTCCCACCTCGGCCTCCCAGAGTGCTCGGATTACAGGCGTGAACCACCACACCCAGCCTGGAACTAACTCTTAATGAACTGACTTGGCTCATATGCCCATCCTTGAATCAATAACTGAGGCTCGGTGGGGGAAGGGGGTGGTGTAGAATTACTGCTTGGCTTGCCCTGGATTATAAGTTGATCCTGAAGTCCAGATGAGGGTGGGGTGGGGAAAGAGAGGGGGTTCAACCACATGAGCAGAAAGAGTGACTTTCCAATGGAAAACTGAGGTGCTACAGGTTGACCCAAATGATGAAATGGACCAGCCAAATGAACACCTGGGGAAACGTGTTCCAAGCAGAGAGAGCAGCTGGTGCTGATGGAGGAATGAGCTCGGTACATTTGAGGAACAGAAAGAAGGTAGCTGTGTTTCAGTTATCTGTTGCTATAAAACAAAGCACCAAAACTTAATGGCTAAAAATAATAAGCATTTTATCTCTCACAATTCTATGAGATGACTAGACTCAGCTAGAAAGTTCTTCTGTCCCATGTGATGCTAGCTGGCTGCAGTCACCTGCAGACCAGACTAGGCTGGAACACGCAAGGTTGCTTAGTCACACGGCTGGCAGTCGATGCTGCTGGCTGGGGGAGCTATGGCCCAGAGCTCCTCGGTTCTCCTCCATGTGGCCATTCTGCGTGGCTTTCTTACAGCATGATAGCGGGATTCCAAGAGCAGGTAGCAAAAGCTGCCAATGTTCTAATGGCCTCAGCTCAGAAATCCTAGAACACCAATTCTGCCACAAGCCGTCACGGGCCAGCATATTCCAGGGTGTGACATTAGTGTATAGGGAGGGAAGGCATTGGTGGCAGCCATCCTGGGAGGCTCTCCACCCCAGCCGGGGGCAGATAAGGCGCGGCCTAGTGAAGGCAGAGTGGTGTGGAGTGGGACCGGAAAGGCAGGGAGGGGCTGGATCATGGGTCAGAATCTATGACCCATAGGCCAAACCCAGCCCACTGCCTATTTTTGTAAATAAAGTCTTATTGGAACACAGCTACATTCACATGGTTACCGTATTAGCTATGGTCGAGTTTAGCAGCAGAGTTGAGTGCTTGCAACAGGGACCATATGGCTCGCATACTCTAAAGTATTTACTATCTGGACGTTTCCTGAAAACTTTGATGATCCCTGGGCTAAGTTATCGGGTGACTTGCAAGTCTTGTCTATGGATTTGAATTTTATTTTAAGTGTGATGGGAAGGCACTGGGCGGGGGGTTCTAAACCAGTGAGTGAGCCACACTATCTGATCTACATTTTTAAAAGATCCACTCTGGGAATGGATTATAGGAGGAGAAGCATGAAAGCAGGGAAATCAGTAGCAGGCCATACAATAATCCAGAGGAGGGAGGACAGAGGGGGAAACAGCTAAGAGGAAGAATCTGGCATACGCAGTCAGGAGAAGGAGCCCACAGGACTTGCTGAGCTGTTGGACACAGGGATGAGAAAAGAAGAAGAATCAAAGATGACTCCTAAGTGTGTGGCTTGAGCAACTGGGTGAAGGGTGGTCCCATTAACTGAGAAGACAAAGATTGTGGGGGGTGGGGGAAATGTGAGCTTGTTGGGAGAAGAAGCACCAAGAGTTCTGTTTTGAACATACTAATTTTGAGATGTTTGTCAGGCATCCAGGAAAAAAGAAAAAAAACAAGTAAGCAGCTAAATACTTGAGATGGGACCTCAGGGTCTAAGTTTGAGAATCATCAGAAAATATAAGAGATATAATAGTATTTGAAGCCAGAGGCCTGGAAGGGATATCTCCAGGGAAATGATGTGGAGAGAGGAGAGCACCTGTGAGAATTAGAGGCCACCAGCAGCAGAAAGTCAGTGAAAAGAGATGCAGAAGGAGTGGCCGGTGAAGCAGGAGGGAGCCGGGAGACTGTGATTCCGAGAAAGCTCTGAAAAGAATATTTCAAGCTGGAAGGAGTGGTCCACTGCATCGGACGCTGCTGGGTGGTGGAGGCACAGGTGGACAGAGAAGCGACCACCAAACTTGGTGACTCAAGGTCTCTGAAACCTTGACCCTCATTCATATTTGCTTAGCTCTAAAAGAAAAAGAAAAATGAAACCTTGACCAGAGCCATTTCAGCGCAGGGGACCACACTCTGATTAGAGGGGCTTGAGGACCATGGGATGTGGGCAAGTGGATGCAGCAAATAGAGAGAGACCTATTTTGAGAAGTTTTGGTATAAAATGAAAAGGTCAAAGCCACAGATGTCCACTGCAGGCTCGTGGCCTTTGAAGTCCCTTTCAATCCTGAGGAGTACTACTTCTGTGAAGCACCTGCTATGTACCAGCCCATTGCTTGTCTAGGATCCCAGTGAGGAATTTCTTTCTAATGGCTCAGTGGGAAACTGGACGGAACGTAACAGAAATCCCTGTCTATAGCTGAGAGAGAGAGAGAGAGAGAGAGAGAGTTAGTTTAGCCACAGAGAGGCAAGTGGAGATTTTCATATGGGTTTCTCCACATTGTAAGGAGACCTTCAAACCCTTAAAGCCAACAGTTTCGTTTCTGCTGCATGTGCACACAAATTCTTCCTTCCACACTTTTGAAGGAAGCTTGTTCATGCAAACATCAAAAATTTGCTGCCCAATATAAATGTGTGACCCAAAACATAAGCAGATTTTCATGATCAGGACACAAATGTATCTTGTAAAAGGATATCATTTTTGTTTTAATGTTCTATTATTTGTTTCTGGAAAACATTTAGTTTCTTATGACAAACTTCCAGGCCGAAAAAATTCATACTCAAACACAGAGAATCTATTGCTATTAAAAATAATGTTTAAGCATGGACTGTAAAGAAGACATGAAGACAATTTTGTATCTAATTCCACTCCCTGATGGTCTTCAAAAGAGATTATCTGACCCCAGAGTCTAAGCGCTGAACCATTAGCTGTACTATTTTATAGAGGCACACGCTGATCTCTTAGATTGCCTGCCTTCCTGGGAGCTATTGAAAGATACCTACGTGATCATAACAGGAGCCATATTTCTGTCTTTGCCCATGAACTATTTTAAAGTCCCAGCTTTGCTACTAATGAAGCTGCATGACTCTGAGTAAGTCATTTAACTCTGTGAGCCACAGTCGCCTCATTTGTCAGCTGGTGATAATAGATCTACTTTGCAGCTGTGTGTTAAATTAGCCAAAGTAGGCAAGGTCTGTGTTCATACTCTGAGTACTATACATGGTAGCTATGATGAATAATGAATGTCTGTGAGTATATCCAGTCCACATTGAAAAGATCAAGCTATGTCACCAACTACTAACAAAGGTACTAGATCTCCCAAGTTAACTTATCCCATAGTCAGGGTTGTTTGTCTATTGTTTTTAAGAATAATCTTGATGTTTCAGGAATCCTATAGTTGGCACCGTAATTTAAAGCAAATACCCTTAAGAGTTACAGGCTTTAGAAAGCCAATTTTTTGTGTTTTTTAAAAAATGTATTTATTTATCTATTTATTTTAGAGACAGGATCTCACTGTTTCACCCAGGCTGGAGTGAGTGCTGCCTCATTGCAGCTTTGAACTCCTGGGCTCAAGTGATCCTTCCACCTCAGCCTCCCGAGTAGCTGGGACTACAGGCGTGAGCCACTGCGCCCAGCCTACAAAGTCATCTGTTGACATGGTGAGCTGTCTCCTGTAAATGGCACCCCAAGAGCTTCCTGCTAAGACCCCCAACATTTCCCCTGTCCAGACTCAAGCTCTTGGCAGTCATCCAGACTTGCTTTGGTTGCCCCTACGAGTTCTTCCCAATGAGTTCTTTCTAAGAGGACGAACTTCTACCCTTGTCTTCTCTAGCTTTGAAGACATCACCATAGGAATTGCCCTACTGTGGAAATAACTGTGATCCCATTTGGACCACTTTGCAGCTTGGCTTTGAATGTTCTCAAAGCCTCAGGTTAGACAAGAGGGGAAAGTTCTTATCTCCAAGCTCCATCCACCTCTAGGTCAACTTCCTTAAAGACTCTGAGGAAGAGTGTGACAACAGGGCTGGGCTGACCGTCTTTTTGGTCTGACTTTAGCTAGTGAAACTCACTGACCGTAGGAACACGCAGGAGCTGGAAGATGAGGATGAGGAACTCCAGTGGAAGGGCTCTTTCCACTGGCCCCGCCCTGACCGCGTGCACGCTGCTGTCTCTGGGTGTTCCGTCTTCCTGATGTGAAAAACAGCAGCAGAAGTTATATCAGGTCATGGGGCTGTTTCCATTGTTAAACGTTTTGGTTTTGTTTTTTGAGGTGGGTGAGGAAAACAGCTTTAAATTACTATTTGTGAATAGCAGCAGATGCCATCAGGGCTCTTTGCCACGTCCCCTCAGCCAGTGTGGGATTTCAGCTGTGGCCAGAGTGGACGTTCTCCACGCATGCTGGCAGTGCCCACCTCAAGCACCTCTAGATCCCTTCAACTTTTCCACCTCAGGGTTTTTTCTGAAGCTTCAGTAGTTCACTTGGCCCATACACAGAGCAGCCCAAGAGCAGGGGAGTGTTAACACCCCCAGGGCAACCCGCAACCATGAGAGGAGGGGAAAGTCAGTGGGAAAAGGCCCTCGCCTCTGGTTCTTCAGGGGCACAATTCTGGGGTATATTCTACATGATTCCTCAGAGGGTCCCCAGCAAGAGCAAGCCCTGGCTGCCCCCAACAGTAACCGGAGGAATAATATAGCCCTTCCTGGGCTTTTCCTCCTCTCACTCTCCCTACTCCCTCACTCCTACTTGCTAGCTTCCCCTCTCAAAAAGGTTATCTGCACCCAGACCTGAGTCTTTATCTGAGGTTTTGTCTTTGGCAGAACTTAAACTAAGATATGCATCAATGCACATGTTGAGAGTTTAACATTCAGAAATAGAGTTGCTCCTTTGCTGAACGAGAATGAAAAAGGAACCTGCCACTATTGAGAAGAGCTGTTCTTCAAGCTGAAGAAGCGAGAACTCAGACTGACCATTGGTAACCAAGTTAAGCTTTCAAGTTGACTGTTAATCCAGGCCAGGATCTATTGGTGGCTGGGGGGGGGAGTATCCTGGCTGATTGTAGTGTGGAGATGTTTCTTACTGCAGTCCTAGTGCTGGGGGCTGGAGGCAGAATGTGGGAATGGAAAAGGCTGTGGGTTGAGACAGGGACAAATGTTCAAAGCAGATCATGAAGGCCTGGGAAACCCGAGCCAAGGTTAGAGTCAGAGAACAAAGGGAGCAAGACAGACCTGTGAAGTGGGAGGTGGTCTGGACTCATTTTAGGGATCACGGGTAAGGGCTTCTATCCCTTTTGGACATTTGTGTGGGGGGCCTGCCATGGAACAATGCCCCTAACAGTCCAGTGGATCTAATAGTAACACTTCCCCCAACTGTGGATCTATTTGTACAGGAGGAAAGGAAAAGAAAATAAGGAGGAGACAGGGTAGAAAAGCATTCAGGCCCAGTAAGGACACCTGCATCCCAAGGGCATAATTTTAACCCAGGGAAAGGAAGACTAAAACAAAAGGTCACCATTACCAAAGGGGGATTTCCAAGAACAATCAACAATAACAGAGAAATCAATCACCTGCCTTCCTTCCTGCTGACTTTATGAGGCTGTTTTTTTTTTTTTTCTTTCTTTCTTTCTTACTTAGGTTTGTGGGTCTGCAGAGGAGATATGGTGTTTCCAGGGAAGAAATATTTTTCCAGGTGCTACAGCCACAGAGCGATTTTTTTAACTTAATAAACTTTATTTTATAGAGCAGTTTTAGGTTCACAGCAAATTGAGTGCAAAGTATAGAGAGTGCCAAGTACAGAGAGTTTCAAGTATAGAGACATACCCCCATCCCGAAACATACATAGCCTCTTCCACTATCAACGTCCTGCACTAGAGTGGTACATTTGTAACAATCACTGAGCCTACACTGAACAATCACTATTACCCAAAGTCCATAATTTACCTTAGGGTTCAATCTTGTACATTCTGTGGGTTTTGACAAATGTCTAATGACATGTATCCATCATTGTGAGTATCATACAGAACAGTTTCACTGCTCTAAATATCCTCTGTGCTCCAGCAGAGCAATTTTAATTCCACAAAAAAGCTGAGTGGCCAGCTACAAGTACAATTGTAAAAATTGGAAAGTAAATACTTTGTGGAATAAATCAGATTCTTGGCCGGGCACAGTGGCTCACACCTGTAATCCTAGCACTTTGGGAGGCCAAGGCAGGAGGATTGCTTGAGGCCAGGAGTTCGAGACCAGCCTGGGCAACAAAGTGAGACCCTTATCTCTACAAAAAATGGAAAAATTAGCTTGGCATGGTGGTGTGCACCTGTAGTCCCAGCTACTCAGGAGGCTGAGGCAGGAGGATTACTTGAGCCCAGGTGTTCGAGGTTGCAGTGAGCTATGATGATGCCACTGCACTCCAGCCTAGGGAGCAGAAAGAGACCATGTCTCCAAAAAATAAATAAATAAATAAGATAAATCAGATTCTCTTGCAATTGATAGCAGATGGGAACTCACCAAAAAGCTATAGAGTAAGAATCCTGGTGATACTTCAAATGATTGTGTTATCCCAAACTGGACAACCTCTATCCCACCCACAATCAAACCAAACCAAAAAAGCCCACCCAAGACCCCAAGATTCTCCCAAACTGTAGGTCTTTATCTATGACATTGTAATTTCTACTAGCTACTGCTAGTAGCTTTAGTTCAATAATTATAATAATCAGATAGCTCTATTACAGTAGATTAGCACAGCTGTTCCTTTATGAGGACAGGATGCAGTTTCCTGATAAAGGACATAACCTTTAATCTTAGTTAAAATCCTCTCTTCTTTAAGGGCTAGTCTCAAAATTGCTTTTTGCTATGTTAATTTCAAACACCTTCTCTGTGAGCAGACCATAGTAATTTAACTGCCAAGACCTAAAAATGAAATTCCTTGAGTACATTAAAAAATTCCTCAGGGTCATGTGAAAATTAGTTGTTAAAAAAAAGTGAAGATCACAGAGATGAGTGTGCATTTATAGAACAGAAATCAACATATACCTTTCTTGTTTTTTTCAAATTATCACTGGATCTCTGCATGAAAACCATTCTCTCTTTACAAATAATCTTGAAGTCTCTAGATTATCATCAGTAATGCAGGATACCTCTAGGGCTGCACTGTCCAATACAGCAGCCACCTGTGGCTATTTGAAATATAGGTAGTAAGAATTGAGATGTGCTAGAAGATACTTATTAGATTTGGGGGATTTAGTATAAAAAATAGAATGTAAAACATCTCAATAATTGTTATATTGATTACACACTGAAATGACAATACTTTGAACATATTAGGTTTGAGATAATATATTTTTCTGAGACAGAGTCTCTCTCTGTTGCCCGGGCTAGAGTGCCGTGGCATCAGCCTAGCTCACAGCAACCTCAAACTCCTGGGCTCAAGCGATCCTCCTGCCTCAGCTTCCCGAGTAGCTGGGACTACAGCCATGCACCACCATGCCCGGCTAATTTTTTCTATATATATTTTTAGCTGTCCATATAATTTCTTTCTATTTTTAGTAGAGACGGGGTCTTGCTCTTGCTCAGGCTGGTCTCAAACTCCTGAGCTCAAACAATCTGGCCGCCTCGGCCTTCCAGAGTGCTAGGATTACAGGCGTGAGCCACCATGCCCAGCCCCGAGATAATATATTTTTAAAATTAATTTCACCTGTTTCTTATGTTTGTAATGCACCTACTAGAAAATTTAAAAGTGTGTATGTGGCTCCCACCATATTTCTGTTGGGCAGTGCTGCTGTCGCCTGTCTACTGGCAGGGGCTCAGGGAAGCAATCTGTTGAAAGGACGTCAGGAGGCTCGTCTTGGAGATGCCTTGACAAGGCAAGTACAGTTTTTTCTTAGAGTGTGTGAGGAGGTTTATTTGTGGGGGCTGCTGGAACCTTACCAAACCCCCCTGAAATCACCAGTCCCTTTGAACTTCGCTACGCCACAGTAACTGGAAGTTTTCTTATGTTTCCTCCCACTTCAGAAATGGGGTGGCTGCAGCCCACGATTCACAGTGTTCCTCTCTCTCCCTCTCAATCTCTTTTAAACAGCTTTACTGTATAATTTCCATACCATAAACTCCACAATTTGATGAGTTTTACTAAATTTTCACAGTTGTGCAACCAACACCACATTCTGGTTTTAAGACAATTCCATTACCCCCTAGATTTTCCTTGTGCCATTTATGCTCAATCCCTGTTCCCAGTAGCCACCAGGTGACCACTGATCTGCTTTCTGTATCCACAGCTTTGCCTTTTCTAGAAATTTCACATACCTGAGGTCATACAATACGGTCTTTTGTGTCTGGCGTCCTTCTCTTGGTGTACTGTTTCTGAGGTTCATTCTTGTTCACGGTGCTCTTCTTGCCAGTCCCGATATTTCGGCCTACTTTTATAGAAAACAAAAATGAGTGGTGGGAAATTTTGGGAAATTCCTCAGTGAGTTGGTCTGAGCCTAGAAATGTTGCCAATGTTAATGAAAAGCACATTGAAAGCGCTGGGATTTGGTTTTAAGGCTACAGCTGATCTCTCTTTCCTCTTGTTTTTAAAAGAAAATTGACTGCATTGGCAAAAGGATATTCATTTCCCCATTTTATCTTCCTGTTCTTGTCTATAAACCCACATAATGTATATATCATTGTGCTCACATAGTAGATAAAAATGCGGTGTTCTGTATTTCTTTTTCTTTACCATCCAGTGCTTTTTAAAATGATGATGATAACTTTGTTCTTCAGCATCCACACTCTCTCACCTGGAAACTGACAGATGGAACTGCTTTTTATGGAATTTAACACCATGACAGTCATTCATTTATTTAACTAAGTATGAACTTATAGCACTATTTTATACTGAAATCTAACATCCCACAGTCCTAATATTTCGCATCACAAGTCATGGGGTGTGTTTAAATAACAGACTACAACAAAAGAGAAACATTTCAGAAACTCAATTTTCCCTGCTAATAAGCAGTTACCAAAATAATGAACATCTTCTGACTGCTCCCCAAATCACTGAAAAGTTTACTTATAATAATAATACGTGTTGGCCGGGCGCGGTGGCTCACGCCTGTAATCCTAGCACTCTGGGAGGCCGAGGCAGGTGGATTGCTCAAGGTCAGGAGTTCGAGACCAGCCTGAGCGAGACCCCGTCTCTACTAAAAATAGAAAGACATTATATGGACAACTAAAAATCTATATAGAAAAAATTAGCCGGGCATAGTGGCGCATGCCTGTAGTCCCAGCTACTCGGGAGGCTGAGGCAGTAGGATCGCTTAAGCCGAGGAGTCTGAGGTTGCTGTGAGCTAAGCTGACGCCACGGCACTCACTCTAGCCTGGGCAACAAAGTGAGACTCTGTCTCAACAAAAAAAAAAAATAATAATAATAATAATAATAATACGTGGGCTTTGAAGAGTGGGTAGTTGGAATTTCTGACAAACACACCCTTTTTTTTTTTTTTTTTGAGACAGAGTCTCACTCTGTTGCCCAGGCTAGAGTGAGTGCCATGGCATCAGCCTAGCTCATAGCAACCTCAAACTCCTGCGCTCAAGGGATCCTCCTGCCTCAGCCTCCCGAGTAGCTGGGACTACAGGCATGCACCACCATGCCCGGCTAATTTTTTCTATATATATTTTTAGCTGTCCATATAATTTCTTTCTATTTTTAGTAGAGATAGGGTCTCGCTCTTGCTCAGGCTGGTCTCGAACTCCTGACCTTGAGCCATCCACCCGCCTTGGCCTCCCAGAGTGCTAGGATTACAGGCGTGAGCCACCTCGCCCAGCCCAAACACACCCTTAAAGACTAAACCACACATAAGTAGCTAAAGGAATCACCCATAAAAATCAGACCGTGACACAGTGGGGTGGACAGGACGGAGAAGTTGAAAGACCCAGGCTGGGGCCAAACCTCTCTCAGTTACAATTTTAGTCAAAGAAAGTCAAACCAATGCTTTGTGTCTCTTTTGCTTATGAGGACAGCTATGTTTAACTTAGCCATCCCCACTGGAGCAGACAATGTCGCTCCCAGAGCACCTGTGGCTTTGGGACACAATTCCTGTGCACACCAGCTTTCTCCTTCAGGCACGTTTGTCTCCATGCCTGGGGGCTTTTCTGCCATAGCAGCCCTGAGCCCACAAACAGGACAGAAGTGCTGGGAAGTAGCACCCCAGGACATACCTCAACAGATGAAGGATAGGAGCTGGCAAATCAATCCACCAGCCTCCTCACCACGGTCTCCGAGGGTCCCCAGCAGGATGGACCCTTAAATAACACAGGTTTGAACGCCACAGCTTCACTTACGTGAGGATTTTTCACAACCAAACAAAGCATTGGAGCATTCCAACCCTGCATACATGGAGCGCCAACCCTTCGTGTGGTTACCCTCTTGCCCTCAGAGGTAACCTGCTCATCAGCCTACTTTATTCTCTTCCCCATCTCACTTCCCCTCTCCTCGCCCTGCTTCCTGGGATCACTTCCCAAATATACCATTTGCCCCCGATTTTTTGCCTCACGGTCTACGTTTGTGGGAACCCAACTGAGACATTTACCAAAATTTTAGACAGCAACAGACTTTAAAAGGATTCTATTATTACTTTTTTTTTTTTTTTTTTTTTTTTGAGACAGAGTCTCACTCTGTTGCCCGGGCTAGAGTGCTGTGGCATCAGCCTAGCTCACAGCAACCTCAGACTCCTGGGCTCAAGCGATCCTCCTGCCTCAGCCTCCCGAGTAGCTGGGACTACAGGCATGCGCCACCATGCCCGGCTAATTTTTTCTCTATATATTTTTACTTGGCCAGATAATTTCTTTCTATTTTTAGTAGAGACGAGGTCTTGCTCTTGCTCAGGCTGGTCTCGAACTCCTGACCTCGAGCGATCCACCCGCCTCGGCCTCCCAGAGTGCTAGGATTACAGGCGTGAGCCACCGCGCCCGGCCTATTATTACTTTTTAACAGACATTTCTGGGTCTGAGTAAGACCCAGAGAGAAGAAACCACACTAGTGAGAGCCATAGGACAGCGGCTCTGCTCTCCAGTCGTCTCACCCGAGGTCATCTCGCCTCCCTACTCCTGTGCTCTGGAGGCGGCCGGGCTAAGGCTTCACACACATTAACTAATCTCATTCTCACAACAGTCCCGGAGGTGAGTACGTGTTATTGCCCGCATTTTACAGAGGAGGCAGCTGGGAGGTGGTCGGGATCCCAGCCCCGGCAGCCGGTTCCGCATTCTCCGCACAGCCCTGAGCACAGACAGCTGTTCGAGAGCGAGAGCGGCCTGCTTGATGTGGGAGTTACCACGTGGAGCGACGGGAAATGGAAGGAAGATGGGTTAAGGACTTTGAGCAATGAACCCCTTTGGTGGTCAGTGAAGGCTTTCCTAATACGTGGATTCTTTCCCAGAATAATATTTTTAAGTGCATAAGAGAAAGCACCTAGGATTACAGAGGAAACCATTTATATTGAAATGCACTTATTAAAATGCTACCCAGAAGTGCGACATAGTCATTCCTCCGTATATGGGGGAGATTGGTTCCAGGACTCCCTCGGTACACCAGAAATACCAAACTCCCGCAGTAGGCCCTGTGGAACCCGCTTATACAAAAAATTGGCCCTCCATATACGCAGGGTTGGAATGCCCCAACGCTTTGGTTGTAAAAAATAGTCCGTATATAAATGAACGTGCCCAGCTCAAACCTATGTTGCTTAAGGCTGCGGTCCCCAAACCCCGGGCTGCCCGATACCGGTCCAGTCCCTGTTATATTAGGAACCGGGTGCGCATCACCACCTGAGATCCGCCCGGCCGCCGTCCCCAACCCGTCATGAAACTTAGGAAGGGTCCCCCACCCCTCCGCCCCCGCACAGCAGGAGGTGAGCCAGCGAGCACAGCTTCATCTGTATCTACAGCGGCTCCCCGCGTCTTGCGTCACAGCCTGTGCTCCGCCCCTGTACCTCCCAACCCCCTCACCCCCTTGGTGGAAAAATTGTCTTCCATGAAACCAGTCCCCGGTGCCAAAAAGGTTGGGGACTGCTGGCTTAAGGGTCAACTGTATATACATCCATCCTATGGGGGTGTTTTCACGTTGGAATGGTCAAGTCTCTGTCATTAGACGGTGGCAGGAATGGGCTGAGCCACCCAAATGGCTGGATGCTTTCAGGATAGACATCCCTGGCTGGCTCCAGAAACCCAAACTGTAGAGCTATTAGACCCACGTCTCCCATGTTCCCCACCCGCAAGTCATAGTAAATGCCCTGCTTTCCTGCATGTGCCTGCACTTCACGTTTGGGGTGGGGCAGGCAGTATGCTGCGTCTGCCTGGAATGAGTGAATGCCTCTCTCTCCGCTGAAACGTCCTTGCACAGTTCTCTAATAGCCCCTCTCCCAGGTAAAATTAGACACCCTCCTCCAAGCACCCATAACTTTTCCCATGTGCCTCTACTATTAACACATTCTATTATAGTCATTATGCACACATATTAGGGCCTACTGCATGAACAATATCTAATTAATCTTAAACAGGACCTGGCAGAATACCTCGCCCAGGACTAGAGTCCAGTAGATGTTGGTTAAAATTGATTTGACAATGGAGGGTGAGTAGTTCATTAGACATAAGTTGTGTGTTTTTTTTGTTTGTTTTGTTTTGTTTTTTGTCAACCTGGTGCAGGGGCCATGCTAATCTTCTCTGTATTGTTCCAATTTTAGTATATGTGCTGCCAAAGCAAGCACTAGACATAAGTTTGAGAGGCCCTCATGGAGTATCTCAATAGTTCCTGCCAAACAGCATGGATTTTTAAGAGTCTGGCAACAAAGCCTGCAGGGCCCACCAAAATTGAAGACTTGTTTTTATCTTAAAATTTTGTGTATAACTGGCTGTCTCTTCCAGAGTACCTTAATGCTTGTTATTCAAATAATTTTTAAGTAAAATGAACATGGCTAAAAAAGCTTTCTTCTTTCTTTTGTGGCTTCTTTTACCCTCTGACCTGCCAATAATCCCGTATGTACAGGTACCCAGGTTGAGCTGCAGGGACCTGGAGGGCTCCTCTCCCTGACCCTGGAGCCGAGGGCACCATCTGGTTGGCTTTAACTAGAAGCCCCAGGAGAACCCTCCTCCCTCCCCCAGGCAGCTGGATGATAAACACAGCCTCTGGCAAGACTCTGCCTCCCAGTAAACAGTTCAGATAAGTGATTATTCCAGAACCCATCCATTTTCTAATCTTTCTCCAAAGTCTTTTGGGATGACTCATTCTGTGAAGTGAGCTTGCAGGGTTTTTCCATGATGTTCCTTTGTGTTTGTTACTGTTTTCATTGTTTCTGAGACTTTGTCATCCCTGATGTGTGACTTCCTTCTTGTCCTTACAGGGCACACCTTTCTCTTCTTTGCCTGAGGTGGGCCTGAGCATGTGCCCAAGGTCTTTCCTTCTATTTGAGTTTGATCTACCTCTTTACATTTTAACTATGGTGGAGTGGAAAGAGCATGGATTTTTAAGTCAAGCAGGGCTGGTTTCAGTCCTAGCTCTGCTATTAACTGACTGTACAATACGGTACAGACAGTGTAACCTCTTCCAGCCTCAATATCCTCATCAACAAAAATGAACATTCATATCCACTTCCCAGGATGTCGTGAGAACTAAATGAGATTAGGTATCTTAGTATCTGGCATAAATACTCAATTAATGTAAATTTTCATTTTCTTCTTTCTATGAGAGTATCTAGATCTGTGGTTTACAAGGTTTACAAACCTGAGTCGGTGTTGGTGCCCAATAAGGAGCCAGTCACAATGAATCTGCAGGCGGCCACTCCCCAGTGGCGGGCAGGGTCTGTGCCTCCACCCTCGGTACCTCCAGCTCCTGCCCATCATGGGATGTGGCACATACTAGGGATTCAACAAATGTCTATTGAATGAATTAATGGACAGCTGAGTGTGTGAATACACTTCTCTAGAATGGTAAAGGATTTCAGACAAATAGCTAAGTTATGTCAAAGTAATCAAATAATTTATAATACGTGAAATGCATCTCCAAAAATCTATCTGATCCTTACAGCTCCGACACTATAAAATATTAATAAAAAGTTGGTTGTGAAAGTCCACAACACTGAGCGAGGGGGGCATGTGGAGGGGAGGCAGGGGCCTTGAGAAATTCAAGCACCCTACCATGCATGCAAGAGCAGGTGGGCTGAGCAGGTCACTTGCTTGCAGGAGTTAATTGTTAGGGCAAGGATTTAGGGGAGGCGAGAAGAGGAGTTGCCCTGTAATTACGATTGTTTCAGCATAAATATATGTTTTTTTCTGGCAAGTAATTGCTGTGTATCTGAGTTGCAGGGATAGGTTCTGATTGTAGAGATGTCTTTGAGGAATGGCTCCGATGATTAAGCACAGCCTGCCATCAGCAGATGGTTTGCTGTGGTCTGCTGTCCCAGGCTGCAGCAGCAGCCTCCCAGCGAGGCTGCTCCTTCCACGGTTGCCCCATCACATTCCAGGGCAGAGGCGGCGAAAACTGACTTTGGCTATCTAAACAAAATGAGAATTTATTGGAAAGATATCAGAAGCTCATAGTTCCAGGAGAGACTGGTATGATTAAGCCAAGGACGTGAGGAAATGCAGGGCAGAGTAGGTGAACCACGGAGGACGTGAAGGCAAGCCAAGGACGTCTGCAGGGCAGGAAACCCATCCCTTTGTTTCCCGGGCACATTAGGTGGGCCCCTGCCCTCTCTCTTCCGTTTCTTTCAGGGTTGAGAAGAGGCAAACTTGTCTGAAGCAGGATATCCACAGACTAAGGAAGCAGCGCAGTTTCCCTTGCTAGCTCTGCCTGCTGAAAAATGAGGAGGTGACGGTAACATCTTCGTCACTACCTCCAAAGGACCTGATCAAGCCCTCTAGGGGAAAAGTGGCCCTGGCAAGGTTAGGCTTTACTGACTTGGCAGTAAAGCAGGTGTCACAAACTGACATGCCTTGGGGACCAGCAGGTCGGGGAATACGTGCAGCTAGCTGGTGAGAGACAATACAGAATGACGATTGCCTGTGCCCAAGTGGAGCTCAAGCCCGCCTTGGGCATCCAATCCTAAACACGCTTGATATGGCAATGGGATTTTACTTCTTCAATGTATTGACAGAATGGATTCTTTGACAGATTTCCTAATTTTGTTTTGGTTTTTTCTTTTTTTTGAGATGAAATCTCACTCTGTCACCCAGGCTAGAGTGCAGTAGCGTCAGCCTAGCTCACAGCAACCTCAAACTCCTGGGCTCAAGCGATCCTCCTGCCTCAGCCTCCTGAGTAGCTGGGACTACAGGCTTGCGCCACCATGCCCAACTAATTTTTTCTATATATTTTTAGCTGTCCAGATCATTTCTTTCAATTTTTAGTAGAGACGGGGGGTCTTGCTCTTGCTCAGGCTGGTCTCGAACTCCTGACCTCAAGCCATCCTCCTGCGTCGGCCTCCCAGACTGCTAGGATTACAGGCGTGAGCCACCACGCCCAGCCCTGTCCAGCTAATTTCCTTCTATTTTTACTAGAGATGGGGTCTTGCTCTTGCTGAGGCTGGTCTCCAACTCCTGACCTCAAGTGCTCCTCCCACCTCGGCTTCCCACAGTGCTAGGATTACAGGTGTGAGCCACCACACCCGGCCCCTAATTTTGAATCAACCTCTAATAGTGAGCTGCAGCTGGCTCTTACCAGCTTGTGAGAGCCAATTGTTAAATTTTCAGGAATTTTTCAAGCTGGTTGAGATCATGTTGGTAGCTTAAAATTGGCCATGATGGGAGTATTTACACCATGGGAATTGTCAGATGTTACAAATCAGGACAGTTTTTCTTTCTCAGCTAGTTGTTTTGGTTTTTTGGGTTGTTTTATTGAAACCGGGTCTCACTCTGTTGCCCAGGACAGAGTGCAGTGGTGCGATCATAGCTCACTGCAGCCTCAAACTCCTGTTCTCAAGCCATCCTTCTGCCTCAGCCTCCCAAGTATCGGGGACTACAGGTGCATGCTACCACACCCAGCTAATTTTTTAGTTTTTGTAGAGACAAGATCTCACTATGTTGCTCAGGCTGATCTCAGACTCCTGGCCTCAAGCAATCCTCCCACCTAGGCCTCCCAAAGTGCTAGGATTACAGGCATGAGCCACTGAACCAGGCCTCAGTTAGCTGTTAATCCAGCATGCTACCCTTGTGTTCCTGGGATAAACTGTGCTTGCTCTTGTATTTTTTGTTTTATTATTATTGCTGTATTTTTTTTTTAAAGACAGGGTCTTGCTCTGTCGCCCAGGCTGGAGTACAGTGGCATGATCATAGCTCACTGTAACCTCAAACTCCTGACCTCAAGTGAAGCTCCCACCTTGGCCTCCCAGAGTGCCAGGATTACAGGCTTGAGCCACTGCACCCAGCCCAGGCTAATTTTTCTCTATTTTTTGTAGAGACGGGGGGGGGGGGGGGGGTCTCACTCTTGCGCAGGCTGGTCTTGAACTCTTCACCTCAAGCGATCCTCCCACCTAGCCTCCCAGAGTGCTAGGATTACAGGCATGAGCCACCCTGCCTGGCCCATAACTACAGTTTTGATTGTATAAGAGATTGATTTCTATAACTTTCTCCTGGTAAGAGACCACTGACCATGGACCGGATCTGGCTAGTTTACAGAGGCTGCACACTGAGTGCCTCTGTGTCCCTGCTTCATCTTTTGATGTAGAGGGCTTGACTATAATACATTTATTTTATTTATATTTTTTTAATTTATATTTATTTATTTATTTTGAGACGGAGTCTCACTCTGTTGCCCGGGCTAGAGTGCCGTGGCGTCAGCCTAGCTCACAGCAACCTCAAACTCCTGGGCTCAAGCAATCCTCCTGCCTCAGCCTCCTGAGTAGCTGGGACTACAGGCATGCACCACCATGCCCGGCTAATTTTTTCTATATATTTTTAGTTGTCCAGCTAATTTCTTTCTATTTTTAGTAGAGATGGGGTCTCATTCTTGCTCAAGCTGGTCTTGAACTCCTGAGCTCAAATGATCCTCCTGCCTCGGCCTCCCAGAGTGCTAGGATTACAGGCGTGAGCCACTGAGCCTGGCCCCATGATCCTCTTCTTAAGAAATAAAGCTCTCCTCTCCAAATTTATGAACTTTTATCTTTTCATTTGACAAACTCAAATATTGGTATTTTTTAAAACTCCACAGATCAGCCAGGTAATAGTGGCTCACACCTGTAATCCCAGCACTTTGGGAGGTGGAGGTGGGAGGATCATTTGAGGCCAAGAATTCGAGATCAGCCTGGGCAACGTAGTGAGATCCCATCTCTGCAAAAAATTTGAAAAATTTGCCAGGTTTGGTGGCATGCACCTATGGTCCCAGCTACTTGGGAGGCTGAGGCAGGAGGGTGGCTTGAGCTCAGGAGTTTGAGGCTGCAGTTAGCTATGATTGGCCCACTACACTCCAGCCTGGGCAACAGAGTGAGACCCAGAGCAAGACCCAAACAAACAAACAAACAAAATATATGTGTGTGTGTGTGTGTGTGTGTGTGTGTTACCGAAGTGATAATCCCAGAAACAGTTTCAGAGCTGTACTATGCTTAACAACTATGTGATCCAATCACATTATTTTACACATGTGAATGATGTGCAAGGCACAGGGTTTATCTGGCACTCAGTCTTCTATATTCAGACCACTTTTTTTGATGTTCACAGCTTTTCTTCATGACCCCAGGGAGAAAGTGATATCATTAAGGAAACAATGATTGTAGGAAGCCAATAGCGCCCACTGGGCTGGAGGACAAAAAGGAGAGAACGGTTTTACCCAGAGCCCATGAGCATGCGCTTACAGCAGGTGCATCTGTAGTGTTGTTGCTGCCACCAGCACCACCAAAATCATTGCCTCTCCGCTGAGCAGGAAGCCGAGAGCCCATCTGTTCATGCTATTGAAACTGGCACCAGAGCTGCTGGAGCCCTGAGTTGCCCATAGCCCCCCACTTCCCCCACCCCACTACCCCACAACTGCAGAGCCCACAGCTGCCTGTCATTAGCTGCTGCTAATGTCACAAACAGAAAAAAAATTGCCTCTCCTCTCCTCCTGCCTTCCAACCAACCTCACATAAGTGCCTTCCACCGGCAGAACCTACCTGGCAAGGAACCCCGCTTGCAAGGAAGTTTGGGAAATGCAGCTTCCAGGCTTCTAGCCTCTGAGATATAGAGAACGTGGAAAGGCAGGAATGGGCCTGAGTTGCCACAGACAACATCTGGGTACAGTTACTAGGAGAAAGTGGAGAGACAAGAATGTGGCACCTGAAAGTTAAGTTTTGGAATTTAGACGTGTCCCACCAAGAATAATCACCAGTGCTGGATTATCGCAAATTCCATCTGGAACAGCCCTTTGTCTATTAAACTGTCTAGCTCTTCTCTCCTGGCCTCAGGGCACAGCTGGGGGAGATCAGAAAGTCTCCTGTCACAGCAGAGTGGGCCAGAAACCAGAGACTCCCCCGTTCCATTCCCAGGTTAGGAGCTGTATTGGGCCTCCGGGCTGCCGTAACAAAACACCACAGACGGGGTGGCTGTAACAAAAGAAATTTGTTTTCTTACAGTTCTGGAGGTTGGAAGCCCAAGATAAGGTAGGTCGGTTTCTTCTGAGGCCTCTCTCCTAGACTTGCACAGTCACCTCCTTGCTGTGTCCTCACACAGCCTGTCTGTGCACATCCTCGTATCTCTTCTGCTTCTCTAGGAACATCAACCCTATTGGATTAGGGCTCTGCCTTATGACCTCATTTAATCTTCATTACCTTCTTCTTTTTTTTTTTTTTTTTTTGAGACAGAGTCTCTGCTATACTGGCCAGAGAGCAGTGGCACAATAATAGCTCACTGTAACCTTGAACTCCTGGGCCCGTGGGAGCCTCCTGCCTCATCCTCTCAAAGTGCTGGGATTACAGGCACGAGCCACCGAGCCCAGCCTTAATTGCCTCTGTAAAGGACCCATCTCCAGATAGAGTCACACTAGGGGTTAGGGCTTCAACTTATACATTTTGGGGGGACACAATTCTGTCCATAGCAAGAGCCGAGTGGGTATTCACAACTCTGAGAGTAAACAGGGACCTGGCTATTGAGCCCTCGTCAGGAATATGCTGTCACCCCTAGTGCTCCCCCCACAGTTAAAACTTACATTGGTTTGTCTTTCCATTCATTTATACAACAAATATTTATTAAATCCCAACTATGTACTGGAGACATGGGTGTTGACATTAGGCAGGCGACTATGGTGCAGTGTGATATGCTCACAGTGTAGGCAAAGATGCAGGGAAGGCTTCCTAGAAGAGGTGACATTGGAACCCAGTTCTGAAATATGAGAACTGGTGGAATTATCCAGTCGAGGCGGGGGATTTGTTTAATCAGCAGGCCCCCAAAGGGTCCCTATTTGCCTTGCCTCATACAAGAAGGGAACTCAGAGTCTGTAAAGCTTTTCTACCCCAAGTGTGGGCCACACAGCAGGAGTATTGGAATCAGCTGGGAGCTTCTTTGATAGAAACATAGACTTTCAAAGTCCATGGGAGACTTAACTGAATCAAAAGCCACAGTTTAAGAAGATTCCCGGGGGAGTATGTAAACACATTTGGGGAAACACTAAGCGAGTGCAATCCTAGTGTTTCACAGATGGAGAAACCAAGGCCCAGAGGGAGGAAGTGATCCTTCTAAGATAATACAGCATTTAGAGCAAAAAGGAAAATTTCAAATGTAAATTCGCCCTCGTCCCTGCACCAACAGTCCTTGTGGATTGACGCATTTGCCAGTTCACCTGCGACTGGTACATCACACTATGCTGATCTCTCTACCCAGTAAGCCCTGGCTAGGCCTAGAGGACTCATCAGAAGCTCTCACTCCTCAGGTGGGACAGGGAGGACCCAATAATAGACCTCTGTTAACATTGTCCTGCCTCTGGTCTTGGATGGTTTTGACTGCTTTGAGGCAGGCTCCCACCACGTCTGTATTTTCCAGGGAGTCCGCTCTTCTCCCTGCCCTTGCTGACGCAGCTGCTGGTGCTGCCTGGCAGGTGGTGAGGACAGCCGAGGGCTGGACCATTCAACATTATCGATTGTGCTCCCACATTCGATATTAATTGTGTGTGTTTACGTACGCTCTGGTGTGTGCATTTCTTTTATTTTCCTGGTTTATTTCTTTATTTGGTAGACACTGCTAGTCGTCTGCGCCAGGAATATCAACCCCCGAACATGGTTTAAGATGTTTTGAGACTCTTCCACCCCTGGACGCCTCACAGAAGCAAATGCAAAGACTTTTCTGCTGGAAGATACCTTGAACATAGGCCTCAAATAATTTCTACACATAATGCTTTAAAAACAGTATCCAGCACACATAGATAACTCAGAGTCCAGGAGTGACAGTTGGTAGGAAAACCACCAATTAACAGAAACAGATCTGCAAAGAGTTTAGGTTTTGAAATTATCAGATGTAGACTCAAAACAAATAGGCTAAATTTCATTTATTTGTTTATTTATTTATTTGAGACAGAGTCTTACTCTGTTGCCCAGGCTAGAGTGCTGTGGCATCAGCCTAACTCACAGCAACCTCAAACTCCTGGGCTCAAACGATCCTCCTGCCTCAGCCTCCCAAGTAGCTTGGACTACAGGCAAACACCACCACGCCCAGCTAATTTTTTCTATTTTTAATAGACAGGGGGTCTTGCTCTTGCTCAGGCTGGTCTTGAACTCCTGGCCTCAAGCAATTCTCCCACCTCAACCTTCCGGAGTGCTAGGATTACAGTTGTGAGCCACTGCGCCTGGTTAAGTTATTTTTAAGATGCAAACTTGTTGATATCTTCAAGGACTTGAAAATTATTAAAAGCAATGTAATTTGTTTGACAAATAACTAAATAGAACTTCTAGGAAAAAACTGCAATAACCAAAATATGTACACACATATGTACATATATAGACACTAACTTCAATGGGTAGATTTAACAGCAAAAGAAATACAACTAAAGAGAGAAGGAATTGTCAGATAGGTCTAAAGAATGTAATTCCAAGAGGTAAAAAGAGAGGGAATACAGAAGAGCAGATAGAAGACATAGAAAACATATAAAAAAACCTGGTGTACCTTTCATCCGAGACGCAGAGGAGTAAGGGAGAACAGGCGGTGGCAATACTGAAGACAGACTGGCTGACAAGGTGGTCCTTACAGCACTGGCCAGGAGTAAGGGGGCCGCTGTAAAGAAACAGGTGGATTACAGCAGTCCTCAATTAGAAAAAAAGAAAGAAAACAAACAAAAGAGAAACAGGTGGTCTCCATGACAGTGAGGGCTGGTGGTTCCTTTTCCATGGAATCAGAAAATCAGAATCAAAGGGCTGAGCTCCACCTCCAGTCTCATCCTCCAGATGTCTTCTTGTTTCTTTTTCATCTATTTTCAGTAGGTCCTTATTTGGTGTGAAAAAATTAAAAATCCAGTGTTTATTTCAGATCTCACACACAAGGCAGGCACAGTTTCTAGGCAAAAATATATAATTCAGGGATCAAGAGTTTTGAGGCTGAGCAAGGTGGTTTATTCCTATAATCCCAGCACTTTGGGAAGCCAAGACAGGAAGATTGTTTGAGGCCAGAAGTTTGAGACCAGCCTGGGCAACATATTGTGATTCCATTTCTACAAAAAATTAAAAAATTGCACTTGTGTGCTGGGGGGAAAAAAGAAAGAAACAAAAAATAAAAAAATTAGCCAGGTGTGGGGGTGTGCACCTGTAATCCCAGCTACTTGGGAGGCTGAGGCAGGAGGATCGCTTGAGCCCAGGAGTTTGAGGTTGCTGTGAGCTATGATGATGCCACTGCACTCTAGCCAGGGCAAACAGTGAGATCCTGTCTCAAAAAAAAAAAAAAAAAAAAGTTTTGTGTTTTCTGTCACTGCTGCTGTTAGAGGCATCTAGGACAAGGAACAAATCTCTCTGGAGTCTCACAGCAGGCCTGCCACCTACATTGTGTGATTTGTGCCTGCACAAAGGTCCCTGCTAAGAGGATGGGGGCCTGAAATCCAGCCAGGGCCCTGCTAGCCAAGCGGTGTGTCCCAGCTAGGGCCTAACAGAAGGGTGCCTTCTACCAAAGGGGATACCCCAAGCTACAAGAGCTACATTTGCCCAGAGCAGGCCCCTTTTCTATTTTACACAAAAGCACGCATTGGTCGATGGATTTCTGCCAAACTGTGCACTGGAGAAATGTCTAACAAGAGACAGATCCATTCCCAGGTACTTCACAAGGGCCAGTCAAGGCTAGGAAACAGTGGCAGAGTGTGGCTCCTAGGGTGGCTGACTGCCAGGTTCACCCCATGCTAAGAGGTTTCCTGCCATGTGTTGCTGCCATGGTAAAGTCGGGACAGTCCCAGCAAATGTCACAGCTGAAGTCTCCTCATACAAAGTATGCATATAACAGAATGTTCCAGTGTCAACTCAGATATCTTGGCTGACTTGGAGAGTCACTTCTTTTCTCCCGCACCCACACCCTCCCAAAGGAGCAGGCTTGTCTGCTACCCCTGTACTCTGCACCATTCTGTTCCCTCCTGATTCCCCGCTGCTGTCCCTCAGAACACTCATCCTCTGCTCTTTGGACCCCTGGATAACCAGTTCCTTTCCTAATCTGACCTCCAGTTCTACTGTCAGTTTTCAGTCTGAAACGTCGGTTCTTGGCAAGCTCATGGCGAAGGAAGCACCAGACACGCCAAAGTAAGGCAAGGTGGAAAACGAGGTTTATTGCGGAGAGAAAGACAGGAGTATAGAGCAAGAGCAAGATATAGGTTTATAGAGTGTGACACACATGACGACCGGACCCATCATCGCAGCAAAGGTAGAGCAGAAGGAAGGGCCAAAAAAGGGATTGGTTATGGTCTGCATCTTGTTTTATAGTGCCCGGATTAGAGGATTGGGACCTCCCGGGTGGCTCCGATGTCACCACGCAACCACTTTGATTGGACAGCTGGGAGTTGCATGACCTGAATCTTACTACGCATGTGGGTTGTTCTAGGTCAGTTTCCAGACTCTAGGGTACCTATGCTGCTTGGCCCATGGGCTAGAGAGTCCTCTGCATTCTTTTGCAGCTGGCGCACTGTTATTTATGATTGGCAGATTCGTAGGGTATTTCCTCCTCCCCCAGGTATGGAGAGGATTAGGGTGGGGCAGAACCAAGATGAGGGCCTGGGGCCCACCCTTGTTTTTCTTCCTAGGTGGGGCAATTGCACCAAGGCGACAGAACCCACTTTCGTCCCTTGCTATCCACCTAATACTACGTCTGAGCTTCTGGTTGTGGCACAGAGAAATATTAACATTTTATGGTACTAAATTTCTTGCCAGTGTATTTTTTCTGTGCATATTTTTATGTAGTTCAGAACAGACTAATTTTATATCTAGCTTTTTTTACTTATCATTATTACATGAACATTCTATTAAAATGTTAAACACATTTTTTCCTAGACACAATGTTCGTTGACTATATTCTATTTCTTTTCCTTTTTTTTTCTTGAGGCAGAGTCTCTGTCGTCCCAGCTAGAGTGCAGTGGTGTCATCATAGCTCACTGCAGCCTTGAACTCCTGAGCTCAAGCAATCCTCCACCTCAGCCTCCTGAGTAGCTAGGACTATAGGTGCATGTCACCATGACCAGCTAAGTATTTTTAAATTTTTTGTACAGATGGGGGTCTCACTATGTTGCCCAGGCTGGTACCAAACTCCTGGCCTCAAGTGATCCTCCTGCCTTGGCCTCCCAAAGTGCTGGGATTCACCACACCCAGCCCATTTCTCTTATTAATCTATATTTTGTGAATTGATTTTTCAGTGAACCTTCAGACGATGAAGGGGAAGCTTTTCACTGGCCCCAACCCTTTCAAAATTGTTAAAAGTATAGATTTTAAATTTTTCACGACAAAAAAATAAGTATGTGAGGTGACAGATATGTTAATTTGCTTTGGGAATAGCACTCCCCAAACTGCACTTTCCTCTAAAATGCATAACAATCAACGCAGAGGAGGACTTCTGTGACCAAATGTGGGTTTTTCCCCACACACCAAGCAGCAGACGCCAGCTGGGTGTCCTCTAACTCAATTCCAACGTTATCTACCTGGAGATAGCATCAGATCCCACAGGATGAGGGCTCAGTCCCTAAGATAGCACCCCCAGACACTGGTCACAAGGCCAGGCCTCCAGAGATTCTGACGGACTGGCTTCAAGTTGAGGCTCCCACAACCTCCTCTTTGGGTTCAATCAATTTGCTGGAGCGGATCGCAGAACTTAGGGGAATACTTACATTTACCAATTTCTTATAAAGGATATTACACAGGATACAGATGAAGAGACATGAAGGGCAAGGGATAGGGGAAGGGGTGCGGAGCCTCCATGCCCTCCCTGGGCACGCCGCCCCCCAGGAACCTCCACGTGCTCAGCTATCCGGAAGCTCTCAGTCCTCTTGGGTTTGCACGGAGGCTTCATTACATAGGCATGATTGACACCTGTGTAGAAATGTGATTGCACAAAAAGCGCATGATCTAAACCCAGCAAGGCCTGTCTGCTCAGATTCTTCCTGGCCTCTCTGTGCAGCATGCCTTCCTCCAGGGTATGGGGCAGGACCCTCTCTGGAATCAGGGTCTTTTGACCCACAATCAGATTAGTGTCCTGCCTGGGGCAGGTGAAAGGAGGACAGGAAGTCAGAGAGAGAGAGAGAGAGTCTATCTCCTGAGACCGCAGCGCCTCAACATTATAACAGAGACTGTGGGAACTATGAGCCAGGAACCATGGATGAAAACCAATGTATATATCCTAACACCACATAATTAGCTTGGTATAATCATTCCACAGTGTATACATATATCAAAACATCATATTGTACCCCATAAAGTATATAATTATTATCTGTAAATTAAAACTAAAAACTTTAATTTAAAAAATGTGAGGGGCTGAGAAGCAGAGTATGAATAGCAACTGACTTAGCAGACTCAAGAAGCTGAGTCTAACGCCAGTAGTGACAAAAGACTAGAGGAACTCAGTTTGCACTGATGAGGCAGAGCTGGGACCCCTCTTGGGGGCCTGCAGGGTGGGGTGGGGGATCCAAGCATGGAAATAAAGGAAAAATCTTGAGTCCCGCCAAGGGGAATTCTAGGAACCTAGCTAGCCTTGAGAAGTAAAAGAGCAACCTGATAAACAAGAAGATGGTAATAATTTAAACAGCAGCCTCCCAGGCAAGTCAGAATCTTATTTATTTATTTAGAGACAGAGTCTCACTCTGTTGCCCAGGCTAGAGTGCCGTGGCGTCAGCCTAGCTCACAGCAACCTCCAACTCCTGGGCTCAAGCAATCCTCCTGCCTCAGCCTCTCGAGTAGCTGGGACTACAGGCACGCGCCACCATGCCTGGCTAATTTTTTCTCTATATATATTTTTTAGCTGTCCATATAATTTCTTTCTATTTTTAGTAGAGACGGGGTCTTGCTCTTGCTCAGGCTGGTCTCAAACTCCTGAGCTCAAACAATCTGCCCGCCTTGGCCTCCTAGAGTGCTAGGATGATAGGCATGAGCCACCGCGCCCGGCTGCAAGTCAGAATCTTTAAGTGTTCTGGCACCGTATAGAAACTAAAAGATAACATCTTAACATATGTTCTTGCGTTGTTTTTCAGAAACCCTGACCCCCACCAGATGGAAAATGCCAACTGCCAAGGAACTGAGGACTGAACTCTGATCTTTGTTCTAGTTTTCTTCCTGAGGGACCGGGAGAGAGTCCTCCCCACAGGCCATACTTTAACATTCTTTTCACTGACCACAAGTTTTTAGACAGAGCCTTGCTTCCTTAACCAATTGCAAATCAAAGAATCTCTGAATTCTTTGAAAGCCTCTGCTTTAACATATTCCTCCTTTTTGGGCCAAACCAATGTATAACCTGCATGTATTGATTTGCAATTTTGCCTATAACTTCTGCTTTCCGGAAATGTACCCCTGCCTTTAAAAACCCTTGCTTGGTCCATGCCTGTAATTCCCATGACTGAGGGAGGGAGGCTAAGGTGGGAGGATTACTTGAGGCCAGGACTTCAAGACCAGCCTGGGCAACATAGCAAGACCCTGTCTCTATAAAAAAATAGAAAAATTAGCTGGGCATGGTGGAGCACACCTGTAGTCCCAGCTATTCAGGAGGCTGAGGCAGAAGGATCGCTTGAGCCCAGAAGTTTGAGGTTGTTGTGAGCTAGGCTGACGCCACAGCACTCTAGCCCGGGCAACAGAGCAAGACCTTGTCTCAAAACAAACAAACAAACAAACAAACCTGAGAGAAAGATACTATATTTAAAATGATTTAGGCTAGGTCAGGTTGCATTTTTGATCATTTTTCCGGCAATATAGTGAGATAACAGGGAGGGGAAGGGAAGTCAATTGTTCTTTTGATCAGTCAGTCTGCTTTATGTAAATAGAGGAAAAGCCTCTTTCAATGCTTTTTGATCCTGAAGGGCCTTTAATTCAAAATATTCTCTACACCAAGGAGTCATATTTTGAGGTGAAATTTCCTGAGCTCCTTCAATCTCCATTAGTGGGAAAGATGGATTTGAGGCAGTTTCTCCTGTTCTCCTGACAAGACATCTTTCATATTAAAAAAAATTCCTTCCTTCCTTGGCAATCCTAGTCTCAATAATTGGATCTTTGTGTGACAAGTAACTAGACCTAGGCCAAAATACCCCTTGAAGTTTTGATACAAGTATTTGGTTTTTTCTGCGTGCTGGGTTGAGTGCTCCCAAGTTCATTTTGTAACATTGAGAACTCCTAGAGGTTTTGTGGCTCAGGATTTGGTAGCACCAGATGTCTCTAGAAATGGAGGTGCAATGGGACTGAAACAGGGGGATTGGTTAGAAGTCCATGAGAAGCAGTTAGACCCCCAACCCAATTCTTTCCCCCAGTCCACACAGTCAGACAATGGTACCTCCCCCGCCAGAGCAAGATTAGAAGATGAAAACAAAAGGTCTCTGGATAAGGGGACACCAGGCAAAATCAAAAGTGGGATACTATGCTGAAAATAGTACCATTCTGGAAGATTATTCTGTGTGGGTCATTTACTACAACTGCCCAGCAGGATCACCATAAAAAGAAGTCCATGCTGACAACTGCTCCTCGTGCACTCAGAACTTCCAAGCAGCCTTTTAGCTCCCCATTTAAAAATATGAATGGAAAACCAAGGATCGCCACACATCTGAGCAAAGCTCCTAATAAAGGTAGAGACCCAAACAGGAAAGGTATTATATTTAAAATGATTTTAAATATGAAACAAAAAAGAGGAACTATGCAGAGAGAAATTAAATATTAAACACATGATTTCGTTGGACAGGGTTGAGTTTTGGAGGGCCACAGATCATTGTAATATGTGTTTTTTTTGGCCAATCCTCAAAGAAAGGATTTTTGCCCCCTTGGGGTGTGACTGAAAGCTCAGTACTTGTCCCCCAGGCCAAATCAATGAGCACAAAGAATGAGGACAGTGGTTTGAGGAAAAAGGAAAGATAAGTTTATTAATTTGCCAGCAAATGAGGAGGACAGTGGACTAGCATCTCAAAGACCAACATCCTGTCTTTAAGCAGAAATACAGGGCTTTTCTAAAGGGGGGGCATCGGCAGCAGGGCTTGGGCCTACTTGACCAGTGTCACATGTCACAGGTATGGGCTATTGTTGCTTAACTATAATTGGTGTTTTTGGTCTTGGGCCATAGTGACCTTATCTCCAGTGTCTAAGACCTTGTGATCCTTGTCTGGACAATTCTGTTTTAAGATAATAGAGAAGAAACAGCAAAGAACATTTTTCTGCCCCTTTGATCACTGGCCTGGGGATGGAATGCAAGTTTTAATTCCCAGAAAAGGTGGGGGCTTTTAAAGAGACAACTTGTAAAATATTGTGTTGCCCTTTTTCAGAACTTTACCTCTGTTACATGGGTACAACATTGCCCCTTTGGAAAGCACATGTCCTAGAGAGACAAAAGAACACATTTCATCTGTGAAACAAGGTTACTACAATATTTTTAAAATGAACATTAAAGTGAGAAAGAAAAGTAGCTCAGAACAGTCTGAAGAATGTGTGGTATGCAGAATATATTAATATCATGCATCAGGCCCGGGACACCTGAGAACGAGTCATGCCTCCCCTCTGCCCCCTTCCCCTACCCATGCCTGGGGGCGATTATTTAAAGGAATTTCATCTTTCCTTTCCTTCCCCACAGTTTCCACACAAGCTGATGAATTACCTAAAATGCTATCACAAGTTGCACAATGTGACCCTCACCCATTCTCTTCATGTTCCTGCAATTTGTGATAGAAAGAATAATCTATAGTTAATCCATAGCTTATGTTCAATCTACGAACTGCTTCTTTTTTCCTTGAAAAACTCACTTGTAACTGCTGCTCATCAGAGCACATATTCAAGCCAAATTTGCAGTCCTCAAATTTGACCCAAATAAACTCTCTACTTATATTAAATTTGCCTCAGTTTCTTTCTTCAGGTTGACAGAAGGAATAAGAGCTTCTTGGAATTGTAGGGGCCAAGGGGCCAAATTTCCCCTTCGCCCTCTTAAGGTTCACTGAAAATCGACTCACAAAATGCAGATTAATGAGAGAAATGAGGTTGGGCGAAATGCCTATAATTCCAGCACTCTGGAGGGTCAGGGGGACATGGGGAATATAGTAATTCTGTTGAGGGGCAATAAATGATTACTGGAGAGAATGAATGGATCTGGGAAGAGAGATTAACTTGTAAGTGGTTCTCCTTGGAAACTGGTCTTTTCTGCAGTAGATAATGAGCTAATAGAGAGGGGAAGGAAAAACAGTTGTTCTCCTTGGTGGGTCTGTGTGGTCTTTATGTAGATGGGGGAAAGTCTCTTCCATGTCTGTTGATCTCTAAAGGCCTTTAATTCAAAATACTCATATCAGGGAGCCGTATTTTGAGATGAAGTTCCTTTTACTCCTTCAGAATTTAAAAATATAAAAGCAGAAATTAAAAACTCAATGAAAACATTGTGAGTTAAATCCCCTAGAAAGCAAAACACTTAGAGAGATGGGAGAGAAGGCGAGAATAGATTGTAAAATTATATCATCAGTTCAGGAAGTTCAACATTTTAACAATAAGAGTTCCAGAGAGAGGAGAAAATGTGTGTGTTTGTGTGTGTGTGTGTGTGTGGCGGGGGGTTGGGGGGGTGGGGAGTGGTGGTGGGGTAGTGTTGGAAGTGGTAGGGCATCAGTAAATAAATAATTAAATTTCCCAAAACTAAAGATTATGAATTTCCAAATTCATAGCAGCCATGAAGGACCCAGACCAACGTCTGAAAATACCCCCGGTTAGAGGCAACTCACCACGACATTCCAGTGCCTGGGAACTGTTGGGGCGAAGGACACCTTGCCCCAAAATATGACTGTGGGAGACTAAAATATGCCACCCGAAAATAAACTTCTTTGGCATATTTCGAGACGGCTATTCAGGAAAACTGCAGATATAGAAATAGCCGTGAAAAGCTCTCCTTTCGTAAAAGAAATATATACCTGTAAAGGAAATCTACATTAGTAAACAGCAAATGCCAGCCCAGGCTTTCTCTGGGGCCCCTTTATCTGCCTAAAGATGGATTTAGGAAAGATCATACCAAAGGAAGAAGAGATTGGGGGTACAGACGCCTCGCAGCGATTACCAAGGCAGTCACCTATTCTTCTGACGGCTGCTGCCTGAGAGACTTTATCTGCGCAAGATGACAATCACCTTTGCTGTGCATTTCCTCCCCTCAACCCCCCATAACTTGTGTCTGGACCTCCCCCCAGCCCCCAGAAGCCCCAGGTCCCTACTCCTTTCTGTGGCTTCAAGATGGTATACAAACTTCAGTTATCTGGCCCTTCTGGGAGTCTCATACTGTGTGAGGCTCCTGGGTACATGTGCACATAATAAATTTGTATGCCTTTTTTCCTGCTGATCTGCTTACTGTCAAGTTTATTCCAGAGACTCAAATTTTTGAACCTTCAGAGGGTGGAAGGAAAGTTCCTTTTGTGCCTACAGAACAAAGAAAATATTCTAAGAGCGCTCATTCTTATTCCTGGTGTCCTCTAGCTTCTGGTGGGTAAGAATCTTAAAGGTTGAAATGGGATTTCTAATAGATTTTTCACAAGGATTTTAGTTCACTTAACTTGTGAGCTTCAGAAAGAAGTTCTGAGGATGCCAGAATACATTTTTTATTTTTTGGAATGTAAAAGTAATAAATTCTTATTACAGAAAACTTGGGAATTTCAGAAAAGCATAAAGAAGAAAAATTATCAGCTATAATTGAACAACCCTGAAATAAATACTATAACCATTTTTGATTGGTTCCTTCTTGTGTGTGAGGTTTCCTTCCCCATATATCATCTTCTTAACCTTTTATAATATTTATTATTAAGCATAATTGAAACTACATTTATGTACAGTTTTATATTCTTGCTTTTGTACATGACATTGAGTGTTTTGATGATTGTACAATATTCTTATTGTACTATAATTTATATAACCAATCTCCTATTTTTAGACATCTGAGTTGTTGCCACCTTTTCACTGTTCTAAATAACACCATGATGAACATCTTTGTAAAAACACCTCTGATTATTTCCTTAAACTGGATTGTAAGACATCCTGGATCAAAAATTGCATATAGATTTAAGGAGTTTGATATGATGCCTCTTTGTGTCTAGATCTCTGGCTATATTAACATATAAATTTAAATGTAATTAAAAAATTAGTTCCTCTGTTGCATTAGCCACTGGCTGCAGTTCTCAGTAGCCACATGTGGCTAATGGCTACCATCCTGGACAATGCAGATAGGGAACAGTTCCATCATCGCAGAAAGTGCTAGTAGACAGTGTTATTTTAGGAAATCATACTTTTTGAACCCCCATAATATCTCTCTACTCCCTCACCAGCATTAAGTATTTTTTAAACTTTCTTAGTTTGATAGGCAAAAATAGTCTCAATTTAACTTACAATTACTTCTAATTAGAATTGACCATTTTGCCCATTTTGTTAGCAGTTGTATTTCCTTCAGAAATTGTCTCATTTTGCCAGTCTTGATATTTTTTTATAGACTTGTTTGGCAAGATACTCAGGGAGCTATGTGTCATGTTCTCATCTGCACTGCCATGCCCCAGACCAGAGAATATGACGTCTTTGCTGTGAAAATGTGGAAATATTCTTTCCAAATGATGGTCACAGTTGTCACACTCAAGTTTTCCATGTCTTTCCTTCCTCCTTTTTCTTTCTCTGATGCTCTGTTTGTGTTTTGGTTTCCTAGTTATCTTCTTCTGGCTTAGGGAACATGTGGCTGGAGCTGTTTCCCTGCCTCCCAGCATGTGCCCACACTGTCCTCGATCCTCTCACCCTAACCCTGCATTCCGTGCCCTGCGCAGGTGGTACCCACCAGACATTATGTAATGAAATGCCACATGTTTGAGAAGGACGGCAAAGTGAAGAAATATCTAATAATTTTATTTTTAATGGAACGTTTGGTTTCAGTAGAACTTAAATTTATATGGAATATTTGCTCCCCAACAGAAAACATGGTCCTGCAAAGCACTCTTGGTTTACTTGATTTATTTCACAATTTTCCTTTCCTTGGCTGACAACTATGAAATAGGGAACCAAATATTACCAAGGATAACTATGAATAATGTGTGAGGCAGACAAGAGTCCATGCTGCAGCTCATTCTCTTGCTTTGGCCTCAATCCCACGCAACAGTAAAAGCAAATCCACAGAACCAATTAGGGACAAGGGAGGTGCGAAGGGGTATTTTATTTACCCACAGGAAAAAAACTTTAGGGTCCTTGATTGGCATCCAGCATGTATTTATGCTCCCCAATGTGTCTGGGGCCTTACACTTTTAGAGCCCATCACAGACATTGCCCAAATTTAGTTGAAAGCAAATGCCCTCAGTAGGTAGACTGTTAGGTAAAAGCACCCTTATTTTCTTATCTCCAGTGAGGCCAGAAATGATCTTGTCAGCTAAAGCTGACCTAGAAAGCACATTTGTAACAAATATTTTTCTCCCTCTTCAATGACAATAAAAATGGACACTATACAACTGTAATTAAGATGGGAGTCGGCCAATAAGGACACTTAGCGTCTAGCGCCACCTTGTGGTGGCACATCCAAATCTTGGGCCCTATCAAGGACCTCAAGATTAAAAATGACTGAGCCTTCTTGAAAAGAAGTTGGCTTGTGAGCTGTTCCACCATTTCGATGTAACAATAATCATGGGAGAGGTTACCTTCTGGGGGAACACAAAATAATAGAAATAACTAGCACTTGACTGGCACTTTATAGTAAACAAAGCACGGGGTGCGGGGACAGAAAAAACAAACAAACAAAAAAACAACAAAGCAGCACCCACTTGGATGATGTCACTTAATGATGGCAGCAGCCCTGCCAGGGACGAGGTTCTAGGATGTCAGTCTTAGACATGTGAAAACTGAGGTTCAGAGAATTTGGTGATTCGTATTGGGCAAGCCTGGACTTGAATCCATATGCTCATACTCCAAATCCTGTAATATAATTTTATTAGTACCATTGTATAGAATGTATACATAGTGCTATACAATATTATCAAAAGTTCCAAAGGAACATGGCACGATGTAGAATGACATAATACATTTTAATGTAACTACAGTACTTATTCTGTTTTCCGTAGTACTGTTAACTAGTAGTCACTACCTTTCTGGAGGCTCCGCCTGTAAAGACAAGGCAGTATCGGTCGACTCTTTACAGTATGATTCCACACATGCTGTTACGAGAAGAGTTTTGCCACTAAACCAACCATGGCCTTGCTTTTCTGGTACCTGGGTACCCAAACTGTGGTCCTCTGTTGTCTTAATTTAGGATGCACTAAGGTAAGTGTGCCCAGGGAGAATGAACACCAGGACACTGAGGCAATGGGACTGAAGCCATGTTTTTATTATGTTTGGCCTTTTAAAAAAAAAATCCTTTGAGTTACTTATTATACTAATCTGCTGGCTCATAGCTAAAGCACTACTGGGTGCAGTGGCACACACCCATAGTCCTAGTTACTTGGGAGGCTGAGGCTGGAGGATTGCTTGAGCCTGGGGGTTCAAAACCACAGTATACTATGATAGCACCTGTGAATAGCCAACACACTCCAGCCTGGGCATCATAGTGAGACCCCTTCTCAAAAACAAAAAAAACCCTCCCAAAACCCACTGATGGACTAGGTTACTTCACTATTTAATAAGTTTATTTTGCAATCAACATATCTTAAAGTTATATCTGAATGTATCTTAAAAATATCTGAGAGGTTACATTGCTTAGCATCAGAGATCAGCATGCTAATAAACCAACTTTAAATATTCTAAGTGAAAACTTTTGCAGCCTGGCTTTATGGGGTAGGAATTTGGGGCCATAATTGCTCCTGGTGGTAGAGGCAACTCCAAGTTGTTTGGAGGAAACTGTTGGCTCCATTCATAGGTGTCCCCTCAGCAGAAGAAGTCTTCATCAGCCTGTTCTGCTTTCTCTTGGCCAGATTGTCTGCCCAATACCTGCACTTCTCAGGGAGGAAAACCTAGACTCTCTGGTTCCTGGAGTCACATCAAACCTTCAACTGAGAACACTACTGATGGAGGATCACCAGAGGGACCAAGAGTCCATCAATCAGTCTTTCAGGGATTCTAAAACCTACCTGGACCATCTCCTTTCAGTCCTCCCCACATACAGATAACTGACTAGTCATCTGGCGTTGTACCTACACTAAGCAATATTAGAAACAATGTTTTGATACTCGTATTTATTATCGCTGAAGTTGCTAAAAGTGTGGTTTGCTATATTAGTGTTCTTTATGAGAACTGAAGGAAAAGATTCCTTGAGTAGCTGCCTCAGGTTTATCTTATGGAGGCTGGATTTGATCTTGTTTCCCTCTTTACACTAACCACTACGAAGCCAAATTTGTAATTTATCTTTTAAATGTATCAGACCACCGATAATGCAGTTTCTGTGCTAACCTTATTCCTGGCCTCAACTTTTTTCCTTTAGCCCAATTTTCTTACAAATGAGGAATCTGAGGTTCAAACAGGTTAAGTAAGGAATTAGGCCAAAATTCCAAATGACTTCTGATAACAAAAGCCCATGCCTATTTTATTATATTACACTGCTCCCCACTTTTCTACTTTAAATAGCTTATCTTTATCCAGCTTAATGACTAGAACCCAAGTGACACTGGTCAGACCTGGTGGAGATACAGGTGAAAAGACTTTTGTGGAGGGGGTGCTGGGTAGCATCAGGGGCTGGAGCTGGCTGTGGGACTCACCTGGTGCAGGGGCTTAGTGGAGAGAGCCCTGGACTGAAGTGAGGAGCCTGACGCTGGGCCCAGGCAAGGCTTGACCCTCTCTGTGAGAAGGCCCAGGAGCCGTCCTATAGGCACATTTCTTTCCAAGTTAATTTCAGGAAAACCACTGCAAAGGACAAATTCTGTACTACTCCTGACCAGTTTTGCTCTTAGCGGGAATAGCATCTTCCAGCCTCCAAAGGAAGGAGAGAGAATATACAAAGCAACAGACCAGCAAGAGGTAGGGGTTCCTCTAGCTACCCCCATCAGCCCCACCCAAGAAGCTGAGGACAGATGGCAGAGTCAGGACATCCAGCAAGCACGCTGAGTCCTGCTGCCTGTCCCTCTTCTCTCCAGGAGCCCCAAGGATTTATTCTGACTGTACAGAACTGCTATGACTATTATCCAGCCCTGTCCCACTGGGACCCCTCCTCTCCAGGTGTGGCTGGGGTTGAGGGGCCCAGGCTTGCTGCACGTGCAGTCCAGTCATATACTCGAGACAGTATTCTCATGAACAGCTTTCTGCAGAAAGAGAAACATAAAGGCTGACAGGATTCTTTTGTTAGCAGATCAAAAGAAGTTAGATTTTATTTCATAAAATGAAAGTCATTGTATGGCAATGCTTGGGAAACAGGTCAGCAGACCAACTGAGGGATTTCCCCACACTCCACCACAACACTAGCTGTGTGATTTCTGGACTCATCATTTACCATTAGCCACTGCTTCCTTATTTCCCAACAGGGAGTTGGGACAGTCCATTCTAATGCCCCTCTCAACTCTGAAATTCTAACTCTAAACTAGATGTTGCCGTCTTCCCAGAGAAATTGCATCGCACAGATGGGATGGGCGGGTGGGCAGGAAGAACAGGTGGTGGCCTTCCCCTCTCTCCCAGGGCAAACAGTGTGGCCAGGAACTGCCCCAATTATAGGAGGTCAAGAATCAGGCAGAGGGCAACAGTGAGTTCCTGAGCAGAAGACATAATAGCAAAAGTGGTATCTGTAGAACACTGGTCTCGGTCGGGCGTGGTGGCTCACACCTGTAATCCTAGCACTCTGGGAGGCCAAGGTGGGAGGATTGTTTGAGCTCAGGAGTTCGAGACCAGCCTGAGCAAGAGCGAGACCCCGTCTCTACTAAAAATAGAAAGAAATTAGCTGGACAACTAAAAATATATAGAAAAAATTAGCCAGGCATGGTGGTGCAAGCCTGTAGTCCCAGATACTCAGGAGGCTGAGGCAGGAGGATTGCTCGAGCCCAGGAGTTTGAGGTTGCTGTGAGCTAGGCTGATGCCATGGCACTCTAGCCCAGGCAACAGAGCGAGACTCTGTCTCAAAAAAAAAAAAAAAAAAATAAGTTAAAAAAAAAATAAGTGTAGAACACTGGTCTTGAATAGGTACATAAATGAACTAAAGGGGAGGAAAATGGGCAAACGTGAGACATTGGAGAAAGAGAAGAAAAGGGAACAATCCTTCAGGCTAAAAATACACAGGAATATCTTATTTTAGCAAATTTGGCCTCATTTTTCTACAGGATTGTCTAACATGCTGCCTGGAGGCACACTTACAGTGCTACAGGTCCTTATGCTTTCCTTCGTGGAATTTTATAGGCAGACAACACGGCTAAATTCTGTTATACTACAAAACTTTTACTTTTCAGGCTTTGAACTTTTATTTGCATTTCTATAAGACACACACTTGCTACTTTTTAATACAAAAATCATATAGTAGTCCCCCTTATCCACGGGGGATACATCCCAAGACCTCCAGTGGATGCCAGAAACCGCTGGATAGCACCGAATTCTATATATACCATGCTTTCCCTATGCATATATAGCTATGGTAAAGTTTAATACATAAATTAGGTAACAACTAAAAATAAAATAGAACAATTATAATATACTGTAATAAAAGTTCTGTGAATGTGCTCTCTCTCTCTCTCAAAATATATTAATAAAAATAACTACCACAGTTGACCACAGGTAACTGAAGCCGTGGATATGGGGGACTACTGCATATGCTCATTTAAAAAATCAAAATACAAAAATATAAAGTAAAAAGAGTGATTTTAAACTTTCTTCTTCAAGGGGAGGCACAAACGCCAACCTCATGAAAGGTCAGGACTTATGTCCCAGGTCCAGGGTCACAGGACTTGGGTTCTTTGGAGGCTTTTGAAATTTGCTCTGAAGGAAAACTCTCGACACACATAGGCTTTCTTTTTTATTCACCGTCTCTCGAAACACATATTCATTCACCACTTCCTCATAACCTGTGTCCGTAAAGAGCTGAGCCAGGAATTCTGTAAGACAATCAGGTCAACAATGCTCAAAGTCGTAACAACATCACCTTGCTTTGCAGTAGTAAGGTAGAGGGCTGAGATTTTTTTTTTTTTAATGAAAACTTCAATGCTAAAAAGTTTCTTTCTTTCTTTCTCTTTCTCTCTCACTCCTTTAATAGATTTGGGAGGTACAAGTGTATACATGTGTGTATATATTGTATAGTGGTGAAGTCTGGGCCTTTGGTGTACCCACCATCCGAGAAGTGTATGTTATACCTCATAGGTAATTTTCATCGCTTCCTCCCTCCAACCTCCCCCCTTTTGAATCTCCAACATCCATTATACCACTCTGTGTGTTCTTATGTAGCCATAGTTTAGCCCCCACTTATAAGTGAGAACATGTGGTATTTGTTTTTCTGTTCCAGGTTAATTCACTTAGGATAATGGCCTCTAGTTCCATCCAAGTTGCAACAAAAGACATTATTTCATTCTTTTATCAGTGCTAAAATTTAAAAAAGGTTTTGTTTTGGGAACTAATGCACTCCTACTTCTCACCTTACACCCAAATAGAAACCTCCAGTTAAACAGTTTAATCAGAAAGTAGTAAAGGACAATCTGGTGCGCTCATCCTGCCCTGTCGTAAGTTCTCAAATACAAAAGCCTGAGTAAGAAGAAACAGAATTCTAAATTCATACAAGATCTGAGAGTGGAAAAAAATCACCTGATAGTGATACATTTCCAGGAAAATTTAACTCAAATAATACACCACTACACATTAAATGAAATAAGTAGAATAAATGACTGTGTAGAAAAAATAAACTCTTACTAAAAGCATCACTCCAAACAATGTGCTATGAAGCACTTTGCAGATATCAATGCATCTTCTCAATTATTTGTAATTGGTTTAGTCAGATTTTATGAATCAGAAACATTAAAACATCTTTTCCGTTTTCACCTGATAAAATTTTAACGATTTTGCAGTTTTTTAATGGTAATCATTTTTAGTTTCATTTTAGTTATCCAGAAGAATATTTCATTTTAAGAAATAAAAACGATTGTAAAAACAGAGCTTAAGAAGTTAAGTATCTCATGGTCCAGATTATTAGGTAGACTTAAAACTAATGTTCAAGACACTGGAAGAAAATGTTTATTTTCTTACCAAAAATGACTATTTAAAATACCACTTTATAGCAAATTTGTATATTTAAAAACAGATCCAATCAATTCTATAGAAAAAAGTTTCTTGTTTTTGTGCTATGGGAAAGTAATCTCAAGGCATTATACTGTCCTATTTGCTTTATTTTTAACTGGACAAAGAGAAGTTTTTGACTTGCCCTCCCTCTTTTTTTGAGCACAGTTCCTGGCAAGGCATCCACGTGCCATGTCAGAGCCTGTTGGTTAACCTAGGTGAACTATGGGGCAGGCACTGTCACCAGAGAAGGCTTGTGAACTCTCCATGGGCAGGGGCCATGTCTGTGCCTTCCCAGGTGCTGCATAAGTGGTGTGTATCAGCTTGCTCAAGGGCCCTGTGCATCTGTGCTAAGTGCAGCCACAAGCTCTCCCCACCAGCATTGTAGTGATAATGCAATCAAATAAACAGAAATAAAGAATAAAACATCTTAAAGCTAGATTCCATTCATCTTACCATCAGTAAAAAAATATGATCTGGTCCCATCTTGTCTAACATAAAAGTTTTCTCCAAGTTTGCTGCCGGCTTTAAACCTAAGCATGGCATGATCATATAGCCCATAGTCACGAAACAAGACGCTTTTGCCTGGTTTTAATACCTATGAAACAAAAGCAGGTTGCATGTAACTCTGGAGAACCCAGTCAAATAAAATAAAATCTAATCAAGTTAGGAATTAAAATAACTTAGATTTGTGATAATTATGAAAGGGGTCAGACTGAAATACCCATAATATGAAGGAAAAAGGGCCCGCTACTCAAAGGGATAGGGAGACTTGACAAGGCCCCTTAATATTGGAGACACTTCTTGAGCACCTCCAAGTGCACTCTGGAATGTGCAATGTCATACAATTAAAATGTTAAAGACAAGAAACGAAACAGTCTTATCCTCATTAAAGCACTTTCTCCCATATTTTATTAGCCATTTCCTAGTATTCAAACTGTATTCAACTGTCTCTTTAAAAAAACAGGATGTCATTTTGTCTTTTTTTTTTTTTTTTTTTGAGACAGAGTCTCACTCTGTTGCCCAGGCTAGAGTGAGTGCCGTGGCGTCAGCCTAGCTCACAGCAACCTCAAACTCCTGAGCTCAAGCGATCCTCCTGTCTCAGCCTCCCGAGTAGCTGGGACTACAGGCATGCACCACCATGCCCGGCTAATTTTTTCTATATATATTTTTAGCTGTCCATATAATTTCTTTCTATTTTTAGTAGAGATGGGGTCTCGCTCTTGCTCAGGCTGGTCTCGAACTCCTGAGCTCAAACGATCCGCCCACCTCGGCCTCCCAGAGTGCTAGGATTACAGGCGTGAGCCACCGCGCCCAGCCTCATTTTGCCTTTTTACTGATTTGGGCTGCTATTCCTTATTCTGAGTGTCAGCTCTGGTTTCACTGTACTACAATAAAGTATATAGCTCAATCAATGTGCTAATAACTGGTAAATGCCTAGCACTTGACAGCTTACCATTTTCTCACTGTATTTTCACCCAATTCTGGGAGGAAGGAGTGTGATTATTATCCTCACATGAAATGGGGAAACTGACACTGACCTGCCCATTACACATTAACTATTAAGTGGGGGGAGTCAAGACCAGGACTCACACTTAGTTCTAAAGGTCTCATACTGGAGTATCAGAGATTTTTGTTAGTCCTGGCGGGGGTGAGGTACATGGTATCACTCCATTCACACTAGAAATAAGAAAAGAGAGGCTCAGTTGGGCATGGTGGCTTGTGCCTATAATCCCAGCTACTCAGGAGGATTGCTTGAGCCTAGGAGTTTGAGGCTGCAGTGGGCTATGATTGAGCCACTGCACTCCAGCCTGGGTGATAGAGTGAGATCTCATCTCCTAAAAAACCAAACCACCAACCAATGCGTCCCCCCCCCCCCCCCCCGCCCAAAAAAAAAAAAAAAACCAAACAGACAGACAGACAGAACAGATAGAGAGGCTCAGAGGGGAGGGAGAGGGGTAACCAACTGTGCCGGAATTCTTGATATGAAGAGTGGATCCTCAGGCCAGAGTGCAATAGTGTAGGGAAGGAGATTGCTAGGACCAAGTGGTGAGTCCCAAAAGAAAGCTTTTCAGAGACAGTGTCAGACAACGGTGTCTCAAAAATTAGAAGGCAAGATCCACAGGGTGTATGCACAACTGCCCCTATTTTACAAAGCAAATAGCCATATGCTTTTCAGAATGAAAATTGGTATACATTGTGACACTTGTTTTTTGTGCGAAAATTCTTTCAAACTATGTAATATCACCAAATGAGAAGGAACTAGGAACTTCAAAGAGGGTATCATTAAATCATTTTTTTTTTTTTTGAAACAGGGTCCCACTCAGTTGCCCAGGCTAGAGTGCAGTGGAAAATTATAGCTTACGGTAACCTCATACTGGGACTACAGTTGTGCACTACCACACCTGGCTAATTTTTCTATTTTTTTGTAGAGATGGGGTCTCACTATGTTGCTTAGGCTGTCTTGAATTCCTGGCCTTAAGCCATCCTCCTACCTCAGCCACCCAAAGTGCTGGGATTACAGGTGTTAAAGGGATTACATGGCCACCATGCCTGGCCATGTTACTCTTTTCTTGTGTGTTAAAATACATATATAATTTACCATTTTAATCATTTTTTTTTTTTTTTTGAGACAGAATCTTGCTCTGTTGCCTGGGCTAGAGTGCCGTGGCATCAGGCTAGCTTATAGCAACCTCAAACTCCTGGGCTCAAACAATCCTTCTGCCTCAGCCTCCCATGTAGCTGGGACTACAGGCATGTGCCACCATGCCTGGCTAATTTTTTCTATATATTTTTAGTTGTCCAGCTAATTTCTTTCTATTTTTAGTAGAGACAGGGTCTCACTCTTGCTCAGGCTGGTCTTGAACTCCTGACCTTGGGAGATCCTCCCGCCTCGGCTTTCCAGAGTGCTAGGATTACAGGCGTGAACCACCACGCCTGGCCCATTTTAACCATTTTTAAGTGTATAGTTCTGTGAAATTAAGTACATTCATCTTAAGCTTTTACAACTCTTTTATATTTTCTGGTTATATTTTATGCAAATACAAGTTTTGTTTTCTTTCTTTCTTATCCTTAAATATTTTCTTTTTCTTGTATATTTTGAACTGACTAGCACCCCTGGTAGAATGCTGAACAGAAGTTCTGATGGTGGGCAATCTTGTCCTCATAAAGCTCTGGATATTCTTTCTTGTATCCCTCTCTTCCACTCCTCCCTAATACCTGAAACTCTTCATTAGTGAAATCACTGGTATCCACCACCTCTTCTGGATGTTCCCTTCACATTCTCGTGCTCACAGAACCTGACTGTCCCCTGAGGACACTGTTTTCCTGGCAACCTCTCAAGTCATGGCTGTGTTTTCTTCCATCATCCTTGTGCCACGGGACCTGGTAATGGGGCTGGTGTCCTCCTCCCTCCTCATTGCTTTCTGTGCATTTTCCTTTCTCCTCTCCAAACCCCTAGCTCTGAATCTCCTGTCATCACATTACATTACCCTCTATCCCTTATTGTTACTGCTGTCAGTTCCAGGGTTACTTCCCTCCATGAAGCCCATGACTCCCCAAGTAGTTGAGGCTTGGAGGCTTTCTAGAGCATGCACTCTTGCACTTTAGTGCCCCAGGAGAGCTGCATGCTCACCATCAGCCACTTGTCTTTGTTCCCAAACTTGCTTATGCCAGTTGCACTTGGCTTTATAATTATATTTTAATTAACATATTACCATGTGAGTTGTATTTAACTCAAGCTAGTTTTGAGCCTAGGGCCTCTTGAAGCATATGAAACTCACACGTCTCTGGAACCTTGGGAACCACGTTTTTCAAGTTGCATATACCTCACACACAGAAAACAATAAAAAATAACAAATTTTTCATTAAATTAGAAAGCATTGTTTTGTTTTTGAAGTTTTTATTCTATCTTCATAATAAAACACCGTGACCCAAGGAAACATTTTTTTCCTAGTGTGGCAGTCAATGTGTTAAGAGAGTATGTAACAACGAATGTAAATAGGAAGCATTTTAGCTAAGGCTGGTCTTGAACTCCTGATCTCAAGTAATCCTCCTGCCTCAGTCTCCCAGAATGCTAGGATTACAGGCATGAGCCATGGCGCCCAGCCTTGGCTCCGCTTTTAAAGAAACTAAAACTCTATTACATGGTGGCTTATGTAAGAAAGATGATCAACGGCCTCATACTTAAAGAAAAGACCTTGGCCCCACATCAAAAGAATGATGAATAAATTAATACTTATAGATTTTAAGTTATAACAAAATGTTTTGTTTTGTTTTTTTCTTTTTTTTTTTTTTTGAGACAGAGTCTTGCTCTGTTGCCCGGGCTAGAGTGAGTGCCGTGGTGTCAGTCTAGCTCACAGCAACCTCAAACTCCTGGGCTTAAGCCATCCTACCACCTCAGCCTCCCAGGTAGCTGGGACTACAGGCATGCGCCACCATGCCCGGCTCATTTTTTTTCTATATATATTTTAGTTGGCCAGATAATTTCTTTCTATTTTTAGTAGAGACGGGGTCTCGCTCTTGCTCAGGCTGGTCTCGAACTCCTGACCTTGAGCGATCCACCCGCCTCGGCCTCCCAGAGTGCTAGGATTACAGGCATGAGCCACCGCGCCCGGCCTACAAAATGTTTAAGGTAAGTACCATTTTGAGTGATATCTTGATTTAGTTGATTTTTTAAATTAACCAACACTGCTACCAACTGTTTACATAGGTCAGAAAGCTTCCACTGCAGCACTTACACATGATCTTACCTGCATCTCATAACAACCTTGTGTGTGAGACACTTCCATTTTACAGACAAGGAAGCTGAGGCTCAGAGATGGAAGGTGAGGTGGCTTATCTTGAATCACATGACTTATGAGTGAAGCTTTTACTTCCTGAGTGCTAGAGCAGCCTCCTAGTGGCCAGGGCAGTTTGGGTCTCCCCAGTCTATTCACAATCATGATGGTAGTAACAACAATAATGGCTGGCTTTTAAAGGGCACTTACCATGCTCTAGGCATTGTGCTAAGCACTTTATACATATCTCATTTAATCTATTCAAAATCCTACGATCTGAGAATTATTACCTCAACATTTTACTGGTAAAGAAACTGAAGCTCAGAGAGGTAAAGGAACTTGCCTAAGTGGTGAAGTCAGGCTTTAAAACTAGGCACTCTGACTCCCAGCTACTCAGGAGTCTGAGGTGGGAGGACTGCTTGGATCCAGGAGTTTAAGGTTGTGGTGAGCTATGACTGCTCCACTGTACTCCATCCTGGACAACAGAGCAAGACTCTGTCTCAAAAAAACAAAACAAAACAACAACAACAACAAAAAAAAACCAGTCACAGAACAACCCGCCATCCTAAAATATGGAGAGAGACAGGTGCCCTCAGGGAGACACAGGACCCAGCCTGTGTGCTCTTGACCACTGAACCATACTCCTCCCATCTTATAGCAGGGCTCCTCGGATCCCAGGTAAATGCAAAATCAACCTTGCTCCAAGGCTGGCCAACCTCTGAAGAGCAGCGATAGCATTGTCACAAATCAGAATTTAGGGTGGATGTTATGCCAGAGAACTCCTTTCCACATACTGACTACAAAGCTTACCTAGTAAGAATGGAGAGACTATGTGTATCTAGACAACAGTCCATGAGCCTCAGAGGAAAGGTAAGCAAGAAATTAGGATTCTCCATCCCTCAAGTGCAGGCCCCAAATCACTGACCTTGTAAACATTTTGTAGGACAAGGTGCATTTTATCAGGGTGAACAGCTGAAAGCACAAATATCAACAAGGCAACATCCACAGACTCTGGTGGAACATGATCCAGGAGGTCATCTTTAGTCAGATCACACTGGAATACCTTGCATCTTTCTGTGTTATACAAAGGATTTTGCTAGAGAGGGAAAAAAACACAAATGAAGTTTAACACAACACTATGCTGATACATACAGAAAAATACAGCATCCTGTTTAATATTTCCATTTGTGTACTGCTGCATAGAAACGAGCGAGCACTTTGTTACTGGATAAAACTGAATAAGTCACTTGCATATAAAGCATGTAATATTCAATATCACTACAATGGGCAAGATTTCATTTCAACAAATCATTTTTAACAAATGATAGAATACAGCCTATTACATATCCAAAACTGAACATTTTAGAAGCATATACTTCCAGAGGGATGATAGTCCAAAACTGCCCTCTGCTTCCTTAATCCTCCTTTAAATCATCCACAACAAGACAACACCCTGTGAGAACCCCTGCAAACTGTCCTTATTGAGATGCTCCCACAGTTCTTCTGGGGTATATTTTCCCTTGATGCAGCAAGCTAAACAAACTTAACCTTTGTTTGACTATAAGTGTGCTCCTGGAACATTTTAGTTGGTAGACTTCAACATATGTGTAAGTCCATTAGGAAGAAAATTATTAAACATCTTTCGTGTAAATGAGGACCTGAATAAATATAGTTACTGGGTGGGAAAATTAACATTGAAAAAATGTCAATTCTACCCATAATTTCACTTATAAATCCAATGTAATCTCAACTGAATCCCAACGGTTTTCTAGAAACTTGACAAGGTGAATCTAATTCATCAGGAAGTAAAAATCTTCAGGAATAGCCAATTCAATTTTTAAAAGGAAGAACAATGAACAATGAAGGAGGAAGTACACTACTGGACATCAAAACATATTATAAAATGTAGTAATAAAACAATGTGACTTGAGAATGGGGACATATAGATCACTGAAACAGAATAGAGTCCCCAACACTGACCTACGTATACTACATACACACAAAGGAATTTAGTATTTTCTATAAGAAAGAGAAAGGTGACAATTATATTTAAAGGTAGATAAAAGTGACAATTATCAGTGAGGAAAAATTAATTTCTCATTCAACTTATTGTGTTCAGACAGCTGGCAACCCATATGCATTAAAGGACCACCAGTTTCAGCCAGGAGATGTATATAAAAGTGGAAAGACATAGTTCCCATCCTTAACAAGAAACAAACTGGAAAGACAACAAAGTAATAACTTTTCTGTGAACCTAGAAGAACAGAGGTCAAGCCTGGGCAACAAGTGAGATCCCTTCTCTACTAAAAATAAAAAAAACAGCCAGGTGTAGTGGTGCCTGCCTGTAGTCCCAGTTACTCAGGTGGCTGAGGTGGGAGGACTGCTTGGGCCCAGGAGCTCAAGGTTGAGGTGAGTTATGATTGCACCATTGTACTCCATCCTGGGCGACAGAGCAAGACCTTGTCTCAAAACAAACAAACTAACGGTCACAGAACAGCACACCACCATTCTAAAATTTGGAGAAAGACAGGTGCCCTCAGGAAAACACAGGACCCAAGCACTTGCTTACCTGAGGCCAAAGCCTCCACAGTGGAAAGATAAAACTAGAAAGTTGACAAATTGCTGGAGACCAAGTGTGGGCATTAGACGTCACAGGGATGTTCCCACACCTTTGCAGGTATTTCCACCAGGAATATCACCAGGCCCTCACACAGAGGATGGTGCTCTTTCCAGTGCAGGCCTTTCTCTTCTCCTTTAAGGAAGAAAAGGCTTAATCTGCAGGGGAGAGGTTATCTGAGGCCTGTAGCCTAAGGGCACTGGTGGAACACCACTGCAGCCAGGAGGAGAAAGGAACTGTTCTACCCAGACTCAGTCCTAATCTACAGGGGAGAACAGCCTCAAGATCACAGGAGAGGACACTGTGAAAAACTCCTGTAGCTGGGGGAGAAATGCAGGAGACAAGCTTTATTCTTGGAGAGACAGAAACACTTGTGAAGGCCACACCCTTGAGACACAGGCTCACTGTACAGTTCAAAAATGGAGAGCAGAGCATTAGAGAACAATCCCGTCCCTGACACCCCACCAACCAGTCTCCAATAATAACAGTAATGCAGCTGGGAGAGCTGCAACAGACTGACCCTTTTTGGGACACACCACAAAGAGAAGAAGACCCAAAGCCAAGAGGAGAGACCAAAACAAAGTCACAAGAGGAGTTTGAAGTCTCTGGTACCCATAGCAATGACAAACCTCACAGATAACTGTAGCAACAATAGACTTCAAACACAGTCCAACTCCTGACTAGATTATTACAAATCTCTATTACCTCAGTATCTACTGCCCTGTTTCAACCAAAAAATACAAGGCATACCAAAAGGCAAAAAAAAATAAATCTGAAAACGCAAAGCAATAATCAACAGAGTCAGACTCAAATATGACACAGATGTTGGAACTAAAAGTTTGGGCATTTAAAATAACTATGATGAAAATATTAAAGGCTCTAATGTAAAACATAGATAACATGCAAGATCAGATAGGTAACTTCAGGGATGGAACTATAGAAAGACTCAAACGGAGATGCTAAAAATCAAAAACATCATAATATAAATGAGGAATGTGTTCAATGGGTTCATCAATAGGAACATGAACTGCCTAGAAAAGAATCAGTAAACTTGGACGGGCATGGTGGCTCACACCTGGGGAGGCTGATGTCGGCGGATTGCTTGAGGTCAGGAGTTTGAGACCAGCCTGAGCAAGAGTGAGACCCAGTCCCCACTAAAAATAGAAAAAACTAGCCAGGCAACTAAAAATAGAAACAAACAAACAAACAAAAAACACTAGCCAGGCGTGGTGGTAAGTGCCTGTAGTCCCAGCTACTCAGGAGGCTGAGGCAGGAGGATCGCTTGAGCCCAGGAGTTGGAGGTTGCTGTGAGCTAGGCTGATGCCACGGCACTCTAGCCTGGGCAACAGAGCGAGACTCTATCTCAAAAAAAAAAAAAAATCAGTAAACTTGATGATAGGACAACAGAATTATACAAACTGAAAATGCAAAGAGGAAAAACCCTAAACAATAGCATTTAAGAGTTGTAGGGCAATTGCAAATGGTATAATATACATGTAACTGGAATCCCAGAAGGAGAAGAAAGAATGAGAACTAAAGAAAGGAAGAGAAATAATGAGCAAAATTTTTCCAGATTAACTAAAAGACATAATGAAAATTATGAAAGCAATATATACGTGGTTGTGTCTAAATCCTAGGAGTAAAGAACTCCTAAACAAGACATAAAACTTAAGCACATCAAAGGGAAAAGATTAATATATTTGACATGACAATTTAAATCCCGTGAAAGAGAAGAGGTACCATAAAACAATGCTGAATAAACTGGAAGAAATGTTTGCAATGTATATACCAGAATATTCAGCATATATCCTGAAAATAAAAAAGGAAATGACAATCCTATAGAAAAGTGGACAAAGGTTATAAAGGGACAATTCATACTATAATATAAGCTTCACATGGGCAAGGATTTTTGTCTGTTCACTGCTTACCCCTAGTGCTTAGAAGAGTGACTGACACACACTAAGCTCTCAATAAACATGTGGAATAAAGGAACTTACAGGTAACTAACACTATTTACTTACTATAAGTTAGTTTAACCTCTCTGGTAATTTGGAAAAAAACAAATTAAAACGTGGAGACATTATTTTTTGCCCATAAGATTGGTAAATATTAATATAAAAAAGACTGTTACCAAATATTGAGGAAATAGAGAAAAAGGTACCTTTATATTATTGGTGAAATTATAAATTGATATGATCTTTTTGGAAGGAAACTTGGCATTATCTACTAAAATTTAAATGTGCATACTCTTCTTCCAAGGAATTCTACTTCTTCCATTACTCATCACAGAGAAATGGGCACACACTGTTTTGGGAAGTACGTGTACGATGCTGGTCACGTTAACCCTATTTGTAAGAGCAAAGAATTAGAAGTGATTCAAATGAGTATCAACAAGGTAATTGTTAAAGTATGGTATATTCATTCTATGGAGTGCTATATATGTTCTATGGAACATGTAAATAAAATCTACATGTGCTAACATAAAATACACTAATGTTAAGAAAGCAAGTTATAGTAAATGTGATACCACTACAATTAAAAAAAGTTCTAATGAATGCTAAAATTGTGAAAGGTTGATGGGGAATTATATATTTGCATGTTGCCAAAGTGTCCCCCACATATTCGTTAATGGCAAAAGGGAAACAGTTTTTACAACAGGCGACTTAGGCAGTTACTACTTTAACCCTGTGGTCAAAATGAATATCACTTTTTTTTTTTTTTTGAGACAGAGTCTCACTCTGTTGCCCAGGCTAGAGTGAGTGCCGTGGTGTCAGCCTAGCTCACAGCAACCTCAAACTCCTGGGCTCAAGCGATCCTCCTGCCTCAGCCTCCCGAGTAGCTGGAACTACAGGCATGCGCCACCATGCCCGGCTAATTTTTTCTATATATATTTTTAGCTGTCCATATAATTCCTTTCTATTTTTAGTAGAGACAGGGTCTCGCTCTTGCTCAGGCTGGTCTTGAACTCCTGAGCTCAAACAATCCGCCCGCCTCGGCCTCCCAGAGTGCTAGGATTACAGGCGTGAGTCACCGCGCCCTGCCAAAATTAATATCATTTATAGTGAGATCACTGGACAGTATTGCCTCCTGTCAGGATGTAATATGCAAGATATAACATCACCTATTGAAGTATTTTTGACAAAAATATTTTGTCTGACTTAAATTTAACTTCTAATTTACAAGAAATACAGAAGATAGAGGAAAAAGCTAAACAATAACATAAAGAAACGATCTGATCAATCTGGAACGTGGGACTTTATTATAGAAAATTGCCTTGATCTCTCTAAGAACTCACTGTAAATGAGGGAAAAGGTACGAGTAGAGCAGGAGTATTTTAGGTTAAGGAGATTTAAAGGACGTAATGGAAGAGTTAAGAGGTAGCCCTTGATTGGATTAAAACAGTAATGAAAGACACCTGGAACTATTTGGGGACCTCTGAATCTGGAATGGGAATTAATGACATTAGGGGATTACAGTTATTTTTGTTAGATATCACAAGCTTATTATGGTCATGTAGAAAAAGGCCCCCCTTTTTTAGAGATGTATGCAGACATATTTAGGAGTGAAATGTCTTTATGTTTGTAATTTACTTTAAAATAGTTCAGTAAGAAGTCTATAAAGCAAAAGGTGTTAAGTATATGGGTGTTGTTATGGTATTTTTTCCTACTTTTCTTGACTAAACCTGTGTTTCTATATGTACTGTATAAGTAGGTGAACAGGAAAACTATATTCATGGTGATCACAGCTGGTTAGCTCCAGGGAAGACTGGATTCGGGCAAATGGGTGTAGAATGCAAGTCAAACAAATCTAAGAAAACAGAATCACAGCAGAATACATAGATGGTGCACCAACCTTAACATATTCAACTGCTCTTGGAGAGAAATCACAGGCATAGGCAAAGATATTCACATCTTCTTCTAAAAGTGGAAATAAACAGTTTCCAACCCCACAGCCAGCTTCAAGCACTATCAACTTTTGATCTTCAAACTGGAGAAAGAGAACCCAAAGTTACAGTACATTATATTTGTATAATGAAGAATCAAACAAAACTAATGGCTAACTGAATAGGCTCTGGAGTTAAATTGCCTGCACTCAAATCCCAACTCCTTCCCTGCCCCTGATTTCTATCCTTGGGCACATCACTAAAACAGTCCCTTGTCTCAATTTCACCTGCAAATGGGGGTGATACTAATACTAATACACTGCACAGAGTTATTATATTAGAAGGCTTAAATGAGAAAACACATGTAAAGTTCTTAAAAAAGGGCCATGGTAAATAGTTCACTAACATTAATGATTATTATTTTGAATCTGTCACTGAAGTCATTCAGTATGAATTTATTTATTTAATTTTATTTATTTATTTTTACTTAAGATACAGAGTCTCATTATGTTGCCCTGGCTGTAATGCAGTGGCTATTCACAGGTGCGATCATTGCACGCTACAGCCTCAAACTCCTGGGCTCAAGTGATCCTCCTGCCTCAGCCTCCAGAGTAGCTGGAACTATAGCCCCAAGCCACTGAGCCTGGCTCTTGAATTTAATATTTAATATTTACAACTTTCAGATTAGCATTAAAGAGATAGAAAGTGTCGCACTAACATTCTCTCTCCTATGTATTAAACCAGAAACTGCTAAAAGCTACTTGAGACCAAACAGTACATTTCTCTTCCAAGGTGCAAAGCATTTTGATAGGCTTCATAAATTCTCTAGTTTACATGCCATGGGAATGCACTAAAGCACCCCTCCTCTACACATTTTAAATGAAGAACAATTCAGATAAAGTAGAATATTAGCTTACCTCCCTACATGATCTTAGCTCCTCAAACTCTCTGGTGGTCCAGTGTCTATCTTTGAAGAAATTAGTGCTGTTTCTTTTGTAAAAAAGGTCCCAGTTCTTCTGAGCCTCTTTTTCCAGCTTTTGCTGTTTAAAATCAGACACCAAAGCTTGGTCTCTTTTCAGTTTCTCCTCTTCTTGAGAGCTGAGAATCCTTGTCTGCAGCCCTTTCCTTTGCAAAGAAGCCATCTCATAAATTGACCGCAATACATTTAACACTGCTAAAGATTCTCCATCCCTAAATAATCTGAGGTATCCATGCTGATACTGCAGACACAGGGTTTTCTCTGATACGTTTCCTCAGGTGGATTTCACGCTCCAGATATAGCACAGGGTGCTTAGCAAGAAAAAGAATGAGATTCTGTTTAGTGGTTCTAGAAAAGTTCAGCACACTGAGTTAGCAGTTGTAGATCAGTTAAGACGCTGGGTTCAATTCACCAAATATTTACCAGATGCTGACCCTAAGAAAAATCCTGCCTGTTATGCGAGGAGAGGTCACAAAGACAACCAAGTCACAGTCCCTGCCTTCAGAGAGGTTACATTCAGTGCTCAGGATTATCTCAAGCATCAAACCATGCATTCAAACCAAAATGAGCCAACTATTACAATAAATTGGTTTAGTTTAGGAAAAATAAAAAGGACCCTTCCACGAATTGACTGAGAAACCCTGAGGAGAAAATACTCATCAATTTTCAGGGTCCCTTAAAGGGGTGACTTAAAAACCGCAACAGCGGCCTGAACTGGAAGCGGTAGTCAATTGCCAGACAGAAGTGGGGTCATCGTTTCCCAAGGGCAGTAGCTCCGTTTTTTCGGGGGATACGACACTGAACCTGAGCGGCCTGTTTCTGATCGCACTCACAAGAAGCTTTCGCACGAACCAGAAGAGGTGTCGCTTTCCCAGGGACTTAAGTCCTAGCACCGCCATCACCGCGCGAAGTGGAAGAAAAGAGCCAGTAGGCTCGAGGCTAAGGTCCCTAGGATCCACCTCTCTCAGGACAGTCGGGATAAACTGGGCCGCACGGGCCCCTAGGGCCCGCGGAGGGCCGCCCATGTTGGCTATCAGACCCGCGTTAACCTAGTCAGCCACGCTCAGGGCTCACCGTCATCAGTTTCTGAATTCACCTCTAGGGGTAGGGCCGGGCGTACTCACCTCGCAGCTGAGCCCAGGCCTAGGAGGCAGAATTTGGAAGCAGCCGCGGACAAAGCCTGAATCTGGACATGCCAGGTCTAAACACCTCGAATTAGGATTCTCCCGGCAGAATTCTTTTGCCATGGTACCGCCCCCGCCACTTCCGCTAGGAACCCGGAAGTTCCTTCGCGACATCGGAAGTCCCGCGGCCTCGCATCCTCAGAGTCTCCCCCAACCCAGACGCCGAGAAGACTTGCTTCCGGCGTTCGGTGGGCGCCGGCTGGGCTCGCGGTGCGCTCCGGAGTGGTGTCCCGGGAGCACCGTCCTCCCACACGCCGGCGCCGGAAGCACGGGCTGCGGCCGCGCCAGGAGAGCGCCGCTCTCGGCGCTAGGCCCGTGCGCGGCCATGAACGGGACCGCGAACCCACTGCTGGACCGCGAGGAACATTGCCTGCGGCTCGGGGAGAGCTTCGAGAAGCGGCCGCGGGCCTCCTTCCACACCATTCGCTGTAAGTCAATGCTCCCACGGTTCCCTTCGGCTGCTCCAGCCGCCACATGCCAACCTCGACTTCTTCCTTTATTACCTCCGTCCACCAAAGTCCAGGGAACCCCCTGCCAACGTTAGTTCCCCTCTTTTCTTGCCCCAAATTCTCCGGGACCTCGGTCTGTTCCTTTTAACAGATCAGTCCTCCTAAACCTTCGTCACTCCCAACTATTCTTCTACCTCATAATTCCAAAAGTCATTGGCCCCTTTCCATTTTCCCCCAGATCTTAAGCCAAACCACCCTCTCTTATCGGGGTCCAGTTCTTCTTCCACGGATCCACCCTTCCTTTTTGATTACCCCATCAGGGTTCTCCACATGTAAAAGACTCTTCCCGTTTGCTATGAGCCTCATCTATTCCCTCCTAATTCATTCTCTTCCCTGCTTTTCTCAGCCTTCTTTCCATCTCGGTCTTAGTCCTGGACACGCTAATACTGCGCTTTGTCCCCTCTACAGCCGAAGAATTTTCATTCTGTCTGCGCCGCATCAGTCTTCCTCTTCCTCCTTGCCGTGCTTCGTTTTACTTCTATGTCCTTTGAAGTGACCTATACCATTCTGACTTTTCCCCTGGACCAAGTCCCTTGTGGGTAAAGAATAAAATTAGAATTTGTGAGCCGGGAATAGGTTAAAGCTTGATCTATGTTTGGAAGAAGAGAGCAGGCATAAGGAATGTGGAAATAGTCATTATGCTGAACCTTTCCCCACATGATTATAGACTCTGTTTAGACAGTACACTTCCACTCTATGTCCTGGGTGAAGATTTGGTTGTTAGGAATTGGCTGACTGAGCATCCCTCCATGATTCACAGCCTTTTGGTTTCCCGTAGCACTAACACTGGTTAAGACTTGTTTTTGTCAGAGGAGGTAATAATAGATGTGACTCAACATATATGAAGAGGGTGTGTTAGATAATGAAGTTCCAGCTTTGTGTGGACATTTGCTGTGCCATTACTGCGCTTCCTACTGACAGCTCTTTCAGAGAGAGAATGCTGGGAATATGATAAGAACATCATTTCCTGAGTAGTTTGTTAAGTTGCTGTTTTCCTCTAGTGAAGGGGAATATGGAATTTAAATGAGATCATTCGTGTATGCACACGACCTGTAGTTTGAGGCAGGTGTGTGTTAATGTCAAGGAAGATGGCCACTGATGTGGTCTAACTGCAGTTAAGAAACATGACCAGGATAACCTTTAGAGATACAGTTCAATTGTCTACTCTGAACATCTACAGAAGCATCTTTGTTAAAGCTATGGAACTTGAGTGTGGCAAATCCTAATTTTAACATTTTCTATACAAAATGAAATCAGCTTTTATGAGGCTGTGGCCTTTTATATTTCATACAGGTTTTACAATCACAGAATCTTTTTCGTATGCTCTTTTTCATATGCTTGTGCTCCTCACAACTCTAATAAAACACTTAATGGATAATGAGGCATTAATTTTCATCTATCCCTTTTATTATCTTTGTTTAATAAAATGGTATGTAAATTCTAGCTTTTTCCCCCCCATAATAATCCAGTGGGGGGATCAGAGGAAAAATATGTGGAAGAGTCGATGAAACAAGATCATCTCTGAGTTGATAATAATTGAAGCCGGATGATGGTACATGAGGGTTCACTGTCTATTCTATGTTTGCATATGTGAAGTTTTCTATAATGAAATAGTTTTTTAAGAATTCTAAATTGGCCTGGTACTGTGGCTCACTCCTGCAATCCTAGCACTCTAGAAGGCGGAGGCAGGAGGATTGCTTGAGATCAGGAGTTCAAGACCAGCCTAAGCAAGAGCAAGACCCTGTCGCTACTAAAAAATAGAAAGAAATTAGCTGGACAACTAAAAATAGAAAAAGTTAGCTGGGCATGGTGGTGCAAGCCTGTACTCCCAACTGCTCAGGAGGCTGAGGCAGGAGGATCGCTTGAGCCCAGGAGCTTGAGGTTGCTATGAGTAGGCTGATGCCGTGGCACTCTAGCCCAGGCAACAGAGTGAGACTCTGTCTCAAAAAAAAAAAAGAATTCTAAATCATTTTTATTTTCCATTTATTTGAGGAATAAAAGTTTAATTCTTAAATGAAAATACCAAAAGAACCCTATTATAAATGACCTGGTGGTTAAATGTTTTTATCCTTTCTCATTAGATGATTTTAAGCCAGCATCTATAGACACTTCCTGTGAAGGAGAGCTTCAGGTTGGCAAAGGAGATGAAGTCACAATTACGCTGCCACATATCCCTGTAAGTTTATTTCATTTTTTAAAAATATAAGATCATAGTGAATTCTCATATTTTATGTCACTGCAATTTAAACTTCCTACTGTTTAAAAATGTCTAGATTTCTAAAGTACCAACGTTAGGAAAAAAGGAATTCTAGGTGGTAGAAGGAGGTGGAATTCATGTTACTCAGGTGCTTCATTAAAAATGATTCTTTGCCATTTTCCCCAAGCTCCCCTTTCCTCCATTTGCTACGCAGTAGACAAAGTTCCTGTCTGGACACCTAATCCCTCTTTTAGACATGCATTCTTTTCTCCCAAGTAACTCCAAAGAGAAAAGCCTTAGGTGCCCTGCTGTTTATATGGGTATAACAGCTCAGGAGTGTGGGGTAACCTAGCCAGGAGTTAAGGCAGGTAGGAGCAGGATGGACATATTTCTATCTGGCACGGGTCAAGTGCATGCTGTTAGTCTCAGGCAGTAACCAGAGGTTTGGAGCATTCAGCTAATTTAGGGATGAAGACCTTAGTTAAAAGCTGTATCGACAACCCTTGCAAAGAGAGACTTCTGTGAAGCCCTGCCCAAGACAGCACTCATCACCAAGCCCAAAGGCTTACATGATGTTGTTAATGAACATGTGTCATTGCATGTCACAGGTCCATCCAGGAACATAATAAATTCTTGGTAGCTGATGATAGAATGAAAAGACTCTGGACACAAAGACCTGGAAAGCTTTGTGCTGAGGAAAAATTGCCTGCCTGTTCAAACTGCTACTTCATTACTTGTTGCTTTTGGCAGGTTACATCATCTCCCTTTGGACCTTAGCTTCCCAAATGTAAAATGAAAGAGTTAGATAAATGGTCCCTAAAGTCCCTTCCAATTCTAAATTTTTATTGTATGAACAAGGAGTCAGAGAGCCAAGCAGTTTTGATTCTAAGCAAGGCATTAAATCCTATATTCAACAAATATTAATTGAATGCTTACCATGTTGTTGGCCCATTACTAGGCACTAAGAATACAGCTTCAAACAAAACAAGCATATTTTCTTGCCCTTGTGGAGGTTATGGTTTGGAGTGTAAGTAAATATAAGAAAATATGGGCCTGGTGTGGTGGCCCACGCCTGTAATGCTAGCATTCTAGGAGGCTGAGGTGGGAGGATTGTTTGAGCTCAGGAGTTCAAGACCAGCCTGAGCAAGAGCAAGACCCCCCTCTACTAAAAACAGAAAAATTGGCTGGCTGCAGTGGCACTCGCCTGTAGTTCCCAGCTACTTGGGAGGTTGAGGCGGGAGGATCGCTTGAGCCCAGGAGTTGGCAGTGAGCTATGATGACGCCACTGCACTCCAGCCTAGTTGACAGAGTGAGACGCTGTCCCGAAAAAAAAAGAAGAAAAAGAAAATACAGCACGTATTCTTGATAATCAGGGAAGACTTCCTTAAGGAAGTAACCTCTGAGCAGATCTGAAGATTGAATAAATTAAAGAGAAAGGGGTAAGATGTAGCAGGCAGAACCGTTGTTAAAGCCCTGAGGCAGGAAAGAGCTTGAGGATCTGAGAGAAGCCAGTTACCATCTGCTCTGAAGCACGCAGAGCCCACGGGTTCATGGTACAGGGTGAGGCTGGAGAGCCAGGGAAGAACCAGGTATTGCAAAGCCAGATAGCTGGCTGGTTTAAAATTTTATCCCTTGGCTTGAGAGCACCAGAGGAGTGATAGAAGGGCTTAGGCAGGTGAGTGGCATGATCACTTACTCTGAGCTAACCAGGAGAATGACCTGCCCTTGGAGCGGGCTCTGTTGGTTACTTGCCATAAGAGAGGGAAGCCCTGGACTCTTCAGTTACAAAGAAGTATGAAAGAAAACAAAACAAGATAGCCCTTTTGTTTTGCTATGCAAAGTGATAGCTCTACTTAGTGTAATGCAAGTAATGGCTAATTTAGTTTTCTAAGTTTGTACTTTACCATTATTTGTAATGTTTCCCCAATCCCTTAGAAACATGTACAGTAATTTAAAATTTTTACACTACCTTTCTTAGAATAATCAGTTGCACAGTCACAGATTTTTGCTGCATTATTATATCTCTTTTATTTTAACTCAGAAGGAGTTAAAATAGAAATCAGTTCATTCTGTTCATTTTGAGTAGCTTTGATAAAAGATTTATCACATAAAGTCATCTATAAATTCAGTTTTGTTATTTATAACTGTTTAGTTTGATCATCTTATACTTTTGTGGCAAATAGGGATCCACACCACCAATGACTGTGTTCAAGGGAAACAAACGGCCTTACCAGAAAGACTGTGTGCTTATTATTAATCATGACACTGGTGAATATGTGCTGGAAAAACTCAGTAGTAGCATTCAGGTGAAGAAAACAAGGTATGTAAATAACCAGATACAGATTTATATCATGTTTCTAAACCTTTGTGTTATCTATTCAGTTTTCAGAAGGTTGTGAGCATCTACTTGCTCATAGTGTTCTGTTGATAATCTTAACTCCCCGTGTCCTCTCAGACAAATCAGTAAAATATATCTTTTCCTCAAATGCAATAAAAAGAAATATTTTAAGACCTAAAACATGGGAGCCATTGGGGAAAGGGACGTACTTTATAATTAAGCCAATTTTGTTAATGTCATGATTGTCGATATAGTACCACCTAAGGGATAAAACTTAAATTTATAGATTTATAATTATGAGATAATAATTAAATATATTCTTTATTAAAGTGAAACATTAATTTTTTTATAAGATACATTTGAGGTCATTATATTACCAAAATAAAACTGTCTATTTTTTAAAATAGTGAACTCTTTCACTCAGGTATTACATATCTAATATGAAGCCAGAGTTTATTTGAAAGTCAAAATTAGTTCTATTAATAGAAGTAACCAAGTGATTCTATTTGTTACATTGTAATATAGTAATTATTATAGTAATTAAGTTATAAAGAGAGGCTTACAACCTGATGTTTTCCTGTTCATGTGTCCTCAAGCCCCTTTTCTTCATTCACTCATTCCACAAAATAGCTACCATTTATTGAGGGATTATCATGTGTTGGGCACTGTGTTAGATGCTTTATGTACATTATTTTATCTAATCTTTATGAGTAATTTTTAGGTGCTATTATTGTCCTTAAAAAAAAAAAAACAAATCAGGAGACTGAGGATTAGAGAGATTGTGACTTACCTAAATTTGAGTGCTAGAGCTGAGAACTAGCCCAGGCAGTGTGCTGCGTAGCCCTTGCTCTAGAGCCCTTGCTCCTGTTCTGCTGCCGTCTATTTGTATTCATTACGTACAGTGAACCAGGTGCTGCAGTTACTCCTCCAATGTCTGGCTGTTGTGGTGTGTTCCTTCACTACCCAGTGTGATGTGGGGACTAGCAGCATTGTATCATCTGGGTACTTGTTAGACGCAACATCTCAAGACCTACTAGGTCTGAATCTGCAGAGTTCCCCGGGTGATTATACATACGCTAGAGTTTGAGAAGCACTGGGCTAGTTCATTTACAAAAGAAATTATTACTGGAAAGAATTTTCTCAGTTTGGGGTGGAACTCTGCTTGTCTGCCAACAAGAGCTGGCATGTGATGAAATGAGCAAGCAGTATATAGATAATGGAAAAACTCACAAGTTGGCCAGTATTTTAAGAGCTAGTTTATTTAGGAACCCATGCACTCATGAGTGTAACTTCATATTGCACACAGTGAAGTAATCACACAGTCATGTATTGCACAATGATGTTTTGGTCAGTGACAGGCTGCATATACAACAGTGGTCCCATAAGATTATAATGGAGCATATATGGAAACCTGATATATGGCACTTGATACTGGCATTGCAGATCAAGTAGGGGAAATGACTGATATCATTAATGGTGCTGGGACATTGGGTTTTCCATATGAAAAAATATGTATAAATGAAAATATATATACTATCTAGGTTTGTGTAAGTACACTTCATGGTGTTCACATGATGACGAAATCACCTAACGATGCATTTCATAGAACATACCATGGTTAAGTGATTCATAACTATTTTCTACTAGTAAAATGGATTCTCATAATCACATTATATCTTATATCTGTTTTATCTCCTTCTTGCTATAAAATGTGAGCGTCTTGAGGGCAGCGAGTCTATTTTATTCATCTCTGTATCCCTGGTACATAATACAGTGCTAGAATGCAGTAGACACTGAGAGGTTAAATGAGTTGTTCACATGATAAAATTATAAATATCAATATTTTCCAGTGGTCTGGAAAGAGCGTGGGATTCTGCGGAGACTTCTGGGTGCTTGGTCACCTGGACAAATTTGAGAACCACTGTTTTTCCTCTCTGATGTAGTGTCTGTCTGTCCTTTCAGAGCTGAGGGGAGCAGTAAAATCCAGGCCCGAATGGAACAGCAGCCTACTCGAACCGCACAACCATCACAGCCACCACCACCACCACCACCTCCACCTCCACCACCTATGCCATTCAGAGCTCCAATGAAGCCTCCAGCTGGACCCAAAACTTCTCCCTTGAAAGATAACCCCTCACCTGAACCTCAGTTGGATGATATCAAAAGAGGTAGAGAACATTTTCTGGAGCCATGGTAGCAACTTGGAGTAGATTGTTGATGTTCTTGTGGAGATCACAAGGCTGCTGTATTGACATGGTGGCGGGAACAGTCACTGCCATCAAAAAAATTTCTGCACAGCTCACTGTTCCAGAGGTGGTAAGGATAGGGCTTCTGCCACTTATCTCATTTGACAAGGGTGATTCCTTGAATAGTGACTTGAATTATGGCTATTTTGGTAGCATTCTGCTTAGAGGTCCAGGGTTTAAACAAGCACGACTGCCATCTAAAGCTCCATATGGCATGCCTCTAAGACTTTGGAGAAAGAAAGGATTCTAGGTGTTGGGGGGTGAAACCCAAATGTAGCAATGTTTCTGAGCTCTATATTAATATAGTATCTGGGTTAGAGGGGCCAGGTGTGGTGGCGCACACCTATAGTCCCAACTACTTGGGAGGCTGAGGCAGGAGGATCGCTTGAGGCCAAGCATTTGAAGCATTGGTTGTACTGTCATCATGCTTGTGAATAGTGACTGCACTCTAACCTGGGCAACACAGCAAGATCCCATCTGTTTAAAAAAAAAATAGGTTAGAGGGCTATTTAAAATGCCTTGACCAAATGTTTTGTGCTGATACAAAGTGTATAAATATGAACAAAGCCATGAGGACCAGTGGAAATGGATACTGGCCTAGAAAGACTTCAAGGTCTGGTTTGGCTCTCTGCGTTGCAAACCTGAGACTAAGGAGTTTACTTTGTCTTTCTCTCCCATACAATCAATGGTTTTAGTCCTCCAGAGTCTTATAAGTTATGAGGTTAAGTGGCATATTTCATATCTGTAAGTTTTATGAAGCAAAATTAAATCCGTAATATAGTAGTAGGGAAACAAAGAGTTGTCCTTCGGAATTTTGCCTGTTCCACCCTATAGAGAGGCTGCCTTTTAGCAAATGAAATCACTCTGTGCACTGTTCACAGCTATACACGCCTTGATTTTTTTCCTTGTGGATATTGGAATGCTGTTACAGAAGTTTCCGCTCAAGTTAAATAGGAGTGAGACCATGAGTGGTTGGTTGTTGCCAGTTATGCTTAAAGGAGCTTTTAACCATTTAAGGTCACCTGGTGTGTTTGGACAGGAAAACCTGGCATCTTTATTGATATATACTGTGATGATGTATCCTTAATGTATTCGGTGACATTGAAATGGCTAGGTAAAACATGTTTTTTCTTCTGTACTTAATGTCTGTCGAAAAGGCATGGCTGTCAGTCAGGTATTTGTAGAGTGGAGAGGAGGAATGTTGTTCCACCATTTTTCTTAGCTGGAAAGGACCTCAGAGGCTGTTTGGCCTTAATTTTTCCAGAGTGGCTTGGGATATTCATTGACTTCCACCTGGGTCTCACTGCTGGTTAGAGGGAGATCCAAAAAAATCACTCAGACCTTCCAACTCCTAGTGAAGTATTTTTCAAACCTTTAGCATAATATTTCTCTTATTTGGGAATTATGGTTTTATCCCATAATTCACAATCTTTTTTTTTGTTGTTTTTTTTTAGTAGATAAAGGTAAAATAGACTTAAATCATTTCTTATACAGAATAGTCATCCTGAAACATAGTCTGCTTTTTATTTATTTTGGGTGCATTTAATGGTTCCATTGTCTCTCTGTAAACAGGTTTTTTTGGTTTGTTCGTTTTGGTGTTGGTAATTTTGTTTGTATGGTTTTTTTTGTTTTGTTTTAGTTTTTTGAGACAGAGTCTTGCTCTGTTGCCTGGGTTAGAGTGCCATGGCATCAGCCTAGCTCACAGCAACCTCAAACTCCTTGGCTCAAGCGATCTTCCTGCCTCAGCCTCCCGAGTAGCTGGGACTACAGGCATGCGCCACCATGCCCGGCTAATTTTTTCTATGTATATTTTTAGCTGTCCAGATAATTTCTTTCTATTTTTAGTAGAGATGGGGTCTCGCTCTTGCTCAGACTGGTCTCGAACTCCTGACTTCAAGTGATCCTCCCACCTCAGTCTCCCAGAGTGCTAGGATTACAGGCGTGAGCCACCGCACCTGGCCTGTTTGTATGTTTTTTAAGGAATTGAGAAGTAGGGCTTTGTTTAAAATATTTTTAATTCTGTTGGTTTTGCTGATTTACTGTTTATAGAAGCTTCAGTGCACTGCCTTGGGAATGGGAGCTGTGCTGACCCATGTCATGTCATTTATTCCAGAGCTGAGAGCAGAAGTTGATGTTATTGAACAGATGAGCAGCAGCAGTGGGAGCAGCTCCTCAGACTCTGAGAGCTCCTCGGGAAGTGATGACGATAGCTCCAGCAGCGGAGGCGAGGACAATGGCCCAGTCTCTCCTCCACAGCCTTCACACCAGCAGCCCTACAACAGCAGGCCTGCCATTGCCAATGGAACCAGCCGGCCACAAGGAAGCAACCAGCTCATGAACACCCTCAGTAAGTGTGCTCTCCCTCTTGTGGCCGAGAGAGGGCTATCGATGCAGCTTCTATTTATCTTATAGCAGAACCTGTAAACCTAAAGACATTTAAGGCCTAGGAAAGGATCTTGGCAAAGATAATTTGGAGCAGAAAGGAGTGAGTTACATAACATTAAAAAAGGGAAGTACAAGACTCAAAATCTGTTCTCCCTCTTTCCCATTCCCCACTGGCACAAAGTGAGTTTTGTGAATTTTGGAAAATGCTTGAGCGTGAACGAGTAGGCTCTTTGCTTTTGCTCATATACCAGGCAGTAGGGGACCTACCGGCCACCACAGTACCCCCTGCCTCCAGGTCTTTCATAAAAAAGAATCCACTGTCTCTGCAATGTGGTTCCTGTAGCTCACAGACTTGGGAACCTCTGCCATTAGGATATATTTGGAGACCTATTAACCTCTGGCAAGGGGGAAAGAAATGGATATTGTAATGTCTGGGTGGCTTTTAATGTAGTTGATAACTAAAGTAAAACAGGAAAACAAGAACAAAAATTTCTTTGTTTTAGAGGTGGGGAGAGAGATGATTTTCTATATTTTTTCTCTTTCTGGGAGCCTGATGAATGTTCTCCCTTGATGCACCTCCTTTTGGGGAAATTGGAAAGTCTGGAGACAACAGTGGGGAAGCTAACCTAGCTAACCTAGTTAACCCTACTGTTGTGGACCAAGCAAAGATATCTTAACCTTGGCACTATGGACATTTTGGGCTGGAAGTATCTTTGTTGTGGGGGGCTGTCCTGTGCATGGTAGGATGTTTGAGAGCATCCCTGACCTCTGCTCAGTAGATGCTAGTACCATTCCCCTCTCGCCCCTGCCCCCCAACACACACTCTGCCAACCAAAAATGTCTGAAGACATTGCCGTACATGTCCTGTGTTCAACATAGGGTGAAGTGTATAAAGAAAATGGCATTACACAGGTAGTTAGAAAAGGGAGGACCTTGGGGTCAGACCCCTGTGAAAGAGTCTCAGGGATTCCAGAGTCCTCAGAACAGACTTTGAGAAGAACTAGCCTGGAGATTAGCAATCCAGAAATACAGAAGTTCGCTTTTGTTTTTTAATCCAAATGGTATCAGCTGGGACTCTGTTGTATGTATTCCTGTTATATTAGATTGAAAGGTTGAGTACTTAAATTCTTCACTCCTAAATTCTGTACACTAAACAAGAATCCGGGGGGTTGTAAAACTCATTGGTTCAGATTTGAGGTTGAAAATAACGTGTGTATCCTGGACAGAGGTGTACAAAGGGAATATTGCATTAGTAAATTATTGGTGTTAGCAGTATTCAGCTTCCTTAATGGGAAGCCTAACTTGGTGTTTTCTTAGCTTTTATAAAGCAACTTAATGTGAACAGTTCTACCAAATGGTGAATCGGTTATTTATAAATATTTTCTTGCTACTTACTAACACATTTAAAAGCTTTCTAGCCTACTCCTCCCTTGCTCCATCCTAATCAGTATTGCTGTGCTTTGCAGATACCAAAAATAGCATCTCTTTTAAAATGTTGACTATACCAGTTTTTTTTTCAATGAGCTAAATCGATTTTTCTCCCTAATTAAGTTGAATTAGCAAGATTTTACTGTAGTGTGGTAGCTAAGGCAGTCAACCAAAAAATTGAGAGGAAGTCATTTTTAAATCCTGTACTTTTGGGTTTATTCTGTTTTTTTGTTTTTTTTTTCTTGCAGGAAATGACTTGCAGTTGAGTGAATCTGGCAGTGACAGTGATGACTAGCGCTGGATCTTTCAAAATCTGCTTTTTGGTGCACATACATGCTGCAAGACCGGGCTACTTTAGCATGGAGTCCATTGCCAAGAGGAAAATGTTATGAATCAGTGACTGTAGTAGGAGTTTGAGGCTCTGGAGCTCTCGGATATTCAAATCTTTAACTTAGTGGTGATGGGTGATTTTCTCATGTAATTTTTGAACAATCTCATGTTTCAAAGTAGATCTATAGAAGAATTAACAGAATTATATTTCTATTTAGTTAACATTGTTAATGAGAAACAGACAAATATGCCCTGGTCTAGGTTACTCAAAGGCCAAGTCTTCACCAGGCCAGTCAGTTTGGCCAAGTGGTTTGCACCAGTGAAGTGAAACAGTCTTTGAGGGGATAGGAGAGAGGGGGAAACCTCAAACTGTATCACCAAAATATGTGAAAACCACTTTAAATTGTTGACACAAAGTGGTAAGGAAGTTGTCTGACCCAAGCCTGGGTAGAAATGGATTTCAAGACTGAGTGCTTGCGTGTCAGCTGGTTGGGAACCGGGAGATCTGGCTAGCTGAAGCCCATTTACAGACTAGGAAAAGGAAGCACACGGCCAGCTATGGCGGTCTCCTGGGTACTGCCGGCCCCATTCCCAGGCTTTTCTCGTTACTCCCTCCCTTGAATCTCTTTTGTTGGAATCAGAGATTTCTTGCACATGGGACTTTTAGATGCACATTGGAGCTTTAATGAGATTCCAAAAGACAAAAGTGTTGGGTACTTCTAGCTTGAATTCAGATCCACACAGTCCCTAAACCCATGAGGCTGGGTGAGCAGATTAAACCAGCAGCCACTGTGCTGATGCATGTGACTGAGTTAAACTGGGGCTTTTGGTTCCACGTGGATCCATAATAAGTGTTCTTCATTCAGTGGATTTTAGCAGGAAGAGATAGGAATAGAAGAGAGGTGCGGTGAAGAACCTCTCTGAACAAATGAACCAGCAGTAAGTTTCCAAAAACCGGAATCTAGATAGGAGTTCTGCAGTAGGAAATGACACATTCTTTGATAGGGGATTTCTGTTCATGCTTTTGTACCACTGTTTGTGCCTGACTCCCAGACTGATTTGTATTTTTTATATACAACAAGATGAAAGTCACAAGATTGCCTTCTGCAGTGTGCAGTTTCCAAATGACTCTATTGTTGCAGGAAACTGGTCACTAGTAAATGTTCCATATTGAGTGAATGTGTGATAAACTGTCCTGTAATTAGTATAGAGTAGCCCATTTCTGCAGTTTGAACATGTCCTGAGAAATTTCCATCAAGACAGTAATAATAATTTTTCCTCTTTGAATCCCCCCACTCAGATGGCCTCCCCTGCCCCCGCTAGTGGAGGGAAGTAGTCTAGACCTAGAAAGGTAATGGTCTGTGGTGGGGGATTTTGTTTGAGTTGTACCTTGTAGAGTTGACTATTTTCATCCGCGTAGCGACCCCAGCGAGCTGGAGACAGGGACAGAGCCCTTGCCCAGCAGCACGTTCACACCACTCCACCCAAGTTTAGGTAATCGGTGTGCACCAGTACTCTGTGGTGGGTTCTCAGCTGTTGGGAAGTTGTGACGTTTCAGTGGATTTAGTGGCAAGTAGGAACTTATTTATAGTGGATTGATGATGACAGCTCAGGGAAGGTGAAGGTCATGATTGGGAGACTTGAATCATTACTGGATGTGGGAATTGTTTCACTACTCTTAACTTGCTCAAACTGGGGCAGGTTCTAGGAACTTGAACTAAAAATATCTATTTAAGCCTCTCTCTTTCCCTTTTTTCTTTGAAAGCCTTTATTTATATAGACAGAACTGTGGTTTTTGGTATGTTGGGCCAATTTGCTTGGTTCTATAGGAAGTACTTGCATGTGGCACTGGGCTCAGTGAGTTAAGCTTTCTGAGCTTCAGACCCTTGCCTCCCTGTCGTGTGTCCTACCCAACACCGGATGGTTATTCTATAGCACAGGTCCAGTTTTGTTCTCTGCACAAAACCTTTGGTGGTTCCGGTCCCCTACCCCCTATTTGTACCCACCAGAGTAAGGAATCTTTTTCTTTTTGGAAATCAAGAATTTGGCCTCACAGATGGCTTCTCATAAGTAACCTCATGCCAGCCAAACTAGACTTGGTTCTTCCTGCCTCTGTGCCTTCTCTCAGCCTCTCCTCCTCCCCTCCACCTCCAAACCCCACTCCTGAGGCTCTGTAGGGCCATCTTCGTGGACCCTTTCTCTGTTTCAACCACATGGAGTGTCCCGTGTGTACATACTGACCTTTCTCTTGCCTGAATTCGAGTTGGTATGAGCTCCTTAAAAGCAGAGAATATTGCTCTCATCTCTATTCCGTGGTGTGTCCACAGGAATAGACATTCAGATGCTTGTAGCCTTGTGGGGGAGGAGGCAGAGAAAACTAACCAGTGAAGTATGGGGGATAGACATAGAGAAAACATTCCAGGCATTTGGAGACAGCTGAAAATATTCATGTTGATTTTCATGATTTAGAAATCTTTAACTGAATTGTTAAAATTGCCTTTTCTTTGCTTTATACAATGTCTACTATACTGTGGGTCATTTAGGCAAGATGAAAAGACTTAAGTCTAAAGTGTCTGAAATGCCATGGCAAGCCTTAGTAAAGATGTGATTTGGGGAAACTTAATACAAATAAACTAGAGATTTGTAATAATGCCACTTATGAACTATTTTATTTCTGTAGCAGAACCATTTTTTCTGTGGAGGTGTTAATATGTATGTGTATCAGTGGTGGGAAAACTTGAAAATTCCAAAATCCTTAACTTCCCTATTTGAGAGGCTGGTTCAGCAGTGTGTGTGTGTGTCTGTGTATGAGAGAGAGACTGTGTGTGTGTGTGTGAATGAGAAAATGAATGATGTATTTATTATATTATTTTGAAAGAGAATTAGTCTGTTATGTGGATACATATTAGGTACAGCCAAATTGGATGTTTCCATTTGGCAAGGAAGGTAGGATTTCTGAAACTCAGGCCTTAACCAGTAGGTTGGAAGAGAAGACCAATTGAAGCGTTATAAAATGTTTTTACTGTTCCTGTTATTTCTCTCTTGGATTCATTATTTTATTTGCTTCAATGATTTTTAAAATTTTGTGCCTAAAAGTTTATTTTGCTTAATTATTAAGTAGACATGCATGTTTACATTTATGTAAAATATTTGCTGTGTAAAGTTTTTTTTTTTGTTTATTCTCTTAAAAGATCATTGTATTTAAATAAAAATGAAGGTCATCAATACACTTAACGTCTTTGTGGCTTTTATTTTCTTACTAGCAATCAATGAGCCATATGGGTTCTTTTAAGAGACTTTTGTGCTTTAATCAGCTAGCTAGAGTGATTCCTTTTTAATTTGGTGTTTATGATCATTAGGAAGTACACCTCAGTTTTTAAAAGTTGTGACATTCAAAACTGAAGGATGAACTTCAGTTTTTAGAGGGTATGAAATTCAAAAGTGAAGGATGACTTTGGCGAGCCACATGGCATCTGAGGGCTTTTTACTTGGTCTGGAAAAGCAGGCTTAGCTTTGGGTCTGAGAACTATGTAAGGGTTAAACTGAATTCCTAGGCATCCTACAGTCATTTGAGTTCACCGGATTCCCTGCACCTGGGGCGTCATGCTGCAGGCACACAGACACCGCTGCCCCCAGTGGACATTCCGCTGGGGTGATCTGCACTCCTTCCATTCTGTACTGCGCCAGCACTGCTCACGTCTGCCTTGTGGTCTTGGCTCCTCTTCTAGACTGTAAACTCCTAGGTGGGCAGTGACTATGTTCCTTTTTAATTCTCTGATGTTTCTAATGGTGCTCAGTAAATCTGGGTTGAATAAAGTCACATGTTAAGTTTCTAGGAATTTTCTGCTGTTAATTCTGCAACTGGTGCTCATTCCCTCAGGTTGAAATAGGAGTTTGGCTTGAACCTTGTATACATTTATCACCTAAGGGAGTTTTTTCTGCAGTTAACTGTGGGCACTATAATGGTATAAACAAACCATCCCCAAACTCAATGGCTTAGTAAGCATTTATTTTGCTCACAAGTCTGTGGGTTGATGATTCAGACTGGCCTTGGCTAGTCTTGACTGGCTCCCTCATATGTCCTGGCTGTTGACTGAGGTTCAGCTGACCTAGGATGGCTTTGGCCAGCATAGTGGGGACAGCTCAGCTTGTATCTCAGCCTCCAGTAACAGCCTGGGCATACTATGGCAAAGGCAGAGGAGCAGGAGAGGGAAGAAACAGGAAATGCTTCCATCACAATTGCTAACATGTCATTGGCCAAAGCAAGTTACTGGGCCAAGTTCAGAATCAAGGGGTAGGGAAATACGTTCTACCAATTGATGGGAGGAGTTGCAAAGTACATTGCAAGGGTGTGGATGCAGGGAGGTTGGGAAGAACTGGGGTTACTAATGCAGTCAATCTGCTACATCCACATACCCCATGGTCAAGAACTTGGGACCATATGATCTCTAAGACCCCTCACAGCTCTGGCATTTTCCCTGATCAGATAAATAGAAGTCCCAGCAGGAGTTAAGACAGATTTCTATTCATCATTCCTGTAGAGGGTGCCAAATGCAAGCCAATAGCTGGCTCCTCTTGGCTTGGCAACCCCACCCACCCTCACCCCTTACTGCATGTAGTTTGCTTTCCTCCTACCATTTTACCAGAGCACTATTCTGATTATCTGTTGTTAACTAATAAACTACCCCAAAACTTAGTAGCTTAAAACAACAAACATTTTATCTCATGAAATCTGTTGGTTAGGAATTGGGACAGAGCTTGGCTGGGCAACTCAGCTGGCAGATGGGCCGGACTGAAGGGTCCAAGCTGTCTTCACTCACATGTCGGGCACCCTGGTGGGGATGGCTGGAAGCAGGCTCATCTGGGACTGTCAGCCAGAGCCTACACCGCCTCTCCTGCATGGCCATCTCAGGGTAGTGGGCCTTCTTCCACAATGGCTGGCTTCCTCTAAAATGAGTGTTTTGAGAAGCTGCATGACCTCTTAGGACCTAGCCCGGGAAGTCACATAGCATCACATCTATAGTATTCTATTGGTCAAAGCAGTCTAAAACTTACCCGGATTCAGGAGGAGGGGGCACAGACTGTACTGCTTGAATGGAAGACTATCAGAAAGCCATCCACCCAAAGTCCCTACCTTTCCTCCCTGTGTTCTTTCGATCTAGTTTTCTGCCATTGTTCTTAGATGAACCATCTCTCCAGTGCAGTAGCTCTTAAAATGTGATCCTGGACCCAATATCATCTGCATTTTCTGATGCCCTTGTTAGAAATGCAAATTCTTAAGCCTACTAAATCGGAAACTCTGGGGAGGGGGCCCAGCAACCTTTGTGACAAGCCCTCCAGGTTGATTCCAGTGAACACTGAAGCTTGAGAACCACTGCTCCAGGACAAAACAGCCTCCCTTGCTGAGCCTCAAGGGATGATCCATGACCATGATGGCTGCCTTCAGCTTCCCCTGCTGGGTCAGAAAGGGTTGAGGGTAACCCGAAGGCGGGACATGCAGTGGCAGGTAGTACTGTTTATGGGTTGACACGTCAAAGACCAAAATGTGGAAGAGCTGGGGGGACAGGGAAGACAAGCTATTTCCTCATCATCCTTGAAGAAATTCAGGGGCCAAAATAACCCCAACTGAAATTCTCATGGGGTAGTAATGTCTTTGCAGCAGAATTCAGTGTTACACGCGGTCCCTTTTTAGTTCTATAAAGGGGTAGGTGGTGGGGCAAGGAGGAATAGAGAGCAGGGGAAATAGTTAATTTCTTCCTTTATTAAGGTTGTGTTGCTTGTGGAATGGTCTGACTCTAAAAATCAACTGTCTGGGACTGAAAAGAACTCAGGGTGAGCCCCCAGAGAGAAAGCCCCAGATAAAGGCAATGTGAGTTCTTTCACTGTTTTCTTGGGAAGGGTTGGATGAGGTGGAAATGGGGAGTCCTTAGCCCACCACTCCTGTGATTTGCAACTCTTAGAATGGTTACAAATGAGGATGCAGGAGAATAAACCATGCTTCCAGAACCTCTGGGCCTAGGGACGGTAATGGTGGGTGCTTAAGTGCAGCAATCTCCTTGGTGAATTACCAAGGTCCTTGACCTGTGAGCTGATTGTCACTACACAAGTGCAAGAACTGAGATTCACTGAAAATTCTAATTGGCTCACTCTGCTGGGGGCAGGGATGGGGCTGGACCACTCCAGTAACGCCGTCGCTGGGGCACAGGTTGGCCCGTTCATTGTAATGAGCTCTGGAGACTCTTTAGCAATTTGATCCATTCATGCCCTCCGTGCCCCTAGTAGAGTGACGGATGCCCTGTGTGTCTTTGCCAGGAGACGCTCAGAAACTTTGTTTTGCTACCTTCAGCACTAGTTCCTAAGTGCCTAGTGACTGACCAAGCTTCCTTCCAAAACCTTATTACTTTGCTTACAAATTTGTTACTCAAATAACTTTGCAGGTGCATAGGGAAGAGACCTGGGACCAAACCCTACCCCACACTTCCCTGGTTATCGTGGGAGCTTCTGGGCTGGCCTAGAGAACCCGTGACAGGCTGGATCCTTGGGTGGCAGCTGAGCAAAGCATGGGCCTCTGTTACTGGTGAAAACATCAAAGCCAGCCCAAAACTGAAAGAGTGAGAAAATCGGTCCAGACTCAGAGAGTAAAGTCAGCCCTGTGTCCCTGCCACGCATCACACTGCCGCAGCTGACACTCAAACCCACCGCAAATGGAAAGAAGTATTTCTCCCAAGGTCACCACTGCAGTTGCAAAGTGTCATAATCACTCTTAACTTTGAGTGAGTGCTGCTTTCTTTCCAATGACATCCCAGCCTTGCTTTGTGACTCTCTCCACCTGAAAAAAATTCCCACAAAACTTTGCGACTGAAGAGGCTGTCAAAACTTTGCAGTTTAAAATCCTGTAAGGAAGAATAGAATAATCCGCTCTTGCCTGGAAGATCTGGGCCTCACGAGTCACTTTGACACACAGAAGCAGTTTCAGTTTCCAACCTAGATGCAGAACTTCTGGTGGTGTTTTCAGGCACGACACTCGATATTTATCTAACTCCAAGGCTCTGAGGGATCCGGACCTGGTCCCCTGCACAGCTCAGGCCCGTGTTGCCCCCTTATGCACGGCCCGCTTTGCTTTGAGCCTCCCATCACTGCTCCATTCCCATTCTACTGAAACCCCATCCCTTCCCAGACCCTATCAGAATCTTGTCTTTCTTGGTTTGATGAAATGCCCATTGTTCTTTGGGTGTTTGGTTTCCCTACTACAAGTCAGTGACCTGACTTTGTTAGTCTATTCAGCCCTGGTAGTGTGTATCAGAGGGGCTATTGTGCAGAGTGTGAGAACCACTGCTCTTTTTGTTTGTTTGTTTGTTTTTAGAGATGGAGTCTCACTATGATGCCCAGGCTGGAGTGCAGTGGCTACTCACAGTAACAATCATAGCACGCTGCAGCCTCAAACTCCTGACCTCAAATGATCCTCTTGCCTCAGCCTCCCAAGTAGCTGGGACTATAGGTACACATCACTGCTCCTGGCTCCACCACCCTTTTTCACTGCTTTGCAATAAAGACTGTGGTCTAAACTGCTGTCCAAAGTGAAATCATGTAATCAGCCTCAAAGAGAGGAGAAAAATACCCCTAGGTCCTCAAAGAAGTGATTGATTCAGCCTGAGTCACTAAATAATGATACTGACACAGATAAAATCCAACACTTCATAAACAGCTTCTAGGTGGCAGGAATTTTAACTATATTATCACTAAAATTCACCACAATCTTGAAATAAAGTATTATTATTCTCAGTTTATAGATGAGCAAGCAGAGACTCAAAGAAGTTAAGCAAATTATGCAGGATAATTAAACAGCGAGTTAGCAGCACAGCCAGGACTCAAATCCAGATGTGTGATTCCAGTCCCTGCTTTTTCACACCACATCTTACTTGACCTACAGCACCCTGTGAAAGTTAACCTCTCTGAGTGCACCTATCAGAATCAATCAAGAACCTTCTGGGTTCGGGCAGTTTTCCCAAATAGTCCCAAGTGGCTCAGCACCTATTCCTGCTGAAAGGAGAAGCAAAACCAGAAAGACACCCACTGTCACGGACACTGTGTGCCTGGCACCCATTCTCCCTGTTCTTGCTCTCCCGTATTCAGTCCAGTAGCCACCCTTTCCCCACGAAGCCTGTGTGCTTCTGGAGAAACCCCAGGGCTAAGAGTAATTGCATAACCTTTGCCACCATGGGTTCAGGAACCCAGCCCTAATTCCATCAGCAGGTGTCATTCTCCTGATAAATAGGAATTGGTTCAGGAATAGGCATGTGACCTAAAACAGGCCAAGGAGGCTCCCAGCAAGACTTGCTAGCTGAGAGGAGAGCAGAGAAATGGAGTGGGGGCCCTGATTGAACCATGCCTGATCTCCACCCCACCAGTGGACTTTTTAAGTCATATGAGCCGATAAATGTCACCTTGTAGTACTCAGATTAGGTTTTCTGCTTCTTGCCAACAAAAGCATCTGGATGGGCAGAGCCTCCTTTGGTGACCAACTGCATCTCTGAAGACCGTGGGAGTAGCTGAGGGAATCCATCACCACTCCTGGGGCAGATGCTGTCAGAGCTGGAGAGCAGAGTCCACACTCACAAGCTGTTAGAGTTGGAAGAAAATTCAGCCCTTGTCTAAACGCTCTTTCAGGTGAGGAAATTCATGCTGTGAGAAGTGATGAACCAAGTCTGAACACAGGTACTTGGACTCCCAGTTCAGTGTTCCCCCCTCTATATTGTAGCATCTCAGCCTCCTACTGGAACAGCAAATTATCTCAGGAAACATTTTCCCCGGCACAGACGAGCTCTTGGGTACCTACTCCATGGCTGCCTGGCCTACTTACAGGCAGCGCGGCCACTTCTGTTCATGGGGAGCCTGCACCCTACGGCACAGAGTTAGCATTTCAGGGAGGGCTGGGGAGCCACGCATCTTCCCTGATCTCTCATCTTTCCATTTCAAAATGCCAAAGGGGAAGAACTGCTATTACTACATATATCATTAAAGCACACGCCTTCAAATCCTTTCATATCTTGAGCCTTTCAGAACCCTCCCTTGAAATAGCTGGAGACAGGCCCACCCCTAATATTTCAGACAAGAGCATATACAGACAGTCACATACCAAATGTCTAAATATTTACATTATAATCAAATGAACAAACTAATTTTTGTTTTTTGGGTTTTTGTTTTTGTTTTCTTTAGAGATGAGGGTTTCACTATGTTGCCCAGGCTGGCCTCAAACCCCTGGCCTCAAGTGATCCTCCCGCCTAGCCTCCCACGTAACTGGGACTACAGCCACGCACCACCACTCCTGGCTAAAACTATTAATTGAATATGTTCTGTCCGCTTACCTCAATAAACACACTCTCACAGGGACCGGAAGGCCAGGTTTGAATTTGGAATTTTAGGTTTCACGAAGTCCTGGGGCAGCGCTAGTAGAGCAAGGCCCAGCTCCCCGCCCGACCCCCTTCCGTTTTACCCTCTGGCCCGACCCACACCGACAGCGGCCTCACGTGTGTCCATGTGGAAACGCCAGCCCGCATCCAGATCTCCTCTATGATCTCTACAAACAGCTTTTCCCTGGCCACCACTCAGGCCTGAGTGTGTGCAAGTCACACTCAGGAGGACAGACAGGGGGACCAGGTCTGCGCAGGCCCTGGAAGCAGGCTCAGGACCACTCGGCAGGAATTGTGGCTTCCTGGGTGCCTGGAGCATGGTCCAGGAGTGGGCTGTGCAAGCCCATGGACACCTTGCCCTGTGGGGAGGCTCATGGCCAACGGAGGGCCAGAGTGGCGCCCTCCAGCCTTAGGAGCCAGGAGAGGGCCCCTGCTGGTCAGGTCCAAGGGCAGTACTGAATCTCCATTCCACCCTAGACAAGGTCCTAAAGCAAGGCTGGGGCAGGGCTGGGCAAGCAAGACAGAGCTTCGTGACTTTGGACAAGTCCCACTACATCCCTGGACCTCAGTTTCCTGCCTTGTCTCTAAGGGAGCTAGAGTGCTTCCACATTCTAGAACCCTCTGCAGAGATAGGGAAGCAGACTTGAATTCAGACCCCTCACCATCCAGCAATGCTGAGGCACTGGCCCCACGCCCCAAGGAAGAGAGAGCCACAGTGGGGAAATGAACTGCCTTTATTTCTCGATTTCCCATCCAGAAATCTCAATGTGACGGTGGAAGAAGCACGGAAGCAACATCTCCCCAGAACCTGCAGGGGCTAAGGGAACCAGAGTAAGCAATGCACTCGCCCCTGAACACACCACCCTCGGGCTGATGTCACCTGTGGGAGAAATGGTCCACCAACAGACCACCAGCAGATGGCCTGCTGGGCCCAGAGGTCCTGCCTGCTGTGTCCCCAAGACTCAGCTCATTAAACAGCTATGTAAAAACCCCAGGGTGTCCTTCCACCTGGTAACAAATGGGCAAATCCCACTTGAGCTCTTCGCGGGGGCGGACCTCACCTTGGAGATGTGTTTCCACATAAAGCCAAGCCCCACGCGGGAGGGACGGTGATGAAAGGCAGCTCACAGGCATGCAGGACTGACACAGGCACGCAGACGTGAGGACAAGGCTACCAACGCAGACGCAATGGCGGGTCACAGGGCACTCACAGGAGCCAGCAGAAGCGAGGAGATGTGCGAGGGGAGTGTCCTCAGCAGTGGGGACAGGTGGGTGTCTTCCTAAGGACCAAGGACACACCAACAGCCTGCGCAGGTGTGGACTTACAGAGGTCACTCTGTGCCCGGGAGTCTCTTGGATGGGAAATGGACATGAGGGACATTCGCGAGACAGGTCAAAGTGCAGAGAGAGCCACGAGGTCAAGATGCTGCCAGGGATTTTGAAAGCGCGAGAGGCGCCCTCTGGGAAGCACGGAGAAGAGGCGGCGGCTGCTCTGCTACTGCTCACGCAGCCGGCGGCCTGGGGAGCCTCCGCCCTCCGCTGGGCAGGCCTGGGTCTGGCGGGTCTCTCGGTACTTTTTCACAGTTAAGTCTCCTCCTGGGGGAGCCACATCCACTCGAGCCTGGGCCAGGCTGTGGCCAGCTGAGGGGCCCTTGGCGGGTCCAAAGCTGTGAGCCACACCGAAAGAACGTGCCTGCTTCCCTGCTTTGTGGTTCCCAGGCCTTGGGAGACCTGCGGCCGGCTGCCCCTGGTGAGCACGCCGGCGGGGCAGAGGTCAGAGGGGCGGGAGGCCTGGACTCCAGACTCCCCAGACGGGAGAGCGAAACCAACTGACAGCCCCAGAGGCCTGTGTGTGTCTAACAGTGCTAAGCCAAGTCCACAGCCTGGGTCAGCCACTTTCCGGAAGAGGAAGGGCATTGTAGCGGCTGTCTGGCCGCATGGTAGTGATGAGGGACAGTTCCCAGGCTGGGCATGAGGAAGGTTTTCTGGTCCTTTGGAGTAAGACAGGATGCAGTGGTCCTAAAATTCTTCCAGTCAGACTGAGTTAAAATCACGTCGTAGCAGCAGGAGTTTGTTTTTGTCGCACAAAGGTTGGCGGAGACTGGACCAGGACAGTGCGAAGGCCAGTTGGTACGGTGAGGACGCTGCTGCCGGTGACGTGGGGCGCAGCCCACCTTCTCCGCGGGGCCCTCATGTGAAGTAGCGGCAGGGCGTGGAGTCGATGTAGCAGTACTGGGTGCACCGCAGGTCCCCATACGACCTAGGGAGGTAGAGACAGGTCCTGAGAGGCCACTTCTGCCGACTCTCAGCCAGACTTCACCCAACCGCCACTGCTACCACCTTACCAAGGGGCAAGGGTTCTACGAAAACTTTTCTCCTTCTCATTTGGGGTGAGGGGCTTGGGGGAGTTGAGTCAGGTCTCTGAGTATTTTGCCTTGAGCCCCAGCTGAGGGATCTGAGTGGGCGTTGGCAGCCCTGCTCTTCACAGCACACTGACCAGAGAACCACCCTTTGCTCAAGGCCTGAAAGGTTTCCGGTGCTGTCCATTAGAACACACCTTACAGATGCAAACCTTCTATATCTGCGCAGCCACTGGCCAGACGTGGCTACTGAGCTCAAGAAATACGGTGGTGCTTTCCCGTAGTCCCAGCTACTCGGGAGGCTGAGGCGGGAGGATCACTTGAGCCCAGGAGTTGGAGGCTGCAGTGAGCTAATGATGACATCACTGCACTCTAGCCAGGGCCACAGAGTGAGACCCTGTCTCAAAAAAAAGAAAAAAAAAAAAAGGCCTGAGGGGCCAGCAGATCCACTCTGGAACCAAGAGAAGAACAGGTCATGGACTGGCTATGAGGAAGCGGCCCCCCCATTTTCCCACGAACGTTATACAGCTCTGGTCTGTGAGCACGAGGGGGAACACGGAACAAGCCCAGACGGCTACGTGCTGGGCATGGAGGCAGCACCTCATGGGGCGGTGGCCTCAGTTGGCTTGGAAGATGTCAACAAGGAGGCCAGGACACCAGAATACTTGTCCTGAGTAACGCGAACACCCACTGAGGATTCTAGGAAACAACCAAAAAGAGGTTCTTGGAGGGAATATGTTCTCGGAGGGGCCGCGAGCCAGCAAAATGAGATGTTACAGCCACAGGCATGCCCGAGGGGTGGACAGGGTGTTCCAGAGGAGCCAGGTCACCTAGACGCGTAGATTCATTGAAAGCCCTGATTCCTCTGTCCCCCACTGGGCTTCCGTCCCAGGCCCACAGCCCAGGAGGCGGACGTAGCCGCGGGGCGCGGGGGCTGCGGGTCCCACAGCAACAGTGGAGCTCAGACCGCTGCTCCCCTCTGGGCCCAGGTCGGAGTGGTGGCTGTGGTGCCCCAGCTCAGCGTCAGTGGCATGCAGGCTGTGTGGACTGAGGGGCCACGTGAGTGTGTGCTTACTGCCTGTCTCCCTCCTGAGCAGAAGCTCCAGCTGGGCAGGGAGCACGTGTTGTGTCATTCGTCACTGTACCTCAGTGTCTAGAAAGTACCAGGAACGGGAGAGGCACTCAAAAATATCCGCGAAGGAAAGAAGGAAAGGAGGGGGTGGGGGGAGGAGGGAGGAGGGTGGGGGGTCATAATATCAAGTGGGGTCACCCCTACCCAGGCAGATAGGTCTCGCACGTCAAGTGGCCAAAGTCGGAGCCGTCACAGTCCTCCACACCCTCATGCCGGTGACCGTCTCCACAGTAGGCCCGGTGACAGCCTGAGGGGACACAAGGAAGCACAGCCTGAGAAGGAGCAGGGATGGGACAGGCTTGCCGCAGCCTGTAAGGACCATGTTGCCCAAAGGATCCACCTAGAGCACTGCGCCCCTTGGAGAACCGACCTCTGTTAAGCTTCAGCCTCACCTGGGGACTCCCCCTCTGGCCCTAGGTCCCACACCGATGCGCCGTGGAACAAGAGTAAAGAGGCCCAGGCTCTGGCCCAGCCTCGCCACTCACTAGTGAGGGATGGGGGACCTCCATGTCCTCATCTGCAAAACTGGGACGTTAACATTGCCTCCCCCATGGCCCATGGGGGGTTCAGGAGACTGTTGAGTATCAGGCACCAGTGAGGGGACATGGTGGCTCTTATCTGTCAACAGAGAGCTTCAGGGGAAGGGGACACTGAGGGGCCCAGCCTGTGTCCCCCGGGAGCTACACGATCTTCAGCAAAGACCTCTGTTCTCACATGCAGGGAGGGTCTTGGAACACGAACCCCACCCTCGGTTTACAGGGCATAGAGACCCTTCTGGCTGTGAGAGCTCCTACTTGACAGTGTCTGCACCGGAGGCAGAAAGGACTCCAGGCAAGGCCAGTTCCCAGGGGTCACCATCCTGGAGTTGCCGGGGGACAGTGCAGCATCTCCCCTGTACCCACCTTGGGCACACCTTCATCACTCTGCACTGTCATCCTTCCCCTGAGCTGCTGCAGGACAAGGACCATGACTTTGCATCCATATACACCCAGCCCTGAGCCTGAGCTTGGCTCTGCAGAGGAGGGGCTTAAAACACAAGTCCTGAATGTCCTCAGTGAACGGATGTTGAACCCTTGCTGCATGCAGACAACCCACGCCAGCGTTAGCTCAGACTCTCGAAAGACTCAAGCAGCCGGCACGTCATACGTACTTTATAGCCAAGGCAAGTGAGGCTCAGAGCTGTCAATCTCTCTCCGTCACCCCACGCACTCAGTGTGCCTCTGCTCTGAGCCCGAGGGTGAGTTGGTGGCTCTCAGAGCCTACATTTAAACTCTGTCCTGACTCTATAGCCCATGCTTTCCATCTTACCTCTTGCTTTTGTCACCTGGTTTTAAAAAAAAGCAAACCTCCAGCGCCTGCTGCCTGCCAGCTCAATAGCACCCATGAGGACGGCCGCTCTGGCTGGCGCCCTCCCCTTACAGAGGGCGCTGCTGCTAGAGCTCTGCTGGTAAAAGCGAGTCCTCAGTCCCCATTCCCTTTGCCTTTCATTCCTGCATGCAAAGGAAGAGCCCATCACCTTTGTCTCTTGTGCCTGAAACACGGATTTTGCCAAGAAGTAGGATTGGGAGGGCCTGGTGGCTACACTTGGGGGTAAGGAAGGCCTCGCTGGGGGCAGGATGCTTGACACCCACCCTTGTTGACCTGCTTGGGTGGTGGAAGAGTTAACATTTGGCCTGAAATTGGGGCAGGCGGGCACAAGGGAGCCCAGCTACACCCTCCCGGGCTCTAGAATGGTCCCAAACCACCAGAGCTGGTGTCCAGAGCTTGCCCCAAGCCCCACCCCACTGGCCGTTCAGGCCTCAGGGCCTCCTGGGCTGGGCCTCACTCACTGATGCAGTCGTCACCCACATTGTTGTTACCGTCGTCACACTCCTCCCCAGGCTGCAGGACCCCGTCCCCACAGGTGCTGTGCTGGTCTACAGCGTAATCCACAGGGTAGAGAGGGGTCAGCTGGCCAAAGAAACAGACAGCGTTAACTGGAGGATGGCATGCCCGGGCAGCCGCAAGGCAGGGAGGTCGTCAGCACTGGGGACAGACGCTCTGGGTCCAGGGGGCACTGCTGGGCGGCATCCCTTGCCTTCCTCCTGGGGGGCTGGGAAGGGTGTTGCCTGGAGCTCTGTGGCTGGTGGAATGCTGGGTCAGACCAAGACGGCAGCCTGGCAGTGCAGGAATGTGGAGACCATCTGGAACCTTGGCTCAGAGAGGAGCTTCTATTTGGGGGTGAGGGGCATGGAAGCTGCTCAGAAACAGTGTGAGGATGCTTAGCCCTTCCATGGAGACAGACGGCAGAAAGCTCCGCCCAGGCCCGTCTGCATGGCCTTCCCTTCCTGTAATGGATGCGGCCTTTTCCTGGGCAGGGGGAGGTGGGGTGTGTCCTGAGGTGCCCGCCTGAGGGTACCTGGATGGGGAGCCAGCCAAGGCTGTCCTTGAAGTACAGAGATCTCTGGTCTCTGCGGAAGGCAATGGCGTTTTGGGTGTTCAGCCTCTCGAGCTCTTCCTGGTTGTTGACCACAAAAATCTGACAGAACACACACTGGTGAGGATTCTAGAAAACACTTTCACGGGGGCCGGGAAAAGCTGGCCTGGTTACCAGTGGGAAGGGGGATGACACGCTACGCCCCGGCATTCCTTCTGAAGTGGGAAGGAAGATCCCGGTTCCTACACCTTCTCAATCCTGTGCCTCATGTCTGAGTTTGAAATTAAAACATCTACTGTGCTTTAACATTTTTTTTTTTTTTTTTTTTTTTTTGAGACAGAGTCTCACTCTGTTGCCCAGGCTAGAGTGAGTGCCATGGCGTTAGCCTAGCTCACAGCAACCTCAAACTCCTGAGCTCAAGCGATCCTCCTGTCTCAGCCTCCCGAGTAGCTGGGACTACAGGCATGCGCCACCATGCCCGGCTAATTTTTTTTCTATATATATTTTTAGCTGTCCATATAATTTCTTTCTATTTTTAGTAGAGATGGGGTCTCGCTCTTGCTCAGGCTGGAGTGCTTTAACATTTTTAAACATTTTGAATGTTCCCAAAACTTAAATTATAAGGTGATGTCGTACAGTTACGTAATTCAACATCTGAAAATGATTAACAAAATTATCATGCTCAGAGTTGTTATAGGATTCTTTACATCAGCGAAAAGCTCGGGAGCACCCTGTAAATATCCAGCCACGGGCAGTGGTTCAACTGCTCCAAGCACAGCCACACGGTGGGTGGGTGACTACACGTCCACTCTGACCATGTTTGTGACTAATTGATGTCCCGGCTTTACTTCAAAGTAATCCAGGGGAGGGTGGGCAGTCGTGGGTAGGCATAAAGAGAAAATAAGGAAACCAGGCTGGCCATGAGTGGATAATTACCAAAGCTGGGTGAAGGGTAGGTACATCGGTGTTCATGACACTACTTATTCTGCTTTTATATTGATTTGACATTTTCTATAATAACAAGTTTAAAGTGATGTTTATAGAGTGTAGAAACATGGTAGGATTTCAACTGAGATACCTAGAGTACAACATTTTTATGCAATATAATATCAATCACATAGACATTATTCTTAAAAAAAGACAAAGAAAATACACAAAAGGGGACCCACAACCAAATGGCCAATTTGGTTTTCTTCTTTTGATTTTCCAATTTCCTACAATGAGTGTCTACCCAGAGTAATGGAGGAAAAGCAATTTTACTGAAAGGATTTTACAAAGCCCTAAGAGGATCAGATGAGAGGTCCTTATGGATAATCACCCCAGTCTTCTCCCAGAAAGCCTTACCACAGGAACTCGCGGGGAACTGGGCCCATACACGGATTCCCCGTAGGAAGGGTTATTCACATTCACAGGGGGTCCACAGAGACATCTTCCTGGAGGCCCGGGAAATCCTCTTTCCCCTTTGGGTCCCATGATAAGTTGTCCTAGGAAGCAACAGACTGCTGCGTTACTAGAGCCAAGGAAGAGAAAACCTAACAGTCCAGGGAGATGTGAGCAACTTTGCAACAGAAAGAAAGTTAAAGTCCACAGCCTTTCAAGGTAAGCCTGAGGGAGAGGTTCAAAGAGATGCTCTTGATCCAAGATGCAGAGGCAATAAGGTAAGAAAAATAGCTGGTTGGAGACATAGCTTCCTACTCCTTTCTGCCTTGAAGACAAACAAGATATCTGGTGCTGCAGCAGCCATATTGTGACCATGAAGTAACAAGCACAAGAAGACAAGCCAATGTGCAGGAAAGACAAGGGCTCATGAGGCCTGGGGCCTGACAGTGACAGTTAGAGGCTGAACCAAAGCCAGCTACTGCCCACCTCTGGAATTCTTTGTTGGAGAAAAACTATGCCCTGTTTATTTATTTATTTATTTATTTATTTTGGAGACAGAGTCTCGCTCTGTTGTCCAGGCTAGAGTGCCATGGCATTGGCTCACAGCAACCTCAAACTCCTAGGCTCAAGCCATCCTCCTGCCTCAGCCTCCCAAGTAGCTGGGACTACAGATGTGCACCACCATGCTCAGCTAACTTTTTCTATTTTTTAGTAGAGACGGGGTCTTGCTCTTGCTCAGGCTGGTCTTGAACTCCTGAGCTCAAGCGATCCTCCTGCCTTGGCCTCCCAGAGTGCTAGCATTACAGGCGTGAGCCACCATACCCAGCCATATTTGTTTAGACCATTATTAACAGAGGGCTTCTGGCAGATGAGTACATTGCTGACTGATAACTTTTGTTGTTTTAATTTTGCTTTTCTTATATATAGGACCTTTAGAGGGGAATTTCTGGGTGTGGGCTTCTTTTACTTCTTCAAGAAGAAAATGGAACATTAGTATATGCTCAGCCCACTTCCTCTACCCCGGTATTGAGAAAAGTCAGGAAATATACTAAAAATAAAATGATTAGGAAATTTATTCCCTAGCAGTGTAGGAGAACTGCCAGGGTGGTAGGTCTCACCTTGACATTTAAAGGCCCTGATACCCAGGCCATATCCCAGACCAATTCCATCACATCTTCTGAGAATAGAACCTAGGTATCCATGCTTTCATTTAAATAATTAATTATATTTATTTATTTAAACATGCCACTTTAGCATAAGGGAACCATTTTTTTTTTTTTTTTTTTCCCAGACAGGGACTTGCTATATTGCCCCGGCTAGAGTACAGTGGCATTGTCATAGCTCACTGGAACCTTAAACTCCTGGGCTTCAGTGACCCTCCTGCTTCAGCCTCCTGAGTGGCTGGGACTACAGGCACACACCACCATGCTCAGCTAATTTTTCTATTTTCCGTAGAGACGGGGTCTTGCTGTCGCTGAGGCTGGTCTTGAACTCCTGGCCTCAAGCGATCCTCCCAAAGCACTAGGATTACAGGCGTGAGCCACCGCGCCCGGCCAGGATCCATACTTTTAAAAGCTCTCAAGATGATTCCAGTGTGCACCAAGGCTGAGAACTGCTGGACTAGCGAAATGATCTTTGTACAGGCCATTCCCCCACCAGATCACCCTCCCTTCATCCTCCATCCCTCTTCTTCCCAGGTGCCGCCTAACTACTTTCTGATGTGGGTTCAAACATCACTTCCCTGAGGAAAGCCCTTTTGAATCCTCACACTCTGTCATGTTCACCCTGGATACAGTTTCGTGGTTCCCTGTCCCTTTCCTTCCCAGCACTTATCTCTGCAGTCAAATGCTCTACTCCTGAACTACAGCCCCATCAGCACTTATCTCTGTTTGTGATTCTACAAATTGTGAAATTATTCAGTCGAGGTCTACCTCTCTTAGAACGTCGGCTCCACAAGGGCAGGGCTGGTGCCTGTCTTCACCCCCCAGGGCTTGGCACAAAGCAAGGGCATGGTACATATGTGATGATGGAATGAATGAATGAATGAATGCAGACTAATTGGTGAGAAAAGGTCTCTGGAAAAGCTAGAAGTCACACTCCAGCTGGCTGAAAAGTACTAGAGCAGGAGCCCTCTGACAGGAAGAGCAGGAAGAGAAGAAAAGATAGGGAATGAAAAGAGATATAAGGACCCCTTCTCCTGGGAAATAAGGGGGGATTTGGAGACTAGCCAGTCACGGGGTAGTATGACTGCCTGTGACTGAGGCAGTGTGACATCTGGGGCAGCTGGGAACTGGGAACACAGTCCCCAGATCCCAGAAGGGTAAGAAGTGAACTGACCCCAGGGGAGAGAGCTGGCCAGCACCCCAGGGAAGTAGCTGTAGCTGGAGGAGACCCCAACAGAAAGACCCCAGCACCCTGAGCCATCCTGAGCTGGTTGACAGACATGGCCAAGATCAGAATGCTGTCAGCACGAGGGCCAGGGAGGTTTGCCATCTTAGGCCAAGCTATGGCTGTTTGTTCTAACAAGAAATGTCAATACAATTCTGTGGGAAAAGCTCCAGTCTTGTGCTCTGATATTTTCAGAAGAGGCCAAAGAGTCAGACACTCTATCAGCCTAGGGATAGTTGGGGTAATTACGCACTTGGGGAAACTGAGGTGGGAAAGCTCTGTAACCAAGAACGTGAGAGTGGCCTTGGGGCAGCCTTCCGGAAGGCTCTGTGACCCCAACAACTCTTCCAGAACCATGGCCCAGAGCGAGTCAGGAGTTTGTTGCATTAGCCAACTAATTAATGGTGAGGCTGAGATTTGAATTCACATTTGACTTAACACTGTGCCGTTCAAAACACAAACGTCCAAGAATATTGATGCTCTCAGGAAGCCGGCAATTCCCAGGTACCACACTGATTCACTTATGTATAGTCTGGGTGCAGGAAGGCATCAGCCAAATTTGTGATTTGATTATCGCAAATTACATCCTACAGGCATTTTGCCCTTGTTCCCTACCCACCCCCGGCCCCTCTTTCCCTGTAACTTGGGTAATTAACACTCCCACCCGCTCCACCTCCCCCGGCACCATCTGGTCCCACAGTGCTGGGCACCAGAACCCAAGGGAGCCTCCTGACAGGACGTGGCAGGGAGCCTGCTGCCACCACTGCAGTTTCCCTGCAGCTTCCTCCCAGCTGTTGGAGGGCATCCGTTACCCCCTGCTTTCTGCCAGGCTGCGCTGAAGGGCACAGCAACCTGAACTTCCCCACCTCGGCCTCTGGGAGCTCATGGGCCTGGTCTCATCACACGCCCTGCAGCCAGAGCACCGTGCAGTCCCTCTTGGCCCAGGGAGCCTCCCCTTCCATCAGCTGCCTCAGTGGAGCAGGTCAGGAGAGGGGAATCTGAGAGAAGGCAGAGGAGCCAGCTCGACAACCTCCAGAGGCTGCATGGCCGGGTGGGGAGTCAGAAGAGTCACAGACTGATTCTGGCCCAGAGTGGCCACCAGTCAGCTCTGTGACCTTGTGAAGTCACTCCCCTCTGAGGCTCAAGGTTTCTGTCTAGAAAGGGAGGGATGGACTAGACCAGGGGAGTTTAACCTGAGGTCTCTAGAGCCCAGGGACATCCCAAGATGGATCTGGGGCAGGGGTTCTGGAACCCTGAGAAATAGTGTGCAGAATCTTGGGCGTAGGTACACACATTTTTTTCCTGGGAGTGGGTTTAGGACTTTTATCAGACTCTCAAAGGTGGCATCGGGAATCACTCTGGGTACCTATTCCAACTTCAGATAATTATCTGACTGGTGCCAGACACAGGGATGTCTTTTTTTTTTTTTTTTTTGAGACAGAGTCTCGCTCTGTTGCCCGGGCTAGAGTGAGTGCCGTGGCGTCAGCCTAGCTCACAGCAACCTCAAACTCCTGGGCTCAAGCTATCCCCCTGCCTCAGCCTCCCGAGTAGCTGGGACTACAGGCATGCGCCCCGATGCCTGGCTAATTTTCTTCTGTATATGTTTTTAGTTGGCCAGATAATTTCTTTCTATTTTTAGTAGAGACGGGGTCTCGCTCTTGCTCAGGCTCGAACTCCTGACCTCGAGCGATCCACCTGCCTCGGCCTCCCAGAGTGCTAGGATTACAGGCGTGAGCCACCGCACCCGGCCAGGGATGTCTTTTTTAAACGCCTTCCTCCCCTTCTCTTCACACCCTTCCAAAATTTTTCCAAAAAGCAGGATTATTGCCCCAGTTTTCCTCTTTTCCCTCTTTAGCCCTCTCACTCTGGAAGGCTTCTCGGAAAGGAAATGACTCAAAGGAAGGCATAGGCATCTCAAATCTAGTTCCCTTAACAACATGGAGGATGTGGCAAGATAAGTTATCACCATACTCATTGATGTTTGTTCTCCCAGTATTTCCTCCTCTCCCAATTTCAAAACAGTAGTGAGACTGTGCTTTCTTGTCCTTGCTAAAAGCAGGTACTATCTGAAGACAAACTTGCCTTTCTGTCTTCTGTTCTCAGGAGGGCGAAGCTCCTAACTGGATGCTGGTATATGAGGAGGATGAGGAGGGAGGGGACCGGAAAGTGGAAGAGGAGAGATTTCCCTAGACATGGAGAGGATAAGGACCCTCGTATCCTCAGGGAGAGACAAGGTCTCAGAAAGAATGGTTGTGGGTGCTCCTTGGGAAGCTGAACTGTAGGGACCAAGATCTCTAGACTTGGAAGTATTCCAGTAACCACTCAAGGCATGAGGACACCAAGTATCCATGGGCCATAGGACGTGGACAGCAGGGTAGAACAAAGGCTGGAGGGACCTCCCCTGATGTTTTTCTGTCATAATTCACCAGGATCTTTGTCCAACCCTTTTGCAGCAGTTGGAGGAGTGGCGAGAACCCCAATAATGCCTAAGATTGAATTTTCCTGCCATCTTGGGAGGTTACAGTCTCAGAGTCAGCTTTAATTTGGTTTAAAGAAAATATGACATTTCTTGCCCATCCTGTGATGTCGCTGAAAATATATTCTCATAAACATGGGGGGGAAAGTGCACAATGGAATTTTAAAATTTCTTCTTTTTCTGAAAAAAGTTGGAATAAAAACTGTTGGTTTCCTTTTGTACAACTGAGGACAGAAAATCTTGCACTGTCAGCAGTCTTCTTGGACCTAGAGATGCTGTCTTTACACACAGGCTGTCCTGTGAAAGGCCTTGCGCGGAGCTGACAAGAGAACAAAATAAAGGGCTTACCTAATCAAACCAAACAAGGTAAAACAAGGTAGCAGTGTACCTCTGCCCTCTTCCACAGCAGAATTTTTATTTTTTAAGGAATTTCTTTCTATATTCAATGCAAACAAATAAGGACTCTTTCATAACATTGTAAGATAGAAAAATCTGCAAATGTCATCTTTACTTCTAGGTTTAAGAGAATTGTTTGGAGCCTTGAAACATGTGTTTCTAGAAAAAGGTGTTAGTTGATGAAATATATGCCTGTTATTGTTCACTTAAAGTATAAATGACATCACCAATGCCATTTTTTTCTTTTTCTTGCCTCTATTTGTTCTCCAAAATGCTAAAACAAATCCAGAGCAGCATTTATCTCTCTTGTATAAAAGTTGAATGAGCTAAATTGTGGAGAAATTATAAAGATATTAAAATGCCTCTGGCAGTTTCTAAAAACTTGAAACACAAGGCAGAGCTCTGCTGGCATCTCCTTGTGCCCCCTCTGCAGAAGCTGGCCGGGAGTGTGACACGAGCTCAAGTGAAGCAGGGTAGCGCTTACCTGCAGATGGGGGGCCTGGGGGTCCCGGGGGGCCTGGGCGGCCGGGTTGACCAGAAGACCCAGGCTTGCCGGGTGGGCCCGTAACTCCACTATCTCCCTTCTGTCCCTGACGGAGAGAAGGGCGGAACCCGTTATGACGGCATGACGTAGCAAACTTCCTTCCCCAATTTGTCTCTAAACCAGGGACCGCCTTGCACTTAGGGGGAAGAGCCCAGGGCAGGATGCAGCCCCAGAGGTCTTGACCACCAAGCTCCTAAAAAGCTCAGGGCAAGTGACATTTGACACAGTGATGGTTACAAGTTTGCAGACCTTAGTTCTTGCTCTGTCCTAGAAATATGACACATGACAGCTGAAAGGAATCAATCTAATCCATGCCCTGGCCTGGGCAGATGAGGAAACTGAGGCTCAGAAAAGAGCAGCAATTAATGTGAGTCACCTAGCATGGAGGTGGCAAAGTTGGGGCTAGAACACAGGCCTCTGCCTGCTCAACAGGACCACTTTCATTCACCAAGAGAGCTGTTCCCTTTTAATGGCTTCTTGTTTCTCTTAGGATAGAGACCTCGCTCCTTACCTCAGTCTCTAACGCCCTGCATGGCCAGGCTTTCCGGCCTCATTTTGGTCTTTTTGGTCTCCAAGAGCACCATGCCTGTTACCCCCTTCTCAAGACCCTTCTCTCTGCCCCAAACTCATTCCCTTCCCCTCTGCTTAGTTAACTGCCACCCACCCTCTGACTCTTAGTTCAAGGCAAAGCCTTCCCTGGCCTTCTCAGACCGAGTCAGTTCTCCCCACCACAGGCTTTCATACCTTGGCCCTTTTCCTTCACGACATTTATCCCAGGTCAGAGCATATAGATTATCTGTGTGGCAATTTCATCAATATCACCCCCTGAGACATAAGCTCTCCGTGGGCTTGAATCTGTCTTGTTCACCTCCCTTCCCCAGATGTAATGAGGGAGAAGAAAAACACTGAAAACACAAAGGGGAGGCAGCTTTTCTGATCTGTAAATGTGGAATTTTCACCTTGACTATGAGACCCTGGATAACTCCTGTCATTGCTCTGTGCCTCGGTTTTGTCATCTGCAAAATGGTAAATATACACCCACATAGGTTTGTTGTGAGACTAACAAAGATCTCAAAAATGAAAATGTTTTCCCAGAACAAAGGGCTGTGTGGGGCAAGCCAATTGTTGCATCAACTAGCCTGGTTTCATCTGTTTCACACAGTTAAGTCCTGGCCCGGTGTGGTGGCTCACGCCTGTAAGGCCAGCACTTTGAGAGGCCAAGCAGGAGGATGGCTTGAGGCCAGGAGTTCGAGACCAGCCTAAGCAACATAGTGAGACCCTGTCTCTATAAAAAAATACAAAATTAGCCAAGTGTGGTGGCATGTGCCCGTAGTCCCAACTACTTGGGAGGCTGAGGCAGGAGGATTGCTTGAGTCCAGCAGTTTGAGGTTATAGTGAGCTATGATCACGCCACTGTACTCCAGCTTGGGCAAAAGGGAAAGACCCTGTCTCTCAAAAAAAAAAAAGTCCTGAAGAAGTCCCACTTTCTTAAAGAAAAGGACACCTGTGGCTACAGCCATTCCACATGGAGTGTCCTCTTTGCTACCTACTCTGGGGGCTTCAAGAGCACAGATCAGGCTCTTGGTTCCCCCCCAAGGCTGCCCTTAAGAGAGACCCCAGAAACTCAGGCTGGCGCATGCTGTGGGCTCTTCCTCCAGGCCTAATCAGGGCAGTGATTGATACTGACAGCTTTGGCCTGGCTCTCCTTACTATACTTGTGCCTTGGCAGGCTTGCCCACCTGATGAAACATAATCTTCCCCAAGTCTGGGAGGCAGGCATGCAGGGGACTCCTTTCCAGTCACAATGATGACATGTGACCTGCCACCTTGTCAACATTGCCGTGGGGGCCCTCTTGGTAATGTCCAAGGAGCTCTTAAACTCTTAATACGGGACCCGTGAGGTCAGACTTTATTTCCAATTCCATCCTTATGGAGGGAGTTCTTAAGCCTTAGCCCAAGCTGAAGCATTCCATGCAGTAACCAAGATGGGTCCCAGAATGGCAAAGGAAGTCACACCGTCTTAATATAGCCACAGTTAAGGCTTGTTTTTCTAACAGCCATGTCAGCTGGCTCTGAGCACAGGAAGTGCCAAAGCTTGAAGGCGCTGGAAATGCTCCTTAACTCTAACACCAGCAGTAACGGAATATTCCGCTTCTCGGTCATCTGCTCAGAATGAGCCATGTTTTTCCAGGAAAGGCATTCTTTACTCCTTATTTTTCACAGAGTTGGGTGGTCTCTCTTAAGGAAGTTGCTCTGTCTCCATAAACTGAAGGTTTTATAATTAAGTCCACAGCTGCTTTCCTGGGCCTGCCGAAAGCAAGTCCTCAAGCGTGAAGGCGATTGAGAGAAGTGATGTGGGGAAAAGCTGGGCTCTGACTTTCTGATTTCTTGCCCTGGCTTTGAAGCTGGCTTAGCTGAGGGGTCTTGGGCAATCAACTCCACCTCCCTGGCCCTCCGCCTCCTTGCGAATAAACTGAGGGGATTAGATTAAGTGGCCTCTAAAATCCTTCTGGCTTGAAAATCCTATTCTGAAATCCCTTCTGGATTTCTGATTCCTGGTTTTGGATTGACTTACAATAGCCTCCAGAAACTCGGCACCACTGGCCTAACAAACACTGGGTACATAAGACTCTACACTAGGAAATTAATTCATGATAAAAAGAAAGTACCATGGCCGGCTTCCAAGGCTAACCACTCAATGAGCTGTCTCTTCTAGTCAGACAGCTATTCCACAGAGTGGCTGGAAAGACAGTGAGGGTTTGGAGTACGCTCAGGTTGTTTATAACGCCTTGTAGAAAGCTTGAGCTCACTTTCCTAACTTCTCTGAGCTCCCAGGTATGGTTTTGGTGTAGTTTTTAAAATTACTGCAACTGAATCAATGTCAGCAGGGTCACGAAATAGACTTTTTGTTTGTTTGTTTGTTTATTTGTTTTTTGAGACAGAGTCTTGCTCTGTTGCCCGGGCTAAAGTGCCGTGGCATCAGCCTAGCTCACAGCAACCTCAAACTCCTGGGCTTAAGCAATCCTACTGCCTCAGCCTCCCGAGTAGCTGGGACTACAGGCATGTGCCACCATGCCCGGCTAATTTTTTTCTATATATATTTTTAGCTGTCCATATAATTTCTTTCTATTTTTAGTAGAGACGGGGTCTTGCTCTTGCTCAGGCTGGTCTCGAACTGCTGACCTTGAGCAATCCTCCCGCCTCGGCCTCCCAGAGTGCTAGGATTACAGGTGTGAACCACTGCGCCCGGCCACGAAATAGACTTTTTGGCTTTGGCTGTCACCAGAAAAAGACAAACACTGCCCAAGAAAAACGCTAGAGGACAGATGCTAATAGGCTTTTTGAATCCCAAGCATAAAATATTCTAATGGAAGTCATCAGCAGGGAATAAAGTGATAAACAAAAGATTCTCCCCTGCCCCATTTTTTCCTTCTTTTTCTGAGCCTACTTTTAAGGAAATTGCTATCTGTGGCATCATTGTGAAGCCATGACCATGCTACCTATTGTAAAACTTTGGAAACTGGGCTGCAATATTATGACTTCAAAAGTTAGTGTGCAGTCTGAAGTATCCAGGTTGGAGCCTGTGTGATTTCTACATTTACTTGGAAAAGATCAGAGTTGACTTTGCCATTTTACCATGGTTCTGAACCCTGACTGCACGTTAGAATCAGATGGACAGCTTTAAAAACACCATGCTTAAGGCCCATGCCAGGGCAACTGTATCAGTCATTGGGACAATGAGATGCACACCTGGAACTACAGCCATTGCACCAGGTGTGGGAAATCTGTACATCTGTAGTTAATCAACCCCCCAGGTGATTCTGATGTAAGATAGAGTTTGAGGACCACAGATCTAGCCTAAGGAAATAAGTAAAAGAATAGAAAAAGCTTTGCATGCAAAGATGTTCACCTGTCAGCATTATATATGATTTGATTAGGCCTCTCTTGTCCAAGCAATCTATTATTTACTCATTTACTAAAATGAGATGCAGACATTTAAAAAAGATGTTTAAAAATTCTTAATTAATGTCTTTCAGTAATAAGCAAAAATGTGCACACGGTGGTATTAATTTAAAAATTTAGGATACAATAACAATATAATGCATGTAAAAAAAACCCCAAACAACTAGAAAGTGTAAAAGAAATAATACTGGAAGGAAATATACTAAAATGACACCATAACCACAACAGTGGTTCCGCCCGGATATTAGGTTGTTAGATGATTTCCCCCCTATATTTCTGAATTTTCCAAGTTTTCTGTGATGATTGTATATTACATTAATAATGGGAAGGGAGGTAAAAAGCCAACAAACTGACAACTAAAAAAGTAAAGGGACACATCTTCTCTCAGGAGTGCCTGTTCATTAGAGAAAAGACCAGACATTTCTCTGAGGGACCCACTACAGCCCTCAAGCCAGCCAAGGCAAATGCATCTTCCTCTCTCCTCTCCCTGTCACACCACAAGGCTTAACACAAGAGCCTGCTGACCAGCAGGAGTTCAGCATGAACAACTTCCCTAAACCCTTAATAAACCCAATAGAAAGGGTTACTTATAAATTGGGGGCCCGAGTGGGAATAAACCACCCCACTGTTGAGACCCAGAAGACCCTTCAACACAGGGAACTATCTGGGCTCTTCTTTAATCCCCCATTTGTGTCTGGGACATTGAGGCAAAAAGCAGATTTTCTGGGTAAATGACCACATCTGGCTTCCATTCCCAGTTGCTTGAGTTAAGATAGACTCGTTCATAACCGCTCTTGCATCTGGCCTTGGGCACAGTCTTAATATCCCATCTGCCTCAAACTATGGTTAGCCTAGAGATGCCCGCAGCTTCTGGAAGTGGTGCTGGTTCTGTCCAGCAGCCCAGAGGACGCTGGCATCTGGGTCTGTGGAATAGCTCTGACTGGCCCCACCTGCCTGCTGCTCCCCACACCCCCAGGTCAGGAAGTTTTGGAATCCTTACCTGCTTGCCTCGTTTTCCTGGTCTTCCTGTGGGTCCTCGGTGTCCTGCTATCCCAGGCTCACCCTTTGGACCCATTTCACCCTGGAAAGAAGATAGAGAAGCAAGAGAGGAATTAGGACGTGTGGAATAGGCACACTTACACAGGTCTGTCCAATCATTGGCTACTGATCTTTCCAAAGCTTTCCCAACTGGGCTGCCCTGGGAGATGGAAGTGATGAAATCATGAGAAAGGCAAACACATCTTTTAAGAAAGAGGAGAAAGAAAGGAACCCTGGGTGGGTTATTTATTATCTGACAGAGACAGCTGTGGGGCAGCACACATTTTGGTGGCCAAACGGGGGGGGGGAGACAAACCATCATCCAGAATAGCCAAAGTGGGGGAGTGGGAGGCTTGTGCAATGCAGTCACATGTGTGCCTGTGACACTACAGCTGTCTGGGGAAATGCTTTTCTTTTTAGTTGAAATTTTATGTTGTGCTTTGTTATGTTTTGTTTTTAGCACAAATTCAAATTTAAAGGTTTTTGAGTGATTGGACACAGTTTTGCCAACTATCATCTTTTGAAGTTTCTGCTCATTTAATGGCATTTACTTGGGATTATCTATTTCCCCTCTCTTTAGTAAACGTTGGTTTGAGTTCCAGCTCACTTCCATTTGATTTAGATGAAAACTCTTTTTGTAGGGAGAGATGTTTCAAAGATATGTTTAAATATTCAATATAATTATTGAAAAAGGCATGGAAAACTATGTAAACAGTATTCCTGTTTGATAAGCCTATGTTGAGGCCGGGCGCGGTGGCTCATGCCTATAATCCTAGCACTCTGGGAGGCTGAGGCGGGAGGATGGTTTGAGCTCAAGAGTTTGAGACCAGCCTGAGCAAGAGCGAGACCTGGTTTCTACTAAAAATAGAAAGAAATTATATGGACAACTAAAAATATATATAAAAAAAATTAGCCGGGCATGGTGGCGCATGCCTGTGGCCCCAGCTACTTGGGAGGCTGAGGCAGGAGGATTGCTTGAGCCCAGGAGTTTGAGGTTGCCGTGAGCTAGGCTGACGCCACAGCACTCTAGGCTAGGCAACAGAGTGAGACTCTATCTAAGAAAAAAAAAAAAAGCCTATGTTGAACTCTCAGAACCAAATGCACCAACTATAGGATTTCATAGTTTAAGGCCAATCTTTTGCAAAACCCATTTCTCCATCTTAGTTTTTCTCCTTCTTCTATTATACATGTTCTAGGATTCCAGCCCCGCTTACTGTTTCTTTGAGTCATGAACCCACAGGGCGCATCATTCCTATCTCCAGTAATCCCCTGACAGCCCAGAAAGCACCACCAACAAGATAAGTTTAGCAATTGCAACCATGAGTGTTTCTGTTAGTCAGCAGCCAGTGCCCATGAGGAGCTGCCCAGCCGCTCAGAGAGAACAATAAACACCCAGGCGCCTTTCCACGTGGAGGTCAGAGGAGGTCAGACACAATGGAAAAGTCCAGGGAACACCAGTATACAGAAAGGACCAAGCATAAAGCTCTGAAATTACCTGTCAGCTCAGCCAATGTAATGAATTTGTCCCTACCCAGCCACCAGTGTCTTGCCTCACCAAGAATTGTCCTTAAATCTATGATTTCTTTCCCACTCGTGCATCCTTCAGCATTCTAGGCAGTGAGAGAATGTGAGAAGACATTCTCACATGTGAGGGTGATTTCTACGTGACCATGGAGATGTTTGCATCATTTTCCCTTGGCTGTTTAGAGGGGCTCAGGGGATGTCTTGTTTGCCTGGGAGAAAACAGCAGCACAAGCATCATAAATTTTTTTAAGAGATTTTCAGAAGGAAGTGTGGCCCTTCTCTACATCAACTGGAAGCAGCCAGTAATTTCTTGATCTAATTTCTTTCCTAAGACATAATTATGGTTATCATATCAGCTCTGTCTTAAAACAGCCTGCCATGAAAGGGGAAGAAAACTCTTCAGATGGCAAGTCTAGAAATGAAGCGGGGGCCAGAGAAGCTGTCATACTTAATTTTACAGAAATTTGTTATTCTTTGATGCTCACTGTTTTACTGAATTAATTTTATTTTAAATATTTAAAAATATGTAGCTCTCTTCTCTTTTGTGGCCATGTCCAAAGCAGCAGAGAGGCCAAAATGAAGTTCAATGCCTTTGTGATTTCTGACTGAAGCAAGAAGCACAAAAGGCATTTCAATGCACCTCCCCACATTCACAGGAAGATTATGTCTTCCCCTCTTTCCAAAGAGCTGAAACAGAAATACCATGTTCGATCCATGCCCATCAGAAAGGATGGTGAAGTTCAGGTGGTTTGGGGACACTATAAAGGTCAGCACATTGGCAAAGTAGTCCAGGTTTACAGGAAGAAATATGTCATCTACGCTGAATGGGTGCAGCGGGAAAAGGCTAATGGCACAACTGTCCATGTGGGCATTCACCCCAGCAAGGTGGTTATTACTAGGCTTAACCTGGACAAAGACCACAAAAAGATCCTTGAACAGAAAGCCAGATCTCACCAAGTAGGAAAGGAAAAAGGCAAGTACAAGGAAGAAACAATTGAGAAGATGCAGGAACGAAATAATCTTATGTTCAACTTTCATAAAAACTACTAAAATGAAAAAAATTTAAAAATAAAATTACTTTTCTTCTCTTTTAATGTTTCCTTTAATTTGCTTATATAATTAATCTATTTTTTAATCCAACTCCCTATCAAGGGTAGCAGGAATACTTTCTGACAGCCTAAGGTAGTGATAAATCATAATAAATTAATGCATGATGACTGAAAATATTTAAACATGCTCTACTGACTGGATAAGGTCAGATAAGAATGTTTATTCAAGTTTGGAAAATAAAACTTTAAGGTGAACTTAAAAATTAAAAATGCTAAAAAAGAATCCCATTTACACGTTTGAAGAATATCATGGTCTGAGACCTAGGTTTTAAATAACGATTTCCAATGTCAATGCCTTACAGCATGAGCAACCAACACCACAGTGTTAGCTTAGGAGCTATTCTTTTTTTTTTTTTTTTTCCTTCTTTTTTTAGAGATAAGGTCTTGCTCTGTTGCCCAGGCTGGAATACAGTGGTAAAATCATAGCTCACTGTGACCTTGAACTCCTGTGCTTAAGTGATCCTCCTACCTCAGCCTCCCAAGTAGCTGAAACTACAGACACGTCCTACCATACCCAGCTAATTTTTAAATTTTTTGTAGAGACAGGGTCTTGCTGTGTTGTCCAGGCTGGTCTCCAACTCCTGTCCTCAAATGATCCTCCCGCCTTGCTGGGATTACAGGCATGAGCCACTTGTGCCCAGCCAGGAGCTGTTCTAAATGGCCATTTCTTCACTTTTCACTCTTTATTCTCTGATACCCCCCTCACCCACCTTCATTCTTCTTCCCTAGACCTATCCCTAAGTAAAATTTTCCAAAAATCTGTCAGTCAATGGCCACCTTCACAACTTTTGTCAAATCTACGCACCACTCTATTGTTACTTACTGAATATTTTTTCCTTTAAGTTACCTGAAACTGATTCCTTTCTTTATTAAGCCTTCTCCCAAGCCAGATATCCACTAAATATTTAACTATTTAGTTAACTATTTAAATACGTCTGTGTCCCTCTGGCAGGATGTATATGACCCTTGAAGGACTGCATTAAGCGTTTAGGCAGCAATGACGTTAAATAAAAGATGTCTGTGCTTTGCACTGGGGCCCACGTGCTGAGGGGCCTTGACCCTTGGAGCTCAGATCTGAGTGCTTTGTCAGAGAGGTTTCTGAGTTTGAACATTACTGCAGCCCTCTGAGAGGCAGGAAAAGCAAGGAAGGGCCTCTCCTACCCAGATGGGTTGTCCTTTCCTTCTCACTGAGTCAGAGGGAGGCCTCTGACCATCCTGCCACCCTGTCCCCAAAGTGTAAGGCAACTTGCTCCCCACCCTAAGGCAGAACCTTCCACTTCCATGGTTAAACCCCCTTTTCCTGCCTGACGGACAAAGAGGCAGAACTCTTTGTGTTGTGCTTGGAGGGCCTGATTATTTTCACTGAGGTCTAACTTCTAGGTACTTACTTTTTGTCCCAGCATTCCAGGAAATCCTGGGAAGCCCTGTGAAAAGAGCAACAAACAATGTGATCACCACTGAAATAACACCTGAAAGGGCTCGGACAAACTTGGCTGGCCCCTTTCAAGATGGGGGCCTGTCAGTCCATCATCCGCCCACAGGTGGGGGTGGACAGGAGGCCGCCACTTCCACTGAAGCTTATCATTTCTGTGGAGTGGCCATTACCTTTTCTCCTTTGGGACCCAAGTCGCCCCTTTCACCTCTAGATCCCTAGGAGGAAACCACAGGAGAGGAGAGAGTTAGTACCTTGGGGTGGGGGAGGGACAATTGGAGCATTTCAAATTGAAAAGCTCCCTAAGCCAATACCTTCATTTTACAGGCAAATAGGGTCAGAGATACCAGGTGACTTGCCCAGGGAAGGATGCTTTGTGATCTACCTTCTATTTGAACCCAGAGATCTCTTGCATTAATAAAGGACAACTCACATAAAATTCTGGGTCCTAGATCTTCTCTCATCCTGTGGGGAAATTGTCCCCAGGTCATGCTGGTTTTTGTTTTGCTTTGGTTTGGTTTTGGACAGGTGAGAAGGATGGTGGTGGGAGCTTGGCCTAAAGACACATCTGCCATCTGCCTGTAGCACTCACTGCAAACTGTGCTCATTCTCTACCTGGCACTGCCTTCCTCGGCTCATCTGCTCCATTGCGGGGCCCCTGCCTCCACGGGGTCCCTCCCTGACCTGCCTGCCTTGCTCCAGGAGGCGCCTCACTTCTCTCTCAGCCCACTGACAAAGGACGGGGGACTATCTAGGGATGGTCACTGCAGTTGCTGACCAAAGAGAGAGCTGGGCCCACCCTCTGCATGTCACCGATGCCAGGGCCTCTTGCCCACACCAGGCTTGGGATGCCATCAGAGACCAGCACTAACCTTTTCCCCTCTGGATCCAGGGTATCCCTAAAAGAAAGCAGAAGGTGCATTTACAATCAGCCCTGTAGGACCTTTGGGTTTGGCGCAGAGTGGAAGGAATCCGCGAAAGTGGCGGTGATGTGTGTCTCCACATTGTGCTGGAAGTTTTAGTGGGGTTGCAGCAGTAAACACAAAGATGTCCCAGAGGGTTTTGTTTATACCAGGCCTAAAAGAACATTGCTTTTCTCACCCTGGAAAGACCTGGTCAAAGGTTTCCATCTGCCCTGTTGTCCAGAGGCTTGCCCCTCACTGCCCAGGAGAACACTGGTAGGAATGGCATCCCTACGTCCTTACATCCCAAGGCATGATGTCCCCCAAAGGGCTGGTAAAGGCAAGCACCCTGGTGCCAGGCCCTGCAATACCTGTGACATTCCCCAGCCCAGGATAGCCGCCCCACCCAATTCCCATCTTTGTAGATGGTGGCTGCTCCAGAGCCTTAGTGAAAAGACCTGGGAATGTCCATGTGGACCACACACTCACCTTGGAGCCCATTGGTCCTCTTGACCCTGGCAGGCCCATCATACCCATGTCACCTTTTTCACCCTATGGGAAACAGAATAAGGAAAAAAGATCCACAGTGACATTTCTTAGAGAAACTGAACCAGGAGAGTCATGGGCAAGATCAGGATGGAACTGAGGACATTGGGACTGGCTTGTGAGTCTGAGGCCCCAAATATCCAAATGCCCCTTTGCTCCCTCCCAGAGCCCCATGGCCCCATACTCCATATTTCACTCTGTATTGAGATGAAATGCAAAATGAAAATGCCCAAAGTAAAGCAGATCTCCAAACTAAATGCTCACTGAGATGTTTTAAATGGTGATAGTTGATCTTTTCCTACTAAGGATTCTGAGAGGGTAAGGGAGAAAGCATGAGGGCACTGGGGCTTCAGAAAACAAATTGTCAACACACAAAAAAACTTTGCCTGCTTTGCCCTTTGCATAGGGAGGCCCTTCAGAATGGTTTGCAATTGGCACTTCCAGTACCCTCTGTACTAAAAGACTTTATACCAGCACTAACCAGAAGAAAAATAAGGTAAGCCACATACTTACTTAAAAAAATTTTTAGATGTCACATTAAAGGTAAAACTAAACAAGTGAAATTAATCTTAATGATATATCCCATTTAATCTAGTTAATTTAATCTAATTATTTCAACATGTAATCAATATAAAAATTACTAATGAGATGTCTTGCACTCTGTTTTTCATAACTACTTGAAATCTGCTGTGTATTTTATATTTAAAGCATATCTCAATTCACATGCTAAATTTTCATCCAAAATACTTTATCTGTATTTAGAGTCCATAAAATTTATAGTTGAAAAAGCAGACTCACACATTCAACTTGCTCCAAAGATACTTAAATGTTTTCAAATAACTGAATTAAGTAAAGGTTTTTAAATTCAAACTTAAATTAATTAAAATTTAAAAATTTGGTTTCTCAGTTCATTAGCCACATTCCGAAGGCTCAAGAGTCGTATGTGGCCAGTGGCTGCCATGTTGGATAGCTCAGCTCTATACAGAGGATTTTTAAAAGAAATACCCTTGAGACTTGTCCTAAGGGGACTGGAAACACAGTTTTCTCCTCCCATAACACATCCAGTAAGTGAATCAGAGAAGATGGTGTTATCCATCTGCCCAGCCCTGACTTCTACAGGTAAAATTCCTGAGTCCTGGCCTCTGAACCCTCTAGTCTATGACCACCAGTGAGAAGAACATAAATAGAGGCATAGATAGGGGTGTTTGCCTTCCATACCCTGACTGAGGAAGGGATTTCATCAGCACTTGGCAATCTCTCTCTGAATGTAGGCTTGCCATTCTTCAGCCAGCCAACACACACTGTAAACCCTCCACCTCCTGCCAGATCATCAAGACAGGCAAGAGCTTCCCAGGAACAAACCCCTCTTAGGTCATCTCAGGGAAACCAAAGAACAGGCTGCTAATTCTCAAGACAAAGGAGAACCAGGGTCCCTGTGAAAAGGGGAGCCACCCCTCTTTTCTCCTTCCACAGAAACAGCTGTGGCACTGACCAAGGTCTTGTAGTCCAAGAGAAGGAGGAAGTGTTTGGGGACTTGTGGATGGTCCTTGAGCTCACTTCCTCTTTCTCCTCCTGAGGAAGTGATTCACTGACTATGTGCCAGGGGCCAGGGGAGCTGCCATCCTCCCTCCTCTTGTTCTGACACCACAAGGGCCCCCAAAGCACACCACACACTTACCCGGGGTCCTTCAGGGCCCGGCCAGCCGACAGGCCCAGGCATACCAGGAACACCTGGGGGGCCAGGTCTGCCCTTCAAAGACCAAGAACAAAAGTCAAGACAAGTGGGTTTGTTTCTTCACTTCCAAGAAATAATATTTGTCTCTGGGGCCCACGGGGGGGATGGGGCCTTCAAGCATGGGCCCATGGACTCTCATCCCCACCCTCCAAAGACTGATGGCCTAAAGAGTTGGCCTAAGAGTCACTTAGGTATAAGTTAAACCCTTAGTGTCACATTGTATTGGCAAACAAGATCTTATTCTACTCAAATAGAGGGTGGTAGGGGCTGGGCACGGTGGCTCACGCCTGTAATCCTAGCACTCTGGGAGGCCAAGGCGGGTGGATCACTCGAGGTCAGGAGTTCGAGACCAGCCTGAGCAAGAGCGAGACCCCCGTCTCTACTAAAAATAGAAAGACATTATATGGACAACTAAAAATCTATATAGAAAAAATTAGCCGGGCATAGTGGCACATGCCTGTAGTCCCAGCTACTCGGGAGGCTGAGGCAGTAGGATCGCTTAAGCCGAGGAGTCTGAGGTTGCTGTGAGCTAAGCTGATGCCACGGCACTCACTCTAGCCTGGGCAACAAAGTGAGACTCTGTCTCAACAAAAAAAAAAAAAGAAAAGAGGGTGGTAGGAAAGAAATTCTAAACTTCTTGGTTTTTTTAATATTCATCACCTCCACACTCCTGCCCCAAATGTCCCATGGCTTCTTGCCAAAGACTTGCTGTAGAATGAGATAGGACTATGTTTGGAGAGCAGTAGCTGATGCTGCTGGTACTCCCTCAAGGTCTTTTTTTATCTGCTCAGAGCACCCACCCCCCAGAGGCTACCCTTCTTATGGCTAACAGCTCATTCCTTCGACCTGCAAAGGTGGAGTTTGTCCTTGGGTAATTGGAACTGCCTAGTAATGTGCCTCTTCCTCCTGCAGAGAACAGCCCAGCTCCCTTACCTCAAGGCAGGACAAGCTGTAGGGCAACTCACAGTCCCGAGCTCCCCTAGGGATCATGCTGCAGAGGCTGGGCTTCACCTGACACCACCGCCCCTAGCTTCTCCCACTCCCTTCCAGGCTCCTCCTCAGAGTGCTCCCTTAATAATTTATTCACTCGCACATGGTACATGCTGTCCCTGTCTCTGTCAAGCCAAGGCTATGGAGCCCTGCAAGAGAGAGTGGGAGCAGGGATTGAGGGTCTATCTTGACCTCTGCACCCATTGACTAATTTCACAGTTAGCCAGAGATGTGAAGGGCTCAGCCCCTAAACCAGAGGCGCCAAATGCTGGCATGTGTACTGGTTTCTACTTTTGCCTCCCATATCCATGCAGGTGTCATTAATCACTCATGGTCCTTGTTAGGTCTGAGCATGGAGACTACCCCAGGACCGTTTCTAGCCCAGCACTTCAGCTGTGCCGTGGCTAGAGTTTTCAGCTGTGCCCTAAAGAGTTGTAACTTTGCCTTGCAAAGGTCTGTTTAGTTTAAGGCTGTTGTCAACAGTGAAACCATATGACTAAAAATATTTAATGAGAAATACAGTAATTTATATTTGGAGCCATGCACATCTTTCTTGGCCAGATTTAGCACCTCCTTCTATCACTGAGACCTAGACATTCAGTGGCTGTATGCACTGACCACAGTAAGTATAATAGGCTGCTGATTTACTCCCTCTTGACACTAATGAGAGTCTTGATAACATGTATTTGATTCACTCCGAGTCACTGTGACCTTAAGTAACCCCCATTTATTTCAGCTGGGCCAAAAAGCAAAAGCCATTTGTTTCTGTCTGCTCTGGCACTTCATTCCAGTTTAATCAAATAGACAGTGAGAGTTGTTCTGTGTTGATGGTTGAGGCCTTGGAGGGTTTCTCTGATGAGATGGTCTGAGGCTGGGGGAAATTTGGCCAGGCTTGGCAGCCCCTGGAAGGAGTCTGAATGCCTGGCAGTAGCAGGCTCCAGCTCCTAAGCAAAGGATTTGGAAGAAAGGGCAAGATTATTACTGTCATCGTAGGGATGGCAGCATCATTATTGTCCACCTAGGTATTTAGTGATGGCCACTGAAGGGCACTGCTGGTCCCCATCCCAGGAGCGCACACACACTCACACGCACGTGGAGCACAGTTGCCCGTATGACGCCAACAGAACAGCACAGACCATACCTTCCTTCCTGGTCGGCCAAGCTCCCCCTGTGGATCGAAAAGACAGGTAAGGAGAGTCTGCTTTGGAAGCAGAGGGCTTGGGAGGGCTGAGGACTGGGCATGTCCACGAGGCTCGGTTGCTTGGCCACTCACAGCCCTCCAGCCATATCAGTGGCCAAGTCAAAATACACCAGTGGTGTCCCACACCTGCTGCAGCAGCTCAGCCAACATGGAGCCCATCCTCACACACTAAAGCAGAATTAGCACATGTCTAGAAATCTCAACCAGAAAAGTTTTGGTGCCACTCCCAGAAAACAGGCTGGAATTACCAAGGAGAGATGGGTTGAAGAAAGTAGTGGCTCCTACCTTTTCTCCCTTTGGTCCTGTCTTGCCAGGAAGTCCCGGTGGACCCTAGACAATCAAGATAAGAAGTGAAGAAAGTATGTATTAGCCCAAGACAGGACTAGAGGGGAGGCTCTTGCTGCACTGGGCTCCTACAGCAGCAACCTCGTTCCCCACGCAGATGCAGGGCTGCAGGGACCCATGAGGCCCCTCTCGTGCCCTCCAGCCCAGTCCCCTCCTCTCTGTTCCTCCTCCTCATTAGCTTTCTCTGAGCCGTGTTTCCAGTGGTTCCAGGGCTGCTATGATTACATATCTACTCTCTGTGATTTTAATTTTCTCCCTGGAACCTTTTGGTTGCCTGAATCATCCCAAGTGCTAGGTGAGAGCAACTAAAGAGTCTTGAAGAAATTCCATGTGCTGAAAACAGGAGGCTTTGCCACCTCTCATATCTTTTCAGCTACTGTTACCAAACTTCCCTGGGGCCTTGATGAGAGAGAAGTTAAGTTTTACACACATCAGCAGCCAACTCAGAAATTCCTACGGTTGATCTGTGGGTACCAGGTGCCAAATAATTCTCCCCTTCCCTCTTTCAGCAGGAAAAGTCTTCTTTTTTAATATGCTAAGAATACGGGCAAGTAAATTGTGCATTTTTGTCTCACTGCCCAGCCATAGGAGCGGCACTGACCCCAGCTCAGGGACTCTAGAACCCACCGTACCCAAGCTTTGCACACCCACAGCCAGAATGCAAGTGTTTTCTGCTCATGCACCTGCGAAATGCTCAGTCAGCTGCTGTCCAAATTCCTAAGAACAGCAGAAAGGAAATCTGTCAAAACCCCCAAGCACCCACTGCACCCCTAAGATCGGTGGTGAACTTGCACAATGCAAAGCCTGTTTGAAATAGGATTTCTAGAAACCTGTCCAAATGACAAACAGCTGCCTCCCAAAGCCAGCAGTTCCCAAACCTCTCAGCACATTACAATTTCCTGGGGATCTTTGAAAAATCCCAAAGCCCAGGCCCCATCCCAGACCAATTAAATAACAGCCTTCAGGGGAGGGGCACAAGCATCAGCGATTTCTGAAGCTCCCCAAGGGATTGGAATTTGCAGATAATTTGCGAACCACCATCTTTGGTGTATTCATCTTCTGTTTGGGGATGGGGAGGAGCAAGAGTGTTCATTTCATTCCCTTCATTCCTCCAAGCCTTAGTTTTTTCCATTTCTTGAAATGGGCTAGAACTATTTTACAAGGCCATTGTGCTCTAGCTCAGTGCTTCTCAAACTTCCATGTTCAGATGATTTATACCATTCACTCAGTGGAGGGGTGGTGTCTTGTTAAGATGCAGATTCTGATTGAATAAGTTAGGGGGATGAGATTCTGCATGCCTAACCAACTTCCATAAGATGCCAGTGTTGCTGGTCCAGGGACCTCACTTTGAGAAGGGACAGCATTCATGCTGTGTGCTCAGGGAACCGAGGTGGCCACACAGATGCTGCAGTCTCCATGTGCAGACTCCATGTGCTTCAAATGGGATTGCACAAGGTTAGAGATGTGCACGCGTGACTGGAGAGCTACTGTTCTGAGATCAGCAGAGCATCCCCCTTTTCCTTCCCATATTCTGTGGGTTCCCACGTGCCCAAGATCTGTCAGAGTAGACTGCTGAAGGTGGGAAGATAGAAATGCACCTTAAAGGATTTCCATCTTGCCTTTCTGCACATTTCCCAGCCCCTCTGTGGCAGCTTCTGGCCAACTCTAGGTTCAGAGTCCTGTTTTCTTTCTTGCAGTCAACAAATCTATATGAAGAATCATGCACTGTTGGAGACTGGAACGGTAGTGAGCAAGATGGACAGTGTCCCCGTTCCCACAGACCAGGGGTCAGTAAACTTCTTCTGTAAAAGGCCAGATAGCAAGTATCTTAGGCTTTGTGGGCCATATTTGGTGTCTGTCACAACTAGTCAACTCTGCCCTTGTAGTGCAAAAGTAGCCACAGACAATAAGACTTTAAAGTTTAAAACAGGCTGCTGCAGGATTTGATCCACAAGTATAGTGTACCAACCCCTGCTACTGAGTAACATTTTACAGAGGGGAGATCAAGAGACCAGGAATGAAAGAAAGAGAGAGAGAACTGCAACAGGATGGAAAACTGTGCAGAGAATTAAAATAGATATTGTCACCGACAGACAGTGATTGGTGGTGTTTGGGGTGGGGACTACTTTAGACAGGGTGGTTGAGGAAGAAATGTAAACTGAGTCCTGAGTATCCAAAGGAGCTGGCCATGATAAAAACCAGAGTGAAGAACATCTCAAACTGCAGGAACTGCAAGCGCAATTGCCCTAAGGCCGAAGCAGGCCTGGAGTATTTGAAGACCAAGCGATGGTCACTGTGGCTGAGTGGAGAGGATGACGGAGGTGGTGTGAGATGATGTGGGAGGTGCAGGCTGGAGTCCCCTCTCGTGGAGCTTTGTAATCCAGGGTTAGGAGTTTGGCTCTTAGTCTTCCTGTGACGGGAAGCCACAGGAGGGTTTACCCGGGGGAGTGACATAATTTCTGTGCCCCCTGCATGGGAAGGCACTTGGGGAACTGACTGCTCCTTACACCCTCTTCCTCCTCCCCATGGAGGCCCAGAGCCCCAGGCCAGGGATGTCCCTCATCGATGGAGCCCCTCTCAGAGGTGGGCCAGAGGAGCCAGGAGTCTGTAAGGTGGGGTCTCTGGAGGGCACTCTGTTGTTTGTTTAGAAAGTCCTTTCTCTAAAAATAAAAAATAAAAAAAATAAAGTTCTTTCTCTAGCATTTTGCCTGTTCCTCACTCTTCCCTTTAACTTTTGTGGGGAGGGGTGGGCTGCTTGGTAGCAGTATCTGGGGGCCCAGTGAAACTCAGGGTGACAAGTTCCTCTTTGCCCCCACTTTCCAGCACTGAATGCCACACCTCTGGGCCCACAGGGGGGATCAATGATCATATAGGGGCATTGTTATGGAGGGTTTGCTGATAACTGTAATGACAACCCCATCCACATAGGCGGCATCTCATGTGATTCCCCCTGAAATCCAGGACAGCAGGGGCAATTATAATCCTTATCGCACAGATAGGGAATCCGGTCTGGGGGGCCAGAATTCACTCAGAGGGGTCAGTGCTCTACCCATGTGGCTCTGGAGCAGGAGGTGAGCAAGAGAAGGAAAACAGCCCTGCATCACATGTGAAGGGGCACACACTATGAGGCTCTGCCCAGTGGGCTTCCCTGCTCTGAACGGAAGACAGCAAGACGGCCTGAACGGTGCACCAACCTGGGGGCCGGGAGGCCCGGGGGAGCCGAGCGAGCCTTGCATGCACGAGGACGGCGAAGTCTCCAGTTCCAGGATGAGGTTCTTCATGTCTGGGGAGAGAAGCTTCAGTGCAAAGCAACACAGGGATAGAGGTCAGACTTAGGGGACAGAGGAAGGGTCCCCACACTGGACACAGACCTGCTCCAGGGTCAGGTCCCCAAGACTGGCAGTTTCCTGGCTCCCCAATGAGTGTCCCAAGATGACGACATTCTGGGCCACCAGTTTCTGTTCTCTCAGCTGCTCTTGAGATGTGCCTGGCTTGAGTGGATTACAGAGGCATAATGGAGACTTTGGACGGAGTCAGGAAGCCCACTTCAGGGGCTTTATCCAATGTCTAGGACAGCACTGTCCAATAGAAATGTAATGTGAGCCACCAGTGAGAGCCATATTGTACTTTTAAATTTTCTGGTAGCCACAATTTTACCTTTTAAAAAGTTAAAAGGAAAAAAGTGAAATGAATTTTTTTTTTTTTTTTTTTTGAGACAGAGTCTCATTCTGTTGCCCAGGCTAGAGTGCCGTGGCGTCAGCCTAGCTCACAGCAACCTCAAACTCCTGGGCTCAGGCAATCCTCCTGCCTCAGCCTCCCGAGTAGTTGGGACTACAGGCATGCGCCACCATGCCCGGCTAATTTTTTCTATATATATTTTTAGATGTCCAGCGAATTTCTTTCTATGTTTTTAGTAGAGACGGGGTCTCGCTCTTGCTCAGGCTGGTCTCGAACTCCTGAGCTCAAACGATCCGTCCGCCTCAGCCTCCCAGAGTGCTAGGATTACAGGTATGAGCCACCGTGCCTGGCCTGAAATTAATTTTCATAGCATATTTTATTTAACCCAACAGACCGCAAATGTTATCATTTCAACATATATTCAATATTAAAAAGTTATTAATGAGATATTTGACATTCTTTTTTCTTACTAAGTATTCAGAATCTGGTGTATATTTTACACTTATAGCAGCACATCTCAACTTGAACTAGCCACACTGCAAGTGCCTGATATATATATGGCTAGTGGGTTCTGTATTGGACGGTGCAAGTCTAACAGCTTCCGGAAAGAGCTGAGAATCCCAAGTCCCCAGAAGGCCCCGGCCTGTTGTCTTCTAGGTCAGTTTCCCCATCTGTTTCCTCACCTTTTCCTCTTTTCCCCAATTCTGTTCCCTCTCACAGCTGAGTGTGGCTACTGGACTATTTCCTGAGGTACTTTACGGAAATGGCCTGCATTAGACACAGGCCGTGGAATAGAATTTCAAATACTTGGGGAGAAGAAAAACAGAAAGGGAAATTCCATATCTGAGCAGCTGATGGGAATCCAGAAAGTTATAAATTCATCTCATTGTTTTCAAGAAGATGGGATGTTGCCAAATCCAGCTCCCTGCTGAGGAGAATCTCCCTCCATCCCTTATTTAAGACAGCGGGAGAAGGAGGGACGTGCCCCAGAAACTGCAAACTATCCATCCCAGGGGTTGAGCCTGTCAGAAAAGATCCTGGAGGAGCCCACGTTGAGTATGGGGAGCTGGGAGGGCTGTGTGGTGGCGCTGACATACTCACCGGACTGCGGCTCCCCCTGAAGAAGGGTGGTGGGAACAGCGGCGGTGGCGGGGGCGTCGGCAGGCAGCATGCTTTGTGGCCACCACGCTTCTTCTGATCCAGGCTGGGAAGGGCTGTTCAGAGAAAACTGCTGCTCGTTAGTGGGGTCAGTGGTAGGCCTCTGTCATGCGCGCTGTGCCTGGGGAGACCCACGCTGTCACCCCAGACTTCTGAATCTAATTTCTGGCCTGTTAGATGTGAGCGTACCTCCTGATTGTTCCTTGACATAGCCCTGCCCTTGCCTTTGCTGAATTAAGATGGTCAATAAACGAGCAGATGCTACGGACACTGTGACCATTATAAGGTCCGTTTCTCCTTCTTCAGATACTGACTTGTCACTTTGTAGATGTGGCAAGGGGTGCAAAGTTCAGACTCATAATGTGCCCCTCATTGGGGAGAAGGAAGTGTGTCTTAATAACTTTGATGTTGTACTCAGAAGGAAATTGTTTAGACAGGGAGGCAGAATCAATCAAATTCATTAATTACAGGAGACCCAGACTCACCACTTAAAACACACATATTGACTCTAGACTCTACACACATTTGAGTGTCAGCCAACTCAGTGGAGAGTCACAGTGTAATGCCTCAGTATATGGGTGGCCTAGTCCCAAGTGTGAGGAGACGAAGGGAAGGCCCTGCCCCTTTATAGCTTTATTTTCCTGTGGAGTCTCGCCTGTGTTCCATGTTAGCACATGTGCCATGTTGGAGTATGCTTACAACAAGCACACAGATGCGTTACAGCCCAAGAGAAACCAGCACCAGACTGACAAACAGAACTCCCCCAAACCCAGAAGCCCCCTTAATCTCCAATCTTTGCATTCCCCCTCCACCCTGCCACCATCCTAAATTCAAACACCAGGAATTCATTTTGCCTAATTTTGAACTTTATGTAAATGAAACCATAAAACACGAATGCCTGTCTTTGGCTTCTCTCACTCAGCATAGTGCCTGTGGGCATCACCCAGGCTGTGTGTGCAGCTGTTACAACTGATCAGAGTTCCACTGTGCGACTATGTCTACTTATCCATTCTGCTGAACATCGCTGATGTTTGTTGGGTTGATATCACTACACACCCACCAGAAAGGCTAAAATGAAAAGGACAGACCATAACAAATGTGGCAAGAACGTGGAACAACCAGAACTATCAAATTTTGGCTGGTGAGAACGTAAATTGATAACAACCTCTTTGGAAATTGCTTGATATTTTCTATTAAAGCTGACCATAGACATACACTATAGCCCAGCAATTCCACTCTAGGGATTTACTAACAGGTAAGTGGGTGTATTTTCACTAAAATTCATGTACTAGAATGTTCACAGCAGCAATATCCATAATTGCCCAAACCCGTGATTGTTCAGCTCCCAGTTTTGGTTTCACAATGGTACTCTCACCTGCACCCCTTCACAGAACGTCTGACCACACAGAACAGCAAGTTGACCACCATGTGCTCTCCGCTCTGATCCCAGTTTTCTGTATTATCTCCCAGGGAACAGTGTCTGCCTACTGTCTGCACCCAGTGCTCCAGAACCTGCCTCAGGCACCAGGCAAGTAAGTGCTGGGTGCTCCCCAGAAGTAACCAGGTTGTACGGCCACTTGTGTCAGCCCCAGTGCAGCCTAGCCCTGGTCACTCTTACTTATTCATCAAGAACTGTTCAGGTGCCGCCTCCACCAGGAAGTTTTCCTTGACTTCCCAGGACAAGGTTGAGTGGCCCTGCTGTGTTTTTCTCTGGGTTGAGACCTGTTATCTCTTTTCTACGGGGAAAAACTGTTTCCTTGAATCTCCCTGACTAAATTGTGCTTCCTGGGAGGAGCCAGTTTTTATCCCCAGGGTCTATCACTGTACCTGGTATACACTAGGCACTCTACAAATGTTTGCAGAATTAATATTATTAATGACAAACTCCACATGCAAGGCACCATTTAAATAGCTCACACATATAAATTCACCTACTCCTGACAGCAACCCTGAGAGCTAAGTACTGTTATCATCATCCCCATTTTACAGATCAGTTAACAGAGACAAAGAGGTTAAGCAATTTTCCCAAAGCCACATAGCTAGCCAGTGACGGAGCCAGGCCGTCTGGTTCCGGAGCCCCTCATCTTGAACTCTACACTACGACTGCATGTGGGTAGAAAGGAAAGTGGGGAGCTAAGAAGGTGGGGAGGGGGTCCTATGACCGCTACTGGAGACTACAGCATCAGTGCTACAGCCAAAGACCACAGGAACACACCTGCAGTTGAATCAAGTAGGGTTTGCTGACTCGCTGCGACTAGGCAGAACACACACCAGGAGCGTCTGTGGGGCCTTTTAGTAAGACAGTGTTAGAAAGGAATTATTTTCGGATGGGGGCTTTTGCTATGTGATTTTCAGAGACACTAGGAGGAAGGAAAGTGTGGCTTCGCTCTGGATTGCTATCAGGAAGCAAGGGCTATTCTATAATTGGGTGTCTTAATTCTTATCTAGAAGAGAACAAAGCCAGACCAAAGCAGCGACCAGTTTAAAAACAAAAAAAGCAGCAATCACTCCTATTAGCAAGGATAGGAAAATATTTGGTCATTTTAGGGGTTGGACAATAGTCTTGTTTTGGTCTGTGTTCACTTATGATTACAGTAATTCTTTTTTCGTCCTGATCCATCAAAGTCACAGGTGGCTCTGTCTGATGTTGGTGTTCTGTGACATTGATTCTGTGCTGCAGGAGAAGACCATGCTGAGCTGTGAGTGTCGGGTCAGCTCCAGCTGTCATGGCTGCTTTTGTCTTTCTCGGTGGTAAGATAGTATAGCTATATCATTCTAGAATTTGATGTTAACATCAGCGTATTCCTCTTCAAGTTTCTTTCCTAGAGTGTGGAGTACCTAAGAGTGTGCAGCTTCAGTTGTTCCACTCAACCTTGGGCAGTGGAGAAGGCTGGCAGGCTCCCACCAACCCTGGAACCTTTTTAAGGTCCGCTGGCTGCAGTTTCTCCTTTGCCTCCTTCTCTTTTGCCTCAGCGGGCAGCTCCCACAAAGCCTCTCCCAGCCAGGAACACCTGGGAGGCTGGCAGGTCCGCACGGCTAATTTGCACCCATCACCATGATTTTTCCAGACCATATATGGCCTCTGATGCCTTCCTTTACCCAGCACCCTGTGTGGCCTTCCACTGGTGAACGACCTTGCATCATTCAAAGCAATAACTTCTCTCATTTCTTCCTGGAAACAGGAGACCTCTCCAGTGACCACAGATTATCGGTTGCTTTCCCTGCGGAGGCATCTGCATTGTTCACTCCCCACCCCATTCCTCCTCACCCTTCCCCTTGACCCACTTCACTTCCAGCAGGTGAAGGCCATCTATTTCTGCCCCTCCCCCAACTCCCTGGAGCTGTTTGTTTTTAGCAGTCTAATTTATTTACAGCTCATTCCAGCTGAGGATATTTCCATCAGGTGGACGTGTTTGGGAGCAGCTTCCCCCACCCTCCTCCCGCCCAGTCAACTAAGCCAGGACTTCACATGTCTATTTCGGTGTCACCCGAGTGGACTGTGCGTCTTCAGGGCCGTGCTGTCTCTGTGGAATCGTGTCTGAGCTCAGGGTCCAGTCTGGAAAAGCCCCAGAAGGCTCTGTTGTAATGAAAACAATCGTGTGTGTGTGTGTGTGTGTGTGTGTGTGTGTACACAGAGCCTGCAGAAGCCCAGGCACACCCGTGGCTCAGCCCCAGGCAGCTGCCTTGGAAACGCTAACTATCACGGAATTTCAGCACCGTTTGCCCTGACTTAAAGGCATCAAAGTCATATTGTATGTGGCCACTGCATCGCCAAAGTATGGGTTATTGTTTAATGCAGCCTTTTGGCAAGTGTTTGGGATTTTTTTGCTGTTGTTGATGCTGGTTTTACCTGTCAGACTCAATACCTACTCTTGAAAAGGAGACTTTTCTCCTGTTTCATTTTGAGAAACTGAGGCTCATCCTTGGAAAGTGATTCACTCCAAATTACTCTTGGAAAGATATGGACCTGGAGCAGAGAGTATAAGTCTGGGCACAAGTGGTCATGTGACCTGGTACAACTCACTTCCTCAATCTGGGACTTAGTTTCCTCATCTGTACCACAAGGGGTTTTGCCCAAGCCATCTGCAGAGTCCTTTTTCAAATAAATCTGACACCAGAATCACCACTGTGTCCGTCTTCATCTCCCCACTCACAGCCCAGCACTAGGTTACTGAAGACAGCCTTTTCCATTTCTGCCTCCTGTTTTTGCATCAAGCAGCCCCCCGCAAATCCAGCAAATGTGTCATTAGAAGTCACCATAGGAAAGACGTGACATAAGCACGCTGCCTTAGCAGGTTGGACAATTACAAGTGCAGCCATATGCTAACTGTTCTGCACCTGCTTGTCCAGTTGGTGAACTAGTCAATGTTTTACTTCCTCCTCCTGATCTGGGGCCTTTCCCTGCCTGTGGGAACTTGCACTAGAAAGAGACTCACGGTGGCGAGATGGCCAAAGGCACATACTCCCTGGCAGCTCTCAGTGCTCTGACTGGGAGTTGGGCATCTCAGCTACAATAAACTCTCATTAACTGGCTGCAATTTGCCCCAAGTTTTCCCCAATTCACAGATTCCGGAGAAGGCTGCACCCTATGAATTTCCTTCAACCCCCACACAAACTTTGAAAAACAAATTCTGATCCTAAAAGTTGAAAGTTAATCTGAACTTCTCCGAAAGACCATGGTAGAAGTTTGCCATCTGCAGTTTGCCCCTGAGTGGGAGAGGACACAGCCTACAAAGAAAACAACTTGGCAGTTTGGTGGCTGTGCTTCTGAGCCACACTGCCTAAGCCAGACCACTTGGAGGGTGAGGGGGAGTGTCTTTGCCAACTGATGCCACGGGACCCCGGACTACAGATCAAGATTTTACTTCAAAGCCAAGGGAGCTGCAGCTGCCAGCCTGCCAGACTGAAGTCAAGGTCACAGAGAGGCACACGTAAGAGTACACACGAGCATGTACACCAGGTCCCCACCAACTCCACCTTGAAACCCCTTTGTATTGTAATTCCAACACTGGCTGAGAATTTTAAAATTTAAAGCCTGCTCCCTGAACAAGTCTGCTTTCCAAGAGTCTTTTTTCCAAACAATGGGAGCATGCACACACACACACACAACTCACCTAAGCAGCAGGCTGAGTAACAGAGCAGTCCTGAAATGATGAGCGTATGAGTAAGGCTGAATGATGGGTCTGTCATCGTGAGGCAAAGCCCAAGGCGGACTGGCCAGGGAACACAAGCTGGAGACAGGCTGAGATTTGTCACGCCCCCAAGTGCTCCCAGTGCCTGGCCTGCTTGGCATTTGGGGTAGGAGTCAGCCAATCCCTGCTTTGATGTTGCTTCTGCCCCAGATGCCAGGGGTCCAGGGACCAGTCCTGAGCTCCTAGGAGCAGGAAGGGGGAGGCAGCCCTGCTCTGGCTGCTCTAGGGGAGGCTTAGAGGACAAGAGTGCCTTTGGCTGAGGGGAGGATGCAAGATTGGGAGCGCAGGGATACTGATCCCCCTGCAAGCCGAGAAGAAACGGAGTGCAATTGGTCAAACAGGCTGCTTTTCATTTGGCTCAAAAACTGCCTCGTCAATACTGCTCTGGCAAGCCTCAAAGTCAACCCCCCACCGAGACTGTCCAAGGGGAATCTGCCCTCTTCTGCTTCAGAGAAGACCTTCGTGGTCAGGGGACTCAGCTCTCACTACGTCTGTGCCAAGGTACTGCCGACAAAGCTAAACTTAATTAAAATAGCAACAACACAAACAAACAAAAAAATGGCATGTGGGCAAACCTTTCTGGACAAAGTCTGCCTACAAAATAATAAAGTGGCATATACCAGATACACACTGAAATCTGTACCTTATAGGTATACTCAGTGCATGAGCATGGACACACACAATATTCTAGATTATAAAAGACAAGATTATTAGTACTTAGCAATAAGCACTATTGTTTTAACCAACTTGGTAAAAACCACACACTATAGCACGAATTAGCAAACTCCAGGGCCAGATAGTCAATATTTAGGCTTCGTAGGTCACATGTTCTCTGCTACAACTTAACTTTGCCATTGTACATGAAAGCAGCCATATGCAATACATAAAGGAATGAATGCGGCTCTATTCCAGTAAAACTTCATTCACAAAAATAGGAGGCAGACTGGATTTGACCTGCAGGCTGTAGTTTGCTGATCCCTGCACTATAGCCTTCAAAAGAAAAGACACTTCTTTTATTCATTTATTCACTGTTTTATTCATTCAGAAACACACACAGTGAGTACCAAATTGTGCAAGATACAATGACTAGACACAATTCCTGCCCTCAGAATGTGTTATTCAGTGTCATGGAAAGAATATCAACCCTTGGCCGGGTGCAGTGGCTCACGCCTATAATCCTAGCACTCTGGGAGGCTGAGGCAGGAGGATTGCTTGAGGTCAGGAGTTCAAGACCGGCCTCAGCAAGAGCAAGACCCCATCTCTTCTAAAAACAGAAAAAATTAGCTGGGCATCTAAAAGTAGAAAAAATTAGCCAGGCGCGCCTGTAGTTCCAGCTACTCAGGAGGCTAAGGCAGGAGGATCACCTGAGCCCAGGAGTTTGAGGTTGCTGTGAGCTAGGCTGACGCCACAGCACTCCAGCCTAGGCAACAGAGAGAGACTGTCTCGAAAAAATAAAACTAAAAAAAGAATACCGACCCTGGAGTCCTGGTTTTTTCACTTATTAGCTGTGTGACCTTGAGAAAGTTATTCATTCTCTCTGTCACCTTCCTTATCTGTAAAGTGGGTATAGCAAAACCTACCTTGCTAGTTTATTGTGAGAATTAAGCTACAATTTGTGGAGTTCTTGGCACAAAATCGGGCTCTTTTATTGACATATTCTTGGATAACTATTGTATAAGGTGGAGAAAACAGGAATGGCTAACATGGGATGTCTGGAAGGATTTACAGGAGGAAGAATGGGTTCTAGTTGAGGGGAAGGGGGGGGTCCAAGTGAGAAATCAGGGAAGGCTTCCTAGAAGAGGTAGCATTTGAGCTGAGCCTTGAAAGCAGAGAAAATTTGCTGGTACCAAGATGGGAGGAGTGGGAGGGAAAGCTTAGGCTCTGGGCCTTGGTACTTCTCTGGGGAATTCCCCTTTGTCCTTCTTGAAACCACAACAGCAATAAGGACAGAGATTGCGCAGTCCTGAGTTCTAGACAGTTGCAGAAATATCATCTGCATTATGTTTCCCCAAATTTCCCTGTTCTGGGTCATATTCCTACAGATCATCAATTTTCAAACTTCATTTCAGAAATCCTTGGAGATGGAACTTTCGCCACTTTCACACCAAAAGCATTTTTTTTTCCCACGTGGCATCAAACTTTTTCTAAAACAGTTTTCAAATGTAAAAACACTCAGTTGTACCTTGTTTCATTATTGTAAAAATGAAGGTGGCTGGATTGGATGATCACTGGGGTCCTGTCCAACTCTGCAGGTGCTTGAAGCTCTATTTTGCGCCTAGTGATTTAGGTTCATGAATGTCTTCTTCTGTCTCGCTCTTCTCTGTGTTTCCCTCCTTCTGCTGCTCCCTCTTCTGTCTCAGTCTTACTTTCTCTGTCTCTGTGACTCACTATCTCTAACTTTGTCTCACTCTCTGGCTTTGTCTCTGTCTTTCCAAGCACTGATAGTTGAATTTCCTTAAGTCAAATGCCGGGATGTATGCTCAGCTACTTTTAACTCCCTTCAGACAGGTGTGCCATCCTGGGATTAGGAACCCTGTCTCTAGCCCTGGCAGTGACTTGCTGTGTGACCTTGGACGACTTCTTTTCCCTCTGGGCCTTGATGAGTTCTAAGCCCTTTCCAGCTTTGGCTTCTACCAGGGGCTGGAATTCCTGACACATAAATGGTCCTTCGTAAGGGGCCTGGACAAGGAGGGAGGATCTTCCCTGTCCCCCACTGGTGAGCATCTTTGCCCTCAAATTCCCTCAGTTACCTTGGCCACAGCACAGGCTTATCACAGCAGAGCTGCCTGCAAAATCTAATTCATAATAAAAGTTTCCGGGGCCTTCCTGAAGCTGTCAGCGGGTGTCATATTCACAGTATTTTGTCTTAATTGCAGCTCTGGGATTTATCAACCAGTCCAGAGACCACTTCTGGAATATGGCCTCCTGGGCTCTGTTCCAGACGTTCCTGACCCCGCTGCTGCCACACACAGGCCTGCCTGCTCCCTGGCAAGGAAGCCAAAGTGGGTTCTGCTTTGCATCTTCCTCTTTCTGTGTCTCCTGCCACTACCGCACAGAGAGGTTTCGTGGCTTAGATAACTCAGACACCCTTCCCAGGGATCCAGAGTACTCGTGTGAGGCAAAGACATCCACATGTTTGGGGCAGAGCCTAGGACCCCATCAGCCCGGGGGCACTTCGCGTCTGCTGCTCCACCCCAAAACCTTGGTGGGCAGAGGAGCAGGTAGGAGGCCCTGGGTTCTACTTTCCCACTGACAACGATTCTCTCCTTGACTAAACTTTAGTCAGGCTCCTCTGAGCCCTCCTCCTGATTAGGCCTCAGCTGTGGGCTTCCGTGTCCCTCTAAGCAGAATCCAGTTATAGTAAGAACCCTATTCTTGCTATAATCCTAATTCTAAACTGATAAGTCAGTTTAGAAAGACTCCTTTACCCTTGATATCCGATCACCCTTGATATCTGATCAAATTCCTCATTTCCCGCCTTTGGCCTCAACACAGTAGTAAGGCGCCAGCAATGGGGAACATTCCCTGATGTTCTCCATTCAATCCTTCTTTGATCTCCACAGCAATACCACAAGGTATGAATTAGTATTATCCTCATTTTCAGACAAGGCTCAGAGAGATTAAGGGATGCACCTAAAAATCACACACAATCAGGAGGTAAGTAGGCCAGGACTGTATCCAGATGTCTGACTCTGGAGACCTCCGGAGATTCAGTTACCAGCACAAAGTGGTGACCTCTTTCCACCACGAGCACCTAGAGAATGAGCAGGAAGCCTCAGAAGAAATGGCACCCAAAGGAGCCAGAGGTATTGCCTCCACCAGCGAGGGTTAGAGTTGTTTATCAATGCTCAGAGTCATGTCTTTCTAACCAAACCTTACAATTATTCGTCTCTGGGTTTCAGTTTCCTGGTTTGTAAACTCCCACGAGCACACCATTCTGGCTGCCTCTCTGGCTATCCTGACCACAGAGAGGGTTCAATCAAGTATGTTGGTGGCCTTCAATCAACATGCATTTATCTTCCCTATTCTGCTCCTCAAAGTGGGCAACGGATCTGAAACTAACTTTGAAATCCACCAAGAAATAAAATGGATGGGTAAACAGATACATGATAGAGTAAATGCAGTAAAAGGATAATCAATGCAGAATCTATGTGGTGGGTGTATTACTCTGCTAGGGCTGCAGTGACAAAGTACTGGAGATTCAGTTACCTGGAGTACAGATTAGGTGGCTTAAACAACAGAAATATACTTCTCACAGGAATGGAAGCTAGAAGTCCAAAGTCAAGGCGTTAGCTTTGGCTTGTGGATGGCCACCTTCTTGTTGTGTCCTCACATGGCCTTTCCTCTGTGCACACATCTCTGGTGTCTCTTTGTACAAATTTTCTCTTCTTATAAGAGCATCAATCAGATTAAATTAGGGCCTACCCTAATGGCCTCATTTTAACTTAATCACCTCTATGAAGACTCCATCTCAAAATATAGTTACACTCTAAGGACTGGGTATTATTAGGGCTTCACCATATGAATTTTGGGGAGACACAATTCAGCCCATAAGAGTGGGCATATTCATATTCCCTGAACAGTTCTTTTCACTTTTTTGAATGTTTGAAATTGTTCATAATAAAAAATAAAATTAAAAAATGTTAAGCATGCAACAGAAAACCAGAAGATATCTCCACATGGGTTAGAGTTGGGAGTAGGTCAGCCCAATGCCCTTTTTGGCCAGTATCTAGGGGCTCCTGGAGCTGCTTGGAGCTAAGGCATCAGCGTGGCCTGAAGAAGCCTGCAGCCACTCACTATGAGACCTTGATAGGTCACTGAATCTCCTCAAAGGGCATTCTCTTCTGCCCCCACCCCACCCCAAAGAGATGCCTTGAGGAGGAAAAGTCTGCCTGCACTGCAAGGATGAAAGAAAATCAATCATCTTATTTGTCATTATTTTATATAAATCATATATTTTATATAAATCATTATTTTATATAAATCATATAAATAGATTTATAGATCTATAGCACACATAGATTCAAAGAAACAAACCCATCCCCTTTTCCTCCCACAAAGGAAATATTTTGGACCTTATCTAAAGAAAGGCATCTGCTTTTTGAGTTCAAGTTCTAATTTGACCAAATGGCATGTGGTAAGTAGAGAGGAAGGAGGAGACAATGCTATTAGGAGTCAAGGGAACATAAAGAAACCTCCCCGTGGCTGGCTGAGCCTTGGCTCTGAATTTGATTACAGCGGCCAGCATAAATCAGCCAGTGCTATTAAATCTTCTGCTAGTGCTTGACAGGGGAGGCCAAGTTTGTTGAATTATTTGGGAGATCTGGCCATAAGTCAGAGACAAAACCCTCCAGCTGCATCGAGCCCAAAGGGTGGGTTATTTCCAACACCCGTTGACAACTGTGGCTGAGTGGAAAGACCCTGTGTTTCCAGCCGCTATGTTTCCATGCCTTCATTTTTCCATGGTGACAGTTTAGCTCTATGGGCACTTGTAATTCAAAACCACCTGGTTCACTTATCCCTTTCCCCGGACCACCCCCATCAATATCTCTCCTCCCTACCCCCACCTCCAGTATCTGTTGTCCGAGGGTCCACAACAGGTGGGGAGGAGGGAAGCTGGGTTACTAGGAGCCCTCTGGCTGCCCACTGGCACAGATGGGCATCTCTACCCATTTGTCTCACTGAGTCACTCAAATCCTTGGATTCCAGAAATTGGGGAACCTAGGGGTGACCCCTTTGGACTCAATTAAGCGATAGAGCTTCTAAATTGAGAAGTTGGCAAGATGAACCTTAGCCTTTTTGCAGTACTATAATTGTGTGATTCTACCATTCTGGAAATTATCTTAGATCTCAATTCCCCATGCTGCTTTGGATCTAATAGATTTTTAAAGGCAGAAGAAGTCCATCTTGTGTTCTAGACAAAAGGCGGTGCTTTGTTATGTACAGATGGTATTGTGCTTAATTGTTTAGAATAGGCATGTGACTCAAAATTTAAAGGTATGAACAAGAATACATGAAAACTCTCTCTCACCCCTCCCCCAGCCACCCAGTTCCAATTATTTATTATCAATCAATTACTTAGTTTCCCATGTATACTTCTAGGAATATTTTATGCATATCCAAGCAAATAAGTAGGTATAATATTTCCCCCTCTTACTCAAAGGGTTACTTATAATATTAATATTATATTATACCTATGGTATTCCTCTTGGTTTCTTAACAGTTTTTCTAAGAGATTATTCTGTGAAACTACATTAATGCATCCATATACTTTTCTATGGCCTTCATTTGGAAGAACCATAACTTGTTCACTCTGCCCCCTACATTTGGGTGATTTCCAAACATTTGCTGATGCAAACTACGTAATAAAATAACCTTCCACATGCATCTTTGTGTATGTTGGTGTGTCCATTGGATGAATTCCTAGAAATAAAAATGGTAGGTCAAAAAGTATGTGCATTTGTAATTTTTACACGCGTTGCCCAATTCATCTTCACAAAGCCTCCTTCGATCCACATTCCCTCACAAGAGCAATAGGCAGGAGTGTCAGTGTCCACACACTTTTTTTTTTTTTTGAGACAGAGTCTCACTCTGTTGCCCAGGCTAGAGTGTCATGGCATCAGTCTAACTCACAGCAACCTCAAACTCCTGGGCTCAAGCAATCCTTCTGCCTCAGCCTCCCGAGTAGCTGGGACTACAGGCATGTGCCACCATGCCCAGCTAATTTTTTTATATGTATTTTTAGCTATCCAGATCATTTCTTTCTATTTTTAGTAGAGACGGGGGTCTCGCTCTTGCTCAGGCTGGTCTCGAACTCCTGAGCTCAAGCAATCCTCCCACCTCGGCCTCCCAGAGTGCTAGGATTACAGGCGTGAGCCACTGCGCCTGGCCTCCATACACTTTCACCAACAGTCTGTTTGGACCTTCTGAATTTTGCCCATCTGATAGGTAAAAAATGGTATTTCAGTGTGGCTTTAATTTGCATTTCTCTTATAGTGAATGAGACTGAGAATATTTTCACACGTTTTAGAACCATTTATATTTTTTCTATTTTTCTATTGGGTTGTTGATTTTTCTCTTATAATTTTTTTCTTATATATAAAGAAAGTAACACTTTATTAAATGACTTTCACATTTTTTTTTCCCAGTTTTGGCCTTTGACTTTGTTTTTGCTATTATACATGTAATTTTTTTTTTTTTTTTTTTTTTTTTTTTTGAGACAGAGTCTCACTTTGTTGCCCAGGCTAGAGTGAGTGCCGTGGCGTCAGCCTAGCTCACAGCAACCTCAAACTCCTGGGCTCAAGGGATCCTCTTGTCTCAGCCTCCCGAGTAGTTGGGACTACAGGCATGCACCACCATGCCCGGCTAATTTTTTCTATATATATTTTTAGCTGTCCATATAATTTCTTTCTATTTTTTAGTAGAGATGGGGTCTCGCTCTTGCTCAGGCTGGTCTTGAACTCCTGAGCTCAAACGATCCGCCCACCTCGGCCTCCCAGAGTGCTAGGATTACAGGCGTGAGCCACCACGCCCGGCCTATACATGTAATTTTTATGTAGCTTTTCTTTTTCTTTTCTGGGTTTCTAGGTTTTCCCCATGCTAAAGTTACCCCCAAAATCTCCCAAGGTTTCTTCTACTAATTCTTTAGATTCATATTTTATATTTAAATTTTCATTCATTTGTAACTTATTCTGGTGTAAGATATGTTTGTTTGCTTGTTTTCTAGAAGATACTTTATCTCTGGTCTAAAGCAGATAACAAAAACAGTCATCAAATTACCTTTATGTAGCTTGCAAACATCAGCTATCACGACACTCAATAATAGGTACTGAGCACTTATTACATGCTAAGCACCAACCTACAACAGCCCTAAGAGTTGTTAATGTTTTCTGAATCTGTCAGATAAGTAAACTGGTGCTCAAAGAAATGCCCAGGTAAATGGCAGAGTCATGACTTGAACCCAGACATGTTGTCTCCTTGTCTTAATTTCTCTGCTCTCACACAAACTCCAACTACTTGTATACTGAGAAGTCAAGTGTATAGTAGGAGGTACAATAAATATTGGTCTGAAGATACTCAATAAACTTTAAGACAAAGAGAGAAGGAATCTGAAAGCCTGTCAGAGAAATTTAATGAAGACATTGAAATAATTTTTTTGAAAATCAAGTAGAAATTCCGGAGCTGAAAAATTCAACTAGCAAATTGAAAAATGCATCAGAGTCTCTCAAGGGCAGAATTGATCAAGCAGAGGAAGGACTTAGTGAACCCGAAGACAGGCTATTTGAAAACACACAGTCAGAAGAGAAAAAAGAAAAAAAGAATACAAAAGAATGAAGCACCCCTACAAGATCTAGAAAATAACATCAAAAGGGCAAATCTAAGAGGTATTGGGCTTAAAGAGGACGTAGAGAGAGACTGGGGTAGAAAGTTTATTTAAAGAAATAGTAACAGAGAACTTTCAAAACCTACAGAAAGATATCAATATTCAGGTACAAGAAGGTCATAGAACACGAAGCAGATTTAACCCAAATAAGACTACTTCACAGCATTTAATAATCAAGCTCCCAAAGGTCACAGATAAAGAAAACATTCTAAGGGAAGCAAGAAAAAGGAAAATAATAATATATAAAGGAGCTCTGATAAGTCTGGCAGTAGACTTCTCAGTGGAAATCTTATATGCCAGGAGACAGTGGCATGACATGTTCAAAGTGCTGAAGGAAAAGAACCTTAACCTTAGAATATTATATCCTGCAAAAATATCCTTCAAACATGAAGGAGAAATAAAGACTTTCCCAGACAAACAAAAGCTGAGAGACTTCATCAACAGCAGACCTTCCTGCAAAAATACTAAAACGAGTTCTTCAGCATAAAAGAAAAGGACATTAATGAACAATAAATAATCATCTGAAAGTACAAAACTCACTGTTAACACAAATACAGAATATTCTATTGCTGTCTGTAATTGCGTTGTATAAACCTCTTATATCTTGAGTAGGTAGACTAAAAGACAAACCAATTAAAAATAATAACTACAACTTTTTGAGAGATAGTATAAAAATATATAAACGGAAACAACAAAAGTTAAAAAGCAAGGAAGATGGAGTTAAAGTGTAGAATTTCTTTTAGTTTTCTCTTTGCTGATTTATTTGTTTGTTTGTAAGTGGAATTAAGTTGTCATTTGTTTAAAATAATTGGTTGTAAAATGTTTTTTGCAAGCCTCATGGTAGTAACCTCAAATCAAAAAACCTACTACAACAGATACATAAGAAATAAAAAGGAAGAAATTAAAACACACTACCAGAGAAACTCACTTTTAACAAAGAAAGATAGAAAGGAAGGAAGAAAGAAAGAGAGGACCACAAAACAACCAGAAATCAAGTAACAGCATGGCAATAGTCTGTCCTTACCTATCAATAATAACATTGAATGTGAATGTAATAAACTCTCCAATCAAAGGACACAGAGTCGCTGAATAGATAAAAAATCAAGACCAAACTATATGTTGTCCACAAGAAACCCAGTTTACGTATAAAGACACAAATAGACTGACAATAAAAGGGTGGAAAAAAGATATTCCATACAAATGGAAACGAAAAAGAGCAAGAGAAGCTATATTTCTATCAGATAAAATAGATTTCAAGACAAAACTATAAAAAGAGACTAAGAAGGTCATTATATAATGATAAAGGGGTCATTTTGGCAAGAAAATATAACAATTCTAAATATATATGCACCCAACACTGGAGCACCCAGATATATAAAGCAAATATTATCAGAGCTAAAGAGAGAGATAGACCCCAACACAATAGTCATTGGAGACCTCAACACTCCACTTTCAGCATTGGACAGATCATCCAGACAGAAAATCAACAAAGAAACATTGGACTTAATCTGCACTACTGACCAAATGGACATAACAGATATTTATTTACAGAATGTTTCATCCAACAGCTGCAGAATACACATTCTCCTCCTCAGCTCATGGATCATTCTCAGAAATAGACCATATGTTAGGCCACAAAACAAGTCTTAAAAAATTCAAAAAAACTGAAATCCTTTCAAGTATTTTCTCTGGCCACAATGGAATAAATCTAGAAATCGATAAGAGGAACATTGGAAATTATATAAACACATGGAAATTAAACAATATGCTCCTGAATGACCAGTGGGTCAATGAAGAGATTAAGAAGGAAATAAAAAAATTTCTTGAAACAAACGAAAATGAAAACACAACATTCAAAACCTATTGGATACAGCAAAAGCACTACTAAGGAAAAAATTTATAGCAATAAGTGCCTACATCAAGAAAGCAGAAAAGCTTCAGATAAACAACCTAATGATGCATCTTGAAGAACTAGAAAAACAAGAGCAAATCAAACCCCAAATTAGTAGAAGAAATAATAAAGATCAGAGCAGAAATAAATGAAATTAAAACCAAAAAATACAAAAGATCAATGAAACAAAAGCTTAGTGTTTTGAAAAGATAAACAAAATTGACAAACCTTTAGCCAGACTAAGGAAAAAAAGAGAAAAGACCAAATAAATAAAATCAGGGATGAAAATGGAGACGTTACAATGGATATTGCAGAAATTCAAAGGATCGCTAGAGACTTCTATGAGCAACTGTATGCCAATAAACTCTAAAACCTAGAATAAATGGATAAATTCCTAGACACATACAATCTACCAAGAATAAACCAGGAAGAAATCCAAAACCTGAATAATCCAATAATGTGTAATGAGATAGAAGCAATAACAAAAAGTCTCCCAACAAAGAAAAGCCCAGGACCCCATGGTTTCACTGCTGAATTTTACCAAGCATTCAAAGAAGAACTAATACCAATCCTACCTAAACTATTCCAAAAATTGAGGCAGAGAGGATACTCCCAAATTCATTCTATGAGGCCCGTGTCACCCTGGTACCAAACCAAAGACACAACAAAAAAAACTATAGGCCAATATTTCTGATGAACATAGATGCAAAAATCATCAAGAAAATATCAGCAAACCAAAATTCAATAACACATTAAAAAGATTATTCATCGTGATCAAGTAGGATTCATCCCAAGAATCCAAGATGGTGCAACATATACAAATCTATCATGTGATACATCATATCAACACAATGAAGGACAAAAACTATATGATTATTTCAATTGACGCTGAAAAAGCATTTGATAAAATTCAACATCCCTTCATAATAAAAACTCTCAAAAAACTGGGTATAGAAGGAACTTAGCTCAACATGATAAAACCCATACATGACAGACTCACAACTAGTACCATACTGAATGGGGAAAAACTGGAAGCCTTTCATCTAAGATCTGGAACAAGACAAGGATGCCCACTTTCACCACTGTTATTCAACATAATACTAGAAGTTCTAGCTAGAGCAATCAGACAAGAGGAAGAAATAAAGGGCATCCAAATTGGAAAGGAAGAAGTCAAATTATCCTTATTTGTAGATGACATGATCTTATGTCTAGAAAAACCTGAAGAGTCAACAAAAAAAGTATTAGAACTGATAAACAAATTCAGTAAAGTTGCAGCATACAAAATCAACATACAAAAATCAGTAGCATTTCTATATGCCAACAACAATCTGAAGAAGAAACCAAGATATTAATAGTAATCCCATTTAAAATAGTACAAATAAAATAAAATACTTAGGAATAAATTTAACCAAAGAAGTAACAGATCTCTACCATGAAAACTGTAAAACACTGATGAAAGAAATTGAAGAAGACACAACAAAATGGAAAGATTTTCCATGCTGATGGATTGGAAGGATCAATATTGTTAAAATGTCCATACTACCCAAAGCAACCTACAGATTCAATACAATACCCATCAAAATACCAATGACATTTTTCATGGAAATAGAAAAAATAATCCTAAAATTTATATGGAATCACAAAAGACCCACAATAGCCAAAGCCATCCTGAGCAAAAAGAACAAAACTGGAGGAATCACATTACCTGACTTCAAATTGTACTACAGAGCCACAGTAACCAAAACAGCATGGTACTAGCATAAAAATAGACACAGAGACCAATGGAACAGAATAGAGAACCCAGAAATAAATCCACACTTCTATACTGAACTTATCTTTGACAAAGGTGCCAAGAACATATCAGTGGGGAAAGGACAGTTTCTTCAATAAATGGTGCTCAGAAAACTGGATATCCATATGCAGAAGATTGAAACCAGGCCCTTATGTCCCACCATATACAAAATCAAATCAAAATGGATTAAGGACATAAATGTAAGGCCTGAAACTATGAAACTACTAAAAGAAAACATGGGTGAAATGCTTCAGGAGATTGGTCTGGACAAAGACTTCTTGAGTAATACCCTCAAAGCACAGGCAACCAAAGCAAAATTGGACAAATGGAATCACATCAAGCTAAAAAGCTTCTGCACAGCAAAGGAACAAACCAACAAAGGAAAGAGATAACCCACAGAATGGGAGAAAATACTTGCAAACTACCTATCTGACAAGGAATTAATAACTACAATATATAAGGAGCTCCAACTCAATAGGAAAAAAAATAAAATAATCCAATTAAAAAGTAGGCAGAAGATCTGAATAGACATTTCTCAAAAGAATACATACAAATGGCCAATAGGTAATATGAAAAAATGCTCAACATCATCAGTCATCAGAGAAATGCAAATTAAAACTACAATGAAATATCATCTCACCCCAGTTAAAATGGCTTTTATCAAAAAGACAGGCAATAACAAATGCTGGCAAGAATGTGGAGAAAGGGGAACCCTTGTACACTGTTGGAAAGTAAATTAGTGCAACCACTATGGAGAAGAGAATGGAGCTTCCTCAAAAACTGAAATTAGAACTACCATAACCCAGATATCCCACTGGGTTTCTTTTCCAAAAGAAAAGAAATCAGTATATCGAAGATATCTGCACTCCCATGTCTATTGCAGTACTGTTCACAATAGCCAAGATTTGGAATCAATCTAAGTCTCTATCAATGAATGAATGGATAAAGAAATTGTAATTGTGGTACATATACACAATGGAATATTATACAGCCATAAAAAGAACAAAATCCTGCCATTTGCAACAACATAGATGGAACTGGAGAACATTATGTTAAGTGAAATAAGTCAAGAATCTTGCATATTATGACTCATATGTGGGAGCTAAACATTAAAACAATTGATCACATGGAGACAGACAGTAGAATGATGGTCACCAGAGCTGGGAAGGGTAGCAGGGAGGAGGGGATACAGTGGGGATAGTTCATGGTGCAAAAATATAGATAGACAGAATGAACAGTATTTGATAACACAACAAAGCGACTATGTCAACAATAAGTTAGGATATACTTTAAAATAATTACAAGAGTGGAATTGGAATGTTCCTAACACAAAGAAATGATGAATGCTTGAGGTGATGGATATTCCAATTACCCCAATTTGATTATTATACATTGTATGCCTGTATCAAAACATCACATGTACCCTATAAGTATATACAACTATTATATACCCATAATAATTAAAAATTTTAAAAAAATTTAAAGAAATTAAGCCAAGACCACATGGCCAAGATCCCTCAGTTAGTGGGTCACAGAGATGTCTCCCCAGCCCAGAGCTGTCTGCCTGGGAACTCCATCCCTTTTACTCACACACTATTGGTTCTTAGTGCCAATGCTCAGAAGAGAAACACACACCAAGACCCCTTCTTGTGTGGGTACTGATTCTGTAAATTAGCAAACGGCTTTTTAGCCAATAAGTCAGAGAAAGTCTAAGGCTAAAAGGATCTTTGAAATCTGGCCCACTCCTTCATTTTACAGACGAGGACACTGAATCCCAGAAGAGAGGAGATGGCATGCCCAACACTATACATGTGCCTGGATTTTACCTGAGTGCCTCAGCGCTGTGCTACAAGTCTCCTTAAGAACATGTGTAAACAGGCAAATAACCAACCCACTGACTAAATGTCCTCACACCACCCCCCACTGGCCATGAACAATACAACCTTGGCAGCAATGCCCAGGGTGGTGGCTCATTCATCTTTTCCACCCTTAACTTACCCTGCCATGACCATGACCTTGCCCAGTGCAGCTCTCAGAAAGATGGACAGAAGGGAAACAGGTTGTTTTCTTCACTCCGAGCCTCCCTAAATCCTGAACACTAACCTCAATGGCTGAGAATTGGTTTCTGGATAACTGCAGAGAATTGGAAGCCTTCTGGGGGCCACCCCATGAGGTCCACCCCAGTAAGGATGGTCTCAGAAATCAAGCTGGTCCTGTTTGGGCACAAAGGGGCAGTCCCGTTTCAACTCCCTGTGATAATAACCCACCCCCTGGGCCCCTCATATATGGGACATGTCCAAACACTCAAACCCCAAGTCACAGTAAAGTAAGAGTCTCAGTCAGGCAGCAGGGTCTCTCTAAGTGGCATGGCCATTGTCATTCTATTCCCTGCCCTCCTGGGTCCCTGAGAAGCCCCATGCCTGGCCTGAGATCCCCGGAACATCCTCCCTGGAGCCTGTGTCCCAGGAGAGCGCTACCAGCAGCATCAGGAGAGCTCCTGAGGCTTTCTCCAAACTTCTCAGAAAGATACCAGGAAGGGTATGGCATGGCAGGACCAGTGGAGGGGCATGTGGGGGGCCTGGGAGGGGAGGAATCTGCCCAGCTCCCACTGATGTTTCCTTCTGTTCTTCACTCTCTTTTTTAGTTTTCAGTCCCCAGCTGGTTGCCAGTGCAAAGCCTGCAGCAGCACGAGGCCTCCCCTTCAGCTGTCGCCAGCTTCCAAACACGCGCCTCACGCCGTGTTTATGCTGGTTGCCATGCGAGATAAGTGCAGGCTTGAATGGAGCTAAATGCTACGGGCTGAGATGGAATGGGGCCAGGTGTATTTTTAAAGCATCTGGGAAAGCCGGTCACCACGAGAAGAGTCTCATTCTCTGGGCAACATGTTCCTTCTTCAGGGACTGGTTTACAAATGCAAAGTGCGTGAAAGCTGAGTCTCTTCTTTTTGCCTTAACTCACTGAATATTTTCAGCAAAAAGATCTTTGGGATTTGTATTTGGGATTCTTTGTATATGGGATTTTTGCCTTTTGGTGTGATGAATTATATGGGAAATTGTAAGCTCTTGGCATGTGTAGAGCCACTGTAAGTTTCCGGAAACAATGACAGAAAATGTGTAGATATCAAATACTGTATGCCAGGCACTATTGAAAGTACTTTATGTTCATAGCTATCCTACTTAATCCTCACAACTTCTCTAAGAGTTAAACCCTACTTTTAGTCTGATTTCATAGATGAGGAAACTGAGGCATGAAGAGGATAATTTGCCCAAGGTCACAGAGCTAAGGGAAACACAAGATCCGAACCTAGGCTCTACTCCTACCTACTACTTGATTGTGCCTCGTGATGCTTTTGGGTCAGAAAGTCCTAGTTTGGAATTTTGAGCCCGGCACTGTGTGACCTCAGGTGAGTGGCTGCCCCTCCATGAATGTTCATTTCCTTTCTGGTAAAATGGGTGTACTAATGGCTACCTTGTGACACTGTGGTGAAGATTAAAAATAATGTATGTAAAGAGTCTAGCATCTAGGAAAAGTACTCAATGAGAGGGCACTTTCTTATTGTTAGTGGTGGGTCCACATGGCAACTGGATTCCAACTGCTGCATCACAGCAGGGCAGGGAAGCTGAGCTGTAACTGCTGCTGCCCAGAGGGGTGGCTGAGGCAGGGTCTGTATAAGGGCCAGCAGGACACAGCTGGTCTCTCACAGCATCTACAGCAGATGCCATCACTTCCCTGCCCACGTCCCTCAGCACCCCTCATCCCACCTATGACTCCAGCTTCTTGCCACAAGCACCTGTGACTATGCCAGAGGGCTTCTCCAACCATGGGTAGCTGTTTGGGGCAAGCAGGAAGAATAGAGTGGTTAAAATTTCCAGGAGTTGTTGGGTAGATATCCCAGTTCCCTGTCTGCCTCCCTGCAGTCCCCAGTAGAATTGAGCCCCAGTTGCCCAGAGCAGTAACCTGCTCGCAAACACTCTGTGTTGACTGCCTTCTCTTCCCTTATCACTGCGCTACTGGGTTCACCTCCCAAATAAACTACCTGCACCCAGATCTTTGTCTCAGGGTCCACTTCTGGGAAGGAACCCAATTGAAGACAGTATTTATGCCTGCACTTTTGATTCTGATGTCATTTAAAACACTCATGGGTCAGTTCACCCAGCAGAAAAAGTAACTATGGTAGGCTGAATAATGGCTCCCACAGATATCCAGATCCTAATCCCTCGAACCTGGAAATGTTACCTTATATGGAAAAAAGGACAGTGTAGATGTGATTAAGTTAAGAAGTTTAAAATGAGGAGATTATCCTGGATCATCTGAGTGTGCCCTAAATGCGATCATAAGTGTCCTTTTTTTTTTTTTTTTTTTTTGAGACAGAGTCTCACTCTGTTGCCCAGGCTACAGTGCCGTGGCGTCAGCCTAGCTCACAGCAACCTCAAACTCCTGGGCTCAGGCAATCCTTCTGCCTCAGCCTCCTGAGTAGCTGGGACTACAGGCATGTGCCACCATGCCCGGCTAATTTTTTCTATATATTGTTAGTTGTTTCTTTCTATTTTTTTAGTAGAGATGGGGTCTCACTCTTGCTCAGGCTGGTCTCAAACTCCTGAGCTCAAATGATCTGCCCACCTTGGCCTCCCAGAGTGCTAGGATTACAGGCATGAGCCACCGCACCCGGCCACAAGTGTGAGACTTGACAGGCAGAGTAGACTGGACACAGAAGACGATGTGGTCACTGAAGCAAGATTCTATGCCACTGGCTGTGATGCAGCTCTAGAGCTGGAGAGGGCAGGAACACATTCTTCCCTAGAGCCTTCAGAGGAAGCTCGGCCTTGCCAACACCTTTATTTCTGCACAGTGAAACTGATTTCAGACTTCCTGACCTCCAGAACTATAAGAGGATAGATGTATGTTATTTTAAGCCACTAAGTTTGTGGTGATTTGTAACAGTGGCTATAGGAAACTAATATAGTAACTCGGAGGCAGGCGAGAGCAGAGGTTCTCAAAGTGTGGGCAGTGGACCAGCGGCATCAGCAGCACCTGGGGTCTTGTTAGAAATGCACTCTTGGGCTCCACCCCAGACCTATAGAATTAGACACTCCTGGGTGTGGGTCCCAGTGGTCTGCATTTTTAAAATGCCCTCCAGGTGATTCTGATGCTAGCTATAGTTCAGTGGTTAGCCATGGCTAGACATTAGACTCACCTGGAGAACTTTATTTATTTATGTATTTATTTAGAGACAGGGTCTTGCTCTGTCACCCAGGGTAGAGTGCAGTGGTGTGATCACAGCTCACTGCAACCTCAAACTCCTGGGCTTAACCAATCCTCTCATCTTAGCCTCCCAAGTAGCTGGGCCTACAGACACATGCTACCACAACTGGCTAATTTTTAAACTTTTTATAGAGACGGGGGTCTTGCCATGTTGCTCAGGCTGGTCTTGAACTCCTGGCTTCAAGTGATCCTCCCACCTCAGCCTCTCAAGTAGGTGGGCCTACAGGCATGTGCTACCACATCTGGCTAATTTTTAAATTTTTTAGAGCTAAGGGTCTTGCCATGTTGCTCATGCTTGTCTCGAACTCCTGGCTTCAAGTGATCCTCCCACCTCAGCCTCCCAAAGTGCTGAGATTATAGGCATAAGCCACCATGCCCGGCCACCTGGAGAATTTTAAATATTCCCGATGCTTGATCCCATACCCTAGAGATTCTGATTTAATTGGTGTGTTCAGTTTGGACACTGGGCTCTTGTAAAGCATCTTGGGTGATTCTTATATTTAGCCAGGACTGAGAACCAGCACAGTAGTTTGAGACCCACTGATCTAGAATGTTGACTTTCAAACTGAGCTTTGGAATTTTGGAAAGACACTAAAGAATGGGAAGGCAGAGGCCAAGCCAGTAGGGCTTCTGGCCCCACAGACCTAAAAGTCACATGCCCAGAGGGGCCAGACAGAGAGATGTAATAGGGAGGTGGACTCAGTGTAAGACCAGAGCGCACGGCGGGGATTTGGTGAGCGGAGTGACCACCAACCACTCCATTCCACACAGTGATGGCTGTGCCAGAATGTGGGTCCAGGACTCCCAGGTTGTCCGGCCATTCAAGAGTTTTGTTAAAGGGACATCAGAAATACATTTTTAAAAAAAAGTTAACGCATTCAATTTTAAATGTTAGCAACTAAGGCAGTTTTTTTTTCTTCAGGTTTGTCTACTCTAAGGGCATAAGGAAGTTTTTAAAAATTTCTTTCTCTCTCTCTCTCTCTCTCTGTTTAGTACTATTAATGCAAGCACCAATATAAAGGTTAGATCCGGTCCTTGGGCAGCTGGTTCGTGAGCTTCCCGTCTTCTCCATGTGCCGTTCATTCACCTGTTGGGACCAGTGGGCTTGCCTGGACAAATTCTTCTCACAGAGATGACAGAAACCCCATGTGAGTGGGATATTTTTGTCTGTTTACTCACTGCTGCATCCCACTTCCAGGCACATAGTTGGCACTCGTGAAATGTTTGTTAAATTAATAAATCCTTGTAGCAACTCTGTGAGACAGAGACTATGATACCTATTCTACAGATGAGGGGCGTGGGGCTCGCTGCAATGAAGTGACCTCCCCACCATCACATAGTTCATAACCAAGAGAGTCGCGATTCAAACCCAGGACCCCTCACAGGGGGGCTGCTGTGAAAAGCAAATACAGCTGTGGCTCTGAAAGTGCTTGGTAATATAAGAGGTTTGGGGGATCATTGGTACCAGTCATAAGAACAATACAAGTAGTACTTATGATGTAATTGCTTTTAAAGACGATGGGGTACCAGCTTATTTGGTTTCTCATCAAAGCCAGGAGCGGAGAAAGCCGCGTTCGCCGATTGTGCCCAGGACCAGACCGTGGTCCACTCGCCGCATGTCTTTGGTGGGCGGCATGCGCACGGCCTGGGAAGCTTCAGAGCCTCTGGAAGAGAAAGGGTCCCAGAAACGAAACCTGCCCCCGGCCTAAGTCTCGGCGCCCAGATCCCGATGAACCCCGAACCCAGGCACCGCCCAACAAGTTTCCGAGGAGAGGGAGACGACCTGGGAGGCGGTCAGAGCCTAGCCGTGAAAGGAAGCGAGCAGGATAGTAAAGCTTAGGGGAGCCAGCCTGGGAGTTTTAGGCAGTGTTTTCCTTTCCCTGTTTTTCTTACCCAAACCCCATCCTCCCCCCAACCCCGCACCCCACCCCCACCCCCAGTCAAATGGGTTGGAGAAAATGCACAATTCGAAGTTGGTGAGAGCAAAATGGCACAAGTAAATCAACCCGTGGTGGTAGCTAAAAGGTTTTTGGCTGCAAAGAAACAAACTGTAAGTCTGATCCACAAACTTAAAAATCTGTACTGTCACCTCGAAATGGGAAGGGGGTGTTGCAAAAACCAACTACCACTGTCAAACTTAGACCGTTTTCCAAATGAGTGAAAACGTATTCCTTATTAATATCTTAACAACAATAATAATGCTGTTTCCTTCCTTAAAAAAAAAAAAAAAAAACAAAAAAAAAACTAGCACTCTGGGAGGCCGAGGCGGGTGGATCGCTCGAGGTCAGGAGTTCGAGACCAGCCTGAGCAAGAGCGAGACCTCGTCTCTACTAAAAATAGAAAGAAATTATATGGACAACTAAAATATATATATATATATATACAAAAAATTAGCCGGGCATGGTGGCGCATGCCTGTAATCCCAGCTACTTGGGAGGCTGAGGCAGGAGGATTGCTGGAGCCCAGGAGTTTGAGGTTGCTGTGAGCTAAGCTGACGCCATGGCACTCATTCTAGCCCGGGCAACAGAGTGAGACTCTGTCTCAAAAAAAAAAAAAAAAAAAAAAAAAAAAACAAAGCCAGGAGCGCTCTCTGTTCATTCTGAGCTGTGCTGTTTCTGTGTGGTTGCGGCAGTGATGGCTGTGGATCTGCAGAAAGCAGACCTGAGTGTGGCGATGGCAACGAGAGGGCTTGGCCCAAGTTATCCCAGGGGAAAGTCTCCTAGCTCTCACTCGCCCTGTCTGGGTCTGAGCTGGAGATGAGCCCACTGCTGCATGCATAGGCTTGGGACGGGGTGAGGCAGGAAGCCTGGGACCCCCCTCCCCCCAGAGAGCCCTTTAATTTAAGAACCCTCTCTGACTTTATTACCCAGAAGAAATATGGGGAGCTAAATCAGAGGAGACGCTGGCAAGTGCATTACAGGACATTAAACAACAGCTGATCAACATCAGACATAAATAAATGGCCCATAATCTAGTGCCAAGAACATAGACGGTTCCCAAGTGGTGGCCTGGCTGGCTTCCAGGCAGGGGAGCGAGGGGCTGGACATTAGGCCCTCTAGGCCAGAAAGTGCCTGCCCTGGGTCACGTTGCAGTGGCCACAGGGGAAGATTCAGGTGCCCAGACGGAAATCACATCCTCCCACTTGATCTCACTCTGCAGGACTGGATTTGGGTCTTTTCACCATCTGGTCTCTGAGACCTGGACCCAAACATCACCTGGAGAGTCCTTGCCTGCCTGCGAAATCCTGAGTTAGACAAGGGAAGCCACACGTGTCTGTGTGGGCATCGGGTGAGTCTGCTCCCGACGCCTGAAGAAAAGGCTCGTAAAGTGAGTTCCCCTGTCTCCAGGAAGGGCCCCACCCCCAAACACCCTGGTTAAAATTTATCTCACTAGAGCATCCTTTAGCTTAGCTCTTTCACCCCATTAAAATGCAATACCATCAAAGGAGAGGTAAATCAGTACCCCTGGCAAGTCACGCACACTTTCATATAAAGTGATATTCAATCTCTTGCCAGAGCTTTGGACACTGATATCCCGAGGAGAAGGTGGGAGGAAATGGAGCACAAAGAATGCAGAGAATAGGGGGTAGCCTACAGGACCTTAAAAGCCAGCGTCACTACCCAGGACTGTAGCAGATTTGGTCTGTGTTGGTGAAAGCCCTGGACTTAGAATTCCAGCTTCCGGTTCTCCCACATGCCAGCCGTGTGACCTTAGGAGTCAACCGTTCTGAGCCTCTATTTCCTGGTCTGAAAAGTGGGAGTGACGCCACACCCCTCCAGGGGTGTGTGAAAATTACGTAAATTAAACTGTGCAAAAGTCCTGCCCCTCTATAGATATTATTTTCCTTGGGTCTGTGCCTCCACATTCTAGAAACTATACAACTGCTGAGCTGCATCTGCGGATGGATACTGAAGCCCAGTCAATCCACAGATCCGTAAGTGGGCCCAGCCAGGGCCAGCCAAACCCAGCCGGGCTGGATCAGCTGACCCTTAGTTGACCCACAAACACATGAACTCCAGTAAAATGATCATTGGGTTAAGCCACCAAGTGTTAGGGTGGCTTATTATCCAGTAATGGCTAAAAAAATACCTCAAACATAGGGCTCCTGACATTTTAAATAACTGTCATGTTCAATAGAAACCAGGCTAAGATATAATTGTCATTTATCTGCCTTCTTAAGCAAGATAAAATAAACATAATTCAGTCTTCACTGGGCCATTCATGCTCATCATAATGAAAATCAGTTAATGTGCTATAGTCAATGATGCCCTCAGGGGTTACACACAGAAGGAGGCTCTAGAGACAGTTCCAGTCTACTATTCTTTTTGAAATCTCAGAATCATTCCCTAGTTCTTTATCATTTTTCTTGTAATCAATCTTATCAGCTGTCATTTTGTTGTTGTCATTGCATCTATCTGAAGCAGCAACTCCTCCCTCCCCAATCTAATATACTATACCAAATTCACCACACTTCAAGACATCTGCTGTCTATGCCTGTTAGAATGGTATACAAAGTAGGAGTTAATAGGCTTAGATTAAGGGCCTAAGACAGTTTTCTGTCTATCAAATGCATGCGCTTAGTGTTGGGATTTCTATCATCAATTTTGGCTTCTTTGATGGTTTTTGCTCCCTTCCTGGTTCTCCTCTAGGACCCAGTAGTGGAGGTAGCCAGGTAATGAACATCTGATCCAAATAGTGGTGCTGTGTCTGGCGTTGCTGGAATACAGTCTTTCCTGGAGAGAATGAGGGAGTGGCTCAGCTATAAAGGGAAGCACCGGCCTGCAGGCCTGTAAGAGCTCTTCCTCCGTCTCAGCACCTCTCTGGGTCATTTAGCACACACTGCCTGTGTTTCAACAGTGGGAGATCCTGGATTCCCCCTGAGCAGAAACCACATCCTACTTGTCTCTGTGTCCCCTAAAGCATATATCACAGGGCCAGACAGACAGTAGGCACTACGTTGTAGTGGGCAGAATGAGAAGATTTTCCTGTAGTGGCCTATATTTCTGTGTATACACAGCTTGTCTTCAGAAGAATAAGAATTTACAAGCTTCTGAATATAGAATATTTAACATCAAATTCTTGGAAAATATTTTCAAAGGATTAAAACTGTCTCATGTCAAGGAACAGTTTCCATTTCAAGGCCTAAGTTGATTTCTGAACTATGCCATCATAAAGCCATTTCAACTAAATGAGGGGGACAAAGCCAAGTGATTAACTACAGGAGAACGAAGAGTTTTTGCTACATTGAGTTGTTACCTTAGTGATTCCCCCTAGGTCTGCCCCATTGTTTTACCAAATGTCTAAAGACCACATTCCCAAGGGGAAGATCTAGATGCAGCACTTCATCAAGAAGTGCCCGTGGCGTGTGGACTGGGTATTTTACGTCCCCACCCTCCCCTTCGCTCTCTGCCCTCTGTGTTCTGGACACTGACACCTGTGACCTGCCCTCTGGCTTTGGGTTGGGTATGGCCAGTGGGAGGCACTGCCAATAGGTGGCTGGATGGGAACAGAGAGAGGTCGGGGTGTTTCTTCTTTGCTTTCTCCCTGCTTTCGGTCCCTCCATGACCAATGCTCTTGCTCTGTGCCCCTTCTCCAAGGCTCCAAATCTCTGGGGGATCCATTTCCCTATTTCCTTCTCTTGCCTTTTTAAGCACAAGGTGGTAAAGGCTTCCTGTGGTTGCTAATCTCTAGGTGTCTCAACAGTCCTCACTGGTTCCCTTAACCCTACCCACACACCTCTGAAAGTGGTCCCTTCACTCAAGTCTTTTCATCTGAACCATCTGAGTGGCCTCTTTATCCTGCTGTTGTTCTAACTGGTACAATCTGCAAAAAGTTTTACCTAAGAGACGTCTATGCTGTGCCAGGGCTCTCTCCAGGGAAAGGAGTGCAAAGAAATCAGAAGTTCTTTCCTCTCTAGCTTTCAGAATTCCTTAGCCATCTTGGCTCTGTCTAAAGTAATACAATATAATGGTAAACCCCAATCTGTAGATGAGAAAAGTTTTTATTCATTCATTCACCAAATATTTATTGAGCACCTACTATGTGCCAGGTAGTGTTCTGGCCCTGGGGAAGCAGTGGTAATGTACAAGATAGACACAGTCCCTGCCCACATGGTGCTTACCCTGTAACGCCAGCTGCCTCCCAGCAGTCTGAGAGCCCAAGAGAGGCAGGGCTGACACCAGAGAACTGAGTTTCCTTAAGTCCTGAGACTTCAGCAGATTCTCAAAGGAATCTATGACAAGATTATGGATGACCAAATTAGACCAAATTAACTATCAAGCTTCTCCTTGAATTGGGGAATAATGACCTACTCATTCCCAGAAGGAGCTTGATGTTCTCAACTTGAATTTGTAGGGGCACATTGGCACACACCCACCCTCCGTCCCCCCAGTATGCTCCACAAATCCTCCCTCCCCCTCCTCCTTCTGTTCCTCACACTTTTATAATTAGTCCCACACTCTCCTCTGACTCACTCCCTCAGGGCCCACAAACGCTGGCAGCACAACTTGTCGACAAGCTGTTTTTATGAATGGAGGGCAGTTGGGAGCTGGATTCAGAGACATGCCCTCTCCAAGAGCCTGGCATTTCTGGCCCTCCTTGTGTTTCCAGCAAAGGCAGCGGCAGTGAAATGTCTGTCTCAGTTGAAGTATTTATGAGACTCATGTTGGAGAGCATGACTAAAACTGCCTTTGCTGAGAGACCAGGGGTCGCCGAGATGAATCAGGACAGCTATGAGAGGACAGGCAGCAGAGGCTGGGGTCTGCCTGCCAGCCCCAAGCCCTCCGGAAACATTTGAGTTGCCTCACAAAGGCTTAAATAGGCCATACCGGTAACCCAATACTTCCCCTGCTCCAGGTCAGACAGGACAAGGGCAGCAGCCTGGTGCCCTCAGCACAGGCTGGCAGGCAAAGCCCCTTCCCCAAATCTCGCAGCCCTACCCAGCAGAAACACCCAGCTCCAGGCCTGGCTGTCACTCTGGGATCCCCTTCCCTTCTCCCAGGGCTTCCAGCTGCCTTGTCTGAGGCTGAAGAAAAGTCTCACCCCAGGAAGAAAGCATAGCAGGAAAGCAGACAGGGCTGGGGAAACAGAGAACCTAGTCCTGAGGCTGCAGCTGGGGGCCCTGGGCTCCGAGACAATCAGGGGGCTCCCTTCCCTCCAGCGGGATTGTCCCCCCAGTGGACACTGCCCAGACTTGGACACAGGCATGTTTACTCCACATCCCTGTGAGGCAAGCCCCCTTCGGAAAGGTCAGAGATGTATTTACAGAAACATCTGGGGCTCACTTGCATTTCTCTGTCTCTTCTAAGCTCTCCTAAATTCCTGACCAAGATGAAATCATGCAGCAAATGGGGACAAGAAATGGGGGAGACAGAAACTATTTTTCAAAGGCCCTCTGGCTTAGAACAGCCAGGTAGGGGCCGGCTGGCACAAGGACAGAAGGGGCTTCCGAGGCAAGCTCAGGTGACAGGAAGCTGCTGGGTGAACGTCTCCCTTCCAGCCTCCCTCCGCCAAGAGTTGAATGGCAAAAATATGAGGACACACTGCAAAACAATCTCCCTTCCTCCCCCTGGCCCCTGACAGATGGAAGAGAGGAAAGTTGTGGTCACCGTTTACCTGCTGAGATTGGGAGGACACTGTTGATGAAAGTCGGCTGAGACACAATAGAGCGGAAGAAAAGCTGAAGATAAATTCCCAGAGTCATTGGATTCAGGACAACCATGCTGGCCGGGGTCTGGCAAGTGTCAAGTTAGCGAGCAGGCTGCTGTGGAGCCTTGCTTATCTCTGCTTTTGTCTTCCTCACCGCTGTTTGTGTGTGTGTGTGTGTGTGTGTGTGTGTGTCTCTCTCTCTCTCTCTCTCTCTCCCCCTCTCTCCCCCTTTCCCCCTCCCTCTCTCCTTCCCTCCTCCTCTCCCCCATGCCTTTACTAAGAAAGAATGCCAACCATTTCCCATTAAACCTTCTCCATACTACACAGGGTTATATTTATCTCAAGCACTGTATCAAATGCCCACATTAAAATTAAGATGTCAGAATTTTCTTTTTTGGAGACTGAAGTAAGTGGCTATGGAAGAGGTGACAAAAAGGCAGCCAAGTCTCAAATGTTCACTAGAAGCAGCCCTCAAGGGCAGAGAGATTCCTAATTGGTTATGCACCATCATCCACCTGTTTGGAGGTGAGTTGTCCTCCAGCATCACAGAATTAACTCTCCTGATTCAGACTCAATCTCATGGAGACAAACCCCTCTGCTGCCAGTCGGTGACATTTTTACCTACTGGGTGACAAATGTAAAGTTGACCTTTGATTTTTTTTCTTTAATCATTTGAATAAAAAGGAGGGGGAAGGTAGATTATATTTTCAAACAGCTTTCTCTGTGAAAAAGTGTTTCTCTCTCTCTCTCTAGAAATTGCAACCTTTTAATTCAATGCAAAGCAAAATAAATGAAAACAGTAAATGGATAGAAAAGTGAACGATCATTTATCAAACTATATTTGGAAAAATAGCATCATTAACTTGATCTTTGGCTAGACAAAATTCTTCAAATAAAAATTATTGCACTTTTAATATCTTTTATGAGTTTATAAATCCTGTTATAGAAAGATCATTAGGTTACTAAAATAATTAAAATAATTCACAGAGTTGTTCACTTTGCTTTAATTTACCTAACGTATTCCCGGTGCCTCACAGGAGTTAATTCAGAAGCAGTGTGGTAGTTACTGGACTCTGGGGTGGGCGTCCTTGAGGAAGAGCACTTATCCTCCTTCTGCGGGAAGGGGGAGTTGGGTCAGGGCATAGCATTAAGCAATACTCTGCAGCTTTAGCACCAGACTTGGGCTTGTCTCTCAGCAATGAGTGGCAGTGCACAAACTGTCTGAACTCTCTAAGCCTCAGCTTTCTCATCCATGAGACAGAGACAATGTTCCCTTTACAGGTTTGTTGGAAAGCTTAAATAAAGTAACATGGAGTGAATCCTACATGAACTAGAACTTGTCTAGAGGTAGCACAAATGAAATCCAGGGAGCCCTGGTAGATTGGGTGCAAAGATGGCCACCAAAAATCCTCCCATCCCCACATGTGCATGCCATTCCTCCCATCAAGAAGTGGAGTCTATTTCCCCTCCCTTGGATCTGAGCTGGCCTTGTGACTTGCTTTGACCAACAGGATGTGGCCGAAGGGACACTGTGCCATTTCCAGGCCTAGGCCTTAAAAGGCCTGGCAGCTTCTGCTTTTGCCTCTTCTTGAAAATCAGCTGCCACGTAAAAAAGTCTAGGCTACTGAAGAGGCCACGTGGAGGGGGAGGACCCTACTGTTCCGACTGTCCCAGACGAGGCATTCAATATGTGAGTGAGTAAGTCCACTTTGGATCATCTAGCCTTGTCCAGATCTCAGATGACAGCAGTATAGGAATGACCCCAGGTGAGACCAGTTGAAGAACTGCCCAGTCCAGATTATAGAATCATGAGCAAATAAAATGGCTACTGTTACCACTAAGCTGTAGGATGATTTGTTATGCAGCAATAGCTAACTGATACAGAGTTGATAGGAAAAGCTTGTCAACTTGAAGGCATGAAGAATATACTTGGACTATACTCAAAACATGCAAGACAGCCTAAAGAGGGGGTACCCTCATTTAGCTGCTCCCAAAATGTTTAACAGAAGGAGCTGTGGCCAGGTGAAGAGGCTCCTGCTTATAATCCTAGCAGTTTGGGAGGCCAAGGCAGGAGGATAACTTGAGGCTAGGAGTTTGAGACCAGCCTGGGAAACACAGCAAGACCCATCTCTACAAACAACAGAAAAATTAGCTGGGTATGGTGGAACGCACCTGTAGTCCCAGGCACTCAGAAGGCTGACACAGGAGGACTGCTTGAGTCTAGGAGTTTGAGGTTGCAGTGAGCTATGATGATGCCACTGTACTCTAGCCTGGGCAGCAGGGTGAGACCTTTTTTCACAAAAAAAAAAAAAAAAAAGAAAGAGCTATGATTTTTTGCTAAACCCATCCAGGACATTCTCAAGGTGGGTCCCATAAACTCTTGAAGCCTACAGCCTCAGCAGCAGGCTTTTGGTGGCATGGGGAAGGTGTAGTCTACCTAGAAGGAAGGTAACTCTTGAGTAACTTGGTGACAGAATCTGAACTTTCACCATCCACTTAGACTTCTCCTCTATGGAGCCAGTGTGATTTTTTTCCTTCTCTTAGCACACAGAGTTCTGCATGGACCATGCACTTAGCACAAATTATGTCAGTATGTCCTACCTGTGACACTTGCTGCTATTGTTTTTGAACTGCTTCTAAACCACTTTGTGTTGCTATTTAGCCTGAGTTAACATCCCTGAAGATGAGGGACTGTCCCACAGCTCTGTATACTCTCAAGGCCCCCAGGACAGTCCTTGTCACCTAACAGATGCTCAACAATGTCAGTCTGTTTGATCAAATCATACTACTCGAAATAATGAAAAGAAAAAAATTAGGAAAAGCAGCACAACTTTATGCTCTAGCCACACTATGCAGCTTGGCTTCCCCAGCATCCCTTAGTGCCTTTGCGCATACAGCTGGCTGGCCTGGGCTCAGAGCAAGGGGCTTGAGAGTATGGTGGGAGAGTAAAAGGAATGTGGACAGCCACCCCGAATTAGGACCTGCACAGTGGCAGGCTAAATGGATACATGCAGTCCACTGGGGAGCCATTCACTGCTGAGGTGAAGTTACTACAGGAGCCTCTACTCTTTGGGGAGGCCCCAGCACATAGGTATTTATAAGCCCCCGATACTTATTAAATAATTTTTAATAAATTTCCATTTCCCCAGGTACTGTGTATTTTATGAGCCTATTTGTTATGAGGTTACCCTAAATGACCAAGGCAGAAATTACTATCTTTCTTCAAACTCTCCTGGAAGGGTTCTCTTTCCGAATCTAATAACACAGGCCATTAGATTTTTCCAGAAGCAAATTATTTGAGACTTGAGAAGGGCTCACACCAATAAAGCCAATTAAAGTCAGAGCCTTCCCTCTCAGACCTTGTAAGTGGGAGTGTATACTGGAGAATCATCCATTGGCCCTGTCAAACTTAATGCACACATGCCATTTGACCCAGAAGTTCCACAGAAATATTCATTCAACTGACCAACGGTTTGGGTGCAAGGATGTGCATTACTACTTCAGATTGTAAATAGACTGTCTATGAATATGACATTGGTAGAATAAATCATGGGACATCCATTCAATGAGATGTTATGCAGTGATTAAAAAGAATAAGGTAGTTTTTGCAAAAAAATGGTGCTGGAAAAACTGAACTCTCATAAGCAAAACAAACAAAAATGAAGCTTAACCCTTATCTCACCCCATGTATAAAAATTAGCTCAAAATAGATCATAGACCTAAATGTAAGAGCTAAAACTATTAAACTTCTAGAAGAAAACAGGAGAAAATCTGGGTTAGGCAAAGATTTCTTAAATAGGATACAAAAAGTACAAATCTTAAATTAACAAATATTAAATTGGATTTCATAAAAATTTTAAAACTTCTGCTCTTCCAAATACAATACTAAATTCGAAAGCCAAGCAAAAAACTAGGAGAAAATATCTGCAAAACATACATATGATAAAGGACTTGTATTCTGAATATATTCAGAACTTTTACAGCTCAATAATAATAAGATCAACAATTCAATTAAAAGAAATGGGCAGGCCGGGCGTGGTGGCTCACGCCTGTAATCCCAGCACTCTGGGAGGCCGAGGCGGGAAGATCACTTGAGGTCAGGAGTTCAAGGCCAGCCTGAGCAAGAGCAAGACCCCGTCTCTACTAAAAATAGAAACAAATGATCTAGACAGCTAAAAATATATGTAGAAAAAAATTAGCCGGGCATGGTGGCACATGCCCGTAGTCCCAGCTACTCAGAGGCTAAGGCAGAAGGATTGCTTAAGCCCAGGAGTTTGACGTTGCTGTGAGCTTGACGCCACGGCACTCTAGCCCGGGCAACAGAGCGAGACTCTGTCTCAAAAAAAAAAAAAGAAAGAAATGAGCAAAACAGTGTGAATACATACTTCACCAAAGAAGGTACATGAATGGCAAATAAGCATTTGAAAAGATGCTCAATATCTTTAGTCATTAAAAAATGCAAATTAAAACCACAGTGAGATATCAATACATACCTACTAGAAGAGCTAAAATGAAAAAAACTGACAATGCTAAGTGTTGGTGAGGACATGGAGCAACTAGAATTCTCATACATGGCTAGTGAGAATGCAAAATGGTACAACCACCTTGGAGAACAGTTGTCAGTTTCTTATAAAGTTAAATATATACTTACCATGTAACCCAACAATTCCACTCTTCAGTATTTATCCAAGAGAAATGAAATATATGTCCACATAAAGAATGTACATGAATGTTCAGAACCACTTCATTTGTAATAGCTAAAACTAGTGACAACCCAAATGGCCATCCATTGGTAAGTGGGTAAACAAATCGTATATGTATATACAATGCAAAACTACTCAGCAATAAAATGGAATAAACTAAGTAACATAGGAAGAATCTCAAGTGCATTATGCTGAGTGAAGGATGTCAGACATAACAGTTTACATACTACATAATTCCATTTATGGCATTCTGGAAAAAGCAAACCATAGAGCTGGAAAAATGATTCGTGGTTGCCAGGGTTAAGAGTTGTAAGAAGATGTCAAAACTCACCAAATGTCCTCTTACAAAGAATGAGTTTTATTATATGTAAATTTTCTGTCAACAAATTTGACTTTAAAAAATAAGAAAAAGTTCACATTTACGCACTGACACGGAAGATTGTCAGTGCAACATTGTTGAGTGAAACAGGAAAGTGGCAGTACACTTGACCAAACTTCTGAACAAACAAGCAAATCTATCAATTATTTATATGTGCAAAGAGAACGATCTAGAGTGATGTACATTCCATTGTATATGGGATGAGCGAAGATGAAGGGAGACTTCCCTTTTTAACTTTGTGCGTATTTGTATTGTTTGAAATTTTTACAATGAGCATTATTTAACTTGTAATTTAAAAAGTTTTTTTTTTAGCCGAGCATGGTGGCGCAGGCCTGTAGTCCCAGCTACTTGAGAGGCTGAGGCAGGAGGATCGCTTGCGCCCAGGAGTTTGAGGTTGCTGTGAGCTAGGCTGATGCCATAGCACTCTAGCCTAGGCAACAGAGAGAGACTCTGTCTCAAAAAAACAAACAAAAAAAGTTTTGTTTTGGTTTTGGTTGTTTTCTTTGGGTTTTTTTTTTGTTTTTTTTTTCAAAAGCAAATTCTAGCAACCTTAGGAGTAAAAAAAAAAAAAAAAGGCAGAAAGGCAAAAGGCACCTTTCCTGCATGTCTGAGGTCCAACAAGTCCTTTGCAGACGTGTTATGAGCAGACAGAGCTATTGATCAATCCCAACAGAGAAACAGAGCTCTCAGCCTGGTCTCTCTGGCTCAAAATTAATGATGATTCAGTTATGCAGAGTTTGCAGTGGCATCAGCAGGCGGGGGACAAGACTGGGCAGCTGGGGAGCCCCAGAAAACCCCTCCTCACCACGCACTGCCCTCTGGCAACCCGAGCTTAAATTAAAGCCAGAACTGATAGAGCCTGGCAATGCGAAGGACAGCCTCGCCCCAGAGCCAGAAGAGCTAATGAGCTCTGTAAGACTGATCAGACTCATCCAGGCATTTAGCCTGCAGTTACATCTCCAGGGCTGGAGCTTGGTTTCTCTCACTTTCAGGGCAGAGAGTTGCACTGGGCTGGTCTCAAGCCATCTGGAATGCAATCACCACACTAGTGACAATAACCCTATCCAATACAGTGTTTCTCATACTATGCTGGAGATGCACTCATTCTAAGAGATAGTCTCTTTTTAAAAAGTAGAGGTGTTCATAGACATTGGGAAACACAGCCTCTTTTATGTCACCCTTGGAAATTTACGATATATATTAGCATATTAAAGCTACTGGGAAGTCCTGCAGTAAAGAAACCCATTGACTTTGCTTTAAATTTAACATATTTGACCCCCAGCCCCATTTTTATTTAATTCTTATTGTTTAATTCTCCTCTTTTTTCTTTTTTTCTCGTTTTTCTTTCTTTTTCAAGTTTTGTATTAAGCTTGAAGCCCTCTTTTTTTTTTTTTTATCTATGTTGTATGCACTAAACATATGTTACTGGTGTGGTGAATAAGCAATTTTTATGTAGGACTTTAAGTTTCATAAAATCCTTTTGTCATTTTTTTCATTTGATACTCACAAGTGAGGCAGCAAAACTAGAATTATAATTCCCATTTTACAGATGAGAAACCTGAGGCAGGACTAAACATGAACCCTCCAGGCCACCAAATGACAAACCAAGCCAGATGTCTGGCCAGTGCTCTGGGGTTTTTAGGGCTAGTCTTGCTCTCCATGGAACATCAATCAACCTTGTCTTTACATGAAACCAGACTCGGAAAAGCTGTGAGTCCAAGAATCACTTAGCTCTGAAGAAATCACATTCTTGGTAGGGAGACAGGAAGCCAGGGAAGGTCAGAGACTTCAGAGGAGATCCCAAATGGTTTATGACAACCCAAGGATTGATGGTTCTTGAACTAAAGCCCATAGGAAGGAAAGACATCCTGAATCCTGAACAAATCCAGTTTCCTAATGTTATTTATTTCAAGACTCACAGGAATAAATGAGCTCAAAATATCTGTTAAGCCACTGGTGGGCAGAACAAATCTGTCTCACTCTGTCAGGTGGTGTGGTGGGTTTGCCCCAGATTTCCCCTAGGATGAACCCCAGAAAACCTAGGTGACATTCACTGCAAACAATTATATCCAGTCCAAATGCATATTCCTAGTTTACTTTTTGTACTTACATGTTAATTGCAAACTTTTATTTTTATATGCTTATTAAAATAATACTAATATTACCACCCACAACCCTGTTTCCTCCCTCCTCACCCCAGCATCTGCACCCTACCGCAACCTCACTCCCTCACCCTATCACCTCCACCACCATGCCTCCCGGAGAACGCATGGGGTGGGGAGGAAGGCCCACCCAACAATCTGATTTGGCCCAAGGTAATTTCCAAAGCTTGGATCTATTCTCTGCACAGCTAAAGGTGGAGATCAAGGGCATGTGGCTGTGTTTGGCAAGGCCTTAAAATAGGACTGTTCGTAACGCACTGATGGGCTAATGCTGATCAAGAATCCAAAGTAAAGGGAGAGAAAGGGCCCTGCCCTTGCCACGTGTAATTATACCTCTCCCATGTCCCTTGTGAGAAGAGAGATCTTGGTTGATATGTGCAATAACCAGGAGCTGCCACAAAGCTTTTGAGAATCACAGACTAGCTGCAGCTGGCTGCTTAGGAAATAACCACCTAAACGGTGGAGAAGAACATACATAGGCGCCCAAAGCTGCTTGGAGGCCCATGCTCCAGTGAGGGCCTGTAATCCCTGTGACAAGGAGGTTCCCCCCATCCTGCAGGTTGTGATAGAACAAGTTGTGCAAACCTGAGGCCTCTGTCCGTTCTGTATTTAATCCACTCCTTAAGGCCTTAAAGTGCTTTAAAATACTCAGCCACAGGGAAAGGGTTATCTCCAAGGCCAAAATGTATGCATACACAGTCCAGGATAGGAAGAACAGGTGATTTTTTTTAAGCACTAGAGAGATAAAAAACCATTTCCATCCAGTTATCATGGATTATGTGATAACCTGTTTTCTTACATGAAGAGTTACAAATGTAACTGTGATGTTTTAAAAACACACCTGTGTCCTCAGGAAGCAGATGGACAAAGCTAAACTAGAGAAGACAGAAACAGAAAAACAATGATTCAGAAAAGTAAGAGAGAGGTCAGAGGATTCATTCATTCATTCATTCATTGTTCATTGATTCAATAAATATTTACTGAGTTCTTAAGGTACCACAGGCCAAGATCTAGGAGCTGGGGATTCAGCATGAACACAATGTACAAAACTCCTTATCCTTGGGAACTTACATTCTAAAGGGGTCTCAAGACAGAAGCATATATAATCGTACAGCAGTGCCCAGTGTAATGCAGAATAATGGAGAGATATAATTAATCAGGGAGGCTCTCCCTGGGGGTGACATCGCAGCAGAGACCTGAGAAAATGAGCCATGCAGCTATCTGGGAGGAAAGCATTCTAAGACCAAGGAACATCAGGTACAAAGGTCCTGAGGCATCCACAAGCTTGGTTTATTCCAGGAGGGGCAAAAAGGAGACGCTTGGGTCTGGAGCAGAGTAATCAAGAGGGAGAGTTGAGGGAAAAGGGTCTGAGAAGCTGTCGGGGCTAGCTCATGTGCAGTCTGTAGGCCACACGAGGAGTTTGGACCTTGTTGTAAGATGGAAGCCAGTGAAGAGTTTTGAACAGAAGAGTGACAAGCTCTGACTTGTGTTCTCACAGGGTCACCCTGGCTTTACCACAGAAATAGACTGTAGAGGGAAGTAGGAGACCCAGCAGGAGGAAACCGAGGGTGGATGAGGGTGGCTGGTTTTCTAAGAAATGGTGATGGAGACGGTGAATAATGATCAGATTGGGATAGATTTTTAAGGTAGTGTGGCAGACTATATTTTCCAAAGACAGCCCACCACTATATCCCCCACCTTCCACTGTCTTCTTACAATGGAATGGTGCCACTTCTCATGAGAAGTGGTGTCTCTGTTCCCCGCCTTTGACCCCCAGCCTCCTCCCCTCCTCTGAACTCTGTTTTCCAGGTGACACTCACCCCAGCCAAATATCTCTTATTCCCCTCACCCTAGACCTCAAATAAAGTTACTAGAACCCAGGAAGGGCTTGCAGTGAGCAGCCTTGTCACAGACATAGGTGCAGGTGCCAGGCTTGGCCTCTGGGCTGGTGCAGGACAAAGTGGAGGCCTCAGGGGAAAAGAGTCTCTGCCTGGAATCTTCAGCAATCTGGAGGAGAGTTGGTGTGACCAGAGCTATGCAACTGGGGTCAGAGGTGATCTGGGAGGCCCCACTACCATCTAGGTTACAGGAATTTGGAAGGAGTAGTGCTGGAGTTGAGGAAGGTGAGAGATGAATTCTGACTGCAGTTCTCAGGGAAGGAGCCATAGAAGAGTCAATTCTGACCCTTGGTGTATGAAAATACCAACTCCATCCACCATTCATTAAACACCTATTATGCGTGTACAGATGTTATTTCTTGAGCCTCACAGCAACTTCATGACGTAGGTGTTACTATCTCCATGTTACAGATGAGAAAACAGAGGTTGAAAAGGCAGTTTAGGTAATCTGCCCAAGGCCACAGAGCTAGAATGCAAAACCAGCCCACATACCCTAAAGCCTGTGTTTTTATACCCCATTACTCAGCCCCTGGACCAGACACAGTAGGGAAATGAGGAGCAGGTGAGAGAACCTGCCCCAGCCCAGGGCACAGAGTAGGCATGATCATGCCCTGTGGGGGCCAGCAACAGTGCCTCTAGGCAGGAGTCCTTGGTGGCAAATAGAATGAGCTAAGCATGTATGGTAGACTGCAGGCAGGTTCTGGAGGCCCAGCAATCAGAACGTCACTTTCAAATTTGGGGGGACAGTTTGCCCTGTGTTTTCCCAGGCCTGACAGCCTATTCTGGAATCCCTGCTCCTTCCTTACCTGGAAAACCTCCTGTCCCCACCCCTTCATGTCCAAATCCTCCCAGTAAATTCTCCCAAGTTGAAATGCTCCCCCTCCACACAGCCCTTGACAGGAGGGATGTGTTCCCTCTGGGAACTTTCCTAGTGAGTTCTTTGCTTTTCATCCGTGGCACTTGGAGGGCAGCATGCTTGGTGGCAAGAGCACCATAGTTTAAAGCAGACAATACCTGGTTTAAATGTTGGCTTTGCCACTCACTGACTGAGGAAACTCTTTGGAGTTTAATGAGATAATATTCCTTTCTGGGGTTCTGATAAAGCGATAATGCTGGGGCTCCTTGGAGGAGGACTACCCAGACCTCAGGACTTCTAACCCGGGGAGCTCCTTGAGAGCCTTAGCAGCCAAGTGGAAATGGGAGGGCACCTATTAATTGTGGTAACAATTAAACAGAGTCTGTGAAAAGTTGGGTTGGGGAATGTGGGTTAGGCCTGGAGGCCACACAGGGCTGCCTGCTTTCCCTCCGTAAAATCTGAGACAACCAGCCCCTCCGTGGGCTCCTGTCTGCTTCCATTTCAGGATTAAGAATGAGGGAGGTGGCACAGAGTCCTGGCCTAGGTGAGCACAAGGAAGCCTCCTGGCCACATGCATAGGAGAAAGAAACATGGCCCAGGCCATGGAGCTGATCATTATGGAAGAGTGACCGGCATTCATCAGTAAAATGGCCCAATGAGTGTCCTGGGTTCTGACCAAACAGACTTAGACCTCCTTTTTTCTTGTAGGGTATGGGGGCATGGATTTGGAAGCAGGTGGGCCAGGGTAGAAGTGTGGGGAGAATGGTCTCCTCTTCCATAGTCTGGATTAGATAGACAGCATCTAAAATGCCTTATAGAATGCCCTGCCATGTGGCAGAAGCAATCTGTTCAGAAACATGAGTACTTATATTTATGTGTGTTACAGTTTAGATGTTTGTCCTCTCCAAATCTTACAGTGAAATTTGATCCCAATGTTAGAGGTGGGGCCTAAGGGGAGGTGTTTGGGTTACAGAGGCAGATCCCTCATGAAGAGATTAATGCCATCCTTGTGGGGGGCAGTGAGTGTGTTCTCACTCTACTAGTTCCCCATGAGAGCTGGTTGTTAAAAAAAGCCTGGCACCTACCTCCTTGCCCCTGCTTCCTCTCTCGCCATGTGATCTCTACATGTGCCGGCTCCTCTTCGCCTTCCACGATGAGGAGAAGTAGCCTGAGGCCCTCACCAGAAGCTGAGCAGAGGCTGGCTCCATGGTTCTTGTACAGCCTGCAGAACCTTGAGCCAAATAAATCTCTTTTCTTTGTAAATTACCCAGCCTCAGGTATTCCTCATAGCAACACAAAACAAACTAAGACAATGTATATTCCTCCAAGTGCCAAATCTGATACACAGTAGGATTCAGTAAGTGTTGAATGAATTAATGAGTTAATTTGCATGGTAGATGCAAGATAGACAAACTCCACTGCATACATCCAGAACCTTAAAAATAACTCAGCCTGGGTCAAGCTTCCCTTTATGAAGTCTCAGAACAGATGTGCCTCTTGCCAAGGGAACCATGAGCTTGCAGCTGCAGAGCCTTAGCTTTAAATGAAATGACACATGGAAGGCACCTTGCACAAAGTCTGGCCCATGAATATGAGGTTCCTGGGCCCCCTCTGTGAGTTGACAGCTGGGTGAGTGCCTTGATGTCCACCTGCCTCCCCAAGTCTCTCTCCACAATGTACCAGACACCTCCCACATCAGGGATGCCACCTGGCCTGGAATGAAAGAACTAGCTCGGCCCAGCTCTGGCTTCAGGAAATGCCAGGTCATCGACCCACCAAAAAATAAGTCTTCAGATGGGAAGATGTTGACATAACCTCAATTACAGTCTGTGATTCTCCACACGCTGTCTGGAAAATGCATTAGCCCAGTGCCTTAGTCTGCTAGGGCTGCCATAATAAAGTACCACAGGCTGGGTGGCTTAAACAACAGAAATTTATTCCTCACAGTTCCGGAGGCTAGATATCCAAGAACAAGGTGCTGGCAGAGTTGGCTTCTTCTCTGGCCTCTCTCCTTGGCTTGCAGATGGCCACCTTCTTGCTGTGTCCTTAGGTGGTCCTACCTCTGTGCACATCTGCATATCTGGTGTCTCTTCATGTGTCTAAGTCACCTCCTCTTCTAAGGATAGCAGTTAGATTGGATTAGGGCTCACCCTAATGGCCTTGTTTTAGCCTAACCATCTCTTAAAGACCTCATTTCCAAATGTAGTCACATCTGAGGTACTGGGGGTTAAGGTCTCAACCTATGAAACTGGGGAGGACACAATTCAGCCCCTAACACCCAGCTTAATTGGTTTCAGCTGTGCGAGAAAGCACACATCTCTGGGGTCAGAAGCACCTGGATTCAAGTCCATTTATTTCCTGGCCATGTGATCACGGGCAAGTTGAAAAGCCCATCTGAGCTTTTATTTCCTCATTTGCAAACTGGGGCCTCTGGGTTTTGTGAGGATCAAAGGAATGACCATGTGGGAAGTAGGTGACACACAGAGGGTGCTTAAGGAATGCTGGTTCCCCTCTCAGCCTACAAATGGGAATGTTTGGACTCTTGAATATACACTGCAACTTGCTGATGGACCCCTGGGTAGAGTGGGGAGGGAGGAGGAGGGCTCCTGACTCCTTTTAGCCCTGCTCCACCCTAAAGAGAAAGAAGGTTGCTTGGAGCAGAAACATTAAGAAAAATTTCCCTACCACTGTGCCAGGCTACCTAGCATCAAGCATACAGAGCTGGTCAGTACCTGTCTTTAGATATAGGCACCTAACACCTGTTGTTATTTGAACTGGATGAGAGATTGAAATTTTGATATAGACTAGGCTCATCTTTCAAAAGCCTGAAAATGAGAGAGTTGGTTAATATCTGAAACTGACAGTAAAAGCTATGATTCCTGCTTGAACTACAGCCCAAAATCTGTAAGAGGGAGATGCGAAAAAGCTTGTTTAAGAGCCCAAAGCTTTCAATTAACTGGTTATTAGTATTTATTACTTCTTGTCCCTTTGGTGACTTACATCTCTGATACCCTTTCCACGCAGCAAAAATTCAGATCTTCCAACTTTTCCCACAATATGAGTCAAGACAAAGCACTCTCCTAATTAGGTTATCCCCTTTGAACAAAATTTTATATCTCACCTGATTTTATCATTTGTCCCACAGAAAACTCCAAACCTCCCATAAAGCACTTTTTAAAAAGTATATTAAGTGTAATCCAGACTGAAACTGTGGGCTGTAATGCAGGAGTGGGTGATGAGAAGCGGGCAGACGGTGGAGACAGGCCCTCTGAGTTAGGTTGCAGTCTGCTCAGTCTCTGCAGTTATCTGAAGCCTTGGCTGGGGCTGGAAGAAATCTTGGTTCCTTGTCACACAGACTTCCTCACAGTGCTTCATGAGTGTTTTCATGACATGTAAACTGGCTTCCCCAAGAGCAAGTGATCCAAGAGCAAGAAAAAGGAAAAGGAAAGTGTCACGATGCCTTTTGATGACCTACTCCTTAAGTGACACACCATCACTAGAGCCAAATCACGAAGTCCAGGCCACACTTGAGAGGAGAATCAAGCTGCACCACTTGAAGGGAGGAGTACTAAGGAATCTGTAGACACAGATCAAAACCACCACTTCTCCCACTTATCTGCTCTTCTAGAGTTGAGCTTATGCATATGAATGTTCTCTTTCCTTAGGGTGACTTCCTTTTCACAAGGCTCCTTGGTTTCTTATGCATCCTCTCTGCCAGCCCCCTGAAGCTGCACAGGGCACACAGCCTGGTTCTTCTCTTCAGCCCATCACACTTTCCTCCAATTTGTATGCCATTGTATCCCAGAACAAATTCACACCCAAACCCACTCTCCTATCCTTCTGACATCCTGTGCTTCAGAAAAGAGGCCAAATATCCACGCAACTATGGACAGGAGAAAAATGAGCTGACTTTTCTTTCATAGGTACCTAAAACTAAAAACACATGAACCTGTAGGTAAGCAGATAGGTCTAATATTAGCATGCATCAAGATCACCCAGAGGGAATGTTAAAACATAGATTTCTGAGTATGTAACTCAGAAAGTCTTGGGAGTTGGGAGAAGTTGTTTTTTGGTTTGTTTGGTTTTTTTTTTTTTTTTTGAGATGGGGGCTTTGCTGTATTGCCCAGGCTGGTTTTGAACTCCTGAACTCAAGTGATCCTCCTGCCTCAGCCTCCCAAGTAGCTGGGACAACCAGCACACGCCACCATGCCTGGTGAGATTTCCATTTCTTACATGTTTCCAGGTGATGCTGCTGCTGGGCCATGGGCCACACTTTTGAGAACCACTGGTCTAAGGATTAAGGGAGCAAAATGAATGTCCTTACAGTGATTGAATTACTGGGGCATACTTATCCAGATGACCATTTTCAGCAGGGAAATTTGGGCAAACTTACAACTTCCCTGGAAAATTCCATTTTGTGGCTACTTTCTTCTGGTTTCTTATCTTCTCCCTATGTTCCTCCTCTCCCTTTAACCATCATATCCATCCTGAAAGCATATATAACCTTATTTTTTTAGGTTTTTGTTTACAACTGTATTTCACTTTATTGGTACAAAGTCTCAGAATTGAGGCCCCTTGGAGAAGGCCTGTGGTTTGCAAATTCAAAAATACATTTTGAATTGAGGCAACTTAAAAACACATCTCCTTACTGCTTTTTCTTGCATACTCCAAATTTCCTTTACAATTCTCCCCTTACATATCAGTTTGAATCTAAACAGTACTTAAATTAGGAAGTTCACAAACTCAAGGCAACTGATAAGTGGTAGCATCTAATATGCAAATGACCTTCTAAAGTAATTTTCCATTTTTATTCTGCCCTGTTTCAGTCAGTCTGGGAGATTCCTGGAAAGAACATGTGCTAAAAGCATTTCTATTTATGTTAGCAGTTGGTTCCATAAACAGCCAATTTGTTTTCCTTTTCTCTGGATCATTCTCAACCCTATTTGCTTCAGTTGAGTCACACTGTCAAAGCAAGCTGACATGGTTTATATTCAAATAACCCTAACTTGTTAGTCCTGATGTACAATTTTAAACATATTTATAGAAAAAGGAAAAAGAAAACTACATCAATATATAACGTTTTTTGTTGGTGACCTTTCTCTCTCCAGCCAGCTAGTAACCTATTTTTATTTAAAATAAAGTCTAGCTTTTAAAAAATGAAGATGCTGTTGATAATGGGAAAGGCTGTGCATGTGTAGTGGCGGGAGGTACGAGGGATATCTCTGTACCTTCCTCTCAATTTTGCCGTGAACCTAAAACTGCCCTTAAAAAAATAAAATGTTAAAAAAATGAGTGCAAAACATTTATTGCATAATGATTTAATGACAGGATTAAGGATGTATTAAAAGATCTATTGGGAAGAAATTTTCAAACTTGAGACCCCAAAGTCTCAGTCTTTGGTGAGTATTCAGAACCTCAAACTCCTGGGCTTAAGCGATCCTACTGCCTCAGCCTCCCGAGTAGCTGGGACTACAGGCATGCTCCACCATGCCCAGCTAATTTTTTCTACATATATTTTTAGTTGGCCAGATAATTTCTTTCTATTTTTAGTAGAGACGGGGCTCTCGCTCTTGCTCAGGCTGGTCTCGAACTCCTGACCTTGAGCGATCCACCCGCCTCGGCCTCCCAGAGTGCCAGGATTACAGGCGTGAGCCACCGCGCCCGGCCAGAGCCCTGAATCTTATGTCCCTGTAGAGGCCAACCTCACGTCTCCTGCAATCTGAGAAGCACCAACTCCCCTGAGCCCTCTTCTTTGAAAATCTCACTGAATCAAATCTCAGCCCACAGTTTGTCTGGTGGCCCCATTAGCTGTTCCAGGGTGGGAACTGTGTCTGGTGTCTTTTCTCAGATGAGCAATCTGCAGCCTCACATCTTGCCACACACAGGGTTAGAAAAATGTGTGGCACACAACAGCAACCCCACAGAAGCGGAATTAAATAGAAACTTTATGATTTATTTCTTTGTCACTCTATCACTGCTGCTTTCTAGGTAATCCTGAGCTTTGTCATCTAAATATTAAGCTCAGTATTTCGAAAGCTAATAAAAATGGAAAAATTCAAAAGTTCTCATTTCAAAATTACAGGCCCATTTATTCGCTTTCAAATCTCTTCTCTTTTCAAACCGCACCCTTCGGGGCAAGGGCAATATACGTAACTTAAACATTTGTACCCCTGTAATATGCTGAAATAAAAAAAAAAATTAAAAAAAATAAATAAAATAAATAAAAAAAAATCAAACTGCACCCTTCATGATAAAACCACATAATAAGTGAACTTGGAAAAGTCACTTAATTTCCCTGAGCTTGTTTCCTTACCTTAATATGAGGATAATAATATCTCTTTCAAAAGTTTTATGTGAAGATTAAATAAAATTATGTATATGAAAGCTCTTAAGAGTTAATGCAAACTTGATTATCATTATTAACTCAAATCTAGATCAAAACAATACCAACAGGCCGGGCGCGGTGGCTCATGCCTGTAATCCTAGCACTCTAGGAGGCCGAGGCGGGTGGATCGCTCAAGGTCAGGAGTTCGAGACCAGCCTGAGCAAGAACGAGACCCCGTCTCTACTAAAAATAGAAAGAAATTATATGGACAACTAAAAATATATATATAGAAAAATTAGCCGGGCATAGTGGCACATGCCTGTAGTCCCAGCTACTCGGGAGGCTGAGACAGGAGGATCGCTTGAGCCCAGGAGTTTGAGGTTGCTGTGAGCTAGGCTGACGCCACGGCACTCACTCTAGCCTGGGCAACAAAGTGAGACTCTGTCTCAAAAAAAAAAACAAAAAAAAACCAATACCAATAATCTACACTGATAGCTACCTAAAACAGAACATTAGCCATTTTCTCCTCTAAGATTTTTCTTGTTTTCCCAAAGCCCTCTAAGTCAGTGACATTCACTCCCTCAGGGAGTGGGTGGGCACAGCTAAATTTGGGGAATCCCTGAGCAGAAGAGGCCATTTGCCTGGCTCCCAGAGTGTGGACCTCAAGGAAAAGCTCGTGTCCAACATGGCATCAGTGGTAGCATTACAGTGTCTAGGGGAGAAGTTCAGGCTGAGCCTGAGAATGCAGAGACTGCACATCCCAGCATAGTTGGGGAATGCTGCAAGAAACTCCCCACGTCCCCACAGAGATGTGGAAGGGACTGAGCAGACAGCAAACTGGAAGAGCCCTGCTTGCAAAGAGTAGATTCATTAGCAAATTAGCAGGGCCTAAAGCTGAGACCCAAGGCAGACAGAGCCTCAGGATGGGAACGCCACAAGGAAGAAGAACAATTGTACTAGCTGGTCTCTAAAGATGGCCCCAATGAACCCCACCTTCCAACAGTCACATCCCTGAGTAGTCCCCTCCACACTGAATCTGGGTTGGTCCTGTCACTCACTGTACCAATCCAATGCAGCAGAAGTGACACTGCGCTGTGCCAGTTCTAGGCCTGGCAGCTTTTACTTTGGCCCTCGTGAAAGTCAGGACCCGTTACCTTGTTGGAGAGAGAAGCCAGGTGGAGAGGCTCTAAATGGGAAGGAGACACCATGCGTGGAGAGAGACTACATGAGGGAGTACCGAGGTGCCAGAGTTGTCCTAGACCAGTCAGCTTAAGACTGTCAAGGAATAAACCTGTCATCTGACAAAGTCAGGTTTATTGACCTTCTGAAATGAGGGAGACCACACTCCAGAGGAACCGTGGAGCAGCTCGCCAAAGGCACAGTAGAGTTAGCATAGGATTTGGGGGAAAGGTGGAATATAAAGCAGAGTTTTTCTGTTTGTTTTTGAATTGAAAATCATTTTATAAATTGAGGTCATCAAGGAAACTCTGTGAAGTGACATTAACAGTAAAACAATTTTCACACAAAGCATTTGGAGAATATATATGCATTATGTAGATGAGAAGGAGGTTCAAAAAGGATGCGGGGTGTGCAGAGGATGGGAGATGAGGTGGATAAGGGAAGCTTAGTATCCTAACCCAGTTACAAATTGGAGCAATGGAGGTCCCCTAGGAGCCGAGTAACAGGAATAAGACAACACTGTGCCTGGCTGGCCCAGGAAGTGCCAACAGATTCAAAGCCGTATGAAGCATTCCAAGTCTTTAAATGTCTATTGTCTTTAAAAATTGAGATACCATATTCCACAGACCATGAATTCACATACCATAAAAGTCATCGTTTTAGACTATACAATTCAGTGATTTTTAGTTCTGAATCCAAGTGTCGATGGGCTCAAAGCAAGGCAGGCTCCGTGTGAAGAGTTCAGCAGCAGGTCTGGATGATGAAGGGGACCCCGGGGTCCTGTCTCCTTGGATGTTAGAAAGCTATGATAGAAGTAGAATGCTGTGTCCAGAAACCCTCTGCATCTGAGTTGCAAATTAAGGCTACTTCTCTGTGTCAAAGTGACTTAGCTCTTCCACGCCAAAGTGGACAGTGTCATTCTTACTGATGAAAGTTTCTAATAATCTATGATTTTAGAATACAAAGCTTCTTAGCGAATAATAAAGGTAGTTGGTAGCCATTCACAGCTGCAGTGTGCCCTTGGATGAAAAGTTTTTCTTCAGCTAACTTTGCATCTGGCTTTATTCACATCTCTTATTCCAGCCTGATGAATGGCTGGGCAGATTTTTTACACTCTTAGCCTGAGCTCATTTTTACTTTCTCAGAGTGAATAAGGCACTTAGATCTTCCCACTCAGTGCTATCCTCTAGGGGACCCCAGCTGCAGTTGCCATTTGATCAAAGCTACATGAGAGAGTTCAAGCGAGATAAGCAGAAGAACCCAATGAGCCCAGTGAACCCACAAAAATGTGAGAGAATAACGTCTTGGATTTAGCCACTATGTTTTGGGATAACTTGCTACACATAAATCCATTACTGAACCAACCACGCTTGAAGCAGACCTCTCCCCTGATGGCAGGATAATAATAAGACTCCCCAGCCATGCCCACAGAAGGAAACAGGGGAAAGGAATGAGCCTTAAATTAGACTAAGGAATTATTCAAAAGACTTGAGTTTTAACCTCTGGTGGTAGAAGTCAGAAGAGTGGTTACCTCTGGGGGATGGAGGAGCTGAGTGGAGAGGGGATGAGGGAGCCTTCTGGATTGCTGGCAGTGTTCTACACCTTGATCTGGGTGGTGGTTAGCTGGACACATACATATGTAAAAATTCATTGAGCCGTACACTTCAATACCAAGTGGAAATGGCATTCAAGAGTTAACTTCTACGGTAGAGTAATAAAGGAAAGGTAACCAATTCTGTGAAATGTATACCTGCCATGCATTACATGAATGAAAACAAGGGATTATGACAGGTGCATGAAGTAAACAAATAATTATGTAGGAAAAGAGTACTAATTATGAGTCTAAACACTGAGGGACCAAGATGCCAAAGAGGAATATGGTTGCAAGCATGGAACTTAGGAAGAATATAAAATTATAAAATTTCTGGAATATCCATTCTTATAATTTCTATTTTAATGAATGAAATTCGAAGTAGGCTGTACTCTCTTCAAGGTTATTGTCCCTGGAATTAGAGGTGGAAGGAAGCTTTGAAATCGTCCTTCACTGGTCATCAAACTAGGCTGCACACTGGAATCACCTGGAGAGCTTTAAAAAAATACTGCAGCCTGAGTCCTACCCTAGAGACTCTGATGTAATTGGTCTGAGGCACGGCCTGGGAAGAAGGATGTTTAAAAGCTCCCCAAGTGATTTCAACATGCTGCCAGGGTTGAGAACCACTGGTCAATTTCAATCACTCTTCTCACAAATGAGAACACAGAGGGCCAGTACTAGCACATCCATTCATTGGCTGCAGCCAATTTTCTCTGATGTGCTCTAATAGGAGGGAGCTGTGGCATGGATAATGCCAAGCAGTGAATAATCTAAAAATAATTTCTATTTGGTTTGGGAAAGCAGCACATGACTTCCTGGCTGCAGACTGGCCTGGCTAATTCAGTTGGGCCTAAATCAATGTGCCTTCTCCTGAGTTGACACTGACAACCCAGCCCTGGGCTGAGGTGTGGAAGGAAGATGGCCAAATTAAATGTTGACCATGGCCAGCTCCCCCGTGGGCAACCAACAGGCTGCTGTCAATGGCATACAGTGACTATATGGATGTGGGGACCTTTCTTAGCAGAGGGTTCCACAGCGGAGCAAAGCTAGTTTTCTCCTGACCCTTTACTCCGTGAGGGTTGGCGGCCAGAAGTGTGAAGAGGGAATAAAGGGAGAGGGGCTAGCGGTTATCAAGGAGCAATAGCTGGGTTTTATGCTATGCACTTATATAAACAGTACATGCTCCAGACAGCTCTGAGTTAGGCATTTTATTACCCTCATTATAGAGATGAGAAAACTGAGGCTCAGAGAGGTTATATAACAACCAGAGCAGAGCCAGGATGGAAACTCAGGCTTATCATACTCAACGCTTTTCCTGAGACACCATCTGTCTGTCCAAGAGCATCATCTGCAGATGGCCTTGGGTCAGATCCTTGGATGTTAAGTCCTGCTGAATGAACTTTGCCTCCCACTTTTTTAGCTGCAACAGTCTAAAGGGAGCAGCAAGGGAGACCTCCAGAAAGCACCTATGGCAGCCATGACAATCTGCCTCCAAGTACAGGAGCATAACTGACCTAGAGCCCCAACTGCCACGCTCTGAAATCTGTCACCCCATTTATGCTGAGGCCACATTTCCCAGGCATTGTGCAGCACCCCTCCCACGTCTGAGTCCAATAGGGATACCCTTCGAAAGTGGGCCCATTCCTGGGAGGTACAGGACTCCTCTGATGTAAGCCTTGCCAAATCTTCCCTAAGACTGCGTGCCCCAGGATGCTTCTGCCACGCTTCCTTCCCCCCCTCCTTCACTGGGGTCTGACCTGCCTCGCAGTCTGACGGCTCTCTCAGCTTTTCCAGCTCCTTCTGTTTTCTCTCACATAGGCCTTTCCCTTAACGTATCCCTCACGTATGTAATTCCATCTTGGCATCTGCTTCTCAGAAGACTGGGACTAAAGCAATGCTGTTCTCCAATGGTACCTCCTACCAGACACACATCACTGTGCAGGGAAAGGGGAGGGGGGAGGTCACCTGCCAACTAACCAAGGGGAAGCTTGTCTGAGATTTTGAAGGTGAAGGTTACAGAGGAACAGATTTCTTAACATGTTTGCCTTCATCACTGGTCTCACTGTTATGAAGGAAGGTAGTTAGGAGACAAGAAATTGACCAGCACCTCAACTTGCCCTGACAGAGGGCTAAGTCACCTGTTATTGCAGGTGACCACTAGCCCCAACTTGGAAATGCTAGGTATTGTTTTCTGCTCTTGTCATGTGCTTTTGGGGAAGACATTCAAACCCTGCAGCCTCAGTAACTACTAATAGGGAGGTTTTCCTGTCATCTTTGCTCCTCCTGAAGGAGGAAAGTAGATAAAGGACACACGGATTCGAAAACACCTGGAAGAAAAGTGGTGCATCCCCACCAATACCACATAGCATTGCTTTGGAAGTACTGGCCAATCACACTTGATAGAAAGGAAAAGAGGTTTAAGATAACTTATTAGGTATAGAATATACAGAATATGCAAATAGCTAATTATAAAATATAGTGGAAATTGAGAACTAACTTACAATAGCAATGAAACAGATTAATGTTTAGGAACAAAATTAACAAAAATTGTGTAGGGTCAATATGATGCAAACTTTGTCTTTTAGGGGACAGGGTCTTGCTCTGTAGCCCAGGCTAGAGTGCAATGGCATGATCAGGACTACAGGGACTACAGGCGCCCACTACCACACTTGGCTATTTAATTTATTATTATTATTTTTTTTGTAGAGATGGGGGGGGTCTCACTATGTTGCGCAGGCTGGTCTTGAACTCCTGGCCTTCAGTGATCCTCCCACCTCAGTCTCCCAAAGTGCTGGGATTATAGGCGTGAACTACTGTGCCCAGCCTAATGAAAACCCCACTGAAGGGCAGAAAAAGAACTTCAGTTGGAAGGTAACTTATTTTTGAATAGAAATGATATTTTAAGATCAAATTCTCAAAATATTCATTTAATGTTTATATGAATATTTAATATTCACTTACTGCCATTCTGTATTACCCATGTTTTTTTTACTTTCTATAATTCTTTTTTTTTTAAATTTTTATTTATTTATTTATTTTTTTGAGATAGAGTCTCACTCTGTTGCCTGGGCTAGAGTGCCATGGCATCAGCCTAGCTCACAGCAACCTCAAACTCCTGGGCTTAAGCGATCATCCTGCCTCAGCCTCCCGAGTAGCTGGGACTACAGGCATGCGCCACCATGCCTGGCTAATTTTTCTAGATATATTTTTAGCTGTCCATATAATTTCTTTCTATTTTTAGTAGAGACGGGGTCTCGCTCTTGCTCAGGCTGGTCTCAAACTCCTGAGCTCAAACAATCCTCCCACCTCGGCCTCTCAGAGTGCTATGATTACAGGCGTGAGCCACCGCACCCGGCCTACTTTCTAAAATTCTGATGCTTTGACATCTAGGCCTTGCTGACCCTGGAGGGACTGCCCAGCACAGGGATAGCTAATTCCTAGTGATAGCAAACAACTCAGCAGCTGGGGCCTCACTGACCCCGGAGAGGGAAAACAACTCGCCTTTTATATGCAAACCAACGAGTCCAGAGCTCAGAACCCCAGCCTCCCACTTCATGGCTCTCTTTATAGAGCTCTCACATTCTAGGACACTATCCCCCTCTGCCCTACTCACCCTAGGGCCACATCCAGACAGCTAGGGACAGCCCCTACACCACTCCTGAGCCCATCCACATTATTCAGAGGAGCCAATCCTAAATCTGTTTACACTGCCTCACACCTCTTTCTTCCTGCCATGACCACAATAAAGGCTTTAGCCCACTAGTTCTCTTTCTCTCTCTGGCCTGACTGAGCCCCCCTCTTGGGAACTGTGTAATAACTATCTTTTAAATAGCAAGTCTCCTGATATGTTGGCCTTAGTGAACCTTTAGATTTTCTATTAATACATTCTATTTTAAAATACTCCAACTAAAATACCAGATTTTTTTTTTTTTTTTTGCTACTGAAGTTAATATGGAAAAATAAGAGAAATTCTGAAAAAGAAGAGTAACGGAGGGTAGGGGCGAGAGGGGACAGGTGAGTGGCTGATGGGGGACGGAGAGGCAGGATGGCACTACGAACTATTAAATGGTTTGATGAATGCAGTCGATATAAATTTCAGTCCACACTCAATTATGAAAGAAATATTTATTTTCGGTAATTTAACTTAATTTTTACCTCCATGTTGCCAGGATGGAAACTAAATTTCAGTCATTTCAGGGCCTCATGCCCCCAGTCCCATCCCCAGCACTGCTCTAAAAACTGTTAGGCTTATTTAATACTCCGGCATCAGGGAGAGCTTCTAATCCTTGGTAGCTCATCTCTCCACCTTGCATCTTCGTTTAAAGTTGTCTGCCATAGCTTTTGTGGTATGAACCCCTCCTGGGTAACCTCTTCCCCAGGAAAATTCCCTTGATATTTGTATTTCCATATGCCATGTGTAAGCAGACTCTGCAGGGAACCCACAGAGGATCTTGCCAAACAGGAGAAAGAGGACACCGACTCTGGAAGACAAGGGGTGGTAACTCTTTCTCACAGACAAGGGAGGGAAACATACTGAGGAAAATATGCTCACTTCACTCACAGACAAGCAGGATACAGAGATGGGAATTTAACTCACCATGAACACTATGTAACAGAGGCACCCACAGGGTACTGCAGGAGCATCCAGAAGGAGGAAGACTTCATGGAAGAGGGGACTGTTGAGCTGGGCCTTGAAGGATATAGCTGATTCCACATGGCAAAAATGGGTGGGGGTGCATGGAGCATCGTAGCAGAAACATCACAAGCAAAGCTGGAGCTAAGGTGAAACTGAGTCTGACTTCCTGAGCCCACCTTGACCATGCAGTGAGAAGACAATTCCCAGGAACATGCAGGGATCAGGAGAATGAGCCTCAGGAGTGAACCACATGTCTACAGATTAGTAACTCCACAGAGTTGGCTCCAGTGACCATTGGATGAAAGAAAACAAATCATGTATCTTGTCACCTCTGCAGGTATTTCTAGGTCCTGAGTCAAAATTTAAAGAGATCCAGGAGTTTGTGCGCATGCCTTTCTCTGCTCCCTGATTGGAGGGGTGACCATACAACCTGGATTTGCCATGGGTTCACTGGCCACCTAGCTCCTCTTCTGGAAGGGAAGGTTTTGGAGGAGAGGGAAGATGCAAGATAATCCAGTGGAAACCAGAGGTGTAGCCAGTCCTGCCTGTCAGATCTGAATCCAAGGTGTACTTTTATCTCTATCTCTTCTAAGGGTAGAATTTTCTTCTAAGGGTAGAATTTGTAGGATCGTCAATTTCTTCCTTCCATGTTGCTTCATTTATTCAGATTAGCAGCAGCAAACGCAACCAGAAAACACTAGATAATTCAAACTTCACCTGTATACATTTCACTCTCTGTAGTCGGCAGTTTTATCAGGATTTCTCAGTCATAATTCCCCTCTGTAACTTAACTAGTTTCCCATTTTTTTAATACATTCATATGATATTCTCCTGTAGTCACTCTGATATGTACATTTATTTCAGAGTCACAGGCCACTCCTTCGTTGGAATGCACTGCTTACCCACTGCCTACCTAAGTGTCTTGAAAATAAGAAAGGAACACAAATACTTTTGGATTCAATATTCTTTTCATTTTCTTTCTCCTTCAGTGTTTAAAAGTGCTATTGTTTTCTTATAACAGATTTAAGACTTTTTTTCCTAAGGAAAATATATTAATACTCATTTCACATAAGCTGAGCTATTTCAAATGTGTGAAATAACCATAGAAAATATCCACTGAGCTGTTTTTAACCATCATGAGTTCTCATACAACTAGCATTTAGTGAACCCCTGCAGAGCGCTGTGGCCGTATAAAGAAGTAAAAAAAAAAATACACAGCCCCTCTTTTCTAGGAAATGTCGAATTTACTTGGAGAGGTAAGAGCCACTTTGAGAAAAGGGAAACTACTGTTTACTTTTACATTCAATGCTAGGCGGGGATTGCAGTCAGCATTCTCTTCTCTAAAGTCTCACCTTCCTAAAACGCAGTGGCACTTATTGAGGGCCTTTTATATGCCAGGCACTGGGCTGAGCTTCTGCATTGCTTTTTGAATCCCCAAATAACCCCATGAGGTATGAAGTACTTTGGAAAGAACATTAGTAGAGGAACTAACCTGAGAAATCATTTCCCACTGATCTCAACCCTGGATTATGAGTTTTCCTAAATTAATAAAGCTGCCACAATCTTTCAAAGTTCAGTTTTTATGAGGTATTTGGGAATTATATGTACTAGGATCATGTAAGAGTGTTTATTATTTTAAACTAGGAGATGCAAAATGTTTTATAAAAGTATGTTTTAACTATCAACCAATAGATTCAGTTTAAATTTAGTTAATATCTTATCCTTCTAAGGAAAAATCCCTATAAGAAGACAAATTTCTAGATCATTTTTACAAAAGAAGCAGTCAGTGGACTCTGTCAATTAAAGTATTCCTGGACTAATCTGGTCTTTACACATTTATGCTGACCTCTACTGGACAGTTTAGTAATCTGCCAACTTTTTTTTTCTCTTGAGATAATATGGTTAGGAAGGGGCATTTTCCCCAAATTTTACCTAGTATTTAGAAAAGGATTTATATAGTTCAATTCACAAATATTAATTACGCCCTGCAAACCACCTTAGGGCAAAAATCTTATATTGCATTTGGCTGTCAGAGGCAAACATCTGTGGGCAGAGGAGAGAACTGATGAGGTTATCGGAGCTACCCAGTCTGAATGCTCCTTTTTGTTATTCTCTTTCTCCTATGCAGCCCTGGCTCTCTATCATATGCTTAAAAGTACCTAAGAGTACCTCCCACGTGGGCCTGCTTCCAGGGCCCATGAGGGACCAAATTGCAGTATCGCTAGGGTTCACACCTAAAGCTAGAATCTATCACTTTGTGGTGGTCACTTGTGCCCCAAATTACCCAGTGTAGGTCAGTCTGCTATGGGTGGTACAAACAAGCTGAATTTTGATATGAAGTCTTATGCTCCAATTCATATGAAATTGCAGGTAATAAATATGAATGACCTTAAAAATAAGAGACATTTTTCTATTTCTGGTAGTCATTTAAAATTATGTCTGTTTCTGATAATAAAATTACATAATTATTTTTAAAACCTTGTAGAAGGAAAAATGAAGAAATAAAAATGACCTATAATCCTATCACCAAGTTGTATTAAAATATTGGTTTATTTTGTGCCTATCTTTTTTCTCTATGTATGCATGTGCGCATGAGTATGGGTATATTTCCTTATTTGGCCCCATGCCATATTGTGGCCTGCCCTTTTCACATATTATATTGTGATTATTTCTCCATTAATAAATATTACTGCACAAAATTTTTATCTTATGTCAGACCGTAATTTATGTAACCAATATCCTAATATAAAACAGTGGTGTTGTTCCAAAACTATGCTGAATGGCCATTTATATATATATATATTTAAATATATATATATTTATATATACATATTTACATATATATATATTTATATATATAAATATCTGACCAAATATTTTATTATCTCTTGAGGATACATTCCCTAAATGGGCTCCCTGTGTCAAAAGTTATGGGACATGAACATTTTTAAGATTCCAAATATAAGCAATGCTAGAGTTATAGAAATGTACCAATTTCAACTCCAACCAGCAGCATAGGAGTCCCCATTTTCACTTCACCCTCACTATTTCACTTTCACTTCACCAAAATTCAGAATAATTTAATAAGCACTCTGCAGGTGGATAGGCAAAAAAAGGAATTTTCAATATAACTTACACATTCATATTTATTTATACTCATACTTTTAATTTTTTTTATTTTTTGTAGAGATGGGGGTCTTGCTATCTTGTCCAGGCAGGTCTCAAACTCCTGGCCCCAAGCAATCCTCCTGCCTTGGCCTCCCAAAGTGTTGGGATATACTCATACTTTTATTAGCCATTTGTATTTTTTCTGTGAGTTATACATGTATGCCCTGTGCCTATTTTTCTACTGTTACATTAATATTTTTCTTAGTTATAAGAGTTCTTTAGATAGTACAGCTAACTCTTTCGGTCTCAATGTGACATGCATAAACTAAGGCTGTTAATACAAATATACCTTGCAATTATTAGTTTGGATGTGGTGTTACTTCTTTGGCTCAGTAAGTCCTTTTCAGAAAAAAAAAAAAAAGACTCATGAAGTATAGGACAAGCCCCACTAAATGCGGAGGAGACTAAGGTATGAAGTGGTCAAAAGATAAAATATGACTAGAAAGAGCCTATGGACCCCAACTTCCTGCACATGTCTCTACGTTAGACAAGTCTTACAGCTTTTTCTTTGGAAGATGTTTTTACTAAGACAGGTAACTGTCTTAGTCTGTTCAGTGTTGCTATAAGGAAATACCCAAGGCTGGGTAATTTATAAAGAAAAGAGGTTTATTTAGCTCATGGTTCTGCTGGCTAGAAGGTTCCAGATTGGGCATCTGGTGAGGGGCTCAGGTTGCTTCCACTCATGGCAAAAGGTGAAGGGGAGCTGGTGTGTGCAAAGATCACATGGTGTGAGAAGATGCAAGAGAGGGAGTGGAGAGGTGCCAGGCTCTTTTTAACAACCAGCTCTCCTGGGAACTAACTGAGTAAGAATTCACTCATTACCACAAGGACACCACCAAGCCATTCATGAGCGATCTATCCCCATGACCCAAACAACTTCCATTAGGCCCCATCTCCAAAACTAGGGATCAAATTTCAACATGAGGTTTTAGAGGACAAACATTCAAACTATAGCAGTAACTTTAAGAATGAATTTACATAGAAGTATACTGATGTGTATAACTCAGCGGTTAGGCAGTTGCAATGCTATTATTAAATATTTAATAAAACTCTCTTCTTTCATCTGTAAATGGTTATTTCTGTAGTAGAATACTGGTAACTTTTTCTGTTTTTAATCAATTCCTTTACTATAAAATGTCATTTAAAAATGTTTTTTATTTTTCTTGTGCAATTTTAACATTATAGTAATTTTGCTGCAGAAAATAAAATTTCATCTTGCAGGAAAGAGAAAACTCAAGACCACCCACTGGCACCTTTATTTACATTTTAGAGCGTGTCAGCCAGTGAAAATCCTAGAAAAAGAAGACAACAAACATTCAGTCAAAAGAAATAACTGTCTCAAACTCTATCTTCACTGTTTGGCTTGTTCTAAAATTTAAAAGTCCTACATAATGGTGGGTAAATGGGGTTTGTTTTGGGCTAGTGCTTTTCCCAAAAAGGAGCTAAAAATCCATTAGTGAACTTGGCTGTCATGTCCTACAAAACAATCTAAAACGGCTTTCTGGGTCCTCTTCTATTACTAGTAATCAGGGCACAAAAAACCACGCTGTGAAAGAACCAGAAGTGCACTCAAAAGGAGAGAGGAGGTGAAGGAGGCCCACAGAGGCTAAGCTCCCAGAGAAGAACATGGGTAGGAAGAACTGTGCATGACAGCCTTTGCTAGGACTAACACCATCCTACACATGTGGTCTGGACACAGATCTAGGCATTCTCTGTGTCAAAGCAGAAATCAGCCAGCCTACACTGAGAATCAATGACAACGGCAGATGGATAGACAAGACAAAAATCAACAGCTTAGAGAGTATAATATGTGTAGAATTCCACTGGAATGAAGATAAATAATGTTGAAGAGATAAATGCAAGAAATATAAGGATAATCCTCACAGAATTATAATAGAGGAGGATAAGAACTTCCATTTCTCCAGGAATACCCAAACAAAATTCATAGGGAAATTGTAAAACAGATCATTGGAAGCAGATCTTAGAAAGGTGAACTCACTAGCAGAGAGGGGACAATTTATTAGGGCTCTCTATAATTAATATAGTTCTCAAGATCATTTTTATTGTATGCATTCACCAAGCTTGTCATAGTGGCTTTAGTTCCCCTAGTACTCTGATGGCCTGACACCAGGAGGGGGGCATCCTGGGTTGCAAAACTACCATTCCTGTCACTGGAAAGTACATATCCAATCATAAGTTAATAAAACAGCGTAAGATTTAAAAACCTGTCTATTGGGTATCTGGTTGGTATAAATCATTTTGACAAATAGCATTTAAAAAAAGAAAAGGCAATCAGTAAGCCCACAGGGGAAGAGGAGCTTCTCAAAGTTGTTAGCCCTACCTCAGGACAGCCTGCCTGCCTGCTCCCAGAAATCCCACTGACGCCCTGCCCATCATCCTCCTGCACAGTCCTGTACTTATCTTCCTCGTCACTAGCTTCTTCTTGAGTACCTCTTCTCTCTGCTTGAGGTAAATGCCAGAGTCTCTAATATCTGTTTTTACACAAATAGAATTTCAGTAAAATTTTATATATTTTACAGTTTTCAAATTAGTTAATTTATATTTCATCGATCGTCCAGGTGTCTGTTTGCCAATTTGTCCCCAGCCTTGTTCAAGAAAAGAAGAGATCCCACAGTGGACACATGTAAAAACCAAGATGGAAAGTACTTGAAAAATATCGGCTCTGAAGAGTGGCTGATATGCAAGGTGTAAGCATGGAAGACAGGTTATAAGAGGAAGCAAGTGGCAGCACCAGGACCAGGGAACAAAATTAGGTATGAAAAGCAACTTAATCTGGGATGGGAAAGGATCATGCTATACACTTAGTCATTTATTTCACTGCTGTAACCTACACTGTAGTTTTGCCTTAGAGGTCGAAGTCACTGATTTCGAATGTAACAGCACAAACTGTCTGAATACAGTCTAATCTCCCACGTTACTTCCTCCACTCTGTTGTCCAGCCACTCTGGCCTTTTTTTTTTTTTTTTTTTGAGACAGAGTCTCACTCTGTTGCCCAGGCTAGAGTGAGTGCTGTGGCGTCAGCCTAGCTCACAGCAACCTCAAACTCCTGAGCTCAAGCGATCCTCCTGTCTCAGCCTCCCGAGTAGCTGGGACTACAGGCATGCACCACCATGCCCGGCTAATTTTTTTTTCTATATATATTTTTTAGCTGTCCATATAATTTCTTTCTATTTTTAGTAGAGACGGGGTCTCGCTCTTGCTCAGGCTGGTCTCGAACTCCTGAGCTCAAACGATCCGCCCACCTCGGCCTCCCAGAGTGCTAGGATTACAGGCGTGAGTCACCGCGCCCGGCCCACTCTGGCCTTTGTCACTCCTCAGACCTGGCATGCTCCCTCTTGCCTCAGAGGCTTTGCACATCTCTTCCCTCTCCTCTTTGCTGAGTTAGTCCTACTCATCTCTCCCATCTCAGTTTAAGCATCACTTCCTCTGAGAAGCCTTCCAATACCATCAGATTCCTTTGTTATATGTTTGCTTAGAACTGGATTCTCGTCCTTCCAAACAACTGCCTCGCTCTGTTATGGTGCATTCAGTCGTGAGGTTACCGCACTGTCTCTCTACCCTACTGGACTGAAAGCTCCATGAAGGTGAGGACTGAGCCTAGTTTTGCTTCACCATGCTACTCTTAGCACCTAAGACAACATACCTTACACATTATTTCAACAAATATTCGTTGAACAAAAAAGTAAAACTGCCAAACTCAGAAATGGCTTAGAAAGACCTCTGTGAATAACAAAGCATGCACTGTTTGGTAGATACGCTTTGGAGGGGGTGGAGGAATAGATGCATTTCTTGCTTTCTGTTGAGCAACTGCATTTACCTGGGCCTTCCGTGTGGCTTGTGGCTCAATCATGATGTTGATAAGAGAGGGTTTAGTTGTGTCTGCTAGGGTTTGCCTCAGGGATTTCTGGAGTTCTTCTGGTGTTTGTACAAAATACCCTTTGCCTCCAAATGCAATCATGACCTGTTCATAATGAGAGTTCGGCAGAAGACACACTGGAGGGGCCCTGAAAAACAAGGTCACAAGGCAATGAAATTTAAAACTTAAAAGTTCTTAGGGAAAAAGCCATTCTTGAAATAACCCATAAAAAAATTTAGGCTGAACTAAAAGGCATACTTTTATTTCCAACAGTTAAACTGAAATACCAGTACATTAAATTTCCTGTATATCTTTTATTGTCTACATAGCAATGTCTAATAGAACTTTCTGAGATGATAGAAATGTTTTGTTCCTGTGCTATCCAATATAATAGCCACTATCTACTTGTTTCTGTGAGCACTTAAAATGTGACTAGTTAAACTAAGGAACTCAATTTTTAATTTCATTTAATTTAAAATAATTTAAATTTAAATTGCGGGCCAGGTGCAGTGGCTCATGCCTGTACTCTCAGCACTTTGGGAGGCTAAGGCAGAAGGATCATGTGAGGCCAGGCATTCGAGACCAGCCTGGGCGATGGCAAGATACCATCTCTACAAAATATAAAAAAAAAATTAGCTGGACGTGGTGGTGTGTGCCTGTAGTCCCAGCTACTCAGGAGGCTGAGGCAGGAGAATCACTTAAGCCTGGGCATTGGAGGCTGCAGTGAGCTATGATGATGCTACTACACTTTAGCCTGGGCAAGACAGAGAGAGACTTTGTCATCAAAAAAAAAAAAAAATTCAAACTGTAACAATTGCAATGTGCCTAGTGGCTATTTTATACTACACAGCACAAGCTACACTATCAACAATTATTTTAAAAAATGGTTATCACAAAACAACAAATAACAGCAAAATAACAAATGAAGTCAGTGAGGCATAAACAAATATACCCTTACTCTATTCCACCCCCAGGCTGGTTCACAAATTCACAACTGTCTCATACCCTATGGCCAGCCGTAACACTGTCTTAGTTTGGCTCTGCTGTCAGATGATCAAGATTTAGCTAAGTGGTAAAAGAAATGAAGACTTTTGGATCATAAATAATACATAAACATTTATATTCCTACATAGTATGACTGGGACCATTTTGCAATAAGCTCTTTCATTAACAAGGCTCAGATGTCATGCTCATTTATCTGAGTCTTCCGTGGCTCCCTGATTATAAGCTACTGAAGCACCTAATTATGGATATTTGTGCAAAGAGGAAGCACAAAGACAGGATTCCTGCCCTTTATAAGGGCTGACAATCAAAACAGATGACACTTAACCATGTAGGGACATTCTAATACAGTAGACTTTGTAAAGAGAGATTAAAATAGACGAGAGAAAGTAAATACACATCGTTTTCAGTTACTTACACTATAGTAGCATCTTGAGATTTTACCATTTCTTTCCAAGTATCTGTATCAAAACCTTGGTAAATTCCATTATTATTCACCACCAAGATTATGATCGGCAAGTTGTACCTCAAAGTGAAAGTAAAATATGAAAGAAATTATTCTTTACTCTTAAGCAATTTCTTTTCTTTGGGCTGAAATTTTAACTTAAAAATGGATAAAGTTTTCTATAAACTTTTTGTAATTTTAGAGGAATACTAAAAGTTAAGCATGTATTATCCTAATAAAGATTTGTTTCATAAAATCATTATCAGAAACATCATGAAGTGGTAGAAAGAAGGCAAGATTAAGAGTTAGTAGACCTGGTTTTACTACCATTTAGCTATGGACCTCAGGCAAATCACCGAGCTTTTCTGAATCTGGGTTTTCATAGATCTATACAGTAATATGAATGACACCTTCCCTACTTAAAACCCTCTAAAGCACCTCTTCTGGGTGGTTCCTAGGAGTACTAGTTGAAAACTGCCTTTCTACCTCCTGAGCTGCTCAGACTAGATGCTGTGGGAGATACACAATCTGCGCTCAAGCCACTGCACCCATTATTAGAAACACACTACACGGTGTAATCAGTACAGAAAGAGAGTATCTAACAATGTGCCAAACAGTATAGCAAAGACCAAAAAAAGATGATTAATCTTTTTATTTTTATTTTTATTTCATCTTATTATGGGGGAGACAGAATTTCAGGTTACATACGTTGCCCATGTACCGCCTGTCCCCCCAAGTCAAAGCTCCAGGCGTGTCTGTTCCCCAGACAGTGCGCGTTGCACCCATCATGTAGGTATATATCCCTCCCTTCCCCACCCCCTCCTTCCCGAGTCAGCACCTTCAAGCGTGACCATTCCCCAAACGGTGCGCAATGCACTCATTATGTAGGCATACACCCATCCCCTCCCCCCACCCTCCACCTCAGTCTGATTATCTGATTGGTATCCTTCCCAGATGTGTATTTAGGTGATGATCAGGGAAACCAATTTTCTGGTGAGTACATGTGATGCTTGTTTTTCCATTCTTGGGATACTTCACTTAATATAATGGGTTCCAACTCTCTCCAGGAGAACCATAGAGGTGTCGTATCTTCGTTATTTCTTATAGCTGAGTAATAGTCCATGGTATACATATACCACAGTTTAAGATGATTAATCTTTATTAATGACTGAAAAAGAATGTGGGCTTTATTTTCTGATATAATTTCTGATGGCAGGTAGTAAAAATAAAACTAAACTGCACGCTGTTAAATAACAGGACTGTGGTAACTATTTCTCTCCATGCTCAAAGGCAAACATTCTCTAGAAGGCCAACTGCCTCATAAATCACCTTTTTGTTGTATGTCAGTTGGTTGTCGATGCAGACACTCTTAACAGACACAAACAGTTGGCCCTCCGTATCTGTGAGCTCCGCATCTGTGGATTTAACCAACTGCAGATCAAAAATATTTTTTAAAAAACTGTGTCTGTATTAAACAGGTAGATTTTTTTCCTTGTTGTTATTTCCTAAATGATACAGTATAACAACTACTTACATAGCATTTAAGTATTATAAGCAATCTAGAGATGATTTAAAATATATGGGAGGATGTGTATAGGTTATATGCAAATACTACACCATTTTATATCAGGGACTTGGGTATCCTCAGATTTTGGTATCTGAGGGAGGGTCCTGGAATCGATCCCCCGTGGGGGGGGGGACAACTATATATTCCCCCAATCTTGTAAGTTTTATATATCAAAGCTTTGAAAGCCCCAAACATCATTCAAAAAAACCCTAATAAGAGCCCTGGCTAAGAAAAGAATGGTTTTACTACAGTTTAAATACAGCTGGGGAAAAGAAATCTCCATACTTTCATGGTGGATCTACAGCTCATGAGTTTCTCCATGAATCCTCATAACTACAAACAGCATCCAGATGGCTCACATTCATGGAATGTCACCTCAAAATTTACCTGGATTATCTCATTTGTTCTTTTCAACCATTCTCTAAGGTAGAAACTATTACTATTCCTATTATAGAGGAGAAGAAAGTGAGGCTTGGTTAAGTGATTTAACCAAAGTCACTTGGTTTTGACACGATAGAACCAGTATCTAAATCCAGGCCATTTGTCCCAGAGGCTGTGCTCTTAACCACCACACTCCGCTGTCTCCCTGAAGAAAACAAGCTTCTGTCAGGCCAAAACATTTTCTTTTTCAGTGACCTTAAAACGACCCTCCACAGATTTATAGGTTTTTAGCATACAGTGAGGAGGTCAGGAACACAAGAAGACACTGTCCTGGAAGAGAAAGACCGTGGGTTACTTGTAGTGGTATTCTCAGGACAGACCGCAGTGCTATGCACAGGGCACCTGGCACATGGTGAACACTTGGTAAGTATTTATTACGCAAGTGGAGATATAATTTTTCATATTTTGGAGAATGAAATGCTCTGATTCAGGATGCTGTTTTACCTGCAGATGGTTTCCAACTCCATGCCAGAAAAGCCAAACGCACTGTCTCCTTCCACACAGATGACCCGCTGCCCAGGGCTTCTATCTTTAGCCAGTACAGCAGCTGCAATAGCAAATCCTAAACCAACTCCCATTGTTCCAAAAGTACCAGCATCAAGTCTGTTGGGGAACAAAACTAAAATGAAACTCTGGGGCATGTCACAGAGGGTAGAGTGGACACAAACCTTTTAGTCATATTCACATGGTTTATGAAAAAATAAAGAACCATAAAAACACTCTTTTTCTTTAATATAAAATCTTTATTTTTTATTTTTATTTTTTTTGAGACAGAGTCTCATTCTGTTGCCTGGGCTAGAGTGCCGTGGCGTCAGCCTAGCTCACAGCAACTTCAAACTCTTGGGCTCAAGCAATCCTACTGCCTCAGCCTCCTGAGTAGCTGGACTACAGGCATGTGCCACCATGCCTGGCTAATTTTTTCTATATATTTTTAGTTGTCCAGTTAATTTCTTTCTATTTTTTAGTAGAGACGGGGTCTTGCTCTTGCTCAGGCTGGCCTCGAACTCCCGACCTCGAGCAATCCTCCCGCCTCAGCCTCCCAGAGTCCTAGGATTACAAGTGTGAGCCACTGCACCCGTCCAATATAAAATCTTTAGACTATGAGGAATGAATTTGTCAAGAATAAGCAGAATGATAGGGAAAAGCCACTCATGACTATTTGCAAGACTGTAAATATATCCTTAGAACACTGAGAATACAAATTATCACATGATACCAAGGACATACCAAGCATGATAAGTCTACAAAACCTCACCTAAGAATACTTTTATGAAATATGTCCTCATACACTGCACATGTATAATTTCTCAAATGTTTTCTTAATCTGTATTATTATAGTTTAAAATTAAACACATTATAATTAATTATAATTTCTTTCTTGGAAGACTTACCTGTGACGGGGAAGGTAGTTTTGAAGCACAGTGCGTCCAATGTCCATTGTATTTGATCCTTCGCTTACAATAAAACAGTCTCTAGGTAGTTGTTCTTGAACATGGTAGAATACTGTATAATAATTCATAGGCAGGGATTTTTGGGAAGCTAATTCCTAAAGAGTAGGCCAGAATATAATCAAATTAGATTGGGATACAATGAAAATAACCAATGTCAATAAGCTACTATCAAACTTACTTAGAAATAGGCAACTATAAGTTTCCCAAAATGATTACAAAATAGCCACTCGGAGAAGTTAATTGACCTATGAACAGTCCTGGGGGACATGTTAAGAAAAATGTGTCCCATAGCCCCTGTTTGGGACAAAGTCAAATAAGTTAGGGAAGCCAGGCATGGTGGCTCACGCCTGTAATCCTAGCACTTGTGGGGGCTGAGGTGGGATGACTGCTTGAGGCCAGAAGTTCAAGACCAGCCTGGGCAACATCATGACCCTGTCTCTACAAAAAATTTGAAATTAGCTGGTTGCAGTGGCTTACACCTGTAGTCCCAGCTACTTGGGAGGCTGAGGCAGTAGGATCGCTTGAGCCCAGGAGTTTGAGGTTGCTGTGAGCTAGGCTGATGCCACGGCACTCTAGCCAGGGCAACAGAGTGAGATCCTGTCTGGGGAAAAAGAAAAGAAAGAGAAAAAGAAAAAGAAAAAGAAAGGGAAGAGAAGAGAAGAGGTCAGGGAATCTTTTTCTGGAGATCCACAATGCACAGTAGCATATTAAAGACTAAGAAGCTCTATAGTAAAGATAGCTGGGAAACATTGGGTTAAACAAAACTAAACATTCTTATTTGAGCACTCTTAGGAAAACATTGCCTTAGAAAAAGGAAAACTTTTATTCCAGAATAATTTCATCTGAAATATGGCCCTAAACTTAAAATAAAAATATCATAATTTTAGAAAACAATCTGAAAACCTGGTTCTTCCTGCAAACCCTGGAGAGTAAACCAGATATGCTACACCCACTATTCTAAAGAGTCCCTACCTGAATGGAGGGAAAAGCAGCAGGGTAGAGGCCTTTGTCTAGACACATGCCTTTTATGGCTAGGAGAAAGCCACAGGCGACTTTAGCAGCAACAAAGCCATCTGGCCCCAGCACTGCCTCTTGTGCTACTTTGTTCTGCTGGAGATTATACCCAAGATGGATGAGGGACCTTCCTATACTCCTGTACCAGAGAAGAGAGGCAAGTTCCTTCCATCTTAAACTTAGGTCACTCCTAGGAAAAAGAAGGTCATGATATGATTCAGGAAATAGAAGTGAGACTGGCTCCTGATAGGAAAAACAGTCACTGATTAAAATTGCAATGTAAGATTCATGTATAATCAATTCTGCTATAATGCGTGGTACAAAAAATATGAATTTATTCCAAGGTGACTGATATTAGGGCATCAGGTAAGCATAATTCAAATTTCATATTTGCTTATGTATAATTCTGCCAGCAAGAAACACTAGGTAAACACAGAAAACTGTACCCAGCTGATTCAAGATATACAGGAATATACAAAACAATGAAAAAAATCAGGAAATACCTTTCTCACAATCAGAGGGAAGGCATTATACATATGTACAGAGACTTTAAATAAAAACTGCCAAGTCCTGCAGAAGTGACTCATTTTAGTGCTTTAGCATTGGATGGTTTGGTGGTTTCAAACATCACTACAATGTCCAAAGCCTTCGCTATCAGGCAAAGCCACAAGTTCAAACGAGAGAGTTGCAAAGGAATTTCTAGTAGTAACAGAAAAGTTAAATTAAAAAGAAGGCTGTACATTGGATCAAATTTTCCATTTTGATGAAACAGCTATCTATTATAATCTCATGCCTTGAAGGTCTGATATCTTTTTTTTGAGACAGGGTCTCTCTGTTGCCCAGGCTAGTGTGCAATGGCATCATTACCGCTAACTGCAACCTCAAACTCCTGGGCTCAAGTGATCCTCCTGCCTCAGACTCCCAACTAGCTTGGACTACAGGCATGCACCACTGTGCCCAGCTAATATTTAAAAATTTTTTTTGTAGAGATGGGGGTATCAATAAGTTGCTCAGGCTGTCTTAAACTCCTGGCCTCAAGTGATCCTCCTGCCTTGGCCTCCCAAAGTGCTAGGATTACAGCCTTGAGACACCACACACAGCATGAAGGTTCTATATGTTAAAGGCAGAAAAACATGCCCTGACATGCCTCAGGACTTAAAGTTCTAAAAAAATCACTTGTGATTTTCTGTGTTATCATCAAATTGAGAACAATGAGCCACATCCATCGCATCCACTACTACAACTTTCCATCCCATGGCAGATCACCCTCCTTCCACTAGCTCACAGGAACTCACAAGCCACAACCCTCCCAATGCCTGCTTCGCACTTGAGGTCTATTTCAAGGTAAAGTGCTATATTTACTGGCATACATTTCTTAACCATTTAACATGTTTAAAACTTTGCTACCATTTTTATTAAGTTCCTCTCTTAACTTTAGGTTTCATAAAGTTTTTAAGAGTCATGTCCCTTAACCCCTTTTTCCCATGAGCCCTGCGGTTTATACTGCATGATTTTGCACAGCAAGGTGATTTTTAGGAATGCTTATGTCAGATTATGGCAGAACTAACCGAGCTTCAGTGGGTCCCTTCTTACCTGAGATGCAGCTTCATTGCTCTTCATTTTTTCCCTCAGAGTTTTCCACCACTTGCTCTCTGGAGGATACTGCCACGGTATTTTATCAAATTCTTCTAAAAGCTAAAAAACCACAAATTTTTTCTTTCTTTTTGAAAATAAACTTAAATCATATTAACATGAAAATCTCCTCCTAAAGAAGAAAATATTGCCATGCTATTCTCCTCTTTGCATCACTGGGACTATTTGTTTTTCCTCTAGGTAGCAAACAACTGATAGAAGATAAATGGGTAACAAGGAAAGCTTTTGTTTGGGTCAGTGTGGATTTCAGCCAGATACTGAGATTCCCATAGGACAAAGTGAAGCGCTACTTCCTCTACACCTCAGGCAGAGGCTCTGAAGCCCTCCTCAGTCTTTGACACTAGAAGGAAAACCACCCTCTCCATAGAAGCCCTGCAGGAACGCCAACAAATACCTATTGATTCCTATGATACAGACCAAAAATGCTCCAGAGTGATTTAATATGTTAATGGGGATTACATCTTAACATCTTATAGTCATGAAAACAATATCAATTTATATCATCCAAAATCAAGTGATAAATGCGACTACATTTTACCTCCTTTCACAGTGAAATATGCAAACTATGTACAAATAATAAGAACCTGAAAAAGTCACTGATTACAGCTTGAAGAGTAAAAAGCTCTTTATTACCTAAAGAAATACTAAATTCAATTTTTCTGGTGAGTAAGCCATTTCTTGGCTGTAAGTTCCATTCCTTTGAAAGATGTATTATAATTTTTCAGTTAGCTAGATCCTGTATAGTAAGTAACTGTTTACCTACTGAAGGACTTTAAATTTTCTATCACCTTCTAAAAATGAGCTATGTACAAGAAGTTGGATTTACCAAGTTCCAAAGTTATATGTAAGAAGTTTTCCATAATAAATTTTATTTAAAATAGATATTAATAGACCTGTTACCAAGGGAATCAAGACTAAAACATTTTCAAGAATTGACTGTTCCCTAAAGATTAATCCACATAAACTAAAACCCAGGCAGAAGTCCTTACCTGTTTAGTGACAGCATTTATGTCTCCTAGCAAAGTCACTGCAGGCCTTACATTATTCCCCAATTCTTCTGCACAGATATCAACCTAAAAATGAGACATGGCTAAACAACAACCCGTGTTTATTCTTAAAAATCTTTAAGAAGTCAATCAACACTGAATAAATGAACTGTGATATATAACATATGATCAGTTATTCAGAAGTTCCTTAATAAAAGCAAATGTCCATAGAACTATGTTAGTATCATAGCTAGTATAGAGAACCTCATCATCTTCCCTCATTTTAAAATCTAATGTAAGGAATTTTGGTATTGTTCTATTATACCCACAGGAATATATTTGACCTGATCAATTACAGTTTTGAATTTAATCAATAAGTTCTATTGAATTAGATTTGAAATTTCTATCTAAAGCAGAGGTTACCAAATTTGAGCATATATCAGAATCACCTGGTGGGTTTGTTAAACTATAGGTTGCAGGGGTCTACCTCAGAGCCTCCGATTTCAAGAGGTCTGGGTCTGGAAATATGCATTTCTAATAGATTTCCCAGGTGGTGTTAATGCTGCTGGCCCAGGGAACTATTCCATGAACACGACGTGATTACTTCCCCCATTTACTCAGAAGCTCCATTTCTGGATGGCCATGGCCAAGTGAAAATGGCTTCTGCAAGGAGGAATAATTTAGCCACCCCAAAGGGGATGCGGTTTATCCTGTTATCAAGAGGGGCAACCAAGAGGTAGCAGCATCTTCTAGGCACAACCCAAGGTCTTACTGGTTTGTGGTTTCAGTTCTCGATGGCCTCAGGTGGGAAAGGGGCTATTAAAAGTTGATTCCTTAAGAAATGAAAGGTAGTTTGGGAGAAGACAGCAATTGTAGCTGGGTCATCAAACATCCAATGGAATGGGGACAATCATGTAGAACTTGTAGGTTTGCATGTCACTATGTAGGTAGTACTTTCCACACCAGTAAGGAAACTGGATTATAAAGAGGATCCTAATGATACAAGAGTCATCAAAGAGAAGTCAGAGTATATTCCAGACACTGTTTGATGACATAGATAAAAGCAGTATAGTTTAGAGATTTCCAACCAAAAGATCAAAGAAAGTTTTGGCTTCTAAAAGAAAACATAACCTCACTTCTTAACAATGCCAAATGTTTCATTCTAATCTACCATCCTACTTAAATCTGTTTTCTCTACCTTTAAATGTACTTGAACTGTGAAGAAGAGGTAAATTATACTTTTCAAACTATTTGAAACTTGATTTTGAAAGGTTTTCTGGTTAGAAATAAAGCAGCACATTATGTTCCATAGGCTTGAGAAGGCAGCTTATTTTGGTACCTGTAATTATGTTAGACAATTTATAAAATTCTACTTTTATAAAAAGAGAAACAGTTCTTTACGGAAGTTAGAAAGAAAGCAGAGCTGATAATAGTTGAGAAGGAGAACAATAAACTGCAAATAGCTCTGATTTTAAATCTCTCCTCTCTAAATACCTGGATAAACTTCACATCTGGCCGGTATCTTGGAGGCAGTCCAAAATGTAAAATCCAATTTAGTCTTGCACCAAGTAACACAATTACATCAGCAAACTGCAAAGCCCTATTTAAAAAAACATCTGATATAACACAAAAGGAATAACTATATTTCTTATGTGAATTATTCTAAAATTAATTTCTAAAGTATTTTTAAAAGTCTACATAATTTAGAACTTACATTAGACTTCAGAATCAGCTTCTAGGGTAAACTTGATCTTTCAAACTAAAATCATTTATGAAATCATTCTATTTAAATAGTAATCTAAAAGAAGAAGTAGAAAAAATATTACCATAAACTGTCTCTATTCTGTATTTTATTTATTAGTTTTTTATCATTGGAAAAATTCATATAAGTCCACTATAGACAACCCAGAGAAAACAGAAAAAGTATAAAGAAAAAAGCAAAATCGGCCGGGCGCGGTGGCTCACGCCTGTAATCCTAGCACTCTGGGAGGCCGAGGTGGGCGGATCGTTTGAGCTCAGGAGTTCGAGACCAGCCTGAGCAAGAGCGAGACCCCATCTCTACTAAAAATAGAAAGAAATTATATGGACAGCTAAAAATATATATAGAAAAAATTAGCCGGGCATGGTGGCGCATGCCTGTAGTCCCAGCTACTCGGGAGGCTGAGACAGGAGGATCGCTTGAGCTCAGGAGTTTGAGGTTGCTGTGAGCTAGGTTGACGCCACGGCACTCACTCTAGCCTGGGCAACAGAGTGAGACTCTGTCTCAAAAAAAAAAAAAAAAAAAAAGCAAAATCATCCCATAATACTGTCCATTTATAAACTATTATTAATATCCTGGCATATTTCCATCTAGTCTTTTTTTCTATGCAAGTATATTTTTATGTAGTCGAGCTTATATACTATAATACTGTCTCATGCATTTTTGTTCATTATAAATGTTTTCCTTTGTTATTAAGTTTTTCTTGAGTACAATTTTTAAAGGCTACATATTTTGCTGAACACATACACCACAGTTTATTTAATGTTTTTTCAATTGCTGGATATTTTCTTTGTAATTAATAGTACTGAGTGGGATATCTTTATACTTAAGTCTTAATGTACTCTTCACATTGATTTCTAGAAGAAGGTATTTTTAAGTCTATTGATTCATATTCCTGAATTGCTTATATAATGCTATTGTCAATATAACTCTGATCTCTAATGATTTTTACTTTGATATCACAGCCACCTTGCTTTCCTTTTGTTTACTTCACATGTCTTTGCTCAGTCTTGTTTTTAAGCTACATAATTATGTTTCCGATGTGGCTCTTATAACACATTTAGTTGCTGTTATTATTAATCCAATCTGAATGTCTCTGCCTTTGTCCAGGACAGTTTATTAACATAACTGCTGTGGGTTTTGCTTTTTATTTCTCATTTTTCTGCTTCTTATATTTGTTTCCCATTTTTTCTATCTTTTGTCATACAGGATCTGTATTTACTACTTTTGTTTTCTTCAGTGATGAATGCAACTTTCACAGAAATTATAAACTCAAAAACAAAGTATATATTTAAAAAAGCATCTTCATGTGCTATATTAGTCCTATGGGACCCAATTTAACAAAAAAATAAAAACTGCAATTGGCAGGATAGATTTGCTTACTGATACTCTAAAACTGTTGAAATTATTGATTCAATTATTTATAGCACCTTGCAATCTTTTTAACACTATTAATGTCATTATCTTCTTAAAATTTGGCTAAAAGGAAAATAAGCTTCAGTTCAACCTAAGTTAAAGATTAAAAAATTTTTCATCAGATAAAGGACTGATAACAAGAATCTATTTAGAACTCAGGAAAATCAGCAAGAAAAAATCAAGCAACCCTATCAAAAAGTGGGCAAAGGACATGAATAGAAATTTTTCAAAAGAAGATATAAAAATGGCTAACAAACATATGAAAAAGTGTTCAACATCTCTAATCATCAGGGAAATGCAAATCAAAACCACAATGAGATATCACTTAACCCCAGTGAGAATGGCCTTTATCAAAAAAACCCAAAACAACACATGTTGGCGTGGGTGTGGAGAGACAGGAACACTAATACACTGCTGGTGGGACTGCAAACTAGTGCAACCCCTGTGGAAAGCATTATGGAGGTATCTTAAACAGATTCAAGTAGACCTGCCATTTGACCCAGCAATCCCATTACTGGGCATATACCCAAAGGAAAAAAGGTCATTCTGTAACAAAGACACATGTACCCGAATGTTTATAGCAGCACAATTCACAATAGCAAAGATGTGGAAACAACCCAAATGCCCATCAATACATGATTGGATTAGTAAACTGTGGTATATGTATACCATGGAATATTACTCAGCTATAAGGAATGATGAAGATACGACATCTCTATGGTTCTCCTGGAGAGAGTTGGAACCCATTATATTAAGTGAAGTATCCCAAGAATGGAAAAACATGCATCACATGTACTCACCAGAAAATTGGTTTCCCTGATCATCACCTAAATACAAATCTGGGAACGACACCAATTGGACATCAGACTGAGGTGGGGGGTGGGGGAGGGGATGGGGTTATGCCTACACAATGAGTGCATTGCGCACTGTTTGGGGAGTGGTAACACTTGAAGGTGCTGACTCGGGAAAGGGGGGGTGGGGAAAAAATATGAAACTATTGTTTTTAACTTGCACTGTTCACTTAATAATTTATCATGAATAAAAAAAAAAAAGGAAAAAAAAAAAGATTAAAAAATTTTTTTAAGTTAATGAATTAATTTGGTTACAGTGTAAAGTATACTAATATGAATGAAAAGTAAAGGCATAATCTAGTCAGACAGCATTAAATGAGCGACAATTAAAGATTCAGCAGCAAAAATTCCACTTAAAAAACCCTCAGAATTAATTGTAATCCATGCATGAAATTACGAAGAACACCAAATGCATGACAGTGGTGAACTACGAAGAGGGAAGGATGGAAAGGGGTCCAGAATGATATATACGGGACTGCAAATGAATCCATAATATAATATAGTGTTACTATCTGATGCAAAATTTGTCAGATTTAGGCTGGGTGCAGTGGCTCACACCTGTAATCCTAGTACTTTAGAGGCTGAGGCAAGAGGATTGCTTGAGCTCAGGAGTTCGAGACCAGCCTGAGCAAGAGCAAGATCCTGTCTCTACTAAAAAGTAGAAAAATTAGCCAGGTGTTGTGGTGTATACCTGTAGTCCCAGCTACTTGGGAGGCTGAGGCAAGAGGATTGCTTGAGCCCAGGAATTTGAGGTTGCAGTGAACTACAATGATGCCACTACACTCCAGCTGGGACAACAGAGCGAGACTCTGTCTCAAAAAAAAAAGTTGTCAAATTTAAAATGGATTCACTTGTGTCAAACCCTGGCAAATGGAGCTGGGGAAGGCCATGAGGGGAGGGCTCTCATAAACGATTTGCCTGATAACAGGAACTATCCTAAGAAGTTTTTCCAAACCACAGCTTACTACATGAGTCACACAAGGACAGCTAGTTGCTTATACAAAAACACTTGCCTGACATACTGTCTCAAAAGCCCAATCCAGTAAATAGCCCCCTATGACCTAGCAACTGCCACCACTCACCATTCGGGGCTTGCCAGCTCCCGAAAGACACTGTAAACAGAATAAACTTTCTTTTAAAACAAATTTTGTAACTTTGTCTTTCCCCAATAAAACCCTAACCTTTTCCTTTGTTCTCCAGATATACAGTAGGCCACCTTGGTCTCTATGTATGTCCCAGATTGTGATCTTCATTCTTATATATTATTCCCAAATAAAATCTTTTTACTTAGAGCTTGTCTCTTTGTATTTTTTATGCTGACATTGATAAAGTTGAGTGGTGGTTATATAAGTGTTCATTAAATTATTCTCTCTTCCTGTCTGTATATTTAGAATATTTCATAATAAAGAAATTTCAAGAAATGTTTAAAACAAGGTACAGTATAACACAAAGTGTGTCTTAAAAGTCTAAAAAGAGGAGGCTTCCAGTGATGGCTAAGATTAGGTACATTTGAAGAAGCAAACACAAGGGGATGAGTTTCCAAGGGTTTTTTTCCCCTTCTTTTATCTCCTGGCTTTGACTCAAGGGCAGCCCTAGTTGCAGAACTGCAGGCAGCAAAAACTTGGAAAGAAACCGTCTTTTTGGCCAGAGTATCAAGAAAGGGGGCCTTTGCATGTTGGAAAGTATGGGGGAAAAAATTCAGATTTTTTTTCTGTTTCTCTTTTTCTCCCAGCCTTGCTCTGAGGGCAGCCCTGTTGCAGAGCTGTAGTGTGGTGGCTCCCAAGCAGCTATTATAAAATTCCAGGGAAATATCATCTTTCAGGCAGAGGAACCAGGAAAAGGACTCTTGTGGTCTGACGAGTATGGAGATAATCCCCATTACTTTTTTCTTTTGCAACTTGCTCAGAGGGCAACTCCAGTTGTATGGTACTATAAGGCAGCAAAGAATGCTAGGCAGCAATGAAGGCCAGGATGTGATCCACTATTATATCATTAATAATAAAAACAATACTCTCCACTCAGTTTCCATCCTCAAGGCCAGGATGTCTGGGAATGGGGGTGGGGGAGGGGAGCCGGGAAGTCCTAGAAAGGAGAGAAAAGAAATCTCTAATTCTGGGTATGAACCAGGACATATCTGGGGCTCACCCCTAAGCTGGGCATGTGCAGAAAGACCCAAAACAGCAAAGCAAAAGCTCCGAAACTGAACTGACCCTGGAACAACTGCCCACAGTAAGAGAGTACTTGTGGTCTGAAGCTAACATAACCAGGTTGACTGCTTGCTAAAACAATAAATAAACAAAAATCAACATTGCACAGAGGATTTTAATATGACTCAGAATCTTACAACATAATATTCAAAAATCCAGGATACAATCCAAAATTACTCAAGTACAAAAAGAACCAGAAACATGTGGCCAATTCTCAAAAGGAAAGATAATGAATAGATGCCAATGCAAAATGACCCAGATGTCAGAATTAATAAACAAATACTTTAAAGCAGCTATTATAACTATGCTCCAGGAAGTAAGGAAAAATATTCTTGAAATAAGTGTAAAGATATAAGTTCTCAGCAGAGAAATAGAAAATATAAGAGAGAAAAGGATTAAAAAGAAATGAACAGATACTCAGGGACCTGTGGGACAATATCAAAATGTCTAATATTTGTATCACTGGAGTTCCAAGAGAGAAGCAAAAGACTGACGTAGAAAAAATATCCGAAGAAATAATGGTGAAAACTTTCAAATTTGGAGAAAGACATAAATTTTCAGATTCAAGAAGATTTGAGAACTCCAAACAGGCTAAACTAACAGAAAACCATGTCTAGATATGTCGTAATTAAACTGCTGAAAACCAAAGATAAAGAAAAATCTTGGGAGCAGTCAGAAAACCAATATATTACAAATAACGTAACTTACACAATTCTTTCAGAACTTCTCCCTGGATTCATTAATATTACAAAATCATTTATCCTAAAATCTGCCATGACATTGTATTTAAAATCTGGAACGCCACACACCTGGATCTGGCTGCACCTACACAGTTTGGATGGTTGTCAGGGACCACACCCTTTCCCATAGGGGTGGGCAAAAATGGCAATTTACACTGCTCCACCAATTTTCTGATATTCTCCTCTGCACGAGCATAAGCAGCACCTACAAGAAATGCAAATGTATTGGATGATTCAGTTAAGCTCCAGGCTCTGTGACAAAGACATTGAGACTTACCCTCAATGTCTTTGTATACTCAGTTCTCGCTTCCTGCATTGCCTTTGGTCCCTTTGTACACTAGGTGAACTATTACAGTCTTTCCATAGCACCTACACAAGCAAATTGTTGCTGCTCTCCTTGAGAATCCATCCACCTTACCCTCTCTGTATACACCACACAAAGAGTATATTGCACTTACTTGTTGTTACCAGGTCTATCTTCCCCATAGGTAGGAACCATTATTTCTCCATATCCCTCATGAATGTTTTCTACGATTCCTGCCTTATCATAAGCACTCATCAAATGTTCATTAAAGGAAGAATGAAAACTATTATAGCACCCACTGAGTGCTTGCCACATACTTTGCTATTTAATTGTATTCTACTGAGGTAGTTAATATTTCCATTTTACAAGTGAGGTAACTGACACTCAAAGCAGTTATTTGCCAAAGTCACAGAGCTAATACATCATATAATGCATTCAACTCAGCTCTGACCTCAATTTTTTTTTATTGTCCACAATTTTCATCAAAACTATTTTTAGTTTCTATTTATTTAGTTCCTAAGTAGTTGATAATTGCCTAGCATGGTCATAGGTGATTCTGGCAGTCTCAGTTCTACAACACAAAATGGATACTACAATAAATTACTGACAAGAATATAAAGTTGGTACAACACCTCAGGAGAAAGCAATTTGACAATATGTACAAAAAGTCTCAAAAATATTCCTAATTTTTAACTTAACTTTTTTTCTGGGGATCTACCTTAAATCCTAAATATGGAAAAAGCTTTAGGCACAAACATGTTTGCCACAGCTACTCTAAACAGACAGTAACTGGAAAAGATTTAAATATGTGCCAACAAAGTAAGTGTTGAGGTACATATAAAGACATTAAAATATATATTATATTTAGGAAATGATTGAAAGATGATGAAAAAATATTATAAAAATATAATGTTAAATGAACAAGGTAGGTTATAAAACTATATAGTATAATCATAATATGTAAAATATGCATGCAAAAAGCAATAGAAAAGTACTAAATGTTAAAAATGTTTGCCTTGGATAAAGGGATTTCTTCTTTCTACTTTTCTGGATTTTTCTAAAAATGTTTATAAGAGTAAAAGCACATTTCACTCATAAGACCAAAGAAATATAAATAGGTGATATTTCCTCAAACAGGTAAGATCTCTGAGCATTCAAGGATAATTCTGTAATTTCAAAACTAATAAATAATGTTAAATGGACAAAGAGAACTCTTATTCCAATTTCAAACATTAGATAGATGCTAATAAATAATGAAGACCATTTCTAAAAAGAATCAAACATTCTTTCAAAAGTCCAGCAAGATTTAGAGTTCTATTCAATGCTACCTTTCCCGATGATAAGAAGAGGCTGTTTGGCATTCCTAATAACAGATGCTGCCATACGTACAGCAGGGGTTTCTGCCACGCTAACAGGAGGTGACATGCAGCACTCCGTGTACCTGGAAATAAAGAGCATGGTTAATTAAAAGAGGCCAACTCTAAGATTTTTTTTTTATTGTAAAAATTTCAAATATATGAAAAGGTAGGGTGCTGTGGCTCCCGCCCATAATCCTAGAACTCTGGGAGGCCAAGTTGGGAGGATCGCTTGAGCCCAGGAGTTCGAGACCAGCCTGAGCAAGAACAAGACTTTGTCTCTACTAAAAATAGAAAGAAATTAGCTAGACAACTAAAAATAAATAGAAAAAATTAGCCGGGCATGGTGACGCATGCTGTAGTCAGGAGGCTGAGGCAGAAGGATTGCTTGAGCCCAGGAGTTTGAGGTTGCTATGAGCTAGGCTGACGCCACGGCACTCTAGCCCAGGCAACAAAGTGAGACTGTCTCAAAAAAAAAACCAAAAAAAAAAAACAAACAAAAAAACCCAGTCATACTGTCTCCAAAGTGTATGCTTTTAAACACTTTACTATATTTCTATTCATTGGGTAAGTTAATATTTTAGTATCATAATATGTATTAGTAAAAAAAAATTAAAGCTGTCACATTAAGTATTTCTGGACACCAAGTCCTCACTACAGCATTTCATTTATTTTAATTAATAAAATGATATTGTATAAAATTTGGACATATAATAAAAAAGGACATTCAACCTTCACAAAATTTAAAAGAAGGCTCATAGAGTTAACTTAGCTGAGGCTTGCCCTCACTCCCAATATTATTTTGATTAGCATATTCAGTTATTATACGGAATAGATGTTCCACATAGAAATCACTCGGTGGTGTACTGAGTGTACAGTAAGTTCCACTGTCTCTCGGTGGTCACTAGAGAACCATATGAACACAAGAGCAGTTATGTACTAAATCATATCCAGCTTGATATATTAACCCAAGTACCCATCCTCATCAGGGGTGACTTAGAGACCAGTGAAACAGTGTTTTTTTTTTTTTATTTTATTTTATTTATATTATTTATTTATTTATTTTGAGACAGAGTCTGGGTCTGTTGCCCAGGCTAGAGTGCTGTGGCGTCAGCCTAGCTCACAGCAACCTCAAACTCCTGGGCTCAAGCAATCCTTCTGCCGCAGCCTCCCGAGTAGCTGGGACTACAGGCATGTGCCACCATGCCCAGTTAATTTTTTCTATATATTTTTAGTTGTCCAGATAATTTCTTTCTATTTTTAGTAGAGATGGGGTCTTGCTCTTGCTCAGGTTGGTCTTGAACTCCTGACCTTGAGCAATCCTCCCGCCTCGGCCTCTCAGAGTGCTAGGATTACAGGCGTGAACCACCACACCAGGCTGAAAAAATGTTTTTTCTATTTATTTTCACTTAGTGTTTCTTTAAGAAATAAGAGGACATGACAAATCACAGAAACCTCAGTTTTGGAATATTTTTAAATCACAGAGACAACTACATAAACATTCTTTATGCTGAATCCTAATAAATTTTCAACAATCACTTCACCTTTTGGCTTACACTATGAAGATTCCCAAGGACCCATACTACAATGATGGGGATGTATAATTATGGTTACTGGAGGAATAATTTCAAATGAGGAGTTTGGGAAGCTTTAAGTATTTGATTTAGTAATCAAATCCAAAAATAATTACTAAATAATATCATTTTAATTAAGAGAATTAAGCCCTTTGGCTAGGATTTAGTTTAATTACTAAATTATCAAAAGTTAAGACAAATGGAGATTAACTTATAAACTACTAGGTAAATTCTTTTTTAAAAGGTAATAAGCATTATAATACATGTAACACTTAAGAAAGAATTCAAGTATAACTATTACTCACTTTACAGAATTCACATTCACCAGGAGGTTCACAAAATCTCCAGGTATGTCAACATAGCAAGCACCCGGACGGCCATAGATACTGCTTCTCACTGCCTACATTTATTACAAACAGAAGAAAAGATTTTTAAAATCTCAATCTTATCATATTCCACTTGAAGCTGTGAAATGAACACAATTTTTAATTTTTCTGGACATGCTTAGTTAAAGAAAAAAACAAAATTGAAATGTCCTCTATTAAGTCTATATTTTTAAAGATATTTTTGTTTAAAAGGGGAGAGACAAAAAAGCATTCATTTAGGGCTTTAAAATTCATATTCTATTATACTTTAGTCTTAGATGTTACTCACTAGGCTCTGCCTGCCAATATTTTACACTGTAACATGTACTTTTACCTGCCTCCTAATCCTAATGATTTGGCAGAGTTTTCAGAAGCTGTAATGTTATTATGTGTGTCAAATGGTTTCTATAACTCATGGTTTTGAAACATCTCAAATGTAATTTCACATATAAATGCTGGGTAACTAATTAATTTATAACATAGGCTGAGCATCCTTAATTTGAAAATGTAAAATCCAAAATGCTCCAAAATACAAAAGTTTTTGAGTGCCCACATGGTGCCACCAGTACCACACCTGACCTCATGTGACTACTCACAGTCAAAATCCAAGTCCACAACAGTTTATTCAGTGTTCCCAAAGGAAAAATAAAATTATATTCAGGCTATGTGTATAAGGTGTATATGAAACATAAATGAATTTCTCATTTAGACTTCGGTCCCAGTCCCAAGATATCTCATTATGTATACGTAAATATTCCAAAATTAAAAAAAAAACCTGAAAACCGAAACACTTCTGGTCCTAAGCATTTCAGATAAAGGATACCCAACCTGTATGCTATTTAATTAATTAAGAGATGGTCTTGTTTTTTTTGAGACAGAGTCTTGCTCTGTTGCCCGGGCTAGAGTGCCATGGCATCAGCCTAGCTCACAGCAACCTCAAACTCCTGGACTCAAGCAATCCTTCTGCCTCAGCCTCCCGAGTAGCTGGGACTACAGGAATGCGCCACCATGCCCGGCTAATTTTTTTCTATATATATTTTTAGTTGGCCAGATAATTTCTTTCTATTTTAAGTAGAGACGGGGTCTCGCTCTTGCTCAGGCCTGGTCTTGAACTCCTGACCTCGAGCGATCCTCCCACCTCGGCCTCCCAGAGTGCTATGATTACAGGCGTGAGCCACCGCACCCGGCCTTAAGAGATGGTCTTATATGATTTAGGCCCAATTTTCAAAAATAATCTTTTGCAAAAACCTAAGGGAAAGAGTACCCAGGGGTTCATTATACTTTTCTCTTTACTTCTGTATAATTAAAAAGATAATTTTAAAAACTAAAGCATAGGAGAAATTTTTTCCAAAAATAACTTACTTCACCTCTCTGTTTCTCTAATTAAATGTAATGACAGTGAACATTAAAATTTAAATAGCTTTTTAACAATGTCATTTTTAAGTGCTTGGATATATTCCTAATTGTCACTCATTCTACTGAGGATAAAAATAAGGTAAGTATAAGCAACTGAGAAAAACCACTTGACTAGGAAAGCTTGCTATTAAATACTGTACCTTTTCAATAACAGAAGGAATAGTTTCTATGCTGGCTGGCCGGGCAGAGAACTTGCTATATAATCTGCAAGCTTCAACCTATATGGAAAGTGAAAATCACTTAAAATTCAGCTTATACATATTACTCTTCTGAAAGAAGATAAAACGTTAAGTCCTTACTTTCTGTTTAGACATGAGAAAATGTATTCCCTAGATTGTTTCTTAAAAGCCTCTTCAAAGCTCAATCAATGTTCTACCTCAGTATGATTCAGGAAGCAGATCAAGACAAGACACCATTTTCAATTCTCAGATTGGCAAAGATGAAAAAGTTTGATAATACACACCAACTACCACAACACAGGAAAACAGGCACTTTAATAAACTGCTGGTGAGAGTATAAATGGGACAGGAAGTCAATGTCTACACAAAATTTAAATGAGCATACCCTTGGACCCAGCAATTCTACAGCTAAGAATACATAACTTTATCTGTTATATCTTGTTACAAGAATAATCTATTTTTACATTTCTGCCAGTTTTCCTTTTATATAGTTTGTTGCTATGCTATTTGGAACATGTGAATAAATTCAGTAGTGATAATTTTTCACTGTTTAATGTACCATGAAGCATTATATAGAAACTGTTTCTCTTGATACTTCTCGGTATGAAATCCATGGAACAACTGGTAGTCTCAGTCCCACAGGCATGACAGAAGATGACTTCTCAAGTTTCAGTCAGTTTATGTCCATGTCCTTTAGTTTTAAAGTTCCACAAGAAACAGATATTTGGATTTTAAATCAAATCAGTGATCTTTCTCTTCAGTTTTTAAATTTAATCTAATAAACTACTATTATTTTCCACTTCAGAAAAAAAATTTGTAATGGAGATTAAAACTCTCTTTTTTCATCTACATAGTTTTTGTAGGAACTTTAAATTTCCTTTTAATTAATTCATCTGCTCTACTTATTTTTCAAATATATCAGCATCTATTTAATAACTCTTGTTATTTTCTACCATTAACTAAATAAAATTTCAATTTCCTTCTAAGAGTATAAAAATATAACTTTGGCATTAACCAAGAGTCCAGTATTTTATTATCAGTTTATCATATATAAAACTGTTTATATTTTGAAGTTCTCAACAACGATTCCTGAATTACCCATAGACTTTGTCTAAGGATTTTAACTTTGCTCAACTTTGTCCTGTAAATGCTCAAATATATTTACATCTTAAGTATCATTCACTGTCACCTATTTGCTTCCTACAACTATTCTTCAAACTATAGCATTTTGTTCACAAATTCTTCCAAATTTCTTCTAATTTTGAAATACTTTCCTTCTTCCTTCTAAAATAAAAATAAATTTGTCCAGGGTTTACACATAATTATTTTGAGTAGGACTTTTCCTCTCCACTTTTTATTTCCCTTAAAGTCCAGGAGGCATAGTCTAAGATCATTTTCATTTCTATATCTTCTTGACTCTTTGAAGAACTTATCTTCAGAGTTTAATATCCTGTCAAAAAGGTATATTTCTTGAAAGTTTATTCCTAAGCACACCCTAGCTCTTTCTTTTTGTTTAAGGGCTGGGATCTCATTCTGTCTCCCAGGCTACAGTGCAGTAGTGTGATCATAGCTCACTGCAGCCTTGAACTCTCGGACTTAAGCAATGCTCCCACCTCAGCTTCCCAAGTAGCTAGGATGACAGGCATGCCCCACCATACCTGGCTAATTATTTTAAATTTTAGATGTGGGGTCTTGCTATATTGCTCAGTCTGGTCTCAAACTTCTGGTCTCAAGTGATCCTCCTGCCTTGGACTCCTAAAGTGCTGGGATTACAGCCATGAGCCACTGTACCCGGCCCCTAAGCTCTTTCTTAATATATCTACCTTGATATTGCCTTGTAGTAGTTCAGGAAAATTACCTCAAGTACCTCTAATTTATTTATTTTAATTTTAATTTTGCAGACAGAAGTTTTTAAAATATCTTCTCTTTTCCTGAACTCTTAATGGTGTGTAACTGTGTTGCTAAAATCTTAAGAGTTAGGTACCTGAGGAAACTCCTGGAAAGCTCCCATCGTTTCTTGATTTCTTTCAGAGGAACCACCAATCACAAGCAAGGGCCTGAGACAGTCATTTTTTAAAAAGATAATTACAAATGAAATCATCATGTAAAACACTCAGCAGAGTGTTCAATGCATAACAAACACTCAATAAATGGTAAAAAGAAAGACAGAGAGGGACAAAAAATATTATATTTTCCCTTCAAAACTGCAGATTAAAAAATATTTAGGAAGCAATCTGACGTGAGAGAACTCTTCCTCAATTTCAGAAAAATACAAAATTTATAGGATATGTTTTTCCTTCCCCTCTCCCCCTGCCCCTTTTAAATGCTGATGCTAAACTTCCAGGTGTAGTGACATAAAATGAATTTTTACATCTTTCCTATTATTCTTGGGATAAGGAGAAGAGAAAATTTACACTTTCCTAAGTGACTCTATTTGGAAATGGCAGAATGTGTGACATTTCTCAGCAATAAAATTCTTATCCTTCAAACTGAAAAAAAAAAAAAAGATACAGCAAACCTTAAGGTACTCAAAAAATATCAGACCATAATTTGTCATGGGATTAGTTTAAAAATATGTATTAGACCATAATGTAGATAAGGGAGAGAAAGACCAGGAAGAAAGAAAGGGAAAAAGGAACTACAAGAAATACAGGGTGAGAATGTAAACAATGTCCTTCACACTAGGAAGATTACGTTACAAATTGATTAGAACATAACCCCCTTCAACCTGACCTTACTAGTAAGGTAGCAGAGATGGGTTAATGGCAAGGTTAGAGAATAGGCAGTTTATAAAGTAAACTCAATAAATATAAGAATTTTAATTGTCTTGCTAACCATACAAAACAAGGTGAAAAATTAGACATATTTTACATACTGAGCTGGGATCTTTAAAAAATAATCTTTCACTTAAGTAAATAGAACTATATACACATTCACATAAATATACACACATATATATATACATATATATTATATATAAGGAAACTCTAAAATGTTAACAGTGTGTATCTCTAAGTAAAGGAAACACTGGTGTTTTTTATTTTCTTCCGAACACTTTATTTTTATTATATATATTTACTAATATTTTATTTTTATTGTACATATTTATATATGATGTTCTGATATACATATACACAGTAAAATGATTACAACAGTCAAGCAAATTACAGATCATCTCACAGTTACTTTTTCTGTGTGGTGAAAGTACTTAAAATCTACTCTCTTAGCAAATCTAGTATACAATATAATATTATTAACAATAGTCCTCATGTTATACATTAGGTCTCTAGGCTTATTTATCCCACATAACTAAAACTTTGTACCCTTTGACTTCCAACTCCCCATTTCCCTTCTCTACTCCTGGTCCCCTCCCCTGGTAACTACCTTTTTACTTTCTATGAATTCAAATTTTTTTTTCAAGTCTTTCCACCCTAGATCAGTAGTAGCTCCACTCAGTAAAATCACGCAGTGACATTCTTAAGAAAATGTTTTTGAGAAAATTAATAATTTGATTACCAACAGTTCATGTTTGCATTTGCCATACCACCCAAGGCGTGGATAAGACCTGGGCCAGAAACAACAAGGCATACTCCCGGTCTAGAAGCAAAACAGAATTTATTTTATTGAAAACAGGTCAAATGTAACAACTGATTCATACTACTTTAGGGTGAAATATGGCAACCTTCCTGGACTTCAAAGGAAGAACATGTAGTCTTTACTATAATTCAAAAAATAATTATTAGAATATTTTTTGATATAAAAAAGAGAAAGATGGTATCAATTTTCTTGCAAGAAATAAGGTACCTATCATCTTCACATCGTATTTCACTAACCTTTTCTTTTGCTCCTATAATTGGGTGAAATCAAGCTGACTGCATACAGAAGCAAAATGAGTACATTTGCATATAAAAAAGTCTTTTTCATTTCTTAATAAATATTATGTCAATTGATTTTTGACAGAAAAGGAATTCTGAATGTAGTGCTCTGCCCAAAATATTTTTAAACTGAACTTGAAGGCTTTACCCTAGACTTTACTTTCTAAGCTTAAAGCATTCATGGAAAACGTATCCTCCATATAATTCAGTTTGCCATTTTACATTTATAAAGTAACTTCTCAAAAATCTCTGCTTAAGACAAATTTCAAAATAAACTTAATTATCACCAAGTAAACTAAACTTCTAGAACAGTACTATCTGACAGAACTTTCTGTGTATGTGTGTGTGTATATATATAAAAAATACAAATGTTTATATAATACAAATGTTTTATATCTGCACAGTCTGATATTATAGCCACTATCCACATGTGGTTACCAAGCCCTTGAAATGTGTCTACCCTAACTGAAAAATGATAGTTTAAATGTTTAGTTAAATATAGTTTAATTTTAATTAATTTAAATGTACATGGCCATATACAGCTAGTGGCTACTATACCAGACAGTGTAGTTCCACAAGTTCACCCAAATGGTAATATGTTTTAAAAGTATGAACTTTTAAGTATTCTCTAATCATTCTGGCATTTTTAAAATTAAGGTGTCAATGACTATAATTTAAATGTTTTTCAGGCTAAACAAAAAGATTACAATATTTTGCATATGTAAATAAAGTGACAGAAAATGGTGAAGATAGTCTTATTGGGATGGCCTATTTTCCTCAGGCTCAAATTCAGAAGGTTCTTATTAGATAAGAAGGACTACTCCAGTGAGGTCTACACTTTGAGACCTCATTAGTTTATACTTCTTAGCAATTTAATTACTAATTTCATTTTTGGAAGTTAAAAAAATGTACTAAAGCTAACATAAATGAAAAAGGTATGATACAAATTATAGTGGGAGTATAAATTTTGCTTAAAAAATATGTGTGTATGTAGGGAAAAAAAAGAAAATATGACAAATTCTCAACAGTTGTGGGATCATAAGTAATTTTAGTTTTCTTCTTTATACTTGTCTATAATTTCCAAGCTTTCTAAAATGGGCACTTTTAAAAAATATATTAATTTTTAATACTAAAAGAGGGGTGAGTAGTTAGGTAACATGGATATACAATAAAAAATTTGAACAAGTGGAACAAGCCTCAACAATCACATTTTTGGACCAAGCATTTTTGTACTGAGTGTGCTTGGGTAAAGTTGCAAGATCCAAGACGTGGTACAACGTCAACTCACTATCTGGTCAAGAGGGATTCACATCACAAACTGGCAACGTGTTCCACTCTAAAACACTTTCCTGGTATTATCCTTTTGATCTGACCCTTTAAAAGTTCTAAATTTCATTATTTTTCTTTATTACTACCATCTTCTATATTCTTTTCAAATCAACTAATCCTTCATTTGAAAGATATAATAGTTCTACCCAAAAATATCAAAGTAATTGAAATAAAACAGACTTTAATTTACCTGCCCGTCAGATATCCAATCGCAGAGGCAGCATAACAAGCCTACAAAGAAAGAACACTGGGACTTAAGCACATGGGGATCCTTATAGTACATGTATGAGAATAATTTACTGTTAAGAGAAGGTAAAGAAGAAATTGGAACATTTCCCATTTTAAAAAGAAATGTTCTGCCCATAAATTTCAAATAATGGTATCGAATTTTTAGTTCTTAAAGAAATTTCTTTACATCCATGTTTTTCATAATATCCTCTTACAATTCTTTAAATATGTACAGGATCAATAGAAATGTCCTCTTTTTATTACTGATATTGGTAATTTGTGCTTTCTTTTATTCCTCAGTCTCATGAGTTTATCAAATTTATTAATCTTTTCAAAGAACCAATTTTTGGCTTTGTTGGTTTTTCTCTATTGTTTCTATTTCATTGATTTCTTTTTTTAATTTTTTTTCACCCTACATGAACTTTGACTACTATTTCATTGATTTCTGCTCTTGTATTTATTATTTCATTCCTTTCATTTTGAGTTTGATTTGTTTTTCTTTTTGTAGCTTCTTGAAATACCAGCTTACAGCACTGGTTTTTGATCTTCACTAATAGATTCATTTAAAGCTATTCCCTCTAAGAACTGCTTAGTAATATGCTACAAGTTTGATAACTCATCTTTTCATTATCATTCAACTCAAAATGTTTTCTATTTTCCATTGTGATTTCTTCTTCAACCCATTGACTAATTATGGTCTGTAGTGATTGCTATCTCCTTTTTTATTCCTCATATTGGTAATCTGTGTTTTCTCGTTTATTCTTCATCAGTCTAGCTTGAAGGTTACTGATTAATCTCAAATATTTACAAAATATCAACAATTGTGTTGCTTAATTTTCAAATGTTTGGAATTTTTTAGGGATCTTTTTGTTATTGGGTTCTAGTTTATTCCACATGCTGAAGTTACATATACTGTATATTTTCAATTCTTGGTGGTTTATGGCCTGACTATGGTTAGTTTTACTTTTTAAAGGCACTTCGGCTCATAATCAGGAATAAAGAAGAGGTGCAAAATTAAATTAAATACACACAAGATAACCTGGGAAAATGCTGAGTATTCTCTCAAATTCTTCTTAGTCTAGGATATTATTTTTTTCAGCATTATTTCTTCTTATTTCTTTAGAAATAACAATAAATTGGGTATTTTCTAGCCTTCAATCAGCTTTAAATGAAGTAGTATACTAATGTCAAATAAATCCTTGTTAAGGATTTAAGGACATACATGTAAAAAAATAAAATAAATGTTTATGAATCATAATCTTAACTGGCTCCACTATCATATACCCACTAAGAAACTACACAAAGGCTCTGCTCTTTTTTTGTGTTGCTATTCTTTACTGGCCCTGTCTCTTTTCCCTTTTCCACATGAGGCCCAATTCACGTAGGACAATAATAAGACAACTCCTAAGAAATGAGAGTACATAAAACAAAATCCCTACTGTAATAAGAATGCTTATTTAGGCCAGGTGCTGTGGCTCACGTCTGTAATCCTAGCACTTTGGGAGACTAAAATGGGAGGACTGCCTGAGGCCAGGGTCTCTGAAACCAGCCTGAGCAAGAATGAGATCCTATCTCTACAAACCATAGAAAAATTAGCTGGGTGTGGTGGAGCGCCTGTAGTCCCAGCCACTCAGGAGGCTGACACAGGAGGACTGCCTGAGTCCAGGAGTTTGAGGTTGCAGTGAGCTATGATGACGTCACTGCACTCTAGCCTGGGCAACAGAGCGAGACCCTGTCTCAAAAAAATAAAAATAAAAGGAACACTTATTTAGACATTGAGAAGGATTGCCCCCTTATGACAGCTGGGTAAGAAATGTTACTATGCAATGCAAAACATAAAACAACATATAACAAAAAGCATAGTAGGTGTCAAAAGATGAGAGGTAACTGGTTTTATGACCATAAAAACTCTGTTTTTCTACCAAATTACCTGCACTCACAGGCAGAATAGTGTACGGAGAACTTAGGAGAGCAGGCTCTGGAGCCAGTATGTTTTGATTTCAATTCCAGCTCCCCTACTTTCTATTGTGTAATTTTGGCAAGATGCTCTGCACTTTGGCTTCCTGATCTATAAAATGAACAAAATTCAAAGTATTGCTGTGAGGGTGAAACTGGTTCATATATGTTAAACACTCAGAATAGCGCCTACACACAGTAAGCTTTCAATAACTGTTAACTTGCTGACAATCTACCTACTTGCTGGCCAAATGGTCAATATTTGTCTTGATTACTCTAAGGATCTGATGAAAGACAATCAAGTCACACCTAACTACACCTTTCTCTTTAGTAGAATTGCCTTAGATTGCCTTGGCTTGCTCTCACATTCCCTCTGAATTATCCTGTCACTACTCTTAGTTCAGGTACTATTTAAGTCTTCTTTTGACTACTACAAAAAGTCAGGCTGCCTGAGGGACATATGTACTGGGATGTCCCATAGGCACCTCCAAAATTGAACTCATCACCTTTCCCCTCCAAATTGGCTCTTCCCTCTGTAATCCCAATCTCTGTCAGAGAGAATATGATCAACATAGTCACTCAAGCAAGACCAAAATTTAGGAAGAGCCTGTCTTCTTCCTAGCTGGTTAATGCCTAGTGAGCCTTCAAGACAGCTCAGACATCATCTCCTGTGGGAAACTTTCTCTGAAGTCTTTTTTTTTTTTTTTTTTTGCTTTCAGTTTAAAATTTACTTTTGAATGCAAGATTTATTAACATAATGCATATTTATTATGTTATACACATTTTATATGATAGTTTTCTTAGTAGATTCTGAGCATATAGTGAGAATAAGATAGAGGAGATTTGTGTTCTCACAATAACACTGTACATATTGAGTAAAAAGTTCTTATTGTGCAATAGTACATTATAAACTAGAGGTTACATATGGAAAATAATTTACTATTAACTCTTAACATATTTTAGTCTTAATAGAACATGATACAAAATAGCACAATAAAGTTTAATTCTTGAGAATTAACTAAAACTTTGTTTACTTTCCATCACTTTACTGAAGCTGTAAATAAGATGAGAAAAGAGAAATACAGTTCAAGCAAATAAGAAACATCTTTGTCTTTCATATGCAAAGTAAACACGCTAACTAATGTGGCCTAATACTATTTTCTAGGTCTGTAAAGCATTTTTAGTTGATTTCATTTAACTCATGGCTAAAAGCGTATTTCAAGAGTTACACCTTGCTGGGTTATCAAAAGTGCATCTAAAATTTACTTTATACAATTGGCAACTTCAAAAACAAATGTGTTGTTGCCAGTTATTATTCTTTAGCCTTAAGAATTAACATAGATGGGCTTGCATTTTCCACCTTCCTTATTTTCTCTTTCTATATTGAGAAATAATTAAAATGGATACTATAACATATACTTCATATTTTGCTTTCATAAACACAAATGAGTTATTTGAAACACAGTTTTGTCTCATTCAACTGGACTTTATGTTATTTACCATGATAATTTAAACAGTTCAAAAAAGAATTTATAGATTTAAACTTCTTCATATATCATTTGATCCAGCAATCCCACTACTGGGCATCTACACAAAAGAAAAAAAAGATGTCCTATAATAAAGACGTCTGCACTAGAATTATGTTTCTGCTTTTTTATAAAGGACCTAAAAATGTCCTTTTTTTTTTTTTTTAAAGATTTTATTTTTTTTTATTTTTTATTTTTTTTTATTTCATCTTGTTATGGGGGATACAGAATTGCAGGTTACATACGTTGCTCCTGTACCACCTTTCCCCCCAAGTCAGAGCTCCAGGCGTGTCTGTTCCCCTCTCTGAAGTCTTAAGCTTTTACAACACCCTGAATATATCTTTATCACAAGCACTTATCACATTATAATAAGATTGTTTGTTTCTGTCCACAGCTAGCTTATAAGCCCCTCAAGGTTAGGCAATGATTATCATTAATCTCTGCATCCAGCAACCAACACACCACAAGGGACCTAAAGAACCCTCAACTAAGCTTATAGGGACTGAAATAAAACTTGAAGCTAGAGTCTGTCTTCTGGCTCCTACCTGCTGTTCCATACTCATGGTACCATGAATATCACCTATCTTTTTTCTTTTTTTTTTTTTTTAAAGACAGGGTCTCTTTATATTGTGCAGGCTGGCCTCAAGCAATCCTCCTACCTCAGCGTTCTGTGTAGCTGGGAGTACAAGGCACACACCACTGTACCTGGCATAATCTTTCTGAAGTACAAACCTAATTATGTCTCCCACCTATTTAGAAAACCCTTTACAGTCTCCCCATTGTCTACTGGAAAAAAGTACAAATTCCTTTTCCAGTTAGAAAGGATTCTCCACATCTCCCCTCAGCCTACCTACCAGTCTCACAGCCCACCATGCCTTTAACAATCTAGATAGAACAGTATAAACTAACATTACCTCTACAGGCAATCTTCCCTGTCACACTCAAAGAGAACCAGTATTCCCCTCTGTGTTACTACTATTCCTTATAGGTACATCTATTGTGAGAATTATACTAGGTAAGTTTTTTTCTGTATGTTTTGCCCTCACCTTCTTAGACTGTGATTGACTTGAAGGTCAAGACTAAACCTCACTCCTTCTTTATATCCCTTTCTCCCACAGGTTATGGAGCACAATGCTTAGTATATAGCATACACTCCATAAATATCTGCTGGTTGAAGAAGAAATCAGTGGCAGACATGTCACCTCTGGAAAACAATAAAATATAGGTCCCAATAATAAGTCAATAGTGTCATCTTTTCACACACATGAAAGAAAAGAATGTTGTTCCAACTAAGTAAAAGGTAGAAGCAACACAAATTCAAAACCCATTAGCTTTAAGATAAAAAAAAAAATACAAATCTCAAACTTTATAGATAAGGAATATCATTCAATTAATAAATAATATATTAAGTATCTACATCATGCAAAAACCCCAACCAAACCAGGCACTGTGGGGATATGATAACAAATGAACCATAATTTCTGCTCTCCAGGAGTTCATATCTGATAGCAGAGGAAGGGCACCATAGGGGGTCAAGGCAGTTGTCTGGGCAAAAGAGGGTAAGAGCCTAAATTAGAGGGCAATAGTTGAGAGTGTAAAGCAGGAATACTTAGCCTTAGACAGACTGACAGCATGTGACATCACAGAAGTGGATTCTTGACCTTTTAAGCCAGCATTGCTGAGAGAAGAGTGAGAAGTGGGTTGGCAGAGGATGTACTTAAAGTGGGTTGATAAAATGTCATACCTTCCTTTCCCTGTTTCAAATATGCCTCTAAGAAAGGTGGCAGCACGATGTAATAGAAAGAGCACTAAATTAGGTTTGGGGACATCTGAGTTTCAATCACAACTTTATCATATGTGACATCCTTCACCAGCACAATACAGTATAGCAGTAAGAGCATGAACTCATGCCCAGAATACCTTGGTTCGAATCCTGGCTCTGCCACTACCAGCTGCATCACCCCAGGCAAGTTTTACTTAAATTGTGTCTCACTTTTCTCATGTGTCAACTAGGATCAACAACAGTTAATAATAATCAACAGTGACTGATATGTGTAAAGCACTAGAAAAGTGGTAAGCACGAGTGTTTGCAATGCATAACTGCCACTGTCAGTGATCATTCCCAGTAATGCATTCGGCTGCCTGCATCCACACTCACCGCTTGCTCATTCCTCATCCCGATGTACCTGATGCCCAGCTCTTGGGCAGCAAAGGCAATTTCGGTTACTGGGACGCCTACAATGCCAAACATGTACTCCACACCCTGGGGGACAAAGAACAGGGGAATAAACATCGCCACATCCTCCCCTCCCTTCGGCGCGCTAAAAGGAAAATCTCCCACAAACTTTCCTTCCCCCTTCCCGCCATCACCCGGTTCTACTCCGAGAACAGTGTCTGTCTCCAAGACAACAAATCGGTCCCCGCCGGCTTCCGTAGGAGCCTTTTTCTTCAGAAAGGTCGATCGTACTTGCGTTTTCAGAGCCTGGGCGATGACTTTAGCACCAGACACTTGCTCCTCACTTCTGTCGCTGGGCTCTGCGAAGTTGCTTTCCGGCATCTTCCACCTAAAAGGCCACGGCACTGTTGCAGTTGACAGCCGAGCTGACACTGAGACCCAGCAAAACCAACCCGAAGACACACGCTCGCCTCTGACCGACAGGAGGCGGGCAACCAACCGCTTTAAAGAGGCGGGGCTAACTTCGTGCGCGCTTGGGGAGACGGGAGTCTGTAATCACGCCCGTTCTCCAATCAGAAGCATCCCCTGTCCCCGGCTCCGCCACTCGCGGGGTCAGAGTGCCAGAAGGAGGTGGGACCAGCAAGAGGCCGCGGCCTATGCCGAGCAGGTAAGAAGCCGAACCTCGGAGGCCTCTCGCCATCGTCTCGGACTCCCAAGAGTTTAAGGGCCCGCCAAGGGTGAGTGGCGCATGCGCACAGTCGGGTGGAAGGCGGGCTATGAGCCGGGGCGGGAGGGGGCGTGGCGCCGAGCGCGATCCCGGTCCCGCCCCCGCCCCGCCTCCCAGGGGGCTGCTGGGATCTGGGGGGCTGGAGCGCGCATGACGTTGAGCCAAGTTTCCCTTCGGGGGTGTTGCGTTACCGCGTCTTGTTTTCTAGGCTTTTACTTACACGCTTTGTGGTTCACACTCTCATAACTTCATGGCTTGGCACTCCGTAATCATAATAACGCGTGTTACTTAAATCCGTAAGCAGATGTGTGCTCTTTATCCCCGTTTTGTGTTTGAAGGCACAGAGCTTCCCAGCAAGACATAATTTACTCAGTCATTGGATCCAGGCCATGCTTCAGATTCCGAATCCTGTTTCGTATTCACACTGTTCAGCCCTTGGGTCACAATACTTTGAACCTACTTAGTTTTGAGCGCTGTGTTCCCCAGCCCTTGCTACTAACCCATGTTACTCTCTATTATTATCTTTCCAAAGTCAGGAAATGTGGCTTTTCATAATTCTTGGATTCAGTCCCTGCCTATAACCAACCATCCGCTGCACCCGACAGCATTTTAAAACATCTTGAGTGACAAAGATGCTTACAATATGCGATTTCTAAGACTACCAACTCAGAGTCATTAGACCATCTATCTGCTCAATAACAATAAACTTAAAATCTTCAATCATAAAGAATGGCGCTTTAGTTTTTGAGGATTTCAAGTGTTAAGCAGAAAGACCAGTGCTATGTGGATGGTAGAGAGACAAGAACAGGGGGGAGTGGGTCATGGGTAGTGAAACGAATGAGAAACATTGGAAGTGAAAAGATTTCTAAAACCAGACATTTTCACACTATAGTCCTGGGCCGTTCCAAAAGGTCTTCCCCTCTATTTCAAACCCTCACCCCACCCCAAGCAAAAGAGAGTGAAATTGTTGCTTCCCTGGGTACAGGGGCCCCTCTAAGATAGAGATTTCTTTGAAGTTTCAGAGTTCATCTTAAATGTAGATTTTGCATCCTACTCCAGAATGTATCCATATTTTAATTTAAAAATAGCATTTTACTTATTGAGGTAGAATAAACATACAATTAAATGCACAGATCTTAAATGTCAGTTAGATGAGTTTTGACAGTTATGTATACCTATGTAACCACCACCCAAAACAAAAATGACATTTTAAACTGTTTATTTGTCAAGAACTTGACATTTTTGGAAAGATGCAAAATGTTCTTTGTGTGTTTTGAGTAATCCTTGGCACATGCGTCCTGTCGCTGTTTGTGCAACACATAAGCTTACTGTTTATATCAGTACCTGTGTTACAGTCTCTACCCCTATTGCATCAGAATCACTGTGAAAGCTTTTTCAAAATACAGCTGCTTGGTCCCTACTCCAGATTCTAGGGCAAGTTAGGCACCTGTATTTTTTTAAAGTTGCTACCTGATTTTGATCTCAGCCCTGAGATGAGAACCCCAGCTGGAAGCCTGAGTTAATAATTAAATGTATGATTACCTAACTGTTACCAACTTAATACTGTTGATTAATTTGGGTTTACAGGTTCAAGGCTGGTTTGACATTAACAGCGCAAGCTGCATTCATAATAACCTTTGTAGTCTCCATACAAAGGAAAAATTTTGTAATGAGTATTTTGTAAATAAAGGTACAGTTAGGTACAATTTCCCATTTTCCCTATGTATGGCGACTTTTGGGACACCCTGTAGTTAGTCAACTCACCAGGCCTTGCATCTACTTCTGTGTCAAAAGAATCACTGACAGAATCATTCAGTATGAAGTGCAGTGAAAACTGAACTGTGAATTGGAACAAATCCCCGGAATGCAGGTTAACTGGTTTTTCAAGAGGATAAATTCTCAACTGGCTGGATTCTATCATTTAGCAAAGAGAAAAATTGAGATTGTATAAACTTCCACCTTTACACCTTTTCAGTTAGGGAGGCAGCATTCCACTGTTCATTTGGCTTTGATGATTCAGCAGGAGTGACTTGGCCCTGCATTAGCAGGGCCAAAGAGCAACCCCTTTTCAATCAGATTGTAATTATAGCATCCCAGGATTCTTTTGTAATTTATTCAAGGCCCTTTGTACAGAATTCTTAAGCAGTAACCATATTCTTTATTACTTTCATTGACAATAGACATAGAATTTTATTTGTTGAATATTCTATTACAGTTTGTTTTGTTTATTTATTTATTGGTGGGACAAAGTCACAAGAGGAATAAATCTAACCTTTTTTTTTTTTTTAAAGAAAATGCTAGGCCGGGTGCGGTGGCTCACGCCTGTAATCCTAGCACTCTGGGAGGCCGAGGCGGGTGGATCGCTCGAGGTCAGCAGTTCGAGACCAGCCTGAGCAATGAGCGAGACCTCGTCTCTACTAAAAATAGAAAGAAATTATCTGGCCAACTAAAATATATATAGAAAAAAAAATTAGCCGGGCATGGTGGCGCATGCCTGTAGTCCCAGCTACTCGGGAGGCTGAGGCAGTAGGATTGCTTAAGCCCAGGCGTTTGAGGTTGCTGTGAGCTAGGCTGACGCCACGGCACTCACTCTAGCCTGGGCAACAAAGCAACACTCTGTCTCACAAAAAAAAAAAAAAAAAAGAAAATGCTGAAGTATTGATAACGTGCTTTCCAAAGAGCAGAGCCAGTCATCAAAGAGTCTGTATACCAATTACTCTATTTGGGGGTTCTGGATTTGAGATTATGAGAAAGAGCAATTTGTCAACTTTCTTCCATCTAAGTGAAGAGGATATCCAGGGAATTTAGTAAGAGTTGCAAATATAGTACCTGGAGAAAATATACTCTGTAAAGACTGAAGCTTCTACAGGCAGTAACTCCTAAATCCCCCAAATTGGGATAGTACATTTGAATTTCAGTCAACTAACAAGCACACTAAGAATCCTTGTGATTATTTAAAAGCATAACTCTAGCTGAACCTGTGATAAATATTATTACAAACATGTCTCCTCAGAATGTGAAGTGTTTGGTTATCAAGTGAAGAAATGAACATGTCATAGAATAGCTAAAAGTGAAATTGGCTAAAATAAAAGAAGAGAAAACTGAAACTGAATATCTTAAAAACAAAAATGCAGAAACAATAGCAAAAAAGGAAATCCGTCTAGAACACTGTTTTTAAAAGCAACACTGAAAATTGTACAGCAGGAAACATGCTTTAGAAAATATGTCAACATAGAGCAGGAAATAAAATAATGCAATAAAATGGTTCTTTGAATAAAATGGGTTAAATTGATTTTGTTTGCTTCTCATTAACTTTGTGGACTTCAAAGTACTGAAGTTCATTGATAGGCTTGAAGCAGAACCATTGAAAAGCAACTTTATTATCGAGCTAGGGAATGATATTGACAGTAACTCAATAACAAGAAGGTTGATAATAAAAGTTCCCGGTGCCTGTTGACATTTTTCCCAGGTACCCTGTGACCTACGGAAATGTTGGATTCCTGCCTTTGGCGTGGGCTGGCATGCCCTTTGCCTTTGATTTCCAAGGGAGACCTGGAACCGGAACAGGGAATACTGTGGGAAGAAAACTGAAGGAACATTGTTTCCCTGTCTTAGCTTTGTGTTCATCCATTGTGAGTTTTTTTTTTTTGAAGCAAATTTGGGATAGTTTGACATCAGCAGTCGTTACATCATTGACAAAGATGTTTACTTATGTAAAATGCACCAGGAAATGATGACAACTGTATGTTGTGCTATGAGGACTTAGGAGATTTATTTCAAATGGCTTAGAAACCATAATATATTATTTCTCAGTATGACAGAACTCAACACTTGGGTGGCCCACCATAGTAGGAGGACAGCCATGAAATATGATACCAGTAGTGAAATGTTTGCTGTTTTCAGTTATTTCTCCTGTTTTTCCATTAGCATTAGCCCTTTGCTTTTTAGCTTTTTAAATTATACCTATTGCTTTGTTTTGATTTTAATCTCTCCTCTATGTCTGCAAAACAAAGACTCATTTCTGAGGCAGAACCTCTGAGTGTGAGGTTGAACTGGGATTGTAACCCCAGGTGAGGGACATCTTCCTGATGAAGAGCCTAAGCCCTCAAACTTCTTTTTGCATCATAACCTTTGAGTTCCTCTTTGGAGCTTATCTGTAGTTTATTGTTTTTGCTTTTTTAAATACACATTTAACATTTATGACATCTTTCAGACACATGAATAGGATCCGAGATTGATACACACCCATTCACCTGGCCTCTAGCTTGAATAATACAATATTACAAATACGGCGAAGCCCCCTGTGTGTCCCTTCCCCCTCTCATCTCCTTCCCCATCCCACGGAGGTAACCAATATCTTGAATTTGGTGTTTATAATTCCCACATTATTTATTCTTTAGGCGATGGGCATTTTGGTCATTTTTGCTTTTCATTGTATAAACAGTGTGCTGTGAACACTCTTCCATGGCTGCTTCGTGTGTGCATGTGTGAGAGTTTCCACATATGTGTTTGACGGGTGAGGGAGGACATCACCAGGTTTGCTAGAGATTGCCAGGTTGCCGAAGTCATTGTGCCAATTTATACTCCCAACATTTGTGTATGAGAACTCTCTTTTCTCCATATCCTTAATTGTGGAGCTTTAAAAATTGTTGCCAATTTGGTGATGTGAAATGGCTTCTCATTTCCATTTCCCTGATTACTAATAAAGTTAAGTTATATTTGTGTGTGTGTGTGTGTGTGTGTGTGTGTATGTATATAGGGCAGAGGGGTTTCTTTCTCTGTGAATTACCTGTTTACATCTGTTGCCCATTTCTTTATTGGATTATCTTTCTTTTTGATTTGTAAATGTTCTTTGTATGTTCTGAATGCTAATTCTTTGTCTTTTAACATTGTTCATAGTTACTTTTGAGGTGTAAAGGGGTTATTCTGTAGTCACATTTGACAATTATTTTCCTTTACATGTTATATTTTTTGTATCTTGTTTAAAGAAACTTTCTAACCTGAAGTTATGAAGATTTTTTTCTATATCAAAAAGTTTAAAGTTTTATTTTTATATTTATGTTTTATATTTAAGTCTACCTGGAATTGATTTTTATATGTGATGGGAGGTAGGAATCCAGTTTTTTCCCATATAATATCTGTATCAATTAGATTTTCAGTATAATTAACCACCCCAAAACTTAGTGGCTTAAAACAACCACCATTTATTTAACTTATGTTCCTTACGTTCTAAGGCTGTGCATAGCTGGGCTCACCATGTGTCTGTAGTCAGGTGCCAGTCAGCTAGGTCGCTCTGCCACTGGAGGTTGACTGGTTGTCCACTGGTATAGTGGGCATGTTGCCACTGAGCCAGGTATCTCTGGTCATTCAGCAGGCTGCCCGGGCTTCTTCACATGATGGCAGTAGGTTGATTACAAAAGAGTTGTCAGATTTAGGGAGAAAAAATAAACAAAAAAACAAGACACCAAGGCTCTTAGTTAAATTTGAATTTCAGATGAATAATGAATCATTTTTTTAGTATAAGTATGTTCCAGCATATTTATTTATCTGAAATGTAAATTTAACTTGGCCTCCTGTGTTTTATCTGGCACAATCTTGATTCCGGATGTTAACGTAGCTTACATTCCCCAGTCTTCCTTGTAGCTAGAAGTGGTCATGGTTCCCAGGTGGGCCAAATCAACTTAAATGGAAGTCACTGGACAGGGAGTTTGGCAAGCTGATGAAGCTGGCAGGTACCCTCCAACTCTTCTTCTGTATAGCATGGTAATTGGAGTTGTAGCAATCATTTTGCAATCACAAGGTGACTCTGAAGATGGAAGCTAAGTGCTAAGGAGTGAGGCACAAAAAGAGAAGGATCCTGAGTCCTACCTGACATCATGGAGCTCCCACCTTTGTCAGGTTTTGTGATCAGAATTTTCTCACTTCATCAAGAAAAAAAATGTCGTCGTCTTTTTTTTTTTTTTTTTTTGAGACAGAGTCTTGCTCTGTTGCCCAGGCTAGAGTGCCGTGGTGTCAGCCTAGCTCACAGCAACCTCAAACTCCTGGGCTTAAGCAATCCTACTGCCTCAGCCTCCCGAGTAGCTGGGACTACATATGCGCCACCATGCCCGGCTAATTTTTTTCTATATATATTTTTAGTTGACCAGATAATTTCTTTCTATTTTTAGTAGAGACAGGGGTCTCACTCTTGCTCAGGCTGGTCTCGAACTCCTGACCTCTAGTGATCCTCCCGCCTGGGCCTCCCAGAGTGCTAGGATTACAGGCGTGAGCCACCGCACCTGACCAAAAAATGTCTTCTTTTACTATATTCTGGGATACATTGGGTAGCATTGGGATTATTTCCTCCCTTATAGTTTGAAAGAGTTCCTCTAGAAACTATCTGGGCCTGTTTTGAGGGTGGAAGATGGGTGGAAATAGTTGTTTGATCCCAATTCTTTTTTTTTTTTTTTTGAGACAAGGTCTTGCCATGCTTCCCAGGCTTTAGTGGCGTGGTGTGATCATAGCTCACTATAGCCTCGAATTCCTGGGCTCAAACAATCCTCCTGCCTCAGCCTTCTGAGTAGCTGGGACTACAGATGCATGCCACAATGCCCAGCTAATATTTTTTAATTTTTTTGTAGAGACAGGGTCTCACTATGTTGCCCAGGCTGGTCTGAAACTCCTGGCCTCAAGTGCTCCTCCCACCTTCGCCTCCCAGAGTGCTGGGATTACAGGTGTGAGCTACTGCACCCAGCCCTGCTAACTGTTTCTTCTGTGATTGTTGGCTTGGTTCAGTTTTTTCTTTTATCCAAAATTTTGGTAAGGTACATTTTTTTCTAGGAAATTATCCATTTTATCTCAATTTTCAAGTTTATCAATATAGAATTGAATGAGATTATTAATTTTTTAAAAATTTCTTCTGCATCTGCAGATATTTCTTTATTATTACTTTTTTTGTATATTTGTTTTTTTTTCTTAATTAGGTTAGCTGCTGATTTATCTGTGTCTTTTTTTCCCCCCAAAGAACAACCTCTTGGACTTATTTATTCTATTGTTTTTCTGTTTTCTAATTTAATTTCCACTTTTGTTTCATTTCCTTCTGTTTTATTTTTTTTCTTAAAAAAGGTGTGTGTGTGTATATATATATGTATATATATGGGGTTTTTTTGTTTTTGTTTTTTTTGAGACAGAGTGTCTCTCAGTCACCCTGGGTAGAGTGTAGTGGCGTCATCATAGCTTGCTTCAACCTCAAACTCCTGGGCTCAAGCGATCCTCCTGCCTCAGCTCCTGAGCCTAATGCCTGGCTAATTTTTCTATTTTTAGTAGAGACAAGGCCTCGCTCTTGCTCAGGCTGGTCTCCAACTCCTGAGCTCAAGCAATCCTCCTGCCTCAGCCTCCCAGAGTGCTAGGATTACAGGCGTGAGCCACTGCGCCTGGCCTCTTCTGTTTTCTTGAGCTTTTGTTAGTGTTATAATTTCTACAGTCCCAGAGTTTATAACATTTTCACTGTGTTCTATAAACATAATCCTCATATTTACTTTATATTCAAGGCTCTTGCCATAGTTTTTTCATTCACCTTTTTGGTTGGCAGAAGTTTTACTGTATTCATTTTTTTAAGAAAGGCTGATGAGGCCACTGAGGATAATATTCCCTGAGTTCTTGCATTCTCAAACCTATTATCTGTTATTTTTATACTTCAGCCATAGCTTGGCATAGTATAAAATTTCTGGTTTATGTTTTCTTTTCCAAAAGGATTCTATAGGCTTTTACTAGCATTGATGTTATTGTGGTAAAGTCTGAGGACAGCCTGATTTTTTGTCTTTCTAAATGCCCTTGATCTTTTTTTTTTTTTTTTTTTTTTTTTTTTCTTTTAGAGACAGGGTCTCATTATGCTGCCCAGGCTGGTCTCCAACTCCTCGCCTTAAGTGATCCTCCCACCTTAGCCTCCCAAAGTGCTAGGATTACAGGTGTGAGCCACTGCACCTGGCCACCCTTGATCTTTTTATCTGGCTTCCCTAGTGATTCTTTATCTTTGAAGATCAGATTACTAGGCTGTCTGCTGGTGTTGACATTCTGTTTGTTTCTTTCTTGAATTTTGCTGTGTCCTTTCAGTCTATAAATTCAAATCTTTTATTTCTGGTGAGTTTTCTGCAATTACATCTTTAAATATTTTTTCTGTTCCATTATATATTATTTATTGTTGTATAAAAAATTACCATTCATGTAGCAGCTTAACACAAGACCTATTTATTATCTCAGAGTTTCTGGGGGTCAGGAGTCTGAACATGGCTTCACTGGATCCTCTGCTCAGAATCTCACAAGGCTACACTGAAGGTGTCAGCTAGGCCCACGGTGTCATCTGAGGCTGAGTTCTCTTCCAAGGCCAATTGATTGTTGGAAGAATTGATTTCCTTGCAGCTGTAGAATTCACAGTGGCTTGCTTCTTCAAGGACAGCAGGAAAGAATGTGTCTGAATTTAGGGAGTACCCCAGTTCTTCTTTTAAAGGCGTTTACCTTATTAAGTCAGGCCCACCTGGTATAATCTCTTTCAAGTAACAAAATTAACTGGTTTGGGACTTTAATTACGTATGGAAATCCCTTCACCTTTGCCATACTCTATTGGCTAGAAGCAAAACACAATTTCCCCCTGTACTCAAGGAACAAGAATTACATAAGGAGTCACCCTAGGGTGTGTCCACAACACATTATTTCTCTTTTCTTTTATGGATTTTCTAGTTATGTATATGTTGGGTCTCATTCACCTAGCCTCCATATCTGTCACTTTCTCTAGACTCCTTTTCTTTCTTTCTTTTTCTTTCTTTTTTTTTTTTTTGAGACAGAGTCTCGCTGTGTTGCCCAGGCTAGAGTGCCATGGCGTCAGCCTAACTCACAGCAATCTCAAACTCCTGGGCTTAAGCAATCCTCCTGCCTCAGCCTCCCAAGTAGCTGGGACTACAGGCATGTGCCACCATGCCTGGCTAATTTTTTTCTATATATATTTTTAGTTGTCCAGATAATTTCTTTCTATTTTTAGTAGAGACGGGGTCTCGCTCTTGCTCAGGCTGGTCTCGAATTCCTGACCTCGAGCGATCCTCCTGCCTGAGCCTCCCAGAGTGCTAGGATTACAGACGTGAGCCACTGTGCTCGGCCTGGACTCCTTTTCAGTTCTGTATTTCCATCCATGTTACTCACTTATTTACAGCATCATCTGATCCCTTTGTGCTGCTTCCATAGTTACCTTAATTTCTTTGATGGTTTAATTTTTTTCTCCTACTTCTTTCCTGAGCCTCACCACAGAACATTTCATTTCTCTTCCCCCTACCCCTCTTCCTCCTCCCCACTTCCCCTTCCTTTCATCTTCCCCTTCCTCCCCCTCTCTATCTCCTTCCTTCCCTCCTCCTTCTCTTTCTTCTTTTAATTCTTTTGTCCCGGTCTACTCTGTGCTTTTGTTTTATAGAAGCAATTGTTATTTTTTTCATTCATTGCCGAATGTTTTGTCACAATTTTTATTTGCTTTGTGGCGATTTTCTGATGAGTAATCTTCACTTTCTTTTCTTATAGTCTCTTTCAAAATATCCTGAGCTTTTTCTTTACTCATTTTTGAGTGAATTTTTCCTTTACTGTTTATTTGCAGGTCTATGTGGGAGGTGAACTAAGCCATTCTGGGTTTAGTTATTTTCTTTCCACACGTTTAAGGTATCATCTTCTTACTTCTATGGTTGCTCTTGAAAAGCCTGCTGTTATTCAGATTACCTTGTCTTTAATGGTAATCTCTTTTCACTCTGGTTGCTTTGAAGACTGGAACATTGTATATGTCTTTTATGTCTCTTAACCTCTTTTTCCTTTTTTGTCATCTCTTTGGTACATTCTAAGATATTTTTTTTTTCAGCTCTAACTCCCATGCCACAAAATCTCTCCATCTGGTTTCATTTGACAGAATCTTATTTTTTTATGTTTTAAATTCCACTGGGTACTTCTTTAATCATCTACAATGTACTTATTTGATAATTTACACTAGTAATACTGTCATCTGAAGTTGTTGGGGGCCTGATTTTGCTGTGTTCTTTTGACTTTCTTGCATGATAGTTTGTTCCTTGTATGTTCAGTAATTTTGAATTGTAAGTTTGTATTTATTTGGGCTCTACTTGTGAGGCTCCTGAGTGGTCTCTGTTGGAGAAGAGTTCCTTCAGAGAGGATGTAGATTGGCTTTTCCAGGAATCTCAGGACTGTTAACATCTCAAGACCACTGTGCTCATTTCTTGGCTTGGGGTTACCAGGGTCATGTATGTTGTGAGAATTTGGAACCCACATAAGGAAAAACCTTTGGTTATGATTTTTCCAGGGCTACTTTTTCCCCCCTACTTAGAGCCCAAGATGAGATATGCAAGTTTCTGTGTCAGACAGTTACTTTAGCAGACAGACAGGTGTGTGTTTGTTTATTTTTGCCGATCCTTTCAAAGAGGAAATAGCTTTTTAAGGGTTCTAGCTACATACACAGATCTCACTCTAACCTCAAGATCTTGTCTTCTGCCTTGTATGGTCATTAAAGTCGAACTTCCTCAGGTATCAAGATTGTGAAATGTCCCAGGAACACCTCACCATTCTGGTTCTCAGTTATTTATTTGTTTTTAGTTTTTATTTTTTAAATACTTTATTTTTTACGGAAGTTTTAGGTTCACAGTAAAATTGAGCAGAAAGTACAGAGAGTTCCCATATACTCCTTGCCCCAACACAAGGGATTATCAATATCCCTGCTCAGAGTAGTACATTTGTTACACTTGGCAAGCCTGCATTGACATACCATTACCACCCAAAGTCCATAGTTTATATTAGGATTCACTTTTGGTATACAGGTATTGTGCATTTGAGGGGTTTTGACGAATATATAATGACATGTATCCACCATTACAGTATCATACAAATAGTTTCACTGCCCTAAAAATTCTCTGTGCTCTGCCTATTTATCCCTCCCTCCCCCCTAACTGCTGGCAACCACTGATCTTTTTACTGTTTCTATAATTTTGCATTTTCCAGAATGTCATGTAGTTGGAATCATACAGCATGTAGCCTTTTCAGTTTGGTTTCTTTCATTTAATAATATGCATCTTAAGATTCCTCCCTGTCTTTTCATGCCTTGATAGCTCATTTCTTTTTAGCACCAAATAACATTCCATTGTCTGGATATGTCACAGTTTATTAATCCATTCACCTTCTGAAGGGACACCTCAGTTGTTTCCAAATTTTGTCAGTTATGAATAAAGCTGTTATAAACAGCCACGTACAGGCTTTTACAGGGACATAAGTTTTCAACTTCTTTGGGTAAATACAAGGAATGTGATTGCTGGGTCATATGATAAGAGTATGTTTAGTTTTGTAAGAAACTACCAAACTGTCTTCCAAAGGAGCTGTACCATTTTGCATTCCCACCAGCAATAAATGTGAGTTCCTGTTGTTCCACATCCTCAACAGCATTTGGTCTTGTCAGCATTTTGGATTTTAGCCTTTCTAACATGTGTGTGGTGGTATCTAGTTTTTTTAATTTGCAATTCTCTATTGACAGTAGATGTGAAGCGTCTTTTCATAAGTTTATTTGCCATTTGTATATCTTCTTGTTTGAGGTGTCTGTTCAGATTTTCTGCCTGTTTTTTAATCAGGTTATTCTTTTCCTTATGTTGACTTTTAGGAGTTCTTTGTATATTTTGGATAACATTCATTCATCTGATATGCCTTTTGCAAATATTTTCTCCCAGGCTATAACTTGTCTTTTCATTCTCTTGACAGGTGAGAGCTACCACACCTGTCTAATTTTCCTATTTTTTGTAGAGACAGGATCTTGGTCTTGCTTAGGCTGGTCTTGAGCTCCTGAGCTCAAGCAATCCTCCTGCCTGGGCCTCCCAGAGTGCTAGGATTACAGGCGTGAGCCACCACGCCTGGCCTCTGTTAGTGTTTTTTATTTCAAGCATTACTTTTTTGATTTTTTTCTTAGAATTTCTATCTCTTTGCTTACATTACCCATCTATTTTTGCATGTTGTCTCTTTTTTCCAGTAGAGCCCTTGGCATATTCATCATAGTTATTTTAAATTGCTGGTCTGATAATTCCAACATCCCTGCCATATCTGACTCTGCTTGTGATGTTTACTCCCTCTTCACGCTATTTTTTACTTCTTAAGATGCTTTGTAATTTTTTGTTGAAAGCTAGACATGATGTACTGGGTAAAGGAACCGTAGTAAATAGGCATTTAGTGATGCATGGTGAGGTGTGGTGGGAAGGGATGTGTTCTGTAGTCTTATGAGTAGGTCTCAGTGTTTTAGGGAGCCTGTGCCTCGGGGCTATGAGCTTCACAAGTGCTTCGCAGTCCCCATCCCCACCAGGTAGAGCAGAATGGCTAGAGGGGCCTAGAGTTGGGTGTTTCCCTTCCCTCGGGTCAGTTGAGCTCTGATAAAACCCCAATAGGTTAGGCTCTGGTAAAATCCTTTTTCTGGAGGTCAGGCCTGCTAAAGAATACTTTGTTTACTTTCCCCAGCGTCTGCCAGAAGCATGATGGGATTTTTCCCAGTCTTCCTTGTGAGAACCTGGTACAGCCCCTAGAGGTAAAACTCACAAAAGTGTGGGTGCACCCATCTGAGACTGGAGTTTTAAACTCATAGACTTGTCCGTGCTGAGCCTCCAGCACTTCATCAGTTACGTTTTAGGTGTTCCTACCTGGGTGCTGGTTCCCGTGGAGGTTCTGCTTGTGTGTTTCTGCTCTGGTAAGTTGTGATTCTCTGTATCCGCCTGTCTCTCTAATACTGGGGGCAGAAATTTGCCCTGTGACCTCAATTTTCTGACATATCTAAGAAGAGTCGTTGGTTTTCAGTTTGTTTAGCTTTTTACTTGTTAGAATGGAGTGGCAACTTACAAGCTCCCTACATGCCAGACTGGAAACCTGCAGTCAGCTCTTTATTTATTTTTTCCTTATGGTTTTCATTTATTAGAAAAACTGTGTAACATTTAAGGAAGCATTTTATTGTATTTTATTTATTTTTACAAAAATCTGTAAGAAAACATTTTAAATCCCCATAAAAATGGCTTGCGTGTTTTCATTTATTCACATTTTTCAGTCTTTGTTCACATGCATACATATTTTACTTAGCTATTATTATAATAAATATAGAAAACTTTTAGTAATGTATTTAGCACATCTTAAGCATATTTCATTTTCAAAGACTTCATAATTATCTCTATAATTTTTGCTTAATATTCTACCTAGCTATATACATTAATTTTCCTAACTTTCTTCCTATTGGATATTGTTTGTTTCTAGGTTTTGTCTGTTGGGACTCATCCTTCAGTTTCAGCTAGCTTCAACTTACTGAATACTAGGCATTTTACAGCAGATATTTTTATTTCAACTTATAGATGAAGGAATTGAAGCTTAGTTATGTTAAATATAACAAGGTCATATAATAAATATCAGCACCAGGATTTCAACTGAGACATGTTGAAACTCAAAAGCCTGTATTCTTTACTTCCATGGTATGCTATTACTTCAACTAATACCTTTTTTCTTGCTTATAATGACTTACTATTAAATATGATAAAGTCCCAGAGGTAGACTGTTTATGACTCATAACACAAAATATCAAACTTGTTCATACCAGTAAGACATTGCTATTTATTATCACTTTACTACTTTACCCCTTAATAATGTTTTTACAAATTTAATATTTTTAATAGTACCAGTTTTTTGTTTTTTGTTTTTTTGAGACAGGGTCTCACTCTGTTGCCCGGGCTAAAGTGCAGTGGTGTCACCATAGCTCACTGCAACCTCAAACTCCTGGGCTCAAGCAGTTCTCCTGCCTCAGCCTCCTAAAGTGCTAGGATTATAGGTGTGAGCCACTGCATCTGGCCAAATGGTGCCATTTTAATTTTTATTTTGTACATAAGTTTAAAGTCTTCCAAAGTGTTTGTTTATGATTTGTTTTCTTCTTGTTAAAATCTGTTCTTGTTCATTGCCTGTTTATAAGTGTTGTCTTAATGTTTATATTTTGCCAATCTGTTTTTTCTTTTTCCTTTTTTTTTTTTTTTTTTTTTTTTTGAGACAGAGTCTCACTCTGTCTCCATGGCTAGAGTGCAGTGGCATCACTGTAGCTCACTGCAACCTCAAACTCCTGGGCTCAAATGATCCTCCTGCCTCAGCCTCCTGAGCAACTGGGACTACAGGTGCATGCTACTGCGCCCAGCTAATTTTTTCTATTTTTATTAGAGACAGAGTCTTACTCTTGCTCAGGCTGGTCTCAAACTCCTGGCCTCAAGTGATCCTCCCGCCTTGGCCTCTCAGAGTGCTGGGATTACAGGCAGGAGCCAGTGCTCCTTGCCTGTTTCTTCCATGATTTTAACTGCTTCAAATTTTAGAAAGTTGTTTTGTTAAAGTATCTGATAACTAATTCTAATTTATGCTAGTTTTCCTAACATTCAGATGATTTCGAGTTTATTTTTGTGTTTATTTTCAAATTGTTATTCATTCATCCTAATATCACTCATTCAATCAACCTTCTCCCCTATTGTTTTGAGTGTAGTGGCATAAAAAGAGTGTGGGCTTTTGGACGGAATAGGTTTGGTTGAAATCCTGGCTCTGGATAGCAATCCCCTTCTAGTTTAAGAGTAACTACTTCCCCAAAAGAAGGTAGAATATCCCCCTCTACTTTGCCTCTGGTGCTGAGGAATATAGCACATACAGCATATACAGCACATATGCCTCCAGGAAGAGAGGCGCAAGGGTGGAGATACTAACCATTTCCCTACGCATCCACCATGCCATGCTTGAAGATGACTGCCAAGTTTGTGAATATATCTGGAAAGGTCACTGTCATTCTTAGTTGTCTAACCAGACACCTGAGTGCCTGCAGCATGCTGTCAGTCACCACGTCTTCCACCGTGCTTGTGTCAAGAGCATCCTCCCTGTGTGCTCAGCAACTGACAGCATCAGCACCCGTTTGCCTGCTTTTTGTTTCTTTCTTGGAATCTACACTGAGCCTCTCCCAAATACATATCTCTTGAGCTTTCCACAGGACAGGGTGGCCTTTGGCGTGTTATTTCTAGTCCTGTGGTTTACTTTAGCTTTTTAAAAAATTGTTTCTTTTACAATTCTTACTATCGTTCAGTCGCAGTGTTTCTAGACTATCCTATTAAGGATTGTTCTTTTGATTTGGAGAACATGGTTCCCTGGCTCTGTTACGCAGTGCATTGTTGTCCACTGCCTGCATTCTGGGCGGCTTCAGCTCCGTGTTTCACTCTTGAGTGCTGGCAGGTAAGAGTACAAGGGTGACGGGACTCAAAGTAGTGATGCTGTGTCTGCCATACACTTAGAGAGGCTGCATCCACCTTACCCTAACATTGTGTCCACCATACATTTAGTAATCACAAAGCAACTTTACTTTGCCCACATATCTGAGCACATCGTCCCTGAAAATGTTGACATGTGGTTCTAGGACATCATATTTTCTTTTTTTTTTTTTTTTTTAATTTCAGCTTACTATGGGAGTACAAAAGTTTAGGTTATATATATTGCCCATGCCCCCCCCCTCCATCCCCCCGAGTCAGAGCTTCAAGCATGTCCATTCCCCAGACAGTGCGCATCGCACTCATCATGTAGGTATGTACCCATCCCCTCCCCCCACCCCCCACCTCTGTCCGATACCCAATTGGTGTTATTCCCAAATGTGCACTTAGGTGATGATCAGGGAAACCAATTTGCTGGTGAGTACATATGGTGCTTACTTTTTTATTCTTGGGATACTTCACTTAATAGAATGGGTTCCAACTCTCTCCAGGAGAACAAAAGGGATTCTATCTGAAGGACATCATATTTTCTGTGCACTGGTTCTTTTTCTCCTGGATGTCCAGCCCTCAGGTCCTCATTATCTAAAAGGTGGTTCTTCTGCTGACTTTAATTTGAGATAGTCCAACAAGGAAATGGAGGAGAAATTTTCTAACGCTGCTTGAAAACAATGCCTTGCTGACACCCACTGAGGCTTATTTCAGAGAGAGTAGCTAGAAGTTCCCCTACCATTCTTCTCCCCCAGGACTGACTGATACTGGAAAAGCCTTTTCTGTGTGTATTTTCCTTTCTGCCTAGTCAAGGTCTCTGATCAGTAAGACTTACTTTCTCACGACTCATTTTCAACCTCCCAAGATTTCCCTTAACTTTCCTGCAAACTCAGATATGCATTTGAGAATAATCTGTTACAGTTTTGCAGAATATGGTTGGAAGACTTCAGAATATCTAGTCTTACTGTATTGCCCCTGTTTTGTTTTTTTAAATCAGGAACTTTATTTTAAACAAATGAAATCCAGTAACAACCTGGTTCTTCAGTGGTGTTCCTGTCATGGCTAAAACGAGCACTGAGTTCTCTAACTGACCTGGATCAAATTGTTTTGGGGGAGGCCTTTCCCTATAGTTTTAGTGTTTAAATACTTTCTTTGCTGCTTTTCTTCACCAAATATGGTAGAAACACTGAAATCTGCCCAAGTTCTATCAGCCTTATTGGAGAGACACCTGGGAAGTAAAGGTGATGTTTCTGACTCATATCTTTCTTTGATGTGAGGGAAAGATAGGAGTCAGCATATAGGGTATGCATACTTTTATCCTCTAGTCCAGTGGTTCTCCAGGTGTGACCCAGACCAGGAACATCAGCATCACCTGAGAATTTGTTAGAAATGCAGATTCTCAGTCCCTATCCTAAATCTACTGAATCAAAACTGGATCTGGGGTCCAGGGATCTATGTGTTCCTGCCCTCCAGGCGGTTCTGATGGCATGCTTACATTTGAGAACCCCTGCTCTCCCTGCTCGGGTTTAAGTGCCCAGAATCTCCCTTGGGAGTGCTACTTTGAAATATCTGTTTACTTCTCCTGCAGCTACATTGAAGACTCCCTAGTGGTCTTTGAAGTTTTGACCAATGAATTCCGTCAGTTCTTCAACGTGCCCTAGGAGGACTGGCGTCCAGTCCTAGAGTTGTCCCTCCCCATGAAAATAGAATTTTACCATCTGCTTTCACTGCTTTATGTGGCAGGAAGATAAAAAGTAATAATGGGTATTAAAATGGTTTACAGTGTGTGTGAAATGCAGTGTGGCATTGATGTAAAATTTTGTCCCTATCGATCCCTTAGCCAGATTTCTCCCTGCAGAGGGTATTTGTCACAGTGGGGATGGACAGCATCACTTTTTAACAATCAGTCCCATCTTACGAAATTACAACCAATTTAGACCTCGTGAATATAAAAGATGCCATGGTTGTGAGATTATGGACAGCTTGCATGAAACTCAGATCTTGGAACATCAAATGCTTTATTTTTTTCGCTGTAAAAGAGATACATGAAGTATTAGAAATGGAAAGGAAAAAAAGAGAAAAAACCACATCCATTTACTGTTTAAGAATCACCGTGTCAGGGTGATGCTTAAGATCACACGTGTATCCACTTGGGTTGATGATACTCAATTTGTCCACAGGGTGGCAGTAGCAAACCTGTAGAAGCAGTCTCAGCAGGGGTTCCTTCTGTGTGAACAATCAAAGTGAACTAGAAAGACTAAGACTTTATCTAAACACCACGTGCAAAAAAAAAGCCTCTTACATTAAAAACATGGCATTTCAGGAAGAAGGTTTATTTGACTTAAACTGTGAAGATAATTTCCCATTTGAGGAAAAGAAAGATGATATGTTTAGGTTAAAGTGTCAAGATCCTTTGATTGCACATTTAGTTTCCTAGGATAAATTATTCTAGTCAACGGAGCAGAAATGACCCTAATCAAAGACATAGTGCAAAGTTACCCTTTTGTATATCATTCTCTTTTTTGAAGATAATAGCTGGAATTTTCTAAAAAGTGAAATCACAATTTACCACTTCAACACAGAGGACTTATTAATGTGGTAATTTATTCACTGTTCCTTGTGAGTTCAGCCTTGAATCATCAGTTGCCACTCACAAGCGTTTACACTTGACCTTTCCAACTGAGACGTCAAAAGTCTTGGTGGTGGGTGGATTCGAACAAAGCTGCCAAAGCTAAAACCCTTGTGGAGCTTCTTGTTCCAGGGCCCAGGCATGGACACGCTAATGACTAGCACACTCAGATGGGACAATAAGAAAACAAGAGGCAGCCATAAGACTTTCTGGGAAATAAAATGTCTCTTATGATTTCTTTAAATTCACATTATGTAAATGAAGTGGAGATAGACGTTATTTCTCCTTCTTATGTAAAAGAATTTAGACAAGGAAATCACAAAATTCATGAGAATAGTTTTAAAACTATTTGAACTTTACAATGTTTTTCTTGGCATCCTGTCAGCTATACATAGGAATGTACACTATGCTGATTCCTGATGACTTAGCAAGTCCCTCAGGCTTTGTTACACAGGATGTGACATTTCCTCTGCCAACTTCTCCTGCCTCCTTCCCAACCATGGGACTGTTATTCTCCCTGACAAGTAGAGAGTGACAAGCTCTTTTATTAAAAAGATCAGTAGGTCTATATATAAATTTTTAAAATGTATATACCCGCCTCTGAAATTATCTTAAGAATGCCTTAATAATAATCCTTTCATTTTGTTGCAAAAGATGCTATTGTAATAGCATGGCTAGGAAGGAAACACAGGTAATTATCAAGATGAATCATTTAGCAAGGTGGGGGAAAAAAATCCCTTGTGTGTAAAAATATCTAATGATTGACATGTTACCAAATTTCCATGAAATAGATTTCCACGTAATTTAGACTTTGATTCGTTTTCTTCTTAGACTGAAAGAACTTTCCTGATCAGGACTGGTGTTGGGGGCATGTTTTGCCTTGTGAAATGAGAAGCAGATCTGTAAGGCTGTTCGGAGGTCAGGATCCTTGCTTAAAGATTCCACTCTGGCTTCTCTTCCCACCCCATCACCTATTTGCTGTCTCCTGGATGCATCCTCTTGGCACATCGTAAGGACTTTGGCCGTCCCCGACCACGCTACCTCAAATTGTCCCACCAGCACCCTTGTCACTGCCTTCACTTCTCTCGGCACTCTCGCCATCTGACCTGGCCGGTCTCCCCACACACCCAGAGTGGGAGCCCCACGAGGGAAGACGCATCTGGTCCACTGCTGCACCCACGACGCCTGCCCCCGGGGCTGGCTCACAGCCAGGTGTTGCACAGCTGTCCAAAGTGAGCGCCCTCCTGGCTCTGCCGTTTCCTGGCAGTGGGGTTCAGGGCACTTCATGGGCCAAGGCACCAATCTGAGAGGGCAGAGAATGCCCTCAGGGGCAAGCATATGGTCACCTCATTGTGTACTCACACCAGGCCCTTCCTACAGTTTCATCTCCTATGTCAGATGCCCTTCAGTGAGAGGGAGAACATTGCTACCTGTCACACCAGGCACACACTAGTCAGCATTTTCTGTATGGTCCAGGTCCTGACCGGCTCTAAAGACAGGTCAGTTGCTAGATTTCCAAGAACTCTGTGACGTCCAGAGCCCCTTGTTCCCAGGGAGCCCCCACACCTCAGTCTGCCTGTGCATGCCTTCATGGGCCAGCACCTGGTAACCACTGCACGGCGTCTGGGGGATGCCTTGGCCCCTCCAGTCCTGCCACTTTAAAAGCAAGCACTCCCGCTGCTGCTTGCTGAGCCTTCAAAGTCCTTGCTTCGGACCCTGTGGGTTTTTCCTGAGACGGTATGTGTGATGCCAAAGAGGAGAAACCAGCGCTTGCTAATTTGGTTACAATGTCTCCTGTTTCATCACTCTTGGAGAGATCTCTGGGGAGTTGGTTCCAGGACCCCTGTGGGTACCCAAACCCTCAGAAGCTCAAGTCCCTTAGGTTATATAAAGTGGCGTACTATTTGCATATAACCTCTGCACATCCTCCCATATACTTCAAATCATCTCTGGATTACTTATACTAATCTAATACAATGTAAATAGTTATTATACTGTATTGTTTTAAAATTTGCATTACTTTTTATCGTTGTATTGTTACTTTTATCGGTCTTTTTTCCCCTGAATATTTTTAATCCGGGGGTGGTTGAATCTGGGGATGTGGAACCCGCTGACTGTACCTGTTTTATTGTAATTACTCATCTCTCCTACCTCATTAAGCTTGGTTCTTCAAGCAGGAATACCTGGTTAAATCTGCATAACCTCTCATTATCAACTACCTTTGTTCACACACAAATGATTGCCACATACAGCTCTCCTACCAGGCTTCTTTTGTAAAGTAAATTTTATTTTCTCAAAATAGAAAGAAATGTGATATCTTGCAGGTTCTGCGGGTTCTTTGTTTTGCTGGATTGCAAGTCCCTTAGACTTAAACAAATGTTCTGTGTTCCCAGATCAGTGGTACAGAGCTCTCAGTTGAGAAAGGGACGTACTGTGAGTGCCACTTTTGACCCCAGGGGCTCCTGACCTGCCTCCACCAGGGGCTGTCATACGCCCCTCTCCTAGCCTCTGTTTTCACACCTCTTAGGGAGGCTACTGCCTTATACTTTGGAAATATTGTCAATATGACTTTGAAGATGAAAGTTCTCCCCTAAACCACTGCCTGTTATTATGATTGTGAAACCAGAGATGGAATGGAAAGTAGATTTTTGACACATTTAAAATTATTCCTTGCTTTTCTTTAGAGGCAAAATTCAGATTAAGAAAGCTTATCAATTATACTTTTGTTTCTACTCAAAAACTCATGACTGCTCACTCAAAGGCTCGTTGTTCTTATCTTAAAACATTGCTTACAGTGTCCCAGATGAATGGCAACAAGTCCTGGAGTTTGGTGTTTGGATGGCACATTTATTTTCTGGAGAAAGAAGTAACAGTTTGAGATGGGGCAGGGTTGGGGTGGGAGAATGCTTCTCGTTCTGAGAAGTAGTGGATTTTGCCAAGATTCTGAATGAGCATCCCTAGTCCTTATTCTGTTGCTGAAAATAGTTATGGTTTGTTTCTGGAACTTTTGACAAAAAATAAAAAGAAATTTGCAGCCTGGGGAGTTTGGTTTTGAAATACAAACACAGGAGTTATGAGTTGAGACTTGGACAGGATGTTGTTTTCTTTTTAAAGGGCAGCGGTGTGATTCCTTGATTTGTCTTTGTTATCTTAACGTTTAGTCCGGATTCTGGGCAGTTGTAAGCCCCAGCACATCTCCACGGGCAGGTGGCCTGGCCTTGGCACACCCCCTGGTAGATCCATGTGCCAGGGGTCGGGCTTCGGCTGGGAGGCCAGGCTGATCTTCAAGACGGAATTGGACTGTTCACTCTAAAACACTTAGTCACATACAACTTTTAGAAATAAACATTCCTATTCTTGGAGGGGGGAAGACACACAGAAGTGTTGTTTACTTCTAGTCTTTTATGGTAGAAGTTACAAAGCTGAGTTTACTTTCTGGAAAATTCTAGTTTATTTTCTAGAAAATTGTATTTTATCACTACAAAAAGGACTTTATTTCCAAATGAATATGCTTTTGAGCAAAAGTTTTGGAGTCACAGAGATGAAGGTTGAGAGTGATGATGTGCAACAATTCTCAAGTTCAAAGAAGAAAAAAGAAGCCGTGTGCTGACCGGGAGACTTCTCTTTGCCTGTGTATAACAGAGAGTAGACACTGGCATTTAGGTAGAAGTCAGCAGTTTCTTGGCACCAAATAAAGAATGCTGTGCTGAATAAAGGGACCGTTATCCATTATATTCATTACTAACCACAGAAATGTGGAAGAATTTTAATCCATTTGGTTTTTATGGCGAGGAAAGCTGAGCTGTATCATGACGGTCACAGCAGTGTGTTTGTGTGTATGGAGGGCAGGGGGTGGAGTGTGAAATATATCACAGAATTATGTCACATACTCAGAATAATTGCTATTGCTTAAAACTTCAGCACACAGCTAGAAAAACGAGCAGTGATGCACTACAGGCTTGCTGAACGCTGGGTAAGAAAATCACGGCAAACATTGAGACTGTTTGGAAATGTTCTAAAATCAGACTATTAACACAGTGAGCCATTTTAAACGTAGCTTGCTACGTGTTTGGAGAGAAACACATAGTCTTTTATTAGGAACATGAAACAAACTCTTTGAGCTGCAGTATCACTGCGGGTGAGTTTAATTGCTGGGATTAATAAATCACAGCTGTGAAAGTTAAATTCTTGGCAGGATTCTTTATTCAGCTGTTTTCCCCTTGCCCCGTTACATTCCAGATTTATGGTCTGCGCAATGTCTGGAGCCGGCAGTCAGCTCGCGCTTTTCCTCTGCGGCTGCTACGTGGTTGCCCTGGGAGTCCACGCCGCGGAGCCTTGCGTGGCTGAACATCAGGAGGCCGAGTATTACGTGGCTGCCGTGTACGAGCACCAGTCCATCTTGAGTCCAGACCCGCTAGCTCTCACCAGCCGCAAGCAGGCCTTGGAGCTCATGAACCAGAACCTCGATGTCTATGAACAGCAAGTGATGACTGCAGCCCAAAAGGCAAGAAGTGCTCCTTAGTTAGGACCCGAGCTTGTGTCATAGAAGAGAGCAAATTGCTCTTTAGCCTTTGATCAGTGTTAAACCCAGGCTTCCGACAGCCCCTCTGAATATCACTCCAGCTAGTAAAACTGAGTTGAATTAGTCAGTTGGCTAGAGTCTCACTGCTCAGAGAGTGGTCCACGGACCAGGAACCTTAACAGCACCTGGGAGCTTGCCAGAAATGCAGAATGTTGGGCCTCACCTCAGACCTACTGAATCAGAATCTGCATTTTGGCAGGATCCCCAGGTGATGCTTTTGCACTTCAAGTTTGGGAAGCCCTGGGCTAGATCGCTGGTCCTCTCAGATGTGGTTGTGCGGAGGAATCACTGGGCAAGTTGTAAACAACCCTGGTGCCTAGGCCCCAAAGAGTCCATTGTAATTGGTCCAGATGGGGTGTGGACTGGGCATTGGGATTGTTTTTAAGACTCCCCTGGGGATTCTAATGTGCAGAAAAATTTGAAAACCACTGGGCATGATGAACTCTTATGCTCTCTTAGGTATTCAAAGCTTAACTGAAATAGTAAGTGTCCACAAAACTGCCATTTGCTGCCTTTGGATTATTTGGGGCTCATTTCTGGTCTCTGTGCCAGACTGTGAACAGTGTGAGACCTTAGCCCAGACAGAGCTGACCCACACCGACAGAGGGAGACCAGTGGCAGCCTTTGTGAAGGTTTCCTGCTTGGCCCATGTTCCCTCCCAGCCCCCACCAGGAAGGGTGGGGATGAAGGAGAGGGGCCCCTTGGGGCAAAGAGGGAAATGTCCATGCCAGATATTACCTAAGAAAATGCCCTGCTGGGAAACCAAAACCAAAGGGAAGCTTGAGCTTTGGTTCTGGTGGTGGGATGACCAAGCCCATCTGCTTGAGGAAGCCCTGTTCTGCCTAACAGGAAGCGAACTTCCCTGGTCTCTGTGAGTTTGAAGGGCAGAACCAGTCCTGCCAGCAGGTCCTGCCCAAGACAGCCTTCTGCTCCGAACAGCGTGGTCAGTGTGCGTGTGTGTGTGTGTGTGTGTGTGTGTGTGTGTAAAACTGATGTTGGAAGGCAGCTTAAAGACCTGGTCCAGCTTCTTCTGATGGGTGACTCTTCTCTCTTGTCCCAACCTGACTCCCACTTTGCCCTTGTACACCTTCAGTGGCTCAGAACTCACTGTCACAGGTCCACTTGTAACCGTGGGAACTTCTGGAAAGGTCTTCCTTTCAATGAGCAGCAGTCAGCCCTCCCTGGAACTGCCACTAGAGTCGAGTCCTCGGAGCCCTTACCACAGCATGCCATCTTCTTTGCATTTGAGGACAGCTGTCGTGGCCCCCCGGCATCTCTCTCCCAGGCGGTGTATCCTTAGTTCCTTTGGAGGTTCGGTTTCCAGCCCTACTGAAGACTCTGGGTTTTCTCTGTGCTCAGAACTGTCTGCAGCTCCCCGATCCTGTCTGACGAAGGCAGGGTGAAGAACTCTCAGCTTTCTCATTCTAGATGTTTTCCCTGGAAAACTTTTGGCAGACACATCTCACTGTGGATTCGTTAGACACTTGCTGTCAACCAAACTCCTGTGGCCTTTTCACACACACAGGCACACATACTGCCGTTGCCATCCTGCACTTATAAAGTTGATTTATTCAACCTGAGAGCAAGACTTCACATTATGCTGTTAAATTTCATCATTCCAGCCTGTTGGGCTATTTAGGGATCTTTACTGACATCCAAGTATCAGTTACATTCACGTCATTCACACATTTGATACACACCTCATTTATGTCTACGCTGAAGTCAGTGTAAAAAAATCCCAGGCTGTGCCCTCAGACCTCCTGCTGACACCGATCTACTTGAGGGCGGGCGTTGTCTTGATAGAGATGTTTGTCCGCGTGGCACTGAGTCCAGCACCTGAAGTACCAGCTACCTCTTGCTTCTCTGTTCTGTCCTCAAGCTCATTCTCAGACGTTTGGCAGCCGCCACGCTGAAACCCAGAGACACTGACTGCAGAACTCCCCTGCTTTCCCCTTGTACTGACCTGCCCCCAAAGGAAACACAGCACGGTTTTGCTGAGCCCATGCCAGCTGCATAGCATCCTTCCTTCTCTATTTGTGGTCCAGGAGCGGGGATGAAGCTGTTGATGTGACTGTGTCTGGTGCTTACAGATATCTCAGCTCCCCTACGTGGTTATATGTGTTAAACAACTTCTAAGACAAATTGATGGTAAGCTTGTGTTGAAATTTTGTATCAAACTTGCCATAAGGGCAGAGGTTCCTGAACAAGCCAATCGAAATGCAGTCATGTGTCACTTAATGACAGGGCTACATTCCAAGAAATATGTTGTTAGGTGATTTTTGTCATCGTGCAAACGTTATACTGTACTTACACAAACCTAGATGGTGTAGCCCAGTATACACCCAGGCTTTATGGTATAGCCGATTGCTCCTAGGCTGCAAACCCACACAGCATGTTACTGTAGTGAACACTGTAGGCAACTGTAACATAATGGCAAGTATCTGAAAAGGTACAGTAAAAATACAGTACTATAATCTTTTGGGACCACTGTCACATTTGTGATCTGTTATTGACTGACACATTGTTATGCAGCACATGACTGTTATTCTCTCTTGGGAGAAGCATTCCTAGGGAAAAAAAGGAGTCCTGTTTAAAGATGATTAGGCTGGTCAGTCATTTAGGTCAGTAACCTTCATTCCTCAGAAGGAGTTCTTTTAAAAATTTTTTGTAGAGATACGGTCTTGCTGTGTTGCCCCGGCTGGTCTTGGAACTCCTGGCCTCAAGTGATCCTCCTGCCTCGGCCTCCTAAAGTGCTGGGATTACAGGCTGAGCTACCATGCCTGGTCAGGAGTTCTTGATGTCATTAAGGCCTGAGCTGAAGCTATTTATCAGTAATGCAGACTACTTCGTAGAAAGGATTACTGATCACATCAGACCCAAAGTTCTGCCTCAGCTCAGGTTTGGTTCCTCTCCTCATTCCTGGCTATGTGCTCAGGGAATGCAATTTAATTTTCATATTAATATAATATGTGTACATGATTTAAATGTTGTTCTCCATAAAAAAACCATTCAATGCTCTCAGAGTTTTGTTTTCAAGAAGATGTTTGTCCAAGTATAATTTTCAAAAAGTTAAAAACATGACTCTTATACAAACATAGAATGAATTAAGCTTTTATTTAACTGATTAATTAATGATAGAACTAATAAGATGGTAAAGTTGGTTCAAAGGAGAATTTAAGGAATGGAAATGTGTATATCAGTCCAATGAATGTTGAAATGAATTTACTAATAGATACAAAACTGGCTAATGTCCTATGGGGCAAGACAATTATAATGTTTGGGGTGATCTTTTAGATAACAAAGTCAGTGGTACATTTTCTAGATAATTAAATATTCCTGGAGTGAGCCTGTTAAACAGTATTCCAGTATAATTTGGAAAGGCATTCATTCTTCATCTTGTATTTCCAGGCGTGTGATAATTTTTCTTTACACAGTCATTGCAATGAGATGACCAATTTCATTCTGTGCTGAACGGAGTGTACATTGGTATAATCTTTCTGGAAAGCTATTTGGCAATGTGTGTTAATAACTTAAAAATTTTCATACCCTTTGACCTAGTAATTTCACTTGTAAGAAGACATAATCAGAGATTCAGTCAAAGATTTGTGTACCACACTCATTCAATAAGTGTTTTGAGCATGCTGTATGCAGATGGCTCATCACAGTTTTTTGTTTATTACAAAAAGTTGTGAACAATTCAAATTCCAATAATTGAGAGTAAATTATGGTGTCCTCTAAAACATAATGTGGCTATTACAAATGATAGTTTTGAAAGTTCTTTATGAGAAAAGTCAAGATGCAAAACCATGTATGTTTTGTTATCTGAATTATATATATACAAAAATACAGAGAGAAAAATAACGAAAGTAACCAAGGTATTAACAATAAATATCTTTGATATAGGATTATAAGTTGTTTATTTTTGTTTTCTAAATTTTCTACAGTGGAACTTTTGAAGCTTTTATAACCAGATAAAAAAATTAATAAGAGTTTGCAATGCATTCCAGAAATAAGTGCCTCCAACTGCCTGCCATTTGAGGTGATTCATGCCTTCTCTGCCTGCCTTCCCCACCTTCCACACTGGGGCCGTGCTCCAGGCTTGCCATTTCCAGCCGTGGAAGTAGAGAGCAGCAGGGGAGTGAGGCCCTGGCGCTGAGAGCGGAGGGCTGCCCTGTTTGTATCTCCTTGTTGCTGTAGACATCACAGGGAGCCCCAGGCCATCACAGCTGGGAAGCCCAGGGTGTCCCAAGGTGTGGCAAAAGGCCTTTAGGGTAGTCAGAGTCCAAAAGGGAGCTTCCTAATTCCCAGCTGGGGAATCGAGATTTCCAGCGAGTCCCTGTTTCTATGTGGAGATCAACACACTGACTCTTAGGCACTGGCCCAGTGGGTCCCAGCGGGTCGAAGCCTTGGCTGCATGTTAGAATCACCTGGGGGACCGTTAAACAAACACTGTTGCCAGGACCCCACCTGCAGTCCATTGAGTCTGACTTTTTAGGTGTGGGCCCCAACATCAGTGTTTTTTCAGAAGTTCCCGGACTGACTTAAATGCACAATGAATGTTGAAACCACCAGACTGGAGATAGCACATCTGTTAATGGGCCCAATATTCAAGGCCCTCTGCTGGCGGCTCCCACTCCCATTGCACCACCAGGAACCCTCGACCCCTCCTACCTGTTTGCTTTGGCAAACTCCTGCACCCTTCAGCCGAGCATATTCATTCCCTCCTTCCCTGACGTGCCCCTGGCATAGTTAATGGTTATCCCTAGAGGACTTTTTGTCTTTGTTCCCTTGGGATTAGGTCAAGTGAGGCAGCCTCCCCAAGACTAAGATCTCTGAGGAGAATTGAGCCACCGTCTTTGTACCTCTGGTTCCTGGTACGGAGTAACTTCTTGACAGTTTTCAAGTGAATGAACAAAAGAATAAACGAATTAAGTGCTGCTTCCCATCATCTGATAACAGAACTATACTTTGACGTTTTGATTTTCAGGGTGTGCAGATCATAGTGTTTCCAGAAGATGGCATTCATGGATTCAACTTTACAAGAACATCCATTTACCCATTTTTGGACTTCATGCCGCCTCCCCGGTTGGTCAGGTGGAACCCATGCCTGGAGCCCCACCGTTTCAATGACACGGAGGTGTGTGAGGATTCTGGCTTTCTTCCTCAGTAGACTGACGGCACGCAGAGACGAACCAAGTGGGAGGCCAAAAGCCAAAACATGTTAACTAAGATTGAAAGCAGACCCTAGGATCCAAAACAATCAGACCCAAACTCCCCAAATTCCATGTGCCACGTATTTATTCGGTTACAGAATATCTGATATTATAAGGCATTACGCATCTATGGATCCTTTCATTTATTAACTGCACAAGAAATACATGAATCTATACTTAAACCAAACCAAAACAAACCAAACAGAAGTAAAAATAGGAAAAGCCACTTTCACCATAGCCTGCCCCTCATCCTACTTCCTTTTGTAGAGAAACTGCCATCAACAATTTAATGTGCATTCAACTATATTCTTTTCTATGCGTTTCATAGCAATTGACATCCTCTTTTTTAGCACATTATATGCTTATTCTTTTTTAACTCTTGTAATTATCAGCAGTGTTTTAATGAATATCCTTATAAACATGTCCAAGTTTTTCTATAGATAAAACTTTTAGAAATGGAATTCCTCAAAAAATTTTTAGAAATTGAATTCATATATACATTTTAAATTACATTAAAGAGTACCAAATTTACCCCTTAAAAAAACTTTGATTTCACTGTGCATCCGCTGTAATAGGATATGAGTACCTGTTTTCCCACTCTTTGGTCAACGCAAGATAGAATAATCTTTTGAATTTTTTTCAATCTTATGAAGGCAAAAAGGGATATCTCATTGTTTTAATTTGCATTTCCCTATTACTAAAAAAATTGAGCATTTTTGCAAATGTTTCTTGCATCTGTATTTGTTCTGTGAATCACCTGTTCATATCCTTTGCATGTTTTTCAGTAGTGATTGCTTTTTATTGATTTGGTGATAGCTGTTTATATATAATGGACACAAGTACTTTTCTACTTAAAAATATGAGGCCAAAGGAAGGATTTAAAAAACCCATGTAATTATACCTTTTTTCCTCTAGGTCCTCCAGCGCCTGAGTTGTATGGCCATCAAGGGAGACATGTTCTTGGTGGCCAATCTTGCAACAAAGCAGCCTTGTCATAGCAGTGACCCAGCATGCCCAAATGATGGGAGATACCAGTTTAACACAAATGTTGTGTTCAGCAATAATGGAACCCTTGTTGACCGTTACCGTAAACACAACCTGTATTTTGAGGCAGCTTTTGATACCCCTCTTCAAGTGGATCACATCACCTTCGATACCCCCTTTGCTGGCAAGTTTGGTGTCTTCACTTGCTTTGACATACTGTTCTTTGACCCTGCCGTCAGGATCCTGAGAGACTCTGAGGTGAAGCACATCGTTTATCCAACTGCCTGGATGAACCAGCTCCCGCTCTTGGCAGCTATTGAGATTCAGAAAGCTTTTGCCGTTGCCTTTGGCATCAATGTTCTGGCAGCTAACATCCACCACCCATTCCTAGGGATGACAGGGAGTGGCATACACACCCCTCTGAAGTCCTTTTGGTACCATGACATGGAAAACCCCAGAGGTCACCTTATAATTTCCCAGGTAGCCAAAAATCCCCGGAGTCTCATTGGTACAGAGAATGCAACAGGTAAAATGGACCTATCCCATAGTAAGTTTTTAAAAATCTTATCAGGCGAACCGTACTGTGAAAAGGATGCCCAAGAAGTCCATTGTGATGAAGCCACCACGTGGAACATGAATGCCCCTCCCACATTTCACTCTGAGATGATGTATGACAATTTCACCCTGGTGCCTGTCTGGGGGAAGGAGGGCTATCTTCAAGTCTGTTCAAATGGCCTCTGTTGCTATTTGCTTTACAAGAGGCCCACCTTGTCCAAAGAGCTGTATGCGCTGGGGGTCTTTGATGGACTTCACACAGTGCATGGCACTTACTATATTCAAGTTTGTGCCCTGGTCAAGTGTGGGGGTCTTGGCTTTGACACCTGTGGCCAGGAGATCACAGAGGCCACAGGCATATTTGAGTTTCACCTCTGGGGGAACTTCAGCACATCCTATATCTTTCCTTTGTTTCTGACCTCAGGGATGACCCTAGAAATCCCCGACCAGCTTGGCTTGGAGAATGACCACTATTTCTTGAGAAAGAGTGAGCTGTCCTCTGGCCTGGTGACGGCGGCTCTCTACGGGCGGTTGTATGAGAGGGACTAGGAAAAGTGTGTGGTCTGTGGGGTGGACTCTGGCCGTCACGTGGACAGCCCTGCACTTCCACAGGCTGCAGCTCACAGCACTGGGACCACGTCTCTGCCCTAGGGACAGAAGCCCACTTCTTTGGCACCAGATCCCACCCTGGGAACCGTGGGAAGAAGTAGGGGAGACAGATTCCCTCAGTGTCTCTTCCTCTTAAACGTCAATTATTGAGACATTCTCTGGTATTTCCTATTCACATTTGTCTTTTTCAAGCCACATCTGCCTCTAATAAATCTCTCAGTACACAATTGGTTTTAAGAGCTAAAACAAAAATAAATGTCAGTTTATATTTTATATACCCACAAAGCAGTGGTTTGGGGTTTTTTTTTTTCCTTGTTGTTGATCAAGTGACACCCAGGACATGTAAATATTTCACAAGCCTCGAAGAATTTGTAAGGTAAGAAACAAACTCTAAAAGCTAAAGCTGTACCAGAAATGGCTGCTGCGGGGACCCTTCCCATTCTGGCCAACGAGAACGCTATCCAGAGGAAACGGCAATGCCGGCGCCACCAGCAGCGTCAGAAACAGCTTTAAAACAGCTTTAAAAATAGAAAAGAAGTTTTTCTTACCTCTGCCTGTCAGTAAACGGAACGTGTAGGCAGGACTTGGCATGACTGGAAGGAGAGCAGTGCTCTGGGTGGAGGGTGGATGGGCCTGGAAAATGAGGAGAGGGAGGCAGCGATGGAAGCTATGAGTAACAGGATTCTTTCTGTACAGCGCGTCCCATCCACGGATTCCAGGGACCTTAGTAAATCGAGGTGGCTGTGGGCAAGAATTGGGCAAACCGCCCAACTGTGCAGGATGGAATGATGCCAGTACAATTCATCTGCGGCCCCACGGAGGGCCTCCCTTTTGCAGTGAGGCTCGGCAGCCATCAAGATAACTTGCAAGAACTGCCATGGAGGTTGGGCCACTCTGGTCACGCGCTGATTTAATAACTCAACAGGTACAGAATAGAGGCTTCCCTCAATAGTAGTTCCAGGTGCAAAACCATCAGATTCGGGAGGCTGGAGACATTTTTAGGCCACTGATTTCTTTATAATTCGCGTCCAACATTTCAAAGCCATTCAAAAAAGATTTTGACTTCATGCCTAGTAACTGTTTCAGATCATTTTTTAAAGTGCAGAATAGATAGTTAGTTTTCAGTGATTTGCCACTTAAATGTTAAGGCCATTTAGTTTTTACTCCTTTTCAAATTAGTTTTTTTTTTTTTTTGTTTAAATGGTATAGGCTTTAAAAATACAAAATGTTATAAAGCAAAAACTGAAAGTCCCTCCCCATTCCTCTGCAGTGGGGTCTTCCAGACCCGTTTCTGCCCTTTCTGCAGGATTGCTAGGGCTTGGATTCCTGAGTCAGACTGGCGGGGTTTATGTTCACAGCTTCGCCATTTACCCTTCCTGGGTAGCCCTTCGTGAGCCCCAGTCTTCTCACTTGTGGAGTGTTGACTAAGCCTTGTGGGAAAGAAGCAAAACCAGTGCCAGCCCTTCTGACTCACTGCTCCCTCTGCAAGGCCTGGGATGAGTCAAGTCTTCGGGGAATAAGCGGGAACGTCTCAGAATTCCTGAGGAAGCCTTGGGATCCTCGCGCCCTGGGAAGTCCCTCTGGAATGGGAGTGGGACCTCTCCCGCCAGAAGATGGTGCTTGCCTGCCCTCCCAGCGCCCAGCTGCCAGAAGGAGTGAGCCGGCAGGCCGGGTGTGGCTGCAGACGTGGCTGTCCCCCGCCCACTCGGCTGCCTGTCCCCACCCCCCAGGGAGACAGAAATGATCTTGAAAATGCATATCGTTGCTTTATGCCAAGATGATTCAAATCAGCCTGAGAGGCCGGGCGCGGTGGCTCACGCCTGTAATCCTAGCACTCTGGGAGGCCGAGGTGGGCGGATCGTTTGAGCTCAGGAGTTCAAGACCAGCCTGAGCAAGAGCGAGACCCCATCTCTACTAAAAAATAGAAAGAAATTATATGGACAGCTAAAAAATATATATATATAGAAAAAATTAGCCGGGCATGGTGGCACATGCCTGTAGTCCCAGCTACTCGGGAGGCTGAGACAGGAGGATCGCTTGAGCCCAGGAGTTTGAGGTTGCTGTGAGCTAGGCTGACGCCACGGCACTCACTCTAGCCTGGGCAACAGAGTGAGACTCTGTCTCAAAAAAAAAAAAACAAACAAACAAACAAAAAAAAAAAACAGATCAGCCTGAGAAAGAGGCCAGTCCTAAACACAGACTTGGTGGAACTATTCAGCCAATAAACATCTATTAAGCACCTGCTGGGTCCACATTCTGAGCAGAGCAGAGCAGAGCACCATGAACTTCCCCCAGGTTACTTCATGTTAACGATTTGGAAGGAATTGTTCATGAAGTAGAAATCAGGGGAAATGCAAAAAATGGTGGTAGAACAAAGTGATTTTTCAATTAAAAAAAGTGTCTGCCAGATGGCAGAACAAAGTGGAGCTCGGGGAAAATGAATAAAATAAATCATTTTCAGGGAAAAAAACATACCTATGACTAATAGTTGAGATATGCTTTTGTCAACTGTGTGAAATTTAGGAAGCAAGTGGCAATCTCGACCATAACATAAAAGCAGGAAATCGAATGTATTTTTGGCCCAATCAGACTCGGGGGAAGTAGCTTGGTTTATGTGGTTTCTCATGTAGGTGCAGCTGCGCTTGTCTGTGGTTTCTCACAAGGGAAGTGAGAGGCACAGTTAGCTGTGTTCACACTGGACCTAAAAAGCCCTGTTCTTCGAGAAGCCCAAGCCACAGCTCTGTCCTCACAGACTGTCCAGTCCCAGGGCCCACCTCACCTGCTCCCAAGGGGTGGCCCGTCCACAGCCCCTGCCAGGGGAGACTCACCGGGGCCACCCCTTCCCCACAGGTGGCCTTGCTCAGTCCCTGTGGCTCCTCCCCCTGGCCACAGCACATTGAACAGGAGGGTCCTGGCCCAAGACCAGCCAATCAGAGGGCTGCTGGTAGCCTAGGTGGTGGCGTGGCACGGAATTTCTGCCTGGAGAAGGGCAACGGTGAGTCAGCCATGCTGATTCTCAAGGAAATTCAGAACTGGTCAAATGCAAATTATCATCAGGTGAACAAATGATTTCTCAACAAAGTGGATTTGCATATGGCAAAATAGGAGCAAGGCAATAACAGTATGAAATGCCGTATTGTGACAAAGGCCTGGATAAAGGCCTAAAGCAGGTACCAAAGTGACCTGAAGTCCTGTGAGCAGGACATCTGCGAGGCCAGGCTGCTTCTTGGCCAGAGAAAGGGCCTGGTCTCTGGCTTCAGTCTTCTTTCCCTGCCAAGACTCCCTTCTTGTGTTAGTCGTCTGTTCCCACATAATAAATTACCCCACACTTAGCACAAATGTTATCGACTCACACAGTTTCTGTGAGTCAGGAATTCGGGCGTGGTTTAGCCGGGTTGGGCTGGTTCAGGGTTTCTCCTGTGGTTAAGGTGTCAGCCAGGGCTGGCGTTCCTGGATTTAGAGAATCCAGTGGTTGAACTGTGTCTCCCCCGCCCCCAAAAAAGATATGTTGAAGTCCTAACACCCAGTACCTCAGCATGTGACCTCATTTGGAAATAGGGCCCTTGCAGATCTGATTAAGATGTAAGTTGAGGACCCTCTAGAGCAGGGTGGGCCCTTAATCCAATATGATGTGTCCTTGTAAGGAGCAGAGAGGACGAGATGGGCAAAGATGGCCTGTGACGACAGAGGCGGAGATTGCAGGGATGCATCTAGGACAAGGAACACCAAGGACGGCTTGCCAGCAAACACCAGATGCTAGAAGATCTGGTGGCAAGGCAAGATCTTCCCCTACAGGTTTCAGAAGCAGCATGGCCCTGCCAACAACTTGATTTTGGATTTCTAGACTCTGCAACTGTGAGACTATAAATTTCTGTTGTTTTAAGCCACCCAGTCTGTGGGACTTTGTTATGGCAGACCTAGGAAACAAATTCAGAATGCAAAATGTCCTGTCACGTGGCTGGCAAGTTGGTGCTGGCCAACAGCAGGAGGCCTCGGTTCCTCACCACATGGCCCTTTCGCTAGGGACAGCTGAGTGTCCTCATGATGTGGCACCTGGCTTCCCCTGGAGCAAGTGATCCAAGAGAGAGCCAGTCTCGGGAGACACACTGCAGCATCTTGGCAGCAGCCTATTGGGTCACACAGGTCAGCCCTGCTCCCCATGGGGAGGGACACAGGGCGTAGAGGCCAGGATGGAGGGATCACTGGGGGCCATCTTGGAGACTGGCTCCCACTCTCCTCGATCTGAGAAACGGGAGCCACCCCTCAGCCTGAAGTTCACACCCTGCTCAGGTGGCCCCTGCCTGACCTCTGAGCCCACACGCGGTCCTTCACCATGAACCCTGGTCTCTGGGCCAGCCACGGCCAATCCTCCCAGTTCCCCCCGTGTGCTGAGCACAGTCTGGCCTCTGCATTGCTGTCTTTGCTTGCAATGGCCTTTTCTGATGAGAACAATTATCCACGCTTCAAGGTTACTCCCTCATCACAGCTTGTGAATCTTCCCCATTGAACTGGCTTTCCCCACTCCCAGTTCCCACAGCCTTTCCTCACTGGGCTATAATATTTATCTGAGTCCCTCCTGCCAGAATGCAGGCCACCCTGTAGTGACAGCTCTGTGCTGGGTGCACATGGACGGTCCCCCTTAGCCTCTGTGAGCCCTGAAGGTTTGTGATGGCTATCTTGCAGATGAGGGAAACTGACACTGAGATCTTAGTGAGTTGCCCTCACGCAGATTTGTGCTGATGCTGGGATTTGCGTCTTCTGCACAGTGACTCTGCAGGGACTCGCCCTCTGAGAGCAGAGCCAATGTCCTATTCATCTTTGTATCTGCAGCCCCCAGCGTGGGGCTCCCTTGGCTTATATTAATAAGCTCTGTGCTCTATACTTGGTGACTGCCGAATGAATGAATGGGTAGTCACAAAGAGTGTTTATAACATTTAGACAGGCTGAGAAAAAAACAATAAAACCTTCTTTCCCCTTGGAAAAAATTCCCATTTTAATGTTGTAGTATTGAAGTAAAACAAAAATCTAAATAACAGCTGAACAATTAAAAATGAAAATAGGCCAGGTACAGTGGCCTATAATCCCAGCACTTTGGGAGGCTGAGGCAGGAGGGTCACTTGAGGCCAGGAGTTTGAGACCAGCCTGAGCAACGTAGCGAGACCCTGTCTGTACAAACGATATAAAAAATTAGCCGTGCGTGGTGGCACATGACTATAGTCTCAGGAGGCTGAGACAGGAGGATCACTTGAGCCCACGAGTTTGAGGTTGCTGTGAGCTACGACACCACTGCACTCCAGCGAGACAGCGAGACTCTGTCTCAAAACAAAAACAAAAACAACCTAGAACCTAGAAGGTGGGGGAGGAGAGTGAAGTCAGGACAGGGAAGCAGCTGTGGGTTATGTGGGCCCTACAGGCCGTGGGAGGAATTTGAGTCACATGGGCAGCGGCTGGAGGGCAGTAAGCAGGGGGGTCCATGCTCGTTGAAAATGATGCCTCTGGCTGCTGACAGAAGGCTTTAAGAAGCCCCACCTGCTTTTAAGTCAGTCCCACCTGACGGCCAGCCATGAAGTCTCACCAAGGGGATGTAATAAAGAGCAATGTAAGCAATTTTTAAAATTTTAGTTTAAGGAGAAAAAAGAGCCGTGGTTCTTTCTAAATATCCATTTTTAAGCTTAACATTTTCTAATACAGTCCTGCATCAGTTTTTAAAAGACTATTAGACATATCAAAACCAAGGGGGACAACCCCTACATTCATGGACAACAGAAAGGCACTTGTTTTTAGTAAAAATACACATCTTCAAAGAATGGTTGCAATCCAAGTTTTTCAGCAACCATTAAAAGAACAAAGAAGGATGTGTCCTCTGAATCGTAACATGCATTTCATCTAAACCGCAGTGTGCTGGGGGTGAACCATGCTGGGAATTTGACGCATGTAAGGAACATCATTAGGTAGATGGCATATACAGACAAAGACATGCTTATAATAAAAGCCACTATTTTGGCATTACGAATCTGAAAAAGGTGAAGAATTTCATTGTTCTGCAACTAATATAGCACAACGTGGCCCCTGAAAATTCTGTTTCAGACCTTTCCTAGGGGCAACGTATGCTAAATACGTAAAAATGGACATGTCACAAAACAGATTTGTTCCTACAAAGTAACATAACCAAAAAGTAAATAAAACAAGAAGTTAAAAACACACACACAGATTTTAAGAGGACTGGCTTGGGAGTCCGGAGACCAGGCCTAGCTTCCTCCTGAATTGCTGTGTGACCTTGGGCACACACATGAACGTTCACCTCTCTGGGCCTAAGGTCTTGTATCTGTCAAAATGGGGGCTCAACTAGATGACTTCAGCTCAAACACACTTGGAAACTCTCATTCTTTTCTAATAGTACGCGATACTCTTTCTAATAGTAAACAAGGAGACAGTATCCACATATGGCAGAGGCGCTATTAGGGAATACTTTGTAAAACAAAGACTCAATTTGTAATATGAATCATCCCACCCCGAGCTGGAGGCTACCGACTCCCTCCCAACTCATTCATTTGTTTAATATGTTTAGATTTTCATAATCAGTGTTGTGATTATCTCTTGCTAAGGGAAGGAACTACTCAAACTTAATGGCTTGAAACAACCATTTTATTTTGCTCATGAATTTGGGAAGGGCTCCGTTCTGCAGCCTGCCTCTTTCCAGCTGGAGTGGCTGGGGCTGCAGACCCACTTCCAGGATAGTTTCTCCATTCATGTTCCCGGCACGTTGACCAGCTGGAAGGCTCCTCCAGGCCTCTCCATGTGGTCTTCCAGCATGCTGGTCTCAGGATAGTCAGACTTCTAATAGGACACCTCAGGGTTCCCAGACGAGAGACAGGAAGGGGAAGCTGCCAATTTCTTAAGGCTGGGGCCAGAAACAGGCACAGTGGCACTTCTGCTGTAGTCTAGCAGTAAAGTTGCTACGGAGCCCTCCTAGATTCAAGGGGAGGGAACAGACTCCACTTGTCAGTGGGAGGAGTGTAAAAGAATTTGTAACTGTTTAAAATCTACCTATCCGTATAGGCTGCTATACGGATATCACTTTTTATGTATTGAGTGTTTACTATTGCCAGGCATAATAACTCATTTAATCTTTCCAAGAATTTTGTAAGACAAATATCTTTATTATCCCCATTTTACAGATGTAGAAATTGAAACACAGAGAGGGTAAAGAACCGGTTCAGGGCCACCCCGGTGTATGTGAACTAAGTTTTAAACGTAGGCAATTTGTGCATGGAAAATTAATGAATTAACTAGGCTATTTATTATCATAACTTCATATATTACAGCAATGGTAAGGAATATTACAAGCACTATGCAAGGAAGTGGCCTTTCCATATTCCAGGTAAACAACACCCTTTTCAGGTGGTCCCAGCTGCCTTTTTCCTATGGGTCCAGATTTTGTCCATAGTTGAGTGAGGGACGGGTCAGGGGCACCTTCCATAGGAATCTTTGTCAGTCTCTCTAGGCATTAATCTTGCAAACAATATCAAAGTCACCACGCAGCATTTTAAAAAAATTAGTATCAGGAAACTCAGGATATAACGGGTATGACAAAGAAAACAGTTGAAGGGAGTAATTGAGAGAATACAAGTTACACTGGCCCTCCTGTGGACACGTGACAGATGGCACAACTCACCAAGCCCTGTTCTGCACTGGACATGTGTTCTAGCCCCCGACCACTATCCTGGACAGCTATTGCCTGGTTAACAAGAGGAGCATCACCTTCCAGCACCTGTGAATCAAGTGATGCCCGGCTACCCCATGGAGCAATTGGCACCAAGGCAATCTTGCCAGGCACCCAGGCTAAGCTTTTGTACACGTAGCCCATTTTTGTCTGGCTTGTGCTCCAGCAAGCATCCCAGTTTTTACCAGATCTTCAGACTGAGTCAACCCCCTTTAATCCAAGGTCCCCTAATCCCACATAGAGGAAGGCTGCCCTGCCCAACAGTAGGGCTGCCTGACACTTCCAGGAACCGACCTCAGTCTTTCTGGTCAAGGTACACCTTAAATGCCACCTTACCCCTTTAGCTTTCCCTGACCCTTCTGGGAAAATCAACTGCCACCTAATCTGTATTCAATGCATTTCTGCTCTAGGATACTTCATTGAGCACTTACTGTGTGTCACTCCCTTCCTGCCGAATACTTTTGGGCATCAACCTCACCTAACGCAGACCTGGACCATGGCGTGCTCCCATCCACATTTCACAGAGTTGATGAGAGCTCAGAGAGGTTATGCAGTCTGCCAACAGTCACTCGGGTCAGCCTGTCTGCCTCCCAAGTTCACGAACTTGGCCACACGGCCCTGCTGCCTCCCACTGATCACAGACTATACGTATTTGTCCTCACGTCCAGTTTTCCATCAGGTGATAAAACTCTACCAGGGCCAAGGACTGGTGCTGAGCAAGGTTCCCAGCACCTAGTACATTCTCCGTAAATGCTTGAATCAAGTTCATAAAGGCTGAGGGTCTCTCCAGGGCTGTGTGAGCCCAAGAATCCTAGCTCAGAGTGAGGCTGAGGTATCTCACACACCTCCTACTCCAGGAGGCATAACTCATCTAGGGTGCCTGCTGCAGTCTGAAACCCACCGCTGGGCTGTTAGTTTTCAAGTCTACTACAGAGATGAGAGATACAGCTAGTGCAAGTTAGAACACCAGAGTTTGCTCTTATTACTGAGATTCAGCAGTTTTTCTTCAATAAATGCTCCAGAGGTTGCTGACAGCCTTTAATTTTCAGACTTCTGTGACAGCTGATTCTGACAAATTTTGCCAGTTTCATCACTGCTTTTATGAAGAAGCAATTTTCAGAGGTCCTCACTCTGCCATCGTCAATGACGTTTGTGTCAGTGATACAAAAGCTTTCTGACCATTTACTGTGTCTTGGGTCCTATTTCTCCTTGTCACTGAACTGCAGGTGCAGCCAACTGACACCCCCACACGCTCACTGGCTGCTCGGCCACAGGAGAGACAAACTCTCCTCCAGAAGCCCCCTTTTCTTGAATTTTCATGTTCTCTTGGATTTTTGCATTTCTTACTGTTTTGAGGTTTAAATGCCAGAACTTCCAGTAACTTTTCTCTCACACATGTGGGTGCTGCCACCTCTGTGGCAGAAATGAGGGCTCATACAAGGTTATACAAGCAGCAGCAGGTGAAGTGAAAAGATTATCAATGTGAAATATGCACTTTGTTCCTACTAGATCTGAGCCAACATTACTCACAGTACCTGCTGTTACTCTGGGTACCAGAAATGAACCAACTTTGCCTGTTTTTTCCTGGCTATTTCATTAGCATAAAGCCCCTGTATAAGAGCTTAGCACTACCCTGCCCGACCACGTATTGTGCCGTTTTTATTGGTAGCTGGAGGTGAGGCATCTTAGATGTCATGGAGCTAGCAGGCTTTCAAAAAGGTTTCATATAAACCCAGCCCACCTCTGTATTTTGATGCCCGGGTAAAATTATGGCATGCTTTTGGGTTAACCTCACTCAATAGACTCCTCAGATTTGCCTTTGTGATTACCTCACCATCTCTATCTATTCTTTCCTTCTTTTATTAGTTTGTTACTTAAACATTCTTCCACTTACTTAGCAGAATCTTCTCACCTCACACAAGAAATGTTCCTGTAATCTTAGTGCATATATGGGCTAAAAGCCTTTGTATCCTCAAGGACCTCCCCCAAAACACCAGGACTCAAACAGCTATGCAGTTACGCTCACAAATCTTTCTCTGCAAAGTAATCATCAGATATTTTTCTTGACTGTCTGCCTGACTAAAACTCAATGTTTTTTTTTTTTTGGAGTATGGTATTTTTTAAAAATTTCAAAATACTAAGTGGGTACAAATGTTTTTGTTAGATTATAAAGCTTTATGATGCTTTAGTCAGGGCTGTAAGTGTGCCCATCATCTGACTCTTGTTCATTGTACCTGTTAGGTAGGTAAAACTTAAGTTTCTTGAGGGCAGGGACTTTATATAGATCACTGCTGTGTCCCTACCGTATTTAAAACAGTGCGTGCCACAGAGCATGTACTCAAGAAATGTTTGCCAGATGGCTAAATAGGTTTTAAAGATGAAAATTTAATTTTTCTTAAAGTTTACAGAAGGGTGAAGAGGCAGGAGTATTTTAAAATTAAATTACTCTTTTTTCAAATTAAGGAAATACTGCTTAAGCCTATACTTCAAATTTAATTAAGACAATAGACAAGAATCATAAGGGCAAGAGGAGTGAGACAACCACAAGGAAATGAGATATAACACAAAAAGAGGAATGAAGTAGAGATGGAGACTTCTGTAAGTGCTAGAGAGGGGGAGATGGAGAACTGATCTAGAGTGGAGAGCTTTACATGTCAGTTTTTAATTTTGTCTTAAAAAGTATCACTGGCCAAGCCTTCCATTCTGTCTTCTTTTAGATTATGATCTGCTTTGGAAGGGATGGGCACAGGAATGCAGGAGAGAGGAGACTGGTGCTGCGTTCTTCTGGAGGCTGAGGGAGGCAACAGGTTGGTTCTCTACCTTTGGGAAAGAGCAGATCCAACAACTGCCCCATCAGTCCTGCAGTGCCAAGGAAGAACTTTACAACTCAAAGTACGTTTTTGCTATCCAGTTGCATAGCTGGACCACCCACAGCAGAAGGGTACCACAAAAAGAGAGACTACCAAGCATGCCCAAGGAAAAAAATGGAAAACAGTGACAAATTGGTTGGCTCATCATTTCGCAGGTGAATTGAGGAAATGGAACCAAAACTATTCCCCCCCAATTGGCAAAGAACACTGCCCCATCCCACTGAGGCAGGGCTTGGCCACGTGACTCGCAACGGTCAGTGAAGTGTTACCACATGTGATGCACAGAGAGACACAAAACACGTTTGTGTGGTCAGGCTTGCCTTCTTGTGCTTTTGCCATCACGGTGAAAACTTCTGTACAACGTTTGTATTTCATTACAGGCCCAAGGATGAACACAGATGGAGCAGGCCAAAGCCCAACCGATAGCAGGAAGCCAAGCTCAGCCGGAGCCCCTGCTTGAAGCAGTCACCCACACAACCCTATGTCAGCCAACCTGCAAAGGCATCAGTGAGAATGATTATTTTAAGCAACTGAGATTTGGGGTGGTTAGGCAGCAACAGCAACTGAAACATAAGTAGATGTCATTCTTTCAGGGAACATTTCATCATAACGGCAAACTATGTTACCTCCTCACTGCTGTACGCTCAGAGCCTAGCATAGTTCCTGGCACATAGCAGGTGTTCAATCAACATCTGTTGCAGTCAGATTTATGTTTCTTCTAAAAATAGTGACCTAGGAGAATAAAACTAAAGGGCGCTTACTTAATTTAGTCATCAGTGTGTGTCCCAACTTCAAAATCACCAATTTTGACAAGAACCAGAAAGCATGTTAGTGGTCATTAAGGGATTAAGACTATGAACATAACTGCCTGGATTTGAACCTAGGCTTCATGAATTACCAGCCAGGTGACCTTGGGGCAAATGTTACTTCGTCTCTCTTTCCTCATGTGTTAAATGGACTATAAATAGTTCCTACCACACAGGACAGTTGTATGGATTGAGATACACTTGCACTTGCAACTTGCCTGCTGCCTGATAAATGCTGTATAGACGTTTTCCATTATTAGTAGCTGCATGGAGATGATTTTCAGAAAGGTTATTAAAGCCCTCAACTTGTTCCTCCAATCACCTATTTGTTCTCACCTCTGTTATCTAATCTCTGTACATGTTTATAATTAGCTGTTTTGTATGTTTTCATAAACTCTCTATGCTCAGGAATGCTGAGCGCTGGTATCCACTCCATTGCACAGCATCCCTCCACCAGCCATTTTAAGAACTGCTGGTTTTGTTCTTTCCACGGAGGGTATCACCTGCTCAAACTGTTATTTGGTCCTCAATGTCCAGCCCTAGTGCCACCTCTCCCGTGAAGCCTGTTCTGATCTTCCTTCCCAGCAAGATCTTCTTTGACTCTCTTTAGCAATTCGCCTCTACCTCAATTACACTTTTATTACTTTCTATTTATACCTTTCCATGATGAAATTGTAAGCTCCTACAAGACAAGACCACAGCTTCTAGGCTTTCTGCCCATTCTAGCCCCCAAGTATACAGTAAGCAAGCAATAAATATTTGTTGAATAAATATATTTGAAAATCCCACAAATAGGTTCATTTAAAATTTAAAACAGCTTTACTGAAAGGTCATTAAGTTTTTAAAAGGAAGGTAAAAATATGCCATCACTGAACACTAATTAGACAGTTTAAGATAAAAGAAGTCTGTATGTAAAAAAGACAGACACTTGACATATTGCATTAAAAAACTTTATTTCTTTAAAAGGTCCAATATAAGCCAAATTAAACCCCAAATTTACAGCTATACTTAGAGATCTCCTGAACTAAATGGCACTGTTTGAGCTGAGTATCTTGTTAAAGGGAGTCATTTGCTATTACCACCATTTCCTCCAAAGTAGTTCTAGAGCAAAAGCTGGTATTATTATAATACACATCAGATATTTCAGATGTTACCTTTCATGCAGAAGTTAAAGAAAGCAAACAGGCTTTTCTACTCCGTGTGAGGGTAAAAAAACACTACAGAACAGGGCCCGAATGCTTCTGACATACAAAGGTGTAACTATAAAGGAACTTACTGTGGTGCTGTGTTCATTCAAGTAGTTCATGTACTTATTCCAACAATACTGGTACTGTTCAAATACGATTAGGGACAGCACTTCAAGATTTCAACTCACTGGGTGCAGTTTTCCTAGTGGGCTGGCAATTTCAAGAACCACCTCACAAATGTTTTTGGTAATAGCATCAGTTACATATAAGTGATGCAGGATCGAAGTTCTGGTATGTGTAAGGATAAATTAAAAACAGCTCGTTACTTTATAGCTACACCTCGGATTTCATTAAATGTGGTAACTCTAATAGTGTGCCAAATGAGTCCTTCTGGAAATCACTTCAGCAGAGGAGTCAAACAGCCTGTAAAAGAGAAGACATGGCAGAGCGTGCGAGATTCATCCTTCCAACATTCTCAGGGTTCTCTCGGAGGACAGACCCGGACCCAAGGACAGAAGTTACCCGGAGGGAGGCTTCAACTCCATCTAAGGAAGACCTTTCTAACAGTTAGAGCTGCTCAACTGAATGGACTGCTTGGTGAGGTAGAGTCACTGGAAGTGTTCAAGGTGGAAAGATCACCCTTGTAGAAGGAACTCCTGCATTTGTTAAGAGGTTAGAGAGTGGATGAACCTCAGGTCTCTTTCAATTCTGAGATTCTAGAAAATTCCCCCAGGGAATTCAGAAGAGAATTCCTAAAAGGAAAGAGAAAGCACACATATGTATACTTTTAGAATCCGCTTGAATTTTTTTTTTTTTTAAAAGGTACAATAGAAAAGTAGTCCACTGTCTTTAAAATGCATATTCACCTTCCACTAATAATTAGGAAGGGTTCATTCTGACTTTTTTATATTACAAAGAAAAGATGGAAGATTACATTTATAATTTCTGTAAATATTTTAGAAAAATGCTTAAAATCTAGTAGTCAATGCCCTAGAAACTTTATAGATTTTTAGATAATATGCACAGATACAAATACTTGTTCATTAAATACAACTCACATCTGTGTTTTATTATACTCTAAAATATACAGGAATTTTGATGTACTGAAAGAGTGCAAGTAAATACAGTATTCAAGCAGTCACTATTTCTATGTACATGCTCATTAATTCTTCAAAAAACCCACAAAATTATCAAATAGATCAAAATACTGTTCTGTGTTTTCACACTTTATGTTCAGAAAAACCAGCTGATAATTTACAATGTCATAAAGTTTCCAGTTTCACAATACAAAAAGGATAAAATGAAAATGGGTATCATTTTGCTGTAATTTATGGAACTTTACCCAGACCTGCAAGATCCCTACACATGTGAAATCATTTTTACTGGGAAGTGACAGTTACAGTAAAAGCAGAACCACATAGATTGTTATTTAAAAGCCTACATGTCAGCCTTTTCTCTCTCTTTTTTTATTTGAAAGGTAGTCTTCAATTTGGCAGGCAACTGTTTCTCTCTCCCAATACTAACAGGTTCCAAACATACTACTTTAAATCTGACTAGGCTTCAGTATTTTAAATCTTGCCCACTACAGAAATGCCTTCTAAGAGATTTAAACTTTAACTTATGAATAACAAGAGTTATTTTCTCCTTTTGATTCATCACTTTTTCAAAACCCAAAGACCAAAATAAACAACAACAAAAACGCCCCAACCCATTTTTGGGAGCACAAAGGTACTGTAAAGTGACTAACGTGTGCCATCAAAAGCAGTAAGGTTGAAGACTCCATTACAACTTAGCTGCAACTGGGTGAAATAATCTACTTTCTGATTTCATGGATTTTCTTCCTAGGAAATTCCTTACATTTTTTAAACAAAAATAGTTCAATTTAAAACCCAAAGCATTCAAAACTGGGCAACAGCCTGACCCCAATCTGTCTCAATGTCTCTTTCACAAGTATTTTCACCCATACTGCACCCAGTCAGCTGGTTTTCAATTCTAATATTATAAAAATTTGAAATTTTTATGTAAAAGAAAAAAATGTAAAAATACATCTGCTTTTTTTTTTTCCATGGAATTGAAGGCTTTCAGATGTTTTCTAAAAAAAAAAAAAATAAGTAAATCAACATCTAAAACCAAATCTCAGCTTCGTTTCCAGAAATATTAAAGTTTGGTTTAGGTAATGTTTCATTTTACCTACTTCGGTTTCCACAAAATGGCATTCTATTAAAAAACCTTTAAGTTATTTGGTCCTTTGGCAATTTGCTGTGCACATAACGACTACTGTACCAAACTTTTATTGCCTTTAAATTTAGTTGTAATTTTATTGATAAAATTTAAATCTAGTGTCCTTATTTCTTCTTTTACGATAGTGTTGCTTGTATAAGCAGGTTAGGGTGCACAGTGTCCCAAATTATTCATGGCGCTGCAAAATCAAATGAAACAATTCCACAAAGCAATTTGATAACAATGTGTTTTTCTCTGATCAAGTCTATTTCAAGATTCTAAAAGTTCCTTTTGTAAAACTTGCCTTTAAAACTCTTCTTCCTAATGTCATCACATTTCTTACATCGGCTCACTGTGCGATCTTTCCTCTTAGGTTGAATTTGTATGTGAATATGAAGTGCCTTTTCCCTGAAAAAGCACAGTTTGCAGTTTTAGTGTCCAAACTCCCTTAGACCCCGGCTCAGCCTCTCAATAGGTCTCAGAATCGGAGTCGTTGAGCTCATCCACGTCAGTGTATAAGTACTCCTGTTCCCCGCCAATGTTGTTGAAACTGCAATAGGAGCTAGGTTCATTCCTCATGATGGGCAAAGCTTCAAAGCTGACTGTTTTTGAGGTGTTGGTATAACGGTTAATGGCATTGAATGTCAGGGATGATAAAGGGCTACTTGATGAGACAGGCATCATGGTGGCCAAAATGAGAGCCAAGCAATCAGCCACATCCTTATTGGGAGCACAGGCCAAAGCTGGGGTATAGCCTAGAATTAAAGATAAAATTTAAAAATTAAACATCCTGAGACTTATTTCACTAAGTATAAGGAAATAAACTTAAGGAATTCACCTTTAGACATTATTTTAAATTACTCGGCTTATAATAAATTGTTTTAACCAGGATGATTCACAACTTTCCAATAAGTAGGGAAAAGAAAAAATAGCCATAGAAATCTGGGAGACCTTACAGACTAGATAACAGAAGAGGAAACTAAGAATGATTTTCCCAAGATCTCACAACTTATCCATATCCATCTCAATTCATAGAAGATACTGGGCTAGAATAAGAAAAAATATATAGATTGATAAATCTTCTTTCAGAATAGTGACTAGAGACTTACTGTTAATTCAGTTATGTCAGTAGGGCCTTACATACTGAGAAGTCTAAATGTGTACAGATTGAAGAAGGAGGCACTGGGCAGGTGCTCAAAAGATATGTGAAGAAATGACATTTGGTTGTCAATTTAACTTTTCTCTCACGGGGTCACAGTCCGTTGAAGAAAAACAGCAGATCAACTACCAAGAGTTGAACTCTAAAAACTACTAAATCAAAACAAATAGGAATTGTAAATGTTCCCTTTTGTAGCAGAAGATGACTGACCTCAGGCATAAGGCCCCAAAAAGTATCAACACAGCAAACTGAGGAGGTAACATTTGGTACCTCTGCTGGTACAAGACCCAGTCCTGATGCTGAACACAAAGTGTGATGCGAAGTTTTAATTATACCATATGGAACTTTAAAATCGTTCACACTTTCTATTTTAAGCCATGTGAAGCCAATAGGTATTTAGCAGGAAATGACTTGGTTTTGGTCTATAGCTTCATTTGCTGTTGTACATCTAGACGTTGTTTTCCCTATTGCTTACTACATTTACCCCAGTTTTAGCCTTCACACACATATGCATGTATTTATTAAAATATCACATTTGTTTTTTATGGTTGGGTGACTCATGCCTGTAATCCTAGCACTTTGGGAAGCTGAGGCGGGAGGATTGCTTGAGGCCCAGAATTCAAGATCAGCCTGAGCAACACAGCAAGACCCTGTCTCTCTCAAAAATTAAAAAAAAAAAAAAAAAAAATAGCTAAGTGTGGTGGTGCTTGCCTGTAGTCCTAGCTACTCAAGAGGAAGGTCAACTTGAGCCCAGGAGTTTGAGGTTGCAGTGAACTATGATGACACGACTGCACTCTCGTCCAGGCAGCAGAGTAAGACCCTGTCTCAAAAAAGCAAAGCAAAGCAAAACTAAACTAAACTAAACTAAAATCACATTTGTTTTTAGGCTGGGTACGGCGGCTCATGCCTGTAATCCTAGCACTCTGGGAGGCCAAGGCAGGAGGATTGCTTGAGCTCAGGAGTTCGAGACCAGCCTGAGCAAGAGTGAGACTCTGTCTCTACTGAAAATACAAAAATTAGCCAGGCATTGCAGCATGTGCCTGTAGTCCCAGCTACTCAGGAGGCTGAGGCAGGAGGATTGCCTGAGCCCAAGAGTTTGAGGTTGCAGTGAACTACGATGACGTCACTGCACTCCAGTTGGGACAACAGACCGAGACTCTGTCTCAAAAAACAAACAAACAAACAAAAAACATTTGTTTTTTAACTAGCTGAATGACTTTTAACAAACATTCAAATAACCACCATCCAAATCAAGAAAGAACATTACCAGTCTATCAGAAGCCCCACATATCCTCTACCCAATCACTATACCTTTCCATGTCCACAATGGTAACCACATTTCTGACTTATGTGGTAATCACTTCCTTGCTTTCCTTTCTACTTGTAGTCATAAACACTACAGTTTAGTTTTGATTTTTTTGGTACCTAATATAAATGGAATCATGCACTATGTACTATTTTATATTTTACATCTGGCTTCTTTTGCTTAACATTATGTGTGTGAGATTTATCAGTGTTGTACTTAACTGTACTTGGTTCATTTTCATTGTTACACAGTACTTCGATGTATGATTGTACCATGGTTTAGTTATACATTTTAACTATTGGGCAGATGCTGTTTCCAGTTCTCCTATATATTTTCATCTATGCTTGATAAAGAAAAAATAGTTTTTTTCCTCTTCATAAATTTTCCTTTTTGTCAAGTGTCAAAGGGAACAACTGATATTCCTCCAAGCTTGACAGAGTGGCTAAAGGGTGTGCATATTTTTGATTAAACCATATATGCTCAAAGTAACCAGGAGAGGGCCTCACTGCGCAGTTCTTTCAAAGGTTCTTCTGAAGGTCTGAGGGTACCTGCTGGGGCTGCTGGCAGGAAGAACCACTCATCAGACGTGCCATGATACCTTGGATGAGGGTAGGGTTGGGGGAAAAAGCATGTCTCAGGAGTGTTTTCCTGTCAGAATATGACTAAAACAAGGCTCCTGTCCTCTGCATGGGGTTTTATCCTTTAAAATGCACTCTCTGCTTAGAAAGTTCCTTCCGCACTTTCTACTTGTCCTTTTGATTTGACTTAGAAGTCACTTTTTGGGATGCTTTCTCTGATCCTGCAAAAAGGGGTTTGAAGATCCTTTTTTGTATGCTCATAGCATTCTAGATTTACTCCAAGTAAACTATTTCAAGTGCATCGTAACAGCCTGCTCACATTCATCTCCACTCAAGGGAGTAGACCATGTCTTCCATATTGCATATTCAGAACTTAGCACAGTGCTTGGTATGATCACTCATGCCACGAATATTCACTGAGCCTCTACTACGTCTGGGCACTCTTCTAAGTACTCAGAATACACTGGTGAATGCAACTGACAAAGATTCACTGCTCTTGTGGAGCTTATATTAGAGAGACACACAACATAATAAAAAAGTAAATTATATACAGTATGTTATTAATAGAAGCTCAATGAAAAAAATAAAAGAGGAAAGAGTAGAGTAGGTTAACAAGGACTGAGAATGCTGTGGTAGGGTACATAGCAAGCTGTAGTACAAATAAAGTAGGCCAGAATAGGCTTCGTTGAAAAGATGAAATTTGAGCTAAGATTTGAAACAGGTGAAAGATTTAGTCGAAGAATGCTTAGAGTTTTCCAGGCGGAGGAAACAGCCAGAACAAAGATCATAATGCACGGACAACCCTGCTATGGGGGCTGGCATGGCAAAATGAAGTGAGAGAAGGGAGAAGAACAGAAAATGAGATAAGAAATGTAATGGGGTAGAGGACAGATCATGTAGGGCCTTGTAGGTCACTTTAAGACTAGGAGTGAACCAAGATTCAGGAGTAACATGTTCTCATGTATTTTAAAAGGATCCAGATCAGGGTAGTAGCAGTAAAGAAAAAGTGGGCAGATTTGGGATATACTTTAGAGGTGGAATCAACACTATGTGCTGATGGACTGTATACTGGGTATGAGAGAGAGAAATCAAGATTGACCCTAAGGTTTTTGCCCCGAGCACCTATAAGGATGAGAAATGTCTTCAGCTGAGCTTAGGACAGCTATTTGAAGAGCAGGTTTGGTGAGGGGAGGGGAAAAAGGATTAATTAACAGTTTGGTTCTGGACATGTTAGGTTTGAGACTGTGAGAGGTCTGGCTGGAGATATAAATTTGGGAGTTCTCGGCATATGGGTGGTATTTAAAACCAAGGGACTAGATGAGATTACTTAGGGAGTAATTGTAGAGCTAGGGAAAGCAAAAAGAACCAAGGATTTAGTCCTAGAGACCTCCAATATTAAGAAGTTGGGGAGAAGAGGGAGAAATTTTATAAAAGAAATTGAGAAGGAATAACTAGTAATATAGAAGGAAAGCCAAGAAAGTGTGAGATCCTAAAAGCTAAGTAAAGAAACTTTAGCAAAGGAAAAGGAGTAATCAGTTGTGCCAAAAACTGCAAGTAAAATGAGCACTAAGAATGAACTCTTAGTTTAGTGGAGGTTGCTGGTACTCTTGATGAGAACAGTTTTGCAGAGTGTGTGTGTGTGTGTGTGTGTGTGTGTGTGTGTGTGTGTGGTGGTGGTGGTGGTGGTGGAGGAGGGGAACAAAGGCTTGACTGTAGAGGATTTAAGAGAGAATGAAAGAATGAGAGAGGAGAATAATTGGGGACAGCAAGAGAGCCAATTCTTGAGTAGTTTTGCTGCAAAGGGGAACAGAGAAATGTGGCAGCAGCTGGTAGGAGATGTGGGATTAATGTAAGATTCTCTAAGATGAGAAAACTAACATTTATATACTGATGGAAATAATCTAGGAAGAAAGCAAAACATTGTTATTGCAGGGCACAAAAGGGAAGAATGTGTTAAAGTGATATTCTAAAGGAGGGAAAAGGGGACAGGATCTAGTACATAGGACCTAGTGCATGAGTGGAAGGACTGGCTTTATGTAAGAATATGGCACTTATGTAGGACCTTGGTAAATATTGTTGAAAGATCAAAATCTTTGGCTACTAAGGTAAACGAAAGTGGTAAATATAAATAGCAAACACTGGCTTTGGTTTAATAGATGATATATGAATTCAGAATTTCATCTGTTAGATAAACTTTTCCTGTTTCTTTTGCTCTTAATTCCTTTGCCACAAAGTATTGTTCAATATTAACTTCAGCTCTCCTCTTTGACCAAAAAGAAATATTCAAGTTTATTTTACTTTAAATATGGATCATCAAAAGGTAAGAGCTTCTGGTAAGATACAGGTGAAGGGAAGAGAATACAGAAGAACCTACTTACCATTTTCATCTACTGCAAGCACACTTGCTCCTTTCCCCAAAAGTTCTTGAACCACCATTGTTAGCCCATTTCGGGCAGCAACATGCAGAGGTCTGGGGGCAAAAATTATACATGTACACATATGCGCATATACATATATACGTACACACACACCCACACACACACACACACATCTGGCTGTCAGAAGGCATTTCTGTCAAGTTGTAAAGACTCAGAGGTACAAACTTGAGGCACCTAGTCCTAATAGCAAAGATGGGCGTGGGGACAGCAGCACCTCTGTGCAGTGTACTGTCACACTGTACCAATGTGTGTAAGCTTTGTCATAGGCTCCACACCAGCAAGTTCCCACCTTCACCAAACCCTTTTGTTACTTTTCTTCTAAGACTTGATGTTTAAAAAGATTTTAACATTGAAACTGCATTCTTATGTTGAGAAATGAAGTTGGCAAACATATATAACAGAATATATAATAAAAACCGTAAACTGCAATAGCATATATTATAATGCATTGAAAAAAGTTTACAAGCCCCATGACTAATTTTTAGACCTTTAAGGGATTAACTGATCCCAGAACAGGAACCAATATTCTAAGATTTTTCTCTTTACCAAGTCTCAAAGTGGAACAGCAAATGAAAATCGGGAGAGAACAATGGGAGACACTGATCTAAGATCTCTGTCAGTCAATCTGGAGGTTGGCTGCTCACAGTATTAAGAACTTGATTCTTTCTGAAACCTCTTTAGCTTACAGACACATATAATTTCTTACCTCATTTATTGCTAGTGTCAAATAACATATTATTACGGCTGATTTCCATAAAATATACACAATAGTACAACTTTCCTTCCGAAAATTATGTGGGTAAATGGACTAAGAAAAATTACATTATTTCCATAAAATATACACAATAGTACAACTTTCCTTCCGAAAATTATGTGGGTAAATGGACTAAGAAAAATTACATTATTGTCAACATTGTAATAGAGTTTCAGTTCAAAAGCTTTTAAAATATTAATAATATGCCTTTATAATTGTGATGATTTTAAAAATGAGTTTTGTCAGTTGTAAACCTGTTCTTTACTTTTTAACTGATTCTATGACTGAGGCCTATTCCAACAGTCACATGCTAAAAAAATACCCATTTATCCTTTTTATAAAAAATTATAGGCCACAAAGTTTCATTAGACACTGCAAGTACTCACGTTTGCAAGGCTGCATTGGTTGCGTTGATGAGGTTTCTATCAGTTATCTTTTCCAGTATTAACAAGGCACTAGTTTCATGACCCTAAAATTGTGGCAAATAACTCTTAGAAACCTTAAACCATTAAAGATAAATTTACACACTCAGTAATCCCCAACCCTAGTCTATACAATATGTACAACACCATATAAATGCCATGAATCTTCCTGGCTAATACTTTAAAATATCTGTCCAAACGTATTGGGAGAGGAGGTAGGGGGAGAATTACTATAAGATTAAAAAAAGATGATAATTGTGTTTAGGCTTGTGTTCTAAAACTTATTTGGCTTACTGGAGACTTTTATACACCATGGTGCCCTAATAAGTCAGTATTTTTGTTCAAGAAACCTGATGCCAGTAATCATTAGAGAGGTTTGGTCCCCTAGGTCTGTTGATTTTAGAGAAATGAAAAAGCTTTTAATGTCACTGTTAATATTAACAATGAAAAGATGTCTTTAAAATGTGTACATACCTTGCTGCAAGCCAAATGGAGGGCGGTGTTTTTACTATTATCTTGTAAAGTCAGATCTGCACTAGCACTGCTAACCAGCATCTCTGGGAGGAAAAAGTGCATCAATTCTTATGTTTATGAACATGTTTCTTAGATTACCAATAACTCACTGTAGAGAAACGAAAATATAAAGCAAAAAATATCCCTCTCGCAAAAATTTAAGTGCAAGAAAAATATTATAATATATAATGTATACATACTCTAGTAGACTTATAGGACAATTTTGTTGTGTAAATCACAGACACTAATAACAGCAATTAACATTTACTTTGCGGGTGTGCACTAAATTTCAAATACTCTTTTATGTGCTCTGGATTTATAATAATTTATTTTACCCTCATAATAACCGTACAAAGCAGGTAGTTATTTTTCTCATTTTATAAATGAAAAAACTGAGGCATAAGGTCACTTAGCTGAAAGATCTAGGACTCACATTCAGGCAATCCGATTCCAGAGCCAGTGTTCTTAACCACTATGGTACACTGCCTTGGTAAAGTAGACTCTTCAATCAGTAAGGGCAAATTAAAACATTGTGTCCCTAAATGAAAATGCGGGTTGCAAGCAGGTAAAAGGTTTTAAGTCTTAGGAATGATGCAATAACTAGTGGAAGTCAGAAGGCTTGGGATCTAAGTTATACATAAGTGATATACATGCTTAGAAAAATAAAATTCTTAAACAGTTTCTTTACCAACTGTATTCGTTTGTCCATTTTCTGCAGCCATCATAAGAGGTGTTTTCCCAGAAGAGTCCACAGAATTGACTTGAGCATTATGGCTCAGCAGCAGCTGTAAACACTCCACATGGTCTGTGAAGGCGGCCGCATGAAGAGGAGTTCTGTGATATAGAGAAATTGAAATACCTGACTAAATCTGAATGTTATGTACATTGCAAAAAAATTATTCTTTAACTTATGACACGCAATTTTTAAGGGTTTACATATTAGGCTATAAAAACACTGGATACAAATAAGCTTAATGGAGCTTACTAATTTCTGCCATAGAAATCTGTATTTCAATAACAGGCCTTAATTAAGCTACTTATAAAATAGCTATAAAATAGCTAAAATAAACATTACATTTTTAAAGGGAAATTTGAAGAAAATTAATCCTGATCCAAGTATTGCCACCTATCACAACTGCTGGACTCTCTTCTAGCCTTTATTCCTATTTAGAAAACTGTTAACTTTGTTAAACAATGATCTTTGGGTAATAAATATAACATCTTAAAACAGGGTGAAATCCTTCAAAAAATAGTTTTAAAAGAGAGAGACTGGCTAAAAACTATAAATTAATAGAAAAGCATTTTATATAATGTAAAAAATAAGATTTTAGAACAATTTATACTTGTAAACACAAAAATCAACTTTCAATTAATAATGGGTTTTCTATAAATTTTCACACACTAGGGTAAGTAGTTAAAATTTTTTCCTGTTTCAAGTAAAACTATTTCCTACATAGCTGGATTCCTACCTTCCTTTTGAATCTGTGGCATTCACAATGCTGGCACCTAATGTATCAATTAACATCTCAGCAGCACCTTCGTTGTCATTTATCCTGTGTAAGGTAACAAAGTGATCATTCTCACAGCAATGGTTTATTTTTATTAAAAACTCAAACCAAATCTGATTTATTTTGGATTTACTTACACGGCACAATGCAATGGACTAAAAGCATTTCCTTCCGTTTTCTGGAAAACTTCCTGTTCTAAAAGAAGTTCTACACATGTCTCATGACCTAAGTAAATAAAAAAAAAACCCAGCTATTAAAATTTAAAAAAAGATATTAGCAAAAATTGAATATATATGTAAGTGTTTAAAGGGAAAAAGTATAAGTCCCTGCCCCTATCCTATCTCCCTGGTCCACTCTCTAGACTGTAACCACTGGTAACTTAATATTAGTTTCAGGAAACTTCTAGGCGTATACAACTGCACCCACACATACAGTTGGCCTTCCAAATCCGTGGTTCCGCCATCCATGGATTCAACTACCTGCAGACACAAAACATTTGGGGGAAAAAAATGGACGGTTGTATCTGTACTGAACATGTATAGATTTTTTTTTCCTTGTCATTATTCCCTAATCAATAGAGTATAACAACTATTTACATAGCATTTACATTGTATTAGGAATTATAAATTATCTAGAGATGATTTAAAGTATACCAGAGGATGTGTGTAGGTTATATGCAAATACTACACCATTTTAAAAGGCGAAAGATTTATACGATCTGAAGAGAAACCAGAGCATACTATACCATTTTATATAAAGGACTTGAGAGCATCTGTGGGTTTTGGTATGTACAGGAGGTTGTGGACTCAATCCCCCATGGATAAGAAGGAATGAATGTTCTTTCTTTCTTCTTCCTCTTCTTCTTTTTTTTTTTTTTTCTTTTTTGAGACAGAGTCTCTCTCTGTTGCCTGGGCTAGAGTGCCATGGCATCAGCCCAGCTCACAGCAACCTCAAACTCCTAGGCTCAAGCAATCCTCCTGCCTCCTGAGTAGCTGGGACTACAAGCGCGTGCCACCATGCTCAGCTAATTTTTTCTATTTTTAGTTGCCTGATTTTTTTCTATTCTTTAGTAGAGATGGGGTCTTGCTCTTGCCGGTCTTTTTTTTTTTTGAGACAGAGTCTTGCTTTGTTGCCTCCACTAGAGTGAGTGCCATGGCATCAGCCTAGCTCACAGCAACCTCAAACTCCTGGGCTTAAGCGATCCTACTGCCTCAGCCTCCCGAGTAGCTGGGACTACAGTTGTGCACCACCATGCCTGGCTAATTTTTTTCTATATATATTTTAGTTGGTCAGATAATTTCTTTCTATTTTTAGTAGAGACGGGCTCTTGCTCTTGCTCAGGCTGGTCTCGAACTGCTGACCTCGAGCGATCCACCCGCCTCGGCATCCCAGAGTGCTAGGATTACAGGTGTGAGCCACCGCGCCCGGCCTTCTTGCTGGTCTTGAACTCTTGACCTCGAGCGATCCTCCTGCCTCGGCCTCCCAGAGTGCTAGGATTACAGACCTGAGCCCATGGAGCCTATCCTATACTTTCTTTTTTTATGGAAATGGCATGTTTTGTTCTGCAGCTTGCCTTTTTTTCCCTTAAGCACGAAATGAGGTTTATGGAGGAAAGGAGGACAGGATTATAGAGCAAGAGCAAGAGCAAGACACATTAGCCACAGATGACAAACGGACGGACCCCTTGTCATAACAAAAAGGCTGCAACTTGCTTTTACTGAATTGTTATCTATTCCTTCCATAAGAGCATATAGAAATCTTATTCTTTAATGTTCCAAAGAGTTTCACAGTATCAGTATATGATAAATAATTTTTAGGTATTGCTACTTGCCAGTTTATTTTATTTATTTATTTATTTTATTTTATTTTTTGGTAGAGATAGGGTCTCACTATAGTGGCCCAGGCTAGTTTCTAACTCCTGGCCTCAAGTGATCCTCCCATCTCCACCTCCTAAAGTGCTGGGATTACAGGAATAAACCACCACCTGCAGCATGATTACCCTAACATTCTCAAACAACAGCTCAACTTAAACTTTATTCTATAATTGTTTTTACCAGAAAAATAATGGCGAAATCTAGAGATATTTTTGCTTATCACAACTGAGGATAGGAAAGTGCTACTGGAAACTAATGGGCAGAAGCCAGTGATGCTTTTAAACATTTTGCAATACACGGGGCAGTCCCTCATAACAAACAATTATCTGGCCCAAAATGTCAATAGTGCTGAGGTTGAGAAATTTTGCTTTAATTCTATCTTTCCAAATGTTAACTTGTTATTAAGAAATAGCAATGGAAAGTCATCCAGTATTGACTTAAGAGCCTTCCATTCTCCTCATATGTGGGTTCTTAAGGTGTGGCCTGGAGAACCCTGGGATGATGTTGCAAAGGCATGAATACAGCTGCAGATATATAAGAATTGAACTATTCTCTTAAACTAGCCATTAACGAGAATTTACTACTCTTTTCATTTAAAAAAGTTCTAGAAAATAGTTATTTATAAAAATGTTATTTATATTAACATAATAGATTTATTATTTGTAAAGAAATAAATGTTTAAATTTCACAGTTCCAATTTCTAATACAGTCAATATTAATAGCTATAACCCTACAGATCCTGAGACCAAAAGGTTTGAGAACCACTATCTGACTAGAGTCAGACTGAGAAAAGGGGAGCATTCAGGCTCTTGGTTACCTGCAGAAATCAATACTGGGTGATATCAAGTAGACACTCTCATCACTTTGTATCATAGTTTATGAAATATACAACTGATCCATCCACCTTTTGATGTTTTGGAAGGCTTTTCTGAAGATGTTTAGAGCTTCATAAAAATTAATAAATTTTTAAGAGGAACAAATAAGGTAAGTACTCAATTTCTATGAATAATGACTATATAAACTAAAATTTTAAATTTCAGCCTGATTTTTTCTAAAACTTGGCTATCACTTCATTTTAATTTTGGGAGAAAGGTTGTTTTCTGTTCTTTTGGAGTGCTTCCAATCTTCTTTCCAGCTGTACAATAATTACTACTAGTCAAAGTAAAACCATTTTACATATTCTACTTTCAGAATGCCAAATTATAAAACAGGCTTATGGCTATAAATATGGCATTAATTTTAGGCTGTCTGTATAGTCTCTTATTGCATATAGCCAACACACCATTTAATTCCTTATAGCTCAATTCAGAATCACAATTTTGCTACAGTCTGAAAATTAGACACATCTGTTATGATCTTCAAATGGTAACCAGGCATGTAGTTCATGCAAAATTCTGTCTCTTGTACAAAATGCCTTACAGAGTCTAAATTTAGCAGTAATAGAGTAGGAACTCACTTCAGGGAAACAGTGTTCTACATATAGACCTGTTAAGAAATGTTATAATACAGAGCAATTCTCCAAAGGACAGTTATGGCAGTGTATTTACTAAATGCTCTACCTGAGGAAAAAAACTTCACTGTGTGATTTTTCCGATGGTTAATTCTCACCGGTATATTAAAAAAATCAAGCAGGGTAAATCTTTGCTTCAAAATAGTTTTATCTCACTGACTTTATAAACAAAGATCACACATCTGTGGATGTTTTCCCACTATATTAGATATTTTGGGTTTTCCTTATACTTGTAAAATGTTAAGTCACACTATAAAAACATATCAAATATCAACAGCAAAATACAGCATCTTTTTTGATTTAGCACTGTTTGGCCACTTCATTACACTCATTAAAAACCAGGTTTTAGGCTAGGCACAGTGGCTCATGCCTGTAATCTCAGCACTTTGGAAGGCAGAAGCAAGAAGACTGCTTGAGGCCAGGAGTTTGAGACCAGCCTGGTCAACATTGCTAGACCTGTCTCTACAAAAACAAAAACAAAACAAAACCAACCAACCAAACAACAAACCAAACAGGCTTAGTAAGTTGAAATGGGAAAAAGAGAAGTCAAATTCCAAAGGTTTTATAGTTTTCAAAACCGGTTAAGGATCTGAGGTAGTAAAAAGGAAACCAAGTAAACTAAACTTTTTGAATTAGCAATAGATGTAACCATTTAAGTTTTTTATAGTACCATCAGTACTCAGTTGAAGATGACCAATAGTTGTCACGGGACCATCTTCAAGAAAAGCCCAAAACTTTCTCACAACAAAAGAATGGAACTCTCAACTCTGGCATAGGATTAATATGAAAATCAAAATAGTATATCTCAGAAATACTTGTGAAAACATTTAATAGTAATTCTGCAAGATTCAGAATTCTCCTCTTTCACCATAACTCAACAACATTATTTGTCAGAATGGCTCCCAGCGAAAAGAACCATGAAGCGGCATCCTACACAAAGAAAACCTCAACTCTCTGGTAAAGGCAGTTAGATGGTTGTAGAATAGATACTTACTATACTTACCTATTTTAGCAAATAGATATTTAACTAAAGATACAACTTATATTTTCTCTACATTTTGAGGGAAAGTTGTTAGAACTGTGGATTACAGCTTTGTAGAGATGCTGTCATAACTTAACGTTTATTTCAAAGCTACAGAGAAATTCAAAACAAATTTTTAAAACCTCTTATTTCTTTGCTAAAGAAAGCCTTGACCTCAAACTTTGATAGGAATGATGCTTGCACTATATGTAATACACTTGAGTGTTTCCTAAAATGATAAAATCTCTGGCTCTGCACAAGGAAAATATTAGTATCTCAATTTGCTTCATTATTTAAATTTTAATTTGTGACATTCTGTAAGCCAAACTCCATTTTAACATCTATTCCTTAAAAAGAGCTTTATGTTTCCCTGAATGACCTTTTGTGAGGTCTGTAAAAGGGATTACTGTGAGTATGAGCCTCAAGGAAGCCAAAAGTAAGTCTGTTCTAACCATGTAGCAAAGTTAACCCATTAAAGTTTCTAATTCTAAGATCTGCTAGGGTTTCATTCCTTTAAAACATTGAGCATATACGCTAGGGGTGATGTAAGGATCTTATATTGTGATATACTCAGAATAAACATACAGAGATTTCAGTTTAGAATGTGATGCATTTCATTGTTTCTCCTAACCTTGGTCATTTTTTCCTAATACAAGTGTATTTACAAAGTAAAAACAATTACCAAAATATAAGCATTCTATATAAAAACAGTGGAAATATTGCAAAAACTTCTTAAAAGGGCAAAATATTTGCTGAAATAAAGGTCTAAGAAAAACTTATCGCAAAACACCTTTGACAACTACTCAGTTTTAGCATGACAATAGGAGTGAGCTATAACTATATAGTAGATTGTTCCTAAGCTTCCTATAAATCTAAACTTTAAGTTTGCCTTATAAATATGTCATTCTCATTAATATCAGAATTATTATAATTAGTTATCTCTTCTCAGCACATAACAGGCATTTGATACAGGTTTATATCTGTATACTTAACCGTTGTAGCAAGCCCAGTGAAGTGCTGTATATCCATGATTGTCTGTTATGGCTGGATTTGCATCCACAGATGCTGCTGACTGCAAAAGGGCTCCAAGAACACCAATATGTCCACAGGCAGCTGACAAATGTATAGGTGTCCGGCCCCTGCTATCCCGAAGTAAGCACTTAGCACCATGTTGAAGTAATGCATCTACACATTCTTCATGGCCAGTAACTGCCTGAAAGAATAATAATTTACATCTAGTCAAATATATTATGTTAAACACTACATGCCAACTTTAGCTAATTTAAAAAATTTCAAGTCCATACTCCCCATACCCTTCTATCAATTAAGGCCATTTATCATTTTCTGAGTAATTCTGTATTTTTATTGGAAGTGGTTTAAAAATTCAGTTAGTGGGGGGTGGGGTGGGTATATTCACACCTAATGGGTACAGTGTGCACTGTCAGGGGGCTGGGCACGCTTGTAGCTCTGACTAGGGCAGTGCAAAGGCAATATATGTAACCTAAACATTTGTATCCCCGCAATATCCTGAAATTAAAAAACCTCAGTTAAAGCAACAACTTTGTCAAAACACAAGTTGTACAAAAAACAGGAAGAGAGAAACTTGTAATTCAAAGAAAATATTTCAAAGGTAAAAAAGATAAAAATGTATTAAGAATAGGTAAGATAATGGGAAAAAGTCAAACTGACATTAATTCTACTCAAGGTTTTAAAATTTTGTTCTAACATTATCGTTCTCTGGATTAAGTTGTACTTTGTGATTGTTCAAAATTAGCATTTAAAAACTAAGATACTAAAGGAAATAGTAAAGATTACTTGATAAAAAATTTAATGGAGAAAAATAAACATAACCTAGGTTCAGTTCTAGGTAATATGAGGTCAGAAAAGCTTTTTGAAAGGAAATGAGAATAATTTTGCTTACCCCTCTATGTAGTGCTGTCCTTCCCCATTTATCTTTGGCATCTACATTTGCTCCTTTGTTTAGCAGTGAGTAAACACAGTCTGTGTGCCCGTTAAGAACAGACAGCATCAGAGGCGTTCTGAGAAACAACAGGAATATGTTTATGCTATCACTTAAGACTATATTCTATGGTTTTCTAAATATGCCTTTTGTGACACTAATTTAATGTATACTTAAATTAAAAAACTATGTTTGATGTTACTCAGTTACATACTGTGAAAGACTTACTAAAATAGGAGCAAAAGCATGAAGATTAACAATCATCCTAAAAATAATTTAAAAATTATTGAAACTTACTGTCCATTTCCATCTTGAATATCTACTGCATTCTGTGGTTCTGCGTTTCCTATTAATAGTCGTAAGCATTCGGAATGACCATTTGTTGCTGTAAAGTGAAATTTTAAAATTTCAGTAATTATATATAATGATAAAATAGAAAATGTCTACCTGAGAGCTCATCTTCTAGAAATTAATTTTGGGATAGTTTCACTGAATTTAGTATGCAAGAACGAAAACTATAGGTACAAAGAAGGTTTCTATTGCCTTTGGTTATTAAAGCTGAATTGATATAAATTCTGCATGGCAAATCATGGAAGTCAGGCTGCTTACCTAGCACCCATCCTTAATCATCTGCCTTGTTAAAAGAATGCTCATTTTATGTAGTTCCCTGGCAATGTGGTCAGGAAGAGTGGCTTGCCTCTAGTCAAGGGATGATACCATGATTAGACCAAGTCAATCATAACCACTCCATTCGCCTCTGACAGTGATCAGTTTTGAGGTGAGCACATGTTTGAGACCTGACCACTGAAAGGCTTAGTAAAAGGCTTCTAGGAAATCCTTTTATCCCTGACAATGAACCCCTACCCTTTTTCTTTTCTGATTTTAGACACGATCCCGTAAAGTAGCAGCAACCATTTGTGACACGAATGCAAAGGCAAGAGAACAGAGAATGGTCCAGAGCTCTGGCACCACTGCAGAGTCAACCAACCCTGGAACTGTATCTATCTTCAGACATTTTTATGTGAGAGACTAAACAATGGTCACTTAAGCCACTTTCAAAGTACTCTGTTACTTAGGGCTGAAAGAATTTCAAATGAGATATATATATAGTAAAAAAAAATGATACATCTAAAGAATATATTTGTAAATCTAAATACATAAAATGGGCAATAGTACAGAAGTAGCTTAAAGAAAACAGAAAAATTTTAAAATAAATCCCCTGCAAAATTCAGGTCCTACTCATATATAATGAAGTTTGAAGTTTAAAAGAAATATATAAGAAAAATACATTTTGCACATAATGATGAAGAAAGCAATGTCTATCACTATTCCTCCTAAGTAAAAGATGACAAAACTGGTGAAAGCAAGCTAGGTGCTGAATATTCTATTAATATAGTTCTTTTTTTTTTTGAGACAGGGTCTCACTTTGTCACCCAAGCTTGAGTGCAGTAGTGTAATCACAGCTCACTGTAACATCGAACTTCTGGGCTCAAGGGATCTAACCGCCTCAGCCTCTCGAGTAGCTGAGACTACAGGAGCACACCACCATGCTCGGATAATTTTTCTTTTCTTTTTCCTTTTTCTGTAGAGATCAAGTCTCATTCTGTTGCCCAGGCTGGTCTAGGACTCCTGGTTTCAAGTGATCTTCCCATCTTGGCCTCCTAAAGTGCTGGGATTACAGGCATAAGCCACTGTGCCTGGTCTCTACAGTACTTTCTGATAGCTGTATTATTATAAATTTTAAGTTATTAATTATGACTTGTGGCTCAAAATCACTACCCCTCCCACGCTAGCCCAATCTGTATGCTGCACTCTGCCAGCAGTTCTTATAAAACCTGGAGATAGTTCAAGGAGATCCTATTTGGCCCATCATTTTAAAAATCACAGCGCACAGTAGCTACTAATTAAGTATTTGTGTCCTATAAGTTCAATATCAAACACCAGGCTTAGCATCACCATGGGGATGCTAAGGTTAACCTCCAGAAAAAAAATCTCAGTGTTCTTTTCAGGACTTAGGAATAATAAGATGTTCCTTAGCAGACTTCCAAATCTGAAAGGCATCCATATAACCAAGGCTTGTATTTATTGAAAAGGTAGGCACTAACAGTATCCTGGCTCTCTTTTTTGTAGGTAGGACTTATGCTGGACTATATGGCATCAGCCAGCTACTGCTGTAGTGTCTTAGCTCAATATTTATCTATTAAGAGTATAACTACTTCATGAAAGCTTTAAATTAGCTCTGCCTATAATCTGTTGCAACATAATTCTTCTAGTTGTAGACCGATATATACATATTTGTATTTATATTTTATTTCTAAATTTTTCTAGAGACAGGGTCTCATTATGTTGCCCAGGCTGGACTCAAACTCCTGAGCTCAAGTGATCCTCCCATCTCAGCCTTCCAAGTAGCTGGGACTTGGAAGTCAACTTTGCAGACTGATATATAACTTAACTTTTTTTCAGAATAAGATAATAGAAAGTGATAGCATTTTAACCTCTTGTTCAAACCATGAAGTGTGTGTGTGTGTGTGTGTGTGTGTGTGTCTCCATTATTAAAATATTTATCTCTGAACCCTGCTTGATAGTTTTGAAAGGCTGCTTTGGGAGCAATGGTGGGTGTGTTTAATCAATAGTCTTTTAAAATGCAAGCTTCCCCCAAAAAACTAGAAATAAAATCCAAGATGTATATTCAAATGTATTCTTAAGGTCACTCTATAAAAACAGACTAAATGAACTGAATCTAATCACATAAAGATAGCCTACTGGGGATACAAAAAATACTTGCCTAAGATTTCCTTAATTACACCAGTCTTGATTATTTAAAATGAATACTACCTTATAGAAATTTCTGTAGACAGTTGTGAATCTGCATATACTAGTGATATACAGCTGGTACCAAGTCATTTCAATGACTTGGTTATAGATCTTTGCATTTAATATATCTGCTACTTCATAAATCACAACGTCGAGTAGTTCTTGCATAAAGTAGGGGTTCTATAAGTCTGTCTGAATAAATGTTTAATGCAGTACACTGGTAAAATAAGTCAAAATGCTTATAAATTGTTAAAGAACTTCAGAAGTTAAACTATTACATAAATCTAATTTCTAAGGCAGACAATGATTTTTTAAGTGATTACAGTCTTGCTTTTGATTTTCCCCCAAGAATACAATCATTCAACCATTTAAAGTCAAAAATTTTAAGATAATTACTAGCAATACTAAATACTGGAAATAGAAAAAGAGAAGAATATTAGATGGTGGCAAATAAATCAAGCATAATATTTGGCATACCTGCTGCATGTATAGGTGTTCTCTTCAAAATGTAATCTTTTACTAAAATTGAGGCTCCCTGATTAATGAGTACATCCACACATTCAACATGGCCCTTAAATGCTGCAAGATCTAAGGGTGTTCTTCCACTACTATTTCTCACATCAAGATCTAACAAAGACTGTACCAACACTTCCAATGCTTGATGGTGACCATGATAGGCCTAAAAATAAATAAAAATATAAATTAAAAAAAAATACATATTTAGACTGACTTTCCAAATAGTTTAGAAACTGTAAATAAGAAAACTTATCTTCACATTATTTTATTTGAGATAATTCAAAACTTCAGTACTCAGAAACTACAGATTTTTCTAACAATAAACATAGTAGTCTACAATGTTAGGGAACAGGTATTCTGCAAACAATAAAAGTTCAAATGACAGGTAATCTTTTTATGAATATACAATGCTTGGTTCACGGCAGAAAACTCAATGGATGTGTGACATGAATTCATTTAAAGCTTTGATTCTAAGTCTATGATACCAAAGCCCACCTTTTCAATCACAGTTCAGTGCTCTACATGAACTCCAGAGAGGGCCAGCAACTTGAGTTGAGTCAGTGCTTGAATCTTCTGATTTTTCAAATTAAAGTGACTACCCTGACCTCATAATGTGCTATAGCTCAAAAATAAGCATTTCTTTTAGCAAAGAAATACTTATTAACTGCGCTGTTTGAGTATCTGCCACATACCAGGCATTTTCCTAACTATGTAAGAGTAAGGTTTGAAGATTTGTCAGACTGAAGCCCCCTTCTTTACCCAGTCTGATAAAGGGGCTTCCCAGATAATTCATTTCAAAATCCAACATGTCAACTGAGCATGTATTATTTACACTGGACAGGATGCTGAGCAGGACATGAAGCAATAATAAGCTTCAAGGGACCATAAAGCCATTTCTTACGGAAAATACCAAGCAAGAGATAAATTTGCTCTGGGCCTTACTGATCTCTTTGATGTTTCTGTGGTAGAAGGCTTAACTATCACAAGCTCGACTACCTCAAGGATTAAAGTGACTGTTGATTACAAAATTCTATGGTTCTCAGACCACATTTAACTTTGCTCCTCAATACCAGGTCAATGAAATTATGCTATTAAAAGAATGAACTCTGAGGAAACCCACAATATATGTAGATGATTGTATAAAAAGGAGAGAAAATAAGGATGACAAGGAGCCATGATGATTTGTCATAGGACTCTTCCTCTCACAATGTCCTTGTATAGGACGGAGCCTGTATGTCTAGAAGCAAGACATGAATAAAGACGAGTTTCCTTGAGCCTCTGGCCAGTATGTTTTCACTGCACTGAGCTGTCCTGAATGGGAGCATTTGGAACGAAAAACTACTTCAAGTAACTTCTGAAAACCTCCTAGAGATAGATACAAAATGCAAAAGTGGTGGTATAATCACATTTCACTGAGTCTAATTACTAAATTACAAAATTTCCATTTCAGCTTAAAAACACTATTCAATACACCCTTATTCACAGCAGCACTTATTCACAATAGCCAAGAGATGGAAGCAACTCAAGTGTCAAATGCCAGATGAATGGATAAACTAAATGTGGCATTTCCTTAACAATGAAATATTATTTAGCCTTAAAAATGAAGGAAATTCTGCCACATGCTACAAGACAGATGAACCTAAAGGCAGGTGAAATAAGCCAGTCACAAAAAAAGAAATACTGTATGATTCTACTTAAATGAGCTATCTAGATTAGTCAACTTCATAGGAACAGAAAGTAGAACGGTAGTTGCCAGGGGCTAAAGGGAGGCAGAAATAGAGAATCGTTTGTTTATTGGGTACAAAGTCCCAGTTTTGCAAGATAAAAAGATTCTGGAGATTAGTTGTACAATAATGTGAATATATTTAATACTATTTAACTGTACACTTAGAAATGGTCAAGAAGGTAAATTTTGTGCTTTTTTTTTTTTTTAACCACCACATGAAAAAATCTGACGCCCCCCAAAAAAAGTAACTGAGAGAGAGAGGAAAAAAACCACTAATCAATGTAGAGTGCATTGTTAATGTACAGGCACAAAAAGAGAAACTTGCCAAATTGGGGGGTGGGGAGCCCACAAACGTGAAATTTCTAAAGAAACATCATTAAGCTAATAAGAGAGTCCTACAGACTGCAAGACTTTCGGGACCCTTTAACATGCTATTTGTTGAATCTCCATGAGGGGGAAATAATCTGGCACCTTGTAAGTGGCTCAAGAAATGACAGTTCTTTTATTATGGACAGAATGATGATGACAATGCAAGAACGCCTAGTCATCTGCTCAGACTTCACTTCTTGCCACCAATAGGCTAGTTTCTCCATGCTGGCTTTGCCTTTTCAGGGTTCTTACTATGCAAGTCTAGGAGAGGTGACAGTGTTTTCAAGGACTCAAAAGGCAAGGAAGCAGGAAGCTTCAAGAATGCTTTCTTAGTTATTCAGAACATAAGAAATACTAGTGGGGAGAAAGGGGCAGAAAGAACAAAAAATCCAATGTATGTGTATCAGTGCAAGGAGAATATTAAGATAAAAGATAATAGTACATATGAAAAGAAATAATTAAAGGATTACTGAACTTGTAGTGATCTACATTAAATTAGGGATACATCCTTATAAGCATTTTACTATGTTTAAAATGAGACGTCTCACAAACAGCTAGTGACAGTACCCTCATCTCCTGATTCTGAAAGTCCCCTCTGCCCTCCCCAACTGTAATATGTTTTGTTTCAAAAATAAATTCTTTCAATATAGAAAGAGCTAGATTGAGCTCTACTTGAAATTTCCTAAGGTAATTCATTCCCTTTAAAGAATTGTCACACTCTTCCCTAACCTTTTCACTTAGTGACTGACACTGAGAGGACAAATTCAAAGGAATACCAAGGACCAAAGACCACTGTTTACACACAACACACACACACAAGCAAAAACCAGAAAACAGTACATTAAGAATTCTCTGAATTAAAAAAGTTCTTAAACTTTGAACTATGATAACTATTACACAGACCAAAAGTTCATGGTACTAGTTTGAGTCAACACAAATAGGTATTAGACATTTTCAGTAAACTAGCCATCAAGGTGCTATGAAGGTAGTACTCACAGCCAAGTGTAAAGGGCTTATTGTTGCTCTATTATCTGAATCACTCAGCATATCTGTCCCCGAGGTCTCCATTAACTAAAAAAGAAGAGGTATTTTAAATGTCACAAAGATGTACTTCAGCAATTTTTCTCCCCACCTCCCAGTTCAAATCCATTTACAGTATAAATTGATAACTCAGCAAGTTCATAAAACAGGATCATCACCAAAGTGTGGTAAGGACTATGGAATAAGAGCTTTGAAGAAGTGCTATCAACTAAGTTTGGGGGAAATGCTATTTAACTATCGCCAAGTAAACACCTTCCCTCCCTCTGCATACATGATTTCTGTCACTATCTTTGCTCCTATGGATATGTAAAAACAGCTTTGGCTCTAATGAGACCAAAGAAATAAATATAATATTCTAACTGGCAGAGGAGAAATTGACTAATACTTACAACATCTAAAGGAGTTTCACTTGCAATCTGAAATAAAGGTTAAAAAAACGAAAATATTTAGTTTAGAAAGTATTCATATATACAAAGTCTCTAACATTGGGCTTTGTTAACTTCTATTCAAAACCTGTGCTTCCTTTGCCTCCAACAAAATTAAGTCTTTTAAATAAACAATTTTACATTACAAAAGACCACAAATCTACATACATAGGTCTAAAATTTTAGCCTTTAAGATCCATAATAACCTAAGAGAATATGTTATTTTTGCAGTAGGATTCTAAGTGCTATATTCAATATGTCAACCTTCTTTTTCTTTTATATACACTCTTCTTGAATTTTATTTCCCTTTGAAGGGAAGCAAAGTTTAATATAATTTATAAGGTAAGTCTAAATAAGAGTATCTTTAACCTAAAGCACTGGTTACACATGAGTAGTTTTTTTTTTTTTTTTTTGAGACAGAGTCTCACTCTGTTGCCCAGGCTAGAGTGAGTGCCGTGGAGTCAGCCTAGCTCACAGCAACCTCAAACTCCTGAGCTCAAGCGATCCTCCTGTCTCAGCCTCCCGAGTAGCTGGGACTACAGGCATGCACCACCATGCCCGGCTAATTTTTTCTATATATATTTTTAGTTGTCCGTATAATTTCTTTCTATTTTTAGTAGAGATGGGGTCTCGCTCTTGCTCAGGCTGGTCTTGAACTCCTGAGCTCAAACGATCCGCCCACCTCGGCCTCCCAGAGTGCTAGGATTACAGGCGTGAGCCACCGCGCCCGGCCTGTGAGTAGTTTTTAATTTGCCCCTTACTTTCCTTCTGGTTTGGCAAAGTGGGGTGAACGGTATGTATATTCTCAAAAGAGACCACAGTTGAAATAAAAACTTCCTTTGCAGAAGCAGAGTCTCCCTTATTAGAAGGGATTGTGAATAAATGGGCCTTTCGAACGTCTGTAAATGTAAGGAGGAGAACTTCCTCTCATAGGGACTTTCATTTCTTACATGACACATGGTTATAGTTCCTCAGAAATTCATGAAAAATATTTATTTAAAGGAGCAGGAGAAGTAAATGCTATAGACACAGACATGGGTTAATAATTAGTCCTCTCCAGGGATCTACTTTTATCCTTTTTCCTTTCTTTTTTGAAAAGGAAAAGGGAATAAGAGATATCTTACTAAGGCAAGTATAAATTTTAGGGTATATAGATTCTGAATATGTTAAAGGGCAAAACAGAATTTGTTTCTTGATCCATTTATTTTCATTTCTGTTACATTATTAAACTATAACTCACATTAGTCCTCCCACATGAATTCAGTAATCTTACCAGCTGAAGACATAGACGGTGACCGTATGCAGCTGAATAATGAACTGCATTGTATCCCTGCTTATCACGAATCCCTGGATTTGCATCGTTTCTTAGTAAGTATTCCAGGCACCTATATACAGTAACAACATAGTACAAATTCTAAATCCTGCATTTTAACCAATGATAAAAAGAGAGACTGAAATTAAAACTGACAATTTTTCTTATGCTTAAATAATGTAAAATCATAAATATACCTATACTATCATAATCTGTCATTAAATGACATTAAAGTATCATAAAAATACAAATGAAATGTTCATAAAAGAATCTTGATTCAAAGTGGATACCTCTAAAGTCTGTCAGAGGGCTTAGTATACTCCAAGGCTCTTCTTTACATAGTCACTATCTATGGCACCACCTATTCCATTCAAACAATGCTTGATAGCATTTAAACTCCTAGTGGTGGTGATCATACAATGTTGGTAACATTACTGCTTATCTATCTAGAACACAGAATGAGTATAATTTCTCATCAGGAAGCTCAAGAAAGGATGGTAAAAAACTCCCAAGAAACCAAGGTCAGGATTCAATGAACCAAATAACGAGACTGAAAGGTGTATAAACAGAATAAAAGTGGTATGAAGGTGAGACGAACAGCCTTCCCGTAAGAGACACTTCATTTCTGTACTATTAATATTAAAATGAGGAAAATAATTTTAAAAAACACTACAAGGCTCACAATTTGTTTTAATTTTAACATTGTTACCATAGCAAAAAAAGAGATACTCAATTAGAAATGAAAAGACTTGCCTCTAGAATTAGTTTGCTACCAGTGATCTTGGGCAAATCATTTCCTCTTTATGGTAAAATGTCCTCTGTTAGGTGGGAGTGAGAAAGCCAACTTAATAATCTAAAGTCTACTCATGTTCAAATTCCAAGTCTATAGTTTTCTAGTATTTCAATATGTCTACCCAAATAATTAGTCACACTATCAGGGGAAAGAATTCTACAATGAAATACTCCTCGTTAAAAATTCAAGTTTCCGGCCGGGCGCGGTGGCTCACGCCTGTAATCCTAGCACTCTGGGAGGCCGAGGCGGGTGGTTCGCTCGAGGTCAGGAGTTCGAGACCAGCCTGAGCAAGAGAGAGACCCCGTCTCTACTAAAAATAGAAAGAAATTATCTGGCCAACTAAAATATATATAGAAAAAATTAGCCGGGCATGGTGGTGCATGCCTGTAGTCCCAGCTACTCAGGAGGCTGAGGCAGGAGGATTGCTTAAGCCTAGGAGTTTGAGGTTGCTGTGAGCTAGGCTGACGCCACGGCACTCACTCTAGCCCGGGCAACAAAGCGAGACTCTGTCTCAAAAAAAAAAAAATAAATAAATAAATAAATAAATAAACTAATTCAAGTTTCCAAAATCACACTGAAGTTATATAAAAAACAAATGAAAAGGAATTCTAAAGCAATATAACTGATCTTTTAGTAACTGTCTCATATACATATGAGAGCCATTCTTTCAGTGCTAACCTTTATTTCTTCAACGCCAAATTGCTTAAAACCCTTTATATCTCTTAAGAATTACTTTCAGACACTAATATAATATCTTCAATGGTAGCAAATTTTCATCCTTTTAAGCAAGATTTTGATATTTATGAACAGCTGAGATTCTCTGGAATCAAGCATAATAAATGAGATCATTAAACTGGTTATTACTATGATAAAAAACAAAGCAAAGCCCAAATCTGGCTCTAAAGTAATAAGACTGGTTTTTAGGAGTTTCAAAAACTAGCTCTGAGGACATGTCAGGAAAAGTTAGTGTTTCAGGCAATGTGCAAGCTCTGTTTATACAGTCTTCTTAGGTTCCCAATTCAGGACAGTGCTCACTAGGATGCAGAAAAGGCATGCAGTTCTGTGGGGTGGTTTCATTACCTTATAGGCACAAGGGCATTAAAAAAAATCTTGCAAGTTCCCTGGATGTTAGTGATAAAACAAAAATGGTTCTCCATTACTGAGACCTGAGTACAAGACAGATTCTATCAGTGGAACAAACTATTTTAAGATAACTCACTGATACATGAGTACTGAAGAAAAGATTTATTTAAGGAAAGCAAAACAAGTAGGTAAGTTCATGTTTACTTTCTAAAGTGGGAGAGTATGTCCCAACACATTATTTATAGTGACTACTTTCAAGTTTACAGTGCTAAATGGTTTAAAAGAATGTAATTGTTATTCCTGCAGTAGTTCTTATCAAATTGTATTATTTCTTTAATTTTCTACATTCACATTATTCAGATGCTTGGGCTCATGTAACAAAAGAAAATCTAAGTTGATTTATACTAATAAAATGTCTATTTGTACGCCTTTTAGATTTTGCTAAGCAATATAAATTTTCATAATTACTTTGTGAGATAAGCTGGGTATTATCTTTAACAAATGAAAAAAATTACTGATATTCAGAAAAGTTAAATGACTTGTCCCAAATCCTTTGGCTAGAATATGGTGAATCAAGGACTAAACCTTAGGTCTTCTACTCTTCATCTATTGTTATTTCTATGCTCCCACAAAGCTTCAGCACAATAGCGATAATTTATAAAAGGTATTTATAAAATGCTGAACAAAATTACTTGATCTTGAAAATATAGGCTTCAATTTTAATTTGCAAATGGGGGAAAAGGAGAGTCTATTCCAACTGTTTTCCTGATTATACATTTATTAATATTTACATATGCTCATTTTATAAAACCCAATTAAGAAATGAAGATTCTTCATTGTTTATTTCTGTCCCCTGAAGTTAAAATATATATACAAAATCTGAAAGAATATTTATAGCTAAATAATGAACTATTCTTATTGTTATATCAACATGTTAGACAAATTAAGTATCTTCACCTCAATTAATACAATGTTAAATCAGAGTGCATTTCAAACTATTTAAATTTCTCCTGCTCTTCCTCTGTCACTCAAGAAACTATACCACTTTGAGTTCTTCCCCCTCCCCAACCCCCAGTCCCTCACTTGGAGTTCTGATGCAAGTTCAAGTCCATGTGTCCCATGGCTGGTCAGAGCCCTGGATAAGAACACTGAGCCCGGGAAAAGGGACATGGCATTGTCATTCCCAGAGGCCCTCCCTCCTCTCTATTCTTCCACCATGGTGTACAACAGTTTCTGTTTGGGGTGGGTGTGGGGAAGCATAGTTTTAGAAATACAGCTAACCCAACCCAGAGAGGTTAAGTAACTTGCCCAAGGTCCCACAGTAAGAGGCAGTGCCTGTATCAAACACAGTGTTGTCTTACATACATATATGAATTTAACAAGGCTGCTGAATTTAAGTCATGTACAAAAGGCAAATATATTTTTCTATATACCACCACAAACAAAAGGAAATTTAAAGACAGATTTGACAATAGAAATATCAAACATATAGTAATAAATCTAAGGATTACAAAATCTCTACACAAAAAAACTGCATATTTCCACTTACATAAAGTTAGAAAACAGACAAAAATAAACAATGCTATTAGAAGTCAAAATATGATCCCATTTCATAAGAGTTGCTATGGTCTGAAAGTTTATGTGTTCCACTCCTCCATTCATATGGTAAAATTCCAAGCTCAAGGTGATGGTATTAGGAGGTGGGGCCTTCCGGAAGTGATTTGGTTATGAAGGCAGAATCCTCAAGAATGGGCTTAGTGCCTTTGTAAATGAGGACTTAGGGAGCTCTTTTACCCCTTCCACCACATTAGGACGCTGCAAGAATACTCCCTCAACACTGACTACAGCCCTCAAAGCAAACACTGAATCTGCCAGCACCCTGATCTTGGACTTTCCAGCTTCTGGAACTGTGAGAAAATTTCTGTTGTTTATAAGCCACCCAGTTGTTAGTATTTTACTATAGCAGCTCAAATGGACTAAGACAGAGAAATGGTACTGAGAAGCAGGGGTGAGGCTGTAACAAATGTCTTAAAATTTGAAAGGGGTTTTGGAACTTGGTAATGGATAGAGGCTGGAAGAGTTTTGAGGGGCATGCTAGAGGTCACATTGCATAAAACATTTTCTAAAACTACATACAAATTATATGATACAGAAAAAGCTATAGAAAGGCATATAACAGGGCTTTAACTCTGATTAAGGCTATGAGAGACACGAGATGATCTACATACACACACACACACACACACAGAAATACAAGTGTTAGTGGTGGTTACCTCAGGACAGTTGGTATGAGGAGGATTTCTTCCTTTTTATAATCAGGAAAAACAATTCCCTATCTTCCCTTTCTCTTATATACATTACACATAGGTGTGGGGGAGACCCTTACCATCTGGCTTAAAGCAAGCCCCACTTCTCTTCAAATGGCAAATAGAATTTTATTTATTAATATTCAATATGTTTAATATGTTTCTTGTGATAGCAACCATTTATGTGTTTGCTAGGTTCTTACATGATGTGAAATAGACACTTCAGAGGATTTGCTGACTCATGATTGTCTATGGAGAATGAATACAAACATCAGTGTCTAGAAGAATGAGTATAATGAGTCAGGAAAAATTTCACATATTTTTAAAAGGCAGAAATTGTGATACTGACAGGGGATTAGTAAAAAAAACCAAACAAGCAAATATACAGTATTGAATAATAATAATTTGAAGTAATGGGAAATTTGTTTCTTCTTTTAGAAAAATGTTTTACTCTTGCTTTGGCAGAAGTATGACTTAATCATGCCAGATTCTCCTAGTACCCAATCTATTCCTGGGAATTAAATCCTTAAGAATTTAGAAAAATAAATCAATCCTTTAATGCCACTAAATTTAAGCCTTCAAAACAACTGCTTATTAAAAAGCTGCCTCTGGTACCCTAGAATGGTTATTATGACTTATGCCTTCCGAAGGTTCCCAAGGAACAAATCACTGAATCAATAAATGCTGGCATTAGACAGAATCTCTGGGGTTCTGATAACTTAAAAGACAGGAAACAGAGGATCCAAGCAACAGTGCTAGATTCTCTTATAGACAGTCTCATTTAGTTTTCCCTAAAACTCTGACAAGTAGGTTTCATTTTAATTTTACAAATAAACTTTTGCTTAGCAATTACCTCCTCAGGCTCAAACAGGTACAAGACCCTAAGATTTAATCCGGGTCTTTCTGATCCCAAAGCTCATGTTCTTTCCAGTACATCAGGCTGTTTAGATACTGAGAATTACATGTTTCAATAATAAAAGTCACTAGCCTACTTGCTCAAAACAGTTTATATTATGTAAAAAAACTAGTGATTTAATTCACTTTAGCACTAGTACTTGTCTATAGAAAAAGTAGACTGGCTTAAAATGAAACCACAAAGCCCTAACACTATGGATTGAACACCATGTTATTCCTTTTTTTTTTTTTTTTAAATAAGAATTCAGGTTTAATGCATTTGTCTAAGGGCAGGAGGACCACAGTGTAATCTGTGTGTGGGGAGGGAGACGGGAGAGAGGTATGGAGACAACGTTTTGGTGGACTTTAGATCATTGTACCCAATAACCAGTCTGGAAGTGCTGGTAAAGGACTATAGATGGTGATAAATGCATTTTAGGTATAACTTATTTTAAGAAAATTTATAAATCAAATCCTGGTACTGGTAAAGGACTATAGATAGTGATAAATGCCATTTTAGGTATAACTTATTTTAAGAACATCTATAAATCAAATCCTGAAATTATGAAATTGATAAATTAGGGATAATCTACTTATCTAAGTTTAATAAAGTATTTTCTAATTTACAGTCTTCAACACAGATTTTCTTTAAATAGCTACTATCCCAAAACATACTTCAAATAATTTGACTTCTCCCAAAATCTATCCACACCTAACTTTTCTGATATATATGAAATTGTATAAAGTGATATATTCTTGCAAACAGAAAGTACACTTTATCTTACTAGTGTCTTTAAGATTAGAATTTTAGCCACAAATCCAATGTAACAATATGTTACTTACAAAAACGGCTTTGTCTCAGAGTGGGGAAGATGATCAAACAGAAATGGCTTAGAAATTAGTTACAGAATGTATAATAAAATAACATTTGTAAATAATACCAGTGAATTATATTTTTTATTTTGAGGGCAAAAAGTAAATATGAAAAACCAACTAAGTAATTCTACGTTAAATGCAACTTCCTTGAAGGATATTTTATAACATCTTTTCCCAGAAACCATTATTTATTATTTATTTTTCCCAATGGTATTTTTACTTTTCACTGACCCAGACACAAGGAGAATACCAGGCATGAAAGAGCTTTTTTCTAGCTTCAATGGATTTATTTTCTTCCAAGAACAAACAAAGTATTATAAATGGGTCTAATAGCTTTAGGTGGATATTACTTATGAAACAGTTTAGGCACCACTTATTCTTTTGTTTTCACTCATTCATTCTCGGCCAACATTTACTTACTCTGTCATCTAATTTACTTATTTAAGCAACACCTAGTACTTACGGTGTGCCAGATTCTGTGAGTTCAATTACTATCTTTTTAATACCAATTTACAAGGATTCCTTGCAAATTTTAACTCTCTACCTCTGAAGGATACTTGTATTCCAATCTCTTCTCAATCTTCTGATCACATTGTTCATCATCCCTCTTTTCTCCCTTTCCCCATGATATACTCAAGGCTGCAACCTCTGAGAAGTCAGATGGAACAAAACATGGAAGTGATATTAAGATGTCCTTTTGGCAGGGAGGACAAGAAGGGAACTTTGTCTTTCTTCTACCAGATAAGTCAGTAAGGCAGGTTGCTGAGTAGAATAGGTGTAATAACTGTGATTTAGGAATAATTACAAAACCAATTTATTTCCTAAAATAGGGACCCCACAGAAAGATAACCAAAAATACAAAAAAGGAAAAATAAATTTGCAATAAAAACAGCCATCCATATGGAAGATGCCAGTTTATAGAAATAAGAATCATTTCCTCTCACCCATATGATACTTACTTGCCGTCTGTGTCTGAAGTGGCTGCATAGTGCAGGGGTGTGCAGCCTCTTTCATCAAGGTCATTCACACTTGCTCCTGATCCCACAAGAGCAAACAGGCACTGGTAATTGCAGTTGGCAGCAGCATAGTGCAGTGGAGATCTTTTGTGTCCAAGTTAATAGAAGAAAGATAAAAGCCAGGGACAGAACTAGTAAACAAGAGCATAGCTGACTTTTCTTACTACACCCAGCTACAAATATGTATAGTGAGCCTTAGATTGACTTCTGTCATATACTAAGTCTTGTGGAGGGTTGGACATAAAGCTAGAAGGAGAAAGTAAGGTGGCAGAGAACCTTCAAATATATGCAATAAGATGGCAACATAGTTAAATTATTTCATGGTCCCCAGACAGTAGCAATCCCAATCCTTTAAGTGAATTACAAACAAACTTCATATTCTTCTCAGAAACTTGAAAACTTTTATTTTAACAGTTTCCTCTATACTAATAAAAATGTTCCATAGTACAGAGGTAGTTGTCTCTGTTTATGTCTTAGTAGATAAATAAAAGAGAAAAAAAGAGAAAAAATATTTTTTAAAAGCCATTAACCCTGAATTACTTCCAAGCCTCTAAACTCAGAATGTTTCAGAAAGCCCTCTTTGTTATTTGTATAATAGAATGCTCAAAGTATTACAAATTAACTAATATAAACTGAATTAAAATATAATCATAAAAACAAATTATCTATACAAATGTTGCATTTTAAAACCAAAGAAAGTGATTTTTGATTTTGTGGGTCACTAGTTCTTTCCATTAGCAGGCTTATGAGAGCAGTCTATTCTTCAAAGTAATGATGGGGTCAACCAGTTTTTTTCTTTTCTTCTATTCATTTCTGATTTCCTACCATACATAATTCTTTTTACTTCTCTTCTGAACTGGTCCAATCACATCATGCACTGACATACATTTATACATTTCTTCCTGATACACCCTTTCCTGTCCTACGCTTTGATATGTATAATCCTCAAACTGTTGACACACATAATTTTGCTTGTATCACCAATTCTATCTTTCAAACTAATTCAAACTGCCTTCAATTTTTTCCTGTATGATTCTAATGCACTCTGTGTCAATTCCTACTAAAAGTAACTTAATGTAGCTTTAAATACTGCTATCACAAATGCTAGTAACAATGAGGACTGAACAGGGAGAGAGCACATTGGCTGAATGACTACAAAGACTGTCATTTCACAGCTGCCTTCTTGCTGTGAAATACTCGGTGGGATGTGTGGATGTATGTGTATGTGAGATTTATATAGAAGAGGAGAAAGAAAAACTAACACATATATATTTGTAACCTATTTCCTCCCTCTTACTGGCTCTGTAACAAGATGTGCATAGTAGAATCTCTCACAAAGAAATGACTTGAGGGAAAAACAACAAAAAAACCGCCCCCCAAAAACAAACAAACAAATAAAACCAAAAATAAAGAAAAAAGAAAAAAATGAGAAAAAAAAAAAAAAAAGAAACAAACCAAAAAACCTAAAGAAAATAAAAGAAAAAAAAATTACTTGGGGAAAGGAGAATTCTTTTACTGTGCTCTATGTATTATGAGTTTCTTGAAGGAAAACTACTATGGGGTTTTACATTTCCATGGTCATAATTATGGGAGGGGGAGAAATGATAAAAAAGTATAGAGGGGCCAGGCACAGTGGCTCACACCTGTAATCCAAGCACTCTGGGAGGCTGAGGCAGTTGGATGGCTTGAGTTCAGGAGTTCAAGACCAGCCTGAACAATACTGAGACCCTATCTCTATTAAAAATAGAAAGTAATTAGCCAGGCATGGTGGTGCACAACTGTAGTCCCAGCTACTCCGGAGGCTGAGGCAGGAGGATCGCTTGAGCCCAGGAGTTTGAGGTTGTTGTGAGCTAGGCTAATGCAATGGCACTCTAGCTTGGGCAACAGAGCGAGACCCTGTCTCCCCCACCCCCCACCCCCCAAAAAGAAAACTATGAATGAGAACGAATATTTAGAAGTTACAGACTTTACTTGGGACTCTCAGTGAATCATGATCATAATGCAAAAAACGCTGAATTGTTCAGTTAATTCTCAGAAGCCAGTTATAAGGTTCAGCAAATCATTAATAAAATTAGGCTCTCTAGAGGAACTATTATCATACCATACCTCCCAAATTTGTCCTTTTTGTTGAAGTCTGCACCAGTATTCAGCAGAAGGTTTAGGCACTCCAAATTCCTATTGAGGGAAAATATAGTTAAAAAACTTAATTGTCAATGATTTTATAATTATATTGGTAGGTTTAAATAAGCACACAAGCATGTTTTTAAATGAGGATAACTATGAGCAAAATGGCATGATTTACATTTTGTGAAAAATAAAACATAAAAATTCATTTTATCTAGAATTTAGAAAGTTATATGTAAACACATATTGGCACACTGATAGGAAATAACAAATAAATCATGTTGTCACTGTTTAAATGGAAGACCACATTTGTAAAAGAGATCCTGAGGAATTTTTAGGAAACAACATGCTTCTAATTGAATAGTTTAAGTGGTTTTTAATACTAAATTAAAATGGACTTTAAAAAAAACCTAAAAATACGGTAACATCCCAAGTCAGCCTTCCCTCATCTTCTCCTATACTATGATTGTTTTCTTAGATGTAACTTTAGTTAATATTGTAGGAGAGTACATTACATACGTAGGTATTTCTATAATTTAGTTTTTATAAACCTGAATATCAACTTACTATGTTACAATGAAAGCTGTAACTGCCAAGTGATCAGACACTCAAGTCTGTTGTCCCTCTCTCTGTAGGCAAGTTACATGGAAGTTAGGTTTTAACTGGAAGGTTCTCTGGTGACCTTGAAAGATCAAGGGAGCCAGTCACACGCTCACAATCCATCTCTACAACTTAGACTGGCCTGCTGGTATTCTTGGCTCAGCACACTTGTCCTCTGAAATCATTTAAAATTTTTAAGGAATTATCATTGGGAATAAAGTTCTTGTAAAATATTCTTTTCATAAATCATGAATTAAATGGCTTATCACAGATAAATCATCAGAAACATTAGATTAGCAGCATGCTTTCAGAGACCAAGAGTTTTAGTTGAAGTTTGTCATTCATTTGAACCAATTGCCTAGTTTACCCTAGTAGCACTAAAACTTAGTACAAAATCTTCCAATCTCAAATTTTCCTCTTCCTAGTAAAGGTAAGACATAAACATATCATTTTTTTCCCCCTTTGAAAATATGATTTAAAAAACCCCACTTAAACAGTAGTAGTATAGCATTATTCAGAACATCCCAGTGTTTTTATGTTCTCATGTTGAGGACATATTTTTAAGAAATCATTTTATTAGTTTTTCATTTATCCAGGAATTATGTTCTTTTACAGAAAGCAATAATACTTAGTTTTGTAGGTTAATTCTCTCCCTCCCACTCACAACCCATGACGTAGGTGGAAGAGGATGAAAAAAGTAATTTCTGCCACCCCGAACTTTCTATTCCCAAACCATTCCTGCTATGTTTTGTTTTGTTTTCTATTTTCTAGTAGCCCAGAACTAATAAAGAACAAAGGTAAGAGAAAAATTGCTATGACCAGTTACCTTTTTCTTAAAGAAATAAAAATACTATTAACATACCCTCCAGCTGCAGCTGCATGTAGACAGGTCCTGCCAAAATCATCTGGGGTATCTATATCAAATCCTGTAAGAAGGAATATGCCTTATCTATCATATAATATTATAGATGTGTTACTTTACACTGAAGTATTATATCAAGAATTTTATCTTCCCCTTCCAAATAAAACTATGAGTTCTGAATAGCTAACAAAGTGATTGAAGAGAAAAATAAATTAATAATGTACAATATTACAAAGAAATTACCACTATTAGATTGGGAGTTTTAGGACAAGTACTAAAGTGCTTGTTTAAAAGGTCATAGGATACAATGGAATATTATTTAGCAATGAAAGAAATAAAGCCCTGATACTGATACATGGATGACCCTTAAGAACATTATGCTAAGTGAAAGAGGTCAGTTACAGAAGCCCACACATGGCATGATTACATTTATAGGAACAGTTCGGAATAGGCACATTTTATAGATAGAAAGATTGGTGGTTGCTTAGGCCTGGAAGAGAAAAGAAATGCAGACTAATTGCTAACGGCATTTCTTTGACAGGGGATGAAGATGTTTTAAAATTGATTGCAATGATGGTTAAGCATCCCCATGAATAGATAAAAAATATTGAATTGTATACTCTAAATGGGTAAATTGTATGGTATGTGAATTATATCTCAGTAAAGCTATTTAAAAAAAAAAAAAAGCCATAGGTGTTTTGTTACCTGTGAATTATTATTACCACTGAGAAGAGATCTTAACATTTCTTTCATGGAAAACAGGTTAAGTGAATACTTATGGACGCACACACGTCAAAAAAATCAAAACAGAATTAACTCACTTAAAAATATCATTAAGAAAAACTCAGAAGTGTCTGTTTCTCTATCTGTTGTAGACAGGGTCTCACTCTGGTGCCCGGGGCTAGAGTGCAACTGCGTCATCATAGCTCACTGCAACCTCAAAGTCGTGGGCTCAAGTGATCCACCTGCCTCAGCCTCCCATGTAACTAGGCCTATAGGCTCACTGCCATGCCTAGCTAACTTTTTAATTTAATTTTAAATTTTTTTTTTTTTTTTTTTTTAGAGACAGGGTCTCTCTATATTGCTCAGGCTGGTCTCCAACTCCTGGCCTTAAGCAATCCTCTTGCCTTGGCCTCCCAAAGTGCGAGGATTACAGGTGTGAGGCAGCACACCCAGCCTGTCTCACTCTATAATGTTAATTTTCACAGGAACTTTCTCATAATTTTTTCAGTAAATCCATGAATGTTAATATACAAAATCTGTTCAACTTTCTTAACAGTCTGAGAAATAGAATATCATTTGAAATCAACCAGTCTTATTATGTTTAGTAATTTTATACATTTAATAAGGATCAGTTTTGTAGTAATATTTACAGAAAACCATTAATCCTATTGTTTCAAACCAGCTATGATTATAGCATTTTAAACTAGTAATTAGATACTGTATAAATAATTTCACAAACCTAGAAGAAACTGTAGAATGGCTCTTGGCTCTTAAAATGGAAACTAAGACCAATAAGAAATGCAAATGAAGATATGGTGCTTCCATATACAAAGGACAATCCAAGAAGAATAACATCCAACAAACAGAACAGAGGGGAGGAAATCACTAGAAAAAGAAAACATTTTCCAGAGCTAAAGAGAAAATAGAGTCATAGAATTAAAGAACTCAACATCTTCTAAGAAGAGTTCATGAATGATCCATACTTGGACCCATTTTTATGTCATTGTGAAAAACCAGGCTAAAGAGATTGTCTTAAAATTTTGGGGGTTCTGGGGAGACACAAGCAAACAAACCAACCCACAGAACTAGTCTGCAAAGGCTCCACTCACCTGAAGAGAGAAGTTTCCTGCAGCAATCTGAAAAACCACTTAAGGCTGCCAAATGGAGAGGAAACATTCCATGTATGCCACGCCTTCATTACAACACAAGAAAAATACAATCATTTAAACAAATTAAAAAGAGATCACTTAAGTGAAAGATAACTAGATAAGTCAAAATCGCTAACATTTTGGAGAGTCATTTGGCCAAAGGTTGAAGGTGGGCATAACTTATTACCCAGCTATTCTCCCAGAATAGAGTTTTAAAACCTTAGCACCATTGTTACTATGGACTCTGTTGGGGGGTGAGGGGTGGAGGAAAGGGGCTGTCCTGTGCATGTAGGCTGTTCAGCAGCATCCCCAGGCTCTAACCACACTAGATGTCAGTAATGTCTTCCCCCCAAAATTGTGACAATCAAAAATATCTCTGGACTTTGCCTAGGGAGAGAAATTCACTACCACATTGCCCAGCCATTGTAAACCATTTCCGTAAGGCAATATGTTTAAGGACATTTATTGTAGTAATTCCATAGTAGTGAAAAACTGGAAGCAACTTATGTTTGCAAATAAAAAGAATGAATAAATTGTGAAATCTTTACACATCAATTTATTAACGTCTATAAAATGAATTAGGAGCCACATGTAGAGATATGAAAAAGGACCAAATTTTATATCTACATGGCTAAATCAATAGGTTTAAAAAAATTTTTAAAGTTGCAAAAGGTACAGTAGTCTACCATTTACAGAAAGTAAGAAAAGGTTTAAAACTTGTTAATGAATACATAGAAATGTGATACAAGTATAAAAACATATATAGGAATGATAAACTCCCAATTTAAGTAGGGTGTTTACTTTTGCAGAGCATATGCAGAAGAACCCATCTTTCAAACAAAATTTTACACAGAAACTTTAATATATAAAATAAATAAAAGCAAACTGTTCTGACCAAAGTGGGGGGCAAGAAATCCTTTGAAGCAGCAATCAAGGAATCCCTGAACTCTGTACAGCACAGCCTGAAAAACCATTATCTAAAGATAGTATTTGGATGGAAAAAAAAAAAAAAGGATTTGGTATGTACAGCTTTTGAGTCTTTTAAGTACTTCTGTATTAAAAATAAAGAGATCATAATCCACATTTCCATATGAAATACCTAAAAAAGGGCAGTTCACTTCCTTTTGTGCTTCCCTGTGACAACTATCAACACCTCGGTAAGTACTACTTACTTTGCAGTGTCAGCACCACTTGTAATAAGAGTGTTGATTAGCAGCTCATGGCCATATCGTGCTGCTATGTGCAAAGGGGTGTTTCCATTCTTATCCTCACAGTCGATTACAGCTCCTGTGACAAAGGACTGTCAGACACTGGACTATACAAAGTCAAACCCATTACATGGAAAGTAAGATAAAAAATGCTGTTCAAGCACAAACTAATACACTAATCCTAACTAGATTTCATTCATAGCATATTTATTGGGCCTGGAATTAGAGTTACAGATTTTATACTTAAAGTAATTTTGTGAATTAAGCATAAGATTTTAATAGATTTTAAATTGATAAAAGGGTTCTGGGGTCCAATAAGTTTGGAAACCAATGTATTAAAACAAAATTAAATACATTCCTTTAGGGCAAGACTTTTCAGAGCTTTAGCGTGCATACTCTTCTATGTCAGCAAGACTGCATGCAGTGTTTCAAAAATTATTTGATCATGAGCCTATTTGTAGCTTTCACCTGTGAAATCTTAGCACCTACTAACTAGAGGACTACTAAAAAAATAGTTCCTTGGACTATGGCTTGGGAAACATTGATTTAAAGTAACACACTTAAAAGTTCTTTTGAGTTAAAAGTCTAACTTTCTTAGTGCTAATTCAAACACAAAAGAATACAAGTTCAGAAAATTAAAATCATAGAATTAGTTCAAAATATTCAGAAGGGGAAAATGATAGATGTATATACAGAGTATATACATTAATATATAATACAAATTGTGGTAGAAAGGCAGTTTTTTATTTAGCAATATTGAACAAAGTCAACATTAACTCCTGAAGAAATAATATTTATAATTTGGGGAAACAAAACAAAAATAAATGAAAAACAAATTATGAAAGATACATATACATGGCTTTTATACTCTTTAATATTTGATTTTTATATAATCTGAAATCATATATTAAAAATATACAGACTGCTATGACAAATCCTTAATACCATTCATTTGGTGGATTTTTTTTTTTTTTACTACGTTTAAGAAAAAAAAAACAAACAGAAATACTTTTTACCACTCTGGATAATGGTTTGTGATCTGGAGAATCTACCGTGGAGGGCAGTCATGTGCAGTGGGGTTTTCCCATCTTTACTCTGAAATAAACAAAAAACCCCCTTAGATTACTGTTATATCCATAGTATGTAATCCTTAGTCTTGTTCTGAATATCCTCTTGCATCTTTATTTTCTATAGCTATTACAAACCATTAAATTTAATTGAAGCCTATGCAGGTAAAAGAGCTGTTTAAAATTATGAACTAATTTTTTTAGAATGTGTATCAGAAAGCACAAATATACAAAAACTCTATGCCCGCAGTTTATAAATTAGGAGTGATATAGTCAGGATGCGCTTCCCAAATTTAAGACTCAAAATTTCACATTGCTCCAATGTTTTAAGAAACCCTGAATCCCTCCTCAACCAAGGAAAAGTGAGTATCAGAATTAACATCAACCACTACAGTTCATTAAAAAAAACTGTGTATATTATCTATAATTATTTATAAATATTGTTAGCTATTTTCTCAAATCTCTTAAAATAATAAAGCAGATTGGCTGGACATGTGTGTATTTCATATAGAAATTCTAAAGGCGTTCCAAATATGAAGAAAAACAACTCCTGAATTAGGTGCTATGTTTTCTTCTGGGTTAGGCAATGTCTTTTCTTCCTTAAAATCTTTTAGTTAATCAAAACATACGTGTGACCAATGCAAAGGAAAGAAACTGTTTTGGAGCTCCTAATGTCACAGCAACATTCAGCATGGCTTCTGTGTCTGTACTAACATTGAAATGTGACAATTTTTCTAAGTCTATACTAACACTATACAATGCAAATATCCTTAAGAAATCCTTAACCCATTATGATATTGGAGTACTAGAGCAGTATCATAAATAGCTACTTAGGTATTTGATTCCATAATTTTATATGATTTTTTCAAGCAAACAAACTATACAACTGGCAAGTAATCTTGAAGAATTTCTAATTTTTTGGAGACCTTGTAAGAAAGGAAGGGAAAAAGAGAGACAGAATGCATGCGTGTGTGGGCTCTGGAGTCAGAACAATCTGAGTGTGGATTCTCAGTTCTGTCCAGGCAAGATTTTGGACAAGTTGCCTAACTTCTCTGTGCCTTCATTTCCTCAACAGAAAACGAAGATTATTTCATCTACACCTCATAGGTCTCTGTTGTACAGAGTAAATACAATAAACTTTTTGTGTAAAACACTCATGTGACATACCAGTACTTGTTATATCATTTTAATTTTAATCATTGTTTTTAATATGCTAGTTGTTATTCTTTCAACCAGAAAAATAAAACAAAACAAAAAGCACAAAAGCATTTTTAACAAAAAGATTCTGTTTTCATGTTTTCAAAATGTTCCCTATACGACAAATCCTGATTTTTAATGTTAATCTTTTGCCTATAGCCATTTTTTACAGACAAAAAAACAAAAGAAAGAGAAACTTGTAATGAAAATTTGAGGCCAGGTGCAGCAGCTCATGTCTGTAATCCTACCACTCTGGGAGGCCGAGGCTGGAGGATCACTTGAGGCCAGGAGTTGAAGACCAGCCTGAACAAGAGGGAGACCTTATCTCTACAGAAATAGAAAAGTTAGCTGGGCACGGTGGTATGCAACTGTAGTCCTAGCTAGTCGGGAGGCTAAGGCAGGAGGATTGTTTGAACCCAGGAGTTTGAGGCTGAAGTGAGCTATGATGACACCACTGCTTTCTAGCCTGGATGACAGACTGAGACTTTATTCCCACCAATTTGAATTCATAAAATGCTGAAATTTGGAAGATATAACTATAGTTAACATTTATATATATAGCACTATGTTTCAGGTACAGTTTAAAACACTTCATAAATATTAGTCATTTAATCCTCACAACCCTATGAGATGGATACCATTAATCTTGTTTTGAGGATGAGGAAACTTAGGCCCTGGAGTTAAATAATTTAATCAGGCCTCATAACTAATGAGTGATAAAGTCCTTTATTTCTTTTCTTTTCTGAGATAAAGTCTTGCTATGTTGCCCAGGCTGCCCTTTAATTCCTGAGCTCAAGAGATCCTCCCATCTCAGCCTCCTGAAAGCTGGGACTGGGCTTGTGCCACTGTGCCCAGATAGTATCCTTTATTATAATCCAACAGGTGGAACTGTATTAACATTTTTACTTTACTAATCATAAAACGTATTCTAGATATATAAAAGGAAAAGATTGAGATTACCAACTGAAAAGTCTGCCTTAAGACATGTTAGGAAGGGGGAAGGCACATTTATTTTTCTCTGAACTGGAGAAACACTGTGTGAATTTTTTTTTCAATCACCTCAAATCATTTTAGAATCAAACTAAGAGTTTTAAACAAGAAAATAGAAAAACCAATAAAAATTCTAAGAGTTGGTTTCACAGGTGACCAAAACCAGTAATAAGGCTCACATTTCACAATAATTAGCCTCAAATTTTAAATCAAATATTTAGTGTATTTGCTTAGCCGACCAAAATCTATTCTAAAAGAATAGTGTGAGTGGGAAAACGTGTGCATGTAAATGAAGAAATCAATTAATAAGGCTCATATTAAACCAGACCTATACTGCCTTTTAAACCCTATTCATTTTAACTCTATCACTCTGTAGGATAACTAATTTAAAATCTTAGAAATTGAATTATTACAAACTTAAATTCACATTCCAATTCCTAGTCATCTATAACTTAATCAAACCCAGAGACAACAAAACGGAGAATGCGATAGGAGGAAAAGATTAAGCAGGGAGAAACAAAGAGATAATTTGATAAGGAGAACAAGAAGGTTAGCAAATTTAAATTTTTATAACATAGAGCAAGTGTCAAGGACTTAGGCCCCTTAGTCAATCAACCAAATAATAAATACCCATTTGATAAATATAGGAAATACAGGTGTTGGGAATGCATGAGCACATAGTCTTGTTGGTTGAAAACTCAGTTATTAACAATTTTTGTGTAATTTCAGAGCTGGAAGGGACCTTAGAAGTCATCAACATGGGAAACATGTTTCAGTAGAACTTGGCAATAAAATAATTGGACAACTGCATATAAAGGAGATGTCATATCTCCTTAGGTGAGATTAAGGCAACTTTCATGAAATCTGTTTTGAAACCAACATCATAAGCTGTTGCCTTCAAATGTATTTAAACGTATCTTAACCCCTTTGTTAAAAGTTTCCCTTGTTATGTATGAAATCTACCAATGAATTTTACAAATTAAGGAGGTAACTTCAAATAGGACATTCATTGTTCTGAGCATTTTACTTTTAAGTGAGCCTCTTACAGGAGTGATTCTTGAAAGATAGACTGAAAATATAATCACAGTGTCAACTATGTAGACACTGACATGAATCAAGTGACTCATTATCATCAAATTGTATTAAATATTCATGCCTAAATGGCAGTGTATAAAATAGGAAGCCTAATCTCTATGCTATGTTGATGCCACTGCACTCTAGCCAGGTCAAAAGAGCAAGACTCTGTCTCAAATAATAAAGAATAAAAATAAAATTAAAATTAAAAAAATAAGAATTTTGAATTTATATCAACATTCTTCAAAAGCAAAGATCACAACCAAATTTTTTCAGTCTCTATGAGACCCGTTTATAATAAAATGGCTGAGTTAAAATCATCTTTGTGTGTTAAATATTAAGTATCATAAAAATGATGAAGGCTTAACCTACATCATTAGCTATTATATATCTTTCAGTTTATTTGGTCCTGTCTTTAATGGTATGCATACTGAAGTGTTTAGATGTGACATGTAGTGATGTCTGTGACTAACTTTAAAAAGCATCAATCCAATCACTGGTGTCCAGCTAATAAAAAAGCATCAAATAATTGGGCAACTGAGTGGGTGGATGGATGGATGGATAAACAGTAAACAACCAATGGTAAAATACTAGTGGTAGAATCTTGGTGGTATATATACAGGTGTTCACTCTAAAAGTCTTTTTTGAAATTTTAGGAAAAAACACGATATCAGTGAATTATACATAAGGAATAGTTGCTTCTTGGTCACACTTTCAGGAGTAAGCATTTGAATTTTAGAAATACATGAAAATTCTGGAGCTAAAATAGTGTGCTTTTACTGCATAATTCTGTGAGAAAGCATAAGCAATTAAGATTTTGAGGTCTGGTGAGGTGGATCATACCTGTAATCCTAGCTTTCTAGGAGGCTGAGGCAAGGGGATTGCTTGAGGTGAGGAGTTGAATGCCAGTCTGGGCAACTCGGCAAAAAAAAAAAAAAAAATTCTTTTTTAAAGACAGGGTCTGCTCTGTTGCCCAGGCAGTGCAGTAGCACCATGATAGCTCACTGTAGCCTCCAACTCCCAGGGTTAACCACCACCCCACCTTAGCCTCCCCAGTAGGTAGGACATACACCACCATGTCTGGCTAATTTAAAAAAAATTTTTGTATAGACAGGGTCTCACTATGTTGCCAAGGCTGGTCTCCAACTCCTGGGCTTAAGCCCATCTCTGCCTTACAAAGTGCTGGGATTACAGGTGTGAGCCACCACACCTGGCCACCAATCTTAAATGTAGTCCCTTATGAATTTTGACAAATGCTTATCTACATAATATAAAGCCTGCCAAAATATTAGATCATTAAATATGAAATGTCAGATTTTGAATTAAAATTTTAGTTTATTATATCTCAAACAAGAAACAGCACAATTAAAGTATGCACCTAAACTCTCGACACAGTTTTGCTATCTTAATGGTAGCTTATTTATTCCAGCAGCGAAGAAGCCTAGAGAGCGAGTGGTGATGAAATCACGAAAGGCATTTTCCACAGCTTGTTGAAAATTGGATATTTCTCCTTGCAAGAAGTGGTCTAAAGCCTGGAAGAAGTGGTAGTCAGTTGGTGCAAGGTTTGGTGAATATGCTGGATGACAGCGTTTCCAAGTCCAGCTGCTATAGTTTAAGCAGCGTTGTTTGTGTGACATGTGGTCGAGTGCTGTCTTGTAAGAGGGTTGGCCTGTCTCTATTGACCAGTCTCAGCTGCTTCATCACAGACATTCTCATCATTTCGTCCAACCGGTTGCAGTAGATACCCACTGTAATCAGCCGACCAGGTTTCATGAAGTTGTAGTGGATAACGCTAGCACTGGACCACCAAACAGACACTATTAGCTTTTCTGGATGAATATTTGGTTTTGGGCTATGTTGGCAGTTCATCTTTATCCAACCGTTGTGCCGAGCACTTGCAACTGTCAAAATCCATTTTTCATCACACCTAACAATACAGTGTAGAAATGGTTTGCTTTTATAACAGCAAAGAAAGTCAAGCTTGGAGACAATTTCTCTTCTGGTGCTTGTTTAATTCATGCGGAACCCATCTATCCAGGTTCTTTACCTTGCTGATTTGTTTCAAATGGTCCAATATTGTTGGAATAGTAACGTCAAACCTTGCCGCTAATTCAAGCACAGGTTGAAATGGATTCACTTCCACTGTAGCTTTCAGCTCATCATTTTCCACCTTGGTCTCAAGTTGCCCACATGGCTCATTTTTGAGATTAAAATCACGAGAATGGAACTTATCAAACCAACTACATGCTGTGCATTCATTAGCCACATCCTTCCCAAACACTTCACTGTTATTTCAAGCTGTCTGTGCTGCATTGATGCCACAACGGAACTTATATTTGAAAATAACATGAATTTTTGACTTATGTATGGTTTCACAAAAATTGCTCTTAAAAAAATTTGATAGATAATCACAAGCCAAACTGTGTGTCTGAAAGAATAAGAATGTACCTTCACAATACAAATAAAACAAGAAGTGTCAAAGTGAAATGTCAGAGTTATCAACTGTCAAACTTAGTACTTAAGGAAATTAGACATTTCATACTTAATAATCTAAATACAAAACATTACCATTGCCCCATAAAGTTTCCTCATGCCTCTTTCCCCTCCTCCCAGAGGCAACCGCTGCTCTTATTTTTCTCAACTATAGATTCTGGAACCCTATACAAGTAGAATTTCATCTGTTCTAGAACCTTATATAAATGGAAAGAGCATACACACTTTTGTGTGAGGCTTTTACTCAGCATATTTTTAAGATTCAGCCGTGTTCTTGAGTTAATTAGTAGTTCCTTTTTTATTGCTAAAGAGTATTCACTATTGATATTCTTTTAAATAGTAAAATCCTAAATAAAGTATGGATTCTGATTTTGTTTCATACCTTCATATTGACATCGGCCCCATTGCCAACTAGAAGCTCTAAACATAATGCTCCATGTGTTGATGCAGCAGCAAAGTGCAAAGGAGTAAATCCTTTTTCATTCTTTTGATTTACAATAGCACCACAGTCTATAAGTTCATTCACTACAACGTCTTGTCCATTATAGCAGGCTACATGAAGAGGTGTATTTCCATAGGCATTTGGTTCATTCATCTATTGGAAGGAAAAAACGGTGAATGTTAAAGTCTCACTAATTATCATTGTTGCCAGCTATTTTAGCAATTTTGTGGTTGCAATCAAATTATTAAAGTGAGAAACAGTAACAGGGATAAATACTCAGTTGAGGCTTATAATTCTGAAGTTCATTTAAAAAAATGAACATTAACAGGCATTTTGGAGCTAAATAGATTTTGTACATTCAGGGAATATAATTCACATATACAATGTCTACCTCATGACAAAACTGAATAATATCAAAAGAAATATTTTAGGAAAATGTAAACTAATGTATTTTACATTAGGGATTTACTGTAGAATTAATTCTAAGACTCAAAAAATAAACACAGACTGAAGATTCTGAGGTATAGTCAATAGCATGCATATTTTCAGTCTTTTCACTTTGCAATGACAACAGTAAGTTAGTAATGAAGTACAGATCAGGATTTTAAAAATGAAGGGCATGTTCTTCTACTTATTTAATTCATTTTTGCTGCAAACGTGGGCTGTAAATATGTTCCAGCTTCACATGCTGGCATTTTATCACAAGGCAAAAGAATGTGCTCAAGAATGAGAAATAATTCATGCAACTCGGGTTTTTTTTTTTTCTTTCTAATAAATAAAACAAGGAATACTTTGAAGTTTACATGATTTCTCTACAGTAAAGAAAATGATTTGGCTAGGCGTGGTAGCTCACACCTGTAATCCTAACACTCAGGGAGGCCGAGGTGGGAGGATTGCTTGAGGTCAGGAGTCTGAGACCAGCCTCAGCAAGAGTGAGACCCTGTCTCTACTAAAAATGGAAAGAAATTAGCCAGGCATGGTGGCACATGCCTCTAGTCCCATCTACTTGGGAGGCTGAGGCAGGAGGATTGCTTGAGCCCAGGAGTTTGAGGTTGCTGTGAGCTAAGCTGATGCCATGGCATTCTATCCAGGGTGACAGAGTGAGACGCTGCCTCAAGAAAAAAAAAAAAAAAAAAAAAAAAGAATTATGATCCAAAGAGAGGTCTGGACTTTGCCCTTGGCTTCAGAGAAGTAATCTATGTTATACCTGATAGAAGTGTCCTTGTTTAGGATGGGGGCTGACCATGCCAGATATAAACCAACTATGTGATATAGGGTAGGGGTTTTGGGTTATGAGGTATCAGTGTATTTGGAGACTAATCAACCACATGGGCAATCAATCATGTCTATGTAGTGGAACCCTAATAAAACTAACAATGAAGCTCAGGTGAGCATTCCTAATTAGAAATACATTGTGCATATTGTCACACATTGATGCTAGGAGAGTAATGTGTCCTGAATCCATGAGAAGGGGACAAAGGGAACTTCACCTTTAGAACATTCCCAGACTCTACCCTACGTGTCTCTCTTCCCTTGGCTGATTTTATTTTGTATCTTTTCCCTGCAATATACTGTAATTGTGAGTATATAGCTTTTAGTGAGCTTAGTGAGTCTTTCCAATGAATTATCAAACCTGAAAGTAGCTTTGAGAACCCCTCACCCACAACTTGTAGTTGGTCATAAGACTTGTGAAGAGACTCTGCCCCATAACCTCATAGTTGGCCCCAATGTATCACAACTTTAACATTTTCTTTTCTGCAATCACTGGTAACAGACATCTGAGGAAGTAAGAAAATAATAACACTTAACTTTAATTAAAGTACCTAGATTTTGTCACCAGAAGCTAGAAGAGAGACATGCGAATAGATTCTGTCTCAGAGCTTCCAGAAGGAACCAACCTAGATGACATCTTGAGAACTTCCATACTATAGAACTTTAAGAGATTAAATTTCTGTTGTTTTAAGTCTCACAAACTGCCCAGTTGGTGGTAATTTATTATGAGGTCCCCAGGAAACTAAAAAAAACCACACAATTGGAGGCCACATGTCATTAAAAGACTGTTAAGAATGATCACTTATTTCAAAGAATATACTGTCACCAGAGTTTACAAATGTTATTTTACTGTCAATAAAATAAGTCTTAAGAATTGCACTAGAATGAACTTGAATAAGTGATCAGAAACAAGATTGCCTCATTTATTTAGATCAGGGGTTTTTCAAGGTATTATGTTACTCTTGTTGAAATAGATACAAGAATTGCAGAGTTGAAATGAAACTTTTATCTGTTTTGAACTCTACAAAATTCTACATAACAATGTGCATGGATTTTTGTAACTTCTTGTGAAGCCCACATGTTCAATAATTGCTAGCTTGCTTTAGGCAGAGAGTTTCACATGGTTCTTAAACCAAGAGCCTGTCCACCTCTACAGTTCTGTCATGTATTCTGTGTCCAACTAGGCTATAACCTACTTTTCTTAGTTTTTTTGCAGCTGTTTCCTTCTAGCAGAACCTTACCCACTCTCTTCTAATTTGCTGTTTTGAAGAACCAATGAGTTTGTTAGAACTGTCCCTAAAATAAGAGTAAATATACTAAGAGTGGGAGTAAAGTACATGTGTTTAAGGAATGTCCTGTAAAAGCTCCAGGTATTCTTAGCTATCTCAATTTAGAAATCAAAGATATCCAGATAAAGTAGCATTTCTTTTTAACCAAAGAGAATTCTATGGAAAGGAACACTTATACTTGGTAGACAAAAAGCCTTGTTTTCCTGCCTAGCTCTTGCCAATCTCTTGCAACATGAACTGCTACAGTCATTTAAAGAGAATATTAGACTAACTAGGCAAACAACAATAACCTGGCTGTCTAATCCATGTGTATCTGATCTGCTGGTTCCCTCAGGTGAAATGGAACTACAGGGCCTGGAATGTGATGGAGAAGGAAAAATGGCAATTAATCATTCACCCTTGAAAGTTATTTTACCTCAATATAATTTGACTATATATGTCTTGATCATTAATCAGTACACTAGAGAATAAGTAAAGGACTATAGATATCCAGTTAAAAAACAAAAATTATTGTATAAATCATCTTTTAAACCTGAAATAACTTTTGCCAACAACAGAATTACATAAAATGCTTCATTATTTTATACTGTTCAATCTATACACCTACATCAACTCCAAGATCTAAAAGGTACTTGACTACGCTGATCATTCCACTAGAGGCTGCCGCATGAAGAGGTGTATAAGACTTCTTATCCTTGCATGTCACTTCAGCTCCATGTGCCACGAGTAATTTCACTACTTCAATGTGACCTAAAAACGTGTTTTTGAAGAAAAAATTAAGAAATGAGCATATGAAAAATATTAAATACAGAAAATCTTTAAAGAAATTTAAAAATGCAAATTAACTAGATGATGCACAGGTCACCAATAAATCACATTGTAACTTGAGAAAGGACAGAAGGAAAACATAAGAATTCTGGATAATTTTGATAAATGTTAGTAGAAATAATTAATATTAAAGATAAAGTTGGCCCTCTGTATGCACTGGTTCCACATCTGAAGATTTGACCAATTGTAGATTGAAAATATTTGAAAAAGAAAATAAAAACAATTAAAAAAATTACAAATTTTAAAATGCAGTATATTAACTATTTACATCATATTAAGTATTATAAGTAATCTAGAGATATTTTAAAGTATATGGGAGGATGTATATTGTTTACATGCAAATAATACACAATTTTATATGAGGGACTCGATCATCTGCAGATTTTGGTATTGGGAGATTAGGGGTCCTAAAACCAATCCCCCTGAGGATATCAAGGGACAACTGTAATATATTTGATTATTTTTTTTTTCAGTGATAAGCTTGCAATCTGTAATATTCCTTTTGCCTAGATCTTTTTGGTTTTTTTCCTCCAAGGTTATTTTAAGTTCTTTAACATTTAACATTCTTAAGTTCTGAAGTTAGCTTTTTATGTCTAATTCAGGCATACTTTGTTTTGTTGTGCTTCACAGATATTGCATGGTTTTTGTTTTTTTAAACATAAACTGAAGGTTTGCGGCAGCCCTGTGCTGAGCAAGTCTATTGGCACTATTCTTCCATTAGCATGTGCTCACTTCATGTTTCTGTCTCACATTTTGGTAATTCTTACAATATCAAACCTTTTCATTATTATTGTATGTGCTCTGATGATCTGTGATCAGTGATCTTTGATGTTACTATTATAATTATTTTGAGGCACAATGAATGACACCCATATGAGATGGTGAACTTAATAAATGTTGGGTGTTATTACTGCTCTGTTCCCACATCAGTCTCTCTCCTCTTGGGCCTTCCCTATTCACTGAGAACAATATTGAAATTAGGCCAGTTAATAACCCTACAGTGGCCTTGAAGTGTTCAAGTGAAAAAAAGTTGCATGTCTCTAACTTTAAATCAAAAGCTAGAAACAATTATTTAGTGAGGAAAGTTTAAAAAGTTTAGTGAGGAAAACATAGTTCTCCAAGTTGTGAATTCAAAGGAAAAGTTATTGAGGAGAAATAAAAGTGCTACTCCAGTGAACATATGCATGATAAGAAAGCGAAAGAGCCTTATTGCTGAGAAAGTTTGAGTGGTCTGGGTTTAAGGTCAAACCAGCCGCAATATTCCCTTAAGCCAAAACCTAATCCACAGCAAGGACCTAACTCTCTTCAATTCTATAAAGCCTAAGAGAGGTAATGAGACTGCAGAACAAAAGTTGGAAGCTAGGAGAGGTTCCTTCATGAGATTTAAGAAAAAAAGCTGTCCTCACAAAAGTGCAAGGTGAAGCAGCAAGTGCTGATGTAGAAGCTACAGCAAGTTGTCCGGAAGATCTAAGATCACTGATGAAGGTGGCTACACTAAACAATAGATTTTTCAATGTAGACAAAACAGCCTTCTATTGGAAGAAAAGACTTTCTTTTTTTTTTTTTTTTTTTGAGACAGAGTCTTGCTCTGTTGCCCGGGCTAGAGTGCTGTGGTGTCAAGCTCACAGCAACCTCAAACTCCTGGGCTTAACAATCCTTCTGCCTCAGCCTCCCGAGTATCTGGGACTACAGAAATGCACCACTATGCCCGGCCAATTTTTTTCCTATGTATATAATTTTAACTGTCCAGATCATTTCTTTCTATTTTTAGTAGAGATGGGGTCTCGCTCTTGCTCAGAGCTGGTCTGGAACTCCTGACCTCGAGTGATCCTCCCACCTCGGCCTCCCAGAGTGCTAGGATTACAGGCGTGAGCTACCACGCCCGGCCTAGGCCTTTCATAACTAGAGAGTAGAAGTCAATGCCTGGCTTCAAAAAACAAGCAGACTCTCTTGTTAGGGGTAATGCAACTGGTGACTTTAGGTTGAAGCCAATGCTCATTTAACATTCTGAAAATCCTAGAGCCCTTAAGAATCATGCTGAATTGACTCTGCCAGTATTCCAAGATGTAACAAAGCCTGGATGACAGCACATCTGTTTACAGCATGGTTTACTGAACATTTTAAGCCCACTGTTGAGACTTACTGCTCAGAATAAAAGATTCTTTTCAAAATATTTCTGCTCATTGACAATGCACCTGGTCATCCAAGGGCGCTGAGGGAGATGAACAGATTAATGTTGTTTTCATGCCTGCTAACAAAACATTCATTCTGAGGCCTATGGATCAAGAAGCAATATCAACTTTCAAGTCTTATGATTTAAGCAATATATTTCATAAGGCTATTGCTGACATAGATGGTGATTCCTCTGATGGAGCTAGGCCAAGTAAATTGAAAATCTTTTGGAAAGGATTCACCATTCTAGATGTCATTAAGAATACTCATGATTCATGGGAGGAGGCAGAGGATCAGTATTAACAGGAATTTGGAAGTTGATTCCAACTATTATGGATGATTTTGAGTGGTTCCAAGACTTTAGTGAAGGAAGTAACTGCAGATATGGTGGAAAGAGCAAGACAACTAGAATTAGAAGTATAACTTTAAGATGTGTCAGAATTGCTGCAATTTCATAAAGCTTTCATGGATGAGGAGTTGCTTTGGTTGGATGAGCAAGGAAAGTGGTTTTTTGAGACAGAATGTACTCCTGGTGAACATACTGTGAACACTGTTGAAATGATAGCAAAGGATTTTGACTATTACATAAACATAGTTGATAAAGCAATGGCAGGGTTTGAGAGGACTGACTTCGATTCTGAAAGATGTTCTACTGTGGGTAAAATACTATCAATAGCAATTGCACACTGCAGAGAAACCATCTGTGAAAGGAGAGTCAACTGATGCAGCAAACTTCACTGTTGTCTTATTTTAAGAAATTGCTACAGCCATCTAAGATTCAGCAACCACCACCCTGATTAGTCAGTGGCCATCCACATTGAGGCAAGACCCTCTACCAGCAAAAAGATTAGAATTGTTTAACGTTCAGATGATCATTAGTATTTTTTAGCAATAAAGTATTTTTTAATTAAGATGTGCACATTGTTTTTCAGACATACTGCTATTGAACACTTAATAGACTTCTGTATAGTATAAATATTTATATGTACCGGGAAACCCCAAAATTTGTGTGACTCACTTTATTGCGAAATTCACTTTATTGTGGTGATCTAGAATTAAACTCATAATATTTTTGAAGTATGCCTGTATAAGACATCAGTTTATATTTCTCACCTTATTGGAATCTTCTAACTTGTAAATCTGGGAATGACTTGGACCTGTTTCTTAAGAATGTTAGGTCTGTAAAACATGCAGCTGAAAACCTTTTTCCTTATTATTTCTACTAGATCTCCTTAACCACTTTGTTTGCTACTCACCCTTGTAATAATCAGGATAGGCTAGGGTATACCGTGCTGCAGTTAACAATCAACTCCCCAGTCTCAATGGCTTAAACAATTGATGTTTCTATTTCTCACTCACACTGTAACTGGTGAACAAGAGGGCTCTGCTAAGTCATTCAAGAACCTGGGCTCATGCTGCTCACATTATCTTGAGTGTGGGCGATCACTGGTGTTGCAAGGAAGAACAGACTGCAGAGTCTCATATGAGTAATTAAATGCTCTGACTTGGAAGTGATGTTGCTTTCAATTCACTTAGCCAAGACTAGTCTCAGGCCCCACCCAACCCCACGAAGAGGCCAGGAAGGGAGCCCTGTATCCAGAAGGTGAGAAAACTACAATTTTCCTTTTATGACTCCTTACTTTTTATCAGATTAGATTATACAGTGCTTTCTCCCTTTCCCAGTCCTTTCTACCTCTTTGTTCATGAGATTTCCTTCCTTATGTGGAAATATTCTCCTTGGACGTCTCCTCCCAATCACTGCTACTAACGTTAGACCCCGTCTTCCCACAGCAACCCAGTCACCTCTCTTCCCTAGAAGCTTTATAAACCTTGTGATGTTTCTTAAATTGAATCATTAGTTACTAACCCTTTAATTACTCTTTATGTATTAACTTCTCAAATATATTATATCCCTTCAAAAGGTTGTATATTCTACTTCTTGGTATATTCCATAGGGCCAAGAGCAGCGCTACATACAAAACAAATACCCAATATATATTTGTTCCATTGAATAAATTGCTTGTGATGCTATTTTTTAAAATTCCTTCAGAGACAATGAGTATATAAAGTTAATAAACTATAAAACAAAGCTTTCAAACAGAGGACCCCTCCCTTGAAAAAATTAAGCCAGGATACTGCAAGATACATAAAAGATTCAGGCAGATTTAGTTGTTTATATACAAATTATCAATTAAAGTGGATATTTTCAGCTTCTTTCCCCCATCTCAATATGAAAAAGAAACATCTACTACTATGTTTCTAGAAAAAAACCAAAAAGGCTATTTATCAAATCATAAGGTGCCAAATTAAATGTGACTATAGTATAACAGTATTAACTGGTACAAAAGATCTCTCACTACACATAACTATCTATGGCTTCAAAAAGGACAGCTATTTGGATTTAGAGTAATGTAGTGACAATTAGGACTTACAAGCCCAAGAGGCTCATACATAAATACAGCTTTTTAAACAGAGCAAGTGCATATTATTCACTAATAGCCAAAAAGAAACTAAGTTCTCTTGATGTTTAAGACTAGAAAGCACATATACAAACATTAGATTAACTGTTTAAAACCAACATATCATTCTAAGTAAAAAATGCAGATCATGTTGATTGTTTGTATAAACTAGCAGATTCCAGGCAGAATGATGTTTCCTAACATTGAAAAAGCCCTATTTTAAAAGGGGCTATGTGACAAATATTGGAGCACATTTCAGAAATATGGATAAATCCCTTTAATTGACCATCGAAAATATGAAGAAGGGGCCTTCCCATACCCAGTTTGGAGGCGACTTATTTAAAAGAAAAAAGGTAAGAAAGTTCTAGAGTAAAATAAATGATATCATTCCAGCTAGGTAAAATCCTGGCAGAAATAAGTATGTCTTCTTTAGCAATTTACAGAATGATGTGACCAAGGGGACTAGATTTCATTTAATTCATCTAGGTCAATTTTTAGCACGGCATCTATCAGACATGTTTGGCATACATTATTCAGGAGTCAATGATGACATCCTCTTAAAAATTATGTCCATGTAATGTGAACTGGATAAATGTAAATAACTATCCTTCAGAAATCTGGAAAATTCCCTCCATTTTTCTTTTGTTCATGAATGCATAAGAAAAGTAAAATGAGCTATGTTTAGAATTTGTAAGTTTTCAAGGAAAGGAGGAGGGGAAAAAACATCATCTCACGTCCATTCGAATTAGGCACTGCTTCAAGACATACTGTGATGGCTTGTTAATCACGGTAATTAATATTTATTCAGTACCTCTATGTCCAAGTCATCACAGTTAAGGTAATTTGAGGCAGAACTCGGATGGATATTGCTAAAAGTATCGAGAGCAGCAGAAAAGATGAATATGTAAAGAGATTTCAATGAAGGTTGATGGCAGGAGCAAGCACAGGGTGGGGAGAAGAAAATGATCAATTCACTTGGGGAAGAGGTGGGACTAAAGAACACTGACAGAGAATTCAAGCCTAAGAGGTAGGGCCTAAGAGAAAATTAAGGGAGCCTCAACCAGGTGATGGAAAAAGGCCAGGGTTATTAAGACTGTGAGAAATAGATTACGAGACTACATGTAATCCCTAATGTCTCTTACACTGATACTGATGAATTCTCTGAATAAAACATAGAGGTGACAATGGCCTAGACTTCAGGCTTGTCTATAAGATCAGTGACCAGTCAGTATCTTTCTACTTTCATAGGTTTAACTCCTTAATCCTGTATCCCTTGAACGAACAGTTTTAAAAAGCTGTCTGTCAATACTCACCTTGTCCCATGCGTAAGGGAAGGAAAAGGACAATTATGAATCTCTGAACGGTTATGCTCAAAAATTAAATGGGCAGTGTTATGGTTTAAATATGTTGCCTAAAGTTCATGTGTTGGAAACTTAATCCTCAAGGCAACAGTGTTAAGAGTTGAGACCTTTAAGAGGTGATTAGGCCATAAGGACTCTGCCCTCATGAACAGATTAATGCCGTTATCTGAAGAGTGGGCTCCTTACAAAGGATGAGTTTGGCTCCCTCTCGCCCCCTCACGCGATGCCTTCTGCGATGTTATGATGAAGCAAGAAGGCCCTCACCAGATGCTGGTACATTAATCTTGGACTTCCTGGCCTCCTGAACTGTGAGGAAATAAATTCCTGTTTTTTTTATAAATTACCCAGTCTCAAGTATTCTGTCATAGCAGCACAAAACGGAGGAAAATATGTAGTGAGGTCCAAGACACACAGAATGCTTTCTTCAACCACAAATGAGAGGCCTGAAAAGGGACACTTAGTGGATCAGGGACAACAAAACCATTCTAGGCCCCCTGAGATACACACACTCAATTATTCTGGGAGCTCAACTGGAGGCAATCCACAAACCCATGGTAGGTTGTATTTCCCTCATGTTTAGAGATCTACTTTCATCTGCTTGGTCCCAGCATCCAGAAGCCAGCATTTCTACTCTGCTGTTTTTGTGCATTTTAAAATATCCTGATAGGCTGATCTGCCTCCCTGGCTCTCCAAGTTATCTCAAGAAGCAATTAATGTTTTTGTTACTGCTCTTGTCACACAGTTGCATAGGTTTTGGGTAGTCTACCATAGTCCTATTATCACCACGAGCTCTATTAGTTTTAGAGTGCAATTTTGCAGACTATAAGATTTTTAAAGAACATGTATATCATGTTACAGCAGAAGAGCCTGTTTTCCAACCCTCAAATTCTTTCTATAACATTACTGTAAGGCTCCTTAATGTATCTTCGTAACTTCTACCTTAATATTTCCATAAGAACAAGGATGGGTATGAGAATGGGCTTTTACTAAACACCAATCCTAAATTATGTACCCTAGGCCTGTGTCTGGGATATCTCTCCCTTTGTAGGTAAACAGAATTAATTTCAAACAGCTTTTAGATGAACTGGATCCAGAGCACTCCAAAGCTCCCCCACCATCAGGCTGGTTTCACCTGGGTAGCAAACTCAGATACTGTGTAACTTTACACTACCCTGAAAGACAAATGTTATGCAAACAGCAAGAACTAAAACAATTTTTCACATATAATGTCAAAAAGCAATACATAATGTCAAAAGGCAAATTAAAAAAGTACATACCCATATATGCTGCCCAATGGATAGCACGTCTATCTTTCTTGTCAAAAGCATTAATATTGGCACCTCTAGACAACAGTAGTTTGATCATCTGGAATAAAAGTAAATACACTTTCACCAAAATTCTGAAGTAGAATTGTTTATTAATACCACTTGTAACAACTACTCATTTTTCTATCTCTGGCACTGAATGTCTGCATTTGTAGAAATGAAGGAGCTAGACTAAATATTGAAGGCCACTTAACATAATAACAGGACAAAATATGAAAAAAGGGTTAACTGTGGGTATTACTGAAGTTAGGCACCACTGGTATCTTTTTAAGATGCTACTTTGTGTCCTGCTATTTTATGAACTAAGTACAAATCTGGAAAGTCTAAAGCTGGAATATTTAATAAAGGTTTTATTCCTACTTGTAGCCCAAAATGTTATTGAAATGCAAAGTGCGTTCTCATCTCAAAATGTCTTAAACTTAATTCAAGCACCAACACAGTATCTAAAGTACGATTAGACCTGAAGGTCACTGAATAGGCTACTTACCTCATAATGTACCAAGAATAATAATAATGCCTAACTATATTTACAACAGTTTCTCCATTGGAAAAGGCACTATAGATTTTAAATAGGGATATCTGTGACCTTAACTGCAGTGGAGACAAGGATTCCTTATGCCACAAAATCGGAGAAGTACAGAGTCCCCTCTTATCTGCAGTTTCACTTTCTGTGGTTTCAATTACCCACGGTCAACCGTGGTGTGAAAATAGGTGAGTACAGCACCGTTACAATAAGATATTTTGAGAGAGAGAGAGAGACACATACATAGACATACCACAGTCACTTAACTTTTATTACAGTATATTGCCATAATTGTTCCATTTTATTATTGGTGTTGTCTATCTTTTACTATGCCTAAAGTTAAACTTTATCATAGGTAGGTACGTATGTATAGAAAAAAAAAATAATGTATATAGGGTTTGGTACTATCTGATATTTCAGGCATGCACTGTGAGTCCTGGAACGTATCTCTGTAGATAAGGGAGGACTACTATACCGTGAAAAAAAAACACTAGCTCCCAGCCACAGAATCTTGGGAATGTCACTTCACCTCTTTGAGTTTTTGTGTTTGCAAAAAAGTGAAGGATTAGACAAGTTGGCCTCAAAGGTTCTTCTGCTTTGTTCTTCCCTAAGTCTTCTATATACACATAAACCCCAACCTTTACTATGACAACACCTAGCATAGGCAATGCTTGTTGTATAAGATAACTAAATACTAATTTTCTTAAATTGTTTTCTTTGATGGCTTTGTCATTGAAGAATTCTCTTGACTAAATGTTGATAATAAACAATAAGAAAATATGTTTTCCAAACTCTGCCTTCCTTTGCTACTATTCTTTTGGGAGAAGAGTGAGATTGCTCTATTTTCCTAGAAAATTTTTTTTCTACAACTATAGAAAATACTCTTTATGTTGTGTTAAGTTGGCAGTGTTCTCCTTTGTCACTGTAGGTTGGCTATAAATTTTAAGTGCATGGGCAGTCATCTACTAAGTAAATTTCTAAATTTGAGAAAGTTAAATCACAAAAAACATGTCTGAGGGTTTGCTAAAGGCAAAATTAGACAAAAATTAGCAAGATATAATAGATATTTATTTGCTTTTACCATGAACTAATGAATGGCTAAAAAGGGCAAGTTCATTAATCACTAGGGATGGATGTTAGAAGAGAAAAATCACTAATTAAATGCCACCTACCTCACCATGTCCACTGAAAGCTGCATGATGTAATGCAGTTCTCCCTGCTCGATCAGATACATTTACATTACTCAGAAGAGGTACCAAAGCTTCGGCACACTTTACAGCTTTATTAGCAGCAGCTATGTGTAACGGGGTTTGCCAGTTTTTGTCTCGAGCATTAACATCTGCAGAATGTTTCAGAAGTACCTGAACTGCTTCCTAAAACATATGAAGATAAAAGTTATACAAATAAGAGATTTAGAAATTATTCATATACTATGTAAAAAAAAATATATATATGAAGGAAATAAAAAGTTCTGATAGAACCTACTACAAACAAGCAGGAATTTACCTAAGAAAACAAAATATTTTGAATGTAAAGGCAGTACTCAGAGTCATATAAGATGCATCAAGAAAAAATATTCCTTTTCCTTACCCTCCCTTTAAAGTATTCCCTTTCCCTACCCTCCCAATAAAAGCAATTCCTATCAAAATGTGTAAGAAGAAATATTGAGAAACATTTTTCAAATATATTCACTTCTTATTTTGTTTTTTGAGATAGCAAGATACAATTAATTTATACTTTAACAGTTTTAAGGACTGAATATATACAAATTAAAAACATACTAATTCCAAAAGTATTATACATGATATATTTTACAAAATGAAAAACCACTAGGATCTAGTGAACTAAAAAAAAAAAGACGAGGTATTTATTACAATGCTGCTTAGTGGGAAAGTTAAGGCAATTTAAAAGTTTTACTGTCCAATTTGTGGAAGGGAGGTAGGGAGGAAGAAAAAGAGTTTTACTGTCCAAAGGGATTTATCTCCCAGAAGGATGAAAACCTCACATTACCATGTCTATAAATTGGACTCATGCAAGGATTCTATGGAATTCAGTATGCCAACAACATTAAATAATATAATCAGAACTAAATTTAGTAAAATTTTCCCCTTACAGTGATAATACTATTTTTTGGTAGATGAATGACAACCTACATATGAAAATGAAAAGGACCAGAATGAGAACAAACTCTGGGTTTCCATCTCAATTCTATAGTATTACTTATAAGGCATACTATTCAAGTCTTATAAAAAATACCCTCAGTGTTCTTATCTGTAAAAGGGGTGGGGAATACTACCTGCCCACCACTCTTCTCAAGTATGCTACAAGGCAGGATAAACTAACGTATGTGAAAAGTGTTAGAAAGTAAAAATAGCTATAAATATGCAGAGTATATTTATAGATTAAACAAAATACTATTAGCCATAAATCATCCATAGCTTTTTAAGCCTTTAAACTAAACAGTAATCAGAACTGCTTGAAATATGGGAAATAGCACAAGTACTTAATACGTTTGGCAAAAGACTAGGGAGATGTCTGGTAATCTATGAACCTGTAATGAAGTAACCCAGCTAATCAAAGATACATGGAGGCGTATGACCCTACAATTCCACTCCAGTCAGTTACCCAAAAGAAATTTAAAAATTCATCCATGAAAGCTCATAGCGGTTTTACTCCTAATAGCCAAAAACCAGAAATGCAAATGTCCATCAATAGGAAAATGGATAAACAAACAGTGGTACATCTGTGAAACGACATTACTCAGGAATAAGATGCCAGCCTTGCCTTATTCATTCCTGCTCTGGAATTCACAATGCAAACATTAAAGTTTCTGAAAAGTTTGGGAAATATTTATGTTCCATTAGGAAGAATAAGAAAATCAAGACTATTCTTTTGTTTCACTAAAAAGCAAGAATAAATCCAGTTCATGGTAAGTAAAGGTAGTAAACATAGCAACTAAGACTCTAGAATATCAAGAGAGATCAAAGTTTGAACCCTGGGTCCTATTTCCTACTCAGAGTAATATTAATACATGTCAGATAATAACAGCAGTGATCTTTGAAAATTCAGAGAAAACTGAAGAAAATCTCTAAAGGCTGCAGACATTTAATAAGAACACGTGAATTCCTAGAACTACAAACCAAAGAACCTGATGTCATGTCCTAGTCTAATTCTAGATCATATTATCAGCATATTATAAACATACAGAAAATGTGGGAATAACCAATGGCATAGATGGTTTCACTAACAGTGTTACCATAATAACTTCAATTCCAACTTTTCAGTTATTAGAGGATGAGTGTAAAAAATGCTGGTGTGCTTTAGGAAAAAAAAAGCTAAGTAAACACTCCATGACACCAATTTAAATGACATTATAAAATAGCAGGTGATGACAAAAGGTTAAACAATTATACTCAAAGAATATTTAATAATATCTTGCAGTCAATCTAAAAGAAACTCCACAGCACCAGCTCTCTCTCAAGGCACAGGAAAAAGAAGGGCTATATATTTGCAAATAAATAAAGTTTGGATGGACCACTAACATCTCACACAATAATATAATTTCTGTATATTACTGTTTGTTTTTTTTTTTTTTTTGAGACAGAGTCTCACTCTGTTGCCCTGAATAGAGTGCCATGGTGTCAGCCTAGCTCACAGCAACCTTAAACTCCTGGGCTCAAGCAATCCTCCTGCCTCAGCCTCCCAAGCAGCTGGGACTACAGGTGTGTGCCACCACACTCGGCTAATTTTTTCTATTTTCAGTAGAGACAGGGTCTCGCTCTTGCTCAGGCTGGTCTCGAACTCCTGAGCTCAAGCGATCTTCCTGCCTCGGCCACCCAGAGTGCTAGGATTATAGGCATCAGTCGCTGTGCCCTGCCAGTATACTACGAATGGTAAGTCACAAATCAGAGTGGTGTAGATAGATTGAGGCAGGTGACTAGTAGGATGTGGTGTGTGTAAACCGTGTCACTGAAGGAGAGTTAGGAAATGAATCTGGGATATTTAACCTGATTAATCAGTCTTTTTCAACCCAGGTTCAGTGAGGGAATTAAGCCCTAAGGCATTACTGTGTCTGATAAATTAACTTCTCTCCTACATACACATCTACCACTGTGTTAGCTATTAGTCTTTGGGGGAATTTAGAAAATAGTCACTCCAATTAACTTGTATAGGGTTTACTTCTCCCATGATAGATCTCAAAAATATAAACCAAAAGCTACCTAAAATTTTGCCTTTGAAAGACCCATCTCTTTACATATTTCTCTGTGGCCTCAGGTATGTTTTCTATTAAATGAAATAAGTATAATCTAGGTTTTCTAGCAGTTTTGCTAATTATGAGATTTTCTTTCCAAAAGAAAAATGATACCTTGTTTATACAAGTTATATTTGCATGGAACAGCCACATTTTATAGCTCTTCCCCATAATATTGCAAAAGAGTATCAACACTACATAGCCTAGAAATTTAGGCTGAAGAGCAGACTTAAGAAACTTACTAGTATTACTGCCTTCTAACCTACAGCTTGCCCTTAGATTCAGGCTCCATGTCTAGTGAAACTTGCCATCTTCTAACAATTTTTCTTTAAGAATTTTTGGTCTGTTTTACAACCTCTACATATACAAAATGTACCTTCTAATGATTTAATCTGGTAAAATTCCATTAATTTTAAGAGCCATATTTCTAAGAGTCATACTGAAAAATGGGTAGGTATGACTGATATTAATAGGTTCCAAAAATAGTAATGTTTATCTTCTTTAACTGCATGTATGTATGTATTTCTTTTTTTAAGAGATGAGGTCTTGCTGTCACCCAGGCTGGAGTAGAGTGGTGTGATCACAGCTCCCTGAAGGCTCGAACTCTTGGGCTCAAGCTATCTTCTTCCTGCTTCAGGCTCCTGAGTAGCTGGGACTACAGGTGTGGTGTGCACCACCACGCCTAGCTCACTTTTCTTATTTTTTGGGGGATGGGCTCTCACTATGTTTTGCCCAGGCTGGTCTTGAATTCCTAGTCTCAGGTGATCCTCTCGCCTCAGCCTCTCAAACTGCTGGGGTTACAGGCCTTAGCCACTGCACCCAGCTAACTGCTTGTATTTAAAGATACATCTTTATGGAATTAACAGCACAGAATTAACAGCATTACCATGGAATTTCAGAATTCAAAGTACTTTGGCAAATATGTCTTAGTTTTCATGATAACTCCCAGATTTGTCCAACACCATATAGCCAAAAAGTTGCAGGTGCTAACTGAACCAGCTGCACTAGCTAACTGAAGCTAGTGTCTCCAAATCTAAATTCTCTTAAGTTTATCAGCCATAGGACATTAAGGACCCAGGGGTTGCATGCTCAGGTGTACCCATCCTCCTCCTAACTAGGAGGCTACAGCTAACAGATTGTCTCTGTCACATCATAAGGATTATAATCTTTCCCAACCACTTTTCCCCTCTATGTCTTTTCACTTGCCCAGCTCATGTTCTAGGTTCAAGACGTAGTTCACAATGAATAGACAGAATGACAAAGAGGCAGAAGCTTCCCCTAGTTTCTCCTGAGGCACTAGTTAGAGCTCCTGTTCCTTCTCCAGAACTACCTAGTCCCATGATGGAGAGAAGGAGCGGTAGCAACACTGTGAATTCCTTTCTTGTCTCTCACAATTTGACAATGAAGAAACAATGGATTAACATTAACTTATACAATCACATACTTTTATATTTTAATTTTTTAAAATTTGCAACAAGTACTAACTATAATAAGGTAGGTAAGAGGGGTGCTTTGGACACAGCATTTTAGAAAAGCACCCAATATATTTTATAAAGGCAGTAAAATGACAGAAAAAAAGAAGGTCCAGGTTTTTGTTCTATCTCTATTCAAGTTGAGTAGTTTCTGGTGAATCATTACATAGTTTCATCTATCCTATAAAGATGTCATTAAGATTAGAAGAGATCGCTTCTCGGCCTTTTGGCTAAGATCAAGTGTAGGATTAGAAAATATGAAAAATATAAAAATGCTTGCAATAATGGACATTCTCTAAAAATGTTCATTTTCTTGATTAGCAAACAATATACAGGGATGTAAACAAGGAAGTATTCTTCTGTATAAGACATCTCACATATGTTAAGGTTCTATATTTAGAACTGATAAAATGTACAATCAAGTAATGTTTTTGAAACTAATTTCAGTGTTTAAATAATATTTCAATTAATCTTATACACTGATGAGATTATTTCTTGATCACAATCAGCAGAATCTTTGGAACAAGCTATTGTGAACCAGTAAAGCCCTGAGAAGAATTAAGATAGAAAAATAATTCCCTTGTAGAAGGAATAGAAGTAGTGTTTTTTCTATTTTCTGCTACTTCAGACTCTCCAAGACGCTTTATACACGAAAGGAGAAATGGAACAATTAACTTGGTTTGTACAAATTCTAAAGTAAAATGACCAGTCTAGGTATTTCAGTAGCTTTTTCCACTATGAAAACACAGAATTTGAATATGGACTCATACACAGGCCTACTTATTTCATGTTCTTATATACAATATATTTACTAAAAGAAATTTCATACCTCACTACAAGATGCAACTGCTCTGTGTAAAGGTGTCAACCATTTGCTGTCTTTGGCATTAACTCTAGCTCCTGCAACAAGAAGAAAAAAATAAATTGAAATATTTTACATAAAATATTTTTAATAAATCTCCTATAGTTATATGTAATCCAAATTGGATAAATGACAATTTAAAAAGTACTTTATTTTACACTTTCTGCTAATAAATTATCCTTAAATTATAAAACAAGATTATCCTTTTAAATTGATGTAATTATCCAATAAAAAGTATTAGCTTTCTATTAAAAATAAAATAAACATTTTATATGAAGGCTAGAAAAGCCACCTTTATACAGAGCATATCCAAGGTAAAAATCAGATCCCACTTTAGAATGTTAAAAAGCTCAAATACTTAAATAAATGAATACAAGAATTTACTCAGAGATAAAATGTAGACTATTCCAAAGTCTTTATTACAATCTTTACTAACAAATGTATCATGTCATAAAGTAATATAACAATATCAAAATAGATCTGCAGCCATGATTAAAAACACATTAGTACTATAGTTGTTGTATAAAATGGATACATGGTAATAGACTTAGGAAAAAAACTAAGAAAAATGAATCAACCCATATAACTTTCTGGGTTATGCCTAACTTTTAAAAAAGGAGAATTTTTTAATACAAATCAACTTTGTACAGTTGTCTAAAAATCACGGAGTCAATGGACAAACTCATTTAGTAAGACCAAAAAACTGCATATTTGGAGGGGAGGTGAATCTATCTCCTAAGTAAATCCACTGGTTTGGTACCAAAGTTCCAACCAAACAAAAGTAGCGCACGGTAGGATCACTCCACGTATATCTAAGTAGAGAAGCAACAGCCCTGGCTCTTAGAACTCTTAGAAGTATAGAAGAACTGGCTGATAAGTCCTGTCCTATATACAATCTTAGATTTATATCCCAAATCCTAACTAACTCCTTATTTTCTAGATGATGAAATATAGGTAATGCAAATAGCCCAACATCAGAGTCAACTCTAGCAGAACCAAGGCTAGAATTCATACCTTCTGATGTTTACATTATTTCTATGTTTTGAGTGTGAGGGTCCAGGGAATAGTCAAGTACAGTGACTTCATGTTATGGCTCCAAAAATTACTAGCCATAGGTCCCTAAGTAGTTATGTGATCCCTCTGAACATAAGTTTCTTCATCTATAAAAAAGAATGCATAATACCTTGATACAAAGATTAACACATAATAAATATACCTAGTACACAAAGCATAGATGTGTTAGAGGCAGATTTAAAAGCCCTGAACATAAGAGAAAATAAATGAAATGGGGACGTAGGAAACATCCACAAATGTAGCAGCTGAAATTCTAAAAGTTGCTATGTTCTCTGTGGACCGTGGCAGTGAGGACAACGAAAGAATCAAGAGCCAACTAGTCTTTCAAGAATGCTCAGAGTTAGGCTTTAGGAGAAGGAAGGAAGTCAGCAAAATAAAGAACCAGCTAGACAGCATGGTAATGTTCATTTGGACAACTATCTACCAGGCACTGTGGAGACTAAGGTGATTTGCCTGACCGCAGTAATGTCAGCATTTGTTTGGGGTAGAAGGTAGATAGTACAAATATTTGAAATGTTTACCAGCTGGAAAGTTGGAGCCCCAGACATAGTGAAGAGGCAATACAGAATCTAGGGTCTTTCATTCTCCCATTTATCTGCTTAGAACATCAATGGTTCTCTTTAATCCCTGTGCCTCTTTCTATAGGTTTATATTTATGTGCACATATATATATCCATATACAGATAGATATATATGCCAGGCAAGCCCTGGTAGTAAGGCCCAAAGGCTATTAACACAGACACCCAGAAGAGACAGTATCCCCGATCAACAAAGGCAAAAAAGAAAAAGCTCTCACAAAGAAACCTGAGAAGTCTGATTCAACGTATTAACAAGAGAATAGAAAGTGGCTGTCAAATACAAAAAAGAAAAAAAAAAAAAAGGAGGCTCCCTAGGTGCTGATAAAGATCTGATACAAAGTAAAAAAAAAAAGCAGTAACTGTACAAATAATATACTTTACTTTTATGTAGAAAAAAAGAAATAAGTATCTATCTTCATACAGTAGTCCCCCTTTATCCACAGTTTCACTTTCTGCAGTTTGCTACCTGTTCAACCATGGTCTGAAAATATTAAATGCAAATTCCAGAAATAAAAAATTCCTAAGTTTTAAACTGCTTGCCTTTCTGAGTAGTGTGATAAAATGTGGTGCTGCCTTGGTCCCTTCACCCAGCCCATGAATCATCCCTTTGTCCATCATATCCAGTATATACTACGTGCCTATTAGATACTTAGAAGCCATCTTCATTATCAGATCAACTGTCGTGGTATTATAGTGCTGGTGTTAAGCAACCCTTAACTTTACTTTTATGCAATAATGGCCCCAAAGCACAAGAGCAGTGATGCTGGGATGTCAAATATGCCAAAAGAAAACACAGTATTTCCTTTAAGTGAAAAGGTGAAAGTTCTCGGCTTAGTAAGGGAAGAAAGTGTGTGCTGAGGTTGCTAAGGTCTACGGTGAGAAGAAATCTGCGAAATTGTGAAGAAAGAAAAAGAAATTCATGCATGGTATATAGGGTTTGGTACTAACCGAGGTTGCAGGCATCCACTTGGGGGTCTTGGAACATATCTGCCTTGGGTAAGGGGAAACTACTGTATTTGCTTTGTATGCATAAAGAAACCCTAGAGGAGGTCAGGCACTGTGGCATACACCTATAATCCTAGCTACTTGGGAGGTTGAGGTGGGAGGATCGCTTGAGCACAGGATTTTGAGGTTACAGTGAGCTATGATTGCATAACTGCACTCCAATCTGAGTGACAGAGTGAGACCTTGTCCTTTAAAAAATAAGAATGCTCAGGCATTAATAAGAGTGGGTGCCTAATGTTTGTGTTGGTGGTGGGGCATACTGAAAATTGGATACACTGTGGGGGAATGGATAGAAGGGCAACTTCACTGAATGCTGCATACCTTTAAATTTATACATATGTACATATATTTACTATAGATAGTAATTTTTAAACAAAACTGAAACATTGCCTATTCAAAAAAAATAAAATATATTTAAGAGGCAATAAAAGAAGTGGTCATAGAAAACATTCCAAGAATTTGGTTTCAAGTGCAAACAAACAAACAAAAAAAAATAGTAACTAGGAATAGGGTAAAGACAGTTTTATTCTTTCTTTGGATATGGGTTTTCAGATGTACAACTGTATGATGATTCAATGGTGTATTTGGGAGACCCAGGTAAAAAACCCTGATGGCTTCATTCTGTCATTTTAAGTTACGACAATTAATTTGTCTTTCTTTCTATTTACTTGTAATAACACAAAGTTAATTTATCAAAACACATAAGTGGCCAGGTGTTGTGGCTCACACCTGTAGTCCCAGCTACTCTGGAGGCTGAGGCAGGAGGATCGCTTGAGCCCCAGGAGTTTGAGGTTGCAGTGAGCTGTGATACCACTGCACTGTAGCCTGGGCAACACAGCGAGACCTTGTCTCAAAAACAACAACAAAAAACAAGAAACAACAACAAAAACCCCACATACGTGACTACAACAAACAATCCACTAATGGCTAAGTGAAAATACATCATTCTGTTACTTGCTACTAATAGACAATTTGATAAAAAAAGTTCAGCTTCTTTTGAGTCTAAAGATTAGCACAATGGATCATAATCTGTCTCAGAAGACAGTCATCTAATCCTTTATTAAAGCATATGTTTTCCTAACAGCCTAACCAAATATCTTAATTCTTTGGAAAATAAAAGTCAACAATATGAGAAATCATCAGGTTACCTCTCTGACGGCACCAATGAAACAAACCCTGCCCACATTGATTAATTAGCATGTGATTCACTTATTAATAGACACAGCAATGCACACTACAAGGGTAGTAATTGGCTGTGTTCCTGTAAAATGAAAATAGTTTAAGAACAACAAACTTCAGATTGTTCAGACTCACAGAGCCCATCTCAATGAACTCTCTGAAGGTAAACAGACTTCAGTTCTACACAGAAAGTTAGCTACATATTCATATACACATTAAACTACAAAGTCATTCCAGTAATGGAAAAAGACATTTCCAGAGTACAGTTAATTAGTCCAATAGCTGGTTGGAGTATTAAAAAAACCATCCACAAAGGCTAACAATGAAGATTGGAGATAGGGGTAGGGGAGAAGAGGGAAGAAATAGTATCTACTTAAAACACAAAACAGTCTTCATAGAGAGAAATAAAACCAAATGTAACAACCTCTGGGGTGATCATCCCATGCTCTATATATGGCAGAAGATAATATTTGTGGCTTTTAAGGATGACCTTAAGTCACCATGAAAAGATTAATTTCTTTACTACTTGTTAAAACAGAAAATAATTATTAATAATATGAAATAACAGCTCTATGTCAACTGTCAAAGTTAGGTTACTGGTAGACCCTGTGGCAGGAGAAAGCACTGTTAAGAAACTGGAGACAATACAGGTAGCAATTTAAGGAAGATTTCATTGATGGCTACTATAAACCAATCTTTACAGAAAACCTCTTATGTGCCAGGACCACATCTCATTAAATCCAAAATGGTTATATCCAACTGTATAATCAATATTTTCCTTACAAGTCTTCCTTTCCCCCCACAAATTTATGTATCATCAACTGAATTTTCCCTTAAGTAAGAAGCCAGAGCCTACACTCACAACATAATATCTGAATTTGGATTCACCTTTCCAGGATAGAGATGTGATTTGATTTATGATATTATGTGCAACAACACCACAGACAAGCAAAAATCAACTGCAGGATCAATAGGTTGTATCTAACTGACATCCCAGTTAGATTATACAGAAAAATTCAGCTAACCAGCTTCCTCTGACCCAACCTTTTCATTTACCAATTCATCTATATAAAAGTGCACTCTGGGCCGGGCGCGGTGGCTCACGCCTGTAATCCTAGCACTCTGGGAGGCCGAGGTGGGTGGATCGTTTGAACTCAGGAGTTCGAGACCAGTCTGAGCAAGAGCGAGACCCCATCTCTACTAAAAATAGAAAGAAATTATATAGACAGCTAAATATATATATATAGAAAAAAATTAGCCAGGCATGGTGGCTCATGCCTGTAGTCCCAGCTACTCGGGAGGCTGAGGCAGGAGGATTGCTTGAGCCCAGGAGTTTGAGGTTGCTGTGAGCTAGGCTAACGCCACGGCACTCACGCTAGCCTGGGCAACAGAGTGAGACTCTGTCTCAAAAAATAAATAAATAAATAAATAAAAGCGCACTCTGAATAGTTTTCTAAAAGAAAAGGTTACTTACAGTGAGATTTCAAAAAATAAATGTCTAGCTACTGGAAATAAACCATAAAGTAATCAAAAAACAACCTGATTCACTTACATTAGTCTGTTTTGGGCTCTAGACAGCAATGTAGCCAAAGAGAGGTCTGGCTTTGTGAAGAGACAGGGTTTAGGGGCAGGAACCCAGGTGCATGGGAGACTTGTGATCTAATAATGGCTCTGTAACCAGTAGGCTGTGTGACCTGGAACTGTTCCCTGGAGACTGGATCTTCATTTTGTTAATCACAATCCCTGCCTCCTATGCTGTGTGTGTGTGTGTGTGTGTGTGTGTGTGTGTGTCTAGGGGACAGGGAGGGAGGGGGGAGGGAGAGAGAGAGAAAGAAAGAGAGACTATGAATATGTATGGAACGAGGGTGCGCCCTAGGCTTAAACAACACCAGGTACTGTTTCTGCAAAGTGAGTTCTACAGTCAGCAATTCTTATCAGGAGTATCCCATGTGACTCTAGATTTCATTTTGCAAGATAACCGGTCACCTGCCTTCTCTCTAATCAGTCACAAAATTCTGCCAGTTGACTTCTGAACCTCAATTACAGTTGACTCTTGAAAACATGGGTTTGAACTGCGTGGGTCCAGTTACATGTGGATTTTCTTCCACATCTGCCACCAGAGAGAGCAAGACTAACAACAATCCCTTTTCTTCTTACTCAATGTGAAGATGACCAGGATGAAGACTTTTATGATGATCCACTTCCACTTAATAAATAGTAAATGTTTTCTTTATGATTTTCTTAGTAACATTTTCTTTTTTCTAGCTTACTTTATTGCAAGAATACAGTATATAATGCATATAACATGCAAAGTATGTGTTAATTGTTTATGTTGGGCTTCTGGTCAACAGTAGGCTATTAGTAGTTAAGTTTTTGGGAAGTCAAAAGTTACACCCAGATTTTCAATTGTGTGTGGGGGTCAGTGTCCCTAACTTCTGCATCGTTCAAGGGTGAACTGTACCTGTAAAATAAGGGATTGTGCTAAATGATCCTTATGATCCATTTTCAGTTATAATATTCCATGCTGTTTTGAAATACTCAGAATAATTATTATACATACTTGTTAAATACCTTATTGAATGGTCTAATAATGTCTGCATTCTCCCAAAATTTTTATGTTGAAATCCTAACACCAATGTGATGGTATTAGGAGGTGGGGCCTTTGGAAGGTGATTAGGTCATGATTAGTGCCCTTACAAGAGAGGCCCAGGAGAGCTCCCTCGCCCTTTCTGCCATATAAGGTAATAATGAAAAGACTGCTGGCTATGAACAAGAGCCCTCACCAGATGTGAAATCTTCTGGCACCATAATCTTGGACTTCCTAGCCTCCAGAACTGAGAGAAATAAATTTCTGTTGTTTATAAGCTACCCGGTCTATGATATTCTGTTACAACAGTATGAATGGATGAAGAAAACCTTTCTATTTTCATATGTGTTTATAATAATTATACATAGTCTCCCTAATCATTCTCCAAAACTTCTATTTATAGAGAATTGTTTTCTTCTCTGCTCCTAAATTACACAGGAAAGAGTCCATACCCAGTGAGCTAGGCCAGGTGCCAAGTACTTGCATCCTTCTTTCCAAACTAGAAATAATGCCTTCCTTTGGCTGTCTAACAGAGTAGTGGCAAAAGCTTCAGATTCTAGTTTCAGGCCAGGAGTGGAATGAGCAAAAAACAATTACATTTCCACTTTTCCACCTATAATGCTGAAAAAAATGGTGGCTGCACTGTATCATCTAATATTATGGACACCAGCTATTGTGGGCTGAATTGTGTCTCTCCCAAAATTTATATGTTGAAGTCCTAACCCTCAGCACCTCAGAATGTGACTTTATTTAGAGATACAGTCTTTACAGAGGTAATTAAGTTAAAGTAATGTCATTAGGGTGGGCACTCATCCAATATGACCGGTATCCTTATAAGAAGAAATTGAGACACAGACATGGACAGAGGGAAAACAGAGGGAAAAGACAGCCATTTACAAGCCAATGGGGCCGGGCGCGGTGGCTCACGCCTGTAATCCTAGCACTCTGGGAGGCCGAGGCAGGTGGATTGTTTGAGCTCAGGAGTTCAAGACCAGCCTGAGCAAGAGCGAGACCCTGTCTCTACTAAAAAAATAGAAAGAAATTATATGGACAACTAAAAATATATATAGAAAAAATTAGCCGGGCATGGTGGCACATGCCTGTAGTCCCACCTACTCAGGAGGCTGAGGCAGGAGGATTGCTTGAGCCCAGGAGTTTGAGGTTGCTGTGAGCTGGGCTGACGCCACGGCACTCTAGCCTGGGCAACAGAGTGAGACTTTGTCTCAAAATAGATAAATAAATACAAGCCAATGGGAGAGGCCTAGAATAGATTCTTTCCTCATGGCCTTCAAAAGAAAGCAATCCTGCTAACACCTTGATCTCAGACTTCTAACCTCCAGAACTGCAAGAAAATAAACTTCTGTTGTTTAAGCCACCCAGTTTGTAGTACTTTGTTATGGCAGCCCCAGCAAACTAATGCATCAGCATTGCTGTCTTTCAAGGGACACATATACTTTAGGTTTAATTCTTAACACCAGAAATATCAGATTCTCATTTCTTTATTAAAGATATTTTCTATAAAAGGCCAATCAAATGAACTTTTGACTAATGCCTTCCACGATGCAGTCATTTAACAACAATATGTGCTGGAGGAAGTCTGAGATATTGACTAAACACATATGGTTTTGAATGCAAGCATAAATGAATAAGCTCTCAAACAAAGTATTAGTATCTATACTTAGGTGGCCAGAAAACTGAGTCTTTAAAACAGAAGTTATTCAATAAAAGCGATTACATATGCAAATTTTACTAAATGCTAAGTAGGCAGTGGAGGAAGCAGTAAAGTGGGAAGTGGGGATGAAGGGAGATTTGGATTATGGCAGAGTTAAGAATATATACATTCTGTAGTGAGACTACCTCAGTCTGAATTCTGGCTCTAGCTTTTACTAGCAGTACAACTTTTAGCTACAACATTACACCAACTTTTAAAGTTTGAGTTTAAGCTAAAGGTTGTACTGCTAGTAAAAGCATTTTAAAATGGCTTAGTTTCCTTACCTATAATAATACTTTCATAGACTTAAAAGGATAAAATGAGATAAATGAAAAGGCTAAATTTAACAGTATTTGAAGATGTAATAAGTACTCATTGTTTGCTATTATTATGTCACTTCATTCCATAATAACTATAAAATTAATTCCAGTGGACTTTAGTGTTACTAAAGATTCTATAGAAGTAAAGTATTCACTTGTCTGATTACATCTACCATGTAAAAAACGATACCCCTTATCCACAAATCTTGGAGTTGTATCATGTACAAATATTTGATTTCCACTGAATTTAATTCTGGATTGCAAGAGAGTAGTTTTATTCTAAAACAAGTCATCAAAGTGTAATAGAGAATGAGAAGAGACACCACCTTCAATACAACAGGGCAACAGTTACGACCACAAGCCAAACTATGAAAAATTTCTATGAGTTATAACGAAATATGTACCCAAATGAGGAAGGACACTGAGGCCTGTTCAGATCCTAGGAAGGTACTAAGTAACCTAAAAGGGCATGTTTGTGTGCATGACCATCTGTTCTTTTCTCTCTGTGTCCTAAAGTCCTTAACAATCTTTTAAATGATCTACAGCTGCCTGGGTAATCCACAGGGAAAGCCTCCTATAGAATTTTAACCTCACACTACAGATGAACAAGGTGGAGCAGTGCTAAAGTAGGAATCAAGCAAGCACCTTCAATATTTTTCAGCCAGATGAGGGAGGGTAACAGCTAACCACCAGCAGATCACTACCTAAGAACTTACCGACCTAAGGAGCTACTGAGCCATCCTAACTACCTGTAGTACATCAATAACTAAAGAAAGCTACACTGCTAGGGATAAGAGAAAAATATTTGTTTTGACAGCTATTTGAACAAACATTATTGATGCTCCCCTTTTGCTCCTTTCCTACTCTTTAGCAAATGTTCTGGAGAGAAGCATATTTCTCAAAGATATATAAGAATCTGAAAGCATCACAGGACCAGGACAAAAATATATGAAGCAGGGTAAACAGAAATACAGTTGAAAAAAAATATCCCAGGAAACAAGAAGATGAACTCATGAGTTACTGTAAATATTCAACTTTAGAGAAATTAAGTTTGGAAGAGACCACAAAGAAAAGTTATAAAAAAAGAAGAGATAAGGCAATGCAAAGAGAAAATGAGAGCTAGCAGAGAGTTAACAAGTTTTCATTTGCCTCCAAACATGCTACCACCTCATGGCATTTCTGCTCTTCTTTCAATTTCCTCCAAATGTCTGCCTAGTATAGAAAGCTGGCTCCCTTACTTCCTTCAGTTATCAGCTCCAATGTCTTATTACCACTGAGTCTTTCCTGATAACACAATATAAAACAGCAACTGCCTCCCATCCCACATACTATTCCTTTAATTTTTCCATAGCAATTATCACTGTAAGACAAACTATATATTAATATATTTACTTGTTACTATCTCCCCAATTAAAACATAGGCTCCACAAAGGCAGAAATTTCATCTATTTTATTCACTGTTGTACCCCTCAGCACCTAGAACAGTGTCTGACACACAAACTCACCAAATTATTAAATGAATGAAAAATAGGTATGAGGAAATAACCTAAAACTAAATGGAAAAGACAAAATTACAATTAGAGGAAAGCTGATAAAGACAAATGAAGGAGATCCAACTTAGACATTATTGGTAGAAATACACATGAACATAAAATATTCAAATATTTAATAGAAGATATAATAAATGAAATAAAAATCTGAATTTCAAAACAAAGTGCATATTCACATTCTGTCTCAGTAAAAATAATCAATAGATTTAGCCTAGGGAAGTTAGTATTGAATTTTAGGGATAAAGAATTGATTACTACAGGCATCCAAGCACAAGAGGCAAGTCATTGTCACAGAGGGGGGTAGCATGGAGAGATGGACATGGTAAGCTGAGAACAGCTTGATCCAACATTTTCACTTAATGCTAGAAAACTGGAGTAACAGCTATAAAATTGAGAGAAGGGACATGACAAAAGAATTTTAAAACTAGCCAATCTAACCTTCAGTTAAATAAAAAAGCAATAGTTTTAAATAAGTAAGATACCAGGGAATATGACGACCTCCATAAGTTCTTACTGAAAATGTAAAAACAAAACTACTTGATGATTTCCATTCAACCAAGAGATTAAAAAAACAACAACAAAAACTTGGCAACAGAGAGGCTATAGATAAGGACTGTGTGCACACATTTGTGGGAAAAATGTGAGAATTATGATTATAGAATAGAATGTAAAGTCCTAATTCTTGACAATAAATACACAAAAGAGTGAAACAGACTGGAGAACATATAAATGTCCTTGTTTCCTAACTTTTCATTGTAGGAAGTCAGACACAATCAAATCTTGAAATATGAACTTGGGAGGAAATGACCCCATAGAATGATCTCAACCTTTTTATAGTCTTCATTTTTCATTTTAGAGAAATATATTTGGAGAACATAAAAATCTTTCCATGGATATCAAAATTTTTTTTTTTTTTTTTTTGAGACAGAGTCTCACTTTGTTGCCCGGGCTAGAGTGCCATGGTGTCAGCCTAGCTCACAGCAACCTCAAACTCCTGGGCTCAAGAAATCCTCCTGCCTCAGCCTCCTGAGTAGGTGGGACGACAGGCATGCACTACCATGCCCGGCTAATTTTTTCTATATATTTTTAGTTGTCCAGCTAATTTCTTTCTATTTTTTTTTTTTTTTTTAGTAGAGACGGGGGTCTCACTCTTGCCCAGGCTGGTCTCGAACGCCTGAGCTCAAATGATCCACCTGCCTCAGCCTCCCAGAGTGCTAGGATTACAGGCGTGAGCCACTGCACCCGGCCAAAGTAGTTTTTAAAATATAAAATTATAGTAATTGACTTTATTGCATTTTTATTTATTTGTTTATTAGACAGAGTCTTGCTCTGTTGCCTGGGCTAGAGTGCAGTAGCATCATCATAGCTTACTACAACCTCAAACTCCTGAGTTCAAGCGATCCTCCTGACTCAAGTCTCCCATGTAGCTGGGATTACAGGCGTGTGCCATCATGCTTAGCTAATTTTTCTGTTTTTGAAAAGATGGGGTCTTGCTATTGCTCAGGTCAGGCTGTTCTCAAATTCCTAACCTCAAGTAATCTTCCCACCTTGGCCTCCCAAAGTGCTAGGATTACGGGTGTGAGCTACTCCACATGGCCTGCATGTTCTTATTGAAGCATATCATGACTTTTATATAATGCAAGGGCTGAATGGGAGTTATTTCATATTGTTTACTTAAGATTGTATCAGTTAAGGTTAACCTAATTACTATTATAATATGTTGTACTATTATAATGCTTAACATGACATATTAAGAGCAATCTATCCTAAACTTTCCTATACTAGGTTTTCATTACTAAGTATAAATAAATTAGCCTAATCTTGTTGCCTATTTTTCTCTCCATGTATTTTGTTCCCTTCTTTACCTAGAGAATTGATCAGGTCAAACACTTAGTTTCTATTCTAATTTATAACTCAATTCCTTATAAATTCATTATAAGGATGTTTTGATGAGCCCAGAATTTAAAATCAGGGGTATGGATATTCAGTGAGTCTAACTTGGGCCTCAGCAACCACAGCATTTAAACCAAATTTAAGTAGAGCCCCTGAAGCAATGTTATAGAGCCTTATGAGCCTATATACTTATATTGTCTGAGGACTACTCTTCTGATATTTATTCTGAACTAAAATTTGGATATGATTAGTCTTTCCACTATCTTGCTATTCTGGAAATCTATTTCCAACATATAACTCAGAATTCTTTTCTTTTTTTTGACACAGAGTCTCACTCTGTTGCCCGGGCTAGAGTGCCATGGCGTCAGCCTAGCTCACAGGAACCGCAAACTCCTGGGCTCAAGTCCCTTTGGCTAGAGTGCAGTGGTGCCATCATAGCTCATTGCAACCTCAAATTTCAGGGTTCAAGTGATCCTCCTGCCTCAGCCTCCTGAGTAGCTGGGACTACAGGAGCATGCCACCACGTCTAATTTTGTTACTTTTTGTAGAGATGGGGTCTTGCTCAGGCTGGTCTCGAACTCCTGACCTCAAGGGATCCTCCCACCTTGGCCTCCCAGAATGCTAGGATTATAATAGGCGTGAGCCACTGTGCCTGTCCTATAAAGAGTATTTTTATAGAAGGCAATGGCAGTTATTCTCTACAGTGTCAACTTTAAAAGTTAGGTACACATTCTCATTACTACCTATCCTTCTTACTTGTTAGGGCTCTGTTATCCATAAATTATGTGAGCACTTACTATTTGCTCAGTTTCTTGGCCCTGTTCAGTAAGGTACTTATTAATATATTGTATAAAGCTTTCAAAAGACTGTTTCTTGATTCTAGAATTTTTGAAATCAGAATACACTTATCTACAAAGAGTATTCAGTCTATTTTCTTTTAATCTTTGTCTATCTAGGTTGTAGAAATAAACTCTTCTTCATTCCCTTTCCCAAATAGGTAAGTCATTCTCTCCTTTTTATCATTTCAGAATGTAATTAGATTTAAAAATTTGTAGAGAAAAATTTTTAAGGAAGCCTATCTAAAATAGAAAAATGATAATCTCTGACATTAAGGAAATTATTTATCCAGCAGGACCAAAAAAGTTGAGGAAAAAGAACAAAGGTTGCTTAAAAAATAGCCACAATTTTGAGTATTATATGCCAGCTGCTTTTCTAGGTATCTGAATTACATCATCTCATTTGCTTCTTCAAGCCTATAAAATTTATATTATTCTCATTTTTCAGATGAGGAAGCTGAGGCTCAGAGATTGAAGAAGGTCCAAAAGACGACAGAGATAGTAAGAGGCAGGGCCACGATGTGCATCCAAATCTGTCTGCCCAAAGAGCCTGTGCTCTTTACAACAATTTGTAGTGCCTCTCATGGCAACATAAAGTCTGGTTTATTTCTTTATTCTTTCATTTGTAAGTAGAAAACTGAGGCTGTAGTTTAATATACATCTAGTCTTGGATTTTACTCCAAACCCAAATTAAGTTCTTATTTATTTTTCTTAAATTAGAGCCTAACTGGTAAGTCTAAAGAGAAAACAAAGTATAAGGACGAGCTTGACTTCCATCTATAAAACAGATCATTTGCCTTCTTTCCGTTTTTATTTACCTGATCCCCTTCAGCCCTAAACTCATACCCCATCCCACCTCTCCCATTCTCACTTCCATTAAAAATTTGAGAAACTGAGACCAAAATATGAACAATTTTTTTTTCTCCGCCCCCAATGTCCTGAACAATTTTTTGAAAAGAGGCCAGGCGCAGTGGCTCACACCTGTAATCCTAGCACTCTGGAAGGCCAAGGCAGGAAGATTGCTTGAGGTCAGAAGTTTGAGACTAGCCTGAACAAGACCGAGACTCCATCTCTACCAAAAACAGAAAAAATTAGCTTAGTGTGGTGGTGTACCTGTAGTCCCAGCTATTTGGGAGGCTGAGGCAGAAGGATTGCTTGAGCCCAGGAGTTTGAGATTGCAATAAGCTATGATGATGCCACTGCACTCTACCCAGGGTGACAAAGCAAGACTCTTGTCTTAAAAAAATTCTGAAAAGGAGACAGACCCTAAACTTAAATTGCTGTAATTATACATCTGTTCAGCAAGTATTCACTCAGACCCTATTATCTATTCAGCACTGTTCTAAGCACTGTAAATAAATATTCTAGGGAGGCCAAGTACACTGCCTGCCTGCCTACTTGGAGTTTACATTCTAGTGGGGAGAGAATGACAGTAAACAAGTAAGTATAATTTAAAAAGGATGTCAGATAACAACAAACGCTAAGAAAAAAGATAACAGAGGAGAAGGGGACTGGGTGGCCATAGTACTTATCAGGGAAAGTCTCACAGATGAGGTGACATCTGAGCCAGGACATGGAAAAGGTGAGGGAATAAGTCATGTGGCTGTCTGAGAAAAGAAGGTTTGAGACTACAGAAACAGTTCAAAAACCTAGAGACAGAAGAAGGCCAGTGGGGTTAGAGAAGAGAAGTAAAAAGGAGAAATTGAAATAGAAATTTGGGGTGAGGAGATAATGTACAACAGCCTTGAGGCTAATGTAAAAATTTAGTTTTTTATTCTGAGAACTGTGAATAACTAAATTCATTTAGAACTTTATTTTTCCTTTGAAAAATAGCTATATAAACCTCTTGAAATTGATGCAATATAATAAGTATTTTTCAAAGGCAAGTTGAAACAGCTTTTCATACATGTACCATGATTATTTGTATACATGATTTTTACTTGAATTATTCAACAGAAACTAAGCATTCTCTCAAATGCTTATTTCAAAGCTGACATCTCAATACTATCACACTCATCAGTGAGGCTCATCTGACTATCATACTTACAAAAATCAGGATGTCAACCTTCTACAACTAACTAAAAAATCTTGTTGCAAACATTCACTTTGAAAAGGAAGGGAGTAAGTCAACTTTGAGTGCTTCAAAAGTTTCTCTTGGGTATAAAAATTAAAAATGGAAAAAAAAACCCCTCCATGTTGGATCATATGTTTATGACAAAATGAAAATAAAAAAACAGAATTCTGTGTTAAAATAAAAAAACACAGCAGTGGAGTTCTTATCCAAAGTCCTAGACATTAACTGGAACTGTACTGTTTCTAGCATAGCTACTTCTTAACATATAAACAGTAGCTATTTCTTGGAGAATGTTCGGGAAAAAAATTTCATATATAAGCCTCTGTCCCATCAATTCATATTATTAAAGATAAGATGCCTTAATTTAAAGGAAATAAGATTTTTCTTATCTCTAGTAAATTTCAGCTGAAAAGTAGTGAGGAGCTAGCATCTACAGAGGAGCAGACATCTTTAAGGAAGTACATTAGAGGTGAAATTTTTTTTTTTTTTTTTTTTGAGACAGAGTCTCACTCTGCTGCCCGGGCTAGAGTGCCATGGTGTCAGCCTAGCTCACTGCAACCTCAAACTCCTGGGCTCAAGTAATCCTTCTGCCTCAGCCTCCTGAGTAGCTGGGACTATAGGCATGCGTCACCATGCCCGGCTAATTTTTTCTCTATAGTTTTAGTTGTCTGACTAATTTCTTTCTATTTTTTAGTAGAGACGGGGTCTCACTCTTGCTCAGGCTGGTCTCAAACTCCTGACCTTGGGCAATCCTCCCGCCTCGGACTCCCAGAGTGCCAGGATTACAAGCGTGAGCCACCGTGCCCGGCCGAGGTGAAATTATTGATAAATAAACTAATAGGATATTAGCTGGGTCCATGTTTAACCATATTTAATTTTATATGATCATGACATTTCCATTATATAATAGAAACTGGACTTTTTTAAAAAAACAAAAAAACATTTTAAAAATTTTATGAATTTGCAATGGCAAAATTCTACTTGGACTACTATTTAGCGAGATCTTCATATGAAATTTCTCCTTCTGAGCCCTCCTTCCCACAAAATATCAAAAGAATGATACTACTTCTCCAATTTTGTTGTGCACGTATCCATGCAATCTGGCAACACAAGCTCAATTCAACTACATATATCCTTTCCCAATAAATGTCATCACAATAATCTGGCTACAACAAAAATATTTCTAAGCTCTACTGGACTACCTGTTTTAGGACTGTAGGCAATCTACCACAACAGGAGCTATTCTATAAGAGATAGTTCTAACATTACTTCATTTGTAAAGACTTATAAACGGTTTAGAAAAAATTAAAAAATAAAGTACAATTTCCTAAAAAGCATTTTTATAGGCCCTCAAATAAGGTTAGATAACAGCTATTTAAAATGCAGAAATCTTGCCGACATTGCCTTCAAAATATATCTATTATCAGACTATTTCTTACTACCTCCACTGTTGCACTTAGTCTGAAACCACCATCACCTCCTCTTTCGAGAATCAGAAACTCTGTGTTCAATGAGACCTACTATAACTACTAAATATAATACCCTACATAATTGTTTATCCCATTCCCTTATCCTGATCTATCCTTTCATTTTTCCAAAGCATTTATCATTTACCATTTTACTATAAAATTTACTCGTATTAGATTGTCTGTTTCTCCTTATCAGAGTATAAAGCTCCAAGAGGGCAGCAATTTTTGTTTTGTTCTTTAAAGTACCCTAAGCACCCAGAACAGAATATGTGATTGGCAGCTTATGAGACAAATATGAAAAACCACATCATGCAAGTCAATTATGATCGAGAAACATTAATTATGACAAAAATATATGTGTCCTTATTACACAGAAGTTACCATACCAGATAAAATAAGCAGTTCAATGATTTCTGCATCTCCAAGATAGGCAGCAGCGTGCAATGGGGTTCTCTTTTCATTGTCCTGTGATGATAAGGAAAGGTGGAATGTAAGTTTTAAGATAAGGTTAATTTTAATACAGTTTAAATGGGGGAAAAAACCCATTATGAACTATCAACTTATTACTTCCACTAGTCCAGTCTGCAAGTCCCATTAATAAAATATAGGGCATTTCCTTGGTAGGAGAAAAGCCTAAAAAAAAATTTTGGTCTCAAAATACTGGTGTAAGGTACAGCAAAGGCCCAGTGCAGTGGCTCACATCTATAATCCCAGCACTTGGAAGCCCAAGGCGGGAGGATCGCTTGAGCCCAGGACTACCTTGGGCAACATAGTGAGACTCTGGCTCTACGAAAAATAAAAAAGTTAACCAGGCATGGCATGGTGGTCCATGCCTGTAGTCCTAGCTTCTCAGGAGGCTGAGGTAGGGATGATTGCTTTGCTTGTTCTGAGTTCGAGGTTGCAGTGAGCTACGATTGCGCTATTGCACTCCAGCCTGGTAACAGAGCAAGATCCTATCTCAAAAAAGTACAACAAAGAATTAAAAAAAAAAAAAAAAATCTAAAATGACAAAGAAATAGCTTCTTAGACTTTATTTGAATAAAGATGCCTCGGCTGCATATGCAAGTTTCTTTTGCTTCATATTACTGTTTTTTTGCCAATATATTTCCACAATTTTACAGTTTAGAACTGTTGACCTAATTAAATAAAACAAATCTTAACAAAACAAAAGATTTGCTTAACACAATGTTTCCACAGGAGTACCTGTACAGTGGCAAAAACATAAAATATTTCTGGGGATTTGAAATTATCCCTTAAAGCATCTTAAGGTTTTTCTTAATGTACATGCCAGTTTTGCTTTTATCTCTAAACTATATTCATGCCTGTTTTAATATAAAAAATACATATTCCTCCAAATCTTCTTTCGGGAAGAGAAGCTATATTTAATGCACAGCTTCATGGACCCTGTCCCTAAAAACAACAGTGCTCTCCAGTTTAAGAAGCAAAGTCTTAAGGATTTTTAATTCACACCTACACTCTATCTACAGTTACAACAGAGTATTGCTGACTTGGGTGCATTTGAGAAAACTATTTATTTAGAAATACTTATATTGAAATTTATATCCTTCATTTTTGATGAAGGCTTCTGTGACTAATTGTTGTTTTCTACTATGTTCCACCTTTGACCATAGGAATAAAATTTTAGCTGGTCACTTAGGCACCCAAGGAGAAAGTACATTCCTAGCTTCCCTTGAAGTTATTTTACTTTGTACTGATCAATGGTATATGAGTAAAAGTTAATGGACACAACTTCCAGGTCATCTTCAACTTAAAAGACAACTACTCTGGAGCTGGACTACGTTTCTCATTTCCCTCAGGCTGGAAGGCAGATGAAAAATTGAGCGAGTTTTGGTCATGCTGATGTAGGCACACTGTCAAGACACAAGTTCCAGGAATGATCTTACAGAACAAAGATGTCCCACTAGCGTGGACAACTGACTTCTAGACTATTAAGAGAAATAAACTTAATAGGTACTGTATTTTGAGGTCTCTTACCATATTAGAATACTATTACAGTTTCAAGATTTAAATGAAAAATGTACCTCATTTTGTAATAATTTTCTAGTTTGGGAATCCCTTAATTACTCTAAGAGTAGTTGGGCCACTGAGAATAAATAAGGGGAAAAAAAAGAAACCTGTCAGGTAAAAGAGGGATTAAATATCCAAAGGTAATACAAAAAAGGCTTAGCTGTAGTATATAAAGGTATTATAAAGATGTATGTAACATATAATCATCACTGATCTCTTCAAACATTTCATTCTATAATTCTAATATATTTGTGATATTATTTTTGTCCTTAAAATAGTAATAGGTGTTCCAGTAAAGAAAGGAGAGTAAAGTGCTATTAATGGTAAACTGTTTAGTAAGCTAAGAGTTATTGTCTAACCACAATTTACACATGACCTTGTTTTTTATTCCAACGTATACCCCAGGAAACAGAATGTTCTACACAGAAATTATTCAACAAATAGTTGTTGAAGAAACTACCACAGAACCATTAAGATAACAGGATATAAGCTGTGTCCTAATTTAGTTATTTTTTTGAAAAAGGATCCTTTGCCTAGGCTTTTCAGTGTTACTTATTTTCATACCAAACTTCCTAAAGTGTTTAAATATGACCAGACCTAGTCGAATTGAGAAACTGTATTTATTGCACAGGATAAATCACACACACAGCATGACAACACAGAAAGTCAGTCATTTGTGTGTGAGAGATGTCTGGAATCCTATGACTCAATGCCACATAATGTGTTTTATGACTCATAGGAAAATTTTTTTTTCTCTTTATAAATCAAATTGGAGAAAAAGGAGAACATAAAGCTGGTTAATTCTGAAAGAATAAATTTACATATTTTATTACAGTTAAATATTAAAAATTAGGCAATAAAATATCTAAGATTCCTTTCAGCAAAATATACTGAAAGTAAAAAGTGACTATCTCCTTATACTTAGTAATTCCATTTCAAGGTTTTTTTAAGCCTTTATGTGTGCAGATAGAATGATTCAGCATATTTATTGAATCATTATGGGAAGCAAAATGTTGGAAACAATTTTTTTTTTCCTGAAAACAATTTAAATGCCTACCAAATGGTTACCTAAAATTATGAAACACAAGAAGCTCTTAATCTTTAACTTAACTGATTTTAATCAATATTCTTGGTTTTCTAAGTAAAATTTATGATGACTTTGGCATACTAAATACTTTGACTAGTAGTCTACCACTAATAAGCCCACACATTTTTGCTCCCATGACAGGATATATGTTTATCAAGGATAAGATGTGGTTGTTACCACAACTGTTTGTGCTAAGTGCATTTGCTATGATAACTAATGATTTGTATGAATAGCAGTTAAACTGATGAAATAGGAATGAAAAAAGCAAGTTGTTTCTGTGATCACTAGGTTGAATACTACAGAAAGACTTAGTAAAAGCAAGCTACCAAAAAAAAGGAAAGTGCTACTGAACTGGGTATGACTGATACAATTGAAACACTAAGGCAAACAGTAAACAGTAAAAATCTTAGGAGTTTTACTCTCAGATTGTCTCTTAAGGGTCTAATTTCTCACATCACTTAAAGAACCCAAATGGAAGTTACAGATAATGCACTGTGAGCATGGTCTAAGCAAGGAAGAGGACATTAAACTCCTTTGTTAGTAGACTCTACACTGTCAGTGAAAAAGCCTTGGTCTAATTTCAACAAAATTAGCTAATAAATACACAGTCACGCTGAAATGCTTAGAGATTTACTTTTTACGATTCCCAACTACCACTTGTGAACATATCAATGAGAGGTCTTTTAGTTGTACATCCTTAAAATGAAATACTATGCTTCCAATCTAAAATTAGCAGCAGATCTCAGTATTTCTTATCAACAAAAATCTCTAAAGCACAGCGTTAAATGAAAAAATGCAGGCTCAGAGCCACTGTGTATAAAAGGTTCTATACACACTTGGGCTTGAATATGCATAAAATATCTTTGGAAGAATATTAAAAAAAAGAATACAGTGATTGTCTCTGAGGAAGAAAGATGGTTGACTAGGGTTTGAAGTTAAGAGTTATTTTTCACTCTTTGTGGTCTTCTGTACTATTTGCAGTTCATACTATATACATGTTTTTAAAAGAAAAAATTAAAACCTTATTTCAATAAACTGAGAAGCATTTTAATAAAAATCCTAAAAACAATTTCCTATACCAGGTATTTTACAATACTAGGTGCCCATTTTTTAAAAAACTGTTTTTTAGTAAGTTTAGTTTAGAAACCATTACATCTCAATGTAGTATTCCAAAATAATCCCAACTAGAATTATTAAATACATAGACATAAGACTCAGATTTAAGTTTTCAAACTCATTTTTCTAGTAAAAATATTTTCAGTGAATACATTTTTCTTATAGTTCTTACGTAAGTGCTATGACAGATATTTTGTACATATTAGATTAGGACTACAAAAGTGACTGCCTGCCCACCTTCCCCAAATAAAAGTAAACAACAAAGAGCATTAGCTCTTATGAGCAATTATCCTGAAAGACAGAAGATGAAACACATTAGAAGGGTTCAGTGAGATCAATAATTGTTAACCACAACCACTGGAGTTGGGTCATAGTTATGAGCTAGGCCAGTGCAATACCAAAGAATTATATAAATAGTTGAAAGATGAGAGTTTCTTTGTGGTGACAGAACAGTTCTGTATCTTGAACATGGTAGTGGTTATACAAATCTATACATAAGCCAAAATATTACAGAGTTATACATAAATACATTACCACACACAACCCCTGCCCACCAACCATCAATGAGTGCTTGCAAAAACTGCTGAAATCCAAGTAAGGTCTGTAGTCTAATTAGTTGCATTGTGCCAGTATCAATTTCCTGGTTTTGATAATGCACTAGAAGATGTCACCACTGAAGGAAACTTGCTGATACAAACATGAGACTACTATGTACCATTTCTGGAATTTCTGATAATTTATAATTTCTTCAAAATAAGTTTTTAAAAAGTGTTCAGAAACACCCTGAATTATACTTTATATGTTGTGTTACGGTGAACTCTGGAAGCAAGCAACAAAACACTAGGAAGTAGGCTGTGAGAAAGAAGAGAATATGGTGGATTCAAGCACAGGACAGAAAAGGGTTAGATCTATGTAGTGTCTTAAATCAAATCTGGGAACTGAGACTACACTTATACATTCTCAACATTTTCTGTGAAAGCTTTATCTTAAAGCAGATTTCAAGATCAAGTAATAAGAGGACACATATAGAGTAGAATAGGGAGTTACAAATGGCAAAGTGACAGAAAGCAAGACAGAACATTTGTTCAAGACAAAATACTTAAAAGTGACTCAGAGAATTCAACCATTTACATGGATTTAATCACAAACCTTTACAGCAATGACTTAATTTTATAATTCTACCTTTCTCCAGATCTTGAAAGTGTTCATATACATTAGCTATAACTCCTGAGGAAGAATAGTAGTAACAGCAACCACAACAACTAACACTTACCTCGTGCTTACTTTACGGTAGGAATGCTTTAAGTACTTTATCTCATAGGGTTAAGTATGTGAATGCATTTCCTTATTTTATGGATAAGGAACCAAAACAAAGAAAGGTTTAAGGAACTTACTCAAAATGATATGGAAGTTGCAGAATCAGGATTCAAGCATGGGCAATTGGGCTCCAGGGTGTGTGTTGTGAATATATTATGCTGCCTCTATTTATAATGCTCTACTGTTTAACCCTGGTCTGCTTAAAACTAATCATTCTCCCTCAAAACATTCTGTGGTCTGACTTCACTTTTTCTTACTGATGGTGGCACAGTTTTCTCAGTAATTTTTTCTCTCCTTTCTCTTATATTCCCCATTTACACTTAATGATCATTCTCTTTCTTGCACCTATCATGTTGGCTTTTTCCTTTATTCCTATTGCTATCAGAGCAAAACTTACCTGCTAAATATTTGCACATCATCGATCTGCAGGTTATGGTCCACAGAACTAAGGCAGACCTGCCTAGGACTTGCCACTCTTCTCTTCCCCCTTTATAAAACAAGCTAGGATTGCCCAGTTGTTCTCACGACTTGCACTCTCAGGGAAGCCCTATGGTGAACTCTCAGCCTTGGGGATACAGCTCTGTAGCATACTGATGAATATCTGTAGCTCTTTCAAATAAGAGAACTATGGCTTACTTTAGTCCAGAAGTGATGCTTTGCACTCGTACAGCTATTTGGGAGAACCCTTAGACTGTATTTTTGGTTAACTTCATTTTAAAATTCACTATTAACCTTATAGGACCTTATCCTTTCATTCTCAAACCACATTAGAGATCCAACTGGCTTACATGCTGGCAGCTTAACACATTAACTGCCATGTGAGTTGTATTTAACTCACGCTAGTTTGGAGCCCGAGGCCTCGTAAAGCAAAACCTGGGCAAAACCCTGCAGATTTTTGCATGAAAATCTTAGCTGTTGATGTTCTTATTGTTATAATTAACATTGACAAATTAATTCTAAAAATGTGGATTAAATGAATATAAGTCGATAAATATTTCATTTTTCATTAAATTAGAAAGCATTGTTTCGTTTTTGAAGTTTTTACTCTATTTTCATAATAAAACACCATGGCCCCAAGGAAAAATTTTTTTTTCTAGTGTGGCAATGTGTTAAACCTGGAAGACAATTTCACTTTCATTATATCATTTGCTGTTCTGCTCAATCACCTTTATTGGCTGTCATCATGATCGTCAATCTCCATTCTGCCTCCTGAGCCTGATATTCAAAAGCCACTAACCTATAGCTGGAACCACAAATGTCAATTTCCATTAACAGAATACATGGCCCATTTTCATCTTTACACATTGAACTCCAGGCTGCAAGTGATCATCCTACCTCAGCCTCCCAAAGCAATGTGCATATTATACTCCCTAAACCAGCTATTAGGAAAATAAACAGATACATAGTCAAAATGCCAAAAAATAATTTAAAACACATACAAAAATATATCCAAATGATCCGTAAGTAGGAAAGGGAGAATAGAGAAACAAAAATTAGAGGGATAAACCAACCAAAATAATAAAATGACAGACCTAAATCCAGCCATATTAATATATACATTAAATGTAAAAGATCTATACACACAAATTAAAAGACAGATTCTCATTCTAGATATAAACAAAAGACCTAATTATATACTATCTATAAGAAACCATTTAAATATAATGCTATAGCAATGCTAAAAGTTTAAAAGATAGAAAAAGGCCAGGCGCGGTGGCTCACACCTGTAATCCTAGCACTCTGGGAGGCCGAGGCAGGCAGATCGTTTGAGCTCAGGAGTTTGAGACCAGCCTGAGCAAGAGCGAGACCCTGTCTCTACTAAAAAATAGAAAGAAATTAGCTGGACAACTAAAAATAGATATAGAAAAAATTAGCCGGGCATGGTGGCACATGCCTGTAGTCCCAGCTAACTGGGAGGCTGAGGCAAAAGGATTGCTTGAGCCCAGGAGTTTGAGGTTGCTGTGAGGTAGGCTGACGCCATGGTACTCTAGCCTGGGCAACAGAGCAAGACTCTGCCTCAAAAAAAAAAAAAAAAAAAAAAGAAAAGAAAGAAAAAGATACCATGCTAATACTAATCATAAGAAAGCTGAAGTGGCTATATTAAGAGAATCCTTGGCTGGGCATAGTGGCTCACGCCTGTAATCCTAGCCCTCTGGGAGGCCAAGGCTGGAGGATCGCTTGAGCTCAGGAGTTCGAGACCAGCCTGAGGAAGAGTGAGAACCTGTCTCTACTAAAAACAGAAAAAAATTGGCTGGGATGTGGTGGCACGTGCCTGCAGTCTCAGCTACTCAGGAGGCTGAGGCAGGAGGATTGCTTGAGCCCAGGAGCTTGAGGTTGCTGTGAGCTAGACTGACACCACAGCACTCTAGCCTGGGCAATAGACTCAGACTCTGTCTCAAAAAAAAAAAAATAAAACAAACAAACAAACAAACAAACAAAAAACCAAAAACAAACAAAAAATAAAAAACCACAACAATAGTACCCAAAACAAGGAAAATTATGAGCTATAAAGAGGAACATTATATAATAGGAAACAGGTGAATTCATAAAAAAGACTGACAATCCTAAAGTATATTCACTTAATAACAGATCTTCAATGTATATCCAAGCAAAAACTTATATAGGGAGCCAGTGGGGTTGGGCGTGCCTGTAATCCCAGCTACTTGGGAGGCTGTGGCAGGATGATCACTTGAGCCTATGAGGATGGGATGAAACGGGATGGGATGAAACGGGATGGGATGGGAAATAAATGAAAAAATAGAGAAGCCACAATCATACATAGAGACTTCATTATTTCTCTCCTAGTAACTGACAGAACAAGTAGAAAAATAAGCAAAGATATAGTTGACCTGAAACAACACTATCAAGCAACTGGACCCAATCAACATTTATAGAACACTCTACCTAACAACAAAAGGATACATGTTATTTTCAACTGCACTTGAAATATTCATCAAGATAAACCATATTTTGAGCCCAAACCCAAATCTTGACACATTAGAATAAGTTGAAATCATATAAAGTATGTTCTCTGACCATAAGAGAATTAAATTGTTAATAACATACCTAGAAAAAATTTCCCCAAGTATTTGTAAATCAAATACTTCAGTAGTAAAGTAGAATAAAAGTAGAAAACAACTTCTAAATAACCCATGTAAAGAGGAAGTCTCAAAGAACATTAGAAAAAGTTTGAATAAAATGACAATGAAATACAACATACCAAAATTTGTGGGATGAAGTTAAATCTATATTTAGGAGGCAATTTATCTATTAAATGCTTGTATTAGAAAAGAAGGTCTCAAATCAATAATTTAAGCTTTCACTTAAGAAACTAGAAAAAGAGCAAAATAACCACCAAACAAGCGAAAGGATGGAAATGATAAAGATAAGAAATCAACAAAGGTGAAAATAGAAAAATAAAGGAGATTAATGAATCTCCAATAGCTGGTTCTTCAAAAAGATCAATAAAATTGTTAATCCTCTAAGAATGACCAAAGAAAAAGACCAGTATCTGGACTAAAAGGAGATTATCAGTAAAAACTCCAAATACATAAAAAGATTAAGGGAATATCATGAATAATTCTATATATGTAAATTCAACTATTTGGATGCAAAAGACTAATAATTCCTTACAAGACAAAACTTACTCCAGAAAAAAATAGATAACCTGAAGTTTCACAGCTATCCAAGAAACTGAATCCATACAACTGAATTGCCAACAAAGAAAACTCCAAACCCAAATAGTTTCAAAGGCAAACTCTACCAAACATTTAAGGAAGAAATAATACCAATTTGTGCATTTTCTTCTAGAAAACAGAAGATTTCCATTTTGAAAACCAAAATTATTACCCTGACAGCAAAACCAAAGATATTATAAGAAAATCACAGACAAATATCCTCAAGTAAATATTAGCAAATTGAATTCAGCAATATATGAAAAGGATAACATATCACAACTAGGGTTTATTCTGTGATCACAAGTCTCGTTCAACTAGAGTCAACTAATATAATTCAATGTATTAGCAGACTAAATAAGAAAAAAATCATAATTATCGCATTTAACAAAACTTAACATCTGTTCATGATTTTAAAAAGTCTCAGCAAACTTAGAAGGGAACTTTCTTAACTGATAAAGGGTATTTACAAAAGCCTACAGCTAACATGAAATTTAATGGTGAAAGACTGAATTCTTTCCTTCCGGGAATGAGGCAAGGATGTCTACTCTTGTCACTCCAAGTCATAGTCAGTAAAATAAGTTAAGAAAGAGAAATAAAAGGCATATCAATTGGAAAGGAAGAAATAAAACTGCCTCTAGTAAAAAATGGCATGTTATTAGAAAATTCCAAGGAATTGACAAAAAAAATCCTAGAATGAGTTTAGAAAAGTTGCTGAATGCAAGGTTAATATACAAAAAGCAATTGGATTTCTACAGACTAGGAATTAACAAATGGAAGTCAAACATTTTAAAAACTGTACCATTTACAATAGCACCAAAATGTAAAAAGCAGCGGAGAGACAAAAAAAAGAATTGCTTAAGTATAAATCTAACAAAAACTTGCAAGATTTGTATGCTGAAAACTAATCAAACTATGCATGAAACAAATCAAAGAAGACCTAAATAGAGAGAAATACCATATTCATGGATTGGAAGACTCATTATTGCTAAAATGCCAATTTTCCCCAATTTGATGTATATATTCAATGCAATCCCAATCAAAATCCCAACAGGATTCCTTATAGATACAAAAAAGCTAAAATTTATGTGCAAAGGCAAAGAAATCAGAACGGCCAAAACAATTTAGAAAGAACAAAGTTGGGGGCCTCCAATTGTGTGATTTCAATAATTAACATAAAGCTGAAATAATCAAGGCAGGGTATGAGAAAAAGGACAGACATAATCAGTATAGAGTCCAGAAATAAACTCACACAAATATGATCAATTGATTTTTGACAAAAGTACAAAGATGATTCAATGTAGAAATAATCTTTTCGACAAAAGATCCTTGATATCCATATGTCAAAAAAATGAACCTCGATCTCTACCTAATACCTTATACATTAAGTCATAAAAGATCATAGACCTAACTCCCAAATATAAAATTATAAGACTTTTAGAAGATAGAGAAAATTGTGGGTTGGGCAAAAAGTTCTTAGCTGCAGCACTTAAAGCAAAATCCATGAAGCTGATGAATTAAACCTCATCAAAATGAAACTTTTGTTCTGAGGAAGACACAGTTAAGAGGATAAAAAGATAAAACACACATTGAGAGAAAACATTTGCAAATCACATATCTGACAGAGAACTTGAATTCAGAATATATATAAAGAACTCTCAAAACTCAAAAATAAGAAAATCACATAACAAAACACGGAAAATTAAATTGTGCTGGGACAATTTGGTACTCATTTGGAAAAAGAAGAGCCAAGAACAAAAAAACAAACTCCAAATCACTACCTCACATTATATGCATAATTTAACTACAAGTATATTATTAAGCTAAATGTAAACAGCAAAATTTTAAAGCTCTCAGATATGAATATGGGATATTATCTTTATGACTCAAGTTAGAGACAGACTTAAGACATCAAAAGCATTAACTATAAAGGAAAACACTGAAAACTTGGACATTAAAATTAAGACCTCATGTTCAATGAAACCATAAAGAGTTGTGTTTTTTTTTTTTTTAAAAAGGCTGGTCAAGTGGAGCAGTGGGAGTGGAGAAGGAACAAAGCAATCTGTAACTGGTTGTGATCAATTAGTTGTAAATACCACTGCACTCGGACCAACCCATAAAGAGTTTTGAAAAGGCAAGTTGGAATGGGAGAAGGTATCTGCAACACACTTAGCTCAAAAAGGGCTTTTATCTAGAATATATAAAGAACTGCTGCAAATTAATGAGACACAGCAGTCATTTTTTTTACTTCACAGTTCTGTAAGGCAGAAGTTCACGCATGGTGTGATTAGGTTCTCTGCTGAGGGTCACCATAAAGCTGAAATCAAGGTGCTGAAGAGCTGTGTTCTCACCTGGAGGCCTGACTAAAGAGAATGTGCTTTGAGGCTCATTCAGGCAATATTCAGTTCTTTGTGGTTCTAAGAATAAGACCCCCATTTTCCTTCCTGGCTGTTAATCAGAGGTCACCCTCTGCTCCTAGAGACTAGACTGCCCAAGCCCTTGCCACGTGACTCCCTCCATCTTTGAAGCCAGCAACAGAGAATATCCTTCACCTCAAATCCCTCTCATACTTCTAATCTCTTACTCTCTCTGTTTCTGACTCTAGATTCAGATTTAAAGAGTTTGTGTGATTAGGGCAGGCCCATCTGGATAATCTCACTCTCCTGAAGTAAACTGTGTGCTATGTCCGATGACATAATGGAGAATGTTATCCCATCATATTTACAGTGTCAGAACTTATATAGGGGACCATATTAAAATTCTGCCTACCATAAGCAGCAGCCTGAAAAAATGCACAGACGTTTAAGATGAGGCAAAGGAGTTGGAGAAAATGTGGGTGTAAATGACATCTGGGGTAAGGACATAACATCCAAGGGCAGGTGGAAAAAAGCTTTGTATGTATGACTGGACTTGCCATCCCAGGATCCAACATGGTAATTGGTGCATATTATTTGTCAGAACGAATCAAAGTACCAAATTAAACAAGCAAGTATTTACTAAAGAGCTTATATGCTTATAGTTACAAGAGAAAAGATGAGAGATTTTTATAATGCTAAGCTCCTACACAGAATTTAGAGGTGACATCCCAGGGGTTACAACACAGACAGAAAATTAAACTTGACAAAAAGAAAATTGGGCTCTTACAAGAGATCTCTGCTAAATGGAAGTGACCAAATCAAATAACTCCAAGGGCCTTAGTTTTGCTTCATCTGTAATAGAGTTGATTTAACTATCTCATCTCTAATAATGCTTTCCAGTGCTGCTAATCCTACAAATGAAAGGTATGGTTCTTGCCCTAGGACAAATCCATGTGGGCATTTTAGAATCTAGTTATTAATTCATGTTGTAATTTAGATATTGCTCTATAATTAACAATATTAAAAAGACAAATACAGAGCATCCTATTTTTAGTACTGAAATTATTCCATTCTACAAATTTAGCAGTAGATACTCCTAAGGTTTATTCACTTCTTACAATACAAAATAAAACACTAAAGTTATACATTAAAAACAGGTCCTGGAAGAATAAGAGGAAATAGGAGTATCATCAGCCAGAATGTGGAATAGGAGTTCCCCAGCTCCAGTCCCCCTCAACAGAAACCCAACTAGCAACTATCCATAGACAAGAATATCTTTTTATTAATAAATATCCCAAAACTCAGAGGAGTGAGGCTGAGACATTCCTTTGGACCACAGAGCTAGAAAAGGCACATTAGAAGAGGAACAGTTTCATTTTGACTACATCACCTCTCCTTCAAGCTGGCACAGTGCCACACAAAGGATTTTCCTGGGCCCATGGTTTCTACAGTAAGAAGAGAGCTGGAGGCAAACATCCAGCTTCCCAACATCTTGGGATTTGTTACAGAAGGCTGACTTCTGTCTTGCCCCATGGGGAACACTGGGGGTACCGACAAGCCTAGATCACCTGAATCAGTTACAGTGAAGGGGGATGGACATCACAGCAACAAGCATGAGGACTTTGGCAATTTCTCTGCATTCTGGCTAACAGAGGTGTTCCACAAGATAGACCAGCCAACAGCATCACTGTCAGCATGTTTAACAGATCTGCCAGGCTTGAGTTCCTAAGCCAGCTTATCCACCCAGTTTCAGTGCTCTGCTTATGGCTATCCCAGACCAGGAGGGCAAATTAATGGCTACAAACATCTTCATAGGGGAGCATCTAGTCCTGTCTGAACCCAGGGAACTAGCAGGAACCCCACCCAACCTTGGAGCTCTATATAAGGCTTCCTCAGGCCAGGAGGCAAGCCCACATCCACACATCTGTAGAGCATAGCCTGCGGCCCTGGCTGTCCCAATGGATGAGCAGTGACCCCCAGAAACCTCACCCAGCTTTAAAGCCCAGCCTGCAGCCCTGCCCAACTACAGATTCCTAACAGCAGTACCACTCAGCCAGGGAAAATAGCCTGCAACTCTGCCCAAACAGAGGTGGTCACAAAGCCCAGCTGGTAGCTCCATGTCACCAGACCACAGAACACAGCCAGCAGCTCTACTTGACCCTATACCTTAGGTCCCAAAGTGGCCCAGCCTAATAGAGAACCCAACAGCAGGATTTGCTTGCCCATGGTGGCTAATACCTGCCCTATCCAGAATCCCAGGCTAAATACTAAAGATCTATCACCAGCATAGAACACTTGCAAAGGCTGGGAGATGTGTCTGTTTCCTCAAATGCTCAGATACCAACACAAGGATGCAAGAATTATGAAGAATAAGGGAAATATGACACTAACAAAAGAACCTAATAAAGTTCCTAATAACAGACCTTGAAGAAATGGTGATTTAGGAAATGAAGGACAAAGAATTCAGAATAAGACTGAAAGTTCAGAGAACTGTAAGGACAAATAAAAAAATCCAATGAAATTTGACAATAATTTATGAAAGTAAAAAGGTGGACAAAGAAATAGAAAAAATACAATAAAACAAATAGAAATTACAGAAATAAAGAATACAATACTAATTGAAAAATTCAGCAGAAAGCTTCACTCATAGACTTGAATCAAGCAGAAATACTGGGCTCAAGGACAGGACATTTAAAATTACCCAGTAAGAGGGATAAAAACAATAAAAGAGAAAGAATGAAGAGGGACTATGGAAATTATGGGACACAATCAAGAGAACTAACTTTTGTATAACAGAAGTTGAAAAAAGAAGAGAGAAAAAGACCTAGAAAGCATTTTTAAGGAAATAATGGCTGAAAATTACCCATATATGGTAAACCAAACCTGCCAACCAGAAATACGTTACTCAGCAAAGCTGTCCTTCAGAAATGGGGGAGAAATAAAAACTAAGGAAGTTCACCATCACTGGCCCTGCCTTACAGAAATTGCTAAAAGGAGTTCTTAAAGCTAAAATGAAATGCTGATAATTAATAACATAAAACATAAGTAAAATAGTTGATGGTATAAGTAATACATAGTCAAATTCAAAATATTCTGATACTGTAAGGGTGGTACATAAAGCAATTTAACTCTAATATGACGGTTAAAAGACAAAACTATTAAAAACAATGGTAGTTTCAATAAATTGTTAAGCAATATAAATTACAAAAAGATGTAAATTTTGACATTAAAATCATAAAATAAGAGTAAAAGTGTAGTTTTTGTATGCAATTAAAGTGAAATTGTTATCAGTTTAGAATAGCCTGTTATCAGTATGAGTCATGGTAACCACGGAGCAAAAACCTAAAGTAACTGCACAAAACACTAAAATATAGAATTCAAAGCATACCAACACAGAAAACTGCCCAATTTCAAAGGACAACAAAAGAGAAAAAAACAAAGGATCTATAAAATAACCAGAAAACAAATTACAAATGGGTAAGTACTTACCTATCAATAATTACCATCAATTAAATTCTCCAGTCAAAAGACATAAAGTGTTTGAATAGCTAAAGAAGAAAAAACAAGACCCAAATATATGCTGCCTACAAGAGACTCACTTTACTAGTAAAGACACATATAGAGCCAGCAGTCCCCAACCTTTCTGGCACCAGGGATCAGTTTCATGGAAGACAATTCTTCCATGGACGGGGGTTGGGGGGTGGTTCCAGATGATTCAAGCACCTTACATTTACTGTGCAGTCAAACCTCTCTGTTAATGATAATCTGTATTTGCAGCTGCTCCCCAGCACTAGCATCACTGCCTCAGCTCCACCTCAGATCATCAGGCATTAGATTCTCATGAGGAGTGCGCAATCCAGACCCCTTGCATGCGCAGTTTACAGTAGGGTTCGTCCTCCTATGAGAATCTAATGTTTCCCAGTTTCCTAAGAAGGAAGAAAAAAAAAAAGAGAGAGACTCTAATGCGGCAGCTGATCTGACAGGAGGTACAGCTTATGCAGTGATGCAAGCAATGGGAGTAACCGTAAACACAAATGAAGCTTCGCTTGATTGCTCACTGCTCACCTCCTGCTGTGGGGCCCACCTCCTAACAGGCCACAGACCAGTACCAGTCCGTGGCCTGGGGTTTGGGGACCACAGGCATAGAGCTGGACATGGTGGCTCATGCCTATAATCCCAGCACTTTGGGAGGCCAAGGCGGGAGGATCACTTGAGGCCTAGAGTTCGAGACCAGCCTGGACAACATAGTGAGACCCCATTTCTACAAAACAACAACAAAAAAAGTTAGCCAGGCCTGGTGGCGCATGTTTGTAGTCCTAGCTACACAGTAGGCTGAAGCAGGAGGGTAGCTTCTGCCTAGGAGTTCAAGGCTGCAGTAAGCTATGATTACACCACTACACTCCAGCCTGGGTGACAGAGTGAGACCCTGTCTCTTAGGGGGGAAAAAAGATACAACAGACTAAAAGTGAAGGAACTGAAAAAGATATACCATGCAAATAGAACCAAAAAAGAGCAGGTGTAGCTATATTTATATCAAATAAAAACTTATATCAGCTATAGTTTATCAGACAAAAACAATAAAAAGAAGCAAAAGAGATCATTAATAATGATAAAATGGTCAATTAATCAAAATGATATACAAATTGTGAATATATATGCAACTGGCATGGGAGCACCTAAATATATAATTACCAAGTGATTTGATAATCTGCAATAGAATAGCAGTAGGGGACTTCAATACCCCACTTTCAACAATAGATAGATCATTTACACAGAAAATTAATAAGGAAACAATGGATGTGAATAACACCTTGAACCAAATGGTCCTAACAGACATACCAGAACATTTCAACCAACAGCAACAAAATATACACTCTTCTCAAGTGGACATGGAACATTCTCCAGGATAGATCACGTAAAACAAGTCTCAAAAAATTTAAGAGGATTGAAAACATATCAAGTATCTTTTCTTTCATATCTCTGTGGCTGTCCCTTAAAAAAAAAAAAAGAAAAAAGTATCTTTTCCAATCACGATGGCATGAAAGTAGAAATTAATAACAGGAGAAAACTTGGAAAATCTATAAATATGTACAAATTAAACAACATGTTTCTGAATAACCAATAGGTCAAAGAAATCAAAAAGGAAATAAAAAAAAATACTGTGAGACACATGAAAATGGAAACACAACATACCAAAACTTAATGCATGCAGCAAAAGCAGTTCTAGTAAGGAAATTTGTAACAATAAACACCTATATCAAAAACAAAGAAAGAAACAAGAAACAAGAAAACAAGAAACAAACAAGAAACTGTAAACAATCTAACATTACATCTCAAGGAACTAGAAAAAGAACAACTAAGCCCAAAGTTAGCAGAGGAAAGGAAATAAAAATCAGAGCAGAAATAAATGAAATAGAGGTAAAAAATCGAAATTAAGAGATTTTTAAAAAATATATATACAAAATCAACAAACTCTTACCTAGACTAACAAAAAAAGATTCAAGATCAGAAATGGAAGAGAAGGCATTACACTGATACCACAGAAATACAAAAGATCATAAGAAAGACTATGAACAACTATACACCCAAAACTGGATAAGCTAGAAGAAATGCATAAATTCCTAGACACATACAAGCTACCAAAACTCATCAAAAAGAAATAGGAAATCTGAATAGATCATTTAGCAAGAAAGGAGGCTGAATCAGTAATTAAAAAATAAAAGGTCTCCCATCAAAGAAAAGCCAACAATTTGATGGCCTCACTGCTGAATTCTACTAAACATTTAAAGAAGTAATACGAATCCTTTTCAAACTCTTCCAAAAAATTTAAGTGAAGGGAGTACGTCCAAGCCCATTTTACAAGACCAGTATTACACTGATACCAAAGCCAAATGAGGACAATACAAAAGAAAAATTACAAACGAATATCCCTGATGAATACAGATGCAAAAATTCTCAACAAAACACTAGCAAGCCAAATTCAACAACACATTAATACAACCATTCATGTACGGCATGGTGGTGTGCACCTGTAGTCCAGCTACTCAGGAGGCTGAGGCAGGAGGATTGCTTTACCCAGCAGTTTGAGACCAGTCTGGGTTGCGAGTGAGACACTATCTCAAAAAAAAAAAAAAACAAAAAAACAAAAAAAAACACCATGATCAAGTGGGATTTATCCATGGGATGCAAAGAGAGTTCAAATATATGCAAAGGAATATGTGCTACGCATACTGTGATACACTACATTAACAGAATGAAGGATTAAAAACCATATGATCATCTCACTGGATGCAGAAAAAGCATTTGTCAAAATTCTTCGCCCTTTCATGGTAAAAGCTCTCAACAGATTAGGTATAAAAGGAATATCCTCAACATAACAAAGGCCATAAATGACAAGCCCATAGCTAACATCACACTCAATGGTGAAAAATTAAAAGCTTTTCCTCTAAGATCAGGGACAAGACAAGGATGCCTACTCTCACCACTTCTTTTCAACACATAGCACTGAAAGTCCCGGCCTGAACAATTAGGCAAGAGAAAGAAATAAAAGGCATCCTAATAGGAAAGAAAGAAGTAAAACTGTTTGCAGATGACATGATCTTTCACAGAAAATCCTGTAGACACCACCAAAAACTGTCGGAACTGACAAATTAAGTTATAGGATACAAAAATCAACATAAAACAATCCCATTTATAATAGCAACAAAAAATAAATACTCAGGTATAAATCCAAGGAGGTGAAAGATCCGTATACTAAAAACTGTAACGCAAAAAATTGAAGAAAACACAAATAAAAGATATACTTATTGATGGACTAAAAAAAAAAAAATTGTTAAAATGTCTGTACACTCAAAGCAATCTAAAAATTCAACACAACCCCTATCAAAATTCCAATGTCATTTTTTCACAGAAAATAGAAAAAACAATCCTTAAATTCATATGGAACCACAAAAAACCCACCAAATAGCCAAAACAATAGTAAGCAAGAAAAACAAAGCTGGAGGCATCACAGTTCCTAATTTCAAAATGTATTATAAAGCTATTGTAATCAAGACAGCATGGTACTAGCATAAAAACAGACACATTGATCAATGGAACACGACAGAGCCCAGAAATAAATCCAGACATTTATAGCCAATTTATTTTTGACAAAGGTGCCAAAAACACACAGTGTGGAAAGGACAATCTCTTCAATATAAGGTGTTGGAAAAATTGGATATCCAGATGCAAAAGAATGAAACTGGATCCTTATCTCACACCATATGCATCAATCTGCTCAAAATAAATACTTAAATGTAAGACTTGAAACCGTAAAACTACTAGAAAAAAACACAGGGGAAAAGCACCACCACATTGGTACAGGCAATAATTTTTTAGGTATGATCCCAAAAGCACAAGCAACAAAAGCAAAAAGAGGCAAATGGGACTGCATTAAACCAAAAAGCTCTGCACAGCAAAAATACTAAACACACTCCAAACAATAAACAAAGTGACAAGACAACCCACAGAGTGGGAGAAAATATTTTCAGCCATGTATCTGATAAGGGGTTAATGTCTAAAATATTAATATATAAGGAACTCAGCTCAATAGCAAGACAACAACCCACTTAAAAGAGGCAAAGGACCCATCATAATTAATTTCAGGTGTCAGTTTGACTGAATTAAAGGGATACTTAACAGCTGTAAGGCATTATTTCTGACTAGGTCTGTGAGGGTGTTTCCAGACGAGACTGAGGTGTGAGTCAGTGGACCGAGTGGGGAAGATCCACCCTCTATGGGGGCAAGCCTGAACGGTACAAAAAGGTGAAGGAAGAGCAAATTCTCTCTCTCTCTTTTCCAGAGCCAGGACACCCTTCTCCTGCCATTGGATGTTAGAACCCTGGGTTCTCTGGCTTTTAGACTCTGGGACTCACACGAGGTAGTCCCCAAGCTCTCTTGGGACTTTAGTCTTGGACTTGGAGTTACACACCATTGGCTTCCCTGGTTCTGAGGCTTTTAGGCTTGGACTAAGCCACGCCATCAGCTTCCCTGGTTCTCTAGCTTGCAGACAGGCTATCGTGGGACTTCTCAACTCAATAATCATGTAAGCCAGTTCCCCTTATAAATCCCTTTTTATATACCTTTATATAGCCTATTGTTTCTGTCTTTCTGGAGAACGCTTAATACAGAACCTGAACAGACGTTTCTCAAAAGAAGACATATAAATGGCCAATAGGCTAATGGAAAAATACTCAATATCACTAATTATCAGGGAAATGCAAATTAAAACCACAATGAAATATCACCTCACACCTGTTAGAATGGCTATTATCAAAAAGGTAAAAGATAACAAGTGTTGATGAGGATGTGGGAGTGGAACCCTTGTGCACTGTTAAACTGCCACAATGGAGAACAATATGGAAGTTCCTCAAAAAATTAAAAATAGAATTACCATACGATCTATCAATTGTCTGGATATACACAAAAAAGGAACTGAAATCAATATGCCAAAGAGATACCTGCACTCTCATTAATATTGTATATTTCAATATAGCTAGGAGTGTAAATTTTAAAGTTCTCAACACAAAAACTGTTAAGTGACGTAATAGATGTTAGCTTGATATAATCATTCCACATCGTATACATATACTAAACCATCCCATTGTACTCCATAAATGTATACAATTATGGGTTTTGCAGCCTGTGTGAGTAGGTGCTTTGGAACCAGACTCCTGGGCGAGTGACGTAGGAGCCCACTTGTAACCTGGATCACACAAGGCCGTGAAAAACAGTACCGGTGAATTCATGCCCCTGAACGCCATGTGGAAAACAGGAGACGGGATACCTCTGCTAGGAAAGAAGGAAAAGCTAGGATAGCTGCCAAAGGGCTAGGGTGGGGAGGGTAGAATGAGGGAGGGGTTGGGCACAAGGCTTGGGTTTCTTCCGGTTTTCTAAGGCCTCGAAAACCAGTGGGCCCAATTGGAGCCTGTGGAGGCCAAACCTACCGCCTGAGCTTTCCTCTCGGCACTGCAGCCCACTTTCCCTATCCCTTCCACATTTGGCCACAGGGTGAATAGTCTCAGCTCCTTCTGAGCTCCACAGTCAGTCACAAAATGAATGATTTGCACCTGGGGAGCCCTTTCCTTGAAGCCCCTTATTTACCCAAGCCTGTGGAGCCCCATGGTAGATTTTCTAGATTTTTCGGGCCTAGGACACACTTGCCGCAGGCTCTGCCTTTAAAGTCAGCCTGCACCCACCAACGGATTTCTTTCCCTTCCTCTTGGTCATCTAGAGCCTGCCACCAAGTGAACTGGGCCCCACTCCCTTTGAATTTAGCCAACGCCCACCTTTTTTAGCACACTCCTGGCTTGCTTAAGATTGTAATGAGTATTGCTGTCCTGCCGCCTTTGCACATTAGAGGATGCAGTAAACCATATATCCATTCACTCTAGGCGATTACCAACTCCACATTAAAATGTTACTTCTGTCTCAAAAAAAAGTATACAATTACGATTTGTCAACTATTAATAATAATAAAAGAATAAGAAGTAGAGGTTGGGTGCAGTGGCTCACGCCTATAATCCTAGCACTCTGGGAGGCCAAGGAAGGAGGAGCGCTTGAGGTCAGGAATTTGAGACCAGCCTGAGTAAGAGCAAGATCCCATCTCAACTAAAAACAGAAACAATTGGCCGGAGTGTTGGCACATGCCTGTAGTCCCAGCTACTCGGGAGGCTGAGGCAAAAGGATTGCTTTGCTTAAGCCCAGGAGTTCGAGGTTGCTGTGAGCTAGGCTGATGCCACAGCACTCTAGCCCAAGCAACAGAGTAAGACTCTGTCTCAAAAAAAAAAAAAAAGTAGAGGTGGTGCCACCTATGATTGGACAAGTTTAATTATCAAATGCAATATTGATAATTTTGAAGCTAACGTATAGAATTTCTTTTTCAAAAATACTGCTAAAGTACAACAGAAAATTGCCATTTCACAAAATATGTAATGTGTAGGTCTGAAAACATTCGGTGAAATCTCATTCAGCAGCTTCAATCAATAAAATTCTTAATGGTCTATACAAAGTTTTGGTTATTTGTTTGTTTGCTTAATTCCTTGAGTTTAGGAAACAATCTGGAGAAAACTAAGGAGCTAGAATTCTCAGGACAGAGTAACAGAGAGGAGAGAGTAGTTTAAGGAGAGAATTCCAAAGATCTGCAGAGTATCTCCCAAGTACTCAGTTGAGTACTGGTTAGGACTTGTGTGTCAAAATACTACCTGAGCTGGTGAAAGAATCATCCTAAAACAATTACAGTAGTGTTTGTCAAACTTTTTTCCTTATTATCCATTTTAGATAATTTTTTTCCTAATCATTTCCCCATGAAATTTTAATGCCAATGTATTTCTAATTTACATACTTTGGCCCTTTGGAGGGACAGAACTTATTGGAATATGTAAGATTAGTTTCATCCACACAAGCCCACAAAGAATCTATTTGTGCTCAGTTGGGAGGGAAACCACCTCCAATGAGAATGCATGGATCACAGGGAACAAAGTGCCCTGTTCTAATCAGCTAGGCAGGGAAAACTCAACACTTGGAGCATGGGGTAGACTACTCAGGAGAAACTTGTTTCAGTAGTGGAGAATAATTAGGCTAGTTTTTTCCTTTCTGTTTTTTTTTCTGTGTAAAGAGACAGGGTCTCACTCTGTCACCCAGGCTGGAGTAAACTGGAATGATCATAGCTCACTGTAATTCCGAACTCCTGTGCTCAAGTCACCCTCCTGCCTCAGCCTCGAGACTACAAGTGTGCACCACTGTGCCCTGCTAATTAAAAAAAAATTTTTTTGTAGAGACGGGGTCTGGCTATGTTGTCTATACTAGTTTCTAACTCCTGGCCTCAAGCAATCCTCCCTCCTAAGCCTCCCAAAGTGTTGAGATTACAGGTGTAAGCCACCGTGCCTGGCCAATTAGGCTATTTAGGTTAAATAAACTAATATTTGCATTAGGATAAAAGTTATAAAATACAGATAAATCTGACAAGATATACACAATGAAACTACAAAATATTGGTGAGAAAAATTAATGAACCTTACATCATATACAAATATTAAGTCAAAATATGACTGTATATTTATACATGTGAACCCTGAAAGAGCCAATCCTTCAAGATGGGGCCTGAATTCAAACTAGAGCTTAGCGGCCATTTGCTGACTGGAGGTCACACATGTACTCTGTATTCCTGGAAAATCTCCCTATTTGCTTAACTTTGAGACTTTCACAGTTGTCTGTTCCTGTTTATGCTGCCTGAATCAACCAATAGAGACTGTGACTTGTGTCAAACCATCAGAACTCAAAAAGCACCAACCAATCAGGACCAAGCAAATCTACATGCCTCCTTTGCATAAGATGACCAGAGTGGGAACATAGACAAGAACTTTATAAAAGATAAACTGATAAACCCTCTCTTTGTTCTTTCTGAATGCACCTTTGTTTTGTACTGAAGGATGCCTCTCCCAGATTTGCAAACTGTTCAGTGGAATAAAATCTCTTTCCTTTTTAAAAGAAATTCCTTTTCAGTGGATGTGTTAACAATTGTGAAACTTAAAACTATAAAACTTCTAGAAGGTATAAGAAAAACTATGTGACAATGGGATAGAGATTTTTTAGATACAACACCAAAACCAAGATGCATAAAAGAATAAATTGTTAAATTGGACATCATCAAAACAAAAACTTGAGCTCTTCAAAAACACTAAGAGAACGAAAACACAAAAGAACTTGTATTGACAACATCTAAAGAACACTGAAAACGCAAGAAAACAATTAAAAAAACCTGGCAAAAAATATTTGAAAAGACATTTCCCTAATGATGATATATGGATTGACAAGAAGATCATGAAAAGATGGTCAACATCATTAGTCATTACAGATATGTAAATTAAAATCACAAAGAGATACCGCTTTTATTAAAATGTTATACAAAATATAAAATATTGGTGAGAATGCGCAAAAACTAGAATTCTTATATCCTGCTGATGAGAATATAAAATGGCACAATCAATTTGGAAAACACAGTTGGGCAGTTTCTTAAAAAGTTAAACATGCACATACCATATGGTCCAGCAATTCCACTACTAGATATTTACCCAAGAAAAAGGAAAGCACATGTTCATACGAAGATGTCTAAACAAATGTTCATACTAAGTTTATTTGTAATAGATAAAAAAGAGAAACAACCCAAATGCTTAAAAGAGTAGATAAACAAATTGTGTATATCATTACAATGGAATACTACCCAGCAACAGAAAGAACTATTAATATACACCACAGATAAACGAATCTCAAAATAATTATGCTGAGTGAAAAAAGGAGAAGATATATTTGAAGCAATAATGACTGAGAACTTTCCCAAATGAATGTCAGACACCAAACCAGATCCAGGAGAAAACTAAGCAAGAAAAATGTCCCCCCAAATATACCTAGGCATATCATATTTAAATTGCAGAAAATTAAGAAAGAAACAGGCCGGGCGCGGTGGCTCACGCCTGTAATCCTAGCACTCCGGGAGGCCGAGGTGGGCGGATTGTTTGAGCTCAGGAGTTCGAGACCAGCCTGAGCAAGAGCGAGACCCCATCTCTACTAAAAATAGAAAGAAATTATATGGACAGCTAAAAATATATATAGAAAAAAAAAAAATTAGCCGGGCATGGTGGTGCATGCCTGTAGTCCCAGCTACTCGGGAGGCTGAGACAGGAGGATCGCTTGAGCTCAGGAGTTTGAGGTTGCTGTGAGCTAGGCTGACGCCACGGCACTCACTCTAGCCTGGGCAACAGAGTGAGACTCTGTCTCAAAAAAAAAAAAAAAAGAAAGAAACAAAAAACCCTGAAAAAAGCCAGAGGAAAAAAACACTTTGCCCATAGAAGAGCAAAGATAATAATTGCCTCTGACCTCCTCAGGAACAATGGAATCAAGAAGAATGTGGAGTGAAATACTTAAAGTAATGAGAGGAAAAATACCACCAACTTAGAATTCTGTATCCTGCAAAACTGCCTCCAAAAAGTAAAGGAGAAATACTTTCTAAGACAAACAAAAATTGAGAGAATTTGTTGCCAGTTGAACTGCCCCACACGAAATATTAACAGAAGCTCTTTAGAGAGAAGAAAAATGTTATAGTCAAACTCCGTTCTACATAAACAAGGAGCACTGGAGAAGGAATAAGTGAAGGTGAAATAAATAATTTTCTTATTCTGAATTGATCTAACATGTTTGTTCAAAATAACAGCAATATAATTCAATAAGCTCATACATAAGTGAAAAGAATGACAGCAATGATAAAAAGGAATGAGAGGGAAGAATTAGCATTATTTTGTTATTATTAAGTCCTTGCACTGCCCATGAAGAAGTATAGTGTTATGTTAAAGTAGACTTCTATAGATGTAAATGTATATTGTAAACTGTAGGGCAAACACTAAAAAAATTTTAAAAGAGGTATAACTGATATCCTAAGAAAGAAAATAGAATCACATGAAATGCTCAATTGAAACCACAAAAGGCAGAAAAAGAACAGAAGACAACATAGGGACAAAGGACAATGGCAACAAATATAATACAACAAAACAGTACCAAAATAATAAACTGTAATCCAACTATAACAATAATCACTTTGATTGTCAACGGTCCAAAGACAGCAATTAAAAGGCAAAGCTTGTCAGGCTGGATCAAAAAACAACATCCAACTGTATGTTTTCTATAAGAAATCCATTTTAAATATAAAGACAGGTTAAAAGTAAACAGATGGAAAGGATTCTGGGAATATGCAGGACTGAAAAGCACAAGGAATCTGTCTCCCCAACTAGAAAAGAATTGTATGGGCACAATCTGCCCAAAGGAACTATTCTGAAACTCTGTAGTCTACTGAAGGCTTGACACTTTCAAGGAAAGACTTACAGAGATAAATCATGATTTATTTTGGTCATGGTAAATTGTGACTAATTTCAGTCAATTTCAGCTCTTAGCACAGTAGCAGCCAGGGATCCCCCAACCCTCAGCCCCATGGCAGGCACCTGTGCCCAAAACTGTAAAAACATAAAACCATAAAACTCCTAAAAGATAATATAGGAGAAAACCTAGATGACCTTGGGTTTGGTGATGACTTTTTAGATATATCAAAGATATATCAAAATATACAAAGAATTCTTAAAACTCAACAATAAGAACACAAAACAACCTGTTTAAAAAATGGGCCAAAGACTTTAACAGATACTTCACCAAAGATATACAGATGGCATATATGAAAAGATGTTCCACATCACATGTCATCAGAGAAATGCAAATTAAAATAATAATGAGGTACCCGTACACATCTATCAGAATGACCAAAATCCAGAAACAACATCAAATGCTGGTAAGGATGTGAAGGAATAAGGGGGCTCTCATTAGTAGCTGGTGTGACTGCTGGTGTGAATGCAAACTGGTATAGCCACTTTGGTAATTTCTCACAAAACTAAACATACTCTTATCTTATGATCCAACAGTCATGCTCCTTGACTATACCCAAAGAAGTTGAAAATTTATGTCCCCACAAAACCTGCACATGGATGTTTATAGTAGCTTTATTCATAACTGCCAAAACTTGGAAGCAACCAAGATTCCTTCAGTAGGTGAATGGATAAACTGTGGTACATCCAGACAATAGACTATTATTCAGCATTAAAAAGAAATAAGCTATCAAGCCATTAAAAGACACAGAAAAAACTTAAATGCATATTAATAAGTGAAAGAGACCAATCTGAAAAGGCTAAACACTATGATTCCAACTATATGACATTCTGGAAAAGGCAAAACTACAGGGATAGTAAAAAGATCAGTGGTTGCCAGAGACTGGAGGGAGAAATGAACAGGCAGAGCACAGAGCATTGCTATAGCAGAAACTACTCTGTATGAAACGGTAATGGTAGATACATAAGTCATTTGTCTAAACCATTCAATGTACAACACCAAGAATGAACCATAATGTAAACAAACCATGGTCTTTGCACGATAATGATGTGTTGATGTAGGTTCACCAGTTGTAGCAAATGTACCACTCTATTGGGGAATGTTGATAATGGGGGTGGCTATGCATATGTGGCAGCTGGGGGGTTATGGGAAATCTCTGTACCTTCCTCTCAATTTTGCTGTGAACCTAAAACTGTTTTACAACATAAAGCCTATTAAAAAAGAAAAGCTAGACAAAAAAGGACATATTATAAAATTCTATTTATATAAATCTCTAGAAAATACAAACTATAGTTACATAAGCCAAGTCAGGGTTATCAGGGGAGCGGAGGAAGGAAGGTATTCCAAAGGGGCAAATGGAATCCTTTGGGAGTGACGGGTATGTAAACTATCTTGATTGTGGAGATGGTTTCACAGATATATGCATATATCAAAACTTTGAAATTGTACACTTTAAATATATACAATTTATTATGTCAATTATATCTCAATAAAAGTGTTAAAAAATAGCCTGAGGTGCTGAGACCTTTCAGACCAAATTAACTTCAGTTCAGTCTGAAATTTAGGACATAATTTATGATATTTTTGCTAAACTACATAACTATCACTATCTACATATTATTATGAATACAAATAATCAGTATTTCTAAGTATGCAAGTATTGATACTTGATCTCTATAAAAATGCCATTATTTACCCACTGCCAATTTGTATATACATGTCCACTAAAACAACTTTAAACACAGAATCTAGAGGACACATAGTCTATCTGGGAAGTTGGTAACATAGTAATTCATAATAAATACAAACATTCTAAAATTTTTGCTTGTCCATTGAAACAGAATTGTTTACTTAATGAAAATATCCCATTTATTACCAATGAACAAGATTAATTACAAATCAAATGCTCTCTAAAAGACTAATTTTAGTATAAATACACAATAAAATACTATGTAGCTATAAAGAATGTGGAAGGTCCCTAAGAGACTAATATGGACTGACTCCTAAAATATACTGGGGATGTAAAAAGGAAAATGCAGAACACAAATATAACACGATAACTAAAAAATACACGAATGGAATATAAAAATAAGTCATCATCAGTTTCTAGCTGCCAAAACTGCTGGTCCTAGTGAATAACACCTTCTTCATTTCAGGACCACCATCACAGTCATTTAGTCACAATAACATACACCGATTTATTGATCTTGGAGGAAACCTGAACATTGACGAAGAAAATTTAAAAATTTGAAGCTGGAATCTAGAGGCACTGGGTACAGTTGGTGAGAGGTGCTATTTCTTTCCTGATGGAAACAGTTATTTCCACTCCATGTTCCATACAAGCCAGTTGGGAGCTGGGTGTATACACCTGACATGGGGATACAGGGCTGTGGGCTCCAATATTAATTGCTGAGAATAGCTACAAGAGAAGACCATGTACACATGTATGGTTGTAGCACAGAGAGTGCACATAACCTCAAGTAATGAGTGAAGAGGTTTTAAGAGCTCAGAAACTATACTGACAGCCAGCAGAAGTGACATGTGGTCACCAAGAAAGATTTGCTGGTGAGTACTTCTTGCTAATTTTCAGAAAAGGCTAAAGGACTCTGAAAAATGAGGGTAAGTGGCACTAAGGAAACCTGTGGAAACTTAGGGTTTACTGTGATATGTTAAGTGCCAACAATACTATTACAGTAAAAATGAAAACTAGTGAGACTGGACACATACATGTATGTACGTATTCATGAATATATTTGCTGAGCACTTCATCTGAAAAATGATCCCAGAAAGCACTTTTGAAAACTTAAAGGATGGTAATAATTTGAAGAACTACTTGGGCAAAAGCAATCCCAAAACATTCTTGAACGATAAAATACATATAAATTCAGAAGCCAATAAGCAAAATATACAGGGTAGCATTTTCAAAAAAAATATTAAGTTATATGATACAGTTAAGATCTACTTACTGCCTAGCTCTTAAATCAACTCTTTTGAGTTCAAAAAGGGCCACTCAAAATCTAAGCCTTCCTTTGTTTAAACACTAAAAAGTTTGGCTGGATTATAATTATCCCTAGTATACTACTACTTTGAATGACTTTTTTTTTTATCCACCCAAAAAATATGGCATTAAGGGTGTCTTGGGTATTCCCTTGTTTCCAATGTTAAAATTTAACAGCATTTGATATGAAAATTAGGATTACATTTGTATCACAGTTAAAAGACAGGTGTCCATAGGGCATAGACATAACTTTTAGGGGGAAAAAATAAGCATTTGAACCATGATTGCTGATAGTATTACTTAGCACAAGAAAAAATATTTCCTCTCAACAATATGCTTTATTTCCCCAATTACTGTTGATTGAGTCTGACAAGGGTTCATATTCCCGTTCTACTATACTTACTAATCCTGTAGATGTAGCCTTTGTGAATTTTAGTTTTGTCATCTATTGATGGCATGGAAATGTTAACCTACTAACTTTACAAGACTGTACTATGAGTTAAACTGAGTAACATAAAAAGGCTTATGAATATGTCTATTTCAGAAGTATTAATAATTTCTATCACTCTGGATTAAAAAAGATTCTACTTATAGAAAATAATTTTCTTATAAAAAAGAAATGTGGTATCATTAATATTTCACATTATATTATTTGGGTTCCATTACATAGCATTAAGTTCTAGTAAATCCTAGGGACAGGCATTTAATTATTATTTTGGCCAAATAAATCTAGAAACACAAATGAAAGCTTATGGGCAAAAACAGGAGGTCATTCAAGGTCATTCACAATTTTTATAGCACCCTAAATTTGGGGTGGGGAAAGACCCTGAAGATAATTTAAACCCATACATTTACAACAAAAGAAAAATGAGTGCTGAAGCAGTTAAATGGATCTGCTCAAGCTGTATACAAGGCTAAGAAATATGAAAACCAGCTAGGCATGGTGGCTCACACTTGTAATCCCAGCACTCTGGGAGGCTGAGGCAGGAGGATTGCTTAGGGTCAGGAGTTTGAGACCAGCCTGAGCAAGAGTGAGACCCTGTCTCTACAAAAAAACAGAAAAACTAGCAGGGTGCAGTGGTATGTGCCTGCAGTCCCAGCTACTTGGGAGGCTGAGGTATGAGATCACTTGAACCCAAGAGTTTGAGGCTGCAGTAAGCTATGATGATGCCACTCTACTCTATCCTGGGCAACAGAGCAAGATTTGGCCTCAAAAAAACAAAATAAAAACAAACACAAAAAGGAAATATGAAAACCTAGGCCCTTCAATTTATAGTCTAACTGTTGTTCATTACATCATATATACCACTCTACCTTTCAAAATTGATTATATTTCCCCTTCTTGGTTTATAGTGCTTTTCCCACATCCAAGGTGACTTATTTTTCCAAAAGTTTGCTGTATCACTATTTTTAGTCAACCAATAATCTTCCTCTGTTAGGTGACCTATCCAAATAACTATTTTCCCTTTCTTGCTTCCTATGAAAATCCTGATTTACTCCTGACAATATAGTCAATGAAGATGAACCCTTATTCCTGCTCCAAGGGATGAACCAGGTGATGAACCATGACTGATTTAGCAAAAAGCTAATCCCATCCTACTTTGCTGGAGGATTAATTTAGACTGATTCTGTAACCAATGGAACCTCAGGAGGAAGTTTCATGGGGATTCTGGAAAAGATGTTTTTCACGGTAAAAAAAAAAAAAAGGAACTGTATAGGAGTCCCCTTTCCACTTTCTTTGGTTGTTTGACATAACTACATGATGTCAAGTCATCTCTTTACCATGAGGAGAAAGCCAAGAGTCTCACAGAGAAGCTCTGATATTTCTATCTTAACCAACCCCCAAATGGGAATTATTACACAGGCAATAAACCTCTATTTAGTCAGGTAGTCAATTATTTGTGACCAAAAGCCCTCAAATATAAAACTCCAGTATTTTCTAGTGAAATCATCTTACCTAACTTCTACAATAGAAGACTTTGCCTCATACAAAGCAAGATAATCTTAAAAATTAGAGTTTTGTTAAAAATCAGCTGTGTTACAAGAAAAATGCTGTTTAGTGGTTTACAAAATTCAAAACTTCAGGATTTGACTAAAGAATATAAAATTAAATAATGACTATTTAACAATATGGAAACAAATTTGAACTGATATCCATTCTAAAAGTTCATAAAAACTTTAAAAAACTTATGAGAAACCTGATTCTCAAAGTCATGTTATTATTCAAATACTTATTTAAATAAATTCATTTTAGAAGAAAATGTATCATCATACTGACAAAGCTTAACATTTTATTATCCATTACTGGTCAGTGGATTTTACATGACAAAACAGTGTAAGTTTCACTCCAAACACCCATTGCTTCTTAAAACGCCATAATTTCCTTATAATAGAGGACAAAAACAGAAAAAAATTTGCCATCTTAAATTAGGAGAACGACCAAAGATTTAACAAATCTTAACATTATGGCAATACTTTCAACTACTAAGAGTCACAAGGGAAATGGCCTAAAAGCAATCATAAAATTATCTGTCAAAAACCTGTTATCACCACCCAAGACAACAGTCAAAAGGTTACCCTCAGGAAGGTGCTACTGATGAATAAAGCAATCCTCAAAATAATGGAATAATTTTTTTTTAATTTAGTATAATTTGATTAATTATAACAGAAAAGCAATGTTGACTATAATGAACTTTGTAATGATGGAGAAATTAGTCCTGGTAGGGGGGATCATAGTTCAAACTTCCTCACCAGGATAAAATTTGTTAGTACTATTAAAATAAAACAAAAACAAAAAAACCCAGAGTTAAACAGAACAGAAAGCCTGTTTTCCATGTTTTCATAAATCTATACCCCTGTAGCTATTTTCTGTTCTAAGAAAAGTAGACTCTCCAGGACACCCTGGGTAAAGTGATCCATTTCAAATAAATAAATCCTGAATTAGGTGCGTGTTTCCAACTAAATATAAACTTACAAGCAATTCACTTAGAAAAGTTTTAAGAAAAAAATGTAATGATAGCATTTTGGTCACTACCCAAGGTTAGAATTAACTATTTCAGCCAACGATTCAACTCTATTCACATAATCCATATTTTAAAAATAAGGTAAAAACTTTCTATTTCTACCTAACATTAAGTGGTCACAGTAGTATTGTATGAAAATAAGGAGGAAAGATGAGAGCTCAAAATGAGCTTGCACGGGGTACTTTCTTAGAACTACAGTCATTTCTGTCATTTGTTTTGGTGTTGCTATAGCAACTTTATGAATCATATGAGTCTTTACCCCCTCAGTAACTCAGGGGTACATTTGTTTCCAGTAAAAATATATACATTAGTAATTAAGTACTTTCAGCCACAGTTTAGTAAATTAAAGAAACTACTGGCCACTGAATAAACATATAAAAGAGAAGATTATCCATATATTCACTCTTTCCCAAACTGTCCCACATGTCAGTCCTAAATATTAAATGTACTATATCTTTAGGTTTGAAAACTTTTCAAACAGTATGTAATACTGAGACTACTCAGACAAAAATTAATCAAGAGTTTTTGCAAAATGCTCACTGTGATTATTCACAGAAAGCAAATTTTGTCTTATAAATAATCAAGTTAAATATGTTTTAACTCAAAAAGAACTCTTATCTAAAGTACACACTGAACTAATGGTGAAATGTCATGGTTTCTTCAATTTACTTTCAAATGGGGTTCAGCAAAAGAAAAAGAGGAAAAAAATACACATATATGTAAAATCTGTGTAAATATAAGAGAAGGCAAATATGGCAAAATATTATCAAGCCGAACGTAAGTGTAGGGTATTTGGGTAGTCAAGGTATTTTTTTCAACTTTCCTGTGTTTGAAAATTTTCAAAGTAAACAGCTGGGAGAACAAAGGAACCTAACTGGCTTCTAGAACTCTTATATTTTTAGTTGTTACCCTGAATATATGTCCAATGCTTTCCTTTTTATCTCAATACCCTTCTGCCCTTATTTAAAACAACTGTTACAAAATTGTGGGTTTTTTTAAAAACAAAAATCATGATTCTAGGAAAGAATTTTAAAAAGTAGTGAATTAATTGTTTTACCTGAAAGTTAACATCTTCTTTCTTAAATATTAGTGCTCGAACTTCATCAGGATCTCCATTAAATATTGCTTGGACCAGGGATGGCTAAAATATAAGAGAGTAATAAAAACATTAAGTCACACCACATGAATGATTCTAAAGATATTTCTATACATAACTTCTAAATCTAAAAGTGTTCTTCCCTGCAGCAATAACCACTTTTTGACATTAACCATAAGTTTCATGAAGCCAAATCATATAACAATACAGGATTCCTCCTTAGGAAAAAAAAAGAGGACCTAACCTAAAAAAAAAAAAAAAAAAAAAAAAAAAAATCAATTCAGTTTGACCAAAATTTGGTAGCATAATAAACACGATCAGATTTTATTTCTTAAAAGTGGAAGTCTTTTGTTTGTATATAGTAAAAAGAAAGACTGTTCCAAATACAAGTGTGACATCTCAACGTCTACTTGTGAGATAGAACTTGTCAAGAAATTCCCACCCCATGAAGAAAGGACCCTTTGAAAAGGTCTGTTCACATTGAAATAACTTTGCATGGATTATCATTACATGTATAAAGACATAAATCCCAAGAAAGCAAACCTGGCAGTTGATGAAAATAACTACTATTAAAAGATCAAAAAATACTACATGCCTGAATAACATGAAGACAAACACATGCATGTCTAAATATAACTTCCTAATCAACGACACAGCTTCTCTGATAAGGTATCATATTATACTAGTCAAATAAGGAGCCAGTTGACAACAGCATTAAAACAAGGTTATGGATGAAGAATAAATCATATAAAGATTCTTTTTCATATAAAGTCTTACATGTAAATACATAAAATTCATTACAGAAACGGCCAAGTAGTAGTAGTAGTGGGCAACTTTTCCTAAAATATGCAGAGTTCCTGATTCTTGTTACATCAGTTTTTAAAACCACAAAATGAAAACAGAAACACGGTTGCTGTAACTACTATTTCTCAAATTATTTTTTGAAAATCTTAAGAGATTAAGACATAGTAAAGTCTGAAATGTTATCTAAGCATTTGAAAAAGTAAAAAAAAGTGTGCTTTTTATACACAAATATTGCATCATATTTACACACACATTGCTTTGAGTCTGTAATGAAACTAGTGGAAACATATTTATTGTTAAAAAATAAGATTAACACTAATTCAGCAGAACACAATAACATAAACTCTCATATCTTACCAATACATTTCCAGAAGGTGGAGAAGGTAGGGATTTGTTTTCCTGTGGCAATTTAGAAATGAATGCAGGAGATTCATCTTCTACCTCCTCCAAAACAACAATACACACTCGACTCATTCGCTCTTTTAAAATGCTAAATTCCAAGCTATGTGATAAAAGTCACAGTTGGAAGGGCACAAGTAGTTTTTCCTCTTCTGTACAATACTTATAAACATTCTCTGAACAGCGCAGCTGGTTTTTTAAAGTTAAGTACTACTGGAAAAACTGAAGTTTAAAATTATGACTACATAACTTGTAACTTCCTAAAAATAATAAAATTCTGTTGTTTTCTGTTGGGTTACTGCAATACTTAAAAGAAATTTCACATCAATATGTCAATAATTAAAACTGAGTCCAGTATAGGCTCATTTAAAAATATTTTTCCCTACCAAAATAGTCATATTGCTCTATCTTTGAAATTTACTTGACAAAATGATTATTGTTTTTGATGACCCAAACACCACCCGATGAAGAATGAAATGAGAAACAAGTGCTGTGACAGAGATGATCACAGCTATACCCACTCTTGCCCGCAAGGTCATATAGTTACCAGAAGCTGGCTTGCTTATAATTGACAATAAAAATGAAATCTCACTATTCTGTTTCCACTTCTAATTTGTCTTCATTTCTTTAGCTTCACTGGTTTATTACAGATAGTATCCAGAAAAAAAAAAAAAAAAAAAAAAAGATCTAGAGCTCAGCACAAATCCTGAAAATGAAGCTCAGAGGTTGACAATTCTTTCTGTGTTTAGAAAAGGGGGAAAAAAAAAGCACTCTGCATTAATAGCAAAGCTGCAGTACATTTACATGTGATGAGTCAGACCACAAGAGACAATAGGACTCTTGGTACTAGAATACAGCTTGATTAATCCAGATTTCCAATATAATAGAAGAAACACAGATAGCTTTATTCCCATCGATAGCAAAAGCAAGGCAGAGCGTTCATTCTTTCTCCCTCAGGCAGTTGTCTGCGGCTGCTCCAGCAAAAGGGCACAGGCACCAGGCAGAAATGGTGTTAGTGGCGAATCCTAATACAACAAGCAGGCTGCGAAGGAATTAGAAGGCATCTGAGCTCAAATTACTGCTTCAGCTTTTTGTTTAAAAAAAAAAAAAAAACCCAGTAGTTTATCATTCCAGTGTTTCCTTTGATCTCCACATGAATACAGCTCCCATTAAATAGTCTTCATTCAGAGGAAAAAACAGCAGACTGTGCATCTTCTGGGCCAACTACTTTATTCAATCATCTGCTTCTGTGCCAATATAGTTTCCTTCCCCTGTGAAAACCGCTACAGTTATCCTTTTTCAGTAGATTTCAGATGCTTTCCTGTTCATCAGATGATCTTGCAAAATGCCACTGCCATTCCCAAGTGAGTAGATCCTTAAAAATATCTATAGAACCTCAGGATCGGACCCACAGAAGCATTCCAATTGAGCAACAGTCTGAAGAGCAAAGACTGCAGACCCGCAGGATGAAATGCCTAGTAATGCTCACATGTTACACTTACCAGAGATCTGAGCTACTGCTCAGGATGTAACTTCCTCTAGCAGAAGAAAAAAATAGTGCATTTGGACAGCCTTCACAATTAGAAGGTTCATGCCAGTTCTGTGACTAATCCAGATCAAACTGAAAAATTCTATAACTGAAAAATGAGTGCGCTTTTAACATTTTCCACTAAAAGCCACAAGGAAATCTGGTGTACTGCCTCTGCTGACTAACACCGGTTTTAGCAAGTAAACAATTCCAAACAGCTTAACTGCTTTCGTATGTTACAATATAGCAAATGTTTAACCCTATAATGACAAATGCAGTTAAGAACATGTGCAGTGAACTCAAAAAGAGATTTAGAAACGAAAGAGAAATATGTTATGAGATTATAAAAATCATGGAACTAAGTTATGGTTTGAGTTTTATTTTTACCAAGACCATTTTAAATCTGCCAGATGTTATTTTCTAGAATGCAAAGACATTTTTAAGTTTTTCTAACAATTTCTAAATTGGTACATTTAGCCAATCATTGATTCATATTTTTAAAGTGAAAAATAAAAATTCCATAATGTAGAAATCGTAACCAAAATTCTATGAATATTTGAATTTTCACTGAATAAATTAAATAATCTTACCTTCCCATCTGGTTATGGAATAAAGCCTTAAAAATCTATAAAACAGCTACAAGAAATGATTGTCCTTGGTCCTGAATTACCTATATGTCAAAGGGCATAAGGTAATGCCAAAAAAAACAAAAAAAAACCCCAAAAAACCTCCCTCCTTATAAAATTATTTTCCCAAAGCTACAAATAAGTGTCAAAACCAATCATTTTGTAGTTGGCTTTTTCCTCTTTTCTCTGTTTACTCAACAATGAGGATATTTCCCAAAAGAAAACTTACAAAGAAAATACCATGGTCCCCCTTCAATCTGTGTTCTTTCTTCTATTAACTAGCATTTTCATCAATAAGTTTTTTTTTTTTTAACATTTATGATGTGCTAGGTGCTGTACATGCTCATCTAATACAATAACCTTGCTATATTCTCATATTACTACAGGAAAAAACAAACTCAGAAATGAAGTATTTTACTCAGTTATGCAAATTAGTAAAGTTGTATCTAATTCCAAACACATGCTCTTTCTAAGCTATTCTGCTCCCACTGAGTACACACATACTCTCTCCAGATCTTTTGCAACCTATAAAACTAGCTTGCAAAAGTGAGCTTAACAGGTACCCTAAACAGTTATGAAAAGTTTCAGTAACAAAGGAATATATTATTTATTGCAATATTCCAAAACACATTATTTTTAAATGGTTATGTCAAAGCTAGTCTTACCTCATGTGTTTAAGTTAATTTATAAAACCATAAAAAGAAAAACAAAAACCCAGCATGATATAAATAAGAATGCCAGAATTTATGAACAAAAAAGCATTGAAAGCTACACTATATCAATTCATGAAAGAAGCTATAACCCTAGTTTATCTGTACCAAGATAACTAAAATATGCTAACAATTCACTAGTTATATTTTAAAATATATAAAATGCTTTTAAGCCAAATTAAGGTATGCAAATGTTTTAACATATACAAATGATGTTATTCATCTCTACATGACTTATCAAAAATATCATCTTAATAGTTGAAATATCTGAAAATGAAACCACTACAGCAACAATATCCTATATTCCATCTTCAGGGTCCCCCCACCCCACCAAAACAAAATCTTTTATATAGACAATCTTGTTCTAAAGTATCTAGTGCATAAATTCACCCACTTTGATTTAAGCAGGTGTATCCTGTTTCTTGTTCTAGGTCAACCTCCATACTTAGGTCTTTCCCAACCAGAAAGTAAGCTCCTTGAAGGCACAGACCATGTTACATACATATTGTTTCCATCCATTTTCTTCCACCTGTAAATAATTTTATTGAAATGAATTCTATATGTCACAGACTCTGGAATAGAGTGGCAGAATTATAAAAAACAATTGAGGGGGTGTTGATATACTTTAATCAGAAAATATAGGAGGCATTAAGGTGCAACAAATTGAGTTTTGTACCTTTAATAAGGGAAAAACTAAAATTCAGAAGTTGACAGGATATAAAACAAGGATATAAAGTGATGGCTAAAATGAAGGGCTCAGAAATCAGCCTGCTTGAAGTTCAAATTCTGATTCTATCATTTCCTAGATCTATGCCTGGGTAAGCTACTTAAATTCCCTGAGCCTAAATTCCTTGACACTTACAAAACAAGAATAATCATCTCCAGAAAGTTTTATCAGGAGAAATACAGTAACAACATAGTGCATGAGAGTGGAGGCTTTGTAGTCAAATTGCCTGGAGTTCTCATCGAGACTTCCCCACTAAGTAACCTAACTCTGTGACCTTGAAGAAGTTATTTAACCTCTCTGTGTTCAACATCTTTTAAATGTTATTAACAGAATACAGTGTTGTAAAGTTTAAACAAGATTATAATATTATGGATATGTCAGGTAGTTGAATGAAATCACTTGTGAAGCCAGTAAATGAATAAAAGGCTATTGAATTCCTCCCAATCCCAGTACCAGTGAGGTAATTTAGACCAGTGTCTAGAGTTCCCTTCAGTTGCTAAGTCCCCACACTTTATAGAGCCTTTCTTTAAAGAGATTGCTAGAAGCTTGGTTTAGACTCCAGTAACCAGACAAGTGTTATTGCGGGCAGGGAGCATTAAATTCAGGCAAAAAGGTCTACAAGCTTTTCCATTCTTCCACACTCACTGTATTTTACAGTTTAGGGAAAGAAAAAGGGTAGAAATTACTGGCCCAAGGTATATTATAAAATCAAAAATAGATGGGAAAGACTTCCATTGTTAATTATTTAAATTAGCAGCACCATATATAGCCTTATTTTGTATATTCTTAACTTCTACTAAGACAAGCCCCTACCCTCAAAGGAACTCACATCTTAAAGGAAAAGGAGAGAGGTAAATAACTATTTAAGAAGTTAAAAATGGAGAAAGTACTTCAGATGAAAAATTACTGACAAAGATTGTAAAAACTGTAAGTTCAACATTTTTTTTTCCAGTTAGAGAAATAGCAAAAAGATGTAGTTTTTATTTTAGGTATTTATTTCTTTTAGGCCAAATTATATTAAGTTTTAAATAAACTAACAAGTTCAACACTGACAACTTCATAATCCTTCCATTCTTTATACTAAAATGTATTCCACCAAGAGCTTATTCTACTATTGATAGGATTACATAATGGCTACACTAGTTTAAATCTTTACTGATAAAAAAAAAAAAACCCTCAAAGCTCTGAAAGATTATTTTTAGGTTCCTAATTTTGTTACACCAAAATTCCTTTTTTTTGGCACAAATGATTTTTCCCTTCTGCATTGAGATTCAACCTAAACCTCACCTTATAGTTTACACATCTGCGAGCTCCATAATGATTACCATAGAATAAAATACTTTACTTAGGATATATTAATTGGCTTCTCTGTGCCAAGTGCCAAACTAGTCTCTGAGTATTCAAAAATAAAAAGCTTGTGGTGAAAGATAACAAAGTGGGTTCAAACCATGTTTCAGAAAACATTTCTGGTAGATTAAGAATCCTGAACAATCTTCTTGAGCTATGCTTCATCTATCTATCCATATACTTTAAGGAAAAAAGTCTTATGAATAGAGTTTACAGAAAATGAGGTGGACAGTAAGAGGAGGAAAAAGAAAAATCAAGAAATAACTGCTGCATTCTAGGCTACAGGTCAGAAGCTATGCAACTATAGGATTAGAAGAGCCACTGTAAGAATTCACTATATATTTAAAACACAATGAATGAACACAAAATCCTCAAAATACATCAGATTTAACTCTCTACATGTAATATATTTATGACCTAGGACATTTTAAAAAATGTTTACCCAGTCATATTTCAAAAACTGTTAATAACCAATGTTATCTGAAGATCCCACCAGTACGTTACAATGGTAATAAATTGTTAACCCTTTGAATATTATTGTATTCTGCAGATTGCTAGCACACATTAATGTTACACACATTCTTTGCAAAGATCTGTATTTTGCATCTATTCTTCCAGTCTTCGACTGAACTATAATAATTAGCTTTTAGGTAAATACAGAGTTTCACAGAATAAAGACTACATTTCTCAGCCTCCCTTGTAGCTAGGAGCCACATGACAAAGTTCTGATCAGCATTTTAAGCAGAGGTGTTAATGTGGCTTTCAGAAAACTTCCTTAAAGGCCAACTGGTATATCCAGCCTGCTTCTGGGAACACATATGATTGGCCACCATCATAAACCAAGTCTAGGGTAGTAGAACTACAAGGCTAGAAAGGACCGGAACAGAACTGCCATACAAGTCCTGGTCTGCCTGCTTTCTGACTTTTATGTTAGACAGAAATAAAAACTTCTGCTTTATTTAAGTCACTGTAATTTTGTGTCTCTGGGACTTGGAGCTGAACCTAACTTTAAGTGATAATCTTACTTTTCCTTTAATTTATCTATGAGTGGGCATATATCCTTCCTGCCTTGTTCTTCCACCATCTATATTCCAGTACAGCATAGCTACTTAAATTTTTAGTAAGATGGATTAGAAACACTAGCTCTAACAAATTGTACTAGAAACAGTAACTGACCAGAAATCTGCTTGGAAAACAATTCATGTATTATCCTGGGTAAGTGAACGAAATCAGAGGAAGGAAAAGGAAACAAACAGTTATCACAAATATTCTTAATGAATTCTTAGCCACCATTGGTGGGTACTCTTATCTAATTTATATATGGCAAACAAAGGCTCAGCATCATCCAGTCACCCAATCACTTATCCACCGCACCCATTCATCTAGTATTCATTCATCATCTACTATGTACCAGTCTTTGTGCCAGGCAGAGAAAACACAATTATGAATACACAGTCAATCCTTGTTCTAATAGACCACAAATAAATACTATCTAACAGCAAACTGATAAATTCTGCAAGAAAAAAAATTTCTGAAGGGCAAGGAACTGAAGGCACGCTCATGTGGCTGGAGCAAGGAATCATGAGAGACAATAACACATGTAGTTGGAGAAACAGGTAAAGTTATGTTATACAGTAGCCTTATAAGCTAAGTTACAAAGTTTGTATCTTTGTTAAGTGATTGCAAACTTATTAAAGATTTCTAAGTAAGGCAGTCATGATTTGCGTTATGCTTTAAAAAGATTTATGTGGCTTTAGTGTAAAGAATGGATTAAAGGGGTATAAGAATGGAAGCCAAGGGAGTAGTTAAGAGACTATTGCAGGCCAGGCGCGGTGGCTCACGCCTGTAATCCTAGCACTCTGGGAGGCCGAGGTGGGCGGATCTTTTGAGCTCAGGAGTTCGAGACCAGCCTGAGAAAGAGCGAGACCCCATCTCTACTAAAAATAGAAAGAAATTATATGGACAGCTAAAAATATATATAGAAAAAATTAGCCGGGCATGGTGGTGCATGCCTGTAGTCCCAACTACTCGGGAGGCTGAGACAGGAGGATCCCTTGAGCCCAGGAGTTTGAGGTTGCTGTGAGCTAGGCTGACGCCACGGCACACTCTAGCCTGGGCAACAAAGTGAGACTCTGTCTCAAAAAAAAAAAAAAAAAAAAAGGAGACTATTGCAGTAATCCAATAGAGTGATTTGAACCAGGATGCTGGTATGCAGATGGGAAGATAGAGATATATTTTAGAAATAGGATTTATAGGACACGCTGATGAGGGAGAAGATGATAACCACAAACAACTCCCTTTGGGCCTTTTTCAGTTTCCAAATTTGTATAATGAGGAATGTGACTTGTTTTATCAATACCTAAGGTTCCTTTCAAGCTCTAGAAGTCGGTTTTAAATCTTAATCCAAGCCCATATCTTAGCATCTACCCTCACGATTTCAAAATGAAGTGCTTAACAATTTCAATGTTGCCTAAAAGTAGGTGAAGATTAAAAAGTTCACAAAGAATGGTGAGACCTAGCTCAATTCTACTCAGTCCAGTACTTCAAAATCATCTAAAAACCTTTTGGCAAGGATACCTTATTTTTAAAACATTCACCAAAAATACCAGAGCACTGACTCAGCAAACATTTAGTATTCATATTTCTACTATGCATGCCATGTCAAGGAATTATAAAGTATCATATATCACCTTCAAAGACCTTATGCAACTTAAATAGGGCACTATATTATACATGAAAAAATTTAACCAGCACAAGGTAAGGGCACAAAAGATGTAATACTAAAGGCACTGTATACTGAAGGCCTAAATACTAGATATAGACTATATCTGCCACTAATTCCATCATGGAAAGAGTGCAGCATATAAGTTTATTAATTGTAATTGACATATAAAGATACTTCTAACTGTCCATTTTCTAAAAAAAAAAAAAAAAAAAAAAGGACATTTTTTTATAAAGCTACCCATAAACTTCATTGTTACTTTTTCCTCTTTCGAAAAATTGGAAAGATACTTTCTCAAAGAAACCCATGGTCTACTAGCTAGAACATTTCATATCAAATCTTACTCTAAATTATATTTTTGAAAAAATGATTAAAAATGTAAAACTATTATTTATAATACATGAATAAGTGTTTAGCTACCCAAAGTTTAGATCTGTATGGTCTAGAAGAAGTATAAAGACAGCCACATATATAAGCTTAAACTTTCTAGTAACTACATTTTAAAAAGGTAAAACAAAACTGATGAAACTAATTTTAACAATATTTTATGTAACCCAACATATCCAAAATATTATTTCAACTTAGAATCAATATAAAGTTATTATATATCTTACATTTTTAATAGTCTTCAAAATTTGTTATGTATTTTACACTTATCGTATATCTCAACATGAATATTATATTTTCATTGAACATAACTAATCTGTATTTAGATTTCATAAAATTTACAGTTGAGGAAGTACATATATGTGCCCAAGTGGTTCCAAACATACTTGTAAGTTTTCCAATAACTATCAACTATTTTTTAAAAATTTAAATTAATTAAACAAAATTAAGAATTCAGTTCTTCAGTTACATTAATTATCAGCATTTGGCTAGTAGTAACTATCACATTGCACAACAACGATTGGTCCTATAAGGACCAACTTTTTCAAAGTTTAACTGTTCTAGACAGAAATCTAAAATATGCTATCTATATCAGTGTCTCAAGGAAAAGAACATGGTTTAGGTTTTTATGGTGGCCCAGAGTCAATGATATGAATATACACTGTTAGATCACTTTATAGTACAATAACCACATTAGCAACTAATGGCTTTAGCTGACTTTTCCCATTTCTGCCCTAACTTGAATGGCTGATTAGTTCTCCCTCTCTTGTGTCTTCCCTTAAAACACACATACCCCTTTTAAATTTTATTACAACATTAACCATGGCTTGAGAGCGACACCATATTTTCTCACAAAACAAACTGCACCAATTTCATAGCCAATGTGTTCTTCATTATTCAGGGGTCTGCCTCTTCACATACATTAGGGATCCATATAGGTTTCATAAATTGAAGTTAACAAAAGTCAGTTACCTATCTGCTAGCCTATTATTTCATTTTTTTAAGTATCTTCATTTTATTGTTAAAAATGAAATTGATCAAATTATTTTTCTAGTTGTTTTCAGTTCTAGAATTTTCTAAGTTTATGTCCCTTTTCTCTGTTAAGAGTAGGTTGATTAATAAAAGGGAAGTACCAAATGAGGTGGTAGTGACCACAGATTAGGTTTTCACAAGAAGTTTGACTATGAAGAAAGAATAAATTGAGCAATTGTTGAAGAAGAGTTTTTTTTAAAGTTTATTTTCTTTCTTTCTTTTTTTCTCACCCCCACCTCCCTATTTTAAAGACGAAGATGAACATTGTTGAAGGCTAACGAACTTATTTTCAAAAAGAATAGATGTAGGAAAGAGGAATAACTGGTGAAGGAAAATCACAAAGATGCAGGAAAGCGGGGTGGGTCTTACAGTAGAAAAATTTATCTTGAGTTATGAACCTTCTGCCTCTGAAATCAGATGGAAGGGTTGTGTGGGTAAATTAATGAGCAGAAGAGAAAAGACTAAGTTGAGAAAGAATATGAGTGATCATGGTGTCTAGGCTGGATAAGAACAAAGAGAAGTGAAGGTAGTTTCAGGAGATGAGATTCAAGTTGTAGATGTAGTCACTGGCATGGTTAAAGCCAAGTAGAGATGAGCACCAGTGTGGAGTTAAGTATGATGTTCCAAATGTCATCTATGAAGAAATGAAATCCCCTGGATGACTGAGACAAATATGATCCAGATGTAGAACTGGAGAGTGAGATTTGATAGATGATAGCAACAAGAAATAGAAGGGTCACCTAGCCAGATGGCATGTGACTCAAAAGAAGGAAGGTTTTTATAGATAGACAGTACTAGTAACATTTTAAGACTATAATGGGGGAATAGAATGCTGACTTTGCTCCCTCTACTCTCTTCCCAACACACACACACACACACACACACACACACTCTCCCAAGATATACTGGATGTGAGCAAAGGAAGAGCTAACACTTGAGAAGACCTCTGGAGAAGCATGTACTTATAAAAAATATTGAGTTTTAGTTCAGGAGATGAAATAGACTTTCTGAGGCAATATAATTATACATAAGAACTTAAGGTTTAAATCAGTATTTAGATGACTATTTTCAGATTTGAGTCTTGAAAGAACTATTTCCTTTCAAAAGAATATACACAAAAAAATTCAACAAGCCCAACATACAAATTAGCTTTCTAGAATATACCTAATATGTCAAAACTAAGAAGGGGGAAAAACTACTCTGTTAGCAAGAATGTAGTACTATATTTAAGTAATATTTTTAAAAGCTAGATTTTCTTCATAATTTTGATTACTCTGAAAAGTAGTTTGAGGGCTGGGCATGGTGATTTTTTTTTTTTTTTTTTTTTGGAAGTTGTATTACTTTCAAATATCCTATTCAGTCTGTTATTAGTATAATTTTTTAGCCAGGATTTATGTGATTAGCAGTATCCCTGGCATATGATTTATGTTCTATCAGGCCCAGGATAAACACATTTTTTGAAATCTAATTATATTATTATTTCCATAGTTAATTGTCTTTCAGCAACTGTATTAAAGACAACTTAGCTCACATATTACAAATCAGTGGAATATAAAATTTTTATTTTAAACAGGCTGAATTTTTGCCCTTCTTAAAACATAGATTGAGGAAAAATTATCTGCAATTTATTCTGGTTTCTATAATATGGTGACATTGGGGTAAATGTAGTATCAAGTTACTGCACTTTAAAAGCTGAAGGGAGAAAATTTTCAATTTAAAAATAAGTTGCTATAGTTACACAATGTTTACTTTCATAAGCAATAATTACATGAGACATCCAAGGAACTCCCACAAGTACAGTAAGATCAGTATCTGAAGTACATACTGGTTATTTCACATACATATTGAACCTGACTGCATATATCACTTCCGTTTCAAAGTAGCTATCATTTGGGAAATACTAAACAAAATGACTCATGTCTTTCTGAACCATGGAAGGGTGGAGACAAAAAGAATGAACATAACTATTTTAAAATTCAAGTAATGACTCATAGTTTAGAACATTTTTCATATTCCTTCATTCCTTTTATCAAAGAGTGCTATAATTTTTATACAGCAACTTCTATTGCTGAAAGAAGGAAACTGTGTTTCTAATGTGTTTCAGATGTGGAGTTTCTTTTTTGTATAAATAGATTTTTCATGCCCTTGATAAACCTCAAAAAAAACCATGCTTATAACTTAATGTTAATCCAGAGTAAAACAATGTCAAGCCCTTTAGATGTAGTCAATTTTAAACTTCTTAAATGTGAAGAAGAGGCCCTGTCAGAATACCTAGCCTATTCCTGACAAACAAGGGTTGCTAAACCTGCAAACCATATGTATTATAGAAATTTTGTTTTGTTTATATTCAGGACATCCAGTATTGCAAGAATACTTATAAAACTTTTAACCCAATATAATGCTGATCTTAAAATTATAAGGTTCATCGTTATATCTTAGTGAACCTTCCACAAAATATGTAATAGATTATTAAATATATCTGTTCTTTACTATTAAGGCTATCTTAAATTGAAAATACTTTATAAAAGTAACATGTTACACTCAACTGGCTTCAATATTAAAAGGATCATCATCACAAACAGGGTGACTAATTCAGTTATTCAATGCTATCACATATGACCTAGGCTCCTTTCAGCTTTTTCCTCTGTCAGACTCAGCACGGACCTTAGGATAACTCCCTTAATAGTCACAAGATACTTACCATACTTCATGGCATCATGTAAAACACATATTGTCATCCAGTAGGAGTGGGAGTTTCCTTCTGTTTCCTTGTCCCTTTTTAGGTACAAGGAAGACTTTACTAGAAGTTTGCTGACTTTCCCTGACATGCAAAGGGCCAGGCTGAGATCACATGTCTCTTCCCAAACAAATCAGTATTAGGCAAAACAGTTTTATCATGACTAGCTTAGACTAGTCATGATTTCCCAAACAAAACTGGGGGTAAGCATGCAAGAAGGAAGAGGGTAATGGCCCATAATGAGACAATCAACAAGATGCTATGTAGTGTTACATAGAAAAATTAAACCTTGGCATCTTCTTACAGTAATTTAATTTTCCCATCACTACAAATTAATCACAAAATATTAGTACTAGACACTTTGAGAGCCCTAAAGATTTTTAAAAGGGGGAAAACAAATCAGTAATCAGTAATCCACCTTAAAATAGACTAAATCATTTTATAAATGGCATTGACATAACAAGAAACACGTAAAACTTAGAAAACAATATACTTAAGAATATGAAACAGTAAAATTACACCTTAGTTTTGGCCAGTTAAAATGAAAGTTTTACCACCAAAATATTTCCTATTAATCTCACTTTTCTCCTCTATGAAAAGGCTAATTGCTAGACACTGGGCAGATCACATCTAGAGTAATGAAACTAGAACAAATTCAAGGAAGGCAGCCAGGATAATGGATAATCTAGAAACCATGTCGTTAAGGGTTGATAAAGCTGAAGATGTTTTGGTTGAAAAGGAGTCAGGGAGAGTATAATAGCTTTAAAATATTTGAAGTGCTGTCATTGTGAAGAGATATCAAACTGCACAGCTCTAGAGATAACAACTAGAAGCAATTAATAAAACACAGGAAGACAAAATCTGGTTCAATATCAGACAGTACTTTTATCCAGCATTTTTTTAATCTGAAGATGTAACAAGGTTGGCTACTCTTTGGGGTAGGGATGAACATTCCAGGTAACCTAAACAGCTACTATGGTTGTAAGCACTTTATGCACACTCACTTAATTGTTAGCAACATGCCTGCAAAGTAGTTTTTAACCCCAATTTCACAAACAAAAAACTGAGTTGGACTAGTTAAATACTAGAAATCATAAGGCTAACTAGTAAGGAAAACTGGATTCTATCCCAGGCCCATCCATCTCCAAAGCCCCAACTCTTCCCACATATGACATACCTAAAAGCAGTTGTTAAGGAAGCAAACAGGATTTTTGAGCTGGTAAGAACCAAATATCATCTGATTTGAAGTCCTGTTCAAAATTAAGATGCTAAAAATGAAGTATTACTTCCTTCCATTAGTATCAATACTTCCTAATAGTTTAAGAATGTTTTCACATCTATTCTCCCATTGGGTCCTCACAGCAGTGTTTTATGTAAGCAAGCTAGCGGGGTGTTATCCAACTCTCTTCTTGTTGCTTATATAAAATTTTCACCTATTTTTCTAAATCTTTTTTTTGGCTCTTTTCACTTGGCTTTTCTTGTACCGCCCATACTTAAAAATACTTGTTTTCTCTTCAACTGCTTTTCTCTCTTTTCTGGACGATCCCATGTCAAAATTCAACTTATCATCTCTAGCTTACTCCCCCCAAAGCATTCTTTTTCTGAATTCTCACATTGGTTAACAATAATGGCATCACCATATGAACAGTAACCCAACACACAGTAGACTTCCCTTACTTCATCTCCCACTTTTAGTCACCAAGTTCTACTCATTCTACCTAAAAGCTTCATGAACACTCTTCCTTTACAGTGACCTAATTTAAACCCACTTCAGTCCTCACCTAAGCTATCCTATCTGCCTTCTAACAAGTCTCTTAACTCTTGACTTTTCTCCCTCTAGTTCTATCCATGCTGTAGCAGATACAGGTTCTTTCACAAGAATCCCATCCTTTAAGCGGTGCCTCTGGTCCGGAGACTTACAAGAAACCCAGACCTGGCCAGAGTACCACATACCCCTAGCCACATGCCTAGTTTAGGAACGAGCACATGACTGAAACCAGACAAGGTCTTCCTCAGGACTTTACTTCCTGCCAAGGCTATCAGGAAAAATACTCTTTTCTTTTGGGATTGTGAATAAGGACACAATCCCAGTATTTTAAACTGCCTGCAGAAGGAGACATAAAAAACAAAACAAAACAAAACAAACAAACAAAAAAACTCTGCCTGACCATCCCCACTGCCTGGCTAAAAAATTTCCTTTGTTGTGTAAGAAAGTTTGAATTGGAGTTCCATCATTGGTAACCAACAATCCTGATTAACAGTTCTCTATACTACCAAGTACTTTTCTAAATCACAGATAAAATGTTGTGTTTACTTTTAGTCAACTAAATTTTATTAAAGTACACTAAAGACTTCTATCACTACCCTGCCTTTAAGTTTCACATATATCAATGTGCTTATTGCAATTCAAATACACCATGCCATTTTATGCAGCTGTGTCGCTGTATCAATATATTCTGTTCCTTCTGCCTAGAATATTCCCCTCCTACCTCCTTATTCACAAAATATACAGTGGGGTTGCACAAAATAAGGTGGAAAATTAGATAGCAGCCAAATCATGAAAGGCCTTCAAGGACACATCAAAGTATATACACGTAAACCTACACAATTTTAAGTCAAAATGTGACAAAATCAGACATATTTTGGAGGACTCACTGTGGATGCAGCATGAAGGGTGACCTAAAAATGAGGTGATACTAAAGGCAAAGAAAACAATTAGCAGGCCATTGCAATAGTCTAAGCCACAGGCCACCTGAGGTGGTGAAAGGAATAAATTGGGACAACTTCTCTAGGAAAAAAAAACAAAGCTTGGCAATAGCTAGCAATAGCACTGATAAGCCTTTTAAACTCTTTAAACAGCCTTTCCACTTGCAAGAATGTAAACATTAGGAAATAATGTGAGGCCCACAAAATATATTTATCAAGATTTTACTTAAGTATCATTTATAACAAAAGCATGAAAACCTAAATGTTGAACAAAAGAATGATTTAAAATATAGTATATCTCATATAGTGAAATTGTATCTGATATTTAGAAACCAAATTTTTAGAGAATTTCTAAAAACATAGGATAATACTAAAAAATGTTACGAGGAACACAACACTACACTACATACAAAATAATCTTAATTATGTTACATAATAAAAGGATTTAAACATTTTTTTAAAGAAGCAAAGTAGATCTGTTAGGTTAGAGGTAGGATTATGGGTAATTTGTTCACATATTTCTTTTTTTCTGAGTAACATAATTCCTTAACCATGATCTTTATTTGCTAAATTCAATCACTACTTCATAGGTAAGAAAAATAAGGCATAGAGAGGTTAAACGACAAAAGTTCACATTCAGAGAGTTATGACCAAAACTTGAACACTGCCTACATGAAGACTCACTGCCAAGAAGCAAATGTGCAAAGACAAAGCCATTTAACCCACAGCTCTTCTGAGTCTAGAATAGTTGGGCCTTGAAGGCAGACCAAAGCTTCTGAGACTTTAAATTTGCTGGGCTACAACAGCCTCTAAATTCATAAATAAAAAGCTATAAAATAGCTAGTGACGAAAAGCAGACTATAAGAAGGAGGTAGTTTAAAATGCTTGTTTTTACAACTTTATTTTTATCTAAAGTAACACTTCGAAGAACAGAGAAGAAAATAATGACAGGCAGAATTAGAGAAAGAAGGCCTCAGAATAAGCTGTTAAGGAACATTAATGTTCTAGAGTCTGTACTTATTTTGCTCTTTAAAAAAATAAGAGAATACTTTATTACATGAGATTATTATTTCTCTGAATTGAGATTTCCATAATCTTGTTATAATCTCAAATAAACTCTACAGACCTAAGTATTCAACAATAACAACAAAACATTATATTAGAAAATACAGCCAGGTATAGCTCTTAACCAATTTCATTCATATACAAGGATTTATCTTTTAAAAATATATAATTTGCATGTTATATCACAAGTGATAGTTATGTTTTACTAGTTTGAATTTGCCTATCTGTATGTCCAACTATACCATTATCGGAATTTCATTGTTCTTTATGATGAATTTTCAAATGATTCCCTTATGTAAATTTAGAAAGAGTTTGCAGTAACCAATGCAAAAGCACCATCCAGTGGCAAAAGATGATAATTACAATTTATACTGTGATAAAGGCAAAAGTTGTTAAATGTTTTGTGACTTTGCCTTTTCCCCAATGCACATTACCAGGAGAGAAAAAAATAAATGGCCTATATAATGTTGATGGTCTCTGCTAATTGTCACCATTTTCCTAATCAAATCTTATCCTTACTGTCTTAGGTTTGGCATTTTTTTGTTTCCATGTCTTGCCCACCCCATTACTCAAATGCTTGATTAAGAATAGAATTAGGATAGGAGCATTACTACGATGCATCCAAAGCTTTTACTGAGTCAGAGGCTAGAAAATGGTTTATAAAGATCAGGAATATAGTGTGTGAGGGGGTGAATTTCCAGTGGAATTCTAGTCACCAACAGCCATCCCCCAAGTAACAACAAATGAGTCAGCCTATGCACTTAAAAGAAAAAAGTGAACATTTGGTAGGTAATCTAGATTTTCCTGAAAAACAGCCAGGTAAAGATTTACAATCAGTTGTTTCATACAGAATTTAGGATTTCTAAAGGAAACATGAATCTTGAATGTGATCATATTTACTCCAATTTAAAGAAAATGACCAGCTAAATAGCGTGTTTCCAATAATCTGCTCCTCTCCCACCAGAAAACAGATGGATAAAATCTTTCAGTTTCCAACATAACAGCTTTTTAATCACCTCCTCTTCCTTAAAATAAATAAATTAATTAAAAGTTTAATACAACTAAAAACAAACCAGAACAAAAACCCAGTAAGGGTGATTTTTCATTTTGAAACAACTTTGCATCAAATCTTAGTATCAAATGGAAGGGAACTATGCTCACCACTATACCACCAATGCACTTCACTTAGTATCAAATGGTATTACTATTTGGGATCATAAGATATTTAATTAACAAAAAGTACAGCATATTGCAGCTTGGTAATGGTAAAAAAGTTACTGGGCCATAGTTTTCTTCCTTACTGCGGTCCCCAACCCCCAGGCCACTACCGGGCTGCGGCATGTTAGGAACCAGGTCCCAGAGCTCTGCTGCACCCCGCCCCTTCTCTCCCCCCATGGAAAAATTCTCTTCCATGAAACTTAGGAACCAGGGGTGGAGATGGGGGGCCGCACAGCAGGTAGTGAGCACTGGGTGAGCCAAGGAAGCCTCATCTGTATTTACAGTGGCTCCCCATCACTTGCATCACTGCCTGAGCTCCACCTACCCCAACCTACCCACCCCTGCCCCATCTGTGGAAAAACTGTTGCCCATGAAACCAGTCCCTGTTACCAAAAAGGCTGGGGACCACTAGAATCTTTCAATATGTCTGAATTTCAAATAAGTAGTCTAACAAATACTAATGATATCAAACAAGCTTATACTGTCTTCAACTAGTGCCTTCAGTCCAACACCTCTAGGGTTTATGAGATTTTAAAAACTACTTTCATTAAAAACATAGGAGTCACTCATATAATTGAAGTTCCCCAGTGACTATTGAATGCTGATAATGTTTAAAGTGTGTACCACAAACATTTAATACGTAAGAGAATGAGCCATGAGCAAAGTGATGCATGTAACTGGACAAATCTATGAAAACATCTAGTAATTTATTAGTTTTTCAGCACAAAACAAAACTAGTTACAATACCATTGTTTTCAGTTACTTAATATTTTCTTCTCCAAAACAGTGATTTTAAATCAGATTTATAAGCCCCTCCCCTGGAAATCTATTTGAATTATTAATTTGCTATACTAAGTCTTCCTCTAACACAGGGCCCACTACTTTAAACAAAATGTCTACAGTAAAGAAAGAAGTTTGGCTGACACTAAGTATTTATTCACAGTTATACATAAAAGTCAAGTTTAAGGTATGAGGAGGCATAAATAGCAACAAACTGATGTATTATAAGAGCTGCCTATATTACTGCAGAGAGACTACCAGAAAATAACCTACCATAATAGGAATTCCCATACTATTTTCCTCTGGTAGAAGCAGTAGTTGTATTGTTTCAATCCCAATCACAGCCCTGTGGCAGAACACACATATCAAAAGCAAGAATATGCTGATCCTAGAAATGAAGGGCTATGTTATAAATAACTAGTACACCTTGACAAAACATTGAATTATTAGATGATATTCAAACACTTACTTTGGATTTTACTAATTTGGAATTTAGTTTTATCCTTCTACTAAGAAAAAAAAATTACTAGTCTGTGTAACAAGACTTTTTTTTAAAGGCTTTATATATGAAACAGAATTGGCTTCCCAGAAGAGACTCAAAAAATATGATTTGTTTCTTAGAATTGCTAGCAACAAGTTGCCCTCGTATATCTTTAACATAGATACAAAATCTATTCAAATATTCACTAATAATAACATATTCAAGTACTAAATATAAAATATTCAATCTATATAATTTTTGAATATGTAAAACATATTCATTTGAGAAATATATAAATTTAAGAAATCTCTATATCTCCCAAAGATAAACTCTGATAATTACTTTCTATATATGTACTTTTAAAAAGATTAGGATAATATAATAATATATATTATTTAGTAACTTGCTTCTCCCCGTCTCTTCCCACTTAATGTGGACCTTACCCAGGTCCTTAAACATTCCTCTAAAACACTTTGAATGACTATGTAAAATTCCACTTGAAAGTAATATCCTATTTCGCCAATTTCCTAAGATTAAAAATTTGGGTTCATCTATTTTTAAATTCTTATATAATATTTTTTCTAAGATTATATATTCTTATATAATAATTTTCCCAGGATAAAAATAAATTTCTCACCAGTTAACCTGAGTGAAATGGTATGTCTTCAAATAAATAAAATAGGACTAAAAAATTATGGAGCCATAATTCTCAGGTGCAATGACCTGGAAAGAACAAATGTCAGAATTAAATTCCCTATATAAACTATGCTGCCAACCACATTTCTTATTAGTCTGGAAGAATCATCAGTTATCATCATCTTTGTCATAGTAATTACTCTTATTGTCCTAATATGCCCTTCCAAAATGTTAGAAGATATAAACTATCTTATACGTTCTGGTGGAAGAAGGCTAGCTGTAGTTCTAAACATAATAAAATTTGTTATTTCTCCTCTTGTCAATATTATCTATGAACAAATCAACCTCATCAAAAAATATTAAAGGGACATTATTTTTAGTATGTGTGTTCTACAGCATATAACAGACACGGTAACATAATTTGCCATTTGGTGGCAGCAAATACAAAAGAAAATAAATTTCCTGAGCACTTCTATTTACTGTATTATCAATACAAATGTAAAGTCTTCCCTGAGTCATGTATTTTAAACAAATGAAAGAGGAGGTTTTGATAATTATATTTTAATATTTTGTTATACTAAAGGTCAAGCTCAAAACAATATCATGAACAAATTTCTGACTGAAATAGCCTTCTGTAACAATAGCATTGGCCAAAACAATTTAATTGCCTCAAACTATGTGACTTTTGATGCTTATCAAGCAACATGTAATTGCAATGACTTTAATTTTATTAACTTAAATTTACATCTCTCATTCTCTCTCTTTTTTTTTTTTTGAGACAGAGTTTCACTCTGTTGCCCAGGCTAGAGTGCCGTGGCGTCAGCCTAGCTCACAGTAACCTCAAACTCCTGGGCTCAAGCGATCCTACTGGCTCAGCCTCCCGAGTAGCTGGGACTACAGGTATGCACCACCATGCCCGGCTAATTTTTTCTGTATACATTTTTTTTATTTGTCCATATAATTTCTTTCTATTTTTAGTAGAGACGGGGTCTCGCTCTTGCTCAGGCTGGTCTTGAATTCCTGAGCTCAAACGATCCACCTGCCTCAGTCTCCCAGAGTGCTAGAATTATAGCCATGAGCCACCGCGCCTGGCCTACATTTTCTTATTTCAACCAATCCAGCTAACCTAGCCTCATACCTCCACAAATACTTAACAACTGTCTGTTAATACTACTATGTGCTAAATGTAAGGAATACAGCATTGAACATGAGAAATCGGTTCTGGCTTCATGGAACTTACACAAAATCTCTCATCTATTTCCATTTCCCAGATTTGTAATACGGGGTAGTAAAGACCAGCTTGAGAGCCTATGGATCAAAAATATTATACCTCCTCTCCATCTATAATTTACAGTGAAAAAAACACTACACAAAAAAAATTAGAGTAAGGAAGTTTTATTTTTTCTATTATGATTGCCTTAATGTCTTTCTATTCTATTTAAATATCAAATTATTTCAAAGGACAAATGTTTGGTGTCCTTTATTTACTACCCTGTTTATTCAACCCACTAGATACTAAGTGACTGAAGTATTTAATTTACATCAAAAAGTGAAAAATGGGGCCGGGCGCGGTGGCTCACGCCACGGCACTCACTCTAGCCTGGGCAACAAAGTGAGACTCTGTCTCAAAAAAAAAAAAAAAAAGTGAAAAATGTATGTATTAATAGAGCAACACACTAGTATCACATAACAAAGTATATGAAACTTAATAATTTATTTATAGAAGTTACTGCCAAAGCGTCTTATAGTCCAAGACACTGTGAAGCATCATCACATGTGGATTCAAACTGAGACTAAATTTGTACATATATCAACAAATTAATCGGAGTTAAACACATCTGAATATTGTAAAGGTCCAGTATTCCACAGAGAACATCCCTACAAGGGTAGGGGTTGTGTCTCATTCACCTCGTCAGTATACCCAGCTCTATGATTTTGCTTAACACATAACAGTGATGAACAATTTCTCATACTAATGATTGTATCTTGTCAGCAGAAATAATGGGTTTTTCCTTTTTTTTTTTTGGTTCTAATTAGATACAAGATTTTATAAGTTATAAATTAACATTGGCAATTTCACATGGTCCAACCTAGTATCATTTGTACACAACATAAGTTAGCAGAGGGTAGGCACCATGTCTCATTCCCCTAAGTGCTCATTGTCTAGTAAGGAGAAAGATAAGTAAAAAGTAAACAACAAAGTAGTACAATAAGTGATTTCATAGAAGTTCACATGTGTGTGTTTGTGTTTGAGAGAGGGAGATAGACATACACAGTGTATCTTGTGATTTCTAATGCATCTGGTATGTTAGGAATTACAAGATATATCAGGTGACAAATGATATGAGAAAAACTGGAGACCAACCTGGAAAATAAAATTAAATAAGATTCCTTTGCTAAGTGATCACTATACTGAGATTTACATATTTAGAAAGATATAAAAGTACCAGGAAAACCACTGACTGATTTCTTCCTAAGATGGGAAACAAGGCAGGAATGTCTCCTCTTACCACTCCTATTTAGTATCATACTGAAAGATCCAGCACTGTAATAGGGCTATAAGAATAAATAAAAGATATGCAAATTTGGAAAGGAGGAAAGAATACTGCCTATATTAGCAGACAACACTATTGTCTCTATAGAAAATTCCACAGAATCTACAAAAAAAAAATTCCTAGAACTAGTAAGTTTAACAAAGTCATAGACTCCAATTATTCCTACATACTACCAATGAAAAACTGGAAATCAAAACCTTAAACAGCACCATTTATAATAGTTTGGACCAGTTATAATATGCTTTTCCAAGCAAAAAACTTGGAAATACTAAGGAATAAATTTAACAAAACATGTATAGAATCTGTATGCCAAAAATTACAAAATATCAGCAAGAGAAATCAAAGACAATTTAAACGACGTGAGATATAACCGTCCCCCTTATCAGCAGAGGGTATGTTCCAGGACCCCCAGCAGATGCCTGAAACCTCAGAACCCCACATATACTATGTTTTTTCCTATACAGATTGAGCATCCCTAATCCAAAAATTCAAAATCTGAAATGCTCCAAGATCTTTTTTTTTTTTTTTTTTTTAAAGAGACATAGTCTTGGTCTGTCACCCAGGCTGGAGTGCAGTGGCAGGATCACAGCTCACCTGTAACCTGGAACTCCTGGGCTCAAATGATCCTCCAGCTTCAGCCTGCCAAATAGCCAGGACTACAGGCACGCACCACCAGGCCCAGCTAAATTTTTTTTTTTTTTTGTAGAGACGGGTTTCGCTATGTTGCCTGGCCTGGTCTCCAACTCCTGGCCTCAAGTGATCCTCCCACCTTGGCCTCCCAAAGTGTTGGAATTACAGGCGTGAGCCACTGCACCGGGCCCAAGCTCTGAAACTTTTTGAGCACTGACAGGACATCACAAGTGAAAAATTTCACACTTAAGTACTTAACACACTTTGTTTCAAGCACAAATTAAAAATATTGTATAAAATTACCTTTGGGCAAGGTGTATAAGGCATATGTGAAACATAAAATTAATTTTGTGTTTGGACTTGGGTCCTATCCCCAAGATATCTTATTACATATATGCAAATATTCCAAAATTGAGGGAAAAAAAACCCCAAATCTGAAACACTTCTGTTCCTAAGCATTTAAGACAAAGGATACTCAATCTGTGCATACATACCTATGATAAAGTTTAATTTATAAATTAGGCACAGTAAGAAATTAACAAGTAATAATAAAATAGAATAATTATAACAATATACTGTAATAAAAGTGATGTGAATATAGTCTCTCTCTCAAAATATCTTAATATTTTCAGGCCATGGTTGACCACAGGTAACTGAAATTGCAGAAAGCAAAACCTTGGATAAGGGGGAACTACCACACTGGCAGATGGGAAGATTTAAAAAAAAAAAAAAAAAAAAAATTGAGACAGAGTCTCATTCTGTTGCCCAGGCTAGAGTGCCATGGTGTCAGCCTAGCTCACAGCAATCTCAAACTCCTGGGCTCAAGCAATCCTTTTGCCTCAGCCTCCCAAATAGCTGGGACTACAGGCATGCGTCACCATGCCTGGCTAATTTTTTCTATATATTTTTAGTTGTCTGGCTAATTTCTTTCTATTTTCAGTAGAGATGGGGTCTCCTCTTGCTGAGGCTGGTCTCGAGCTCCTGACCTCGAGCGATCCTCCTGCCTCAGCCTCCCAGAGTGCTAGGATTACAGGCGTGAGCCATTGCTCCCAGCCAGACTTTCTTAAAATGTCAGTTTTTCCTCACTGAATCTATAGGTGAAACACAATTCCAATCAAAATCCCAGAGTGCTTTTTGTTATAAAAATAAACTGATTCAAAGTTTATATAGAAAGGCAAAGAAATTAGAAGAGTCAAAACAATTTTGAAAAAGAATAAAGTTGGAGGATTCATGCTACTAGAAAGCTACAGTAGTGATTCTGAAGTAAGGACAGACATACAGATCCAACGGAATGAAACAGAAAGTCCAGAAACAGATCTACATATATTTGGTCAACTGACTTTTGACAAAGGTACAAAGGCAATTCAACAGAGAAAGAATAATCTTTCCAACAAATGGTCCTGGAACAAATGGATAATCCATTTGGAAAATGGGAGTAACAAAAATATTTGCTTATATAGTTGTAAAATCTCTAGGTATAAACAAAATAATTTTGATTGGTTATAGTAAAGGGAACCAGATGACTTGGGGATGATGTGGATAAAGGTAGAAGAGAATTTTTACTTTATAACTTTTTTATTCCTTTTAGATCATGAACCATAAGATTTCCTATTAAAATTAAATTTTAAAAGTTACACAGATGAATTAGATGCATACTAATGTACTTAGAACAAGGCTTGCTCAATAAATAGCTGAAATGTATAAAGACAGATTCATTTTACTCTGTCAGTCTATTTTCCTCCAACACAAAGGCTGCTGGACCAATTAAATTAAAAATTTCTAGGGGTGGAACCTGGGAATCCATAATTTTAAACAAATGATTCTAATTCAGAGCCAAGGTTTAGAATCACTGATAGGGCATGTGTAAAGTACTATGCTAGCCAAGCTGAGCTGACAAAATAAAAAAATCCCCTGCCCTCAAAGGCACAAAGCAAAAGATTAAGATACGGTGATTTGTACATGGAATATTAATTTGGCCACACAGAACTACACAGGAAATAATTTAAGACCAATCATCATTTTTGATAATCATCAATGAAAACATTAGGTAAAAGATTGATGGAAACATGATGCATTGAATTGACAACATTTACACGGATCAGTATTATCATTAAGAATGGAACTTGTTATGTGCCCACCTGCTGTGGATCTATATATGTATGTGTTCATATTTACATATATGTATTTATTATATGCATATATTATCAATCTATAACACACGTGACATAGAATAAAGTGATAGGTGGTTATACGTATGTTAATACCTGCTTTATTATACCGACATTCTTGCTTTTAAAAAACCCCGTTGAATCTAATCAAATCTCTAAAGCTACCAATTTACAGAGAAAAATAGGGGAAGAGGAATATGTTAAATGATACCACAAAGATACAATCAGCCAAGCCAGAATGTCAGACATTCTACAGAACAAATGGCACAAGTACTTCAACAAATACATGGATTTTTAAAAAGGGAGGGGGAACCTGTTATAGAAAGACTTAATCACATGCAGTGTTCAAACTATTTAGATCTATTCTAACAAACTAACCTTCAAAAGACATCTGACATAAAGAAAATGAAAATGAAATGAAAACTCAATTTGCTTTAAATACTCCAAAAACATTGGGGAATGATAAAATGTTAATAATTGTTGAAGCTGGGTAATCAATTCATAGAGGTTTATTAAAGTCTTTTCTCTTTGAAAGTTTAAGAATTAAGTTATATTAAAAATTAAATTCAATTTATAGTGATGTTTCACGAAGAGAAAGTAATGCAAATTTAGATCAACATCTCCCTATTATTCTATTCACAGGTAACACTATTTCAGAAAGAGTAGTCACAAAAGAAAGAAAGTTAAAGTGGTTAGAGGTCCAAACTCAGTCACTAAACTTTATAGCAACACATACAGCAGCCAATTTAAGGAATCTGGGAGATCTGATAAATCCAAATCAGGGTTCCTCAATGTTGGCACTTCCAACATTTTAGGACATACAATTCTTTGTTGTGGAGTCCAGTCCTATGTATTGGAGGATGTTTAGCAGCATCCCTGGCCTCTACCCACTAGATGCCAAATAGCATAACCTGTTCCCAAATTGTGATGAACTAGAAATGTCTCCACGTATTGCCAAATTGTCCCCTGGGGAGCAATACTGCCCCAGGTTGAGAAACACTGATTTAAATTAATGATTTCTTAGAATGGTGAGTTTACTACAAAAAGCAAAAGAATGCTGGGTGCAGTGCGTTAAGCCAATAATCCCAGTGCTTTGGGAAGCCAAGGCATGAGGATTGCCTGAGGCCAGGAGTTTGAGGTTACAGTGAGCTATGCTTTCGCCACCACACTCCAGCCTGACAAGAGACCTGTTTTAGAGATCCTGTCTCTAAAAAAATAATAATAAAAATAAAAAGCTAAAGGAACCTAGTGGTTATGGTCCTCAGAATCTGGTAAAAACAACTTGAATAAAGCAGCATTAGACTAGATAGTAACAGACAGATATTTTCTCCATCTTAACACCAATACTTAAATATATGAACAAAGATTTACCTTTAAAAAATGTAAATATGCACATTTCCTTATTTTTAAACACAATATTTAAAAAAATAGCTTTTAAGATGATTCAAGATAATGAACATTATATCCATTTATATTCTGCTCATTCAAAAAAGTGGGAATGACATCTCAAAATGTGGCAGAATAGGGAACTCCAGAACACTCTCTCTAAAAAAAAAAAACCAATGAGTAAGCTGGCAAAAATGATGAGAATCAACATTTTCATAAGTCTAGAATCTAATCAAAATCTTACAACAACCAAGGGAACACGTAATAAAGAAAAAAGCTGAGTTTTGGGTAAGAAAGCCCTATGGAATTTTAACTTACCTGCCTACCACTCCTAAGTCCCCTACATGGCCACAGCCACAATAATAGCAGTCCACAGTGGTGTGCACTGTTGGCACCAAAAAGACCAATATGGACCTTATTCTCAAAGAATGTGGTTGCGTATTTGGAACTATGTGGTGGCTCCCTGAAGGACTGGCTCAAGGGCTTGTCTTTGTTCCACCTGGCTTGAAGATTCATAGGCCTGAAGCAGCTTCCTAGGTGGTGTCTATCAAAAGCATTTAAAGGTAAATAGCCACAGCCATGCATGATAAGAGATAACAGTTAGGTCAAGCAATTGGCAGACCTAAAAAAGCATGGAAAGGAAGAAGCTGGGGAAAGAGATCCTTAAGGAAATAAAAGCTTTGCAAAGCTCCCACATACACAGCAAAATCTAGAAGGCCACACGCATGCCAAGGACTGGCCATATACTCAGAAAAGACTCCATGAGACCCTAAACCTTCACCTCTGGCTCATCTTTCAGCTCTGTGGAAGCACGGAGTGAGTGAGGGCTAAGGCAGAGTAGTAAGGCTTGACTGAGCATTGAATACCCCAACAAAGAAGCAATTTGCAAAGACCAGGAGAGTCTTTTTGGTTTTTGTCTGGGTTGTTTTTTTTTTTTTTTTTTTTTTTTTGAGACAGAGTCTCACTCTGTTGCCCAGGCTAGAGTGAGTGCCGTGGCGTCAGCCTAGCTCACAGCAACCTCAAACTCCTGAGCTCAAGCGATCCTCCTGTCTCAGCCTCCCGAGTAGCTGGGACTACAGGCATGCGCCACCATGCCCGGCTAATTTTTTCTATATATATTTTTAGCTGTCCATATAATTTCTTTGTATTTTTAGTAGAGGTGGGGTCTCGCTCTTGCTCAGGCTGGTCTCGAACTCCTGAGCTCAAACGATCCGCCCACCTCGGCCTCCCAGAGTGCTAGGATTACAGGCGTGAGCCACCGCGCCCGGCCTGTTTTGTTTTTTGATTGAGGTATTTAAGAAAAATCTCTGCCAAATCATAGCTGACCACTAAGAGAATGGAACAGAGAATTCAGTGGTCACAAACAATAAATAATATAGACTATAAAAATAGTTCAGAAGAGTCATTAAACAAACAAATAATAACTCAAAACAAGCAGCAATAATAATCCCTGGAGACAGGCAAGAATTGGATTTCCAACTACACTATAATATTAAAAATGTCTAGTTTCCAACAACAACAACAAAAAAAACCTTTAGGCACGCAAACACAACAAAAGTATATCCTATTCATAACAAAAAAGTTTAACAGAAACGGTCCTAGAGGAAAGCCAGATACTGGATTTACTAGACAAAGACTTTAAATCAACTGTCTTAAATATGCTCAAAGAACTAAAGGGAACCAGAACAATGTCTCACCAAATAGATTATCAATTAAAAATGGAAATTATAAGAAGGAATCAAATAGAAATTCTGGAGCTGAAAAGTATAATTGAAATGAAAAATAGCTAGTTCTTCAAGAAGATTGACAAAACTGACAAATGTTTAGCTAGACTGACCAATAAAAAAGAGAAAAGACTCAAATTACTAAAATCAGAAAGAAAAGTAGGCACATTACTACTGACATTATAGAGAAAAAAAGGTTACCACTGTTATTAAGATTATAATTGTATAATTAGATAATTTTCACGAAATGGAAAAATTCCAAGAAACATTCAATCAAAACTGACACAAGAAGAAACAGAAAACCCAAACAGACCTACAACAGAGAAACTGAATCAATAATGAAAAACCTCCCAACAAAGAAAAGCACAAGACCAGCTTACTTCACTGATGAAATCTATCAAAATTTAAAGAATTAACATCAGTTCCTCTCAAAATACAAGAGGAGGGAATTTGTGAATACTACCTCTAACAAAGTGCTGGGACAACTGAATATCCACATTTCTTGAGGCCAGCATTACCCTGATACCAAAGCTAGAAAAAGACTTTACAAGAAAAGCAACCTATAGACCAATATCCCTTGTGATCATAAGTATAACAAGTCTCAACAAAATACCAGCAAACCACCAGCACTATATTAAAAGGATTATACACTATTATCAAATGGGACTTATCTCAGAAATGTAAGGGTAGTTCAACATTTTTCCAAAAATCAATATACTACATGAATAGAATGAAAGGAATAAACACATGATCATCTCAATGCAGAAAAAAAGCATTTGACAAAATCCAGTATGCTTTCATGATGAAAACACTCAAACTAGGTGAAGGGAACTCCCTTATCATGATAAAGAACACTTAGAAAATACCCATAGCTAACATCATAGTTAATGGTGAAAAACTCAATGTTTTCTTCCTAAGATCAGGAACAAGAAAAGGATGCCACTTTTGCCACTTCTATTCAACGTTGTGCTACAAGTTCTAGCCAAATCAACTAGGTAAGAAAAATAAAAGCCACTCAAATTGGAAAGGAAGTAGTAAAACAAAACAAAACAACAATAAAAATACTCTATTTGCAGCTATGATCTTATATATAAAAATACTAAATAATTTTTAAAAACTATCAAAGATAATGAATTCAGCAAAGTTGCAGAATATAAGATCAATTCACAAAATCTGTTGTCTTTCTATACACTAGCAATGCACAATCCAAAAGCACCAGAAATAACACTTAGGGAAAAAATAGCTCTGATAGTTTACTAAGAAAGCCTAGGCCTAGAACGGGACACAACGAAAATATTTATAAATAATGAAACACATTATATAATCATAGAGAAGGGCATCTAACTCACTCCAGTAGAGTGGACTGAGTGTGTCTGTGTGCATGTGCATGTACACATGCATGTTATCAGTTACCACTTCTGCCAGAATGACTTAATAGTCTTAAACAACAAGGACTGGCTAAACTCATTGGTAAAAAGACATTGTTAATAAAGAGGGCAGGATGCAGCACAATGGAAAGTGACACACTACTGGAGGAAATATAAACTAATATAGCCTATGTGGAAGGCAATTGGCAATCACCAGCAAAATTATCCCACTGAAAAAGCTCTCCAAGATATATCAATGGGGGGCAGGAGGAGTATACAATAATCAAATAAGCCAGCTTGTGTGTTAAAAGGATGGGGGGGAAATAAGAATAGATTTGCATATGCTTGGCTTGTCTATTATAAAATATGTATCACCAATACCCGCTTCTATAGGCTCTGTATCACAGGGTAGAAACCTCAAGCTACATTTCCCAGAATCTCTTTTTCATGACTGATTCAAGGATAGTGTCTGCCACTGAGGGACACTCATGCAAGATTAAATGAAGAGAAGGAGAAGCTATTGTTGCCTGATGGCAAGTGTGAGTAAATGCACAAATAGGCAATAGGTATGAGGTTTGAAGTGGCTGTTGCATTAGAATCATCTGGCTTTTCCAGACTCAATACTGTACAATGTCAAGTTTCCAAATTAAATCCATAATCTCAATGGAATACCAGTTAAGCTCAACAGCTTTCATGGCCTTTTGAAATTAAAAAAAAAAAAAATGATATAGACAATCAAAGGACCAACTTTGGGGGAAAAAAGTTGAGCTTGGCATCACATACAAAAATAAAATTGTAGATCACTGAAAAAACTAAGTGGAAAAAGAAATTTCAAATCTTTAGAAGAAATAGATTTTTAGGACCTTAATGAGTTTCTTATACAAGAAAGGAAAAAAAAAAAAACCCACAAAATATTGACAAGTATGATTACAATTTAAAAGTTCTGGATGAGAAATCCCTAACAAAGTGAAAAGACTAACCACATATTGAGAAGTATAACAAAACCAAAAGAAGATTCATAGCCTATATACAGGTAGATACAGATATATATTTATCACTGCAATGTAAGGAAAAAATGGGCAAGTCACACACAAAAAAACAACCAATTGGTCAAAAATATATGGAAATATAATCTCACTAGAAATCTGAGAAATGCAAATTAAAATACCATTCATTCACATAAGTTTGCAAAAATTAAAATCAAACTAAAACAAATTATCAGCAAGTTTGAGAGTAAAGAGAAACTCTTATACAACTGCTGGGGCAATATTATCAGTAAAACCACTTTGAAGAAAATAAATTACATAGTAAAGATGAACATGTCCATATCCTATGCCAGCTACTCTACTTCCACATATCAGTATCAGAGAAACTGTACATAAGATATACACTGTACCAGAATTTCTATAACTGCAGCATGTTGAAGAAATAAACTGGTTTACCTGTATGAGATATATAGCAATTATACCAAATGTATCAACATAAATATTAAAGGCAGTGTTAGCCTAGGTAGGAGGATCGTCTGAGGCTGGGAGATGGAGACCAGCCTGAGCAATATAGTGAGACCCCCATCATCTCTACAAAAAATAAGAAAAAATGGCTGGGTGTTGTGGCACATCTCTGTAGTCCCAGCTACTTAAGAGGCTGAGGCAAGAGGATTGCTTGAGCCCCGAAGTTTGAGGTTGACAGTGAGCTATGATGACACCACTGCATTCTAGCCTGAACAAGAGACCTTGTTGCAAAAAAAAAAAAAAAAAAGGAATTTAAAAGCAATGTTATAAAAGATAAAGTCTATCATTTAAAATTTTAGAAAACTTTAAAAATGACAGTACATATTGTTTATGATGCTGTTTATGGATATGTAAATATAGTATAATGAAAAAATCTGAATGATATAAGCCAACTTTCAAGATGATTACCTAGAGAAAGATGGGGGTAGAGCTCTAGCTATATATGTAAATATTTTATTCTTTACAAGACACAAAGCAAATATGGCAAAATATTGGCATCTGTTTATTCTGGGTGATAGACACTTAGGTTTCTAATTAATTATATTTTATTTTATCCTGTGTCTGAACATTTCAATTTAATTAAAAACATATTTTTCAAAAAGGATCATTCTAACTGGCTTGAGCGTCAAAGATGAACTGAAATGGGGGCAAGACTAGAGAAGGGTAGACAGGTCAGAGAACGCTGCATTAATCTAAGTAAGAAATGACAGTAGCATGAACTAAAACCATGAAAATGGGAAGGAGAAAGATCAAATTATATACATACATATGAATTAGGACTAGAGAATTCTTCATGTAGTTATGCAAAAATGGTATGCCTGTGGGTCATCTTCCTATGTTACACATTTCTCAAAGGAAGGCATTCAAATGGCCAGAAGGTATATGGGGGAAAAAAATGCTCAAAATCCCTCATCAGCAGGGAAACAAATTAAAATCACAAGACATCACACCTGTTAGAACGGCCATATTATCAAAAAGATGAAAGATTAAGTGTTGGCCAGTATGTGGAATTGGTGGGAATGTAAATTAGTACAGCCATTATGGAAAACATTATGGAGGTTCCTCAAAAAATTAAAAATAAAATTGTCATGATTCAGCAATACCACTGTGAAGTATGTATTCAAAAGAAATGAAATCAGTATGTCAAAGAGGTATCTGTACTCCTATGTTCATTGCAGCATTATTCACAATATGAATCAACCTAAGTGTCCATCAACAGATGAAGAAAATGTGATACATACATACACACACACACACACACACACACACACGCGCGCACGCACACAGTGGAATACAATTCAGCCTTAAAGAAGGAAATTCTGTCATTTGTGATAACGTGGATGAACCTGGAGAACACAACATCAAATGAAATAAGCCAAGCACAGAAAGACAAATATCTCATGATCTCACTTATTTGTGGAATCTAAAAAAGCTGAACTTGCAGAAGCAGAGAATAGAATGGTGGTTACTAGGGGCTGAGAAGAGTGGGCAAAGAGGATTGGGGAGATACTGGTCAAAGAATACAAAATTTCAATCACGAGGAATAAGTTCAAGAGCTCTACAGTTCATCATAGCGACTATAATTAAGTAAAAAAAAAAAAAAAAAAATTCCCCATGCCAGCTCGATTTTGGGGTTTTCTCAAAAAATTCAAGTTCAATTACATCATTTTCTATAGTTAGTGAAATTAGGTTGCCTTTCTATAAAATTAATAAAACTCAAAGCCTGAGGAACCCCTATCCAGAAATTCTGCAGTACTATTATTAAATCTGATTCATAGCATTATCATGTGTGTATTATTATACTAACACAAAGGACCAAAGGCATGTCCTTGTCAGCCTACACCAAAATTGTCGTTTCCACTATTTGTGTTATCACATTAAAGCTGTCAGCTTATAAACAAAGTCTAAAATTCATCATCTCTAGTCATCACCTGAAAACAATTCTACAGACATTATAGCAGCTCATTTTCTATAGTTAGTGAAATTAGGTTGCCTTTCTATAAAATTAATAAAACTCAAAGCCTGAGGAACCCCTATCCAGAAATTCTGCAGTACTATTATTAAATCTGATTCATAGCATTATCATGTGTGTATTATTATACTAACACAAAGGACCAAAGGCATGTCCTTGTCAGCCTACACCAAAATTGTCGTTTCCACTATTTGTGTTATCACATTAAAGCTGTCAGCTTATAAACAAAGTCTAAAATTCATCATCTCTAGTCATCACCTGAAAACAATTCTACAGACATTATAGCAGCTCAAACTTGGGTCTCAATAGTCATGAACATTAGACCCCAAACGGAATTACAGGTAAAAAGAACATTACAAATTCCAAAAAGACATGTACAATACCCATTAAACAACAATGTCTTGATACATGTAATTTGAATCTGAGAGTATCCTATCATTAAAAAGAATACTTCAAACTATTCCATCTTATATACATGTGCACGCACATATATTCACAAACATTCACGAGAATGTACAGAGACAGATGACAACCCAAACAGACCCAGCCTTGATTAAGGAGAGAATGTGGGCCAAGAGGTCTACCGAATCATTACCTTACTTCCCATCACAAAGCAAAGACCCTAGGATGCTGAGAAACACCATACAAAACTTACTGCTCTCAGACAATTTCCAAAAATATGCTAAGTCCCTGCAGCCATTTTTATGTATAGTTTTGTTTTTTTAAATACTGAGGCACTGCAACTTTCAGAAATGAACACTTGTTTGCTTATCAGAGTAAACTGCTTAAGAGAGACTTTACTCAAGAAAGGAAGAAAGGTAGAAGGAAAGAAGAAAAGGGAAAAGGAAGGGAGGAAGGAAAGGGAAAGGGAAGGAAAGGAAAGAAAAATATACTCACTTTACCCTCTGCTCTACTTGTGCTTATACGGAACTGCTTTTCAGTCTGTAATGCCAAGGTAATGCCCTTGAGAAACTGAACACATCTTTTTATTACATTTGGGAGAAGGAAAAATGGTTTGTTTCTGTTAACTCTGAGGTAGAAAAAAAGTTTTCTACAGTCTTGGGAATCATTCATTTTTAGAGGCAAAGATGTCGGTATTATATAACTTGGGCTGCTTGGCTGACCCAGGATTCACTGTTCAGTGGCGTGATAGACATTCTTTCTGGGCATTGGTACTGCTGAGTACAGTTCAATCAGTTATTAATATTGACATATCATCATTTTTATTGGGTTTTTTTAGTCCTTTATAGAATTATTTTTCTTGTTTTGTTCCTGCTTCTAACCTTTGCTCTGCCTTTGTCTTTTATTAAAGTCAGATACAACTAACTCTATTGTTTCTTACATACAAAAACTATACAGGTAATCACACTCTTTAGTAGTTACATGAAATGGTCACATTTTTTAGTTATAGCAGATCCAGAATTAGTCCTGTGACTTTGGTAAAGTGACTCAATCTCTCTGAGGGTGAATCTGCTTAAGTGTAATAAGAATAAAGCCACTTACCTCAAATTCATATAAAGCACTTAGTATGCTTTAAGTACTTAACAAACACAAATCCTTCCCCATCTTTCACAGTAGATGCTGTGTCTTTAGTCTTTAAGGACCAATACAGAAGAGTAAAACTCACCAAGTTAAAAAAAATCTTTCTAAATCACACAAAGGTAGCCTTGGGAAGTAGCTAAGAAGCTGGGGATAAAGAGGTATATGGAGAATAAGCCCGGGCTCCAAACATCACTCAACCAGAACAGTTATGCTTTGTCATAAGACGTTGGTATACCTCAAGACTGTATTTGATAAAATGGATCCGACAGTTTTTAAAAAATGAAGTCTGAAAAGTTGCCATTATTGACAATCTCACCAATATAAACACATACATACAAAAACTGCATCTTCAAGAACCACTGAGGTTCTTCCTTAATGGTTCATTTCTTCCCTGTCAGAGGGTCTGCCCAGCACATAACGCACATCTCGTCTGTCAAAAGTGACCAATACTATTCAAGACCTGATCCTTTTGCTTCTGCAAAAGTGGAATTTTTTGAAAGCTACTGGGGCTGTCTCATAAACGAGAAGGGTGGAACGACTAAACCATGGCAAGAGAAGGGATGAAGCTGAGCATCACAACAATTAGAACCAGGAACTCAAACAGCCAGGACATTCACTTGTCAGACAGCATCATTCTCTCTCAATGCAAGACCAGCTTTCCCTCAGAATGGCAAACATGACCATGGATAACTCTCATGTGCTATACCTTTCCACACCTACCACCAGAGAGAGATGATTCTCTTCTCCAGTTTCAGTTAAAAACTTACAGGGAATTCTAACTGGCCTGGCCTATATGAAGGGAGATAGGGGAATGACCAAGTAATGGAAGAATTTGAGAGGTCCCATTAGAACTAAATGGGAAGGGATAGAGGGATGAAGACATAGAATCCTAAATGAAGGAAGGTGTACTTGTCCCATAAGACACAAAAACATAGTAGGCAGGCAAAACAATATGACTATTACTATAGTGGGACAGTAGAAAAAGCAACTTTTGGAATCCAAGGGATCTTGATTAAAATCCTTACTTGATCAGTTAACCAGCAGTAAATCTTGGGCAAGTCATAATCTCTAAATTACTTTTTTCATCTACTAATGAGACTAATATAAGATTTAGAAAAAAAATTTCATAAAATTCCTACCATAGTTCCAGTATATAATAGGCATAAAGGTAGAAATGTTTTTTAAATCACCAAAATTCACTCAATCTTTTTCCCCCCTACCAGGTAAAGTTAGAAATAATTTTATTTAAATGTTTTCGCATTCACGGTATTAAATGCTTATGAAAGTTTCTGGCACACAACAAGCATTCTTCTGTTATTCAGAATCATTAAATTTCAGTTGAATCAATCTGATGTTTGATTATCTCCAGTACAGAAGTACTCTATGCCACCTCTATACTAGAATAAGTTCTTCCATACAGTGAATTGAAATCACTTCCTGTAGGTTTCATCCATTAGTTCCTAGTTTGACATATTATAAAAGTCCATTCCTGCATCATGATAGACCTCAAAATATTTAAGGCAGCCATGATTTTCCCCCCTCCGGCTAACTTTTTCAAATGTACATTCCTAATTGCCTTAATCATTCCATATAACATGATTTCAAACTGATCTTCCCTCTGAATATTAACCTGTAACCAGAAGTAAGTGTAATAATTCAGGTGTGGAATAATCAAAACAGAAGCATCCTTGTCATTTCCCTTGTACTAACCACTACAATTCTTTTTGTTACATGCTGTTAAGCCAGCAAGATGTGCCCCTCCTTCCACCAAGAAAGATGGGGAAGGATTTATGTTTATTAAGTACATAAAGCATGCTACTGGAATTAGTTTTTGGATGGATGGACAGGGTCTTACATTTTTCCATATTCAATTTCCCTTTGTCAGATTCAGCTGGCCATATAAGCCTATCAAAATCGATCCTCTTAGTTTCTTAATCTGTCATCCAAAGTATTCACTATCTTAGGTAGTCAATAATGCTATTCACCAATATTTTTGGGTCTCTTCCTTCCAAGCATATGGTAAAATCATACTTCCCTACCCATCCAACACCCAAGCTGAGTGTGTCCATGTGACTTGCTTTGATCAGTTAAACATGAATTGATGTGATGGGACAGAAGTTTTTGAGGGTTGATATGCAATTCATCAGGTTCCCTTTCTCCTGCCACAAATACAGGCAATGTTCCAGAAGGTAAAAATCTCTAGTCTGGGTTCCTGTGTGAGGACAACACTGAGCAGAGCATCATACTGACCTAAGAATGAACATGCAGTATGAATGACAAATAAACCACTTTTGTTTTTAACCAACTGAGATTTGAGAGTTATTTACTATAGTAAAATCTAGCTCCTCCTGGCTAATATACTCCTCCTCCTCTCATATCTGTGCCATCTGCAAATTTAATGAATATGTCTTAAATCTCATGTAATCCACTGAAGATAGCAAGTTCCATCCACAAAAATAAAAGTTAGGCTGTTTTGGTTGGTATTCAGGCTAGTTTTTAATTATTAGTGCTTTACCTCTCCAGGAAACACCCTTTAAATAATTTATTCTAGGATCTCACCTGAGAGCCACATCAAGCTTTATAATCTACTTTCTTCCTTTTCTGAAAAATGGAGTAACTCTTCCCTGTCTCTAGTCTTCAGGCACATCTCTCCTTAACTCCACAAGGCCTACCTAAAAACACAAGTTATTTAGAAATTTCATTTTCAAGTTCTTACAACCCTAGGATATAATTCATTCAAATAAGAAACAAGTAGTTGTTATCTTTAAGCACCCCTCTGTATTTCATTTCCTTCTCATCATTCTGCTCTAACCCAAAGGCCGACTATGAACATGGCCAGCTAGAGAAATCCCTTCCTTCAGAAATAATATGCATGTAATGTTCAGTGGGCTATTCTCACTGTCCTCTGCTATTTATTCACTGCTAACAATCTATTCGAAAAACATTTACCAAATACTATATATGAGGCAATTGCTTGGTCTGGGACATGATCTCTACCCTCAAGGAACAGTTAAAAATATCAAGTGAACACTACAGAGGTAGGTAAGAGCCCCACAACGCAAGAGGTCTTGAATGCCCTACTTAAGTAGCATAACAGAATGCCTAAGAACATAAACTTTGAAATCAGTCCTGGGGTTAGCTCCTGGTCTCATTTTCCTTATCTGTAAAACTGGCATTAAAAAAATAACAAAGGATTGTTTGAAAAATTAAATCAGACAACACAAGTAATAGACTTAGCTTTATCTAATGCTACTGTTATCCTGAAGGTAATGGTTAATAATTGAGAATTTTAAACACGAGTATGACCAATCAAATTTGTATTTTAAAAATATTATACTTTGGATCCAGTAACAAGATAGATCAAAGGGTGAGCCTAAAGTCTGGAATACCAGTTAAAAGGCTGTTGCAGTAACCAATGGTTCAGATAGGCAGAAAAGATGAGAAAAAGGGAAGGACTTCTAACATGGTAAGACAGAATCAACAGAACTTGGTGACAAACTGAACTCGGGAGAATAAGGGAAAGATAAGAGTTAAGAATGACTCCTAGATTTACAATTCATGAAACTGAGCAGATGACAGGACCATTCACCAAGATGGGAAACACGGAGGACAATGCAATTTTCAGGAAGGAGCAGAAATTCAAGTTGGGACATGTCAAGTTTGAAGACTATATGAAACATACAGTAAGAGAGGTCTAGAAACCAGAGGGACATCCAGGATCTTAGTTTGAGAGTCAAAATACACAAAGATTTGAAGCCATTATTTATATAATCACTGAAAATATAAAAATAAAATGCAGAGTAAAATGAGAAGGACTGAAATTAGAAAACAAACACAAACAAAATTCTCAGGTAAGATCTACATGAAGGTTTCTGAACGGCAGATCCTCTGAATACATAAATGGATCATATTATACAAAAGATAATACTTAGTTTCCCACCTTCCAAGTACAATACAAAAATGCAAGCTTCTTAAATCTTTCTGAGTAGTCTAAATTTTTTTTTACCTTGATAATCTCAAGCAGGTGCCCAACATACGAAGAAACTAAAATCTGTAAACACATACTCAACATGATTCACGTATCAATAAAATAAGACAATAAAATTAAGACAAATCCCCCAAAAAGGTTTAGTCCTGGATCTGATGATAACTGTAGAACCTTGTATAAGTTAAATCCTCTCCAGGCCTCAGTTTTCTCATCTAAGATTTGAACTAGATGACTAAAAATTTATTTCCAGTGTATTACCTGTTTTTAATGACTTCACATTTTATATGGCTATAATGTCAACTATAAGCATCTCTTAAACACACATCTTTAACAACAAAAATTCCAAAGTTAAATGGTAAAAATTACCTTCTAAAGCAACAGAAAACGTATAAGGCATGCAGTGTCAAGAAAGAAAAGGCACTCAAAGTTTTCTTGCAGTGTCAAGAAAACTGTATCTGTGATTCTGAGACAGCTCCCCCGACCCCCTCAAAAAGCCTGTTATAAATCTAGAAACTCTGAGTTCAATTTTCATTGCAATGTAGACCATCTTTCATTACTTTGTAAATAAAAATCCCACAGCTTTCCAGAGAATAACATGAAAAAATTTCAAGGTATATTTTCCATAGTAAATCTTTGGATAAACAAATTTCAAAGTTTAAACCGTGTAATTTCTCCATGAATTAAAGCTAAGACAAGCAAAAAATAAATAAATAAATAAATAAAAGGCATCTAAATTAGAAAAGAAGAAAAATTATTTGTTTGCAGACAACATGATCTTCTATGTAGAAAAGTCTAAAGAGTCCATGAAAAAAGTATTAGAATAAACGGATTCAGCAAAGTTACAGGATACAAAAATCAACACACAAATATCAGCTGCGTTTCTATACACTAACACTGACCAATCCAAAAAGGAAATTAAGAAAACAATTCTATTTACAATAGTATCAAAAAGAATAAACTATTTGGGGATGAACTGAACCAAGGAGGCAAAAAATTTGTACACTGAAAACTATAAAATGCTGCCAAAAGAAATTAAAGACACAAATAAATGGAAAGATATCCTGCATTCACCCAATGGAAGCCCTAACACTGTTAAGATGTCAATACTGCCCCAAACAATTTACAGATTCAATACAATCCCTATCAAAATCCCCAGTGATGCTTTTTACAGAAATAGAAAAATCTAATCTAAAATTCACATGAAATCTCAAGGGATTTGAATACCCACAACAATCTTGAAAAAGAAAAAAAAAAACTTGGAGATTTCATAATTCCTGATTTCAAAGCTTACTACAAAACTACAGCAATCAAAACAGACTGGAACTGGCATAAAGATAGACATATAGACCAATGGAATAGAATAGAGAGCCCAAAAAATGATCAAATGATTTTTGGCAAGGGTCCCAAGACCATTCAGTGGGGCAAATGACAGTCTTTTCAACAAATGGTGTTGGGGAAACTAGATATCCACATACAGAAGAATGAAGTTGGATCCTTACCTTAACACCATATAGAAAAATTAACTCAAAATGGATCAAAGACCTCAAAGTAAGAGATAAAACTCTTTTAAGAAGACATAGAGGAAAAGCTTCATGACACTGGATTTGGCAATGATTTCTTGGATATGATACCAAAAACCTGGGTAACAAAAGAAAAAAAAAAAATCGATACACTAGACTTTGTCAAAGTTTAAAACTTTTGTGCATAAGGATACTATCAACAAAGTGAAAACGCAACCCAGAGAATGAAAGAAAATACAAGCAAATAATATCTGATAAGGGATTAACATTTAGAACATGGAAAGAACTCCTACAATTCAACAACAAAACAATTTTAAAATGAGAAAAGATTTGAACAGACATTTCTCCAAAGATATACAAATGGTCAATAAGCAAATGAAAAGATGTTTAACATCACTAATATATTAAAAAAATGCAAACCAAAACCATGAAATACCACTTCACATACATTAGAATGTCTATTATTAAAAAAACAAAAACACCTAGAAAATAACAAATGCTAGCAAGGAGGTGGGAAAACTGAAACACACCCTGCTAGTGCAAATGTAAAATGATACAACCATTAATGCATACATTACATTACAGTGGTTCCTCAAAAAAATTAAACATAAAATCACCATATGATCCAGCAATTACACTCTGGATATATACCGAAAAGAATTCAAAGCAAAGACTTTAAATAGATATCTATATACTCGTGTTCATAACAGCATTATTCACAATAGCCAAAAGGACACTTGGGAAGCAACCCAAGTATCCATCAATGGATAAATGGATAAACAAAACATGGTATAAACATACAATGGAATATTACAGCCTTAAAAAGGAAGTTTTGACACATGCTACCACATGGATGGGTCTTAAAAACATTTTGCTAAGTGAAATAAGCCAGTCACAAAAGGACAAATATTATATGATTCCACTTATGAGGTAGAATGGTGGTTGCTAGGGAGTGGGGGAGGGAGGAGTTACTGTTTTAAGGCTATGGAGTTTAATTTGGGGAAGATAAAGTTCTGGAGGTGGATAGTGGTAATGTAATTGTACAACACTGTGAATGTATTTAATGCCACTGAACTATTTACTTAAAACAGTTAAAATAAATTTTATGTTAAATTTCACTACAATAAAAAACATAACAAAAATATTTTTCCTAGTACATAAATGGATAATTTAGGGTTTAGAATAGATATTTTTGTTTGATTACTTTTAGGATGAAAATTTTTAACACCTCAGGTAAAGCAGTGTTCCAATGGATTCTATTACACACATAAAAAATTTTAAGAAGCCCTATGCCCCTAAATATCTGTCACTGTTTACATAGAATATGAATGAAGGTATATATCATTTGATCTCAAACAGGGAAAGTAGAGAGCAAAAGCTAGTAAAATTAACATGGAATTTAAAAAGATAAATATATCTACTTAAATGTTTCAAAAAGTACATTGGTGATTAGGAAAAAATCTTGTTTCCGAGGCACGTTTTTAAGTAGAACTTCTTTGCATTTAACTAGTGAAAAACATTCAAGTATACAAGTATCAATGGTAAGTAGTATTTGTTCTAGCATTTGAAAAAAACACAGCTAAAAATTATGGTGTTTTTCTAATATTCTAGGTTCTTAACTTTCCCCATAAAGTGACTATGGGTTGTAAGGCTCCCATGGATTAAAGTACTGCATATAAAAAAGTATATTTACAACATCAGCTTAACAACAATATAAATATCTAGAGTGGGTAAAATCATTGCTTTTACAATTCAAACCTGATCCCTGGCAAATTTTCTTCCCTGATTTCCTCTGGATCCTCCACTGCTCTGCACCATCTTGCACTTGGTCAATGACTTTACAGATGTTTCTCAAAGCCTTACCTAAACACAAACCAAATTTACCTTTTACAAAGGTATAACCAAGACCAAGACTCTAAATCAAGGCAACTCTGATGAATTTTATATGTGTAAGAAAACATATGTGGAAAGTCTCTTTTCCTCTAAGTCACTTTCAGTAAGTCTTTCCTAAATGTTGCCCGAAATCACTTCCATAGTACCTACCAATTCATTCAAACCCAAAGAGCTTATTTTCAGGGTTTATGGAAACAGAAAATAATCCATTTCTCTAAGGTTAAAATAAAGCTGTAGTGTGTGAATTATTAAAATGTTCCTATCATATCCCCTTTTTATAGGTATACAATCTCTTACATTTAGGTGTTTGTTACAATTCATCATTTCTCTAAGACTTTCAAAAGATAATGCTTTTTCCACAATCGTTTGCCCATTTCGAACTCTAGAAAATAATTTACCATTTCCTGCAATTCTTTGTCATTCTTTCAGATATAATTCTCCACTTACTGATGTACAAGTAATGCTTTTTTAGCCATAGGAAGTCAAAAATCTAACCATCATATTAAATTCTGCCATATATTTTATACATTAAAGGTATATTCAGGTCCAAAATATAAAGCCAGAACTTCTAATCAAAACTCAAGGAATTTGAATCTTCTGGTCTGTGGTAGCCTAACCCAATAAGAAAGACAAACTTTGGCTCAATGATATCTGAGAGACCAATCTTAGGAGGCTATCTGCTCTAAAAACTTTTTGTCTAAGGGCTCTTTCACACTTTTAATGTTATTGAAGAGCCCAGAGAGTTTTGCTTATGAGGGTTATTTCTGTTGGTGACTACTGTATTCAAAATTAAAACTGAGAAATTAAGTATTTATTTTTAATTCACTTAATATATCTAGAATATATCAATATAAATAACTACAAAATAATTATTTTTAAAAATCAAGTGAGAAGAATGGCACTATTTTATATTTTTACAAATTTCTTTCACATCTGGCTTAATAGAAAATAGCTTAATAGAAAATAGAAAATAGGATGGGCGTGGTGGCTCATGCCTGCAATACCAGTACTTTGGGAGACAGAGCCAGGCAGATCGCTGGGGCGAGTTCAAGACAAGCCTGGGCAACACAGCAAAACCCTGTCTCTACAAAAAAATAAAAAAGTTAGTCAGTCATGGTGGAATGCACCTGCAGTCCCAGCTACTGGGGAGGCTGACGTCAGAAGATAGCTTGAGCTGAGAAGTTTGAGGCTGCAGTGAGCTATGATCATGCCACGGCAATCCAGCCTGGGTGACGGGGAGGGGAGAAGAAAAGAAAAAAGAAATTTAAGGAGTTGGAGTCCATACCTGCTTCTGCATTCAATGTGCTGTGATAAGTTATCCTGATTCAAGTATATGAAGAAAATCTGTACTCATAACTACATAGAAAACTGTAGCATATTTTAAAAGGTGTTTTAGAATATTGTGGATAATCTATTTGGGCACTGCATCAAAACTTGACAAGTGACATCTCTTAAAAGTTAACTGCAATGTGAAATATGAAGCCATATCAGTGAACTTTTCATACTTTTTCACATTAAAATCCATTGGTCTCACTTGCATTTTGGATGGGTCTTTTACCCAACTATGATTTTATAATGTCATGCATCAGTCATTTGGAAAATACTGGTTCACTAAGTTATGCAGGTCTTCCAATTTTGACATATTTCATTATATATATAATCAAAATAGTCACATTTATTAATATCACTAACTGGTATCATCAAGAAAGTCTTTAAATACATAAAGCTAGTTATCAAGCTCAAGGTGGCCGAGGTCAATTTTCATAAATTTTAATTTTTGCTTGAAAGCTCAAATTTTATCATTAGTAACAAATATTTACAGTTGCTTTTCTTGAAGTGACAAGTTCACTTTGTTCCTTTTCAAGGAACATTTTCAAGAAAGTGTTTGCCAAATGTCCAAGTCTAAATAACCATAGTTTGTCAGTTGTTCTTTCAAGTCAAAAGTATTGTATTTAAAAGTCTAGTTCAGCTAGTAAGTCAATCACACAGATTTTTTTCTGTGTAGCACATACTTTATCATACAGATACCTAAGGGTCAAGTGTAATAAAAATAATTTATACTTAAATACAGTCTTAAGGGAAATAGGATTTTTTCCACCTAACTATGAGTACAGAGCGGTGAGAAACAGAGACTACTACTAGACAGTTTGGTGCCAGTGTCTTGATTCCTAATAAGATATCAGAAGTACCATTTGTACCATTGTGCAAATGTAAAAAAAAAAAAAAAATTTATTATTATTACAAGAAAAGTTTTGACCAAAGTGTACAGTAATGGATTAACTGGCCCAAGAAAGGTTTGGCCCTTGTTCAGCCCCTAGGAAATACCCACCAGCCCTTGGAATATCCTTGTTGACAGAGTCTTTGTTTACCTGGAAGTCTCGGTCCACACCAGATAGTCAAACAAAATGATTTATAGTGGGGTCTCCAGGCCCCACAGTATCAGCTTGACCTCTGGATGGGATGGAAACTAAGATCAGCCACTGGAGTAGTCAGCCATAACTATGTGACTGACCCCTCAATAAGAACCATGGACACCAAAGTTCAGGCTGATGTCCCTGGTTGCCAATACTCCATGTGTTTTACCATATATTGTTGGGGGAAGTAAGTACTGTCTGCACTTCTCTCAAGATAGCAAAACTGGAAGTTTGTGCCTGGAACTCTGCTGGACCCTGCCCTAAGCACTTTTACCCAATGCTGATTTTAATCTGTATCATTCTGATGTAATAAACCATACCAGGAATTTAACTGCTTTGCTGAATTCTGTGAATCCTCCTAGCAAATTATTGAATCTGAGAGTGCACAATCTCCCAAACCACACAAGGTTAGTCACAATCAGACTCTTGAGTAAATAAAAGCCAATTCCCCACTTACAGGTTTTTCTACACAAGACATTCAGTTTTTCCCAGGGCCCAAAATGGGGGCGGGGTAGGGTGTATGCGCAGGATCCATGGATCCAGAGTGCGCTGCCCCGTAACCACTAGCCCTTCTCCAAGCAGGCTGTTTTAGAGCAGGGTTTCTCAATCTCTGCAATATTGATATTTTATACCAGATGATTCTTTGTTATGGAGGGATGTCCTGTTTGCTGTAGAATGTTTAAAAAGCATCCCTGGCCTCTATCCAATAGATGCTAGTAGTACCCTACCTCCTCTGCAGTTGTTAACAATCAAAAACGTCTCCAGACATTGCCAAATATTTGCTGAGGAGCAAAATCCCCCTCCCCCCAACATTGAGAATCGCTGCTTTTAAGGAAAATCATCCAGGAAGTCTAATCTTGACTTTTTTTTCTTTTACAAAAAAAGGAATAAACTTATTTTTGGCTCTATCTTACCACCTTTCCTAAAGTTATTTGATGATGGAAAGCAATTGTACATTCTGAGTCCTACTTTCAAAAAATACTTGGATAACAGTGGTGAATTCTTCTTTCTAAGGAACTCAATCAGATACCCAGTTTCAAGGAGGGGAGAGGAAGCCTCTAACAATGATACTTCAGTAAGGATACATATGTATCCTTCCGTATCTTATGCACATTACTGCACACCACAGAGAGAAGATGGTGTTTCTAAACCTTGGGAATGCACATAAAAATAACCTGAGGTACTTTCTAAAAAAATATAGGTGCTAGGGTCCCATCTGAGACACACCTAATCAGAATTCATTATTCATCCAGTAACTGAGTATCCACTATATGCAAAGCATTGTTATGGGTGATGGGAATACAGCAGCAAATATCAGATCCTTGCAGTAAACGTCAGGGTCCTTGCCCTCTAAGAACTCACATTCCAGTAGAGGGAGGCAGACCATAAACATATTAATAGGTAAATTACCTCAGAGTTTCAATTCTAACTTCCATCAGTTCAAAGAAAACACTATGCTAAACTCAAGAAACACAAGCATTTAATGATTTTATGAGTAAGAATAAAAACAGTTCCTGTACTCCCAAAAGCAATTGTAGGCAGTAAGTGAAGGTAGTCCAGAAACAAGGTATTCTCCTACAGAAGTCACTCAAAGAAAAAGAAAATCCATTGACAAGCTAACCATCATAAGGATTGTTCACAGCAAGAGTGGAGAAGGGGATTTTTCTTCCCTTTCATTTTACATTTCTAGGAAAAGCCGTAATAGTAGTGAAACCCAGAAATAAATGTTCTGCTCATCAATTTCTCATAAAAAGCAAAAATAAAGCCTAAAAATATATATCATTTCTATGGATTAAAAAATAATTATAAAGCTGTGGGTACCAAATAATTAAAAAAAAAATCAAACACTTCCCTGTTAATGTCAAAAATGTTAAAAAGCACTAGTGATATATACAAGCCTTCCTTTAAGAATCAAAAACAAAAAAAAAGAAAGGTCAGATGCCAGGATGTTTATCTAATCTTTCAATACATACCTTATTCCATATACACAAAGAGCAAGCAATCTGTTCATCCTGTAACAATGGTTCTCAAACTGTTGTTTCACAAACCTCAGAGAGCTCCCATGCTTCCCACTCTACAAACTATAATACATGGCACTCCATCACAAATCTGTAAATATTTTATGCCTGCAAGGAAGTAGCTACTTGGATATAAACAGCTTTTAATTGCCCAAAAGAATAGAGAAGGAAGAATTACAGAGAAAAAAGCACATCATCTTCCTCTTAGAGCTTGTGGTTTGTTGCTACCATCTCTAAACAAGCATTCAGAATCCAGTCTTTGAAAAGTCCTTTCCTCGAGGCTTAAATCTGATGACAGAATTCTGTATAAAATCTTCTAATGGTTGCTCCACAGCTATAAGAATAAGGTTCAAGTTCCATAGCTTAGAACACAAGATACTCTAGGAATTGGCCTAGAGTATGCTTCCCTTCCAGCTTCATTTCATGTCATCCCTTTCTTAATCCTCACTCAACTAATACCATGTACAAGATCATAAGGCATATGATCCCCAGTTGAGAAGATGGAGGGAGCTGGCTAACTCTAACATGTATTCTTCAGGGGATACAGATTAAAATCAAATACTAAACGAAGTTTTTCAGGACAAAAGGATGACACCAGATAGTAAATGAAATCCACATGAAGAAGTAAAGAGCACTGGTAAAGGTAACTATCCGTAAAGGAAAAATGACAGCATAAAAGACCATACAAATATAATTTCAACTTTTTTCTTCTCTTCATTTAAAAGGCAGCTGTATAAAACAATTATAAAATTGTATTGTCAGCTGGTCACATATAAAGATATAATATGACAATAATAGCACAAAAAAGGGAGAAGGGAATGGAACTACACTAGAGGAAGGAAATGACACCAGACGGTAACTCGAATCCACAAGAAGAAATAAAGAGTATTTGAAGTGGTAAATATATAGATTAATATAAAAGACTATAAATATTTTTTCTCCTTTCTTTAAAAGATACTTTGTACAAAGCAATAATTAAAACACTGTATTGTTGGGTTTATTTATTACATAAATGAACATAATATATATGACAGTAATAGCACAAAGGAGAGAAAAATGGGGCTATACTGGAACATTATTAGTATTGATTTGAAGTAGACTGTGATAAATTCAGATGCATACTGTAATTCCTAGAGCAAACACGAAGAAAAAAATTCTTAAATCAAAGAAATTAAAAACAGAAAACACAAAAAGTGGTAAAATAGGAACAAAAAAGACATGAGATGTATAGAAAACAAACAGCAAATGAGAGACACAAATCCAACCATTTCAAAAGTAACATTAAATATAAAAGGATTAAACAGTCCATTAAAAAGACAGATTGTTAGACTGGATTTTAAAAAGCAATATCCAATTATATGCTGTCTATAAGAAACACTTTCAATTCAAAGACACAAATAGGTTGAAATAATGGAAAAAGATACATTACATAAAGAATAACCATAAGAGAACCAGAGTAGCTACACATTATATCTGACAAAATAGACTTTAAATCAAAAAATGTTACTAGATACAAAATATTTTAAAATATTAAAACTGATTCAATAGGAAGATATGACAGATATGAACATATGCGCTTGACAAAACAGCCCCAAAATAGTGAAAGCAAAAAATGACAGGAATGAAGGGGAAATAGACAATTTAACAGTAATGGTTAGAGACTTCAATAACCCATTCTCAATAATGAATAAACAAGCACGCAGGAAATTAGCAAGGATACTGAACATCTGAACAACACACTTAACCAACTTGACCTAACTGACATCTACAGAAGACTCTAACCAATAGCAGAATACACATTCTTCTCAAGCACACATGAAACATTCTCCAGGACAGACCATATGGTAGGCCATAAAACAAGTCCTAAATTTAAAATAACTAAAATGATACAAACAATGTTTTTCAATCATAATGTAAGTTAGAAATCAACATCAAAAAGAAATTTGGGAAATCCAAAAATCTTTGAAAATTAAACAAGACATTTCTAAATAACTCATGAGTCAAAGAGGAAATCATAAAGGAATTTAGAATATATTTTGAGCCGAATGAAAATGAAAACAAAACATATAAAAACTTACAGGATATAGTTAACACAGTGTTTAGAGGGGAAATTTATAACTGTGCACACCAATATTTGAAAAGAAAATTCTCAAGCGAGCTTTCACCTTAAGAAATCAGACAGGCCGGGCGTGGTGGCTCACGCCTGTAATCCTAGCACTCTGGGAGGCCGAGGTGGGCGGATCGTTTGAGCTCAGGAGTTCGAGACCAGCCTGAGCAAGAGCGAGACCCCATCTCTACTAAAAATAGAAAGAAATTATATGTACAGCTAAAATATATACATAGAAAAAATTAGCCGGGCATGGTGGCGCATGCCTGTAGTCCCAGCTACTTGGGAGGCTGAGACAGGAGGATCGCTTGAGCTCAGGAGTTTGAGGTTGCTGTGAGCTAGGCTGACGCCACGGCACTCACTCTAGCCTGGGCAACAGAGTGAGACTCTGTCTCAAAAAAAAAAAAAAAAAAAAGAAATCAGACAAAGAACCACCCAAAGCAAGCAGAAGGAAAGAAATGAGAAATGAGAGGAGGAATCAATACAACAGAAAAAAGAAAAAGTAGAGAAAATCAAAACCAAAAATTAGTTCTTTGAAAAGACCAAGAAATGACAAACCTTTAGCTAAACAGAAAAAAAAAAAAAAAAAACAAAAAAAACCCCCCACAAGAATGAAGACACAAATTACCAAAATCAGGAATGAAAGAGAGGATATCACTACTGACCTTGGAGAAATTAAAAGGATTTTAAGAGAATGCCATGGACAGCTTTATGTCAATAAATGTAAACAACTTAGAAAAATACAAACAAATTCCTAGAAAGACATCAATTACTCAAATTGACTCAGGAGGAAATAGAAAATCTGAATAGACTTATACCAAATAAAGAAACTGAATTAGTAATTAAAATTTTCCCACAAAGAAAAGCCCCGGCCCACAGTTTCACTGGTGAATGTTACCAAACACTAAAGAAACAATATTAATCCTTGAGAAACATCTCTATTATTTGGATAGAAATCACTTCCTAATTCATTCTATGAGGTCAATATTACCCTTATACCAAAGCCAAACAGGGACAGCACAAGAACAGAGATATAAAAATCCTCAACAAAATATCAGCAAAGTAAATCCAACAATATACAATAGGAATCATACAGTTTGGCTATTCTTAAAATATTAAACATTTACCATATGACTCGGCAATTCCACTCTTAGGACTCTTCACAAGAGAATTTAAAACACATGTCTACACGAAGACTTGTATGTGAATATTCACAGAATTATTCATAATTCTTAAAAATGTTTCAGAAACAATGCAAATTTTCATCACCTGCTGAATGGACAAACAATATAGCGCATATCCATACAATGGAATACTATTCAGCAATGAAAAACGAACATGTTACAACATGAATAAACCTGAACATTTATGGTAAATGAAAAAAGGTCAGACAGAAAAAGATCACATATGATTCTATTTCTACGAAATGTCCAGAGAAGGTAGACAGACCACTAATCAATGGTGGCCTGGGGCTGGGGTTGGGGGTTGGAACCAGGAGTGACTGCAAAATAGGCACAAGGCATCTTTGCGGGGTAATGGAAATGTTCTAGAACTGGATTGTAATTATGGGTGCAAAACTCTTTAAAGTTACTAAAAATAACTGAATTGTACCCTTAAGACAGGTGAATTTTACAGTATGTAAACTATACCTAAATAAATTTAAACAAACAAAAAAGCGATTGGTCTAACCAATCATAAGCTCCCTTAATCCAACTTGAAAGGTTGATCAGCTATCCAGGATCTTAGTTGTAGACAACACAACAGAAAATGAGTGAAGTCTAGCTGGAGAGAACTAAATTGGATAAAAGGAAACATTTTCTGACAGGCTGGTTAGGCACATAGGAATGTGGAACCAATGCAAACTATATAAGCTCAGCACATTTTAGAATCAATGTGGTTCAGAGAGGTTACCTGAAAAGTGGGTCAGATTTCTGTCTCCAGGGTTAATAATAAAAAATATATATGAACAAAAAAATCTTCGCTTTTTGGAACACTGCATATATCTGACATATGACAATGGAAAGCAAAATGTTTTCACTAATGTAATCAAATAAATTCATCTCGAATGACTTTGATTTACTGTTTTGCACTGACAGAAACAAGATTTTAAAAATTATATTGTAATATATGACACTCAAACAGAAACAAGCTTTGTTAAGGTTAAATTCTGTAATGTGTGTTGCTTACCTGGTTTTGCCCAATCTGAGTATTAGAGTCTTACCTAATAGGTAGTATCCATTCAGACACCAATATATTAATATAACAATATATAGGGGCAGGAGGAGAAGTGCAAAAAAAATGAATAAAATGATAATGAGATAAATAATACATCTAAATTTCAGATAAGGATAGGATTAGGAGTACAGTTTGAGCCAAAAATAAGAAGAAAAAAGAAAAAAAGAGACAGAAAACAAAGTGTAGAAATAATCTGTAGCAAGGAAGGAGATCAATAAGAAAGTTTACATGAGTAGGTTAGACTTCTCTTTTCTTAGTAAATTAGGGAGTGGGGACTAAAAGAATGGGCAAGTTGCAAGGCACAGAGAAGACTGAGATGAAGGGGAGGAAACTGAAGGTATGTATAAGTCAGGAGTTAAGGCTCAAGAGGTTGGGCCAAAAGGACTATAAAAAAAAGGGAGGATGAGGTAGAAAAGCAGAAATGAAAGCTAAAAGATGGGTAGAAGTAGGGTGATATTTAAAGGGAAGGGGAATGGGTGTTGAAGAGAACAAACTGAAGAATAAAGCTATAGAATGGCTGATATGAAGGGTTGCTAAAGAGTGAGCTTGGAGACCCCCAAATAGGCCAGAGGGAAGTGAGAATGAAGCAGGCATGGGATAACCATACCTACCACCTATCCTCTTGAGTCTGAACTGGGAACAAGGAAGTGTCAATCAATATGTGGTAAAGTTCAGACTCACTGTAGGTGACGAAGTGGGAGAATCAACAATAAAAGTAGCTGTGGTCAGAAAAAAGAAATCTCAAGTTCAAAACTATGGCTCCTAGGAGCTAAGGGAACAAGATGAGCAGGTAAGTTCATTTGACCTTAAAATAGAATCTGGAAGGCTGAGATGGTGCAATATTATTAGTAAGAGAAGAAAATATAGACAGATTGATTAGTGACATTTAAAAAGCAATACTTCAATAACTAAAAACATAAGAAGTTCTGAAACCAGTAATACACGAAGATATGCAAAATAATATCTGTACTGATCATCTATAATAGTTAGGGAGCCAGTACATTTAAATTTAAGTGAAGGGGATATACAGAAATTTGGTTTTATGATAAAAGATAAGCTGAATGAGAATTTGCTTTTTATTCACGGACTCTTTAAAATAATTTATGATAAATTTCTTAATAGCAAAGTTGCCCATTAAGTTAGTAGATTGTTACTTACCATATACACAATCTTCTAGAACATTTGTACAGTACATTTATACCATATTTCATTTCTCCCCTTGAGTAGCTTCTCAATTGGGAAATACTCCAACCAGGTTTCCTCACTGTCCCTTCTACAGCATCAAAGGAGGTCTGAAAGGTTACAGATCGTTGGCCTTATCTATTGAAGTCTCTTGATTTCACACATCTCTATTTGAATCACTCAGGCTCTCACAGACATGCTAGCTTCTAACTACCTGCCCATACCTTGGATTAGGCTACTTATCGGATCTACTTGACTAATATCACACTTGCTATTCTGATCTATTTATTCAACTGGTTCCAACTTTGCAGCTCACCCTGATGCTGAAGGTTGCTTATATATCCCTTAAAAGCCAGCTGTTATTAACCCTCAAGTCCAGCTAACTCTAAGAACATACCTATTTCTCCAAGATGTGGCTGTCATCTGCCTTGCTATTTATAGTTCTCACAGAAACACTCCTCACTCTGGGCATGATCCAGTCTGACACTCTGGAACTACACGCTGCCTAACATATAATCTTTCAAAAAACAAGGAAACTCCTCAGCATTCAGAGAGCTATCCAATATAGAAGGTTCTTGTTTACCCATTCACACACACACACACACACACACACGCGCACACACACAAAAAATGAAGTCTTGTTTGAATTATCTGATTTTACCCTAATTTATACTGATAAGAGTACAATACTAAAGACAGTAAGTCCTTTCTGACTTTCACCACTTCTAATCCAAAATTTCCCTGAAAAGAGGGAAAGAGGAAATGCAATCAACAAGATATTTCATTTTTAAAAAACTTTAGTTAACCGCAGGAAAAATTTAACAATATAATCTGCATCAAGACTAAGATTTGCAGTTCTAAATAAAGTACATATTTGATTCTCTCTTAATGGTAGAGATTTAAAAAAAGCACACACTCAAACAAAATACTCCATGTAACACAAATCTACTAAAAACATACTTGCAGTTTTGGCTTCTCTAAAAGGATATTCAGCCAGATGTCATGGCTCATACCTGTAGTCCCAGCACTTTGGGAGGCTGAGGCAGGAGGATCATTTGAGCCCAGGGGTTTGATATCAGCCTGGGCAACATAGCAAGACCTTGTCTCTACAAAAAATTAAAAAATTAGCCAGGCATGGTGGCATGCACCTGTAGTTGTAGCTACTCAGGAGGCTGAGGCAGGAGGATCGCTTAACCTCAGGAGTTCGAAGTTGCAGTGACCTATGCTAGTGCCACTGCATTCCAGCCTGGGTGACAGAGTAAGACTCTGTTTCTAAAAAATGAAAATAAAAATAAAAAGGATGTTTTACGCAGGCTACATATGCCTCCCATCCACCATCGATGAGAGAGAACAATATTACATAAGAAGAATGTGGATAAATAAAATCCCATTAAAATAAACTTCAAGAAGGGAATCCCCAAATTCATCCTTGGGTTCAAGTAGCCACTTCTCCCTTGATGCTCCTAAAGCACAGGTAAAAGAATTCCATCTTATCCCGTTCTAGGAGGCAGAGACCTGTTTTACATATATAGATGTAACCCTAGTATCAAAGACCAGCAGGTAGTAAATATGCAAATATTTGTTATGTAATAAAATAGCCAGGATGTTAATTACAACCATTCCCATTCAAATTATTAGAAAGAAAACAAAATATACAAGGTCTGGAAGTCAACAGCTGAAGACTTACCATAAAAATGAGTTTAAAAATATAAATAGTATAAACCAGGAGCAGTGGTTCCCAAATTCTGATCATTGTATAATGGAACTGCACTGATTAACAGTGGATTTTTGTAATAGGTAAATCCCAAAACAACAGTTTATTTTTATTTCAAGCTTACATGAAGTCCAAGAAATCCATATTAATGATCAACTGGGATAGCGAGGCGGCCAGAGACAACCCAGGGTGACAGAAGTTCAGCTCTATTTGGTCTACCATTTCCAGAGTTGTTCTGGCAAACACCACCTAACCAGCAGGTGGGGAAGATTGAGGATCTTTCAAGGGAGGTTTGTATTTGCCAAAGCTGAAGTAATACTCAACACTCCTGCTTACTATCCTATGGCCAGATTTCAATGATATGGCTATCCCCAAATGAGGGGCTAGTAAATGTGAGTTGGGTCCTGGGAGAAAAGGAAATAAGCTTTGTGAAGAGCAAGCTTGTCTTTACCACAAGAGGTTTTAAAACACAGATTCAGGGGCATTACCCCAGGTGATCCTCTTTCAGCAGGTCTAATGGGACCCCAAGAATCTCTATTTAAGCTTGCCAAGTGATTCTGACATACACCCAAGTAAGGAAATGGTGGCTTAGAAAGTAAAGAGCTTGGGGCAAATAGGAAAAACAATTCCATGGAAAAGTTTAAAACAATATATTAGATAAAAAGAAAACTACAAGGTAATGAGAAAGTGAGGCTTCATGCCTTAGAGAATACAGGTGCAACTTGGAAAATTCTTTCCTGCTTTTGGCCTGTGATAGCAGTCACTCATGGCTTCCCTCCTAACTCCAGTAGCTTCTTCTCAGGCTTTTTTTTCCTCCACTTATTCCATATTCTCCATTATACCCTGCTTGGCTATGAGCTTTTATCATTCTTTGAGTGACACTGTTTGCTTTAATTACCACCTAAAAGCACTTTTCTTTGAGCCCAGCTTCACATTTAACTGCCTACTATAACAACGCTTCCCCATTTAGATGTCCCACTAGGACCTCAATATACCCAAAACTGAATTCATCCCACCTTTAAACGAGCTCCTCTTCTAGCATGTTCTATCCACTTAGACCCTCTACTCAAAACCCTAGGAGTCATGAAAGATTCATTCTTCTCCTTCAGCCCCTATAATCCAGTTAGCAAGTTCTAACAGTTTTACCTCCTAATTATCTCTGAAATTCATCCCCTTTGCCAGTGTCTTAGGTCAAACCCTCTCTTTTCGAATGGATAGAACTTCCCACCAGTTCCCCTGCCTGCAGCTTCACCCTCAACACCAATCTACATTCTACACTATTTTCCTGAATTCATTCAAAATGTCAATTTGGCACTGATTCCCTGCTTTGGATCTTTCAGTGGCTCATCACTGCTTTCAGAATAAAGTTCCAACTCCTTAGAATTCAGCAAACAGGATCTTCATGATCTGGGCCCTCTCTCCAACAGGGTCATCTCTTGACGCTCCAAGCTCCCATGTTGCCACTATATTTACTTCTTTTTTTTTTTTTTTTTTTTTTTTTTTTTTTGTTGAGACAGAGTCTCACTTTGTTGCCCAGGCTAGAGTGAGTGCCGTGGCGTCAGCTTAGCTCACAGCAACCTCAAACTCCTGGGCTCAAGCGATCCTACTGCCTCAGCCTCCCGAGTAGCTGGGACTACAGGCATGCGCCACTATGCCCGGCTAATTTTTTCTATATAGATTTTTAGGTGTCCATATAATGTGTTTCTATTTTTAGTAGAGACGGGGTCTCGCTCAGGCTGGTCTCGAACTCCTGACCTTGAGCAATCCACCCGCCTCGGCCTCCCAGAGTGCTAGGATTACAGGCGTGAGCCACCGCGCCCGGCCATATATTTACTTCTTGACAGTTCTCCAAAGACATTCTTTCATCCTTTGGAGTCTGATATAGCACTAGATGCAAAATAAAATCAGAGTCAGTCAAATGAATGTATAAGCAGTTATGTTGCATTTGGGATGACACACATGTAGCTAACTGGAACTATCAAACAAACTAATGTGAGAGAGATTAGAATTTAGGTGAAAACCCAAAACCTGAGCCACGGATTTGGGAATCACCATTAAAGAAATAATATTTTGGAAATCTTGAGAATGAAGCACCTCTGACAATAATACCATCTTTGGCTGAAACCAGGGATTTTTCCTCCTAAACTTTTATTATACTCAAATAGCTACACTGCCCAAGATGAGGACTAGTATTTAACATCCATGTTTATGAAGCTAACAATCAACAAACTAGGAAAAGAAGGGAATTTCCTCAACCAAATAAAAGCTTATGAAAAAAATCACAGCTACATTATATTTAATGTTGAAAGACAAATGATCACAAACAAGACAAGGATGTCCACTCTCACCACTTCTACTCAACATCGTATTAATACTACAGGTTCTAGTCAGAGCAAGTAAGCTAGAGAAATAAAAAGCATCTGGCTTGGAAAGAACAAAAAAATTATCTCAAGTCACATATATAATCTTTATATAGAAAACCCTCAGGAATCCACTAAAAAACTATTAGTACTAATAAACAAGCTCAACAAAGTTGCAGGGTACAAGGGCAATATACAGAACCAACTATATTTCTATACATTAGCAATAAACAATACGAAAATGAAATTAAGAAAAAACATCCATATAAAATAGCATTAAAAAATAGCAATTAATTTCACAAAGGAAGTCCAAAATCTGCACTCTGGAAACTACAAGCTATCACTGAAAGAAAAATATCACCTAAAAAACCTTAATAAAGGGAAAGCATCCCATGTTTATGGACTGAAAGACTTAATATTGTTAAGATGGCAACATTTCCCAAACTGATCTACAAATTCAATGCAACACCTATCAAAATTTCAACTCTCTTTTTGGCAGAAATTGACAAGTGGATGCTATAATTAATATGGAAATGCAAGTGACCCATAAAAGCCAAAATCTTGAAAAACAAGAAGATAGTACGAGGACTCATACTTCCCAATTTCAAGCTTACTACAAAGTTACAATAATCAAGACAGTGTGGTACCTGGCATAGAGACAGACATACAGACCAATGGAATAGAACTGAGGTCCAGAAATAACCTCACATTTATAGCCAACTGATTTGTGTGATAAGGATGCCAAGACAATTCAACTGGGGAAAGAATAGTCTTTTCAACACATGGTACTGAGACAACAAGATTTCTACAAGCAAAATAAATGAAGTTGAACTCCTACCTTATAGCATATATAAACTTAACTCAAAATGCATCACTGACCTAAATGTAAGAGCTAAAACTATAAAAATCTTTGTATTAGTTCCCTAGGGCTACCGCTACAAATTCTGTGGCTTAAAACAACAGAAATTTATTCTCTCACAATTGTGGAAGGTAGAAGTCTGAAATCAAGGTGTCCTTTCGAACATTCTAGGAGAAAAATCCTTCCTTGCTTTTTCCAGCATCTGGTGGCTCCACGAATTCTTTGGCATGGAACAGCATGACTCCAATCTCTGCCTTCATCTTCAAATGGCCTTCTCCCCTACATGTCTGTGTCTGCCTTCTCCTTTTCTGTTTCTGTTATTAGGATACTTGCCATTTGGATTTAGGGGCCGCTTTAAGCCAGGATGATCTCAAGAGCCTTACCTTAATTGCATCCGTAAAGACCCTTTTTCCAAATAAAATCACATTCACAGGTTCCAGTGGATAGGACTTGGCCATATCTTTGCCGAGGGGGGGGGGGCTACTATTCAAACCATTACATTCTTAGGAGAAAACACAGAAGCTTCTTAACTTTGGATTAGGAAAGGATTTCTTAGATATAACAGCAGAAGCACATGCAACCAAGGGAAAAATATGTAAACTAAACTTCAACAAATGAAAAACTTTTATGCTTTAAAGAATACCATCATGAAAGTAGGAAGACAACCTACAGAATGGCAGAAAATTCTTGCAAATCTCATATGTGATAAGGGACTTGTATCTAAAATACATAAAGAATTCCTACAACTCAGTAATTGTGATACTGTGAAACATATATTTGGTCCTCCTCCCCATTTCCTGATTTATAGTTCCTAAAACCCTTGGAATCTCCTAAGTGATAAGATTATCTTTTGCATGCTAATGAGATATCTCCCAACCCCTAGACAGCTTCAGGATGGGGACTCATTACCTGAAGGACCAACACGTGATTAGAGCATTGGTACTTCCAAACTTACCTCCCAGCCTCTGGGGAAGAGGAGGAACTGAAGGTTAACCCGATCACCAATAGCCAATGATTTAATCGATCACGTCTATATAATGAAACTTCCATAAAAACCCAAAAGGCCTGGATTCAGGGGGCTTCCAGGGCTGAATGCATGGAGGTTCCTGGAGGATGGTGTGCCCAGAGGGGGAGGGAAGCTCCTGCCTTTTCTCCCATCCCTCACCCTATGCATCTCTTTCCATCTAGCTATTCATATGTATCCTTTTGTAGTATCCTTTATAATGAGTAAACATAAAGCGTGGCTCTGAATTCTGTGAGCCGCTCTACCAAATTAATCAAATCCAAGGATAGGGTAATGGGAACCCCAATTTATAGCCACTCATCAGACGCACAGGTAAAACAGCCTGGGGCTTGCAACTAGCACAGCGGTGGGGAACCTGCAAACTTAAGTGTAGCCTTTTGAACAAATCCAAATTTTACAGAACAAATCCTTTTATTTTTATGAATATACTTTTGTATATTTTAATTTTATTTTTTAAATGAATGTATTTAAAATACCAAAGAATAAGATAAGATTCAACAAAATAATCCTCCCAGATTGACCAGCACAATTAAACATTAGTAAACCATAAGGACTAAACTGATGGCTGCTACACTCATGATTTAGTTCTAACTTCCCCCACCTGACTAGCACCACTACTGCACGAGGCTGTTGGCAAGAGTTTATTGGGGTCGAGTACACCAGTCTGTTCAGCTTTTGACAACAGTGTACTGTGTTTCTGTTTGAAGGGGAATTTGTGAACAGTTGCCCAGCTCGACGGTATTTTTTAATTGTCTCCTTAACAGCCCATTCTGGCAAAGACAACCAAGAGAACGCTGAAGAAAACAGATTTTTTAATGAGGATTGGGAATTGCAGTATTATATTGTTTCTGCTAAAGATAAGATGATTTGCTTGCTTTGTGATACTGCAGTATCAATATTAAAGAAAGTCAATGCTCATCAGCATTGTAACACTATTAAGGAACACAAGTAGTTTAAATTAGAGGGAGTGGAGCAAAAGGTTGTACTGCAGAAATTAAAAGATGAAAAGCAAAAGCAAAGACGCTTCTTTCACGCAGCAATAAGACATAGAAACAATGTCACCAAAGCAAGTTATAAAGTAGCTTATATACTGGGGGCGCGGGGAGGGGGGGGGGGGCCGGGGGGAAGGGAAGCCATTCAGTGATGTAGAAGTTGTGAAAAAATGCACCATCAAAGTTGTAGGATGCTTAGACCCTGATAATGTTTCAAAGTACAAACAACTGCCTCTCTCAAGGAGAACCATAACTGATCAACAGCATGAATTAGGCCTCCACTTAACAGAACAACTTCGTGGAATACTTCAAAAGGAAAATATACATCATTCAATTGCTTTGGATGAATCAACTGATACTAACTTGGCTCATTCTGGTCATAACAGAAGATTTTCTTTGCTACAAAGAGTTACTCGATTTGGGCACTCTTACAAACAGAACATGGGAAATAGATACCTTCAACAACTTTCAAGATAAACGTCATGAATTTGGACTGAATTTGATAAATTTAGTGAGTGTACATACAGATGGGGCACCTTCCATGACAGGAAAATATGAAGGGTTGATTGCACAGATTAAAAAAAGTATTAATATTAACAGATCCAGATGCTTTCATTTCTTTTCATTGTATCTTGCACCAGCAAAATCTCTGTGCTAAAGCTACTATTTAAAGTGACACTTTGCAACAAGTTAGAAGTATTGTTAACTATATTCCTGCAAATGCAACACTGCGTCATTGTTTAGAATGCTAAAATTGAACTATGAGGTATTCAGTGTGGATTTGCCTTATCATTCTAAAGTGAGCTGGCTATTGCAGGTAGATGACATTTTAAAGTCATTGTTTTGATGCTAAGAAAGATCCAACTGAAATATGGAAAAACGCAGAATACCCAAACCTTTGACAATATATCCCAAAAAATGCTTTCTTGCTGTTCAACCGCTTATTGCTACGAATCCACATTCTCCTACCTAACCCAAATCAAGACATTCTTAAAGTTACAAATGACTGATCCCCATCTAGAGGATCAATTGAAACTGCAGACCTCCATGCTGCAACCAAATATTCAAATGCTTTCCAACAAAAAGCAGACATAACAAAGTCGTTAAAAGGTTACTTTTAAAATTAACATAGTTTTCATGTTTTGAAATTAAGTACATAGTAGGTTAGATTGTTACAAAATAATGTACATTTTGAAGTATATCTAATTGAAGTTTCTTGAATATGGCCTTATTTGATTACAGCTATTTAATAAATTAATGTGGACTTCCAAGATATGCTAAGTGAATGAAGTCAGACACAAAAGGCCTTATATTTCATGATTCCATTTATAAGAAATATCCAGAATAGGTAATTCATAGAAACAGAAAGTAGATTAGTGGTTGCCAAGATCTGGGGGGAGGGGAAATGCAAAGTGATTGCTAATGGATAAGAGGTTTGTTTTTGTAGTAGTGAAAATATTCTGGAATTAGATGGTGATAATGGTTGCACAGTTCTGTGAATACACTAAAAACCACTGAATTGTACCCTTTAGGAGCATGAATTTTATGGTATGTAAATGTTACCTCAATTTTTTAAAGTATATGACCACTTTGGCTATTTTATCTCAAAGAAAACTTTTTAATGGAAATCTTATTTTGTAGTTTGTTTCTGCAAATTGATCTAAAACAGCAGTTACAAACTGGTTCCTTATTAGCCCCCTTTTTTAAAACCTCAGTATTGGCTGGGCGTGGTAGCTCACACCTGTAATCCCAGAACTTTGGGAGGCTGAGGCAGGAGGACCGCTTGAGTTCAGGAGTTTGAGACCAGCCTAGGTAACACAGTGAAAAATCTGTCTCTACAAAAAATCTTAAAAATTAGCTGGGTATGGTGGCATGTGCCTGTAGTCCCTGCTACTTGAGAGGCTGAGGTGAGAGGATCACGTAAGTCTAGGAAGTCAAGGTTACAGTGAACTATGATTGTACCACTAAACTCCAGCCTGGTCCAGAGTAAGATCCTGTCTCTAAAAAAATAATAATAATCATCATCATAATAAATAATAAAAACCACAGTGTTAATTGTTGCCAATGGTAGTTACCAACTTGCAAACATTTACAAATACCTATAATGAGAGATGCTGCATAACAATCTGGATTTCTGACTTTCTAAAAAATCAAACACACTCATTTCTAAAACTACTAGGCACACCTGCACTGTAACAATGGCCTGGATCTGAGCAGCAACTAACATACCTGATCCTATTTGCCATGATTTCTACACCTTCCTATTGTCTTCTAAACACTGAAGCCAAGTGTCAGTTGCCATTTAGCTTCCCAGTTGTGAGTTTGTGACCCTAATCTAAATAAAGACTTTCTAACTTTCTTATTAGGATGTACTGCTGATAAATTAAAATGTAATCATGGATCATTACATTTCTACTAATTGCAAAGACAAAAATGACAGTGATATCTGTTTTTAAAAAAAACCCTGCCATTGGTACAAATTCATGCTGCATAAACTAAAGTGAAATAATTCAGGAAAAAAAAACTCAAGTTATTGGTTGGATATGAAAACAAATTGTTTCATTTACTGATCAATGATTTTATATTTAAACCATCTAGAACTTTCCTGATGTTTAAATACGCAAAGAAAAACAACCCCTTCTCATTTGTAGCTTCTATGTATTAAACTCTAGTTTGCAAAGCTAGAAGAAAACAAAATACAAGGTAAATACGGAAATAGACCTTGAAAAGTAAGAGTTTACTACTTCCTATCTCAAGTGTATATAAAGCTTTTGAGCTAAAAGCTACATCAAGTACCTCAAACTTTAAAATTCTGTGTACTTTTCCAGATCTTCTCCTGTACTCCAAATAAAGTAATTCATCTAGCTGAACTGCTTTTCCTATAGGTGGAAAAGGTTAAGTGTATTTGCATTCCATTTCATTTTTACCATCACTTTTAATGGCAAATAAAACGTCAACATATAAGATACCTTCTAAAAACAGCTATTCCCTTTAAACTAGGCAAAACCAAACTTATTGCACAGTTTTCCAAGAAACAGACCAGATGGGCCAATTACTTAGTAGTTTAGAGGTAAACCTCAATGTTCTTTTTCTTCCTCTGATCCATGCTCTTTCATTAACTTGTCCAAGTATCTTCGAGTTTACAAGTGACATTTTTAAAACTCAGTATTACCCAAGTATTAATGGATATTATATAAAACTGGAGTAGCACCATAATTGCTTCATACTTTCAATTCCTAAATATATCAATGCAAAGGTGCAACTGGATTTAATGTCCACCTGAAAACAATCCTGTTTGTGTTTAAACCTGATAGTGAATGAAACAGGATGCTCCCCTAAAAGTTCACCAAATTCCTTATGCACAGTAATGTAAATCACAAAAATAACTTTTTCAAAAATGTAGGACTAGAAACAAAAGAAAACAAGCAATCATTACCTCAACAATTAGAAGCAGATTGGTAAAGATTAGTGGAAAACCTAGATCTTGAGTTTCACACCATTAAGAGTATAATATACATTAATAGTACAGGGATCAGTAGTATATGGTTTATGCTTTAACTAAGCTTTACCTGTTATTCTTTACCAGTGCTGTCTCACAGAACTTTCTGCAATGACATAAATGTTCCAATGTCCGTCCTGATGAATGAAATAGCCAATAGATACATGTGGCTGCTGAACACTTGACATGTGGCTAGCAAAACTAAGGAACTAAGCTGAATTTTAATTAATTTAAATTTAAATTGCCACATGTGGCTAGTGGCTATTTGACAGCACAGTTCTATAATTTCAAATACAAGGTATAAACTCGACTGAATGGTTTTTGAAAGTATCATGTCCTGATATTAAAACCAGCCAAAATCCTCCTGATACCAAATGATACACAAGGTCAACGATCAGCCTAAACATGAAATAAAATCCACTTATGAAATGAAAATTTATAATATTAGATTCAGAATTTAAGGTACAATATTTACCAAGAGATAATATAAAAAGTATGTCTCAAGTTTTTCCCCACTGTTTTTGCAAAAGGGGTATTCACTTTCAGCAACTCAGTTTCCCAAAGCATGCAAGTTACTTTCCCTTCAAATCTGTTCAATATCTTCTGTTCAGAAAAACAAATGGCAAAAATAAGTTCTCTGTACTAATAATTTCCTCGCGACTTGGTAAATTTCACACGTTAATTTTCCTTTTCCTTAAAAGAGAGAAAAACATGTTTGGAAGCTGCTGCGCCTCCTGAAAGCCTTATTACCTATCTACCCTGTTTTCAAATGTACGAATCATTCAAATATAGCTGCGATTTTGTTCCTATACAACAAAGTATTTTTTCATTCCCATAGTGTCACAAAGTCTTTTTGGCACTTCGTATTTTTTGACCAGTTCTTTTTAAGTCAAGAAAAGTAACCAAGATGGTGCACAAAATGACAAACGAAAACAAGTCTGGGAACTTGCACATTGAGTAACTAGTCCCTAAGCAGAATCAACTGCCTTTAACCCGGAGAGAGTGTGCCTCGAACAACCCAGCGAAGCAAACAGAAAAGCAAGGTCGTGACCCTAGGTCACGGCCGCCAGCACAGCTCCCGCCCAGCAGCGGGAAGCCACCTGTTAGGCCAAAGCCTCACCTGGCAGGAAAGAGGAGGCGCCTACCCAGCAGCTCGCCGGACGCGAGGGCGGCTAGCTTGGAACCCGCCCCTCTCGCTGCAGTGGCTAGACCCCCGACGGCACGTGGGCTTCACCCGGGCCCCGGCTGCTCTGACAGGCGGGTCGCCCGCGGCCCCCGGCCCGCCGCCTCGCGCCGGAGGGCAGGACCCCCGATTCCTTCGCACGCACCCCGCCGAGCGGGCGCTCAGGCGGCCCACACTGCTCTCCGCCCTGCTTCCCTTTCTCCCCCGGCTGCGCGATCCCGCCCTGCAGCCCCTCACCTACCTGGTCGCGGAGTTTGAGGAACGCCATGGCGGTCGCCTCCGCGCCCACTCCAGCCTGCGCCGCCGCCCGGCCCACCGCTCCCGCCCCAGTAGCCTCGGCCGCTGCCTGGCTGGGGCCGGCGGGTCGGCGGCCGGCTGCACTGAAGAGACCGCGGGCAGGGGGCGGCGCCGCCTCCCTGGCCGCCCGCCGCCGCCGAGAGGTGAGGAGCCCGGCCGGTCCCGCCTCCTCCTCCGAGGACTCCCCGCCCTTTTCCTTCCTTTCTTTCTCTCTCCCTCGGCTGCCTCCCCACGCAACCCCCGCCGCCGCCGCCGCCGCCGCCTCCTCACGCCCCCTTCCCGAAATACCCTGGCAGCCCCCGCGGCCGCGCCGTTCCAGCCCGCGGCAGCAGCGGCATCCAAACTCCACTCCACAATATTACCACCACCGTCCGCCGCGATTGGCGGCCGCGCGGGGGAGAGGCCAGAGTAAGCCGAGCGCCCATTGGCCACGCCGCCGCGCTCGCTCGTGCCCCCCTCCCGCGGAGGGAGGGGGCGGGGAGGAGGAAGCAGCGAGGGGTGGGCGCTGAGCCGCAGCGCAGGCGGGGCGGGGGAGTGGGGAGGGGAGCGCAGCCCGGGGAGGGGCGCCCAGGTGTCGCGGCTCCTGGGCGCGCGCCCCAGGCGTGGTGGGCGGAGCCCGGGGGCGGAGATGGGGGACAGAAAGGGGACAGAGGTGGCTAACGGCCGGGGATTCGCACGTGGAGGTAGAGTGCAGAAGCTTCCCTAAGCCCGGGGAGAATTTGGGGGCCGGAAGGAAAGTGAGAGCTGGGCACCTGGGGGATGCTGTCTTCCTGGGAGTGGCGAGGGGAGAGGGGGGAACAGGACTCGCACGTGGAGGGAGAGTGAGAATGCGCCCCTGGGTTCGGGGAGGATGAAGGAGCCAAGGGAGTGGGGTAAGATGTGGTCACAGGGTGGGCTGCTGCCCTCTCGGCGGCGGCAGAGCTGGAGGGGAAGGACGGGTGATGCTGGCACTCCGGACGGAAGGGCGTCGTCTCTGCAGCTGAACAGGTTGTGGACGCCGGAGCCTTTATCTGCCAGCAGTCCCAATCAGAAGCAAGGTTGTGTGTGGTTCTCGTCTTGAAAACCATCCTGCTAGGGTTGCTTTGCCCCTCCCCTCTTTCTTCTTCGGCTTCTGAAGGGGTTTGCCTCCCACTCTAGAGAAATCAATTAAAAAAAAAAATGTACAGGATTTCCAATAAATAGCATCCTTGGATGTAGGAGAAGAGGAATGACTCCCTCACCCTGCCACACACACACCCACGCCACCCCACAGCTCTAAAACGGCTTTTCTTTCTAAGGCAGCCGCGCGCTGTTACCATTCCAGGCTTGTGTGGGAGAAGACTGTGGTGCGCCTGTGTCTATGAGCCCGGGCGGCTCCAGCCCCTCGTTTATAAAAGGTACAGATGGTTAGGACGCAAACGTGTGACGTCAGGCTTGGTTTAAAAAGTCCCCCTTTTGCTACATCAGTTGTGTCTCTTGGGGCAGACTTTATTTAGACGATCGATCTGAGCCTGATGGCAGTCTAGAGAAATGGGGATCTATGTCAGGACTGTCAGTTTATTGTAATGCTGCACTTATAACAAAAAACTTATTTGTAACCACGTGAAAATGAAAAGAGTGAGAGATCAAAAACATTGCTGATTAACTAATATTAAATACTACGACCCTTCCAATATTCTTTGACATATACATGCTATGATTTTATTGAAACAATTTCTTAAAATTATATTCCTCATCATAAATGATATCTTCTACTTAAAATGGAGGCATTCCCATAACTGTGAGCTAACAATCATTAAGAGATAAAAAGGAAGTCACAGTGCTCTTTGGATTCTCTTCAGTACTTCTCCCCTTTCCCCTGTACTTCAACTCCAGCAGATAAAATAGAGATACTATTTGTCACCCTACTCCTTATCAGTTCAGTGAGGCTGAATGAGTTAATGTGAAAGTATTTGAGTTCTCTAAAACAAAGGTGTTGTGATATTACTATTTTGTGATTACAAGTCATCTTTTTAAATGATTACCCATGTGCTGTATACAATAGAGTTCTAGCTTAGTTAAGGAGTGTAAGAATTTACCGTCATTCATACCTAAGCTTTTGAGCCAGGAATTAATACATGCCCCCCCCCCCCCAATAATCTGTCCTGTAGGTTAAAATTTAGAATTTAAAAGCACCACAGGAACTTGATTAGGAACATGGCAAAGATTAACTTTTGGGAGAATGCAAGTGCTTTTGAAAGTATGAATTTACATTATGGACTGAATATGCATTTTAATAGGTTTTGTGATTGAAGCTAATGAAACTTCAAGGCTCTTCTGAAATTTTCTAATTAACAAAAGTTAGTGGAAATGTTTCATAGTGTACCATCTCTGCATTATAGTAGGCTCTGAGCTCTCCTGATAGAGGATGCTTCAGACCTATATGGGTTCTCACCCTTCTCCACCCTGAACACCATTTAACCTCTCTGTGTCTCAGTTTCACCATTCGGAAAAAACTAAGTTTAACATTACCTGGCCTACTCATCTTACACAGTCAAATAAGATAATGATATGAAAGGCTGTGGGAACTCTGAAGTACCATTCAAATTTAATATTATTATTATAGCAACTACATTTCCATAGCTGGTGAGAGGGTAACAGCTATTTATTTTGAAAAATAGGAATAAAAAGTTTCCGCTTTGCGCAGTGGCGGTATCGTAGCCAATGAGGTTTAGCTGAGGCACGATTATTGCTAATTGAAAGGAATAAAAAGTTTATATAATCAAGCAATAAAATAAGGACCCTGTTCAAATTCTGATAATATTTTAAAATCATTATTATAAGGTTATTCCTGCTTATTATAAAATATTCAAATATTAAGGGAATCCATGGCACAAAAAAATGACCATATCATCAAAGCCAAGGGGGCCAGAAACTTAAATATTGTCAGTAATCTGTTTTTCTTCCTCTTTACCTATTTCCTGTTTTCTACATGTCACTTTTATTCTCCCTTACTGCAGCCAGCAGCTCAACTCACACATTTTAAGTACTCTGCAATCATAAAAAGAAATGAGCCAATACATGTGACAGATCTCAAGTAATGACTAATTGCTTGGGCTAGACTCATGTGCCCATACCTCAGACAATAATTACTGCAAGGTACTATATATAGTTGATAATAGCCTCCATTCAGAATTCATGTCTAAAATGGTAGAAGTGAAGGAGAAAGAGAAGGAAAGATGTCATACAGATGTGACCACCAGAGAAATTACTGTGAGCTAGGCAGCCACACCAAATTTTATTTGCTGTGCTAATACATGTTGGGTACTTGCTTAGCACCTTATCTGCTTTACTTCATTTATGTTTTTTGTTAACCTTTTTATGTTGGGAAATGGACTCAAAGAAGTTAATTGTTCCCAGAGTTACCTGGTATTCTCAGAGTTAATCAATGGCCGGGCCTGGAGGCATAAGGGCCTTGAAAGCCAGTAGAGCAGCTTATATAGTAGGAAATAGACAACTATCGAGGGCTTTTGAGCCAGATAATCTTATAAAAATCTATCTTATAAAAATGAGTTTTACAAAGAGCCTGAAATACATAGAAAATGCATATAATAGACTGCCAAAGCAGCAAAGGTAAGTTCAGGGACTTAGAGAATAGAATTAGAAGACCCAACATATGTCTAAAAGAGTTTTTGGAGGAGAGAAAATAGGGAATGGAGGAGAGGCAATATCCACAGAGATGATGTCTGAGAATTTTTCAGACTTGAAGAAAAACATGAGTCATCAGATCAAAGGAAGATGCTATGTCTCAAGCAGAATAAATTTTAAAAATTGAGACCTGTACATAGTAGTGAAATTACAGAACAACAAACAATAAAAAAAAAAGTTAGAAGTTACCACAAAGAGAAGTCAAATTTTACTCTAAAAGGAATGACTGTCATCCTGCCAGCAGATTTATCAGCAACAATAAGTGACAGAAGATGATGGAAAATATCTTCAAACTACTGAGAAACCATTACTGAGAAACTAGAATTCTATACCTAGCTAAATCATCTTTCAAGAGAAAGAGCAAAATAAACACTTTTTCAAAATTTGGATTTACATATACTCATTGAAAAAAATCCTAAAGAATATATTCCAGCAAGAAAAAAGCTGAACCCAAAAGAAAGAAGTAAAATGGGAGAAGAAAGGATAAATAAATTAGCAAATTTTTGGTTAATCTAAATCAGTACTTTTTAAATGTTAGCATTTTGGAATTTAAAAACCAGGTGAAATTAAAATATTAAGCCTTAAAAATATGTAGATGATGGGAGGAAGGAGTTCTGAGTTAAAGTATTCTAGACTTTTATTCAGGAGGACTGAAATATTCCTTAACTTTAGAACTTGACAAGTTATTGGTTAAGGTTCTTTGTTGTAAATAACAGAATCCATGCAGGAATTTCTTAAAATGATAACAGAGTCATTGGAAGAACTAGAAAAAAGCTTGAGCTAAACTTCTAGGAAAAATGCCCTAAGCATTTCAAAACTAGCATGATAAGGAAACTGCTGCTGCTTTCATCAAGCACCAAATGTCAGGGACTCACCTTTTTTTCCTCTGCCCCTGCTGCCAGGATCAATACCAATTCTGTGTCAGGTACTTGCAACCAGGGAAGTGGAAGCTGTGTGCAGAGCTTGTGTCCTCACATGCCTCATATTTCCATGGGTGCTTCTGGTTACCAGAGCCTATGTCACAGCCCTGCATCCTAGCTGCAAGAGAGGCAGGAAATTTAAATCTCGATTCTATACCAGGGAGAAAGGACCTATATCCAGGGAATTATCCCAAACATAGAAGGGTTATTTAAAAGATCATGGCAACCTTGAATGTGACAGAGTCCTTTACTGATATGCATGTTAAACATTTACAGGTGTGCACAAAAGTAAGAAAAATAGAATGTAAAACTTCTAAACCAATAGAGGGAAGAAAATGGCCTATAGAAAACTTAGTTAATGGATCAGTAGGGAAAAAAGAACAAAAAGAAAAGCAAATTAACAGCATGGTAAATAGGAAACTCAAATAGGATTGTAGAAAGAAGTCCAAGTATATTGTTAATCACCATAAATAAAAGTGGACTAGATCTGTCTATAAAAGCTGTGACAACAACAAACACATTCAGACTGGATTTTTAAAAAAAAACTGCCAGTGCTATTTATGAGATACGTGCTTAGAATAGATTGTCAAAAAGTTTAGGGAAGGGATTAAAAAAGAACTATATACTAAGAAAATATTAACTAAAAGATTTTTGTCTAAATAATATTAATATCAAACATAAGAATTTAAGGCAAGAAATATTGATAGGAATAAACAAGTAATAGGTAGTAATCATAAAAGAAATAACCACCAAGAAGATAGACAGTCAAGAACTTGTGTGTATTTAGTCACATAAAGCAAAATTTGATTGAACTACTTAGATAAATTGGCAAATGCACCATCAAAACTAACAGACAAGCAGAGAAAGTGTTGAATACCATAAAATCAATAAGCTTTAAAGCATGTGAGATTATATGCACACACACACACACACACACATATATAATCAAAAGTAAAAATAAATAAATAAATAAATAAAGTCTACACCATTCCCCGAAGACACTAAGTCCAGCCATTTACAGGTGAATTTTATCAAACTTACAAGAGAAAAATGCTTTTCCTTTATTTTGTTTCCCAAAGTAAGTAGAAAACTAAAATCAAATGTATTCATATTAACACCAAGACTCCTAATGCAGCAGGTGCTTCTCAGACACCTTGTGTTCCAACCCAAACCTCAGACATCCGATTTTTTGAAAGTGCAGTTATTTCAACATTAGGCCCATTCAGAACCCATTTCATTTCTTCAAAAGCTTTCCCCCACCACCTCACAAAAGCTTTTTTGAGAGGATCTCTACTTAACTGCTACAGGTATCTCTCTGCTGTGACAGCTCTTCTGTAGTTGAAATATATGGAAAATTCATATAATAGACTGCATAAGAAAAAGTATGCAACAATTATATATATAGTATGATATAAACTCTATAAAAACAAAAAATAAGTATCTATTAATAGAAAAAACTAAAAGACCAGAAGAAAGTATACAACAATATTAAATGAAGTTATGTTTGAATGACAGAAATATAAGTTATTTCTTCTGTTTCTGTATTTTGCGTATTTTCTTTAGTGAGAAATCATTTAAGCAGTTTCCAGGTATATTGGCTTTTTATATAAATTTAAATTTTTTGATGATTCGATTACTTGATTGGAATAAAAAAGACATGACCCATATAGAAAACAACTATTGGAATGGGAAAAGAAATTCTAACTAGATCAGTAAGTACATTAAATGTGAATAAACTAAACACCACCACTTAAAAGGCAAATATTATCAGACTGAATAAAACAGCAAGACCGTACTCTATGTTGCCTACAAGAGATACATATGAGATTTAAAGACGTAAGTAGGTTGAAAATGATAGATGGGAAAGATGTAGTGTGCAAACAGTAACCATAAGAGATCTGGATTGGTTATATTAATATCAGACAATATAAACTTAAAAAATATTAGTAGAGACATTTTATTTGTTTTTTTGTTTGTTTGTTTGTTTGTTTGTTTTTTGAGACAGGGTCTCACTCTGTTGCGTGGGCTACAGTACAGTGGCATCATCATAGCTCACTGCAACCTCAAAGTCCTGGACTCAAGTGATCCTCCTGCCTCAGCCTCCTGAGTAGCTGGGAGTACAGGCACATGCTACCACACCCAGCTAAGGTAGAGACATTTTGATAAAGCGTCAATACAACCAGAAAATATAGCCATTATAAATGTTATGTAAAAACTGTCTCCCCAAAATGGATAAAGCAAAAACTGGTAGAAATGAAAGGAAAAATAGACAATTCATCACTTGTAAAGATTTTATAAGAAAACAATCCCATTTACATTAACAGAAAAAAATACTTTGGAGTAATTTTAAACAAGGAGGTGAAAGACCTGTACACTAAAAGCTATAAAACATTGATGAAAGAAATTGAAGAAGACACAAATATTATTTCTATTTGGAAAGATATCTTGTGCTCATGGGTCAGAAGAATCAATATTGTTAAGATGTCCATACTACCCAAAGCAATATACAGATTTAATGCAATCCGTATCAAAATCCAGATGGCATACTTCACAGAAACAGAAAAAAAATTCTAAAGTTAAGGAGCTGTAAATGACCTCAATTAGCCAAAACAATTCTGAGAAAAGAACAAAGCTGAAGGCATCCAACTTGCTGATTTAAAATTATGTTACAAAGCTATAATAATCAAAACAGTAAGGTACTGGCATAAATACAGAAACATAGACCAATGAATAGAATAGAGAACCCAGAAATAAATCCAAATATACATGGTCAACTAATTTTTGACGAGAGCACCAAGAAGACACAATGGGGAAGGAATGGTATCTTCTATAAATGATGCTTAGAATACTGGATTTTCACAAGCAAAAAAAGAAAAGAAATTGGACCGTTATATTACACCATACACAAAAATCAACTCAAAAACCTGAACATAAGACCTGAAACCATAAAACTCCTAGAAGAAAACACAGGAGGAAAGCTCCTTGACATTGGCCTTAGCAATGATTTTTGGATATCACACCAAAAGCTTAGGCTACAAAATCAAAAATAAATAAATGGAACTACATCAAACTAAAAAGCTTCTATACAGCAAAGGAAACAGCAAAATAAAAAGGCAACCTACAGATTGGGAAAAAATATTTACAAACCATATCTCTGATAAGGAGCTAATATCTAAAAATTATGAAGTACTCACACAACTCACATATAAATGGATTAAAAAATGGGCAAGGGACCCGAATAGGTATTTCTCCAAAGAAGACATCAAAATGATTAATAGGTATATGAAAAGATGTTCAACATCACTAATCATCAGGGAAATGCAAGTCAAAACTAGTATGAGATAACCACCTCACATTAATTAGGGTAGTTATTACCAAAAAGGGATAACAAGTGTTGACAAGGGGGTGGAAAAAAGGGAATTCTTATACACAGTTGGTGGGAATGTAGAGTGGTGTGGCCATTGTGGAAAACAGTATGGAGGTTCCTATACAAAAATAGAACTATCATATGACCCGGCAATGCCTTTTCTGGGTATATACTCAAAGGAAATGAAATCACCACCTTGTAAAAATATCTGCACTCCCATGTTCATTACAAATTATTCACAATAAGCTGGGCACGGTGGCTCACGCCTGTAATCCTAGCACTCTGGGATGCTGAGGCAGGTGGATCGTTTGAGCTCAGTAGTTCAAGACCAGCCTGAGCAACAGCAAGACCCCATCTCTACTAAAAATATATGTAGAAAAAATTAGCTGGGCATGGTGGCGCATGCCTGTAGTCCCAGCTACTCAGGAGGCTGAGGCAGGAAGATCGCTTGAGCCCAGGAGTCTGAGGTTGCTGTGAGCTAGGCTGATGCCATGGCACTCTAGCCCGGGCAACAAAGTGAGATTCTGTCTCAAAAAAAAAACCCAAAAAAACCAAAACAAATTAGTCACAATAGCCAAGATATGGAAATAAGGTAAGTGTCTATTCGTGAATGAATGGATAAAGAAAGTGATATATGTGTATGTGTATATATATGTAGTAGAATATTATTCATCCTTTAAAAAGGAGGGGATCCTGCCATATGCCACAATATGGATAAAACTAAGGGACATTATGCTGAAAGAAATAAGCCAGAACACAGAAAAAAAAAATATTGCATGACCTCATTTATATATGGAATCTAAAAAAAAAAGTCAAATATATAGAGGCAGAGACTAAAACAGTGGTTACTGTGGGTGGGGTAGGAGGTGGAGAAAATGGAAGATATATGTCAAAGGATAGCAGATATGTACGACAAACAAGTCTAGAGATCTAATGTACAACCTGAGGACTATAGTTAATAATATTGTAGATCACAGCTGCTCTTGCCAAAAAAAAAGGGGGGGGGGTAACTACCTGAGATGGTGGGTGTGTTAACTTGCTTTACTATAATAACTATTTTATGATAATATCTATATGTATCTCATAACATCATGTTGTATACATTAAACATGCACAATACAATTTATTTTAAAAAGGAGAGATTGCAATACCCCACTTTCAATAATTGATGGATAACTATAGAAGACATTAACAACACTGTCAACTAACTTGACTTAACTGGTATTTATAGAGCTTTCCACCAAATGACTTCAGAGTACCTATTCTTTTCAAGTACACATGGAACATTCTCCAGGATAGACCATATGCTAGAGCCCCAAACAAGTTCTCAATAAAATAAAAAAGATTGATATTGTACAAAGCATGTTCTCTGACCACAATGGAATTAAGTTAGAGATCCATAAGAGAAAGAAATCTGAAAAAACACCAAATATTTGGAAGTTAAACAACACACTTCTAAATAACCCATGAGTTGAAGGAATCACAAATGAAATTAAATAAGTTGTAACTGAATGCAAAGAAAATTGCAACATATCAAAATTTTTTGGATACATCTAAAGTAACTTAGATGAAATGTATAACTTTAGATTCCTATATCCGAAAAGAAGGGACTTAAATAAAAAACCTAAGCTTCCGCCTTAACAAACTAGAAAACAAAGAGCAAGCTAAACCCAAAGCAAGCTGAAAGAAAAAAATAATAAATATTATAGCAGAAAAACTATAGGGAAAAAATTTAAAACCCCAAAAGTTGGTTGTTTGAAAAGATCAATAAAATTGGCAAACTCTTAACTAGACTGGCCAAGAAAATAAGAGAAACATCACAAATTACCACAATCAGAAATGAAAGAGGGGCACTGCTACCAACCCTACAGAAATTAAAAGTATTTATAAGGAGATATTATGAATATCTTAATGGCAACAAATTAGACAACTTAGGTGAAATGGGAAAATTTCCAGAAGTACACAAATTACCAAAACTGAATAAGGAAAACCAAAGTATTGAATAAACCTATAACAAGTAAATATATTGAATTAGTAATTTAAAATCTTCTCACAAAGAAAAGCCCAGGCCCAGCTGGCTTCACTGAATTCTATCAAATATTTAAAGAAGAAATAGTATCAATCCTTCACAAATTCTTTCAGAAAATAAGAGAATACTTCCCAGCATATTTTATGAAGCTAATATCACCCTGATACTACAGCCAGACAAAGATATCACAAGAAAATTACAGACTGACATTTCTAATGAAGAAAGGTGCAAAAATCAGTCCAGGTGTGGTGGCTCACACCTGTAATCCCAGTACTTTGGGAGGTCAAGGCAGGCGGGTCACTTGAGGTCAGGAGTTCAAGACCAGCCTGAGCAACATAGTGAGACCCTTGTCTCTACAAAAAAATACAAAAATTAGCAGGGAATGGTGGCACAAGCCAGTAGTGCCAGCTACTTGGAAGGCTGAGGCAGGTCCTAGGATTACTTGAGCCCAGGAGTTTGAGGTTGCTGTGAGCTATGATCATGCCACTGCCCTCATGCCTGGGCAACAAAGTGAGATTCTATCTCCAAAAAAGAAGAAAAGGTGCAAAAATCCTTAACTAAATATTATTAAACTGAATTCAGTGACATAAAAAAGTTATATAACATAATGAAATGGAATTTATTCAGGAATGCAAGGTTGATTTAACATCTGAAAATCAATTAATGTAATACACTATATTAGTGAAGTAATGGACAACAAACCCCCATGATCTTCTCAATAGGGTAGGAAGAGCCAGCAGAGGAGACTGAGATTAGAGAAACCAGAAACCATAAGAGAATGTATTTCAAGAAAGATGGAGTAGTCAAATGGTTGAGTGCTGCTAATTCCCATTTTTTAAAAAATGAGAAGTGACCAGTGGGTTTGGCCCTTTGGAGGTTGCTATTAATAACAACCTTAAGAAGGGTTTTAGAAAAATAGCATATATACAAATCTGACTGGGATGAGTTGAAACAGAACTCATTGTTGTGAGCAGTAAAGAAGTGGAAAAAAGGAATGTAGACAACTCTTCCAAGGAGTTTATTTTAAAGGACAGCAGAGAATGCAATTATAGGGAGAGGGATGAGAACTCTAAGGGAAGTGATGTTTGTCTTTTAAGATGAAAGATATTATATCATATGTATAGGTTGAGAAGTGATTGAAAGTTAAAAGGGGAAAAAGTTGGTGCGAAAGAGTGAGTAGATACCTGTGGGAACAAAATCCTGGAGAAGACAAGAGGAAATGAGTTGTAGTTCAGAAGTAAAGTATGTCAAGAACTCTGAAAGGTCTGAGAATTTATCCTACTTGCAAGCTAACAAGTTAGCCTGCCAAAATTTCATGAATGCTTAGCAAACATGAGACAAGGGATCTGATTTCTCAAAGTACCAGTTCCTTGTGCTGCAGTTCCCACAGAGCAACGTGAGGTAGGTTGCATTAAAAATGAGGAACTCTGAGCTTAGGGAACCTGAATCTTTTATATTGGGCATGAAAATATCTACCCTTTGCTCCAAAGAGAGACGTTATCTTTATGATACTGGATAGTAAGCATTCTGCTGTTTGTTCCAAAGAGAGGCATTATCTTTATTTTCCAAGGCTGTTAACTGTACAAACATACTTGATAATATAGTCTGGAACAAAAGAAATGTGAGAAACACATGAAGAATTGTCTCAAAAGAGAGTTTAGGCAGGGACACCTCATCCATTTTAAGTGGTGGCAGTTTGAGGGTGGAGAAGATAGATTATTGAAAAAGAGACTGGTAGCTCTCTTTTGTTTAATTTTATTTTTCCCCACTCAATCAACAGATGAAGGTATCAGGTAAGAATGAGGAGTAGGCATCAAGAATGTGAGGTTTAAAGAAAGATAAAGCTGACTAAAAGAGTAGGAGAGAGTTGACTGAGGAAATACAGAATTACTGGGCACTGCTGAAGACCCTCCTATAATTTGTGATCATAGCTTAAGCAGTCAACACAATTGTGACTGTTTTATCCAGGTTTGTTTCATGCTTGAGTGCAGGGAAAGAATAGGCAGAGAGTTGGCTTTAACCAGGATTAGAGTTTTTCCAGGCAAGTATGATGGAGAAAGAAAGTGGCAAGGGAGTTATGGGTGTATACAAGGGCATGATTGCAGTGATGGACCGTGGAATCTAGGCTGGATGAAGGTGAGAGTGAGGAGAGGAAGGCCAGTGAAAATTGAAGGGGCCAAAGGATCAGAGTTCTTGATGAGATTAAAGTATGGTTGGAGTGGGGGTATTAGAATAAGTGAACTTCAGAAGACAGAAGGTGGTAGTCAAATAATGGAATGCCTAAAATCAAGATTTTAGAGTTAGGTGTATGAGCATGGGAGTAGGTAGCTGAATTGGGATGGAGAAAAAGATCATTGGAGGACATCAAGAAACTGAGTGGCCAGAGTGTCAGATGGATCATTTAGAACTTGTTGAAGTCTCCAAGAATAACTGGAGTCACAGCAGAAAGAAAGACAGTGAGTCAGGTGCTAAAATTTTCAGTGAAAGAGGGGAAGTGACTGGAAAGTCAGCAGATGATTGCAACAGAGAGGGGTGGCAGGTGCCACGGACTGATGGCAGACTATTCCTTCATTTAATAAATATTTCTTTACGTATGACCAACTAAACAGTGGGTGAAACAAATTCTTATCATATCCTCAAGGATTATGTGGGCTCACTGGCAGATAACACATGCATCCATCAAAAGTGAAATAGTAGGGCAAACCTCACAGTATGTTAAGGCAAAAAGAACACTAGCCTGAGAATCTGAAGATCTGAGTTCTAGTTCCAGCCCTGTCAGTAATTAGCTGTGAGCTTGTGTAAGTCACTTTACCTCATTAGACCTTAGTTTCCACATTTGGATATAGATTAGATGATTTCCAAGTCTCTTCAAGGCCTTAACATTTCATAATTCTCTGGTATAACACCTATTTCACAAGGAAGTTAGGGAGAATAAGCATAATTATCCAGATTTTATGGAAAGAGGAAATTGAATCACAAAGGACTATTAATACATAATTTGTCCAGCATCAAAATGTGAAGTCAGGTTCATTGTTACTTGTGTTACATCACATAGGGTACACAGCAGATGCCCTAATCTGTGTTTGTTTCCATGCATTTTCACAAGGTTGTGTTTGTCTTTCCGTTATCTCTCTTTGTTTCTAGCTAGGTCATGACTGCTTGTGTCAAAGAAACAAAATACTATCAGAACTCATAACTGGAACACTGATGTTTAACACAGCCTTGAAAGTATTTAAAACAGCCTTGAAAGAATAAATTTTTGCAGGAAGCACAGAGGTATGCATGTCACTCTGATGTAATTAGGCTGACATGCATTTTGATGGTGGCCAATATAATGAATGGTCCCAATAACCCTGGACATCAAAAAATGTTGGGGTTGGATTGAATATCAAGGTTTGGAAGTATGTTATTTGGGTGAAAGGAATCACTACCAGTTTTTTTTTTTTTTTTTTTTTTGCAATATTTTTCCTTTGTGATGTTATTCCTCTATTTTTATTTATTTTTCTTTTTTTTCTCTTTTTTCTTTTTTTATATTTTTAGCTGTCCAGATCATTTCTTTCTATTTTAGTAGAGACGGGGTCTCGCTTTTGCTCAGGCTTGTCTCGAACTCCTGACCTCGAGTGATCCTCCTGCCTCAGCCTCCCAGAGTGCTAGGATTACAGGCATGAGCCACCACGCCCGGCCACTCCTCTATTTTTAAATGCATGCAAGCCCATTCATCATACATTGAGATCCAGCTTTATGCTAGACACCACTGTAAGCGGTAGGAGCATTATGGAGAGCAAGATAGCTAAGGTCTTTGTCATATCTTCCTTTGCTAATGTATACTGAATGGGGAAGATAGCCATAAACACAAAAATGAATAAGCAAAAATTTTTCAGAGCATAATCAATGCCATGAAGAATATAAAACAGGTAACAAGATATCTCTTAACTTTTTCTGCATTCCCTCCATTTAGGATATAAGTACCACAAGAACTAGGACCTTGTCTGTTACACTTATTCAGATAGAGTTGTCAGGAAAGGTATCTCTAACGTGCCATGTGAGCTGAAAATTGAAAAATGAGGAGTTTCCAGCCAAAGATCTGGGGAAGGAACATTCAGGGAAAGAACAATGTAAAGTTCCCAAGGAAGCAACAAGTTCAGCGTGTTTAAGAAATATAATGAAGGCCAGTGTGGCTGGAGAGATGTGAGGGAAAGTGTAACATAAGGTGAGGTTGGAGCAAGAGTCAGGAACTAGAATAATAAAAGGCCTTGTAAGCCAAAGTTATAAGTTAGAATTTTAATTTAATTGCTGTAGCAAGCTGTTGTAAGGTTTTAATTAGTGATGTTATATGACTTCATTTTCTTTTTAAAAGTTTACTCTTCAAGTTGTGTGGGGAATGGACTGAGGGCAGCATGAGAGGAAGTAAGAGATTAGTTAGGAGGTGAGAGTGGATGGTGGGTTGGTGAAGGAAAAAAAGTCTTGAGAAGTATTTCAGTTTGAGATATATTCTAAAGCTAGAACAACAGGAATAGCTGGTGTGGAGCATGAGTAACAGAGAGGAGTTAAGAAAGACTCCATTGTTTTGCCCTGGGTAACTTCACGGTCGTGGTACCACTAACTGATAGGGAAACTGGGAGAGGGGAGGAGTTTATCCAGGGAAAATCAAGAATTTGGTTTTGCCATGTGGATCTTACAGTGCCTGTTAGACCTCCAAACGGATATGTAGATTAAATGGTTGATGCATGAGTATGGCAAGATGTCAGAGCTGAAGATATCCTTTTGTGAGTCATTGGCATTTAGATGCTATGTAAAGCCACAACACTGAGTGAAATCACCAAGGGAGAGCATGTAGATACAAGCGCCAAGGAATAAGCCTCGAACATCTGTCCCAGAACTCCAGTTTTTGCCTTTGAAAAATACAATATTTAATATAGAAATACATTGCCTACCAGGTAAATCAGTCTGTTTTAAAACCCCGCTTTGTCTTCCTCTCAGCAAATAGTGGGAGGCCATGTTGGAAGGAAGCCATCTTGATGAGAAGCTTGAATCACACAGCAGCCCCTGGGACTTGCCAATATGTCCTGAGATACACAAGGAAATGCTCTTATCCCCACTATGCCTCTCTCTCCCATAGTAAGTCTTCCCTCATTCCCCAGTCAACAGTGACCCCTCTTTCTCCTAAATCTTCTATTCCTCATTACTGTCTGTACCTCTGCAGACATTCCTCCTGGTGTTGTAGCTATTTATGCGGAGCAGATGCTCTAATCTATGTTTGTTTTCCTCTACTTATACAAAGTTATGTTTGTCTTTCCATTATCTCTGTTTGTTCCTAGCTAGGTCATGATTACTTATCATCCCCATTTTCAACATTATAACTTCCTCAAGGGCAGGATATTCTTATGTATCTTTCTTTCCCTTATCATGTTCTGTATTTCCCCATTTGGAATGTAAGTACCACAAGAGCTAGGACCTTGTCTGTTATGTTTACCACTGTACTCTGAGCCTGAAACAGTGTTCTTGAATAAACACAAGTATAGCGGTTGATGTTTATGTTCTATGATAGGTTTATGTTCTAGACAGGTGATCAAGTACCCAAAGCTAGATGTTTCCTTGGTAAATGTAACCTCCACTTTTGGTCCCTTTGAGCTTTACCATTACATACGCTTAATACAACCATACAAAGAGGTGTTTCATTTCTTACCACCTTTATGAGCTCTTTCCATAGGTTCTGCTGATGCTGAAGTAGATGAGAATAGGGCATATATTTGTGGTCTGTATAATGGCATATACGTAGTTAGGATCTGTGGTGAATTGCAAAGATGGCCATCAACCATTTCTTTCATCTTTATTTGTGCACATGGCTCCTCCCAACAAGAGATAGAGTCTATTTCCCCTCTCCTTGAATCTGGATGATCTTGTGACTAGCTTTGGCTAATAGAATGCAGCAGAAGTGATATGATGTGACTTTGGTGCCTGGGCCTTAAGAAGCCTTGCAACTTCCAGTTTTGCTGTCTTGAGATTTGGACACCTTCATTTAAGAAACTTGGACTTTTGGATGATGTGAGACCACATGCAGAGAGAGAAGCCCAGCTAGCATCCAACTCTTCCAGCCACTGCAAGTGAGGTATGGAACATAAATAAAGTCATCTTGGATTCCCTAGACCCAGCCAAACCACATGAAGCAGAAACAAGTCATCCCTGAGGAGTACCACCCAAATTATACAACTATAAGAAATAATAAAGTAGTTGTTATTTTAAGACACTACTTTGGGGAGTGATTTGTTATATAGCAGTAGATAACTGAAATAGGAGCTATCTCAGGATCCCTTTCATGACAAAATTTCCAGAAACATATTACATTTAAAAACAGAACTTCTGCAATTTCTAACAAAATTACAGATGCAATTGTCCTTTGTCCCAGCAGTCTTCTAGGAGTCTACCCCAAAGACACTCTGGCAAAAATACAAAGTGATGTATTTGCCATTCATTATAACACCATTTATAATAGCAACAAACTTTAAACAACTCAAATATCTATCAGCAGAGGACTGGTTGAATACACTATGTAACATTCACATGATAAAGTAAAATGCAGCTGTGAAAAAGGAATGAGAAATACCTCTGAAAACTGCCATGGAGTGATAACCAGCGTATGAGGTTGAATGAAAAAAATCAAGGCAGAGAAAAGTATATATGGTATGATATGCTATTGTTTAACTTATTCTTTTTGAAGAATGAATAAAATATAAACTTTTTAAAAGAAATTATTACCTGTGAGGGGAGGGAGGGAATGGGGTAAATAATAACACAAGAATATAATCTGTAAACTCTAAACTGTGGGAAACTATAGAACAAACAACCCAGTTTCTTCCACAAATAAAATTTAAAGAAGACAAAAAGGGGCCACACTTATAACTTTGATTCAAGCAGTACAAAAGCGATCCATGTAACCAAAACATTTGTAACCCTGTAATATTCTGAAATAAAAAAAAAAAAGATACTGAGGTGGTGATGGGGGTGGTGGGGCTATAAACCCAGAATTTTATATCCAGCTGAAATATTTGTCAAAAACCAAAGAGAAATATAGATTTTTTTTTTCAGTCAGATGAATTTTAGAATTCATTTCCAGCAAAACATACTATAGGAAATGTCAAAATGAATTCTTTCAGGCAGAAGGAAAATGATACCAGATAGAAATATGGATCTACCAAAAGGAACAAAGAACTCTGGAAATAGTAACTGGATGATTAATTACCTAATTTTTTATATTAATTTTATACATATCAAATAGCTCTTTAAAAGATAATTCATTGTTTAAACAAAAATGACAATTTAATATAGGGTTTATAATACATGTAAAAATGAAATGTATGGCAACAATAGCATAAAATATTTGCATATCATGTATTTAATATAAGAGTTGCATCCAGAATATATAAAGAACTCTTAAAACTCAATATTGAGAAACTAAACAACCCAATGAAAACATGGGCAAAAGATTGAAATAGGCCAAAGAAAAGATGTTGGCCACATAAGCACATGAAAACCTTATCAACATCATTCATTATTTGGGAAATGGAAATTAGAGCTACAGTGAGATTACATCAAACACCCATTTTAATGTCTGAAATTAAGAAGACTGCCCATCCAAGTGTTGGCAGGATGTAGGGGAACTGGAATTCTCACACAGTTGTGGGTCACATAAAACATGTCTGTTTCTTAAAAAGTTCAACATACACCTCCCACTTGATCCAGTGATGCCACTAATTGGCATTTACCCAAGAGAAATGAAAACATATGTCCATACAAAATGTATACATGAATATTCATGGCAACTTTATTTGCAATAGCCAAAACCCAGGGGAAAACATGCCCATCAGCCAGTGAATGGATAAACAAGTTGTGGTGTATCTATACAATAGAATACTACTGTGCAATAAAAAGAAATGAACCATTAAGACATGCAACAATATGATGAATCTTGAAATAGTCATGTTAAGTGAAAGTAGCTCAATGAAAAGGTTACATACTGTAGGATTCCATTTATATGCAAGTCTAGAAAATGTAAACTAATCTATAGTGACAGAAAACCAACCAGGGGTTACCTGGAGACTGCAGGGGTGTGGGTGAAGGAGGAGGGGTCGGGGCAGGGTGAGGAGCTGAAGGGAAGTCTTACAAAGAGGCAGGAGAAAAGTCTTAACATGGATGGATATGTTGTTATCTTGATTGTGCTGGTGTTTTCATGGGTGTGTACTTTAGTCAAAACTTGTCAAATCATGCCTTTAACTATGTATTGTTTATTGTTTGCTAGTTATAAAGCTATTTTAAATCTTAAAAAAAGAAGATAAAAAAGGATGAAATGGTTACCTAGTGATTAAAAAGAAGGACTTAAGGAGCATATCAACCAATTACAATTTATGAACCATCCCCTGGGAACTGGTTAATGCGAATGCTCAAGCTCCACCCCAGATCTCCTGAATCTGCACCTTGGGAGATGGGCCAGTGACCTGTGTTTTCATAAGCCCTCCAGGTAACATTGATGTTTGCTCAAGTTTGAGAACCACTGGTTTGGAGAAAACTAGTAAAGGGTCCATAAATGCAGTTTGAAGAAAGAGAAAGAAGCCTGTGCTTTTATCCAAGGTTAAAAAAAAAATTGCTGATTACAGGGGAAATTTTGAGAGAATCTAAGATAGAAAAATAATTTAGCTTGGCTGAAGGCCTGACAGAGCATTGGAGAAACCAATGCTCCACAAAGAGAAGCACGAACACCAGGCTGGGCAGCTGCTGTCTGCTGCTCAACAGCAAACACAGAGTAGAGAGATCAAAAGCTTGTGGGGACCAGGCCTGAGCATCCTTCCGAGATACCAATCTTTAGCCAGAGAGACCTGAGGCCAATGAAGCTAAGTATAAAAATTACCCTCTGAGAATGAGAATACATAGGATAAGGTATAATGAATCATAACACTGTATGATAAAATTTTTGCAAAAATGTGTCTATTTTTTTTTTCATTTTTTTCATGTGGCTACTAGAAAGTTTTAAGTAACCTATGTAGCTCACATTTATGACTTGCATTACATTAATATTTCCTTTAACACTGGCCTCTAAGACATAAATAAAATGGAGGGTGATCAGGAGACAACATTTGAACATTTTTTTCTCCAGGTCTAAGCATGGCAGTGGGTGTCCAGAATGACAAATCACCACTTCTTATTCCTGTGTCATTTGTATTTGTATATTGTGAAGATAGCTCAGTAATATGAGCCATAAAAATCATGCAACAAACATCTTTTATATCCATGTTCACAAGGCAGCTTTTCAATTCTAGAAAGTAGACTTTCCCAGTGGGAGAAGATGCACTGATTGGTAAAATCTATTAATGGAACATATAATACATACCAATAATAGCCACCCCCACTCCCCCCACCTTGACTATTTCAGACATAGTTAATTAATCAGGACATTTTTTCCTACTGATCCCAGACACAGCATCAACGTCCTTATCAGCTCTGTTCTGAGAAGTTATGTAGCTATGAAAGGATTCACCCATGGTGCAAAACTAGGTCTGCTTGACTTCAAGGACTGTATTTCTTCCCTACACCATGCAGGTTTTCACTTCATAGGTGTACATTTATAGTTCTATTTCTTTTTTTTTTTTTTTTTGAGACAGAGTCTCGCTCTGTTGCCCAGGCTAGAGTGAGTGCCGTGGCGTCAGCCTAGCTCACAGCAACCTCAAACTCCTGGGCTCAAGCAATCCTCCTGTCTCAGCCTCCCGAGTAGCTGGGACTACAGGCATGTGCCACCATGCCCGGCTAATTTTTTCTATATATTTTTAGCTGTCCATATAAATTCTTTCTATTTGTAGTAGAGATGGGGTCTCGCTCTTGCTCAGGCTGGTCTCGAACTCCTGAGCTCAAACGATCCGCCCACCTCGGCCTCCCAGAGTGCTAGGATTACAGGCGTGAGCCACCGCGCCCGGCCTATAGTTCTATTTCTAATTCAAATCAATAAACTGTCTTTCTGGTTTATAAATCCATGTCTTATGAATTCAGCTGGCATAAGTCCATTCCTGAGAGATCAAATACCTTTTGATATGCTGGCAAACTTAAATATCTGACCCTAAAACTGAGAGCAGGATTCTAGTCCAGGAATGGCTTATACAGAGCACACTTGCTCACTGTCTTTTCCCTTAACTACAACAGACATTGATAATCAATTTCTGTGTTCTTTTCTGTTGAGCCAAGTCACAGCCTCAAAGTCCTTTTTAACACAGTGCTCTAGGAAGCAGCCACCACTTGACCTGTGAGACTCTATTTGCTGACCTGGACGATAGTGACCTAACAAAACTGCTCCTTCTCAACATCCAGCCAGCTTTCCTCAGGTGACACCTTGACCTCTCTCCCCTCTTCTCTATTTCCCAGAAGGGTAGACAGGTTCTACTTCCAATCCAGAAGGTTTGTGGTACACAGTGGGGACCTGAAAAAAAACATGGCATTTTAGAAAGTCAAGACTCAATAGGATAGAATAATTCATATGACATGTTTTTCTACTTTTCCCCAGGCAAGCTCCTATTTGGAGCATATAAATTACTATATGTGATTTAGAACTCACCAGGAAGTTTTTGTATGGAATTTACCACAATAATAATAATAATAATAGTTCCTATATCAGTTAGGATTGTTTTGGCTGCAAATAATAGAAATTGCCCCCAAACTGTAGCTTAAACAAGATAGTTTATTTTTCTTTCATGTAAAAGAACATGAGAGGAAAGTAAGCCTAGACTGGTATGGTGACTCCAAGGCCGTCAAGAACACAGATCTTTTCTATCATTATGTCAGTTTTAGTGTGTAGCTTCCATTCAAGTTACCTCATGGGGTAGGCTGGCTGCTGAAACACATTTGCTCCAGGAAGGAAGAAGAATGAAGGACACAAGGATTTATCCAGTTGTCTGTTCTCTGTTTAAGGAATTGTCGTAGGCTCAGAAATGGCTCCCCCAAAGATGTCCGTTCTAATCTACATGTGAATATGTTACCTTATATGCCAAAAGGAATTTTGCAGATTTGATTAAGTTGAGATCCTGAGATGGGGAGATGATCTTGCATTATCTGAGTGGGCCCAATGTAATCACAAGGGTCCTTACAAGAGGGAGGCATGAAAGAGTCAGAGAAGACGTAAAGTCAGAAGTAGAAGTTGGACTGATGTGACACCACAACTGAGAATGCAGGCAGTCACTAAAAGCTGGAAAATGCAAGGAAACAAATTCTCCCATAGAGCCTCCAAAAGGAACAGTCCTGACAACTCATTTTAGATTTCTGTGATGGTTAATTTTAGGTGTCAACTTGACTGGGTTAAGGGATACCCAGATAGTTGACAAAGCATTATTTCTGGGTGTGTCTGTGAGGGTGTTTGTGGAAGAGATTAGCATTTGATTCAGTAGACTAAGAAAGATTGTCCTCACCCAATGTAGGTAGACACCATCCAATTTGTTGAGGACCCAAACAGAACAAAAAGTGGAGGTAGGGTGAATTCTCTGTCTTTTCTGGAGCTAGGACACCCATCTTCTCCTGCCCTTGGACATCAGAACTCCAGGTTCTCTCCTTCAGACTCCAGGACTAGCACCAGTGGCTCTCCAGTTTCTCAGGTCTTCTACCTCAAACACAGAGTTATACCATTGGCTACTCTGGTTCTCAGGCCCTCAAACTTGGACTGAACAACACCACCAGTTTTCCTGATTCTCCAGTTTACAGATGGCATATTGCAGGACTTTTCAGCCTCCATAATAACATGAAGCATCCTAGCACTCTGGGAGGCCAAGGTGGGAGGATCGCTTGAGGTCAGGAGTTCAAGGCCAGCCTAAATAAGAGCAAGACCCCATCTCTACTAAAAATAGAAAAAATTAGCCAGGTGTGGTGGTGCATGCCTGTAGTCCCAGCCAGTTACTTGAGAGCCTGAGGCAGAAGGATCGTTTGAGCCCAGGAGTCTGAGGTTGCTGTGAGCTAGGCTGATGCCACGGCACTCTAGCCCAGGCAATAGAGTGAGACTCTGTCTCAAAAAAAAAAAAAAAAAAAAATCACATGAACCAATTCCTATAATAAATCTCTTATCTATCTACCCTATTGGTTCTGTTTCTTTGTAGAACCCTAACTAATACCTATCTTTTGTACCACGAGTGAGGTATTGCTACAACAAATACCTAAAAATGTGGAAGTAGCTTTGGAACTGGGTAATGGGTAGAGGATGGAAGAGTTTTGAAGTGCGTGCTAGAAAAAGCCAATATTGTCATGAATGAACTGTAAAGGGTGATTCTTGTGAGGGTTTAGAAGAAGAGGAGAGCTGTAGAGAAAGTCTCAATTTTCTCAGAGGTTACCTAAGTGGTCATGATAAAACTATTGGTAGAAATATGAACAGTAAAGTCCATTCTGATGAAGTCGCAGACAGAAATGAGGAACGTGTTATTGGAAACTGGAGGAAAGGCAATTCTTGTCATAAAGTGGCAAAGAACTTGGCTGAGTTGTGTTTGTGTCTTAGGGTTTTGTGGAAAGTAGAACTTCTGAGTGATGAAATAGGATATTTAGCAGAAGAAATATCTAAGCAAATTGTTGAGGTTGTGGCATGGGTTCTCTCTACTGCTTATAGTGAAATGCAAGAAGAGAGAAATCATTTAAGGATGGAATTTACTATCAAGTGGGAAACAAAACTTAAAGATTTGGATAATTCTCATTCTGTAAAAAAATTTTAAAAAAATGTTCATGAGAGAAGGCTTAGGTTGTGGACAAATGAATGTTTATTTGATAAGGAGATTAATATAGATAGAAGGAAGTCTGGAGTTATTCATCAAGATGGTGGAAGAATGACCACAAAGGGATTTCACAGATCTCTGGGACTTCCCTGGCCATAATAAGCCCAGAATGCCAGGGCCTTGGGGGCAGAATGGTGTCAAGGCTCTGCTCCCCACGTTCCAGTGCAGTGCCTTGGCCATTCCAGCTGTGGCTTAGGTGGTCCTAGATGTGACTTGGGCTGCCCCTCCAGAGGGGGCACAAGTGGTAAACCTTGGCAGTGTCCAGGTGGTGCTAACTGTGCAGGCACACAGAGTGTAAGAGCTGTGGGGACATGGCTACCTCCACCTAGATTTTAAAGGATACTCCGGAGAGCCTTGGAATCCACCCAAGCAGAGAACTGCCACAGGGGTGGAGCCACTCAAGAGAGCTCTGACTAGGGCAGTGCCCATCAGAGCTGTGGATGCAGGGCCACTGCAGCAAGCATCCACTAGGGCATTGCCTTGTGGGGCTGTAGGAGTGGTACTGCCTCCAAGACCCCAGCCTGGGAGAGCCACATGCACCTGATTCCACCCATGATAGCTGGCCTGTGGGATGTACCCAGCAAAGCCATGATGGTAGGGCCATCTGGAGCCTTGGGGGCCCAAATCTCCACCCTATCGTGTCTGGAAGGTGGGACATTGATTCAAAGAAGATTATTCTCAAGCCTTAAGATAAAATGTTTGCCTTGTTGGGTGTTGGACTTACTTGGGACCAGTTACCCCTTTCTTCCTTCCTATTCTTCCCTTTTGGAATGGGAATGTCTATCCTATGCCTGTCCCACCATTGTGTTTTGGAAGCACATAACTTATTTGATTTCACAGGCTCACAGCTGGAGGGAAATTTGCCTCAGGATATATCATATCTTGAGTCTTCACCCATTTCTGATTTAGATATTTAGATGAGACTCTGGACTGCAGACTTTTGAGTTGATGCTGGAATGAGTTGTGACTTTGGGGCTATTGGGATGGAGTGAATGTATTACTATTTTCATGTGAGAATGACATGAATTTGGGGGGGATTCAGGGGTGGAATGCTATGGTCTGAATGTTTCTGTCTCCCTCAAAATTCATATGTTGAAACTTAATCCCCAGTGTGATGGTGTTAAAAGGTGGAGACTTTGGGGGGTGATTGGATTAGTGCTCTTATAAAAGAGGACCAAGGGGGTTGGTCACCCCTTTCACCACATGAAGATGCAATGAAAAGACATCATCCATGAGGAATGGGACCTCACCAGATACTGAATCTGCTAGTGCTTTTATCTTGGACTTCCCAGCCTCCAGAACTATGAGCAATAAATTTCTGTTGTTTCTAAAATACCCGGTCTATGGTATTTTGTTATAGTAGCCCAAATGGATGAAGACACTGACCTCCAGAATGGTAAAATGATAAATTTGTGTTGTATTAAGTCAGTAAATTTGGCAATTCATTGCAGCAACAGTAGGAAACTAAAACACAAGTCTTTCCAGAAGTCCCTCTCAATAATTCCCATTGAGAATTGGCTAGAATTCATCTCATTGACTAGAATTAAGTCAAATGACCACAAATGTCTGCAAAGAAAGCTGGAAAGTTTAATCCTTACCTGGGCACATTGACACCTCATTTGTGTCAATTTGTGGGGCTGTCTCTTCCAGAGTCTCCTCAGGAGTAAGGCAAAGCCTGCTGTGGTTTGGATTTTTGGCCCCCAAACCTCATGTTGAAATTTGATCTCCAATGTTGGAGGAGGGGGCTAATGGGAGGTTGTTGGATCATGGTGGCAGATCCCTCATGGATAGATTAATGCCCTCCTTTGGTGTGATAATGTTCTCTGTTAGTTCACATAAGAGCTGATTGTTGACTGGGTGCTGTGGCATGTGCCTGTAATTCCACCTACTTGAGGGGATAAGACAGGAGGATCACTTGAGCCCAGGAGTTCAAGACTATAGTGTGCCATGATTGTGCCTGTAAACAGTCACTGCACTCCAGCCTGGGCGAAACAGTAAGACCCCATCTCTAATAATAATGATGATGATAATGATAATGATAATAATAATAGAAGCCCTGAAACCTCCCCAACTTTGCTTCCTCTCTTGCCCTGGGATCTCTGCACATATGGCTCCCCTTCACCTTCTACCATAAGTGGAAACCTAAGGCCCTCGACAGATGCAGATGCCTAATCTTGAACTTTTCAGCCTCTAGAATCATGAGTCAAATAAACCTATTTCCTCACTCGGCCTCAGGTATTCTTTTATAGCAACACAAAATGGACTAAGACAAAGCCCTTCAGCAAATTCCCCTTCACACCCCATGGACCAGAACTGTACCACATGGCCACTGTAGCAGTCAGCGTTCAGGATGGAAAACTAAAGCCACTCTATCGTTCTGGATATAAAGGCTTTAACACAGAATTAGGGGCGTACAAAATGCTGGGAGAGTGGGGGCAGGGAGGAGCAGAGTTCAGATACTCTGTCCTTGCAGGTTGGAGGAGTTGATCCTGAAAGTTCTTACCCTGAAACACCTAGGTATACAGTTCCTCAAGTTTGTGCCAGGAAACTTCTGGAAATCTGTCATATGTCCAGCTATATATATGGCTATAACCATATCTGTAGGAATAACATCTTTCTCTTTCCAAATCTTGCCTCAGTTCCTCTCGTGAGCAAGAACATGGAACGGGACAGAGATGATGATTCTAGGGAACATGGTCATGGTACCTCACTGGCAGCAGAGAATCCAGCACACTCACCTCTAAACCAGCCCCAGGAAAGGGAACAGGCCACTGGGATTGCCCAGTGGGATTTACCTTTGATCCTGAGGGTAGGGCTTGGCCACACTCACCTGTGTCATATGGGCAACAGTTGAAACCCAGCCACCCTCCTCCCAAATCAGGGCTTGACTAGCAAGGAAAACAAAGATCAAGCTGTTGGTTAAATAACCAGCAGTGCCTACTACATGCTGTATAACACCATGATGGTAATTTTCTTTGCAAATAAACATATTTGTTACCAAAGTAGCTAGCTGTATATTTCAAAGAAATATGCTGTATAACATTCACCATGTATACCTGTTATTACCCACAAGGTACAATCTCCTGCAAGCAGTTCAAATTTCAAGCTAAATTGTGAAATTACAGTCAGCTGATTGATAATTTATTGCATTACTGTATTCTGGAGAAAGTTAAAGCTTCTTTTAGAAAATTCCTCCATGAGCTCTTCTCCTTCAGATAACAGGCCAGATTTATTGGTCTGCTGCTTCTATATATGCCTTGCCAGCATCCCAGCACATCCAAGATTTAATGAACTGCTTTGCATGACTCAAGTTTACAAGATCAGCCATCCCCTCTCTGTGCTGCTGATCTTCCTGATCTCCATTTGACTGTCACTTTACGTCCCAGTTAATTCCATTCCTGTTTCCTCAGAGACTGCAGGACCAGTTTTCCCCTGGGAAAAGGAAAGCTGATGACTGTGAATGCATTTGGGGACCCAAGGAAAGAATGCAAACGTCAAGGATGCTTGTTTCTGATTTTCTCACCAGGGCTTCTTAGAGTAAATCCTTTTTATAAGAAAGCCCCAAGGACAAGCATTTTTGGAGAGTATAAGGAAAGTGATGTATATGCAGGTGCCAAGGAGTGGCTTCTCTTCTAGAAGGGCCCCACAGCTCAGCGTTTCCTCCCACATGCCTCCTCGAATATGCAAGCTGCATATATATTTATAACTCTGCAGTAAAGAAGTGAACTTTATTAGCAGAGATAACTGTCATAATTCAAGCACTTGTGCTCTATAGAGCAACCAGAGACTACAAGCATCAGGATTATGTATGTTCAGTCAAATCATATGCAAATGTAGGGGAGTTATGAGGCACTAACTGGGGGTGAGCAAGGAAGAAAAAGGGGCTAGAATTGACCATGCCTGCGGGGGACTTGGGGGTCTAGAGAACATGTTTGAATGCTTCTTCCAGGGAGTTGTTATGTCCTTGGGGTAGTAACTTCATCATGCACTTTTGCATTCACCCATCCTAGTAGCAGCCCTCAATAGGTGTTTGTTGAGTGAAGGAGTGAATGAAATGTTGACCTTGGCAATGCACAATAGCTCCTGAATTGGTCTGCGTGTGTACACATCTCCTCTCCTTCCTATTTAAACATTTGGAGCCACAGCTGTACGATTGAAGAGCCACAGTTGCAATCACTATTAACCAAGTGAGGCTCTAAGCCAGTGGTTCTCAACCTTGGCTTGCATGTTAGAATCACTTGGGGATGTTTGAAAAGCCCAACGCTCAGGCTTCATCTCAGACCAGTTAAAAACAGAATCTCTGGAGCTGAGCCCCAGGCATCAGAATTGCAATGTTGAAAACCATGGCTCTAAGCTAGCATGGAAACTGCTCTGCCTTGCAGAATTAGGAGACCTAGAAGAAATCCCTCAGTACAAAACAGTGCCAGTGCCACTCTCACTGAGGCCCAAAGGGCAGATAAGAAAGAAAAAGAAATAATTGTGATGAGACTTAGGAATGTGTTTTGTACTCATCTGGAACTTGAGGAGGGGGAGAGGTATGTCACATGTCTTAGGAATACATAACACTTCAAACAACAAAATGTTGCCACTCTGTGAAAAGAGGTGGGAGGCTGTTGAATATCCCTGCCCTGCCCTGGCTAGTGACCCCTCCCCAGCCCTTGGGCTGCCAGGACACCTGAGCTGGGGGCGCGGGGACCTTTCTGCAGGACTCCCGCCAGCCTCATTTCACTGCTGAGTTTTCTTTGGTGATCATGTACCATTCTTGGTAAAGGTGGGGAGAAAGGTAAGTAACTGTTGTTTTGGTTTGTAGACATCTTTTGGTGGGGTGAGGGGAGCAGTGGCTGAGCTGAAACTGGAGGAAGGGCAGCTGTGACTCAGGGGAAATTCTAAGTTGCTACAAGCTGCAGCAAGTGTGTGTCAGTGGGAGGTGAGAAAGGCAAACAGAGAGCTGAAAACCGAGCCAGGAACCTGCCTAGTGGATCATCAAAACTTGACTATAAATAACTAATGGAAAGATGAACGTGTTTAGTGAAGTTATTTTCTAAAGCAGTGTATAGGCAAAATGAGTGCTTTCCTTGAGCACATCCTCAAGCTGTTCCAGAAGGCTGAGTGAAAATACAGGAACACCTGTCTGGTGGTGGTGCCTTTACATAAATAATTTTTCCAGATAACTGAAAGCTACCTTCATAGATGCTAAAACCCCCGACATTTTAGTTGTGTAAGGTAAATCTTTCTAAAATGAGGCATATTCTTCCCAGAGGTGGTGAACAGAATGCATTGCCATTTATTGGCTTTTGGTTGTTCAGGATTCAGTAGCAGAACCTGGATTTCCTTCTCAACCACCCTTCTCATATACCCTCAGCTTCGGCTCCAGGTGTAGAGCATGAGACCTAGGCATAAGACCATCAGTATCTTGTTTTGCCTGGTTACAGATAATGGGCTCTAATGCATGGACTTTGTGACAACTATTCCCTTTTTTTTTTTGAGCCCCTTTGGCTCCCGTGCACTCAGATATGTTTTGGATAGATACAGTTACCACAAGTCTGGCCTCTGTATAAGTGGAGAGTTACTGAGTGAGTTTACTTTGTTTTATTTTTTTAGTACTCTCAATATTCACTTTGGTTTTTGGATATTTTCCAAAGACTCATAAGACTGTTCATATTTCCTGACCTGAGAACATGCTAAGGAGAAACAGCTCAGGAAACTAATCTAAAATAATTCATACCTGGTTTCAGCCACATTTCTCAACATATTTTGTGCACAATCCTACCTTGTCTTGGTACCCAGGATATCAAAATATTGACACATCCAGAGTAGCACAATCAAAGTAAAATAAGGCACTATACCACTTATCAGCAATCAGCTTTCTTTAGTTTGCATCATTATAAACCTGTAAGAAAAAAAGCCTGTGTGTGTTGCAGGAAATTTTGTACAAAACCCTGTGTTCCTGACTCAGTTGTGAACACCCAATCCCCCAGGCCTAATGGTTGAAAATTGTGGGTGAAATTAAGCTTAATGATGGCTCAAGCTCCTGTACGTGGTTCTTTGCTGAGGTAGCGAAGAGAGCTGGGATGCTGTCAGAAATCACCACATCATGATGTGACAAGGAGAGAGAAGAAGCAGCCGAATTACTCTCCAGCTGCAGAGACAAGAGTGTGGGGAAGACAGCCCTGTAAGCCTCACGAGGCCCGTTTGAAGGGCACCATTATTGTAACCCAGGGTGACAAATGAGGTTCACAATTATAACCTTGTGTGATTAAGAGAAGTCTGCAATTATGGCCACATGGCTTTTTTTCCCAGGCAGAGAAATGTGTAATCCATTACAGAAAGTTTTACATCAAAGAATGGTTAGGTATGGACATTTAAAATAGCAAATTCGAATTATCTGGGAAAATCGCTTATATAGACTTCTTCAATTCCAGTTAATAGGATGGAAAATTACAAAGGGGGAGGACAGCAAGCTTTTAGTTCCAGTTGTGTTATTAACTAGCTATGCAGTCTAGGAGCTCAGTTTCCTTTTCTTTAAGTTGGAAAGGCCTAGCTTTACACGTTCTCACCATGGTAGCCAGTTGCTATGTAAATTTAAATTATTTTAAAACAAATGACAGATATGATCAAATACAAATATATGAAAACTGAAGCAGGAAATTAACTGAACAAAGGTTATCAGTGTGGGATCTAAGGCAACAAATGTAAGAATACTGAGGTAGGGCAAGGCTATGTAATTCGTCAGGGAGAGCCCAAGCCTGAACCAGTGGTCAGGAGACAGGTGAGCAAGGCAATAGATCAAAACCACTCAGAGTAGGCATAGAATCTTGCTTAAGACCAGCCTGGTGTGAATGAGAGAATTAGGAGCCTGCAAGGCCTTCTATTAAATGCCCTCCCTCCGTAACCACTGTGGTAGACAGACCCTAGTGTGGTCCCATTTTCATGACGTGTGTAATCTCCGCACTTTGAGTGTGGGTGGGACCAAGGACTTGCTTCTAACCAATAGAATATGGCAAAAGTGATGGGCGTCACTCTCATGCTTACATTATTATGTTTATATGTAGCTCTGTCTTGCTAACGTGCTCTAGAGAGTCTCTCTGTCCATTGCTGCCGTAAGGAAGTAAGCTGCCATGTCATGAGAGGGCCTACGGAGGGGCCAGGGCCAAGAAATTGCAGGCAGCCTATATTTGCTGAGAGCAGGCCCCAGCTGACATCTAACAACAAAACAGGACTTCAGTCCTACAACCACAAGGAGGTGAATTCTACCAACAACCTGAAGGAGACTGGAAGCAGATATTTTCCCAGCTGAACCTCTGATGAGCCCACAGCCTTGGCCAACACCTGGACTGCAGCCTTGTGAGACCCTGAGCAGAGAGCACAGCTAAGCGGAGCCTGGACTTCTGACCTACAGAAACTCTGAGATTACACATGTGGGTTGTTCGGGTTGTTTTTAACTTCCAAGGTTTCAGTAATTTGTTATGCAGCAATAGAAAACTAATATATCCATTCTGACCATGGTCTATCTGAGTAGTTTTCAAGCATTTCTTTAGCTGTGGAGACATATATTTAAGTAAAATCGTGCTTGGAAACTCAATATATAAAACAAACAAAAAAAGTAGAACTTCATTTTACAGCTGGATAGAAGGAATGGATCCTCTACTGGCTGGGTTCTCCTGAATTTATGGCCCAAGAGGAAACTTTGTAGAGAACAGTCTGAAAACAATCAGATACACTGAAGAAAGAACATAAACGTGCTGACCCAGACACACCCTTCAGGCTGCCCGGAAGAGACGTACCCAGGTGACCTTCCATCATGGAGTACAGTGGACACTGTGCATGATCCGCCCAGAATTCTCAAATCTCTTCACTGTTTCTGTCACTACTCCCTGGCTTCTCCTGGGAACACTTCTTTCATAATTGATTGCACATTGATCTTCATTTCAGTGTCTGTTTCAGGAAACCCAACTTGAGACCTGGGGGTTTCCCGACAGGGTACATGTGCAGCTGAGACATCTCAGCGTCTCTGGGCCCCAGTGCCCTACCTGACCCCTGTGGTCCTGGCACTCACCCTTCTCAAATGAGAATCTGGTCAGCGCGATGCCACCACGTACATGACAAACCTTTGATGGGTAGAGTTTTACTCTGGGCCACCTCAGAGGAAGTTGGTCTCTGTTGCACGACCCATTGCCACTCCGTTGCCTTTAGCTCAGCCACTGTCCCCTGTTCGTATCAAGTGGAGTCAGGATATCCATGTGGGCTCATTCAAATCACAGGCCAGGGGCTGTGGGAAGTTTTTGCAGAAATACTAAACTGGGGCCATTTTCCTCAGAAGAGAGCAGTGGCTGAGGCAGGTACACACTCACTGGCTCCCAGGAGTCCTCTTCAGGACGTACAGCTTTTGGGAATCCAAAGAGGTATGACAATAAGTGCTCATTCTGGATGGCTTGTGAACAAGGAAAGGACACAGTGCAACAAGCCTCAGTCTTGTGCCTGCAGCTGTGGTGACTGGAAGAGGTTGGAATAAAACTGAATCTGCTCTATGGGGACACAGAATTAATGTCAAATATTGTGTGAATATAAATGGGCTATTTGATATCCTAAAAAGAAGGTTATCAAAGATGATGTAAATTCAAGAGCCTGAGATGATTAAAAAGGCATACAAAAGTCTTCAGGACCCTTAATGTTTCAGTTAATCTATTCCATATAACCAACTACACCAAGATGTAGTGGCTTGAAGCAACAGCTATTTTATAATGTTTCTTGTTCATGATTCTGTAACTTGGGCAGAACTCGACAGGGAAGCCTCCTTTGTGCTCCATGTGGTGTCAAATGAGGTAGCTTGACTGGGGCTGGAGGATGAACTTCTAAGACGGTGTCAGTTACATGCCTGACAGGTTGGTGTTGACAATCGAGTGAGGACTGGATTCTTACAGGGTGGCTTATCCCAAAAGTGGAAGCTGCCAGGCCTTCTGAAGGATTAGGCCTGGAACTGACTCAGCATCACTTCAATTGGTTAAAGCAGGTCACAGGACCAGCTCAGATTCACGGGCAGCAAACTACAAGGGTGTGAATATTGGGAGGCCTGACTGATTGGGGGCCACCAGGGTAACAGTCTACCACACTTGGCAATGCTGTGAAGACATTGATATTGTTTATTTGACCTAACCACTGACCAAAGAAAATGAGTGTAGAGTTTAGGTGAAGATCCAGTGTTAGTTCTTAATGACTTCTGGTGGCTAGGGAATCTCAGGGACCTCAGCGCTCCCTGGAACGGAGGGTCCTGGAAGGCACGCAGTGAGTGCTCAGAGTCAGATGGAAGCTTATTTTTCCTTCCCATATTCCTGCCTAGGCTGAGGTTCTTTACAAACGTTGCCAATAGAAATATAATGTAAGCCACGTATGTAATTTTAAATTTTCTAGTACCGCATAGTCCTTGCTCTGTTGCCCAGGCTGGAGCGCAGTGGCTGTTCACAGGTGCAATCCCACCATTGACCAGCCTGGGAGTTTTGACCAGCCCTGTTTCTGACTGGGGCTGGTTCTCCCCTCCTTAGGCAACCTTGTGGTCTCCTGCTCCTGGGAGGTCACCAGATGATGCCGAACTTAGTGGGGACACACAATCAGCATGGCACACTACAGCCCAGAACTCCTGGGTTCAAGCAATGCTCCCGCTTCAGCCTCCTGAGTAGCTGGGACCACTGACCTGCACCACTGCACCCAGCTAATAGCCACATTTTTAAAAAGTAATTAATTTTAAAAAGTTGTTAAGTTGGGTCTGGGCACAGTGGCTCACACCTGTAATCCTAGCACTCTGGGAGGCTGAAATGGGAGGATGGCTTGGGCTCAGGAGTTGGTAACCAGCCTAAGCAAGAGCAAGACACAGTCTCTACTGAAAATAGAAAAAGTTAGCTGGGCATGGTGGTGCGCGCCTGTCGTCCTGCCTACTTGGGAGGCTGAGGCAGGAGGATCGCTTGAACCCAGGAGTTTGAGGTTGCTGTGAGCTATGATGATACCACCACACTCTAGCTGGGGCGACAGAGGGAGACTCTGTCTCAAAATAAATAAATAAATAAATAAATGAAAATTTAAAAAGTTATTAAATTGGTTTTAATAAAATTTATTTAACAAAATATCATTTCAACAAGAAATCAATGTTAAACTATTAATGATATCTTTTACATTTTTTTTTCCATAATACATATTTATTCTTACACAAATCTACAGATTTTGAACAAAAAAAAGAAAGAGACCCATCTGGCACCTAGAAAGAAGACATGAAGCAACACGTGGGCGGCTGCAGGCCGTCCAGGCATGTGGTTACTGGCTCTGGTCAATGTATGTGGAAATGTCAATTTCCTCTGGAAGTTCTGCCACGTTCACTTCAAACCGGTCCTGGACATCATTGAGGATTTTGGCATCGTTCTCGTCAGACACAAATGTGATGGCCAGGCCTTTGGTGCCAAAGCCACCTGCACGGGCCACTCGGTGCAGGTAGGTGCCCGAGTCCTCGGGCATATCATAGTTGAAGACGATGTTGACTCACTCAATGTCCATCCCCCGGCCAAACAAATTGGTGGCCACCAGGATCCGCAGCTGGAAATCCTTGAACTGCTGATAGCGTGACAGGCGCTCCTCCTGGGCCATGCCGTGGTGGATGGCAATGGCCGGGAAGTTCTGCTCCACGAGGAGCTGGGCCAGGGCCATGCAGCGCTGCACTGACTTGACAAAGATGACCACCTGGTTAAACTCTAGCACATCCAAGAGATCAAAGAGCTTGGGGTTCTTCTCGCTGTCCTTGAGCTTGACGTAGTACTGCTGCAGTCCGTGCAGGGTGAGCTTGGTCTCGTCGTCCACAAACACCTCCATGGGATCCTGCATGAACTTCCTGCAGACAGGGCGGATCTCCTTGCTCAGCATGGCGCTGAACATCATGCACTGCTCCTCGTGGGGCGTCAGGCGGAAGATCTCCTGCACGTCCTGCCGCATGTCCAGCTGCTCCAGCATCTTGTCACACTCGTCCAGCACAAAGTGCTTCACGTTCTTCAGATTGAGGCTCCTGTTCTGCACAAGTGTTCTGCACAAGTGCCAGGATCTGGCCTGGGGTCCCCACCACGACGTGGGGACAGTTCTTCTTCAACACCTCTTCATCCTTCTTAATGGAGAGGCCACTGAAGAACACAGACACCTTGACACTGGGCATGTACTTGGAGAAGCGCTTATACTCCTTGCTGATCTGGAAGGCCAGCTCTCTTGTGTGGCACATGACCAGGACCGTCACCTGTCCGTTGACAGGCTCAATCTGCTGCAGGGTGGCCAGCACAAACACCGCTGTCTTGCCCATCCTGGACTTGGCCTGGCACAAGACATCCATGCCCAGGATGGCCTGGGGAATGCACTCATGCTGGACCTCAGATGGATGCTCAAAGCCACAGTCCACGATGGCCCTCAGGAGCTCTGGCTTCAACAGAAAGTCCCAGAAGCCAGAGCTGTGGATGGAAACACAGGATCCCTTGACGTCTTTCTTAAGGGGAGCCGGAGTGCTCTCTGGAGGAACCTGGGGCTCTTCATCTTCCTCGTAATCCAGAAGCTCATTTTCCATGTCCTGTTCTGCCATGGTTCTTGTTCCCCATTCGCCTCCGTGTGCTGAGAGGAGAGCTGCCCAACCTACATTATTTTTTAATACTAGATCTTTGGCATTCAATGTATGCTTTTAATACTTATAGCACATCTCAACTTGGACACTAAATTTATACTGGAAATTCTTGATCTGTATTAGATTTTATAAAATTTACAATTGAAAAAGAAATAGATTTACACACCAAAGCTGTTAAAAGTTTTCTAATAACTGAATTATCAGTTTTAAAATATAAACTACAATTAAATGAAATGGACCATTTAGTTTTTCAATTGCACTAGCCACACTTCAAGTACTCAGTTGCTCAATAGCCACTGGTATCATTTAGATAGTGCAGCTCTAGGTCCTCATCCCTTGCCCTTGGACTTGGCTCTGGTGCCCTGTGGGCTGATGGGAGGAGCAGGAGGTGGGGACCCCAGTGTAAGTCATGTTGAACTGGCGTTGACATGGTGTTTGGTGGGCACTTGGGATCCTGAACATAGGGATCTTGTCCTGCCACTCATCCACTAAATCCCAAGAGCACTGTATTAGGTTAGATTCCCTAGAAATAGAGCCTGAGTCAAAGTTTGGGATGCATACAATTTATTGAGGGATGCTATGGAAAGAAAGCTGTAAGGCAGTGAGGACTGCAAGCAAGGCAAGAGAAGGAGCTGAGCAGGGATGTGTTCTCAGGTAAAGTCTAGTCTTGGCCTGATTCACGAGAACTCTGAAATACAAATTGCATCACAAAGTTGTCCCACCTTGAGGCAGGGGGACCGGGCTTTTCTGCTCCTGTATCTGTCAGTCATTGGCTGCATCCCCAGTTTCTCTAGGTAAGGCATCTCATCTAAGAGCAAGTGTCCAAAGAAGGTTACACATGGAAGCTTTTAGCCATAGCACTTGTGGCAGCTGGGAGATGGGTATACTGGCTAGTGAAGGAGATTTGGGCAGGACACCAACAGCCTCTAGTGACCTAAGTATAGAGGACCAGGCCGGGACCAGACACTTTATTACCTACTGGCAATATGGCCTCAAGCCTCAGTGTGGAAACACAGTGAGCAGGGCTGGACCCTCTGGGGCCCAAGGGCTCTCAGCCTTGCGTATCATACTTTTTGCATGCCAAAGAAAAGTGAAAATAAAGAAAAGCAGAGAAAATCCCCAAAGGGAGATACTAAACACTAACAGCATGGCTCAGTATGAAGCAAATCCTTGTTCTTCATTCATTCCCCTGAGGAATATTTAGTTGAGTGCCTTTGCTGGGCCAGGCACTGTGTGAGGCTGTGAAGGCAAATTCCAAGGACCAGTTCCAAGGCCATTTTGAGCAATGGCAACATGACTAAAATAAGTACTGCTGCAGGGTCTTAAATGTCCACAAGAGGAGACAGGCCAAGAAAGGTGGGGCTTGGGGAGGGTGTAGGTCAGCAGAGAGTGCTGAAAAGTGTAGCAATAGACCACAGCCAGCCTGCCAGGGACTCCAGGGGAAGAGCTGAGGTCAGAATCCAGGGCACCATCCAAGTGGCAGGGCCTGAGAAAGTAAGTTAAGGTCAGTGTTCAGAAGCCTCAAGCCAGGGAGAAGGGCTCGGCAGAGGCATGGGCAGTGCCAGGTGCTGGGTGAAGGAAGATGGTAACGTATTTAGCACCTATGATTTGCCAGGTACTTTGAATACATTTAATTCTCACAATAACCTTGTAAGAGAAGTATGAGGTTCAGAAGTATTAAAACAGTGCTTCTCAAACTTTCATGAGCAATATGAATTACCTTCAGATCGTGTTAAAATGCAGATTCTGATGCAACAGGTCTAGGGTAGGGCCAAAGATTGTACATTTCTGATGAGCTCCCAGGTGATACTGATGCTGCTGGTCCACAGACCATACTTTGAATAGTAAACATGACCATGAAGTCAATGCTTTTGTTAGGAAAGGAAAGGTAGCAAATGAAGGGCAGGAAGGCAAAACTAGTCTAGTCTGAGAGACTAGTCTTCCAAACAAAGTCATGGCCATAGGCCCCAGACCACGGCTGTCTGCCCTCCTGGATGAGGGCCAGTGTGGGTAGAGAGGTGTGCTACTATGAAGAGGGGAGTGGCCCCTTCTGGAGGCTTGGGAAGTGGGGGCGGGGCTCTAGGAGTTCTCTTGAGGTGACTATACTCATTTCAATGTATCTGATTTAGTGTATTTTATAGTCATTATACTTGGCTTAATGACCAGCTAGCTAATTTGGATACTATAATATCTTGTGGTAGAAATCACTTTCCAGAGGCTAGTTTTAAGCTGTTAGCCTCAAAATGAAACCAAATCCATTTCTCAGTAGTTCTCTTGATCTTTTCTGTTTTAAATGGTCTATTCTTTATCTAAGACCTTCTCATGACATTATTATTAAAATTTCTCCTCTGTCTTATTATGGATATTGGTGCTAAGGCTTATTGAGACATTGCTTAGGGGTCCCTGCTAGTTTTTAAATTATGGTAATTATCATTATTTATTTTTAAGAAGCCCTTGCATTCATAAGATGCTTTGTAGTTTCTAGAACACTTTCATTGACATTTTCTCCCTTTTGATCTTTACACAACCCAGGAGATCAGTGTTTTTATCCCAGTTTACAGAGGAGGAAATGGAGGCATAGAAAGTTGAAGTAAATCTCCCAAGGTCACGTGGCTACGTAAGTGGTGGCGATAATAAACTTTTAAAGTATTTGCTGATGTCAGAAATGGTACTAAGAGCTTTATATTAATAGGTCATTTAGTCCTTGTTTCAATTCCATTATTATCCCCATTTTATAGACGAGAATACTAAGACCTAGAGAGATTACCTACTTATTCAAAGTCACAGGGCTAGCAAGAGGTACAGCCATGATCCGAACTGAGGCACTCCAGTTCTCGTACTGGTGCATCTAATTTCTACACTAGACAGGGCATGTTGCAATGTTTGGGACCATAGCAAAAGCAAAAGCATTTGTAAGAATTTTTCTAGCCCTCTTCTGGAATAATGGTGTCCTCACCAGCCACAGTAAGGATCTTAAGAGGCTTGCGATTTTATTCTCATATAGGAGAAGGATTTTGTCATTCTTACATAGGAGAAAGAAGTTCCCAAAATGGGTAGATGATACGTAAGGCCTTGTAAAATCATCTGTTGGGCCCAACCAGCACCAATAGAGAGTTTCTGATACTTACACTTTGGTGCAAGGCCAGCCCTCAAACAGTCCCAGCCTAGTCTGCCTTGTACTAGGTCTTCTGACGCACCCCTGCCCAGCCTAAGTTCATGAGCGCCAAACAGTCTTAGCATGACACTAGGTTCACCCCAGATGGTACAAATGAAGAGACTTTAATGAAGAAACTGCTTCTAGAGGTATGATCTAGGCCACGGGAACAAACAGGATGAAGGCACCCAGAGACTAGCAGCAGTGGGAAGCTGTTACCACCCTTCAGCCTTGGAAAGGGCAAGGGAAAGAGAGTGTTACTGGAGCTTGTTTGAGCTGGAGCCATGGAGAAGCTGTAGCTGTGGAGGAACGCAGCCAAGGCCAGAGATGTGGTGCAAAGAGGGAGAGAGAGGGGGAGAGAAATACCCTGAATTCTCTCTCCTCCCACCCTCCAGCTGCCTACCAGTGCCCCTCATTGCTGAGTCCATTCGGAAGCCAGCTGGCCTGCAGGGCTGGCTGACACAGTCCACTGGGTTCAGCCTCCCTGAGCACACAACAGGGCAGAGAACAGTAGAGCTTGCATGGAGGAGAGCAGGAGGCAAGCAGAGAGTGACCAGCACAGGATCTCATTGGTTCTTTCCTTCCCTCCCAGCAATATTAAGGAGACCCTTCTCTCCAACCCACTTCAACTCCCTGCGCTGGGCTGCAATTCCCAAGCCTGTGCAACCTGCATAGTTCATTCCCTTGGCTCTGGGTTTTGTGACCTAAAGTTCTTTTTCCAGTGAGGCTTCCCTGTTAAGAGGAAAATGGAAAACTGGCCAACAGGAGGGTCCTGGTGTGCTTGCATGTCAACGTTCTGGATGTGTAAGCCAGTTTTCAAGGTTTGCGTTGCTCCAGTGTGAAGCTGAGCATGAGCCATGCCTGAGTGCCGGAGGACCAGAAATTACAGACTGAGAGAGGCAGTGGTGAACTAGATGTTGCACCATGGTGCCTGTGGTTCCAGCAGCACCATGGCCCCCTGAAGAACAACAGTCTGTGAGGCCCGCACCTTGGGCCTCATTTTCCTCATGTATGTAGTGGTACTAGTAATTGTACCTACCTCATAGGGTTTTTGTCAGAACAAAGTGAGTTAATGCACAAAGATTTTAGAACCCTATCTGATCCATGGCACTCACTATATAGAAACAAAATTTAAAAACTTTGCAGGGCTAGTGTTCAACCAAATGAGGATTTTTACCAAAAATTGGTGAAAAATGTATTAAAGTGGAAGAAAATATAGACAGGTAGTGGGAACTCAAATAACAGGAAATATAATGAATCAGATTGGGGGAGGTGTATCCATCTGTACCTTGCATTTCTGTTTCACCATGAATCAGTCTGCTGTGGTGAAACTTGATAAACTTGGTGACTATTTACTGACAACCTGCTCTAGCTCTCTCAGAGAGAATCTCTCATGATTTAATGCCCCACCAAATTAGAATTCTAAAGCTTTTCCAAAAGAGAATTCAATTCACTTGGTATTTGACTAAATGTTTGAGAAGATGTTTTAAAAAGCCAGTTTAAGGCCGGGCGCGGTGGCTCACGCCTGTAATCCTAGCACTCTGGGAGGCCGAGGCGGGTGGATCGCTCAAGGTCAGGAGTTCGAGACCAGCCTGAGCGAGACCCCGTCTCTACTAAAAATAGAACGACATTATATGGACAACTAAAAATCTATATAGAAAAAATTAGCCGGGCATAGTGGCGCATGCCTGTAGTCCCAGCTACTTGGGAGGCTGAGGCAGTAGGATCGCTTAAGCCGAGGAGTCTGAGGTTGCTGTGAGCTAAGCTGACGCCACGGCACTCACTCTAGCCTGGGCAACAAAGTGAGACTCTGTCTCAACAAAAAAAAAAAAAAAAAAAAAAAAAAAAAAAAAAGCCAGTTTAAGAAAATTTCCTAAAATCATATTTTCTCCATTGGAAAAATTAGGAAATAATTATCTAATGACAATTAAAGACTGAAATGTAAGACCCCTGAAATCACAAAAATTCTAGAAGAAATCATAGGAAAAATTCTTCTAGACATTGGCCTAGGCAAAGAATTTGTGACTAGGACCTCAAAGGCAAATACGGCAACAACAAAAATAAATAAATGATACTTAATTGAATTTAAAAGTTTATGCACAGTAAGGAAAACAATCAACAGAGTAAATAGACAACCTGCATCATGGGAAAAAATATTTGCAAACTATACATCTGACAAAGGACTAATTGCCAGAATCCACAAAGGACTCAAATCAGCAAGAAAAAAACCAAATAACTCCATTAAAAAGTGGGTGAAAGACATGAACAAAGTTTTTTCAAAAGAAGATAGATAAATGGCCAAAAAACATATGAAAAAATGCTCAATATCACTAATGATCAGAGAAATGCAAATTAAAACCACAAAGTTGAGATACCAACTTATCCCATCAGAATGGCTATTATTAAAAAATGAAAAACAATAGATGTTGGTGTGGATGCATACAGAAAGGAACACTTTTGTACTACTAGTGGGACTATAAATTAGTACAACTTCTATGGAAAACAGTAGACTTACCATTTGATCCAGCAATCCCACTACTGGGTATCTACCCAAAGAAAAAGAAGTTATTATATCAAAAAGACACCTGTACCTGAATGTTTATCACAGCACAATTCACAGTTGCAAAGATATAGAATCAACCTAAGTGCCCATTAATTGATGAGTGCATAAAGAAAATGTAGTGTATCTGTATTTGTAGGGGTGTGTATATACATGTATGTGTGTATGTGTGTATATATATACATGTATACACACACACACTATGGAATACTACTCAGCCATAAAAAGAAATGTAATAATGTCATTTGCAGTAACTTGATGGAACTGGATAACATTATCCTAAGTGAAGTATCTCAGAAATAAAACAACAAACACCACATGTCCTCACTAAGAAGTGGGAGCTAAACGATGGGGACACATGACCATAAAGTGGTGTAAAGGACATTGGAAACTAAGAAGGCGGAAAATGGGGGGATGATGGACAAAAACTTACCTACTGGGTACAAAGTACACTATTCTGGTGGCGGGCACACTAAAAACCCTGACTTCAGTGTTTTATAATTCGTCCATGTAACAAAAACACTTGTACCTCTTTAATATTTTGAAATAAAAATTATTTAAAATACATTCCTACATGACAAGATTGTTTTGAAGAATAAACACAAAGTGTCTGGCCAACGTGCTCAGTAAATATTAGCTATCGTTATTGTTGTGTATGACTTTACCTTTGAAAATTTTGACAGGGTTATACAAAAAATATATTTGGTATTTTCATGGCTTTGAGAAATTCCATTTTTGAATAATTAATAATGTTAATACACATGAGATTCATTTATACAAATTAGTATTATAGAAGGCAGTTTACAGTACTATGAAATAATTTCATCAAAAATTAAGTCCTAATCTTATCAAGCCTCTAGCTCCAACTACCCAGATACAGAAAATGTAGAGGATCTAAGAACATGCTAAACAACACCATGGGGGCACACTCAACAAAATCCAGACTGCAGGCTTCATGGACTGAATTAGGTTCCCCCAGAATTCATATACTGAAGCCTTAACCCCCAATGTGAGTGTATTTGGTGTTGGGGGTTTTAAGGAGGTGATTAGGTTAAATGAGATGATGGGGGGGGCGCTAATCCAATAGGACTATGGTCTATATAAGAAGAGGGAGAGACAACAAAGTGGTGTGCACGACCCCCACCCTCACCCACACCAACAAAGGAAAGGCCATGTGAGGACACAATGAGAAGGAAGAGAGGCCTTAGCAGAAACCTGTAAGTCAGGAAGAGAGGCCTTAGCAGAAACCAAGCTGCTAGCACCTGGATCTTAGACTTCTAGCTTCCAGAACTATGAAAAATAAATGTCTGCTATTTAGGCCACCCAGTCAGTGGTACTGTCAGCTCTCCATATCTGGAGGTTCTGCATTCGTGGATTCAACCAAGCAAGGGTCAAAAATATTTTGTTAAAAATTTCACCTGTACTGAGCAGTACAGACTTTTTTCTTTGTCATTATTGTAAACAGTACAATATAATAACAATTTACATAGCAGTTACATTGTATTAGGGGTTATAAGTAATCTAGAGATAATTTAAAATATACAGGAGGATGTGTGTAAGTTATATGTAAATACTACTCCATTTTATATAAGGGACGAGCATCTGAGAATTTGGGTATTCATGGGAAGTCCTGGAACCAATCCCCGGTGGGTACCGAGGGATGACTGTATTTTGTCATGGCAGCGCAAGCAGACTAACACAGTAGGAAACTCTACAGGACTACCTGGCTTCTTCACAAATAAGTTGCTACAAGAAGAGACAGACAGAGAATGAGGGCGCAAATGCTTGAAAGGGAACCCTACAAATTAAAAAGACTTAAAAGATACCTCCACTAATAGTAATGGGTGGGCTTTATTTGGATACTGATGCAAACAAACTGGAAGGAAGAAAAAGAGGGAGAGAGAGACAGAGATAACCATAATATTTATGACTTTTATGAGACCATTGTAAATCTGAATATGTTATTATATTATGGAATTTTTATAATTTCTTTTAGGTATAATCAAGTTTTTGTGGTTATGTTTTTATAAAATTTATTTGCGTACATACTGAAATTTTTGCAGATGAAATGATACAGTATCTAGGACTGGCTTAAAAATATAGGGAGATGTGGAAACTAAAAAAGTTAATCTCATAGAAGTAGAGAGTGGAATAGTGGTTACTGGAGGCTGAGAAGGGTAGGGGGGAGGGAAAGATAGGGAGAGGTTGGTTAATAGATACAAAACTGTAGCTAGACAGGAGGAATAAGTTCTAGCGTTCTACAGCACTGTAGGATGGCTATAGTTAAGAACAATTTTTTGTGTATTTTCAAACAGTTGGAAGAGAGGATTTTGAATGTTCCCAAAACAAAGAAGTGATAAATGAGGTGATGGATTTGCTAATTACTCGGATTTGCTCATTACACATTGTACACATGTATCAAAATATCACTCTGTATCCAATAAATATGTAGAATTATTATGTGTCAATTAAAAATAATAATAATAAAAAAGACACTATGGAGGTAGCAGGTGATAGAATGAGTGAAACAAGATTGGCTGTAATTGATAGTTGTGGAGGCTGGTGATGGATTTGTGTGGGTTCGTGATACTTTTCTCTCTACTTTTGTGTGTTTAGAATTGTGCATAATAAAAAGTAAAAAGAAAGATCTCATAAGAAGTAGAAAAATCATTTTCTCTCAAACTCAAAATGTCTAGAAATACCACCTACTTATGGTGTATTGACAATGACAGGATTTTACAAACAAGGGGGGGTCTTGTCAGGAAGGTCTGGTGGACGTATGAAAGCTTCCATGCATGCACGTGCAGGAAGAGTTCTTGGCATTAACATTCAGTAAGTGTTTACTAAGCATTTTCTTGTTCACTGACAATGCTCCAGGACTTATGGGATGCTCTGCCCAGTGGGTGCTTGTATCTGGCAGGTAAGGACAATATATTTGTATATATCCAGACAGGATCAATCCCCCAGTAACCTTGAAGCTCACCATGTGCTCAGCACTGTGCTGGCTTTGCACCAGCATGCAAATATAGTTGTGATTTTATTCCTATCCTAAAAGAACCCACAATCTAGTGGGATGGTGTGATAAATGCACACAAAATGACTGACTTCAGATTAGGGCTTTGAGTTTACAAAGTGTTTTCACATACGCAGTTTCATTTGATCCTTACAGCAGTCCCTGGAAGCAGCACATGGTGGCTATAGCTATAGCAAGGTAAATTCCGGACTCGGATCTATAAAACGAGCTTGTGATAAACTAAGAGGAAATCTCCCTGACTTATAATCACTCATTGGGTGGCTAAAGAGGTGAGTGTAGTCTCAGGAAGGCAAGAGAGGATTGTGACTATATCTGAGAGAGCTTAAATCCCAACCAGTTATACGAGACATGATCTGAAGGGGGGAAAAAAGAATGTTTATAAAATGTGTCCTTTTAACTGATCCCATTTAATATTCTAGCCAGATAAGTAGATGTGCTGTTTTCTCTGTAGAATATACTGACGAATGTCTACATCTCAATAAAAGCTTCTGGCCAGTAGTCCAGTCCCTTGTGTGCTCAGCTCTTCTGCTCCTATCAATTATGTTATATGCTTTCCTAGAGTCAGCTGGCCTTGATCCCATACCTGTTTATGCCGGTTGTATTATTTTGTAATCACACAGTTAAATAAAATATTATGCTAACCAATGCAATAATGAGTGCAAAAATAGTTCTGGTTTTTATGAAAAATAAGTTGGATGCTATGGAAAGGCTTGACAAAAGTTTTGATTAAAATAAAGTTGCTATTTTTATAATTATGTTAGATTAAATCTATAAAGGGCTTTTTCTTTCTTTTTTTTTTATTTCCTCCTTTTTTTCTTTCATTTCTTTTTTGAGACAGAGTCTTGCTCTGTCACCCAGCTAGAGTGCAGTGGCGTCATGTCATCATCACAGCTCACTGCAACCTCAAGCTCCCTGGGGCTCAAGCGATCCTCCTGCCTTAGGCTCCTGAGTAGCTGGGACTATAGGCGCATGCCCGGCTGATTTTTTCTATTTGTAGTAGAGACAGGGTCTCGCTCTTGCTCAGGTGGTCTTGAGCCCCTGAGCTCAAGGGATCCTCTAGCCTCGACCTCCCAGAGAGCTAGGATTATAGGCTTGAGCTACCAAGCCCGGCCTAAAGTTACTATTGAGTGATACATGAGACAACTGTGATTGTGATGAGAATTATAAAAATCTAGAAGGATTCTGCTCTCAGGTTACTTCACAGGGGTCTTTATTTTCTTGCTCTACTTTAAAGAAGTTTATGAACTGAAATTGTAGCTGATGCCTCACGGGTGGGCTTTATGCAAGAGAAATGAGGTAGATTTGATTTATTTTATTTTATTTTATCTTATTTATTTCAGGATATTATGAGGGTACAAACATTTTGGTTACATTTTATGTCTTTGCCTCACCCAAGCGAGGATTAGAGGCATGCCCTTCCCCTCTACAATGCTCACCATGTCCATTAGTTGTGAGTTTACCCCCCTCACCCAAGCCCCTAATCCCTGGAGAATATTAGATTTTAAAGAAATGACCTTAGCCCTATATCAAAAGATTGGTGATTAAGATACATTGAAGTATTTTAGAATAAAATGTTAAATACATCTTTTTAATGATTTCCCCATTTTTTCCAATTAACTTTTTGAAATTCACTTTTTTCAAAAAATGTCCTTTATTTAAATTTCAGAATATTACAGGGGTACAAACGTTTTGGTTACATATATTGCTTTTGAACTGCTCAAGTCAGAGCTATAAGTGCGCCCAACCTCCAGACATCGCACACTGTACCCCTTAGGTGTAAATTTACCCATCCTCTCCTCCCCACTCCCGCCTGGCCAATGCGCTATGAATGTTACTTCCATATGTGCACATAAGTATTGATCAGTTAATGCCAATTTGATGGTGAGTACATGTGGTGCTTGTTTTTCCATTCTTGTGATACTTTACCTAGAAGAATGGGCTCCAGCTCTATCCAGGATAATACAAGAGGCGCTAGATCACTGTTGTCTTTTGTGGCTGAATAGAACTCCATGGTATACATATACCATATTTTATTAATCCATTCAAGTATTGATGGGCACCTGGGTTGTTTCCACATCTTTGCAATTGTGAATTATGCTGCTATGAACATCTGAGTGCAGATGTCTTTTTTTCCTTTGGGTAGATGCCCAGTAATGGGATTGCCGGATCAAATGGTAGTTCTGCTTTGAGTTCTTTGAGGTATCTCCATATTAAATCATAGAGGTTGTACTAGTTTGCAGTCCCACCAGCAGTGTAAGAGTGTTCCCATCTCTTCGCATCCATACCAATATTTGTTGTTTTGGGGCTGCTTGATAAAAGCCATTGCCACTGGAGTTAAGTGATATCTCATTGTGATTTGGATTTGCATTTCCCCCTGATGATTAGAGATGTTGAGAATTTTTTCATATGTTTTTGGCCATTAGTCTGTCTTCTTTTGAAAAGTTTCTGTTGATGTCCTTTGCCCACTTTTTAATGGGGTTGTTTGATTTTTTCTTGTTGATTTTCCTCTGAGTTCTATATAGATTTTAGTTATCAGCTCTTTATTAGATGTGTAGAATGTGAATATTTTCTTCCATTCTGTAGTTTATCTATTCACTCTAATGTTAATTTCATTGGCAGTGCAGAAGCTTTTTAATTTGATCAGGGCCCACTTATTTATTTTTGTTGTTGCTGTGATTGCCTTTGGGGTCTTCTTCATAAATTCTTTCCCTAGTCAATGTCTGTAAGAATTTTTCCAACTTAAAATTTACTTTTAAAAATTCTATTAACAAACTACATTTCTCAATTTTGTTAGATACAAGAGCTTGTACTACATCTGCATGGAGCCTAGACAAAGAAGAGTCAAGGGTACAAGAAAATTAAAAGTTGGTGGTGATCTCCAGGGCTGTCCATTAGAGAGAGGAGCAGACTTGAATAACTGGTCCTTGGAACTCTCTCCTAGTGGGGCATATGGTTGTTTGCAGTCATCATAGATTGATGTCATTGGCCATTGGAATTGTTCAACATTCCCCATGTTCTGATTTCCTCTTCACCAGGAAATCCTCTGTCTACAATCTGGCCACTCATGTGCATTTCCTAGTAGAAGAGAACACACTGATGAGAAGATTTGACTCCTGATTCCTGAAGTTGTTAAAATTTTTCATTGTAAATCATTGAATTATCACAATAATGTTTAATTTATAGGTGATAATACCTACTGCCTCTTCCAATGCTTCTAGTGAAAACATAGCTCAAAGATGGTGGAAGTCATCTAACAGTGTTTATATATCTGCCAATGTTTAAATGTTGGCAACAGATTCAAAAGTTTCAATACCCCATATGGTCCAAATGAAACCACCAGTTTGCAATCCATGCTCCAGAAACCATGATGAAGATGAAGACATTCTGGAGGAAGACAAAGTCAGCCCCATGGCCAAGTAAATTAGGGCAGCATCAGTGGGCCCCATCCTTTGCATGACCCCTGAAATGGAGAGGTGCTAACATCAGGTAACACAGCAGGTAGCTGCCTCAAAGAGAGTTAAACACACCTTTTGTGATATTTCAATTGCCAACAACAATGAAAATTATTGATTATTGGTGTTTATTGTGTGCTAGGTACTGTGCTAAGCATTTGAAATGCATTTAATTCTTACAACAAACTTATAAAGAAATTGAGCCTCAGAGATAAGAGGCAACTTACCCAAGGTCACCTAACTCGTAAGTTAGAAAGACCAGAATTCAAATTCAATCTTAGTCTAGCTCCAAAGTCCATGTCATTGGCCACCTTGAAAGTCTATCTCTTAGTTATAGTAACCATTTGTTGAATGTTTTGTTTGGCACAATGGTAAGAACTTCATGCACATAAACACGTTAACATATATATAATTGTATTTCATTAAGTATGTGTAGGATGTTCTGTAGCATTTTGTATATCCCTTGGTTACAGCAGCTTCTTTATTTGTTGGTTAGAATAGGGTGATAGTGCTACAAGGATTTGATCTTAGCCTGTGTCTTTCGTAAGTTGCTAAGTTTTAGAGAGATGATGTGATATAAGGCAAAAATGCGGTCTTTGTAGTAAGATTATTCTGTTCACATCATGGCTTTGCCACTTTCTGGTCGAGTAGACTTTTATAAATTATGTTACTTCTCTGAGCCTCAGAATCCTCATCTTAGATGAGGATGATAATATTTGTCTGGCAGAGTTCTTGTGGAAGCAAGAAGTGATACTCATAAGGCCTAGCACAGCTCTTGGAACAATAGGAACTCAATAAATCAAGATTTTTTTTTTTTTTTTTTTTTTTTGAGACAGAGTCTTGCTCTGTTGCCCAGGCTAGGGTGAGTGCCATGGCGTCAGCCTCACTCACAGCAACCTCAAAGTCCTGGGCTTAAGAGATCCTACTGCCTCAGCCTCCCAAGTAGCTGGGATTACAGGCATGCACCACCATGCCCAGCTAATTTTTTCTATATATATTTTTAGTTGGCCAGATCATTTCTTTCTATTTTTAGTAGAGATGGGGTCTCACTCTTGCTCAGGCTGGTATAAATCAAGATTTTAAATGTGTGAATATATTGCCTGGCTGATCAGGGGCATTTGAGAAATGATAACCATTATTGTTGATGCCTGTGTTGTAATTATTTGTTGACTCTCTCCTCCACTTGGTTGATTGATTCATACAGCACATATTTTTTTCATGACTTAACTCCTCTTTTTTTTACTTTAATTAGTTTTGCTAGCATAAAGCAGGCAATTTATGCTACATGGCTGGCCCATTCCTGAAGATGCTCAAATAATTTATTTTGAGGAGTCTAGCTACTGTGATGTTAAAGCAAGTAAATTATGGATACTATAAGGTATCATGATAATGACAATTACAGTTTTTTGAGGGCAAACTCTGTGCCAGGCATTTTACTCACCTCTTTACATGTACTGTCCTGTTTGATTACTTTACAAAAATGATATAAGGTAGATACAGTGTTACCAGATATTCCTAAGAACCATTAGCCAAGACAGGGATAATGAAATGACTTCCCTACATTGATTGAGGCACAGTTGGGAAGAAGCTGTAGAAAAAAAGGACACAAAATGAAACCAATGGAATAGAATAGATCCTAGAAGCAGCCCCATGCATGGATGGAAACTTTATATACAACAAATCTGGCATTGCAGATTGGTGGGAAAAGCATGGACCATTCAATAATTGGCATAAGGGAAATCAGATGTCCAACTGAAAAAAAACTGGTTTCCTATCTCATACTGTACACAACGATCAATTCTGAGCAAATCAAAGAATTGAATATGAAAAGGAAAACTTCAAAACTTTTAGAAGAAAATATAGGAGAATATGTGTCTGACCTCAGTGTAGGAAAGAATTTCCTAAACAAAGAACAAAAAGTGCAACATGAAGGAAAGTATTGTCAAACTCAGCTCCACTAAAATTAAGAACTTCTGTTATTCAAAGATGGCAGAAAAAATGTAAAAGACAGGCTAGGATCTGGGAGAAGAAATTTGCAAAACACATAACTAACAAAGGAATTTTATCCAGAAAGAAAATGTATGTTTTATAATATATATTTTATAAATGACACATACATGCATTTTATAATTATATATTTTATAATTATTTAAAAATAAATATATTAAAAATCATTAAGAAAAAGACAAAATGCAATTGAAAAAATACACAAAAGGCATTCCACAGAAGAGAGGCCACGGATGTTTGATAAACATAGGCAAACATGCTCAAGCTCATTTATAATTAAGGAAATGCAAATTACTCCAGAATGAGAGACTATTTTGTAGCCCCAAAATTGAGAAGATATTTTAAAAATCTATTGGTGAAGGTGTAGAATAACAAAACTCTTATACACTGTTGGTAGAAGTATAAATTATTTCAATCACTTTTGAAAATAATTTGTCATTTTCTAGCAAAGTTGAACATAGACATAAAATGTTCTATGACCCAGTGATTCCTAGGATGTGCATGTACTTTTACACATGAGTGTATGCCCACACATGCACCATAGATCAGCAGTCCCCAACCTTTTTGGCACCAAGGACCAATTTCATGAAAGTCCATTTTTCCATGGACTGGAGCGGGTTGGGATGGTTTCAGAATGATTCAAGCACATTACATTGATTGCCTACTTTATTTCTATTATTACTACATTGTAATATATAATGAAATAATTATACAACTCACCATAATGCAGAATCTAATGCTGCCACTGATCTGAAAGGAGGCAGAGCTCAGGCTGTGATGCGAGCCATGGGGAGTGGCTGTAAATACAGATGAAGCTTTGCTCATGTGCCCACTGCTCACCTGCTGTACAGCCTGGTTGCTAACAGGCCACAGACTGGTACCAGTCCACGGCCTGGGGGGTTGGGGATGGCAGCCCTAGACCAACTCTTGCACATGTGCAACATGAGGCATGTATAAAAATGTTCATAGTAACCTTTTTTGTAGTAGCAAAGACAATAAGAAACAAATGGCTATCAACAAGAGAATGAATCATTTTTGCTGTATTCAATGAATTCCTTGCTGCAATGAAAATGAATGAACTTCAGCTATGTGGAAGTTCAATATGGATGCATCTTTCAAACAAAATGTCAAGTGAAAAAAATCAAGTTGCAGAAGGATATATACAATATAACATTTATATAAAGTGCAAAACCAGGAAAAACTGAACCATATATTGTTTAAGATGTGTGGTAATCTATTTTTTAAAAAAGTAACAGAATGATAAAACAAAATTACTTTTGGGAAAAGGGAAGTCAGGAGAATGGCATGGAGGAGGGACACAGAGGGGACTTCAACAGAACTGATAATATTCACTTTCTTGAGCACAGTGGTGTATATATGGGGTTCATATTATTATTATTAATACCGTATAGATTTTATACATTTTGTAAGTATGAAATAAGAAAGAAAAATGGAGTGAAGATGACTGGAATGAATGGCTACATATTTAATAACCCAAGAAAGCAATGTCTTTTGGAGATACCAGCCCAATATTCACTCTCATCTTCTCTATCAACCTTCCCCATCCCTTCTTCTTCTCCCTGCCAAAACCAGAAACAGCCCAAATAAATAAATAATCTATAATGAGAGTAGAATCAATCATTTAAAAAGCAAACGAAATAAAAAAAACTGACTTGTAAAATCAAGATACCAAACAGAAGATACTCTTCTAAAGGCTGAGGGAAAGGTTTGCCATGACATTGACTTCCCAGATAGTTGTACCTTGCACTGTATGATATGAGCGTCAGGTGGTGATTATCTGGGGAAATGCAGTGATACAGAGAGAAACCTTGGAATCAGGGTCTTGAAGAGCTTATGTTTGTTTTGTTTTGTTTTGTTTTTTTCCCCTCAGAGTAAGTATTTTTGCTCAGAATAACTGGGAATGGCTGGCTACATAGCCTGGAATCCCTCTATGCGTGCATGCAGATTATCTATCTGTTCATCCATCTATCCATCCTTTATTTTTCCTCCAGTATGAGTTTGTCCTTTATGCCAGGGCTAAGGAGGAGCTGGAGATGACAGAAAGAGAAGACAGAGCTAGTCACACTGCAGGATGACAGTGTGAGATTGAAGTCAGGCCTCCAGCAGAGCTGGGGGCACCAGGTCACAGGTGGAACCTGTGGGAGGTCAGAGAGGGCTTCATCACAGGCGAGATAACTTTGTATCTGGATGTTTCCTGAAGGACGGAGGAAAAGCTTTCAGATATGTGGTCTTTGAACTTTTTTCTCTGCTTGGAAACTTCTAAAGGACCTCAGAAAAGCTATGTACTGTTCCCAATTTTTATGTTGACGTCTATTTAATACAATTTTTCAACACAAGTTTAAGCAATTGTAAAGAATACAATTCTGTATTTATTACAAATACCTACATTTTAAAACAAGCTTGTGACATAATTTTTTAATGTTTCCAACGGAATCTATATACCAAATGATTTTGTATAATTATCCTTTTAGAAATAGTAGAACAAGCTCTTTATTTTACATCATTCTTTCTTCTCCTTGGATTCATATTTCTATTACTTTATCTTACAGAACTTTATTCCTATAAAACATACTTTGTGTCATATTTCTCTGTTACAAAAAAAAAAAAAAGACTCAGAGTCCACAAGCCTCCTCTAGATGTTAAAACATCTTTTCTGAATCGAGTCATTACAATAACTACTGGCATACAATTGGTCAAAACAACATAAATATATGTTTTGATCACTATGGAACAAGATTTTCATTGGAAGTCAATCTCTTAATGAGATGGGTAGTGTTTTTTCCTCTCTTGCTCTTTCTCACTCCTTTTTTCCTACAATTAATTATATCTATTGTTGACTTATTGCTAGAATGACATAAGATTCAGCATTAATATTCACCCTATTTTTTATTTTTTTTACAGGAATAAATGTTGAGAAATTTTGTTCATATTTAAGCAATGGGATTGGAAGTTTTGTTGTAGAAATGTCATTTAATTCTTTGAATTCTTTTTGTGTTAAAAAACAAAAACCATTTAGTGACTTTTCTCTCAAAATTCTTTTTTTTTTTTTTTTTTTTTGTTGAGACAGAGTCTCACTTTGTTGCCCAGGCTAGAGTGAGTGCCGTGGCGTCAGCTTAGCTCACAGCAACCTCAGACTCCTCGGCTTAAGCGATCCTCCTGCCTCAGCCTCCCGAGTAGCTGGGACTACAGGCATGCGCCACTATGCCCGGCTAATTTTTTCTATATAGATTTTTAGTTGTCCATATAATGTCTTTCCATTTTTAGTAGAGACGGGGTCTCGCTCAGGCTGGTCTCGAACTCCTGACCTTGAGCAATCCACCCGCCTCGGCCTCCCAGAGTGCTAGGATTACAGGCGTGAGCCACCGCGCCCGGCCTCAAAATTCTTTTTAAATGGCCATCAGTGTATAATTCATATCTCTTACAACTTTGTGGAGAGCAATGAATCTAAACCATTTGACTTGTGAAAATATTTGCAACCAGTTATTAGTCACTTTCTTAACAATAATACCTATCGACCTAAAAGGAAGAAGCTGAGGCAAAATTAATATAGAGACCTTATTTGGGCCAAGGTTGAGGACTGCAGCCCAGGAAACATTTCCAGGTTGCCTTGGAGAGTGCTCTGGGTAACAAAGGAGAGGCTCAGGTTTTTAAAGGAAAAAAGAATGAATGAGGAGACGGGTGATTACAAAAGTTGTTCACCAGGAGTTCTCACTGGCTTACAGAAATAACACTGGTCAGTGATTGGCTGTACATTGTTCAACTATCCAGTGTATGACATTTTGTGGCTACTTGGCGTCAGAGGCTACACAGTAAGTGGCTTCAAGAGGTAATTATTTGTCTGGAGCGGGAGTGAGACAAGACTGCTGTTACATCTTAAATGCCTCTCTGGGCCTGAGAATTTAAAGGGGCTCACATTCCTCAGGTTAAAAAAAAAAATTTTTTTTTCACACCAATATTTCAAGTTGTTACTTTGCTTGGAAACCTGGAGGTTCTTGCACCCTGAGGCAACACACCACTGTAAGATTTGGGGTGGAAGAAAGAAGGACCTTTCTTCTGTAAAGTGGGGAGAAATCCATTGTCAAAGGGGAACCTACAACTTGACCTCACTCTTTCTTAGGTAGATTTTTAGGTAGAAAGAGAACAAATAGGCTTTGAGGATCTGGAAACTGATTCCCATAAAACTACTCAAAATCCCACATGGAAAATATTCCAGACTCTTGCTACCTGATGTGTGGTCTGTTGCCCAGCAATATTGGCATACCTGGGAGATGTTAGAAAGGCGGAATTTCAGCCCCAGCCCAGACCTACGGAGGCAGAATCTGCATTTAACAAAATCCCAGGGTGATTCCCAAGCATGTCCCCCCAAATTTCATAGAGCACACACTGGCTTTGTGTAGGCTCCTTCCCAGTGTAGGAAGACGCTGAAATGCCTCTTGCACATCGACTGCTCATAATTCTGGCTTCAATTCTCCAAGAAGTCACCTGGTTCAGCTTCCAGCAGCCTGTGAGGCTTACTCAACTAAGCTTTCTGACTCTGCCAATAATTTAAAGACTGCTTATAAAAACCCAAACGGTCCCTAAGAAACCCTGGGTAAGTGGTAGCTGACAGCTATCACTTCCCTCTCACTAATGGTGGGATTTGGGTAAGAGATCCTTTTCCCTTCCTGAGTGTCACTCCAGCCTGTGATTTTGAATTACTGGATGCTAAGATTGGCAAAGACTTGCTTGTGTCATGGAGAGGTTTCTTCCTCTCATCCCAGTGAACATTGTGACCTGGTCGTTAAGAGAGCTATAAATAGAAGATTTTTTTTTTTTTAAAGAAAGGAAAATAAAAGCCGATTCAGATAGAGGGTCAAAAGCTACTGGTTCCAGCAAGAAGAAAATGGCTGATTGTATTTTGTGAAATGTTCTTGCCTTTCCCTGTGTTTCTGCTGTGCTGACGTTTCTGCCGTCCAAGCCTAGCCTAGCCCTCCACCCTCCCTCCTGGCTCCGCGTTCACTTTATGTTATGTGTGGGAGTCCAGATCTGTAAACAAGGGTGCTGGCGCCAAAGCCTCCCTCTTGGGTGCAAACACCCAAGTGTCAGTGGTGTTTGGAAGCAGAAAATCAGTCCATGAGAGGAAGCATTTCCCTGACATTATTCTCACTTTGCCCCCACAGCAGTAGAGCCTGTGATATGCTGGATAGAACAAGGATGGCTCAGAGTTCAAATCCTGCCTAGTTACCGAAACTCTCTGGACTTCTATGTCTCTTTCTCTCTCTCTCTCTCTAAAACGGCTCTCAACTCAAATGGCTATGGGAGAATTAAAGGTGGATGCTCTATAAAAGTGAGTTTCCTCCTCCTTCTGAAACAAATGGACAGTGCTTCTTAAGATCATCACTTCATAAAATCATGGGATCTTAGGCTGGGGCAAGCTCTAAAAAATTATCTCATTTGCTGGTGAAGAAACTGGAGGGAAAAAGAGTTTGCACTGATGAGCCAAGTTTCAGATTTTCCAATAGTGCGTATGTGCTAATGATAATTTAAGATGCTGGTAGCCAAGAAGGGACACATTTCTTTATAGCTGATCAGCCACACATCAATGCTATGGTTATGGAATCCAGAAGGCAGAACATGAATAGACAGATAGAGATAATACAGTAGAGCAAAAGGAGCTGTAGAGCACTGAGAGTCCTTGAAGGCACTTTTGAGCAGCATTTTGAATAGCAAAATCAGGCATTCATATAAGTGGTTCACAAAATGTGGTCCCTAACCAGTAGCATCAGCATCACCTGGGAACTTGTTAGAAATGCACTTTCTCTGGCCTCACCACAGACCTGCTGAATCAGACACCCTGGGAGTGGGGCCAGCAATGAGCGCTTTAAGCAAGCCTTACGTGTGATTCAGATGCAAGCTAGAACTGGGGAATTACTGGCTTACATTTTAATAGCTTACAACCATCTTTTCCAATGCAAAGTAAAATGAAATCTAAATGTCTTAGCATTTTAAATTCCTTACCTCCTTGACACATAACTGGGAAAATACCCAGATATTATTGTCTGTTGATTCTTGCAGAGATACCTATGTGTAACTTTCTCAACAGCCTTGGGTGGAATTTGTTTAATCATGAAGCAGTAATATAAGAATGATTTTGGAAATTAAGTAAATGAATCTGCTCTCACTTCATTTCTCTAGAAATACCTTTCCTTTGGAGTTACAGGATATTTGTAGCTTTATCATAAATTACACAAATTACACAAATTACACAAATTTCCACACCTTCACAATCCCATCTCTAGAAACAGTTGCGATCAAGCCCTGTGTTGTCTGGCCTGTGGCGATGTCTGAGATGATGTTGTGATGTCCCACAGGCAGAGACTTGGGGCCCCTTCGAGGAGTGTCATCACTCCGGCAGTGCCATCACCCTGGCCTACCTTCTGCTTATTCTGAATTTCCTGTTTGATGGTTAAAGGTCAAGGAGAAAGCCAGAAGTTAAAAGCCTGTACCACACTCCGCCTCTTCTTTACGTTCCCTGTCACCATTGACTATCTCCCAGATTGGGGCTTCTCAAAGCCAAGGATGGGCCGGGTGCGGTGGCTCACGCCTGTAATCCTAGCACTCTGGGAGGCCAAGGTGGGAGGATTGCTTGAGGTTAGGAGTTTGAGACCAGCTTGAGCAAGAGCAAGACCCCATCTCTACTAAAAATAGAAACAATTAGCCGGGCATGGTGGCGCATGCCTGTAGTCCCAGCTACTCGGGAGGCTGAGGCAGAAGGATTGCTTGAGCTCAGGAGTCTGAGTTTGCTGTGAGCTGGGCTGATGCCACAGCACTCTAGCCCAGGCAACAGAGAAAGACTCTGTCTGAAAAAAAAAAGGCGAGGATAATGGAAGTATGATTCCCCTTCTTTGAGGCAGGCATGCAATAGATGTTCATGGGCAGGAGGGACACTGAGGCCAGTGAGGCTGAGAGGCTTGCGGAAGTCTGTGGAACTCTTTGGTGCATCCACGGCTGCTTTCTCTTGCTCACTTTATGACGCTGTCTCTCTTTGTCGGGTGGGTGTTTGTTACTTACCTTGCTCCACCCGGCGTTCTCTAGCGACTTCGTAAATGATTGACTATGTTCATCCCCCAAACTCTGCAGCAGTCAGAGTGGAAGAAAGGAGATTCACAGCTAAAAGCTTCCTAATGAGGACAACGCGAACATGTTATTTTCAACATTCAACTCCTAAGTTTGAATAATTCATGAAAAAAATCTGTTGAACTAGAAGTGACTGGGCTATTTTAATGAAAGGAGAGATCTGGAATGTTTTAGAGCTGGAGATCAACAGTTTTCATGAGGGAACCCAGGCAGGGAGAGAAGTGACCAGCCCAACGCTCAATGAATCAGTGAACTCAGGCTTTCTGTGGCCAGCACCCTCGATGTCACCTGGGAGCTAGAGGTCAATCTGAAACTAAAACTCAGGCCTTCAGGTGCACACACCCAGCCCCCTCCACTGAGCCACACAACTTGCCACAGGGACACCAGAGGGTAGGCAGGCCCGAGGTCCCTCTCTCCTGCACTACTGGGTCACAGAAGACATAGAAGATCATATTTCGTTTCCTTTTCCCTCTTCAATGATCTGGCCCAGTTGGTTTCTGCTCTGGCTGCACATTAGAACCCCCTAGGGAGCTTTTACAAAATCCTGATGCCCAGAATCCGCCCCAGTCCAATTAAATCAGTCTCTGGGGGCGGGGCCCAGGCTTCAGGCATTTAAAGTCCCGTAGGTGGTTCCAACCTGCAGCCAGTCTTGAAAAACACTGAGTCTGCTCCCTTCTCTCTCTTGTTTCTCCTATTCTTCTGAAGACCAGCATCCTCCCCTTGCTCCTTCTGTTTTCTTTTTGCTGATCCTCAGGTTTTAACACTGTAAGCACATGGCTTGAGTTCAGGGTGCTGCCATTCCAAGCCATTTGGGACATTAGCCAAAACCTTAGCCTGGTAGACCCCTTCTCATCTACTTGTCTCTCTCTTAGCTTGTGTCTCTGTGTCCCTGTGTCCCTCCTCCTGGCCTAAGCAGGGTCACCCCCCAGGGCCTCACACTCCCAGGACGGGCTACCACATATAGCCCTTCCCTGAAAGCCTCCCTCCCCCTTGGCTCCAGCCTCCGGCAACCCTCAGGCTGGACTGGAGGAGCTGGGAGCCCAGGCTGGTGGGGGAGCTTGGGGGGTTGGCTGCTCCTGTGATTATTGGTCCCAGAGGGAATAATTCTTCCAGCAGCTCTTCTTTTTTTTTTCTTGCTGGCTAAGTGTGTGGGTGTGCAGCAGGCATTTGCTAGGGAACGTCGGCAAAAAATAAAACTTTTCAAGCTTCAATTCTGCAGACAGATTGAGAGGCCTCCCAACAGTTCAGAATTGCTGAATCTGGCTCCTTCCACCCACCTACCCCCCAGGAAGTGGTGGGTCGAGTTCTATGTGTTTTGATTTGCTAATGGTGGCCTAGCTTATGGGAGTTTAAATCATAAGGGTGATGCTTAAAAATAATCCAGTCAACAAGTAATTATTGAGCACTCACTGCATGCAGGGCACTATGCTAGGCACTGATAAAACCCAAATGGAATGTCATCTCTGCTGAAGGTACTTTATGGGCAATGGAAAGAGAGGGAACAGGGATGGGAAGGAAATGTAAAGAGCTGTAAAAGGGGAAGGGAAGGGGGCAGGGGTGGCAAGATGACAGCTGTGTGTTTAACTTCCCAGGATTGAAAGTCCTGAGCTATTTGTCCAGTCCATTCTCACCAACCCTATTGCAGCCTCCATATTGTTTTAATCTTACCATTTGACCCCCAGGACATTTGGGCCCCTCAGAGAGCTTAGCAAGCACTATCCCAAGACAGCTGCAGCTTCTTTCGCAACCACTCTGCATCTCCCTCTGTGCCTGTGTCTTTTTGTCACTTTCCGACTCCCACACCTTATCTCCCTTGTTCTCTCTCAGATACATAACATTTTTTCATGACTACGTGAAGAAATAAATCCAAGCTCTCAGCCTTTTATCAAGGTAATAATGAATATTACTGATAGAAATAACTAATACAAAATAAGATTGACAACAGCTAAAAAGGCATGTAGGAAAAAAAACTGCTTGAAGAATCAAATCTTCTTGACAGAATGTAGACATTCAAATCTGATTAAGAAAAATTGGATTTGATAGAAATAATGGTCACAGAGTGAAACTCCCAAAGGCGGGTATTGTAATTGGTAAAATTTAACACGGACAAAAACCTGATAATGAATCAAATTTTGTTGTAAAATTTAAACAGAAAAAGATTTGATGCCATTGAAAATTACTTCAATGAGCTATACATAAAAATGGCAAAAACTGGAATCTAACTGTGCTGTATAGAAAATCGATCAAGGAATTTTATTACTAACGACATTTGTTCTAGAGACAATTTTTTAATGGAAGTCTACCAATGTTGGCTTAATTCTGATGAAAATGTTTATAGTCAAATTTCCATTCAGGTAAAATAACAGTGAAACTATCGTGACCCCACAGGGGATGCCGATGGAGGGGCAGCAAGGTGAAAGCTAAGTCACCACGCTGGGGCGGGGGTTGGGAATCTGTGTTTCTAAGAAATTGCTCCATCTTTTGAATAATTTAACAATTCTGAACAATTTAAATAAACCAATTATAAAAAATGTTTTGGAAACAACTAGGATAAATTTGAACATGGACAGGATGCTAGAGAGTATTAAGCAATTATTATTATTATTACTGTCAGGCATGATAATGGGTTTTTGATCATTTGTTTAAAAAGTCCTGTTATGGACTGAATTGTATTTCCCCCAAATTCATAAGTTGAAGCCTTAGCCCCCAATGTGACTGTTTCAGGAGAAGGACCTTTAAGGAGGTAACTGAGGTTAAATGAGGTCACAAGGGTGGGAACTTAATCTAAGGGCTGGTGTCCTTATGAGAAGAGGAAGAGACATGGGCAGGGGGAACTTGCACAGAGAAGAGGCCATGTGGGGACACAGTGAAAAGGTGGCCATCCGAAAGCCAAGGAAAGAGGCCTCAGGGGAAACCCACCCTGCTGGCACCTTGATCTGGACTGCCTCTAGAAGTGAGAGGAAAATAATTTCTCTTGTTTAAGCTACCCAGCTTATGGTATTTGTTATGGCAGTCCTAGCAAACTAAGATGAGTCCTTATATAGTAGAGATACCTACTGAATTATTTATGAGTGGAATAATATGATGTCTAAGATTTGCTTTAAAATACTCCAGAAATAAAATTAAGGGTAGCAGATAGATAAAATAAGACTGGCTAAGGTTGACAGTTACTAGAGCTGGATAGCAGTACATGGAGGTTCATTATACTATTCTCTTCCGCTGTGGATTGTGCCTGAAAATATCCAAGTAAATATTAAAAAATCAACACAGATAATTGTATAGGTGATTTTGATGCACATTCAAGTAGATAATTACCAAGAAAAACTTTCCCATAATCTTGTGTTCTGTTCCAGGCTGTAATGGCCTGGAATAGAATGTGTTACTAATATATATGCATAAATAAAATTTTAACTAAATATAATAAGGCAATAGGGTAAAGAATCAAAATACCAACTTCAGGCAGTAGAACTCTGGGCAAGGGGCCAAGGAAGGAAGAATCAACATTTCTTGAGTACCTAATGCATACTAGGTGCTTTGTAAACATCATATTTGGATACTCACACAGGTCTATGAAATAGACTTTAAAAATTTTAATAATTTAAAAACATTTTACTATGAAGAGACTAAGGCCCAGGAAGGAAGAGCAAATTCCCAAGATCCACACACTAGGAAATGGCTGAGCTGGGATTTTATCCCATCTGCCGGCCTCCAAAACTTGTGTTCTTTTCTCTATCCAATGCCTTCTCCCTAGATATTGCCAAGTGCAATATCTTTATGTCCTTTAGATCATAAAAGACAGAGGAATTCTGAGGAGGATGAGATCATGGAGAGATGGGGCCAGTAAAGACTACCAAAGGAGCTGGGCTTGAGGTAAGTCCTAGAGGTGGAGAAAAGACATGCGTGCAGCCCAAGAGTGGGGAGGGATGGCACGATGCAGAAGCTTGGTGCCAGGTAGAGAACGGAGGAAGAACGAGAGGCCACTGCAGGCTCCTGGGGAGCTGTGGTGGGGGCAGGACTAGGATGTGAGCAATGGGATTGAAAGAGACGGTGTCCCAGGACTTGGGCCTGGACAACATTGGGAAAGATAACAAGTGTCAAACTTATGTGGTAAAGTATCAACAGGTGAGCGAAGCCAGGAGGAAGTTATTAAAAGTGGGGGAGAAAAAAAGGATGAATTCAGTTTTAGAAATGTAGAATTGGAGAGGAAGGTGGAACACCCTAGTGGAGAGGCCCAAATGGCAGTTGGGTTGACAGAGTTTAGATTTGAAAGATCATCTGGTCTGCTCCTTCATTCAAGAACTATGAATCCAACAACTAACCAGTCAGCACCCTGGAAATACAAAGCCTTGACTCCTTAGGTCTAGCTTACACTGCAGTGAGAAGGTAGTCATTCATTCTTTACATGCCTACTATGCACCAGACACTGTTCTAGTGCTGAGGGTTCCACAGTCCTGGAAGTAGATGGATTGCCTGGATTATTATAAAGACCTCCCAGCTGGTCTGTCTGCTGCCACCCTGGCCTTTCTTCTGTTTTTTCTCAGACAGTAGCCTTTAGAGTTGTATAGTCTATGAGAATGGAACTCCCTCGATTGTGCTGTGAAATGCACACCCTGTGTGGTGGCATGTGACAGCACTGGTAAAACAATCCTGTTAAAAGTCAGATTATGTCACTCCTCTGCTCGAAACTCTCCCAGAGCTCTCCTGTCTGTTCCCTGAACGTGTAAACCATGCTCTGGCCTCAAAGCCTTTGCACTGGCGGTTCCCTCTACCTAGAGGGCTCTTCTGCCAGATATCCATCCTAATCTCCCTCGATGTCACCATCTCAATGAGGCCCTCCTTGGCCACCTGTTCTAAGTTGCAAATACCTCCATCTTCCTTTGCTGCATTCCTAATATCCTATACCCTGCTACATTTTTTCCCCTTTAGCTCTTGCTTCTTTTAAGCACAGTGGTTATTTTCTTTTTTAAAAAATTATTTGTCACCCTTTATTAGAATAGAAGCCAGACAAAGGCAGGGCTTTTTGTCCAATTGGTTCACTGCTCTCGCTCCAAGAACTAACAACAATGCCTGGCACATAGAAGGTGCTCAATGAATGAATGAATTCCTTATTTCATGAATGAAGTATGGCATAACAGGGCAATTGATAGAATAAAGACATGGATAAAGTACCGGAGAACAAATAAGTTCTAGTTTGATATAATGTGCTATTTTCACTTTTGTTGCCTGTAAGGAAGAATTTCTTTTAATTAACATGCAGTGGATTAGGCTCCATGAAGCTGTTTATGGAAAAGTTGATGACCACACATAGAATTGCTTTGGCCTCTTCCCTTGTCCAGGACTTTGTCATCTCTTACCTGGAATCTTGCTCCTGTTTCCTAACTGATCTCTTGCAATTCTACCCACTTTGGGAATGTCAGGAAAAGTTTCACACAAGAGGTAACAACTGAGCTGGGATTAAAAGAATGGTAGATGGGTCAAGGCGGATGTGGTAGGTGAATAATGGCTCCCAAAGATACCCAGATCCTTTTCCTTGGAGCCTGGGGTTACACAGTAAAAGAGATTTTACAGATGTGATTAAGCTAAGTATCTTGAGATGGAGAGATTATCCTGTGTTATCGGGGGACCTAAATGCAATCACAAGTATCCTTGTAAGGGGGAGACAAAGATAGATTTAGCAGCAGCAGCACAAGTCAATGTGACAGTGGAGCAAGATGCTTTGCTGCTGGATTTAAAGATGGAGGAAAGAGCAACGAGCCAAGGCATGCAAAGAATGTAGCTCCAGACTCTGGAAAAGGCAAGGAAACTGATTCTTCCCCTGAGCTTGTGGAGGGAGCATGGCCCTGCTGACACCTTGATTTCAGCTTGGTGAAACTGATTTTCGATTTCTGACCTCCAGGACTGTAGGAGAATAAATGTGTGCTGTTTTAAGCCACCACGTTTGTGATAGTTTGTTACAGCAGCCACAGAAAGCTAATCTAGCAGGTGAGGGCATCCTGGTAAGAGGGAATAGTATGTAGAAATCATAAAAGTGACAGCACATTCAAGAATCCCCTGAGAAATTTAATGTAACTGCCTTAAGCAGTAGGGAGTGGAGAAAAGACGGGGTTGGAGAGATGGCAGGGGCTTGATTGCAAAGGGCCTCACATGCCATGCACAGGAGTTGGGTGGTATTCTGTTGGTGTAGAGGAATGTGATGACCCCTGTGATGTGCCACACAGATTGCCCTTCAGCCTGCTATGTGCTCCCGGCTCCTGGGAGAGCTGCAGATGGCCTTTACTCTCAGCCCTGCTCTGGAGTCTCTCTGTTCTGCACACAGCCACCTGGCCCAAGCTCATACCAACTTCCTGGGGCAGCCCACAACCAATTGCTGGTCTACACAAGAGTGTACTTTGTCATCTCATCCCAGTTCAGGAGAATTCTGAATGGCCATCCCAGTTTCAGAACTCCCTGTAGTGTTAGCTAAAGCCTTGTCACAATGACTTTGGAGCTCAACTTCCCTGGGTGTCCATTCCTGCCTCATTCCCTCCCTTTCACAGGTGTTAATCCCAAGAGTTCTCCCTAATGAACATCCTATATGATAGTCTCTGTTTCATTCTGCTTCCCTGGGAACTCAGCCTACATATGGGAGCTAAGAGGTTTTTAAGCAGGAGAATGAAAAGTAAAATCAGTGTGAGTGGGGGTGGTAATAAGTCAGATGAATGTGAGGATAGGCCAGGCTGGGGAGAGACTGAAGGAGAGATCAGTTAGGAAACAGGAGCAAGATTCCAGGTAAGAGATGACAAAGTCCTGGACAAGGGAAGAGGCCAAAGCAATTCTATGTGTGGTCATCAACTTTTCCATAAACAGCTTCATGGAGCCTAATCCACGGCATGTTAATTAAAAGAAATTCTTCCTTACAGGCAACAAAAGTGAAAATAGCACATTATATCAAACTAGAAAGCTTGTGCACAGCAAAACAAAAACAAAATAAAATAAAAAACCAACCCCCCCCAAAAAAACCAACACACACAAAAAACAAACAAAAAACCTCCAAAAAACAAACAAACAAAAATCCCAAAACCTCAACAAAGTGAAGAGACTACTTACTGAATGGGAGAAAATATTTGCAAACCATATATCTGTTAAGGGGTTACATATAAAAGGAACTCACACAACTCAATAGCAGGAAAACAAATAAACTGATTAAAAAATGGGCAAAGGACCTGAATGGATATTTCTCAAAGAAGACATATGAAAAAATGCTGACATCACTAATCGTCAGAGAAATGCAAATTAAAACCACAATGAAATATCATCTCATACTTGTTAAACTGACAACTATCAAAAAGGTAAAAGATAGTAAGCATTGGTGAGGATATGGAAAAAAAGGAACCCTTGCACACCCTGGGGTGGGAATGTAAACTAGCATAGCTATTATGGAAAACAGTATGGAAGTTCCTCATAAAATTAAAAATAGAACTACTATATGATTCAGCAATCTCACTACTGGATATATATCCAAAGGACATGAAATCAATGTGTTAAATACATATCTACACTCCCATGTTCATTGCAGTATCATTCACAATAGCCAAGATATGGAATCAACCTAAAGGTCCATTAGTAGATGAATGAACAAAGAAAATGTGGTACATATACACAATGGAATACTATTTAGCAACATGAATGTGACAACATGGACGAATCTGGAGGGCAGTATAAGTAAAATAAGCCAGGAACAGAAAGACAATACCACGTAATCTCACTTACATGTGAATTCTAAAAAAGTTGAACTCACAGAAGTCGGAGTAGAGTAGTGGTTACCAGGGGCTGGGGGTTAGGAGGGTGGGAATTAGAGAGATGTTGGTCAAAGGATACAAAATTTCAGTTAGGAGAAATCAAGAGATCTATAGTGCAACATGGTGTCTACAGTTGATAACACTGTGTTGTACAGGCAAACCTCACTTTATGGTGTTTCACTTTATTGTGCTTTGCAGAGATTGTGTTTTTTACAAATTGAAGGTTTGTGGCAACCCTGTGTCAAACAAGTCTATTGTCATCATTTTGCTAACAGCATGTGTTCACTTCATGTCTCTGTGTCACATTTTGGCAATTCTTGCAATATTTCAAACTTTTAAAATTATTTTTATATCTGTTATGGTGATCTGTGATAAGTGATCTTTGATGCTACTATTGCAATTGTTTTGGGCACCATGAACCACACCTACATAAGACAGTGAACTTAATGGACGTGTTGGGTGTGTTCTGACTGCTCCACCAACTGGCTGTTGTGCTGTCCCTTTTTTTCTCCTCACGTCTTCTTGTTCCCTGAGACACAACAAAATTGAAATTAGGCCAGTTAATAAGTCTACAATAGTCTCTAAGTGTTCAAGTGAAAGGAAGAGTCCTATGTCTCTCATTCTATTTTTTTAGTATCTTTTTAAACCAATAGCTCTTTAAACAATTATATTTTGTTCATGTAACTAATACATTTTATTGAGTAACTGCTACGTGCCAGACTCTCTTCTAACTCACTATGATTTAAAAAAAAAACAAAACAGGCCGGGCGCGGTGGCTCACGCCTGTAATCCTAGCACTCTGGGAGGCCGAGGCGGGTGGATTGCTCGAGGTCAGGAGTTCGAGACCAGCCTGAGCAAGAGCGAGACCCCGTCTCTACTAAAAATAGAAAGACATTATATGGACAACTAAAAATCTATACAGAAAAAATTAGCCGGGCATGGTGGCGCATGCCTGTAGTCCCAGCTACTCGAGAGGCTGAGGCAGTAGGATCGCTTAAGCCGAGGAGTCTGAGGTTGCTGTGAGCTAAGCTGACGCCACGGCACTCACTCTAGCCTGGGCAACAAAGTGAGACTCTGTCTCAACAAAAAAAAAAAAAATAAAAAAAACCCAAAACAGTAAAAAATAAACAGAGGCTCCTGTGGAGTTTATGAGGTAGAGATAAATTTTAAAAACAAACAAAATATAATTAATTATATGAGATATTAACAAGAGAATAAAAGCTATAAAGAAAGTGGAGCAGCGTGATGAGGATTAGAAGTGCTGCAGGGTGTAAGCTAGAAATGATTAAGCTTAGTGAGGAAGGCATGTCAAAAGCTGGGACAGACCAAAGCTAGGCCTCTTGTGCCAAGCAGTTAGCAAGTTGTGAATGCAAATGAAAAGTTCTTGAAAGAAATCAAAAGTGCTACTCCAGTGAACACACAAATGATAAGAAAGTGAAACAGCCTTATTGCTGACAGGGAGAAAGTTTTAGTGGTCTGGATAGAAGATCAAGCCAGACGAAACGTCCCGTTAAGCCAAAGCCCAATCCAGAGCAAGGCCCTAACTTCCTTTAATTCTGTGAAGCCTGAGAGAAGTGAGGAAACTACAGAAGAAAAGTTGGAAGCTAGCAGAGGTTGGTTCATGAGGTTTAAGGAAAAAACTATCCTCATAACATAAAAGTGCACAGTGAAGCAGCAGTGCTAATGTAGACGCTGCAGCAAGTTACCCAGAAGATCTAGCTGTAATAATTGATGAAAGTGGCTGCACTAAATAGTAGATTTTCAATGTAGACAAAATAGCCTTTTATTGGAAGAAGATGCCATCTATAATAGGAGTTTCACAGCTAAAGAGAAGTCAATGTCTGCAAAATTCAAAGTTTCAAAGGACAGGCTGACTCTCTTGTTAGGGGCTAATGCAGCTGATGACTTTAGGTTGAAACCAGTGCTCATTTCCCATTCTGAAAATCCTAGGAGCCTTAAGAATCATGCTAAATCTACTCTGCCTGTGCTCTAAAATGGAGCGACAAAGCGTGATGATAGCATATCTGTTTACAGCATGGTTCACTGAATATTTAAAGCTCACTATTGAGACCTACTGCTTAGAAAAAAAGATTCCTTTCAAACTATTATTGCTCATTAACAATGCATCTGGTCACCCAAGGGCTCTGATGGAAATGTATAATACAGGGAGACTAATGTTGTTTTGATGCCTGCTAACACAGCATCCATTCTGCAGCCCATGGATCAAGGTACATTTTGACTTTCAAATCTTACTATTTAAGAAATACATGTCTTAAGGTTATAAATGCTATAGATAGTGATTCCTCTAATGGATCTGGGTAAAGTAAATTGCAAACCTTCTGGAAAGGATTCACCGTTCTAGATGCCATCAAGAACGTTCATGGGAGGAGTTCAAAATATCAACATTAACAGGAGTTTGGAAGAAGTTGATTCCAACCTTCATGGATGACTTTGAGGGGTTCAAAACTCCAGCGGAGGAAGTAACTGCGGATTGGGTAAAAGCAGCAGGAGAATTAGAATTAGAAGTGCAGCCTGAAGATGTGACTAAATTGCTGTAATGTCATGACAAAACTTGAATGGATGAGGAGTTGCTTTTTATGGATGAGCAAAGAAATTTGTTTCTTGAGATGGAATCTTCTCCTGGAGAAGATGCTCTGAACTTGCTGAAATTACAACAAAGGATTTAAAATATTACATAAACATAGTTGATAAAGCTGTGGCAGAGTTTGAGAGGAGAGGATTGATTCCAGTTTTGAAAGAAGTTCTACTGTGGGTAAAATGCTGTCAAATAGCATCGCATGGTACAGAGAAATCTTTCGTGAAAGGAAGAGTCAATTGATGTGGCAAACTTCATTGTCTTATTGTAAGAAATTGCCACAGCCACCTCAACCTTTAGCAACAACCATCATCCTGATGTCAGCAGCCAATCAACAATGAGTCAAGATCCTCCATCAGCAAAAAGATTATGACTTGTTTAAGGCTCAGATGATTATTAGCATTTTTTAGCAGTAAAGTATTTTTTAATTAAGACATACATATTTTTAGACCTACTGCTATTGCACACGTAATAAATTACTGTATAGTATACACATAGCTTTCATAGGCTCTTGGAAACCAAAAAACTTTGAGGGACTCATTTTTTTTGCAACATTTGCTTTATTGCAGTGGTCTGTAACTGAACCAGCAATATCTCTGAGGTATACCTGTATTCTTGAAAATTGCTGACACAGTAGATTTTAAGTGTTCTCACCACAAAAATAATACATATGGGAGGTAATAAATATGTTAATTATCTCAATTTAGCCAGTCCATAATGTATACATGTTTTATAACATTATGTTGTACACAATAAATATGAACAGTTTTAATTTTTGTCATTTAAAATAATAAATTAAGAAAAAGACACCCTTTCTCATCATGCATTTTGCCCTTCGTTTCTAATCCTGTCTTGTGAAGCAAGTCTGCTTTCTTACCAAAATTACCTTCTCTGTTTCCCTGGTGAATAATCAGCTTTGACAAGCAGCTGAATGATTCGATCAATCATTTTCAGAGCAAGAAGCCTACTATACTGGAAAATGTTCTTGCAACTTCTCCTTGAATACCTCTAGTACCAGGGAACTCATTATCTTACAAGGCTGTGTATTTTCATCCTTAGCAGAGAATCTTCTATTAAGCCTGAAACATCTCATAGCTTTCACTTGGTTCCAGTTCTGAGATATTAATATGATCATCAACATGGAACAAAGTGTTTAGAGGCCCTGGTTTTTGAGTCAAACAGAAATTGGTTCAAATCCTGACTCTGCTACTTAAAATGATCTTGTTGATCCATTTGTCTCAACTAGTTTGCCTAACTGTAAAATGGAGATAAAAATAGAATCTACCTCATAAGGCTGTTGTTATTAATACAAAAAAGAATGTGTTTAAAATATGATGCCTGGCACACGGTAAATGCTTAATAAATGGTAGATATTATTATGAATGTTAGATGTCAATTGAATAGGTCTCTTCAAAAAGCATTATGTTATGGCACGTACCCTCTTTAGTGGGAGAGGGGAAGAAGAGAAAAGAAACTGTCTTCTTATTGAGTTGTGAGTGGATATGCACCTGATCTCTTTGAATGAAGTGCATCTTAAGCATAGTAATGGTGTGTAGACTCTCATTCAGGACATGAGGAGGGTATAATCAAGGTGTCTCTCAGGGCTTATTTCTGCCTACCTAGGAGGAGAAAGAATTTGTTTTCCATTTACCAAACAGCAGCCCTGCATAATAAGGAGGGATTGATTTTCTCAGCATTCCATTAGCTCTGGGTCTTTCAAGACAGCATAATGCACTCCAGAGGGGAGCTGAATTGCATCACTGGGGAGCTGGAAGGGACCTGGAGAGGAGTCAGGCTGGAGGCACAGCTTTCAAAGGGAATAATTCTACTCTTCCCACATTTGCCATATATGTTCTTTTCAAATTCTTTGAAGCTTGGCATTTTATACCCACATTTCTGATCCAGACACACATTTCATACCCAGCTCAGCAACTGACCCAGTTAAATAATAATGAGTGGATTTTCATAAATCTAAACTTTTTACCTCGGAAGAACCCAGTGGAAGAGGCTGCGGGGTGGTGGTTGGGGAAGAAGTCATTAGTGGTGATGTTGAAACCTATTTGATTGATGGCGCTAAAGACTAGCTGTCTCCACACATTAAACCACCGGTGGGAGAAAAAGAAAAATGTAGTTAAGCCACTGGTTGTTTGTCCAACTGGCATTCATGCAAGTGAAAGACAGAAACTGAGAGAAGAAAATATTGTCTTCCAGAGGATGATTTTTCCCCCATAGGAGAAAAGTTGGCTTATTGGAGATTTTTGTGGGAAATAGTCAGTAGTGTGGCAGGAAATGTTTAACAACTGACTCTAGGGGGCGGGGGGAGCCCTGGTTGGTAGAAATTGCTCTTTTTCATGTCTACTGGCCTACTGGCTGCTCAGCCCTCCAGCTGCTTTACTAGAGATTTAACATCTGAGCTCTTTTGCCAGTAAACCCCTTTCCTCTGCTTGATACACTCTCTTCCCTTGGCTTCCAGGACATCATCCTCTCCTGGTTTTCCTGTTATATTGTCAGCAGTTCCTTCTCAATCTCCTTTGCGGCTTCTCTCTTACTTCTACAACCACTAAATACTGCAGTGTCTCAGATTCCAGTCCTTGGACTTCTTCTCTCTTCTACCTCCCTCACCCAGTGGTGACTTGTCCGGTGTCAAGGCTGTATAGATCATCTGATAACCTTCGTCTCTGATCTCTCCCCTGAGCTCCAGACTCATCTATCCAATTGCCCACTTGGAAACCATGCTGGATGGCTAGTAGACACCTCAAACCTAACATACTCAAAGCTGAACCCCTGACCCTCTGTCCTCGGAAACTTGCTCTTCCTTCATCTTCCCCATCCCGGGAAATAACAACTCTATCCCTCTAGTTGTTCAGCTCAAAACCTATGAGTCATTCTTGACCTCCCTTTCTCTAACAGCTCCAATCCAATCCAGCGGCAAAGACTGTTAACTTTGTCTTCAAAACATCCACGATGCAACCATGTCTCACCCCTTCCACCACCTTCACCATGGACTAAGCCGCCATCTCTCACCTGGGTTAATGTTGCATTGGCCTTCTAATAAAGCTCCCTGCTTCCATTCTTGTCCACGGCCATCCAGCATCCCACCCCAACACACACCTAGAGTCAGTTCTCAACATGGCAGCTTGAGTGGGTCTGTTGAAAAGTAAGTTAGATGATTTCTTTTACCTCATAGGATTGTTGTATGTATTACAGTATCTTGCACATGGTAAATATTCTATTTTTTGTTAATTATTATTTTCTTATTTAAATTAACAGGCTATTTATTCTACTATGTGATTTCTAATATCAGATTTTGTTGGTTCTCACTGACAAACAGCTTGTGCTTAGAACATTGCACCCATGATTATGAATGCAGCTGAGTAGGTACAAACAATGCCCTCAGTAGAGCTATTTTAATAACTGAGACCAAGTTAGTTGTTTAATTTAGAGGGTGAAAACTTTCCAACTTAGGAATATGAGAAATTAAGTCTCTGTCTTTTTTCTTAGCAAACCTTTATGTGATATCTATGCCTATCCTTTATTTTTAAAATTTTGAGGTATGATTTACATGCCTCAAAATTCATTCTTTTTAGTGTACAAGTCTATGACTTTTAATACATACATACAGTCAGGTAATCATCATAACTTGATGTAAAGGGTAAAATCACTCCAGGCATTGGAGGGTCTTACATGTATTTCAATCAGTAGGAGGAGTGATTTGTAAATTAGCAAAGTCATCATTTTGTTCACAATGGCTTTATTCAAAATAATTTTATAAGTGCTTAAAAATAGTTTGTTGTCCTTCCTTCTTAAGACAGATAAACATTTCCTTTGTTCGCACGTATTGATTTGCCTTGTAAGCACTATTCTCACTGAGAAACTCCAGCCTGCTTAAACACCACGATTACCCTGTCGTGGGTAAGGTCTTGCTGTGCTCTTAGGAGTCACTATCCATGACCAAATTGGGCCCAGGGTCTTAATCCAGACTAAGGTGCTCCCTACTCATTGCTTTTTGTTTTTTCTTAAATAAGATAGTTTTTATGGATGCAGAAAGAATATTAAATTAACGATAACACTGGAAAAAGGCACATTTTCAACACTCCTGGCATAAATAAAACCAGTCCTTTTTAAACTAATGTGGTCTTTTACTAGCACAGTTATAACATTTTATGGGACTTTTACGTTTTTTAAATTATTATGACTGTTCTGCTGCTGCTGCTGCTGCTGCTGCAGTGGTTCTTAACTCTGGCTACATATAATCATCATAAAGGAACTTTAAAAACAAACAAAAATGATCCCAGGCCCTGCCCCAGAGCAATTGAATTAAAAAATCTCATAGAGCAGGACCCAAGAATTATAAATTTTAAAAACTCCCCTGGGATATTCTATGTGCCACCTACATTGAGAACCACTGCTCTACCTGTGCGTAACTTCCTGCTTAGTTTTGGAGCTCTTTCCTTGGAGGGGTGGGCAGAGCTGGAGGCAGCCCACAATAGGGGGAAGAGCACAGACCAGAAGTTAGAAGACCTGTAATAGTTTTAACTCTGATGCTAACAAGCCCTGTGAACTTGGCCTCCTTGGGCATTAGTTTCAGGGTCAGGACAAGGCTAAGGTGAATGAACATGGCACAGAATTTAAGGAGACACTCTTAGGGGTGGCTACACTTACTTTACCCTGAAATTGAGTGCCTGCTTAAATTTCATGCCCCAAATGTCTCATTTGCCTTTCTCTAGCCCTAGGTCTGCTCAGTTTCCTCATCTTAAAATGAGGAGAGGGGCTTGACTGTCTCTGTAATCTTTCCCAGTGCTAACATTTTATGTCCCAAACCTAAAGCTTAGGCCAATACAGAACAAGTCAAAGTAAGGCTTGTGTAATTACCCAGTTGAGTTTGATCAATAGCAGAGCTGAATAATTCAGGCCAAAAGTGCCCTCTTTTTCTGCAACAGGAGGGTGGGTTTTCTTTGCTCTGCACTTTAGGAAGGTTGCAGGAACAATGCTCAGTTACCTTATTCCTTAATTCTATCAACAGTCCTCACCGGCTCTAGTACTTTACTTTGACTTTCAGCCCAGGCCCTGCACAAAGTGCCATGCCATTTCTTGCCCCGTGACGGTACACTCCCTTGTGTAATCCAAAAATTCGCAAAATATGTATGTTGGTGGGGGAGGGTAGTATTAAGGTGTACAGTTACCTAGTCCCCCTAGGGGTCATTTATTTTATTTTATACTTTAAATGACTTGAATGGAGGGCTTGGGTCTGTGACATGCAGAGTCAACTCCCACTAGCTGGTGAGAGCTGATTTTTAAATTTCAAGAATTTAGTGAGCTGCTTATTAAATATAACATCATTAAAAATTAAATTGGGTAAACTTACAATTAAATACATTATATTAAAAACAAAGATAATAAATGCTAAAAGGTCTTCACTTCCTAACTATTTTACTATGTTTTACCATCATCACGTTCTTGAGTTTATTCACACCTGCTGTATCTGTGGGGTAGAAATAGTAGGCAGTGGTGTGCGGCCATACGCTCTTTCCAACTCTGTGTTCAGTGACATCATATGGTATCTGAAAGTCAATCCCAGTGGGAGTGTTTACACTATGGAAATTTTCAAGTGCTGGAAAAGAGGCCTTTTTCATTTAGCCATCCAGTTATTGAACACTTACCAGCACATCACTGGCTTTGGTTAGCTAAAAAGTTGAAAAATATGATACTTGTCACTTATCCTTGCCCTGTCAGGCAGCTTTGTGTAGTGGAGAGACAAGTAGAGGGAGATATGCATTGACCAGTTCTGCTAATAATTTGAGAATACCATCTCTGTCCCTCAATTTCCCCCCTCTCTGAAGCAGGCAGAAGTATAATACTTTCCCTTGTTATCCCATAAGGTTATTGTGAAAACAAAAATTCATTTTTAGTTCTTAAAAATAGTTCTGTGGTTTATGGCTTGTGGTTTAATGAAACGGCTTCAAAAAATGAATACCTTTGTCTTAATCTTTCTTGTGCTGCTATAACAGAATACTACAGACTGAGTAATTTATAAACAATAGATGCTTATGTGGTGCATGGTTCTTGAGGCTGGGAAGTCCAAGATCAAGGGGGAGGTCCTTCTCCCTGCATCATAACATGGCAGAACCTATCACAGGGTGAAAGAGCACACGTAGGAGAGGGAAGGGAGCCACACTCATCCTTTGTAAGGAGGCCACTCCAGAGGTAATGAGTTCACTCCTGTGATAATAGCATTAATTCATTCTTGAGGCCAAATTTCTCATGACCTAATCACCTTTTAAAGGTCCCTGCTCTTAACACTGTTGCTTTGGGGATTAGGTTTCCAACACATGAACTTTGGGAGACACATTCAACCCATAGCAACCTTATATAAACACAAGGCATTATTACAAAGTCTTGCACAGTTCCAAGAGAACAGTTAACAGATATGAAGTCATGAAGCTAGAAAATAATAAATTTTCTGCTTTTGCTATTTTCTTTACCTTAGTGTTTGGCTGGATGAGGAGTGATAGGATAGCATTACTGTGCTCATCTTTGGAAACTGTGCCTTTAGGGGAAGACTTGATACCTCCTTGAAGCACCTTTTTTTTTTTTTTTTTTTTTTGAGACAGTCTCAACTCTGTTGCCCAGGTAGAGTGCCGTGGCATCAGCTTAGCTCACAGCAACCTCAAACTCCTTGATCCTTGATCCTTGATCCAACCTCAAGTGATCCTTCTGCCTCAGCCTCCTGAGTAGCTGGGACTACAGGTGTGTTCCACCATGTCTGGCTAATTTTTTCTCTATATATTTTTAGATGTCCAGCTAATTTCTACCTTTTTTTTCAGTAGAGACAGAGTCTCGCTCTTGCTCAGGCTGATCTCGAACTCCTGAGCTCAAAGGATCTGCCTGCCTCGGCCTCCCAGGGTGCTAGGATTACAGGCGTGAGCCACCGCACAGGCCAAAGCAGCTTTTAAGGTGAGGCATTTTGGTTATGCTGGGATACTTGAGTGGCTAAATTAACTCCAGGCTAAAACTAAGGGTTATTAATAACTCAGAATTTTATGTTAAAATTATTCATTTGTAGGCTTTTTTTTTTTTTTCACACACATAAAAATGTGTGAACAAAATGTAAAGGGATTAATTTAGCACCTAATCTTGTGATTTATTTGTTGGAGCAAAGTGATAGGGTGCCACCTTACCTCCTTCCTCAGTTCTCACGCGTGATCTGTAGTTGTGAACTGTGAGTCTGGGCCAGAGAGGGACAATGTCTACTCCTGATTCCTGCCCACTGTGGCCGTTAGACTCCAGTGATCTGAACCCAGCTGTGGACTACAGACCCATGAGAGGGAGTAAAGTTACAGCAAGAAGGCTGAGTCCATTTCAACCCAAAGCTTTGTCTGTAGAATAAGGAATAATTATTTTTCAAATTCATCCAGACACTCTTGGTATGAATCAAACACAATTTCACTTCAAAGTCTTACTGAATCCATAGTGTCTTTGAGTCATTAGGGCCAAAGCTGTACTCCAGCCAAGGCTGCAGAAGTTGTGCTGTAGCCAAGAGCACCCAGGTGAAGGGGTTCACACAGGGGCTGAAGGCCAGCCCCACTATCCTCCGTGAGCCATTTGTCCTACTTTGGGGCTGAGTTAGCCCTGAGAGGAAATAGCACCATTTTCTAACTGATCCATCTAGAAAGTCCTCTTTTACCTCACTTTATAAAGGCATCCAATTAAGTAGCAGGGCTTCTGTAGGCATTATGTATGTTCTCAATCAATAAATACTAACAAACAACTACCAGAATACAGGTGTCCAAGTATTTTTGCTGTCAGAAAAAGAAGTCTTTATGTCTAAAAGGATTGGAAAACCGGGATGAGATTTTCAATGTCTGGACTGACATTTCCAGTTCTCCTCTGAATAGCGTGCGTGCGCACACGTGTGCATGGGGTTGCAAAGCTCACCCCCTAATAGAGACAGAATAACTGAAATTCACCAGTCTCCATTCTTTCCCAGATTCTGGTAAAGATTCTGCTACTATTATGGTTGTCTTGGATCTAGCCACAATCTACCAGCTTTTGCTGCACAACAAGAAGTCTTAAAACTTACGTTAAAACAACAAACACTTACTGTTTCTCATGATTTTGCGAGTTGGTCAGACAAGCTCAATTGGGGATAGATGGTCTAGAATGGCCTCACTCACGTATCTGGTAGCTGGTTTGTTGTCAGCTGGGGCAGTGGGGATACTTGGCCATGTATCTTCCATGCTCCAGCAGGCTAGCTCAGGCTTATTCACACGGTAAATGTTGCAAGGTTCCCAAGAGCAGCAGGAGAGCAAACCCTGATGTGCAAACAGTTTGACAGCCTCTACTTTCGCCATGTTTGCTAAAGTCCCATTGGCAAAGCAAGTAACACGTCTAGCCCAGGGTGGTAGGACACAGACAAAGAGCACGGAAGGAAGCTGTAACCATGATTACAAATTATCACACTCACTTTTTAAAGACATTAGGGAACAAAATTCTACTTAAAGTTTTCATTAAAGAAAAATAACTGTTTTCTGCTTTAACTAACATTATGGCTATTTAATTTAAAATTTTCTAGTACCTACATTAAAAAAAGTAAAAAAAATAACAGATAAAATTCGTTTTCATATTATGTTTTATTTAACCTAATATATTAAATGTTATTTCAGCATGTAATCAATATAAAGAATTATGAGATTTCTTTCTTTCTTTTTGTTTTTAATACTAAAACTCTCTAACCTGGTGTGTATATTCATCCTTAAAGCACATCTGAATTTGACTAGCTATATTTTAAGTGCAATAGCTACATGCAACTAGTGACTACCACACTGGACAGCACAACTTGAGAATATAGACTTTCTTTCTTTCTTTTTTTTTTTTTATTTTCTATTTTTTTTTTAGTAGAGACAGGGTCTCATTCTTGCTCAGGCTGGTCTTGAACTCCTGAGCTCAAGCAGTCCTCCCACGTGGCCTCCCAGAGTGCTAGGATTACAGGCGTGAGCCACAATGCCCAGCCTCTTTATTTTTTTTTTTCAAGGAAGGTAATACTTTTACTAGGTTACAAAACTTTGGCAAATCAATATAGTACTCTTTAATACAATAAAATCATATTTTTGTTGGAGTCATATATTACTTTAGAGGTAATTTTCATTCCAAAAATATTTAAGTACAAAACCAAAACACTGTGGTTTTTAATGGTGGTTTATAGCAGAGCAAGTTATTTTATACAAATTATCTTTTAAAAGTATATAATTTCTCCTTGTAAAGTGAGTTCCCTCATGCAAGCTGTTGAAGTTTACAGCAGCAGGGCAATCGTATATATGTAAGAGGTGGCTCTGCTCTGTTCTGGGTAGAGTTCCAGGTAGAGTTCCAATGCATGAAAAGCTTTAAAATTCTACCTTATGTCGGGCAGATGGGAGGGGGAGGAGGGGATGGGTATATACACACCTAATGGATACAGTACACACCGTCTGGGGGATGGACACGCTTGAAGCTCTGACTCAGGTGAGGCAAGGACAATATACGTAACCTAAACACTTGTACCCCCATAATATGCTGAAATAAAAAAAAAATTCTACCTAAAGGAGATTCAATGTCAATACCAATTTCCAAGTACTTTTAAAAAGACTTAAATTTTTACATAAATACTGGAACCTTCAAAAATAGAAAGCCGTTTCGAATAACACAAATTTCAGATGCTCCCTTTTATTTAGAAGCCCTGTATCTCTCTGTTTTGATCAAAAGTCACGTAGCCTTACATCAGCTTATTTAAAAAAAAAAAATTCTACCTGAAATATAGTTGTATTTTTAAAATAACAAATAAATATGTTGCCACCTTGGAGAGACCTGGGGGACCCAACGCTGTCTATCAACTTTTATTATTATTTTTCTACAAATGCTGCTGCCGCCATTAGAGTCCTTACGCTTCCTCTTGCCGAAGCCGTCAGTTCTTCAGTCTCAGAATTTAATTTATGTATTACCCATTCCATTGCTTCTCGGCCTTCGTGAGCATTTGAAGATATCATACTTGCCGTCAGCCCTTCAAGGTAACTGCTAAGGCTGAATCCTTTCACAGTGATTATGGCTTCTTGAGTCAAAATAGTTTTGGGGGTCCTGAGGATGTGGTTTGTATGTGTAAGTCTCTTATCTACTGAAACCATATTTGTAAATGAAATATTAGTAAATTTAAGTTCCACTGTTTTGTTTCTGGGATCAACTAAAGAATGTTCTTGCACATGTTTTGGTTCTTGCTGCACCAATAAGAGACTTTGCAATGGAAGGCAGTCCCCACTCTGTGCTGAGAAGTCTATGGCCGTGCAGCTTTCCGGAGGGATCTATGTGTCTGTCCAACACGTCAACTCCAACCACACGCGGGTTCATAGGGTTTAGGTATTTCTGCATTGCAGCCGATGTAACTAACAGTTTCTCCTGGGAAACTTAAATCGACCCCAGGTTGATATGACACCGAAGGCTTTACTCTTTCTACTATACCACATTGGCTGCTTTAAAAGGCATGCCTTTTTGGGGGTGGGAAGGAAGCACTTATATCACATCCCTGCTTTTAACATGTAAATTGTTCCCCTTTTCCTTAGTCGGCTAGGTCTAATTCTCTCTGACTTCCAGGGCCTTCCACAATTTAGCCTTTACCCTATTCATTCATTCCCACTGTTCTCCATTCATGCCAGTCTTCCTTCCAGTAACATACCATGTTAACCTGGGAATTGGAAGACAGGTTTTATTCCCTTTTTTTTGAGACAGAGTCTCACCCTGTCACCCTGAGTACAGTGCAGTGGTGCCATCATAGCTCACTGCAACCTCAAGCTCCTGGGCTCAAGCAATCCTCCTGCCTCAGCCTCCTGAATAGCTGGGACTACAGGCCAAGCCAAGACGTCCAGCTAATATTTCTATTTTTAGTAGCAATGGTTATCTTGCTCTTGCTGAGGCTGGTCTCCAACTCCTGACCTCAAGCGATCCTCCCTCCTTGGCCTCCCAGAGTGCTAGGATTACAGGCGTGAGCCACCGCGCCTGGCCTGTTTTACTCCTTTGATATACAGAGCCTCCCTTTGGGGCTCTGTTCATCAACACTTTGATATGTAGGTGCTCTTCTTCCTTTCTTGGTGGTGCTTTTTAAATTTTTTTTTTAATAAAGGGCTGGGTGGGGGACAGAATGATGTATGGGGAGGGAGGAAAGGAGATAAAGGAGGAAAGGAAAGAGAGTTTGGTGGTGCTTTATCTCCACAGAAGTTGTGAGGTTCTCAGGAGCAAGAGCTATGTCAATGATTTCTGTCTGATTCTCCCACTCTGTATGTGTATTCTCATACTCTGTATGCTCTGGTGTACAGCATTTTGTACAGTTCATTCTTGGTAATGGGAGCTCAGTAAGTCAGTTATCCATCTGAGCTGACATCAGAGGAAGGACCAAGGCTGCTCAAAAGAAGGATCTAATGTCCCTAGGGATGTAAGCCTAAGGACATTAGGTGATGCTCTTGAAGTGCCCTCTTCCTCTGGAAGAGAAGGAAGGCAGCTGGCTGACCTATGGCTGTGCCATGGGCCTGGGGCAGCCCGGCACATCAGAGACCCTCAATAGGTATTTGTTAGAAGAATAGATTGATTGTACTTCTAAGTCAGTTTGAGCCCCAAGCAAGGAGGGATTGACAAATGCCCTCCACTCCCACAAAATTGATAAACATGGCATTATTAAAACATTAAGTAAATTCTGAGTGTAAACCTGGTGGCAGAATGAAAATGTATATTAATGATTGACAATTAAAAATAACAATTAAAAACTGCTCAGTGTCTAATTGGTCTTTTCCAACATTACACCCATTTTTCTATCTAACTAAAGTATGTATATTTTCCAACTTCTTTTATGCTCCCCTGCTGGAAAAAATAGCAATTAAAGATCTTTTTACTTCTGATTGATTCTTTCCAACATTTTACCTATTTTTCTTTTGAAGAAAGTATATTTTTAACCTTCTTTTGTTGTCCTCCTGTCCTGGAACAGTTTTGGTTCTTGAGTTTTCTTCTTTCCATGTAATTAGGCTGATTAGTATCCCATATGGAGTGGAAACAATTGTTTTCAGGTATGCTGGTGTACAGTTACCCACAGAGCTCTAAGTGTTTACATGTTTCTCATTTCCTTGTGGAAATTCTTGGACTCTGTTAGATAAAGATCTGGCAGACGCTAACTTTGTGAACATTACAGCCTTTGGTTATCAGACGTGGCTGTATCCTGTTTAGTGGCCTCTGGGATGAAAGAGTGTGTTCTCTAATTTTCATTCTATAGAATGAACTTTGAAAAGCCTCCCCAGCATCCGTTTCTTCCTGCCTGTTTCTAACAGCACTCTGGCTTTTGTTTAGGGGTACCTCTACCCCTACGCAGAGCTGAGGTTTAGGGAAGCTGATCCTGCCTCCAGCTGCAGTGGAGGCTGCGCTGGTCTATGGATAATTCTACTCCCTTGCCACAGAGGTTAGTTTAGGAATCCAGACCTTAGATAATCAGTGGGTGGCATTCTCAGGCCAAGGGGATTGGTTCAGCAGTGGGCACGTGACCAAATTCTGACCAATTAGATCAAATGGAAGGTTTCATAAGAGCTTCATGGTAAAAGGGTTCCTACTCTTAAGAGTGGTGTTACTGGAGAGATGGGCCCTTTTCCTGTGGATGTTGCTATGGTCAGATTATGAGGCCAGGAAATGCTACTGTCACTTTGTTTGCCCTGAGGACATTGCCAACCCACAGAAGAGGGAGGGGCCAAGCAAATCACAGAGAGAGGCAGATTTGGGGCTGATGGAACTACACCTGATGGCTACCCAGCATCTGGACTTTTTCAGTTAAATGAACCAATAAATCCCTGTTAGGGTGTGAGCCAGTGGAAATGGAGTTTTCTGTTACTTGCAGCCAAAAGCATCCTTGCCTATATAGAAAATTTCCACCAAAGAAATGTGAATCATAAAATAAGTCTTACAAAATATAAACATAAACATGTGTGTGCATATAGAAAATAAAAGACAGAGCAGGCCTAGATGTAGTACAGTCTTCCCTTCTTCTATCTTCCAAATGAAGAAACAAGTTCGGAGAGTTTTGACAAAGCTCGTTAGCGGCACAGCCAAGATATAAAAAAAGCTGTACTTTGACAAATTCTTTCAGAGAAGCCCAGTGGGCAACTTGATATCAGACCCTCCCTTCGCCTAATCTTAACAGCTAAGCCCAAGACCTACAACTCTTTTTATAAAATATTTGAACAGAAAACAGTTCTGCATGTCTTCTTATTTTTCTACACAAGGTTCTGTCTTGATAACTTTGCCATTTTTCTTTAAGTGGCTTGGGTTTTTTTTTTTTTAATTTAATGAAGAAATGGTTAAGAAGATAAGACCTCTACTTGCCTAAATATGAGCATGACACCCTGACACAAATAATGTAGTCAAATTCTATCTGGACCTCATTCTCTATCCCCAACCAATTTGTCAAGATATTTTTCTAAATACAGAGACTTCTACTGCCAAGAATTCTGGTGGCAGTTGTCAGGCAATAAAATTACAATTTCCTGGCCACAAATGAATGAACAAATGAATGATCTCTCCATTGACAGATGACATCATATTGTATAGATCTACTGCTACTCTCCTGAAGGCTCTGTTGCAGCCCTGGTTTAGAGTCCTACTACCTCTACCTTTTAGAAGGGCTCTGAACTCTCTGAAGTTGAATAATTACACTAATGGAATATTTTAAAATTTTTTCTCAATATTACAATAGGTACATCATTATTTACTGTGTAAATATTATTGTGACACATTGCAAAGCACTTGTAATATGGCCATAGCAGAGTTACACTTGCCTAATTATTTAATCCTAAAGTTTCTTCTTAAAAATTGGCTTATAATTCCAGAAGGACAAGAAGCATGTAAGATTTCAGAAGAGAAAACACTCACTATAGCCTAGAACATTTGAGTAGGTTTTAGCAGTGAAATCTGAGTTGGTCAGGTAGGATTCAGCTGGGAGAGAGAAGGCAGAAAGGTATTCTTGTCCAGGGGAATGGTTTGGGCACCACATGTGTTGTGATGAGAATGTATAAAGCTTATTTCAGGGAACAATCAGTAGACCAGCTGGAGCAGAGGATAATGGGAAATCCTCTTTGAAAAATAATATTGTAGAAAATCTTAAAACACGAAGACTTTTGGATTTTTTTCTTTCTGAAGACATATGGGAGCCTAGCACGAGCGGCTAGGACGGAGGGATGAGAGCTTTAAGGTGAACCTGGTTGCAGAGTGCATGGTGCTGATGAGGCCTGTTTTAGAGGAAATGGTCCATGTGCAACTGCAGCATTTTGAAGGAGTGGACGGAAGAGTGGAAGTGATGAGCCAGAGTGGGAGATGTTAGGAAGAGAAAGGGTCGGCAGCTCTGGGACCAACTGGAAAAGGAAGTCCAGATGGAGAGGGCATCAATATGATTCAAGGTTTGCAGCCTCCATCATGGGTGGATGAAACTGCCCTTGGAAAAATCAGGAAATGCAGAAAAGGGAGCCAGAATTAGGAGGTAAGAAAAAGAAGCTGTTCCCTGACAGAGTTTGAGGTGACAGTAAAACAATGAGGTAGCGCTGCTTAGGGGGCAGCTGGAAAGAAGCAATGGGAGGTGAGATCAGTCAGGGCTGGAGCCCAGGCGCTGGGAGCGGTTGCTTTCTCCACAACTGTTCCTCCTCCCTTCCTGGGGGGATCCCACCTGTGTTTGGATGGCGCTGTGAACAGGTGGAGAGAATAAACCATGACTGGCCTAAACCCAGATACGGTAACTCCTTTCCCTTTGATTGGTCAGGGGGCGAGAGTGTGATCCAGTTCTGGCCAATGAGGCGGAAGGGCTTCTGGGAAGGGAGAGGGTTTGATTTGCTCTCATCTTCTTCCTTCCTTGTGACCCTGTCAGGGGAGCATGGGATTGGAATGTGGCTGACACACTGATGATGCCAAAGCAGCAAGGTGGCAAGTTGAGCTGCTGAACCAAGTTTGGAATTACCTACTTCCAGGCTCCGTCTTGCACATTCGCTTATTAAATGTCTATGTTATTTAAGTCACTATTAGTTGCTATTTTATTACTTTCAGATGAAGTTATCTTAACTGCTACAGACATAATTATTAATGCCTGTGAGAATGCACTCGACCTGAGAAGGGGGAAGAGACAGACAATGCCTAGAGATATACCCCTATTTAGGAGATGGAAGATTTTTGCTAATTAAACTTCAAAGTTTTTAATTTCAAAAGCTGCATAGAAAACTTGTTTTAATCATGAAAGCCACACCCTTCATCCACCAACATACTGACAACCTCCCTCCCTCCAACCTTGTGCATTTTCCAGAGAGCCTCTGTTTCAAATGAAAGGTCAAAAAGGAGATGGGTTTCAGTTTGGAGCTCTGGGAGGGTGATTATTTCTCTAATGTGATCTGCTTCCTGTTGCTAAAACACAGCCCTTTCAAATGAGATTGTTTGCTAAGTGAGGCATCTCCTTCCTTTCTCTCCTTGGGATGAATTAGAGAGCAAAAAGAATTAGTCTGAGGCTCCTTACTGTGACGGACTGAGGCGCTTTATGTATTCCCCGTGGATAGTGGCCTGTCACCCGAGAGGCCACAGGCTGAAGTGACAGAGCTGACTCATAGGGTAGGGAGAAAATGGCCTGGATCTTTGACAGAGGTAAGCAGTGTCCGATTCCTCCTGGGGGGAGGAGGGAGAGGTTATGGCAAAGAAAGCCATATCTATTCCACTGGGCAATTAATGCCACTATTTTTCTTGAAAAAGCATTTTTTCTTAAGCCATTGAGGATAATTTAGCCCCCATCTTGACAGAACATACTAATGATTGCTAATGGATACATTCTTTTAATAAGTGAAGAGGCACAAGAAAATTGCTAGATATTAAACAGAGTCCCACATGTCTTATCTGAATCTATGATGGCCCTATCAAGTGACCTAAGTGAAAGAAATGTGACTCTTCAGAGGTTATAGGAGCCTATTTTTCCTTAGTGTAATATAAATTCACTGCTAGGAAGAACTGTAAGTCATTGGTCAATCCTAGGAAATGTTTAAAGGGAGCTGTATCTCAAGTTAAATGATGCATTTTCTATTGGTAGTAAAGAAAATATGAAATAGGTACCTCTGTGCACTATGGATTTGTGTAAATGGCTTCTTACCAGGCAATACAGCCGAAAGCTCTGGCAAGTCTCTGACCCTTGAAATTTTCAGCCAAGAAATGAAAGAGCCTGTGTAATTTGTCATTATGTTAATTCTCTTTTTTTGTTTGTTTAAACACCTTTTAGGGTATATCTTTTGTTTGGTAATTTTAAATTGTGTTCTTGAAAATGTTTCTCAAGATTTAAGCAATTCCTAGAACTTTTCTCCTGGCAGACACTTAAAATATATAAAGAATTCCAATAAATTAATAAGAAAAAGACAACCCAAAAGAAAATGGTACAGAGGAAATGAACCAGAAACTCAAAGAAGAGGAAGTGGCCAATAATCATAAGAAAAGATGAAGGATCTATATTATAGTATTCTGCAACTTGCTGTTTTCAATACAACACTATGCCTCTAAGCTTCATCCATCCATGTATTATGTGTAGCAACATTCATTTTCACTGCTGTAATAATAGTTCATTGACTGAGTATTCTACAATTCTATTCTCCCTACAGTACATGTAGCATGAATCCATATTTATAAAACTCACAAGCAGCTTACAATTATATAATGGATTGTGTAAAAATACACGCATACCTGATAGAACTATTTTAGACAAGGAAAGTAATGATAAAAACAATCTTCAAGATAATATTTCCTTGGGGCAGGGGGAGACTGACATTGGGGATGGGATGGAGAATGTGTCAATTATCTATTGCTGTGTTACAAGCCACCCCAGAACTTAGTGGCTTACAACAACAACCAGTTATGATTGTTCATGGTTCTCTGGGTCAAGACTTCAGGCAAAGCTCAGTGGGGACGGCTTGTCTCTGCTCCATATAGCACCATCTCACTCACGCGTGTCTGTATTTGGCTGGGCTGGAGTGTCCAAGAAGGCCTCACCCTCCAGACTGAGGCCTTGGAGTTGGGTGTTGGCCAGGCATCCTCAGACTGTCTCCACATGGCTTCTCTCTCCATGTGGAGTCTCATCCTCTTTTCTTCCATGTGGCCTTTCCTTCCAATAGGTTAATCTGGAGTTCTTTACAAGGAGAAAGCATCGGCATAATGTTTGTATAATTATTAATAAAACTTGATGGCAACAAAGGTGTGCTCTGTGGTCAAATGCTTTCAGGCAACTGCTGCATATGGCATCTCCTCTTGAAGATTTCCAATGGAATACAAAAAAAAAAAAAAAAAAAAACTTGCTGAAGGCTCTGAGAGATCTTGCAAGGAATGAAGAAAGACCTTTTTGGTGAATGGAGCTGGAGAGAAAAGGCAGAGATGCTACATCTTCTCTTTCCCCAGGGATATATGAAGGAAGGGCTGGGTTAGAGAAAGCTAGAAGACTTTGGCCTGCCGTATGAGAATGTCCTCCTCATTTTAACTCTGCTGTTCCTGTGCCCGTCAGTCACAGTATGCATGCAGGTGGCTCTGACTATCTGCACACTCCTAAGGCCTGTGAGAAGTAGCCGTAAGGCCAAAGGTCTGTCAGCAGTGCCTCTCCTGAAATCAGGCCACCTATGTTTCTGTCCCTCTCTACCGCCCTGCCAGTGACCTTGTCCTGAATGAACTCACCTTGACTCAGGTCTCTTGTTTGCCATAACCATTGTGACCTGCTTAGATCAATTATCCTGATCTATACGGTATTATGGACCTTCAGCTTGTCCCTGATGCTTGGTGACCATAAGCCCCTTGGATTTTCTTTTCTTCTTTAATTTGAGAGTTAATCCATGTTAGTTGTAACAAACTCAAATCATACCAAAAAGTGAAAGGCTTCCGTTGTCCATTCCAATCCTACAGTCCCACTGTCAACAGTCGAGCAGTTAAGTTTCCTTCCAGATGATTTTCCATGCTTATATAAACACACACGTATGCATATGTCTTTGAACAAAATGGGTATCAACATGTTCACACAGTTCTGTAATCTTTCACACTTAATATATCATGTATATCTTTACATGTCAGCACATAGACTGATCTCATTTTAATAGTGTCAATACTCCAAGGTATGGAATTTCCTTTATTTATTCAGCTCTTTTTCTCCTGATCAATGTCAATGTTGCTTGCCATTTTTTTTTCTTTTTTGGTATTGTAGACAATGTGGCAGTGACACCCACCCCCCGCCCCAGCCCCATGTACATGAATCTTCACTCATTAACACCAGCTAGAGTTCTGAGGAGCAAGTTTTCAGAGGGGCAGTGCTGGATCTTAAGGTGTGCCTGGCTTCCTCTGTCTCATTATCCTTTTAATCCTGATGTCCTAGAGACCTCCCTTGTCACCTGCCTGTCCAGACCATGCTACAGTTTACCCGTTCCAGGGATGCTTCTTAGAGAGCCAATCCCTTATCATCTGCTCTCTGAAGCTTTGCCCACGCATCCTAGGTTGCTCACATTGGTTGACAACTATGCTCAATTACAGCATTTGCCACTTATAATTGTTTTTCTGCTTGTTTAATTTCCCCCACTAGACTGGAACTTTCCAAAGCCATCATCAGTGTCTGGCACAGGGCTTGTCACTTAGTAAGTGAATGAATTCACTAGCCGATTTTATTGAACTCACACTGTGTCCTAAACACTGGCACTGTGTGTACACAGCTATGAGCAAGATCATATTCCCTGCTTTTTTTTTTTTTTTTTTTGAGACAGAGTCTCACTCTGTTGCCCAGGCTAGAGTGAGTGCCATGGCGTTAGCCTAGCTCACAGCAACCTCAAACTCCTGAGCTCAAGCGATCCTCCTGTCTCAGCCTCCCGAGTAGCTGGGACTACAGGCATGCACCACCATGCCCGGCTAATTTTTTCTATATATATTTTTAGCTGTCCATATAATTTCTTCCTATTTTTTTAGTAGAGACGGAGTCTTGCTCTTGCTCAGGCTGGTCTCGAACTCCTGAGCTCAAATGATCCGCCCACCTCGGCCTCCCAGAGTGCTAGGATTACAGGCGTGAGCCACCGCGCCCGGCCCATATTCCCTGCTTGAGTGGGCAGAGTGGTAGAGACACAATCAACAAACAATTATAAATAATTGGTCAGATGAAAAGTGCTATAAGGAAAAATAGAGTACAGTGCTAGAGAAAGCTATTGTTCACAGGTGGCTGATATGTGAGCAGAGACCTAAATGATGTAAAGGACTGCGACAGCTGATTTTTGGGGGGAACAACTTCGCAGGCATGAATGGATGCCTGAATGGAGGCCAGGTAGAAGGTTCCCCACTCCCTGGCATGAGAGGAGGGAGGGACAAAGATTCCCCAAAGGCCAAAAGGATCTGAAACAAAAAGTTAACTTTGTTAAGGAGCTTAATGTGAGTGCCACAGCTTGGGCTTCCCAGGAAGAAGACCGGAAGATGAGGAGCTGCGTTTAGGAGGTTATTAGGGTGCTTTCAGGATCAGCGCCTGTGGGGAAGGAAGGCAGCAAGATCAGGCAGAGGAGAGCAGGGCTGTGGTGCAGTCTCAGTGAGGGTGCCCATCAACCCTCAGGAGTTCTGAAGTGAGGATGACCCTTCAGAGTGGTCCCACGTTGGGGGCATTGAACCCCCATAAATACGTTGCACTGCAGTCTATGTCTAAGTGTGTGCTTCTGGAGAACCCACCCTGCCACGCCACTTCTTCCCTCTGCCTTCCGGCCTAGAGAGGGTAGTGGCTTCCTGCTGGTGATACTCTCTGGGTGGCCTTCCCATGCCCTGTTTGGACACTCTGCCCTTGTATTGCCAGTGTAAGCAATTCACTGCATTAAATCCTCATCTGTCTAAATACTTAAAGTAGATTCTGTTTTCCTGGTTAGACACTGCCTGATATACTGAGTTTTACATCTAAACTTCAGTTTATATTCTGGCCTCCCCTCCTAAGCAGTTGTTTTATAAGTGAGCCCCTTAATTCATACACATACATATGTGTGTATATGTATCTATGTGTGTATATATATAGCTGACCCTTGAACAAACAGGTTTGAACTGCGTGGGTTCACTTATATGCAGATGCTTTTCAAAAAATACAGTCTGCCCTCTGCACAGGCGGGTTCCGCATCGGCAACCTAACCCCGATGGAAAATACAGTACTCTCCTGATGGGAAACACGAGAATTTTCATATCTGCAGGTTCCGCATGGCTGACTGCAAGACTTGAGTATGCCCGGATTTGAGTATACAGGACGGTGCTGGAACCAATCCTCTGCAGATACCGAGGGACGACTGTATGTATTGGGATCACCAGTGGAGATGCAGCATACGGAAGTAAAGCCAGCAAGCAGCAGGTGATCCATAGCCCCCATGGTCCTCAGGCAGGGTGGCCAGCGCTGCTCCTCATCGCCACTGGCTCTCAGCTGTCCCTGTGGCCCCAGCTGAGACTGGACATATTCGGCACCAGTGATGCTGGAGCTGTCCTCTGGCCTCCCTCCTCCTCTTTCTCCACTGTTTCCGCGCGGAATGAGGAGGCTGGTGTCCCTGCTCCACACTTCCCTGGATTTCTCCTTAGGGTGAGGCACGACAGGAGCCTAGGTCACACAAGTTAAGGACGCATTCACTCGTAAGGTTGTGCAAGTGGAGGGTGGGCAGCTGTCTTTGGAGAGTTAAGGCGGGAAGCTGGGACTGAGCCGGCCGGAGGCCAGGGGTAGAGGAGTAAGTAACCCATCCATGTTAGAGGGTGCAATTAGGAGATAAATCACACCAGTTTGTTTTCTAACAGAAAGGATTTAATAGAAGCAATTGTTTTGTAAAGGTTTATAATTGTTTCAGTTAATTGGATAACTTAAAGGCAAACTGGAACTCTAACGTGTCAAGGAAGTAGCAACTGCAGGTAGCAGCCACTACTACCAGGGCTGACGGAACAAAAGCAAGAGGATGGAATTATTAAAACTCAGAGACTCAGAGGAGGGTCCTGGGGGCTGAGACCCACCCCTACTCAGCTGGTGCTGGCGTCCCAAGCGGCACCATGACGCCAGTTCCACAAGTGTCGAAGAAACTGCAAACTGGACTCAGTGACCGCTACAGGAGCTGTTCCTGCTGCGGGGGTAAGTCGCCGGGTGAGGTTCAAAGAAACATAAGAAACTGAAACCAAAACGGAAGGAGCAAGCCCTTGCCTCCTCCCCGCGGCCTCCCTCTAGCGCCCCCTATCGGCAGAGCCTAGCGAGGAGCCGCTGACAAAGCCGGAATTGGGTTTGCAGAGTTCCAGCCGGAGTGGCACAGAGCCGAGTGCAGAGGGGTGGCTTTGAAGGCGAGGAAACTACACAAAAGCACGAACACGAGGAAGTGGGGAGCATCTCCAGCCACGTGGGAGGCTGCTCATCACAGTTGCCTTGGTCTCTGTGACTGGTCCCACTAACCTTTTAAATGTAACAGGTAGCCATTCTGCACAAGTAACAAACTATGAAGGCTCCATTCGATACATGTTGAGTCTACTGTTGTAATCAAATTACGCTTTGTAACAAAGCTAATTTAAAGCATATATAATGATACACATAAGTATTATGGTGCCATATGGTAATTAGGCATCGTATGGTAGAAAACTCACCGAAATGACTGTAATTAGTATTACTCTACACAGCCAAACCCATTTCACTTTTCTCTTCCCATTTGTTTGGATCGTCAGTATCTATCATCAGCCTCCACATTGATAGTTTTCTGCAATACCACCTACCACTTAATTATCACCCCACATGCAAACTCTGACACATAAGCTAATTTACAAAGATCCTACATAGTACCCTGCACTCCGTTGCGTGCTTTGCCTCTGTATCCTTCCTCCCAGTCTTTTCCATTTCTCCCTGCTCCCCAAATGAAAACTTGAGCAGCAGCGGGCTTGAGGCAGCAACAATTGGATCAGGAGGCTGTGAACTGAATTTCTTAAGGGAGATGCTCAGATAGGAAGGGCCTGGTGAAAATAGCTCAAACTGTTCTCATATCAGAATAGTCTACTGGAATTATTAAAGCAGGTTGTGCACAGATCTCTCCTCACCAGTTGCACATTGCTTGGGGTAATTTTAGTAGGGAATAACATCTTTCAACTTTCAACAAAAACAAAAAAGTGAACATGCAAATGGAGGCTAGGGGACATATTGGTACTGAAAGAGCTGCGGTTATTTGGGACCTGTTGTTAGATCATTTCTTGTATCGATGGGGAAGAACAAGGAAGGATGAGAGCCAGAAGAGAGGGAAGGGAAAGAGGCTATCAGCGGCAGGGGTGGGGTGGGACAGTTGGAGGAACTGGTGAGCTAGAGACCTACGAGGTATGGTTGTCACATAAGAAATAGGACATCCAGTTAAATTTGAATTGCTAGATTTAGCAAATAAAAAATGTGGGACTCTCAGTTAAATTTGAATTTCAGATACACAATGAAAACTGTTTTAGTATAAGTATATCCCATGTAATACTTGGGACATACTTACACTAAACATTGTTGTTTGTCTACAATTCAAATTTAACTGAGAGTCCTGTGTTTTTATGTGTTAAATCTGGCAACCCTACTACAAAGTCAATCTCTCTTTCCTCCTGGAACTTGTTATAATCTCTTTATCTCTGAGGGTCACATTGCTGTGGGGCTAAAGGGGCTTCACGCCTTTTAGGATGGCCATGCTCTTGACGTTAATCCTGCCCTCATCTGCTGCTCTCTGCCTCCTGCCCTCAGGTCCTAAAGTCTCTGTGTCACCAGCCCCCCGCAGACACCAGGGGCAGTATATCAGGGGAGACAATTCAGCACAGTCATTGAGCCCCCCTCCCCCATCCCTCTCTCCCCAAGAGTTCAATAGCACTTGGCCCCCACCCAGGCCTTCTTGGAATGCCGTGCCTCCAAGTCTCTAAGCACCCACAGTGCGAGTGTGTGTGAATCCAGCATGATAGATCGGACTTCGAGACTAGAGGAGGACTCTGGGTATGGGTTTAAATCTGGGCAAAACATTTATTGCCAAGCAGTTTGTGTTAAAAGGGATTTAATTTGCTCCTTGGTGAGCAGCTTGGGAAGATGGTTGGAAATCTTCCCCTGCAGAGGCTTCTCCCAAATTGCTCTTTCAGGTTTTGGAGTATCATGGATCCTACTTTAGTGGTTGTGTTTTTGTTTTTGTTTTTGTTTTTTATTACCAAAGCAGATAAAACCATGAGAAATATTCACTTTTTCATTGTAAGAGGGGAAAACAAAATTTGGATCTCCAGGGTTTCTAATAAACCAGGAAAAAATGGGTTCCATTAAATGCTAATCTCTTCCTCTAATTTGCTCTCTATCCTTCTATCTAATTGCAGCATGGTTGAAATGGTTGCCTGCTACTGGGAGAAAGCTATTTTCTTGCCAGTTGTCTAAACAATGGAAATTTCCTGGATTCTTTGCTGCAGTTTCTCAGAGTTAATGGACATATGCTAACTTTTTTAAAAAATAGCTGTTACTAGGGTCAAAAAGAAGTATGAGAGAAAAATGCTTACCTTCAGACTCTCCAAGGTAGGCAAAATCCTTCCTAAAGAAATGAACAACAATGACAAAACACCCATGCTGCTCTTCACGAATCTGGACCTTGGTTCTCATATGGTGGGTTACTAGGTCCCAGGTGGGGTGCAAAGATGGGAAGGATAAAAGGAGCAAGATAGGATCTGATCATTAGAACTGGGATCCAGTGTTGTACCAAAGGGTTCCTGCTGGCAGGCTAACCTCATGCTCTCCTTCTTCCTCTTCCCCCTCTCTGCTACAGCAATCCGAGCTGCTTATTGCCCTCTGAATACTGAAGCTGTTTCTTCCGTCTGTGCCCATACCCTTGCTGTCCCTTCTGTCCAGTTATCCCCATTTCTGACTACTAAAGGGTACCTCCTATCCTTTAACATTCAACATGGGAAATGCCTCCTCCAGGCAGCCTTCCACCCTGGCCCTCCCAGGTTGTATTAGGTGTCCTTCCAGTGTGTTCCTACAGCAACCTCTGCAGACTTCCATCACTGCATGTATCACAATATATAATATTCGTTGGTTTTGGTCTTAGACTCCTCAGTCGTGTCTGAACACCTTGAAGTCAGAGGCTGTGTCTTGTTCATCCTGGTACGCCCAAGTCTATCACAGTGCCTGGTCCACATCAGGCAAGTAGGAGCTCAGGGACAATGACTTTGAAATCCTTGATAATAAATTCTAACATATTGGCTGGAAGACCTCAACTTGAGCCCACCTGGAGATTGTGATGATAGTAATGTGAGCCTGTATACAATTTTCAAGATTTCCAAATGTCCATTGGATATTACACATTGACTTGGGGTAAGAAAGCCCCTGGCAAAAATGCCTACTTGCATTGTTTCTAGCTGGAATTCTTTAATCCTCTCTAATTAACCCCATTTTTTTTTTTCATGAAGATGTAATTGGCTGTTAGTATATACTTGTTCTTTAAAAAATGTTCAAATGATCATATAGATGCAGTTTTTGGGGGATGGGGAAGCATACATAAAATCACATGATAAAAAATATTAAATAAATGTTTTCCTTGGTAGTAGAAAGGTGAGCTGCCAACTTTATGTCATTGTTCATTTACTGAAATTTATTGAGCACCTCTGACATGCCAAGACTGTTTCAGGAACTCCAGAAATAGCAGTGAACGACACAGACAAGATCCTGCCCTCCTGGAGTTTACCTTTTATGCGGGAGAAAGAGATAATAAAGAAACCAGTAAATACATAAGAAAATACCTGATAATAGCAAGTGCTACTCAGAGAATGAGATCAGAGGGGTGCACTAGGGTGACTGGGAAGGCCTTTCTGAGGAGGTTACATTTAAGCTGACACCTAAGTGACAAGCAAGCATTAGAATAAAAGTACTTCAAGAAGAGGAAATCATGCAAAGGTCCTCCGAGGCAGAAACAAATGCGCCATTTGTGTCGTGTTTGTGTGTTTACTTGTTTTCATCCTCTCCTCCACTGGGCTGTAATCTCTATGACAAGAGGGACTATGTCTGTTTTATTCATCAACATATTCCCAGTGCCTGGCACAGCGCCTGCCTGGCACATTGTACATGCTGAATGTATATTATTGAGTAATGAATGGTCCTCTGCCCACCATTCTTCTTGCCTAAGGTCAGGGCATTTCCTGCCAGTATGGGCCACAGGGCCTCAGCTGGGGACAACAGAGAGAGGCAGAAGCTGGTTTCCTTGCAGAGTCAGGCAGCAAGAGAGGGCTCAGGGTCTCAGGGACTGGATGAATGAGCATCACGCCTCAGCCACCCCTTTCAAAGCTTCGTGTTTGGGCTGCTTATTTTCTGTGCTTATGGGAATCTGAGATCAGACTTGGTTGAATTCATTCTTATCAGTCAGCTGCACAATAATTTCTGGGCAAAAGGAAGCTTCTAATTAAGAGTTCAAATCCCCCAGAAGCCATATGCCAAGCCACATATGTGAAAAAAATCCCTGGCTGCCTTGTCTGGTATAAGGATGATAAGAGCTAACTGGCATGCTGCTCTGGGCCAGCTGGGCCTTTAACTCAAACAAAACAACAACCACAACAACTACAAAAATCTGCTGCAGCTGCTAGTTCTAGGGACTGGGGTTATTCAAGGGCCCATCTCCTACCAGCTGCTTTGCGTCTTCTCTTTTGTTAGGTCCTGAGATATTTAAGGTCTTTAAAGATTCTGGGTATACTTCATTCCGTATCAAATATTTGAAATTCTACCCACATTAGGCATAATGTATTTTGCTCTTGCTCTAAAATATTTGAAAGGATTTTGTTTCAGTTAGCTAATGCTGTGTAACAAATCACCTCAATACTTAGTGGTTTAAAACAACTATGTATTATATTTCATGATGTGTTTCTTCCGCTTCAAGTGCTATTAGCTGGGACAGTGGGTGACTGCAATCACCTAAAAAGTCTGAAATGTCTGGGCTTCAGGAGTCAGATGGAGCTTTCCTGGGAGGTCAGCTGGGGGCCTTGGTTCTTCTCCATGTGGACCTCCCCACATAGCTGCTTGGACTGCCTCACAGCATGGTGGCTGGGCTCCAAGAAAGATTGTTCCAAGAGTAAGTATTCCAAGAGGGAGGAAGCAGAAGCTGCCAGGTTGATTAAGGGCTAGTCCAGAAATTGGCATAGTATCACTTCCTCCACATTTTATTACTCAAAGCAGTGACTAAGCCCAGCCCACAGTCAATGTGGGAAGGAACTACACAAGGGCATGAATACTGGGGAATGTGTTCATTTAGATCATCAAAATAACAGTCTATGACAAGTTTTTATTATTTTGGCACCTCAAAAAATATAGAATTATCATATGACCCAGCAATTCCACTTCTCAGTACATACCCAAAAGAATTGAAAACAGGGACTTAAACAGATATTTGCACACCCACGTTCATGGCAGCATATTCACAATAGCCAAAAGTTGGAAACAGCCCCAAGTGTCCATTGATGGATGAATGGATAAAGAAAATGTATTGTCTTAGTCCATTTGGGCTACTATAACAAAATACCATAGACTGGGTGGCTTACATAAGTACTGCGTGCTAACCAATTTCGCCACTGGAGCTCTAGAATGGCTTATAAAGAAATTTATTTGTCACAGTTCTGGAGGCTGGCAAGTCTAATATCAAGGTGCCAGAAGATTCATCCTCTGGTGAGATCCCTCTTTGTAGAGGGCCATCTTTTCATCATGTCCTTGCACGGTGGAAGGGGTGAGCGAGCTCTCTGGGCTCTCATGTGAGGGCACTAATCCCATTCATGGCTCTCATGACCTAATCACCTCCCAAAGGCCCTACCTCCGACTACCATCACCTGGGGGGTAGGATATCAATTTGTGGGGGATACAAACGTTTAGACCATAGCGGATAGATACATATAATGGAATATTGTTCATCCTTAAAAAGGAATCAAATTCTGACACATGCTACAAACTGAATGAACCTTGAAGACATCATGCTAAGTAAGATAAGCCACACAAAAGGACAAATATTGTATGATCCACTTATAGGAGGTGCCTAGACTAGTCAAATTCGTAGAGACAGAAACTGGTGTAGTGGTTACCAGGGCCTGGGGAGAGAAGGAAATAAGTTATTGTTTAAAGGGGACAGAGTTTCAGTTTGGGGAGATGAAAATATTCTGGAGATGGATAATGATGATGGTTGTATAACTATGTAAATGTACTTAATGCCACTGAACTGTTTACTTTAAAATGGTTAGAATGGTAAATTTTATGTTAATGTATATTTTATCACAATAAAAATTTTTAGTGTTTTATAAAAATAAAATATTCATTTTACTTTCTTGTGGTATTTATTATATTTATAGCTATGTAAGAGTTGAGTTGAGCTTCAGTGAACTATTTATTTCTTTGCTGTTCAAAGTCCATGGACAAAAAGCATTGGCATTAGAATGCTTGTTAGAAATGTAGAATCTCGGGCCCCATCCCAAATCTACTGAATCAGAAGCTGTAGTCAAACAAAATCCCTAGGTGTTTTGTATGCTTATTAATGTCTGAGAAACACTGACTTACTTGATAAAATGCTCTGTTTTGTAAACATTTAATTGAACATTTGTTGATTTTGATTATGTAGTTTTCTGTTTTGCATTTTGGAATCGTTATACATTCTTTTAAACCCACAAAAACTTGTATAGGATTTTGAGACACTCCCAGGCTCCTGACACCATGCCTAGAGTGCCCAGGAGATGACTTTGGAAAATTTTGCACTTAGTCACATCCCCTTTGGCTCCAATTCCTGACTTTTCAGTTCAGTTCTTCGGATCATCTAACTGGTTTCTACATGAGCTGTTCTCTGAGATGCTGCTTCGGGGATGATGCTCTTGGCCTTCAGAACCACAGCCCATGGCTGAGGGAACCCGGCCCTCAAAGCTGACCCAGGTCTCTCTCCAGGATACCATATCCCAGGCCTGGTTCAGCCAGCCAGGAAGGCAAAATTCCCATTACTAAATGATCAGGTCAATCTTAAAGCTTCCTACTGAAGAAAACTTCTTGGCCCCACTTAAATTTTTTTTTTCTTTTACTATTTACTGATGTATAATATATGTGCAGAAAAGAGCACATATAAGCTTACAACTCAATACATTTTCATACACTAACATTCAGTTATAACCAACCCCCAGATCAAGGAATAGAACGTTACCAGCAACCAGGAAACCCTCTAGTCATTACTGCCCCATCTCCCGCAAGCTTAACCACTATTTGGACTAATAGCATAGATTAGTTTTTACTCATTTTTGTTCCTTGAGTAAATACATTGATATAATATATTCTCTTTTGTGTCTAGCTTCTGTCCCTCAACTTTGTGGGATTCATTTATATTGTTGTGTGTAATTGTAGTTTGTATTCTTACTGCTGTATGGTGTTCCATTGTATGAATTCCCTACAATTTAAAAAATTCATTATACTATTGATGGGCATTTGGGCACTTTCCAGTTTGGGGTTATTACAAATAGTACATCTAGGCACATCTTAGTGCTTTTGTTGGGGGATACACACATCACATTTCTAGGAGTGGGATTGCTGGGTCACAGCGTATGTCTGTGTTTAGCTTTAGGGATATTGCTAAGCAGTTTTCCAAACTGTTAGCCCCATTCTTAAACTACAAGTGAATGCTCCTGCCCCATTCTATCCCTTCTTAAGAGTTGTGACAAATCTCAAACATGACATTACTCTCACAAGGAAGATTTACAAATTTCTACCAAAACACTAGTGCTCACGTTTCAAAATAAATAAATGCATCCATGAAATCCTCAGGAGTGGCAGACTGAAAAAGCAAAGAATCCGGTGACAGCTACAATGCCAGAGAGGCTAAGATGGTTTTCTTTGTTGCCTAGAGGGCTGGGAGTCTTTTGCAAAAGCTGCTGCCAATCAGGCTTGCCTATCTTTGCAGGGCTAATTAACAGCACTTTGGCAAGCAAAGGGGGCGAAGCCTGCCGATGATGATGCGAATTGAGCCATCCCAGGGCTTATGACTAATTATAAACACAAAGCACTTAAAGGCTGAGATTAAAAAAAAAAAAAAGCCCTGAAAACCTCTTCAGAATTCTAATGCCATCATGCTTGTGATTGTGTGGCTTGGGGCAGGGGTGCTGGCACAAATCTACTCCTGACTAAATCACACAGCGCCTACGTCATGCAGCCAGCCTCCAGTGCTGCGGAAGGGCTTCCTTTGTGCCACGCAGGATTTGGCGGGGAGTGCCTCAATTCCATTTCCAGGAGAGCCCTGGGCCCTAGCATGATAAACCTGTTATTCCCTTGCTCTCTCTAAGCATGGAGGAGCAGATTGGGGTACTCTAGGCCCCCGCATAGGTGGATGGGGTTGTATGTGCAAGCTTTGATCCCCATTAGCTACAAACCGCAAATAATCCATACGGTATGCAAATTAGGCCCCATTTAATGGCACTTATTAACACCTCCTGGAACCGAGTGAGGAGAAGCTGTGAGTGCTTGCCAGAGAGGAAAGCAGCACTTGTGTACCCCATTGCAAAAGCGTGTCTGGTCAGGCGAAAACCCCTGGGCTTGCTGGGAGGGCAGAATGAAGCTGAAACTGAAAGGCTGCTTTGGTGCCCTCAGGTCGTCTGGAAAAGCGTCCACACAGTTCAGGCTTGAGGAGTGATTTGATGTGAGATGAGGAATCGCTGCTTCCCCTTCCCTCGGGGCGCTCGCTGCCTGGTCCCGCCACTAATGAGTTCTGAATGTACAACTGTGGGTCCTCCCACCGGTTTCTGAGAAGAGACCAGGACAACCCAACACCCCAAAACACTGGAAGAGAGGGCTAAGCTGGGGGACCGAACGTGGGGAGGGAGGGGTGGAGGGAGAAGAAAACAAACCATTACTTAAAAGAATGGTGAAAAGTTGCTTGCACTAATAGTCTTGCTAACTCTAGAGCAGAGAGAGGGTCTTAATCTTACCTGAACCATGGACCCCTTTGGCTGTCTAGTGAAGCCTATGGATCTCTTTTCAGAATAAGTTTTTAAATGTATAAAATATAACATATAGGCGGAGTGTGGTGGCTCACGCCTATAATCCTAGTATTCTGGGAGGCAAAGCAGGAGGATTGCTTGAACTCAGGAGTTCAAGACCAGCCTCAACAAGAGCGAGACCCCATCTCTATAAAAAAATAGAAAAATTAGCCAGGCATGGTGGCACACACCTGTAATCTCAGCTATTCTAAAGGCTGAGGCAGGAGGATCACTTGAGCCCAGGAGTTTGAGGTTGCAGTGAGTTACGATGACTCCACTGTACTCTAGCTGGGAGGAGAGAGGGAGACTCTGTCTTAAAAAAACCAACAACACACACACTATATACACACACACACACACACACACACACACACATATATATGGTATTATATTAAAGTACAACTACCAAAATATTTAAAATATACTATGGTAACAAATGTGTTTCTTCACTAACACATGAAATACCAAGATCCAGTAGCAGATCCGATAACTGTAATATTTTCAAAATACAGATGCTCCTCGACTTATGATGGAGATACAACCTGATAAACCCTTTGTAAGTTGAAAATATTGTAAGTTGAAAAATACGTTTAAGACACCTAACTTACTGAATATCATAGCCTACTTTAAATGTGCTTTGAACACTTACATCAGTTTACAGTTTGGTAATATCATCTAACATAAAGCCCATTTTATAATTGTGTTGAATATCTCATGTAATTTATTGAATACTGTACTGAAAGTAAAAAACAGAATGGCTCTATGGGTACTCGAAGTATGGGTTTCTACTGAACGTGTATAGCTTTCGTACCATGTAAAGTCGAAAAATATTAAGTAGAAACATCTAAGTCAAAGACTGTAATAATGAGCATAGGCAATATTTCAAGATATCTACAATAACCGTAATATAATGTAAATATATCTGTGATTTTGCTGACAGTCAGAAGTGCTACTAATTTTCCTGTGTTATCTACATTCATAATAGAAGGAAATGGAAATTAACTAACTTCAGTTTGTGGTTAGTGAAAATAAAGGTGTAATTTTTTTCCCATTCAAGTTTACAAATTTCCCACCTTCTAATCCCCTATGTTAAGAACCCCTTATCTAGTATCATTTACCAATGACACAAACTGTATTTAAAAAGATACATTCAAGATTATTAATAAATGCTGCCCTTGCTTCAAAGACTTAGCAACAATTAAAATGATTTTTATGAAAAACTTATTCTTATGGACATCGACATTTAAAAGATTTTTAATGCCTCTTTAGAATAATTGAATTGAGATGCAGAAATTCATTCCTCCATCCATTTATCTAGTAAGGATTTACTGAGCACTGATGTGCCAAGTTAGGGATGAAACCGTCCATGGTGATACTGTTTGCTGATGGCAGACAGCTAGGTGTCCACCAAGGATCTGTTCCTGTTCCAGACCAAGACTTTTTTTTCTAATTATTTTTTCTATTTATTTGTAGAACAGTCTTAGGTTCAAGGAAAATTGAGAGGATAGTACAGAGAATTCCCATATGCGCCCTGCTCCTCGCATACACAGCCTCCTCCACTACCAACATCCACCACCGGAGTGGTACATTTGTTACTATCAGTGGACCTACAATAACACATTGTTATCACTCAAAGTCCAAAGTTTACATTAGGGTTCACTCTTGGTGTTGTGCATTCTATAGGTTTTGACAAATGTTATTATAATTACATGTATCCACCATTGTAGTTTCATGCAGAGTAATTTCACAGCCCTAAAAATCCTCTGTGCTTTGCCTATTCATCCTTTCCTCTCCTTTAACCCCTGGCAACCACTTATCCTTTTACTGTCTTCATAGTTTTGCCTTTTCCAGAATGTCATATAGTTGAAATCATATGGAATATTGTCTTTTCAGATTGGCTTCTTTCACTTAGTCATATGCTTTTAAGTTTCCTCAGTGTCTTTTCATACCTTGATAGCTCATTTTTTTTTAGTGCTGAGTAATAGTCTGTTGTCTGGGTGTATCAGTTTATTTATCCACTCATCTACTGAAAGACATTTTGGTTTCTTCCAAGTTTTAGCAATTATGAACAACACTGCTATAAGCATCCTTGTACAGGTTTTTTTGGGGGACATAAGTTTTTAATTCCTTTGAGTAAATACCAAGGAGGCAATTGCTGGGTCTTATGGTAAGAGTATGTTTAGTTTTGTAAGGAATTGCCAAATTGTCTTCCAAAGTGGCTGTACCATTTTGCATTCCCACCGGCAATGAATGAGAGTTCCTGCTGCTCCACATCTTCACTAGCATGTGGTGTTGTCAGTGTTCTGGATTTTGGCCATTCTAATAGGTGTGTAGTGGTATTTTGTTGTTGTTTTAATTTATATTTCCTTGATGACATGTGATGTGGAACATCTTTTCATATGCTTATTCACATGTATATCTGTGGGGATGTGTCTGTTGAGGTTTTGGCTCATTTTTTAATTGGGCTATTTTTTAATTATTGAGTTTTAAGGGTTCTTTATATATTTTAGATGGCAGTCCTTTATCAGATATGCCTTTGCAAAACTTTTTTCCCAGTCTGTGGGAGAAAATATGCCTTTCTTTTCAAGTTTGTATATTGACTTCTAATTCTCTTGATGGTGTCTTTCACAGAGCAAAAAAATAATTAATTTTAGTGAATTCTAGCTTATCAATTCCTTCTTGCATGAATTATGCCTTTGGTATTGTATCTCAAAAATCATCACCATACCCAGGATCATTTAGGTTTTCTCCTATGCTATCTTCTAGGAGTTTTTAATAGTCTTATGTATAGTCATTAGGTCCATGATCCATTTTGAGTTAATTTTTGTGAAAAGTATAAGGTCTGTGTATTGATTTTTTTGTATGTTACTGTCCAGTTTTTCTAGCACCATTTGCTATTTTTGCTCCATTGTATTGCTTTTGCTCTTTTGTCAAAAATCAGTTGAATATATTTATGTGGGTCTATTTCTGGGCTCTCTATTCTGTTCCATTGATCTATATGTCTATTCTTTCACCCATACCACACTATCTTGATTACTGGAGTTTTATAGTAAGTCTTGAAGTTGGGTAGTGTCAATCTGACTTTGTTCTTCTCCTTCAATATTGAATTGGCTATGCTGGGTCTTTGGCCTCTCCATATAGAATCAGTTTGTCTATGTCCATAAAATAATTTGCTGAGATTTTGATTGGGATTGCACTGAATTTATAGATCAAGGTGGGAAGAACTGACATCTTGACAATATTCCATGATCATGGAATATCTCTCCATTTATTTGGTTTTTCTTTGATCTATTTTATTAGACATTTGTAATTTTCCTCATATATATCTTGTACATACAAATGTCTCCAATTTATGATGGTTTGACTTAATTTTTCGACTTTATAATGGTGAGAAAGTGATATGCACTAGTAGAAGCCATACATCAAATTTTGACTTTTGATCTTTTCCTGGACTAGCAATATATGGTATAATATTTTCTTGCAATGCTGGGCAGTGGTGGCAAGCTGCATTTACCAGTCAACCATGTGATCATGAGGGTAAACAACTAATAAAATCATTCTGTTTTTCACTTTCAATACAGTATTCAATAATGAATACATGAGATATTCACCCTTTATTATAAAATAGGCTTTGTATTAGATGATTTTGCCTAATTGTAGGCTAATGTAAGTGTTTTGAGTACATTTAAGGTAGGTTAGCCTAAGCTATGATATTTGGTAGGTTAGGTGTATTAAATGCGTTTTCAACTTATGATATTTACAAGTTATGATGAGTTTATTGGGACATAACCCCATCATAAATCAAGAAACATCTGTACTTTGTTAGATATGCCAGTTCACTTTGTGGCCTAGTGGTTAAAATTCTGTACTTTGTTAAATTTATGTTTTTCTATACTTTGTTAGATTTATATTTAAGTATTTTATTTTTTGAAATGCTAATGTAAATGATATTGTGCTTTTAATTTTAAATTCTACTTGTTCATTGCTGGTATGTAGGAAAGTGATTGACTTTGGTGTATTAACTTTGTCTCCTGCAAACCTTGCTATAATCACTTAATAGTTCCAGGAGTTTTCTGAAGATTCTTTCAGATTTTCTACATAGATGATTATGTCATTTGTGAATAGTTTTAATTTGTTTTTCCTAATTAGTATACAATTATTTCCTTTTTTTTTTCTTATTGCATTATCATGCTACGATTTCCAGTACAATGTTGACAAGAAGTTGTAAGAGGGAACATCCTTGGCTTGTTCCTGATCTTAGTGGGCAAGTTTGGATTTCTCACCATTAAGTATAATGATAGCTGTTTGTTTTTGTAGACATTTGTTCTTTATCAAGTTAAGTAAATTTCCCTTTACTCTTAGTTTGCTGAGAGTTTTTTAGAAAGTCATGCATGGGTATTGTATTTTGTCAAGTTCTTTTTTTGCAGCTATTGATATGATCACGTAATTTTTCTTCTTTAGCCTATTGATGTGATGGATTACATAAATTGATTTTTGAATATTGAACCAGCGTAGCATACCTGGGATAAATGCCACTTGTTTGTGGGATTGTTGAATTCAATTAGGCAGTATTTTGTTGAGGACTTATATATCTATATTCGTGAAGGATATTGTTCTGTGGTTTTCTTTTCTTGTAACATCTTTGTCTGGTTTTGATATTAGCATAATTGTGGCCTCATGGAGTGAGCTAGGAAGTATTCCCTCTGCTTCTTTCTTCTGGAAGAGAATCAGTATAATTTCTTTCTGGAAAGTTTGGTAGGATGTGTCTTTGAAAGAATTGGTCCATTTCATCTAGGTTATCAAATTTGTGGGCATATAATTGTTCATAATATTCTTTTATTATTCTTTGAATGTCCATGGGCTCTGTAGTGATATCCCTCTTTCATTTCTGATATTTGTAATTTGTGGTCTCTTTTTTCCTTTGGTTAGCCTGGTTAGAGAATTATTGATTTTATTGATGTTTTCCAAGGACTAGATTTTTTTTAAAATTTTCTCTATTGATTTCCTGTTTTCAATTTTATTGATTTTTCCTCTAATTTTTGTTATTTCTTTTATTATATTTACTTTGGAATTAATTTGCTCTTCTTTTTCTGGTTCCCTAAGGGAGAAACAAATTTTGATAAGTTGTACTTTCATTTTCATTTAGTTCAAAAATTTCTCCTCAGACTTCTTCTTGACCCATGTGTTAAATATTAATAGAAGTATGTTATTTAATCTCCAAGTATTTGGGGATTTTCCAGTTATTGATTTCTACTGTAATTCCTTTGTGGTCTGAGAACAGATGTATAATTTTTATTCTTTTAAATTTAAGGTGTGTTTTATGGCCCAGAATGTGATCTATCTACTGTTCCATGTGAGCTTGAGAAGAATGTGTATTCTGCTGCTGTTGGATAAAGTAGTCAATAGATGTCCATTATATCCAGTTGATTGAAGGTATTGCTGAGTTCAACTACGTCCTTACCGATTTTCTGCCTGCTGGATCTGTCCATTTCTGATAGATGGGTGTTGTAGTTGCCAACCATAATAATGGATTCATTTATTTCTCCTTGCATTTATATCATTTTTTTGCCTCATGTATTTTGATGTTTTTGTTGCTAGGTGCATACACATTAAAGATTGTTACATCTTCTTGGAAAATTGACCCCTTTATCATTACATGATGCTCCTTTTATCCCTGATAACTGTCCTTATTCTGAAGAGTATTCTCTCTGAAAATAACATGAGTACTCCTACTTGCTTTTGATTTTTAGCATAGTATATATCTTTCTCCATCCCTTTACTTTTAATTTATAAGTATCTTTTTATTTAAAATGGATTTCTTGTAGACAACATGTAGTTAGGTCTTGTTTTTTGATCCACTCTGGCAATCTCTGTATTTTAATTAGTATATTTAAATACTTGATGTTTAAAGTGATTATTGTTATAGTTGGATTAATATCTACCATATTTCTCATTGTTTCCTACTTGTTGTCTTTTTCATTTGTTCCTATTTTTGTCTTCCACTCTTTTATGTATTTTGTGGATTTAATAGAACATTTTATAGGATTCTATTTTCTCTCTTTTCTTAGCATATCAGTTATATTTCTTATTCTTTTTTTTTTTTACTTTTTTTTAAGTGGTTGTCCTAGAGTTCACAGTACACATTTACAACTAATTCAAGTCCACTTTCATATAATACTATACCACTTCGTGAATAGAGGGGGTATCTTATAGCAACAAAACAATCTTAATTCCTCCCTCCAGTCTCTTGGAACATGGCTGTCACTTATTTCATTTATACCTAAGCATACATAAGCACATGCACACACATATGCACACATGTATATAGGATACATAATTGAATATACTGTTGCTATAATTATTTTGAGCAAACTGTTATCTGTTAGGTCAATTAAGAATAAGAAAAATAAAAAGTTTTATTTTACCTTCACTTATTCCTTCTCAGATACTCTTCCTTTCTTTATGAATATTTGAGTTTATTACCTATATAATTTACTTTTCTCTGAAGGTCTTCTTTTGACATTTCTTACAAAGCAGGTCTACTGGTAACAAATTCACTCAATGTTTGTCGGAGAAAGTCCTTATTTCTCCTTTACTTTAGAAGGATAAAGAATTCTAGGTTGGTGGTATTTTTCTTTCAACACTTTAAATATTCCATCCCTCTTTCTTTTTGCTTGCATGATTTCTGGGGAGAAGTCAGATATAATTTTCATCTTTGCTCTTGTATAGGTAAGATTTTTTTCAACTCTGGCCTCTTTCAAGATTTTTTCTTTATCTTTGATTTTCTGCAGTTTGAATATGCTATGCCTACTTGTAGGTGTTTTTCTTTCTTTTTTTTTTTTTTGAGACAGAGTCTTGCTCTGTTGCACGGGTTAGAGTGAGTGCCATGGCGTCAGCCTAGCTCACAGCAAGCTCAAACTCCTGGGCTTAAGCGATCCTACTGCCTCAACCTCGCAGTAGCTGGGACTACAGGCATGTGCCACCATGTCTGGCTAATTTTTTCTCTCTATATTTTTAGTTGGCCAGATAATTTCTTTCTATTTTTAGTAGAGACGGGGGGCGGGGGGGTCTCACTCTTGCTCAGGCTGGTCTCGAACTCCTGACCTCGAGCGATCCACCAGCCTCGGCCTCCCATGTAGGTGTTTTTCTTTTATATTTTTCCTGCTTGGAATTCTCTGAGCTTCCTGGATCTGTCGTTCAGTGTTTAATGTTAACCTGGGTAATTCTCAGTTATTATTGTTTCAAATATTTCTGCGATTCCTTTTTTCTCCCTCTGGTATTCCTATTACGTGTATGTTATACCTTTTGTAGTTGTCCAGTCATGGACTTTTGCCCTGTCCAGTCTACTAATAGGCTCATCAAAGGCATTCCTCATTTCTATTTCAGTGTTTTTGATATTTTTGTTAGAATTCCCATCTCTCTCCTTACATTGCCCATCTTTTCTTGCATGCTACTTATTTTATCCTTTAGAGAACTTAGCATATTAATTATAAGTGTCTTAAATTCCTAACCTGATAATTCCAATATTCTTGTCTGAGTCTAGTTCTGATACTTTTTCTGTCTCTTTGAACTGTGTTTTATGCCTTTTTGTATGCGTTTAATTTTTTCTTGATAGCTAGACATGATGTACTGGGTGAAAGGAACTGCTGTAAATAGGCTTCTAGTAATGTGGTGGTGAGGTGTGGAAGGAGGGGAAGTACGTTATACGCCTGTGATTTGGTCTCAGTCTTTTAGTGAGCCTGTGTCTCTGGACTGTGAACTTCACAAGTGCTTCTTAGCCTCTCTCCCTTACCGGAGGCAGGATGGTTAGAGAGCACTGGAGTTGGGCATGTTCACTCCCCTAGATTAGTTAGGCTCTGAAAAAACTCCAATAGTTTAGACCCTGGTCAAATATTTTCTCTTCAGGGCAGACCTTGTTAAGAAGAACAGAGTGCTCTGGTGTATTTCAAAATGGTTCCTTTTCCCCTTTCCCTGCTGGAAGCACAAGGGTATTTTTCATTCATACTCATTGTGAGAACCTGGTTGAGCTCTTGGAGATAAAACTCACAAAAGCATGGGGCCTCCCCTATGACTGGGTCTCTCTGGAGTTTTTAACTCCCAATGTCCACACTGAGCCTCCAGCAATTTGTCAACTACAATTCAGGTTTTCCTACCCTGGTACTGGTTCCTGCAGAGGTTTCTGCTTGTGGATTTCTGCACTGAAATGTACTTCTCTGTATTCTCCTGTCTGTCTCTCCAACTTTGGGGGCAGCAGTTTGCTCTGTGACCTCACTTTCCTAAGAAGAGTTGTTCATTTTTCAGTTTATTCGGCTTTTTACTATCAAAGTTGTTAGTGTGGAGTGACAACTTCTAAGTGCCTTACGTGCTAGACTGCTGGTTACTGCTTTTAATAGGAATCATGGCCATTTACCTACTTATGTACCTTCAGGCCATGACTTTTAAGAAGTGGACATGCCTTCTTCATTTTCTTTCTTCTTCTGTCTACCAATTGAGTTTTGAAGAAGTCAGCCTGGATCTCAGAATGGCAGTATTGAACACAGCATTCCCACTCCCTGTCCGCTATTACCAAGATCCATTTTGGACTTTATAGGATTAAGTGATCAATTTTCATTGTGCTAAACCATTGAGATCTGGGTGTTTGTCTGTTACAGCAACTAGTATGTTACCTGAACTAATACTGCAGGGATGCTGCTTGGGGAGGAGGCATTTCTCTACTCGTCATGGACGCTATGGCAGATATTGCAGCCTGGCTGACTTGCTTCCATTCCAACACTTTTATAGTGTGCAAGGTAAATTGTGAAAAGCCAGAGATATTTCCTTATTTCTCAAACACCCATCTTTAGTTCAGGTTTCACAGGAGACACTGATTTTGCCAAGTGGATGTTCTTGTGTGAGATTTGGGAAATAGAAATGAACATACTGAGGTGGAGTTTGCGTTCCCACTGTTCGACTGCTGCTTCTGGCAAGCATGGTTGTGAAACTGCAAGTAGCAGGAAACCCACCTACCATGGCTTGAACAAATAGGAGCTCATTTTTCTCATACAGCAAGAAGTTTGGCCCTAGGCAATCACTGGATTCGCTCATGAGTTTAGGATCAATTCACTCAGGATCAATCAGGATCAGTATCTGTGCAATTCTTTTGGACTTTTCTTCATGATTACGAGGCCATTATTGCAGCTGCAGCCATCACATCTATATTCAAGGCAAAATGAAACAGAACAACAACAACAACAACAAAAACAAAATAGATAAGGGGAATGGCAACACCAACTGTATCTACCTCTTTTTGTCAGAAGGTGAAAGTTTTCCCAGAAGCCCTCCCAATGGACTTATCCATAGGTCTCCATAGGTCTCACTGTCCAAAATTGGGCACATTGCCACCTGAATAAAATTAGGACTCTACTGGTGAGGAAAAAGCGGGGACAAGTATGGGAGTGCCCCAATCATAGAACTCATAGTCTCTCTCCTGAAGGATCTAATGATGGCTTGTAGAGATAAAACATATGCATGGATATTTGAATAATATGAGAGTTAAGAGAATATTTAAGGCAATAATCATGTAAATGACAGAACAGACAGTGTAGAGAAAGAGACCTTAGTGTTCTAATGCAGCCCATGGCCATTTCAAGGAGGGCTGACATGAAGGGATTCTGCGTTTCAGTTGGACTCTATGGTCTCTTGCTTGCTGCACTGTGTCATGTTGATGTCACCTGCCAGAGCAGAAGTGGGTTCTGGGCAACTGTTCAGATAAGGTGTCTTCTTCAGGGTTGATGGGCAAGGAGTAGGGAACTTAGCCTGGGGACACAGGTTTTGCGTACGCAAATCCAGCCCTCACCTACATCCAGACTTCTTGCTATATGAGAAAGATGGAAGAAAAGGCACTGCAGGGATTGAAGAAAGGGTCCCGAACACGAGTCCACAAGTTTGTTTTGTGAGAGTATTTCTCTAAACAATAAAGACATCCACTTGCTTGTAATTAGCCTGGGCCCCCTTAGTCACCCAGATCTAATACCAAGCGCTTCAGAGCAAAGGGCCATTGCCCTGGAGTTACTGGCACTCACTTTTTGGCACCAGATGTATTAACATTAATGATCCCAATCCCATATGGAGCTCCCTGGACCATTCAGATAATGAATTTGCCTTATGGCAGCAGTGCTCCTGCTAATGAGAAATGGATGTTTTCTGTAAGTTTTTATTTTAATTTGGTGGCTCTTGTGATATTGATCCCTGGATCATTTGCTGTGAAAGCTCAGCTTTAATTTTCTCAATAACAAGGTTCACCAACCTATTGGGATGTTGGTTTGGAAAACCAGGATAAAATTCTACAGAACTGTCTCTCCCATCTCCCTAGGTCCTTCATGTGCCTCAGGTCAAATTCCAACTGCCAGTATCTATATCTTTTGCCTGAGGGCTTTATTTGAAACTATGGGAGGCCTTTCTCTCTGCCCACTCTGCAGGCCAGAAGTGTCAGAAGATTAATGTTACCCTTCCTTCAGAGTAGCTCTTAACCAAGGATTGATGAGATTTGATGGCTCCTCTGGTGGGTAGATCTCCAAGGCATGTGCTCTATACTTTTCCCAGAGTTTCTTCCTGGGATTAAGCTACTGTTGCCCATGGTGGTTGCTACTTTACTAACACTCCCTTGATTGGAGAGGCCCCTTCTGTTTCACTTTCCTTTGCCCCTCTGCCCTGGTTTCCCCCAGCAGGTTCACACATCAATAAAGAATGTCAACGTTATCAACTGACTCTAAAAATGAAAAAGCTCTGGCAATCCCAAGGAGACCAAGGGGAAGGAACATGTCTATTTCCAAGTTTCACTGATGAGGGAAAGAGGGCTCTGACCCAAAGAGCTGCCCAGAGAGTCTGCCAGAGGGGGAAGTACACAGTGCTGATGGACAATGAGCTATGGATGATAATAAGAATTGATATTTATTTTCATTTACTTTGCATTTAGAATCTTCACTGAATTTAATCCTCCCAACAAATCTCTGAGGCAGTTGTTACCATCTCCATTTTATAGAAGGAGAAACTAAAATTCAGAAAGGTTGAATGGGTTGCTTAAAGTCATTGAACAAGTAAGTGACACAGTTAAAATTCAGAACAAGTCAGTTTCATCTCCAAGTCCTATCTCTGAACTCTTACGCTGTACTCCCTTCCTGGGAGGGACACAGGACTGCTTTTTTGTCCCTGGACTAATGCCAGAAGTCAATCACTGTCCAAATGGGAAGATACCCTGGGGTTTAGGTTCTTTTAACAAATGTTTTAATGTTTACCTGAACGGTTAGAGTTGGCATGTAACTGTGGTGAGGTCACGCTGGGCCACCTTGATTTGTTTCCTCTCTGGACACACTTTGAATAGATTCCTCAAGATGGCAAAGGAGACCAAGTCAGAAAGACAACAAGGACATTTGTTCATCTGAGTGTGGTGGCTCGTGCCTGTAATCCCAGCTACTTGGGAGACTGAGGTTGGAGATTACTTGAGGCCAGGAGTTCAAGACCAGCCTGGGCAATATAGTGAGAACCCACCTCTTAAAAAAAAAAACAAAACCTACATCAAAGACATTTGTTCATGTCAAACAACTTTATTGGACAGACCTCATGTTGTACATTCTTCTTCTCTAAAGGGTTGGATCCAGTGATTTTCTTGTAGCAGAAGTGCTTTGGGGTGTGTGGCATAGATGTATTGGTGAACTATTACCACAATAATGCGGTGTAACAAACCATCCTAAGATTCAGTTGCTTAAAACAATAATCTCTTATTGTATATCCATCATTCTGTGGGTCAGCTACAACTTAGCTGTGCTGGCACTCTGTTCCAGCTTTAAGGCTATAGATTAGATTCAGGTCAGCTCCACATGTTTTGTTCTGGGGCCCAGGACAAAGGAGCAGCAGCTACTTGGAGTATATCCTTCTCATGGTGGATCACCAGAGCACAAAAGAGCAGCCCAGCCATACAAGCATATTTCAAGCCTCTGTTCATTTCATATGGTCAAACCCAAAGTTAGGAGGTAGGTGTACAGCACCCTGCATGAAGCTGTACCAAAATGGTGGATAATTCTACTACAAGAGAATGACAAATTTGGACTAATGATTCAAAGTAACATGTACCCTATGATAATATTGACATGTATCTTTTCAAATACATTTTTGTTCCAATTTGGGTATTCTCAAGTAGCCAAAATAAGTGTCTATGTCATCGGGAACAGAGGAAGTGGGGAGAAGGTACAGGAAGGGAAGAGTTAGAATATCACATTCACGTTCTTAGGATCCCAGGCATCTGCAAGTCTGTGTAGCTACGTTGCTGTATGTGTTTATACATTTGATAAGGAAATGCTAAGAAGGACATGAAAGTTGTGAAACTGCTTTAGAGTTCATTCATTAACTCTAAAAAGCAAGCGCCTCAAATTCCAAAAGACAGACAAATGCTTAAAAGGAGCACAATGTACATAAAATTTCTTTTCCACTGTTTGAGCTGTGTTTTTAAAGCAAAAAATAGGCTTCATCAGCTAAGATGTTGTAAAACCATCAACTAGAAATTTCACTTACAGCTGATAAGTCATATGACCAATGAACAAAAGTGGATGGGGGAGAAATTGGTGGTTATATCAATATTTGATGGCAAGTTTTGATTTTCCCTTTGGTAGCAACCAATTGACAAAATTAGCACCAGTCACAAAAACTTATGAATAGTCCTATTATTAGGAAAAAAAAAAAAAGAGAAAACCTGATAATGTCAGAGACAATTATTAAAAAATGTTCTTTTTTTTTTTTTTTTCATAGCAACTACATGTGTATCCATGCTCTGGGACTTTTCCCCTATCAGCATCCCATCTGCATCCAGACCCTGCTTCTGTTCATCACACCGACTCTGACTGTGCAGCTTGCACGAGTGGCAGTATAGGCTCCAGACCCTCAACATGCAACCTTCTCCCTCTCTTGTCTCAAGCCACGATAAATTACACACACTTTAGAACAAGCCGTTACCCATAAATACTTAATGACTTTCACCTTCAAAGCATTGTGCAAGTGTACTTAGCCTTATTTTGAGGTGCCTACTATGCATCTTCAATTTTTAAGACATAGTTTCTTTGTTTTTTCTATAACTGATCATGCCCTTTATTATAATCCTTAATACAAAACTGAGTTTTTTAAAAAAAATAATAGTTTTATTGAGATATAATTCACAGAACCATAAAATTCAAGCTTTTAAAGTGTGGCATTCAGTAGTTTTTAGTATTTTTAGAGTTGTGCAACCATCACCATTATCTAACTTTAGAACATCTTCATCACTCCAAAAAGTAGCAGTCACTCCAATTCTGCCTCCTCCCACCCTTGCCAAACTGTAGCCCTTGGCAACCACTAATGTACTTTCTGTCTCTATGCCTTTACCTATTCTGAACACTTCATATAAATAGAATCATACAATATGTGGCCTTTTGTGACTGGCTTCTTTCACTTAGCATTATATTTTCAATTCATACATGTTGTAGCATGTATCAGTACTTCATTCCCTTTTTATTGCTAAATGACATTCAATTGTATGTATATACCACATTTTGATTATCCATTCGTTAGTAGATGAAAGATCTGTACAAGGAAAACTACAAAATACTGAGAAAAGAAATTGAAGAGGACACAAAAAAATGGAAAGACATTCCATGCTCATGGGTGGAAGAATTAATGTCATTAAAATGACCATACTGCCCAAAGCAATCTACAGAATAAATGCAATCACTATCAAAATACCAATGTCATTTTTCACAGAAATAGGAAAAAAATCCTAAATTCATATGGAACCAAAAAAGAGCCCAAATAGCCAAAGCAATCTTGAGCAAAAAGGACAAGGCTGGAGGCATCATACTACTTGACTTCAAAACATTTTACAAGGCTATAGTAACAAAAACAACATGATATTGGTATAAAAATAGACACATAGACCAATGGCACAGAATAGAGAACCCAGAAATAAATCCACATATTTACAGACAACTGATCTTTGAAAAGCCACTAAAAACATATGTTGGGGAAAGGACACCCTCTTCAATAAACGATATTGGGAAAACTGGATAATCATACACAGAAGAATGAAACTGGACTCCTATCTCCTACCATACACAAAAGTCAACTTAAGATAAATTAAAGACTTAAACATGAGACTCAAAACTATAAAACTACTAGAAGAAAACATAGGGAAAACTCTTCAGGACATTAGTCTAGAAAAATATTTTATGGCTAAGCACAGGTAACAACAGCACAGGCAACAAAACCAAAAATAGACAGATGGGACTAAATTAAACTAAAAAGCATCTTCATAGCAAAAGAAACAATCAACAGAGTAAAGAGACAACTTCCTGAATGGGAGAAAATATTTGCAAGTTACTCATCTGTCAGGGGACTAATATCCAAAATATACAAAGAACTTAAACATCTTAACAGTGAAAAACAAATAATCCCATTAAAAATGGGCAAATGACATGAATAGTCATTTCTTTTTTTTTTTTTTTTTTGAGACAGAGTCTCACTCTGTTGCCCAGGCTAGAGTGAGTGCCGTGGCATCAGCCTAGCTCACAGCAACCTCAAACTCCTGAGCTCGAGCGATCCTCCTGTCTCAGCCTCCCGAGTAGCTGGGACTACAGGCATGCACCACCATGCCCGGCTAATTTTTTCTATATATATTTTTAGCTGTCCATATAATTTCTTTCTATTTTTTTTTAGTAGAGATGGGGTCTCGCTCTTGCTCAGGCTGGTCTCGAACTCCTGAGCTCAAACGATCCGCCCACCTCGGCCTCCCAGAGTGCTAGGATTACAGGCGTGAGCCACCGCGCCCGGCCAGAATAGTCATTTCTTAAAAGAAGACATGCAAATGGCTAGCAGGTATATGAAAAAATGCTCGACATCACTAATTATTAGGGAAATGCAAATCAAAACCACAATGAGATGTCATCTCACCCAGTTAGAATGGCTATTGCTAAAAAGATAAAAAAAAAAAAGTGCTGGCAAGGATATGGAGAAAAGGGGACTCATTCACTGTCAGAAGGATTAGTACAACCACTATGGAGAAACAGTATGGAGATGTCTCAAAAAACTAAAAACAGAACTACCATTCAATCCAGCAAATCCCACCACTGGGTATCTATCCAAAGGAAAAGAAATCAATCACTTCTCAGACTTTTGGCTAAGACCAAATGAAAAGAAAAAGAAACCAGTATTTCAAAGGGATACCTGCACTCACATGTTTATTGCAGCACTATTCACAATAGCAAAGATATGGAATCAACCTAAGTGCCCATCAATGGAGGAATGGATAAGGAAATGTGGTATATACACACAATGGAATACTACTCAATCATAAAAAGGAATGAAATCCTGTCATTTGCAGCAACATGGGTGGAACTGGAGATCATTATGTTAAGTGAAATAAACTAGGCACAGAAAGACAAATACAGCATTTTCTCACTCATTTGTGGGAGCTAAAAAATTTGATCTCATGAACATGGAGAATAGAATGACAGATGCCAGAGACTGGGAAGGGTGAGTGGGGATATGGGGGGATAAAGAGAGGTTGATTATGGTTATGGATACAAACATACAGTTAGATATTAATAGAAGAACTAATGTTTGATAGCAAACTAGGGTGACTATAGTTAGCAAAAACATTATGCATATTTCAAAGTAACTATCAATAGAAGAGAGAACTTAAAATGATACCAACACATAAAAATGATAAACACTCAAGGTGAAGGATACCCTAAATACATTGACTTGGTATACATACATACATTGGTATACATACATTCTGTGCATGTTACAAACACTTGCATGTACTTCATACATATGTAAATTATTATATATCAATAAAAGGGGGAAAAAGTATTTTCTTGGAGACTTGAATTTATGGCCTAAGATTTGTTCCCATTTCCTTTAAATATTTACAAAACTTAATGTTACAGCATATTCCATTTTATTCATGAAAAAAATATATTGTATTTTCCAAGGTTTTTAATTTGATTTTGTGGTATGTTTCATCAAATGGATGTGTCATAATCTATTTTGTCTCTTCATGTGGGACATATATTTAGTTTCCAATTTTTATTATTATAAATGATGCTGTGATAAATATCTTTCACATTAAGCTCTATTTTATGAACCCACGAGGGTTGAAACTTAATTATGAAAAGCTCAGTCACTCAGTGCTACCCATTTGTAGAATACGGATGATAATAATACCTTCTCATAGGACTGTTTGGAGGATTAAATTAACTAATTCTCGTACCGCACTTAGTGCAGTGTTTGACTTCATATAAATGCTCCATAAATGTTGTTATTATTATTATCATTGGTGGCAGTTCAAAAATAACCATTTTTCACAGTGGTAAACAGGAAGTAATATTATGTACTAGTTAACTGACAAAGGGACACTGCTGTACAGAATTTTCTGAAGAAGTCAGCTCTTTATTTTATCCTTTCTTCAGGGCTTTAAAAGCCTTATAAAAAGGATATGGGCCTAGAGATAGCAGTGCATTTGGGCTCAAGATCCCAGTGGAACCATCAACCTGAAAATAGTCAGGCTTTCTTGGCCATAGCTTGCCTCCACTTCGCTCTGTGGTCTTCTTCTCTTTCCTCTCTTGTAATGACTGGTTTTGTCTCCTACTTAGTTTATACAGGGAACATGATCACCAACTAGACTGAAGTTTATTGATATATGTAGTAGGTTCAGCAACCTGGAAAGAAATCCATCCCTTTTCCAAGGCCCAAAGTCAAACTTTCCCAGGGGATAAGATTGATTAGTTTAAATTGGGATGGTGCCTACCTCTGAATTGATAACTTGGAGCTAGAGGAACAGGATAACATTGCACGAACTAGTGGCTCTCAAGTACACCATGTGGCTTGGTTCTAGGGATGGCAAGATCCAGAACAGTAGGAACAGTGGTAGGACAGATGATGTAATAGATGTCCAGTGTGGCTGGTCCCCTGCCATCTTCTTGTGGCCCTTGAGAAAGAAGGTGGAGCAGGCCTCCCTGAACACTCCTCCTGTGAGGTGGGAAGTGATTACTAGCTTGGCCATTACTTCACCTAGCATGTGAACATGCCTTCCCCTGAGCTCTCTCTGTTTCTCTTTACCTGGGCCCAGTTCCCAACCTGTAGGCAAAGGAAGGCTTGCTGAGGCTTCCAAGTGAATGGTGCTGCTACATTTTAAGAAGCCCTTAGGACCATCCTGGGAACACTTTGGCCCTCTGCCATCCTGAGAGCAGGCACGCTGACGCTTGGTGCAGGTGTCTTGAGAAGTTAAGTACAGCTCACAAAGATGGCGACGTGTATATCAGAACCCAAGCTGCTGTCAGGGAACATAGGGATTTTGTTATTTCCATGTTAGCAGCTTACTCTCTGTGGGTTTTGTCACATTCGTTTCAGAGGACAGAGTGTTTTCCTGATTGACACCTTAGAAGTGCTCTTTGTGGCAAAGTCACAAATATTTCCAGTTCTTGCTGGGCGTGAAGATGGCTGAGCCACTGGAGACAATCTTTCGGTGTCACTTGACACAGCGTGTGAGGTCAGGTTGGGGTGAACGCCGTTGTCTGGACACAAAGCTGGAGCATTATCTGCTCTGTGGGGAGGCCCATCGTGCTCGGGCTGCTCGGGAGAAAGACTGACACATGTGGGTCATTCCACAGAGCCCTTTTCCCCTCACAGAGCAAAGCAGGCCTGACACTTCTGGAAGAAAATGACACTGAAAGCACCCAGACAGAAGAGGGGCAAACATTAGCAATGCTTTGTGGAAAGCCCTTTCTTCAGGGATTCATGCCAATCATTATTTTACCCACTTTAGCTAATCCATTTCTATTTTTTGACAGTCGAAAGAAAGTCGACTGTTATTTATTGAATTCTTACTGTGTGCTAGGGCCAGTAGTGCTGAGGACGGCTTGGGCAGGCTCCTAAGAGCCAGTTGTTCAATTTCCAGGAATTTTGCAAAACAGCTTCTAAACACAGCCATTATTAAAAGTTAAATTATATTAATTTATCATTAAACTATACTAGAAACAAAGATAATAAATACACTCATCACATTCTAATTATTTTACTACATTTTACTGTTGCTTATGCTCTTGAAGTCACTTGTGTCTACTGTGTCTGCATGTTGGAAATACTGTATGATAACTTGCTACTGTGCATCTCTGTGACACTGGTGGCTTGAAATTGGCCATGGTGGGAGTAGTTACACCACAGAAATCAGCAAATGCTACAAATCAGGGCTTGATGTATTGTATTATTAATTGTTCATATTTTAAAATGATGGAGAAAATGATACAGATTATGCTTAAAAATGTGTCATGTCTATAGCTGTTATATTATCGATAGCACAAAAATTGGAGAAAATATTCCAGTATTTGAAACTATTACCTGATTCAGCAAAGAAGTTGTAGTTGTTCGTGTTACTGACCAATGAGTGAAGTTCTGACATACAATTTTCTTTTACTTTTATATTATGAATGTAAACAAAAATATCAATCAACATATCTGTATCATAGCCACACTCATTTGTTAGTTGCAACCAGAGGTTGGCTGTGGATACAAGAGTTCAGCAAAATCATCGAAAGCATTTCATGAGAATTAATCAGCTAAATGGAATTTACAATGAGTATTGCATATTTCATTATTATTTGTAAATTATGTGTTACACATCTTTTCTATCAATAAAATTTACATAAACTTATATGTATACACACTTTTCTTGGGAGTTGCCAGTTATAACCATTGGTTATTATTTCCTCTGCCATGAATGTACTTCTCTCTTTATCTCATCCTCCAAAACCCAATTCAGAGGCTAATCTATCCCTTCTTTGGGGTCCTTTGTTGCAGCCCTGTTCCCAGTGCATTGCAGTTCTGTGCAGGTCACTCTACTTTCCAGGACAAGTACAGCTGAAGGGCAGGGACCTTGAATTATTCAGCTCTGATCATCTAGAGCTGAGTTCAGCACTTGGTACATAGGAGGTGCCCAATAGGTGTTAGTTAAAAGAAACAGCAAGAGTCTTGGGGGTTGATGGGGAAGGGGAGTAGGGGAGGGAAAAGAGAAGTAGGAGGTTATGTGTATAGAAAAAGCACGGTGGAGAATATTATAGATCACCTCTTAAAACTTAAATATCCATAGGGTTCCTAAAGGTCTATATAAACTGCAGCAAACTTTGACTGACCAAAGACCAAATCACTACCAATAAAAGCTCTTGATGAAGTGGATTTGTTTGGGGATGATCACGTGTTTAGAGGAGCAAGACAAGTCTCCAGGTAATCATATCACGCCAGGTAATCATATCACTCCAGGTATTTGATGTGTGTCCTGGGTGAATTCAGCTCAGTGGCCAATCCTTCCAAACAATTTTCCTTATAATGTTCAATGAACACTTCCTTGAATGAGGCAGGCACTGGATTTTCTATGCATCATGTGTAAGGGAGGTGACAATAGAACACCAGAAGCCCAGGAGAATTTAGTCCCCTCCCAGCCTCTGAGTCCTACTGCATGTCCCTTCTGCAAAGTCCTCCCCACACCCTTGTGAAAGGACCTGGATGCCATCCCTCCTAGTGGAGAAGTGTTTTCAGTCTTTAAAACCCAGCCATTATTGGCTGGCTAGCTAATTTTCCTCTCCAAAAAGAGCACAATCACCCATCTCCCCAAAACACACATCTAGCCAGGATCAGATTTCCCTCAGCCAGCCAGCCACTCCTCTACAATGAGCGGTTGCCAACAAGCTTGGAAGACAGAAAGCAAATGGCCTTCCTTTCTCCCTCACTACCTCCATCACATCAGTCATAACCCCCAGGAAACGTCAGCTGGGACCTGTCCAGCCTCCAGCCATAGCCCAGTGCAGGGTAGGCATGTTAAAAACAACAACAACAAAAAGACAAAAACAAGAAAAATCACTTATATTCCCCTCATCCTTTCCCTCAAGTCTTATTTGCCATTTGCTCAAGATAGCCTTGCAGTAGGAAAATGAAATCGGGCCCAGGTCCTCATTTCTCCTCTGGATTGTCACAGTAGATGCCCTGCTTCTACCCAGGCCCCCTGCAAGCCTGTTCTCAATTCAGAGGCAGGAGGGGTTCCGTCAAAAGGCACATTCCTCTGCTCCGATCTCCCAGGGGCTCCCACTTCCATCGGAGGGAAAGCCCGAATTGTACAATGGCTTAAGGCTCTGCATGATCAGCCCCTCCCTGCAACCCTTCATGCATCTAATTTCCTACTAGGCTCACTCCTTGACAGCCGTGGTAATCTTGTTCTTCAAACTCTCTAGGCATCTCCCATCTCAGGACCTCCACCCACGTTGTTCCCCCTGCCTGGGACACTCTCCCCCAGATGTCCACAGGGCTTGCTCCCTCACCTCCTTCCGGTCTTTGTGCAAACATCGCCTTCTCCATGAGGTCTACCCTACCACATCTGGTGCGGTTTAGTGCTGCAGACTGCCTTCTTCCTCTCCAATACTGTTCCTCCTCACTGTGTCCTATTATTTCCATAGAATTTACCATCTTCTAGTGTAACATACCATTTACATATTTATTACGTTTATGGTTTGTCTCTCCCCTGTATAAATGTAAGCTCTAAGAGGACATAGATTTTTGACTTTTTGGCCTATTTTAGGAGCTCAATAAATAGTTGTTGAATGACATATCCCCCATTTTGAGATGAGGAATCTGAGGCCTACTCAAAGTCACAAACATTACTGAGGCACCTGGGAGTAGAAATTGGTTTCCTCCATGCTGGAACCCATGTCCATCTCGTCATCCTCACGTTCCTTTCATTGACAACTGGACTTGGTGATAAGGGGAGAAGTTCCAGGGAGTTCACTCTAACACTGAGGAGACAGATATCTTTGGAATTTTCTGCATTTACTTGCTTATCAAGGTCAAGAAAGCCGGGTGAAAACTCTAAAATGTGGTTTGCAGTTAAATTCATTTTCTTAAAAATGTCCTTTTATTTGGATGATTTTATATGCATATGTCAATGCTTGCAGAATAAATCTCAAGTAAGGAGTTGGTGGTGGTGGTGGTGGTGGTGGAGGTGGGAAGAGGGAGGTGTGGTTGAGGAGGCAGAACATAGAAACATTAGCCTAATCGTGTGAGCTGCTCTATTAATAAAGTCAGTGCCTCCTTTATGACAGGGAGCCCTGGGAAACCAAACAGAAAATTACTTTCCTTTAAAGAGACAGACTGACTGAGTCATCATCTCTGAATTCCCTCTCTGCTACTTCTCACTCAGACTGCTGATGATTTTTATTTCTAATTTATCTAAGGGGGTTTATGAGTCATTGAGATTAGTTTCTGTAAGGTCCTCTATCCCTAAACACTATAGTAACTTGTTGTAGTTCTCTATTGCTGCATAATAAATTACCCCAAAACTTAGTAGGTTAAAACAACCACCATCTAATGTGGTTAGAATTCTGTGGGTCGGGAACCCAGGGCTCGGCTGGGTGGTCTTTCTCCTCTAGATGATGTCGTCTGGGATTGTTCATTGGAGGCATTTGGATGGTATCTGGGCTCAGCTCTAAGTCTGGATTCATGCACATTTTTGGTGTCTCTGCACTCTTCCATAGGGATCCTCTTTCTCCAGGGACTTGGGCTTCCTCATAGCATGGTGGTCTTAAGGTTCAGCCTTGGAAGTTGCACAGTGACATTTCTACCATATTATATTTGTCAAAATAGGACACAGAGCCAGCCTATACTCGAGGAGAGGGGACTCTACTTCTTATCAGGGGAAGTGGCAAAGAATTTGTGACCGTATTTAATCTATTACATAACCAAATACAAGCAGTCAGTTCCCACTTTCAGTTGTGATTTATCTTGCTTCTCTGCTTAAAAAAAACATGTAATAAAAAATGTAAATAAAAGGTGTAAAAAAAAAAGATGTATTCAAGGAGACCTGAGCACATAAGCATCCAAGATATGTATCTTATTATTTATGAATGCTCCCACCTTAGTCAAGCACTCACTTTAGTAATTTCTCTGCCTCCAACTCTGTCCCCTACTTCTACTGGGAACCAGTCTGTCTTGCCACGGAAGTTGCTCCCTAAATCCCAGGTCCCTATCACCATGAATCCCTCGCAGACAAACTTCCCCCATCCCCATTGTTTTTGCTTCTTCTGGAAACTTGGAGCCCTGGGACACCTTTATAAAAGTTCTAATTATTGTAAATGCAAAGAAGGAGAAAATCTGGTTCCCACTGAGTAGCTCCCACTTACTCTGATTTTGACATGGAATTAAGTTTCCTATAGGAAACTGTTGGATCTGCCAAGTCATAAATTTGGGTAAACTGAGAAACAATCTACTGTAAGGTAGAAGGTGGAAAAGGTGGAAAAGGTACCTCTGGGACTGAGCCCAAGCAAGAGCAGAGGGCATGAGTAACCTGCATGGGCAGGGAGCTCAGATCCCCATGTGGCCCACCACAATTGCGCCAGCACCCCTCACTCAGCTCACATCTACAGCCATATGCGGGATTCCGTAAGACCAGCTGAAGGAAAAGAAAAAAGCTTGGTGTACATTTGGGTTGGCTCAGTGTGTGAACACAGGCTGAAAATGAACAGCTACCATCAAACAGGCTCACTCAGGGTTGGCTCTGAAAGAAAGTGGAGAAGGAAAATCTTGTTGATGGGTAGAGCTGCAAGCAGTGCATCTGGTCATCCACTTTGTGTCAGAAAACAAATGGCCCAAGAGGAGAATATATATGTACTCATGTGCAATGGCCAATGACTTAATGGACTGGTTAGAGGTCTAGAAAGTAAATGACTGGGAAATTGGAGACAGGGAGGTCTGGGGTAAAAGGCATGTGGACAGACCTATGGGAGTGAGTGCAAAGTGTGAAGATATTTGTGGAACATGTTAATGTCCATCAGAAAGTATCCATTGCAGAAGTGACATTGAACATACAAACAGACAAAATGTCCAGCCAGCTTACATTAGCCAGCCTTTGTCATTAGTTCCCTCAGAACTGGCATGATGGATTGTCAAAGGGACCCATGAATGGAGTGGCCATGGTGGCAGAGGTAGAGTTCCCACATGGACCCAATTGCATGGACTGCCACTCATAAAGACTTATACAGCTATTGTTCCTCAGAATGTCCAAACTTCCAGCAAGGAGACCAATACTGAGCCCCTAACATGACACTGCTCCTTGGGGACACCAACTGATCACTTGGTGGCAATTTGTTCTTAAAGCAATAGACACATATTCTGGGAGTGGGTTTGCCTTTCATGCCTACAGAGCCTCAAGCAGCACCATTACCCAGAGGCTGATGGAGAAACTGCCCCACAGGCATGGGATCCCAATGTAGTATCGGATCAGGATAACCACTTCACAGTGAAGGAGTTGTAGCAGTGGGTCCATGATCATAGACCTCACTTGTATCATTTACCAATAGTGAGAGGGGCTGTAGTTCATCCACTAACTTCCCTTGTCTAAGTTTTCCCTTGGGAAGCAAGGCCCATGGGAACCCCAGAAGAGCTGCTCTCTGAACACGTGTGGAGAAGTGGAATCACATGCACCAGGTAGTCTTGGAGGTGTGGTGCCCAGGTCTTCCTCCATTAAAGAACTTACTGTCCAGCCATCAGGAGGGCAGTTGGCTGATAGACTCCAGCTATCAATATCTTCAGTATTGGCTTCACCTTTCAAGTCTAGATGACAACTTCTTGGCAGGCTCTAGCCAATAACTAAACAGGGGAGGGTGTTTTAAGGCCTTGCCACTTCTGCCCAACATAGAATTCCTCTAACAGGCACTCTTAGTTTCCCCGGGGTTGGCTAAGACTTTGGCAGTTGTGCACTATGATCTGAGAATCCCCCTGCCCAATTTTGCTTCTTCTCTTCTTTCTTTTAAGGTCTGCATCACAATCTGAAGTTTTTTTTTCTTCCCAATCCTGCTTTCTTTCCTTTTTTATCTTTTACCAGTGTTACCCCCAATAGATCTCACACCTCTTAATTCTGTCTCAGTATCTGCTTTCCAAAGACTCAACTTACACCATAATTTAGCTACTTCTGGATTATAGGTAAACTTAATTTCTTTGAAGCCAATAATGTGTTTCTTAAAACCTAAGTTGTCATTTAAGGATGTGAAGCAACTAGAATTCACATACACTATATCTAGTAGTTGTGCAAATGGTTACAACTAGTTCAGAATATACTTGAGAGTATCTACGAAAGTTGACAGTTTGAATTCACTATGACTCATCAATTTACTCATAGGTATATATCCATGAGAAATGTGCTCATAGCAGCATGCTAGGGACTGCATTTTGTCCTCCTGAAATTCATATGCTGAATCCCCAATCCTCAAGGTGATGGTATCTGGAGATGGGTCCTTTAAGAGGTAATTAGGTTTAGATGATGTCGTGAGGGTAGGGCCCTCATGATGGGATTAGTGCTCATAGACAAACAGAAACAGAAAGCATGTTCTTGTTCTTTCTTTACGCTGTGAGGACACAGCAAGAAGGTAGCCATCTGCAAACTAGGAAGAGAGCCTTTGCCAGAACTCAACCATGCTGACACCCTGACCTTGAACTTCCCAGCTTCCAGAACTGTGGAAAAAAATTTCTGTCATTTAAGCCACTCAATCTATAGTATTATATTTTGTTATGGCAGCTCGAGCAGACTAAGACACAGCACTATTCATAATATGGTTGATCCTTGGGAGTTAGAGGCGCCGTGCCCCTGCGTGGTTGAAAATCTGCCTATAACTTTTTACTTTCCCAAAACTTAACTCTATCCTAATATTCTACTATTGACCAGAAGCCTTACTGATAACACAAACAGTTGATTAACAAATATTTTGTATGTTTTATGCATTATATACTGTATTTTTGCAATGAAGTAAGAGAAAAGAAAATGTTATTAAGAAAATAATAAGAAAGAGAAAATATATTTACTATTTATTAAGTGGAAGTGGGTTATCATAAAGATCTTTATCCTCATCATCTTCACATTGAGTGGGCTGAGGAACTGGCAGAAGAGGAGGGGTTGGTCTTGCTGTCTCAGGGGTGGCAGAGGCAGAAGAGGTAGAGGAGCTAGAAAGGAAGGCAGGAGAGGCAGGCACACTCAGTGTAAATTTTATTGAAAAAAAAAATCTACTTACAGGTAGACCCATGCAGTTAAAACTCATGTTGTTCAAGAGTCAGCTGCAGTAAAAAAGCGTAATGTGTACAAATGTCTACCAATAGCAAAGTGGATAAATTGTGCTGTATTCACAGAATGGAATACTATGCAACAAAAAGAACAAATGAGTTACAAACATGCAAAAAGGTGGCTGAATCTTACATGTAATGCTGACCAAAAGAAACCAGATTCAAATGAGTACGTACTATATGATTCCATCAATATAAAGTTCTAATCCAGGGAAAACAAATCCATGCTGCCAGGAGCCAGGAGAGTGGCTATCCTAGGTGCAGGGTGGGGAGGTTTTGACTGAAAGGGTGTGTGAAGGAGATTCTGGGTGCTGCTGATGTTCTGTTTCTTGGTCTGAGTGTTGATTACATGGGGATTCAGTCTTGAGAGTTTATTGAACATACACCTGGGATATATGCACTTTTCTGTATGCACAAAATTATACTTCAATAAAAAGTTTATAGAAATCTAAAGTTGTCATTGATTTTAAGATGCAACTTTAAGAAGGTTGTTACTTAGGTACTGTGTTTCACTGACTGTGGAACACACATATTTCCTATTTTAATATCTCAAATATGGTGATATGAGTTACAATTGATAGTGTCATGATGTGGTTGTCATCATGATGCAGTTGTTGCTGCCTGTATATGTGTGAATATCAAGCCTCAAAATTTGCAAAAAGGGTAGTTTCAGAAGCTTGGAAGAAAATCTCAGATTTTTTATGCTTTTTAAAATCACTTATAATTTTTATATTTATTGAAAAAGCTCTTTGTGACATCACTAGACACAGAATTTTATCATATAAGACTCTTTTGCATATGGACAAGGGAAAATATAAGCAAAATAAATTGCTTAAAGATTTCTAAAACACCTCGTCATTCAGAGTCCAATTGCTGTGTATCACTTTTTAACTGAGTCATTGATGTTGTGTTTTCCATATAATGTCATCCTCTGTGCCAGGAGCTTCGGTGGTACGGCATTTCTTAAAAAGAATACATAAAAAACCGAAAAGCCATTGGTTCTAGGGTTTAAATGAGGTAGTAGAGCCAGCCTTCCATGGTAGAAGCTATGATGTGCTACTCAGATTCTCCTTTGGCAATGAAGCGCATATTCCCTCTGCTGCTGGGAGTGCTGCTGGCAGACAGCCCTTACCTGTCAGTCCCCTTAGGAGACTGGCTCATTTGGAGAGGGCCACCCCTCCCAAGGTTGTACTTCCTTCCAAAAACTGGCCAGCAAAATGCGTAACAGCTTGGGCCCTTGCCCCAAGCAGTAACTACCGGAAAGGATCGTCTCAGCTTCAGAACCCCCCACGGGTGGGGCTGAGGCCTTCATTGTGGCTGCATCACTGCCCAATCTTTTCCTCTGCCCATCCTGCTTTCTTCCCTGGGTGATGCTCCGATGACCATTCCCTAATAAACCTCCAGCATGGTTATTTCAAAGTCTACTTCCTGGGGAGCCCAATCTGAAACACCTACTTTTTTTTTTTTTAAAGAGACAGTGTCTCACTCTCTTGCCTAGATTGGAGTGCAGTGGTCCAATCACAGCTCACTGTAACTTTGAATTCCTGGGCTCAAATGATCCTCTTGCTTTAGTTTCCTGAGTAGCTGGGACTACAGGTACACACTACCATGCTTGGTTAATTTTTAAAATTTTTTTGTAGAGATAGGATCTTGCTATGTTTCCCAGGCTGCTCTCAAACTCCCAGCCTCAAGAAATCCTCCACCTTGGCCTCCCAAAGTGCTGAGATTACAGGTGTGAGCCACCGCACCCAGCCAACACCTACTTTTGACTCTTGTTTGGGGAATGTTTTATAGACTGCTTCTCTCACCCATCCCTACAACTGTTTTATTCCTAAGGGAAATGACTGCTTCCCCGTTACTTTGGAATCTTCTTCCATGTTGCTGACAGCTGCTCATTTTGCAAGTTTTGAAGCTAGTACAATTGATCTTCAACATTATTAGGCAATGACAGCTATATCATGACTACAAACTGGCCAACTAAAAGTTGTTTTAAGAGGCCATTGATTGTAACGAACAACCCCACTCAGAGACATGAAAATGTGAAGAAAATTTGCACAGTTCAGGTTTTCCTCCTATTCTCTGGGTTCCTTTTGGGTTTAAGAGGTTCAGATGCTCTCACGGCCTTGGGGATGGATATCTTGTCTGTGGGCTGTGTGACACAAGGCTGGCTCTACTGCACAGCCTTATCCTGCTTGGTGGCCAAAGGTCACAGCTGGTCTGTTTTCTTGGCCTGACCTCTGTCCAAGGGTGTCTGGGGGTTTTGGGCCTCACCTCAGCTCTGCCAGATCCCTTTAGGTCTGTCTGTGGCCTGGGCCCTCTAATGCGGGTCTCTCACCTCCTGCCCTGGGGAATTCCCCTCCTAGCCCTCTCAACTGTCATCCGAGACCCACTGGGACCCTCTCTCTGTCTAGGTCGGCTCTGCCACTATTTCTACTCCATGGAGGTCACTTTGCATTGGCACAGAACACTTGAAGAGATTGTTTCCTCCTGGGGCTCCAGGGGAGAAGCAGGGCTTTCTTCAGACCCTCAAACCTAAGGCCCACCTTCCCCCTTTCAGAGTTTCAACACCATCGGGGGCAGAACCAGAGCCTCCCCTCCACCAGAAACACTCACCTGCATTTAACTCTTAACTCTTCCAATCCTTCTCCTTCCTGCCACTTCCTGCTTCCAGTCGAAAATCAAATCACTTGTCCATTATTTCTTGTGTCCTCTCAAGTCTGTGGTTCACAGTATGAACCTCTGTGGTTAGCTAGTCCTCTAGGATTGGCTCTTGATATTTAAACCCTGGTTTCTGGAATTCTGAGCAAACTAGCTTCCTCCCTTCCTTCCTTTTCTCCTTCCACTCTTCTTCCTCCTTGTCTTCCTTGTCTTCTTCTAAAATCTCTACAAGGCCTGACTCGTACAGTAAAAAAACCAAAACAAAAAACAAAACAAAACAAAAAAACCACTTTATGTCTTCTGCAAGGTAAAAATTCTATTTAGCATTTCAGTTGACTTACTTGAACCAGGTTGTATCAAAATATTTGCCCAACTGCAGACATACATCACACTTTGTTCCCTGCAGAGGGTTTATCCTCTGTCTTAGGCCCATGAAACATTTACCAAGAGTGATCAGTTACTAGGCCGAAAGAAAAATTTTAATACATTCCAAGGACAAAAAATCGTGCAGGCCACAATCTTGGACCACAATGCAGAGACACTGAACATTAATGCCAAAACTTAAGAAAGAATAAAAACTCAACACACTCCTACATAACTTTTGGATCAGAGAGAAACCAAAACTGTAATTATAGATTATTTAGAAAACAATGATAACAAGAACATTACAAAAGTGAGAAGGCCAAGGTTGTGTACATAGAACAGCAAGAGGTTTTAACAGCTTTTATAATTTAACAAGAAAGAGAATATAAATAAATGGTTCAACTAGTTAAAAAGAGAGCCAAGAAAATATGACTAAGGAAAATAGAAGGAATTAATAAAGATTAAAGCAGAAATGAGTGTTTAGAAAAGAGAACATTAGTAAATTTGATAAATAAATCAAAGAGTTGGTGTTTAAAACACGAGGGAAAAAAAAAAAGAAAGTTTTTGCAAAGCTAATCAACGAGAATAAGAGGAAAAAACAAGCAATGGGAATGAGGAGAGGAATATAACCACAGATAAATGTGTGATTTACAGGTTTTATCATGTAGATTATTATACTGAACTCTGTGCTAAAAGCTGTAAAATCAAGTTGCACACAGGATTCTCGAAGAAAACATAAGGGATCAAAATCTAGTAAAAAAGAACAAAACATAAATATGCCCATGACTCTAGAAGAAATTTTAGAATTTGTCAAAACATTCCCAAAATGTGCCTAGATTTTATACGTTAATTCCATTAGAACTTCATGGAGCACATAACAGTCATGTGATTTAGACTGTTGCAGAGCATAGAAAAAGGTGGAGCACATTTCGCTTATTTTACTAAACTAATGCAATCTAGATGTTAAAACCTATAGCAGAAATTGACTACAATCTCAGACATAAATATAAAGCAAAACACTAACAACTTTAATTTAATAGTACAACAAAAGAACAATGTAATCTGAGTAAAGTTTTTCTAAGAATGCAGGCATAATTCATAAACAGAAAAATCTCAAATGTCAGTGAAGAGATAAAGTGATACAGCTTTTGGGGAGGGTAATTTGTTAGAATGTATCAAATTTAGATATACATCTAATCTGTGAGTTAGCAATTCCCTTTATAGTTAGCTGTATCCTAAAGAAATATGAGCACAAGATATTTGTGCAAGAATGTTTTTACTGCAGCTTTTCTTTTTGGTAATACAAAAAAAGAGAAACAATCTAAATATTCATCAGTAAGAACATAACTAAATTACAATGTTACCTCCCTACTAATGAATACAAGGTAGTGGTTTAAAAAGAATGTGTTTCTTTCTATATACTGAAACAGAAAAATCTCAGATACATTAAGTAACAAAACAAAACAACAAAATGAAAGAACCAAATTTGGGGGCTAAACCATACTATAGAATAATCTCATTAATGTTAGAGAATAGAGCTGTATATTGTGTATCTACCCATGATGTGTAAATGAATAGAAAGAAGCTTTGTGTACAGAAGATAATTTAAGAGCTGAGAATGGGATTAATGGAGATAGCTGTGGAGGCCAAAGGGACAGAACTTTCGTCTTTTCTGTATAGTTCTGTATCTTTTAACATTTTTACAATGAGGATAAGCTCAAATGTTAGTTGTGTAACTAAAATAATAAAGAATCCTAGAAAATATTTTATAATAATGCATCCCACCAGTAGTGGAAAAAAACCCTTTCATTTGATGGTTTCCAGAAAAGCTTCCATCTTCTACTTATTCCTTCAAAAACATGTTAGTAAGGAAGGAAGAGAAAAAGCTTTTTAAGCAAATAGGATCAAGAATATCTTTCTTAAGCTGATGATGATCATCATCATACTTGGCAGGGAAAGGTGAAAGCTTTAGCTACTAAAGTCAGGCTTAGGAGTCAATAACAGGATTAGTATTTAACACTCTTTTCAAAATGTTGGCCAATTCAACTCAATAGGGATAGAAAAAGAGCCCAGTAGTGTTGAGAGAGAGAAGAGACGTCAATGTTAGGAAAGAATGTATAATCATTACTGTTCACAGGTGTGATAATCTACATGTCAAACCCAAGAGGCTCAAATAAGAAATCACTTGCTATATACCAAGTGCTTCCTGCCCTCCAGGCCCTCTGCTAAGTGCTTCATGGGTATGATCTCATTTAACCCTCACAAGAACCCTATGAGATGCATTTGGCATTGTTTCTATATAACAGACAAGGAAATGAGGTTCCAGAAATGTGACGTAGGAAGTGAGGGGTGAGGCGGAGAGGCCAGGATGCAGCCTGACCTCCCAAGTCTGGAGCCTCCTAGAGACTCCGCAGCCTGTCACTCACTGTGTAAAAGCCAGAGGGTACCTTCCAATAAGAGGTCAATGTAGAATAAATGTATCTGAAAAAGCAATAGCTTTTATATAGAATATCAACAGCCAATTTGGAAATATCAGAGGAAAAATACATTCTATACACCATAGCAACCAGAACTATCAAGCTGCACGCTTAAAAAGGACCAGCATAAGGAAAACTTCAAAGCTTTATTGAGAGATAAGAGAAAACTTGAATACAGGGAGAAACATGTTCATTTATAGTTTGGAAATCAATATTGAAAAGATGTCAATTATTCTGAAACCAATCTAGAAATATCATGTAAATTCCAAACAAAATTAATAACATGTTTTCAGAACTTTACCAACTTATTCTTTTAAGAAAAACATTTATTAATAATTTAAAAAACTCATTAAAAAATCGGAAGTGTGTCACAAAAACATTTTCTTTAGAAGTAAACACTATTGTCTGGAGTCTCTCTCTCTCCCCCTCTCTCTCATACTACACACACATACACACGCACACATACACACAGAGCCCTGCTCTTTTAGCATAATAAGGTCAAAGTAGCATGTGGAGTTGGCTTATACTGGGACATGAGAATATACTACTAAATTTTTAGGAATTTTGTGAGCTGGTTGATAAACACAGCCATTATTTTATTTATTTATTTATTTAGTGAGACAGGGTCTTGCTTTCTTGCTGGGCTAGAGTGCAGTGGCACCATCATAGCTCACTGCAACCTCAAACTCCTGGCCTCAAGCAATGTTACTGCCTGAGCTTCCTGAGTAACTTCACCACCCTGCCTGGCTATTTTTTCTATTTTTTGTAGAGAGGGGGTCTGGCTATGTTGCCCAGGCTGGTTTTGAACTCCTGGCCTCAAATGATCTTCCCACCTGGGCCTCCCAAAGTACTGGGATTATAGGTGTGAACCACTGCACCCAGCCCATAGCCATTATTAAAAATCAAATAATATAAACATTATTTTAAAAACAAAGGTAATAAATTCTTAAAACTCCTAATTACTTCCTAATTATTTTATTACATTTTGCCATTATGTGTGTTTTTGAGGTCATCTACATCTATTGTATCAGATGGTGGACATGTTATATAATGGTGTGTGGCTATGTATATCTTCCCAGCTCTACAATTTCATGTTAGCAGCTTGAAATTGACCATGGTGGGACTATTTAGACCATAGAAGTTGGCAAATGCTACAAATCAAGGTCTTTTTTTCTTTTCAGAGATCTGAAAAGAATTTAATCTGAGTTTTTGAAATATTTAACAGCACATCACGGGGTTAAAATTATACTAGAAGGAGTGATATGTATTTCTTCTACATATGAGTGTGTATGTGTGTGCCCATGTGTGTTTCAACAAAAGGGGAGAAAAGCAAATTACAGCTCCCTACTTAGAAGTAGAATAAATGGGGATGAGGAATACAGATGATCACACCATCAGTACCAGATGAGACAAAAAGGGTTTGCTTGTGGCAAAGTACTTAAAAGAGTTATCAACCTTAAATATGTCATGGATTTTTCTTTTGTAAATAGACAATGTTCCAAATTTGCTGACCTTTTCTGTGATGAAAGTGGTGCCAGTAAAATGTACCTAAAAATATTTGGAAAAATAAATATGCCTGTCTTTTCAAAGCAAAGGTTATATTGCAACCAAGTGTGAGAAAGTAATAGCCTTTCAAAATAAACTCATACGTTGGAGAGAATACACTAAAAATGAATAGTGGAAGTGTCTCCAGAGTTATGTGATTTTGAGGCTGAAAATGGGCCACCTATAAAAACTATCATATCTGTTTACTTGAAAAACTTGGAAACAGGATATTCTAACCTTATAAAAATCCTCTAAAATAAACTCATTTGTTAACAATGTGAAAAGATATCACCTTCCAATTATTTTGCAAGAACAACCGATTGACATCAGCAAAAATGGAAATTATTAGCTGAATTTCAGCAAAGACCTTTGCAAAATTGGTGAATGAGGCTGAAAATGATTTTCACTATTTGTTAGGCATAGCCCATAAAGCACTTCTTTCATTTGGTATCTATGCATGCTGATGAAGTTAGTTTAGTTATTTCAAAACTAAGTACTGGAATAATCTGAATTTAGAATGAGGTGAATAGCAACATCACAAAGTGTTAAACCAAGATTGTAAAAAAAAAAAAAAATTCAAGTACATTTACCTTTGCTAAAACACATTTTTAAGGTGAGAGCAAAAATAGGATGTACTCTAATATTTAAAATGAACGTGCTTTAAAAAAATAATTTATTTGATATTTACATTTTCCTTTATAAATTCCAAAGTGTGGAATTTGGGAGCTTGTCAGGAATGCAGACTCTCATACCCCGAGCCAGGCCCCACCTCAGTGCTTCAGTTACATAGAGACATCCCTGTATGAGCGAGTTTCGGCGTTGCCCTTGGGTGAGTGGGTAGGTGGGGGGGTCTCGAGTGGTCTGCTCTTCTGTTTGGAGACTTTGAAGACTGGAGTAATTCCTGACATGTTGAAGCATATTTATGTTAAAACAGACTTTCTGGGTATAGGTGGAGCCCCTATATGGTGTAATTCCTAACCCTAACTTTATAATAGCACCAAATAGTAGAATTCTGCAATAATACTAGCTGATATGTAACATTTACCATGTGTCAGGCATTGTCCTAAGTTCTCCTCGTGAATTGATTCATTTAGTCCTCCTGCAACCCTAGGAGGTAGGTCTGCTATTATCCTCAGTTTATGGATAAGGAGGCTGAGGTACAGAGAGGTGACTTGCTCAAGGTCGCACTGCTAGTAAGTAGCGAAGCCAGGATTCGGACCTGGTCAGTTTAACTCCAGAGCCCATGCATTAACCATTATACACACTGCCTGGGTATAAAATGTATAAAGGAATAAATACCCACATATTGAGGACACATACTCAGATATTTTTATTGACGGGGAATGTGATCAAAAAGCTTGGGGACACTAACCTAATGAATATAAGTTCAAATACTACTGCAACATAACAAGCCTTTCTTAATCGGGCTCAGCTGATCTCTCTGACCATACTTTTTGCTCTCCCCCCTTGAAACCTATGCTCTGGATTCTACCATCTTGAACTGGCCTCCTGGCAGCTCCCTGAATCCTGATGCCTCCTCCCACCCCCTATTCTTACCTGTCCTTCGGAACTCAGCTGCCCTTCCTGTCTGCCCGTCCTCCCACCAGGCCAGGCATCCTCTGTCCACTCTCAGCTTGTCTGCACCCCTCTGTGCGACCCTGTCCCACTGTTTTGTGGGCTAGATCACAAGCTCTTCACTTGCTTGTCTACCACCCTTGAGGGTAGGGCTCTGTCTTGTTTCTTCTTGTACGTCCTAGTGCAGAGCCTGGCACGTATTAGGTGCTGTTTGCATGAATGAAAGATTGATGAAAGAGAAAGAAGCCATTGCCCCAGGAGTTGTTCTACAATCTGTTATTTGTGTAACAGCCACCAGAGGGGGGCAGACGAACAGGGTCCGGTGAACAGCACCCATCTAGAGGAACTCCTGGCTGAGAATTTAAAGAATGATTCTTGGGCTGGAAGGGAAGTTCACTGGTTCACATTCTTCTATTTTAGACAAGAATAAACAAAGCCTTCCAGGTAAACATAGTGATATTTAAGGTTTTTAAAATAAAAAAAAATTTTGAACCTAGACAGACTTTGAATCAGAAAACTTGGATTCTGGTTCCCCCTATAACATTATTTAGCTTGTCTGGTCTCAGACGAAACCCTTGGATTTTGGAGACTGAGTTTCCGAATCTGACAAATGGGTGACGTGCACATTTTGTCTGTCTCCAGGAATGTTTAGAGACCCATGTAGTAACGTACACGAACACCCGAACAATGACAAGGCAACAAATAAAATATAATTAGAATTAAGGGGCTGAATAAAAATAACTTCAACTTCCCTTGTTTAAAATTAGTTTTTCTAAACTGTGAATTGAAAGCCAAGGTATGAACATGGACTTTCGACGAGCATGGACTTGGTCTCGAGAGCATAGATTCATGCAGATCTCAAGCTGTGGATCATTTAGACCACTTTATTCATTTGGCTGCCACTCAACCATCTCAGCTATTACACATTGCCGGGGGCCAGCTAATGCACCTGCATCTAGCATCATCTCTGTCTGGATAATTCACATACCTCACCACACATGTATATCTTTTCTGTCTTTCATTCTTTCTTTTGCAAATGTGCATGGATGCTGTTGCAATAATAAAACACACAAATTCATATAAAAACTTTCCTGAGTCTCTAGTTACATTTATCATAACGTATTTTTTGAATCAACAGATACCAAAAAAAATACATTTAGGATAAAGTTGCATTATATGTATATTGAGTCTATGAGAATTTGATTATATAGGTTTAACCACCACCACAACAAAAACCCTCAAAATTAGCCTCATAATCACGTAATGGAGCTGGTGGTTTGGCTCTATGAAGGGCTGCCCAGGCGGAGCATGGATCAGTAGATGTGACTGCTTCCCTTCAGTGGGTCTCAGATCTTGCCAATGCCTCTCAAAATGTAGTGTATTTCTGTATTTGTACGTAATTAGGGAGTTTTAAATGGGAATTTTTATATGAGCAAAGTTTTGTTTTATATTTTATCTTTGGAACCCAACTCACCATGGAAGATGCTACTCTACATGCAGAGGGACTATGACATGTTTTGGCACAAAATAGGAGCCCTCAGTAGAAACACTGATCCAGCCCAGAAAACCCTGACTCCCCGTGGCCGCCCAGGGAATCGGGGGGAACACAGACCTCTCACCGCAAGACCAGTGCTCTTCCCACCCACAACTGCAAGTTAGCGTGACTTTCATGGTGAAGGACATCCTTCTCCCAGGCGGTGGAGGAGTCTGTGAACTCCTAAACTGTGCACACGTCCGGGGATGCCCTTCCAGCACAGGCAGTCCAGCCCACATAGACACAGCTTTTATCCACACCTTTGTTTCTCAGGGTCCTGCCTGCGTATCATTTCCATTCTCTTTCTCGTGTTCCCTTGTATTGGGATTAGGATGTGAGCTGGAAGAGATTTTCAAGGCACTTTTGAACCTCAGTCTGAGCAATTGGAGGCATGTGGGGAAAATCTCAGAGGCCGGGCAGCCTTCAGAAGGCACAATTTATGTAACCAAAACATTTGTACTCCATAATATTCTGAAATAAAAAAGTATTTTAAAAAAAAAGAAGGCTCCAGCATTTGATTTCCTTTTCCCCTCTCCTTCCTCGGAAACGAGAAGGCCAGATGCATCCTCTCCCCCAGCAGTAGCTCAGCCTCTGGCCTAGTTTGTGAGCTTCCTTTTCCTCTTGGGTGAGGCCACGCTTCCTTGACACTTTGGCCTGTACTCCTTGAAGGCCAGAAGACCCTCTTGGGGAGGGGGCAGGCCAGTGCCCTGACGTGGAGAGCAGGGTGCTGGGGAGCGGCCAAGAGCGGCTGGCAGGCCTCAGCTGTGAGCGGGCAGCCTGCAGGGCTCTGGCCGGGAGGGATGGCTCACTCCCCCTCTCCCCTGTAATCTCAGCAGGGCGGGAGGTGCTGCTTCACGCTGGCTTGCCTCCTCTCTGGTGCGTGAGGAGACCTCTTCTGTGAGGGGGAAGTTCAGCAATGGGCTTCCACGACAGACTCTCCAAATCCCAAAGGAGGCTGTGGAAATTAGAATTATCGGGCCTCCGATGGCTTACTAACCATCTTGCAAACCTGAGGCAGATTCTATCAGAGGCAGTGGAAGTTTCCTCTGCCTTCCATGGCTGGGTGGCCCAAGTTTCCACAGACAGAATTTAGTGAGATCGCAAGGAAAACTTGCCAACATTGAGAGCTCACAGACACCAGAACAGGCCGTGAAAGAGGACAGCAGAGTCTACTTTGGAGGTCTTTAGAAATAGGGTGACTTCTCTTTACTCTGGAATGACAGCCCGTAAAAAACTGCAAACATGACAACCGCAAAGCTCTTTATTTACACCAACCCTTGATTTTAAGCTGTTTTAGATTTGTTACAAGTCCTCACATCATTTGATGGCCTCCACGATATTAAAGACATATTGAAGATGCTTTGCGACATGCCCAGATACGGGAGCTCCAACGTGAAGGAAGGAAATTAATATTTGTCAGGGAATCCCAGGGACAAACTTGGTATGGAAAATTAAATACCACACAAATAGAGGTTCAAAACTGACCTCTGAGGGACCGATAGGATTTTCCCCCATTAACACATTGACTGCCATACAGAAAACCCAGAAACTTTTCCTTGGGACCACAGTGTTTTATTACAAAAATAGAATAAAAAATTCAGGTGTAACTTGAAGGTGAACATAAATAGAAAAACGAAATTTATTGACTTTTATTCATTTATTCCATGTTTTTAGAATTAAATTGTCAATATTAATTGTAACAATAAGAATATCAACAAATGAGATTTTTATATTCTTCCTGCAGCCCCGGGGTCAAAACTAAAGTGAGTTAAATACACAACTGTCACGGAAGCTAATGTGTTAAGTAACCTCCTACCTCCATTTAACTGTACAAGGGAGTTTGTAATCTCTGCACCCTCTCCACAGGCTCCTTCCTCACGTCCTCACCTCCTTCCTAACCTAGGTCCCGAGACGTCCACAAGACTCCCTTAATGGGCCTTCAACTCCTATTGCTGCTTTAACAGGAAACAGGGACACAGGAGAGTGGGACAAGAGAGGCAGCCTGGGAGGCGGTCAGGGGAACCTTGACCGGAGACGCCCTTCACTCCCTCTGACTCCCCCCAGTCACACGCTGAGACCCTTGTCCCCTGCACCTGGCTGTGTTTTCTGAACCCAAGCAAGGACTTGCGATCTGACAAGCGCAACGTGCTTATAGGCAAAATGGGATCCAGTGAACTTGAGACTGGTTCGGTCTCTGGGAACTGGGACTCCTAGTGATGGGTCACACTCTAAGCCCCTAACTGAAAAATCAAGTATATGCTGGCTCACATCTCGAGAGTTTGTCAGCGTGGCAAGGATTTCACTCGCAGATGAATTCACACATAAATGTGGCCATGTCAGTTGTGACTTAGGGACACCAAGTCTTGTGAGAGCCATTTAAAGATGTTTGGAGCCCCAGCAACACTGACTGCCTTTGGTAGCATCCCTACCACCCCAAAGGTAGTGAAAAGTATTTCCACCTCCCGGGGAAGTACATGGGGAGACATCATGTAATGTTCGACATGCACTTATAACTTAAGCATTTATTGAATTATATGTATTCTGTTTGAGAGATTATATCATTTTTTTCGGGTCTCTAGTACTTTTTAGGGCATTCAAAAGCTTTTGACCTCAAACACTCTGCCTATAGTATCCAGTGGCTAAAATGCCCTGCATATTGAATTCTAGCTTAGAGGACCAGAGGTGAAAAATATGCACACTGCTTCAGCATATCCTCTGCAAACTCAAAGTTATTTATAAACACAACCTTAAAATGCTTGTCTGTGGGGCTGGGAGGGCAGGTGATGGGCTGTTGAGGCAAGAAGGATTCTAAAAAGTTTCCAGTGAGCAGAAAGGACTTGACCCATCTTGACTGTCCTCTTTGGGTGCTAATGGAAAGTACCTAATAATGTTAATTAAAGGGGAACAAATGTCCTTAGGTTTGCCCTTATCTTGGGAATAGTTTTTGTTTTATTTTTAGGGAACTCCCTTAAAATATCCTTTTAAGGCTGCTTCCCATCGATGGGTTCTATGACTTTGGCCACCTGGTCAAAGGCATTATGGTTCCCTCATCACAAAGTCTTCTACCATGAAGGTCTTCGGGGCCCTCAGGGTTGGTGTGAGACTCTCTCAACTTGTGAGGAATGGAAGGAAATGTTCAGTTGCACTTTGATGACGAGTATTCATTGTAAGGGCACACAAGGAAAGTGAGAAGTGCTATTTTGTCTCAGCAAGTGCATTGTTACCCATTCAGCAAACATTTGTTGAGCACCGACTGTGTGTCGACTGTGTTCCAGGCTCTGGGGACTCTAGCCGTGAACAAGACAGAGAAGGTTCCTGCTCACATGGAGCTTCCACTCAAGGAGGGTTGACTGACAATAAACAAAAGGCATAAATGAACAAGGTAATTTCAGATGGTGGTAACTGCCATGAAGAAAAGAATGCAGTGATGTGATAAAGAGGGATAAGGGCGAGGGATGTGAGGCTACTTTAGACTGCATAGTCCAGGAAGGCCTCTGAGGAAGCAGCATTGTAACCAAGCCTTGTAAGTGCTCAAGGGGCCAGCTGGGAGAAGATCTCAGGGCAAAATTCCCCAGGCTTAGGGCACAACTGGCTCGATGCCCTTTAAGTGAGAACTTCGGCAAGTTTCGGGAACACAAGGAAGGCCTGTGGGGCGGTAGCATAGGGAGCAAGGGTGAGTGCTAGGAGATGAGGTCAGACTCAGAGAAAACCACGATGTGTTCACTGATCAGCCCAACAGTTGCTCTGGTGCCCAAACATCTTGTCCCTCAGAATGGGGAGTCCATTTCCTATCACTCCATTGGCTCTGTCACCCTAATGACTTGGCTGCTTTTTGCTTGTGCTTCTCTCTGTTTGCCTTATCATCAACACTTTTCTGCTTTTCCATCCTCCTCTCAATTTATTTTGTATTAAAAACTTCCAGGGGTGAGGATCTGGGCATGTTGGTTAATCACTGCCCAGTAAGAAGTGGTCCTATTGGGCAGAGCTCCACAGGAGGCCTTCTCACTGGCTGCTGGTCTCCCTTAGGTCCAGTGTCTCTGGCCTGGGCTCTGGGTTCAATCAGTTGTGATCAGGGTCTCATGATCTACAGCTTGGCAACTTATTTGGAGGAAACTATAATGACTGCTTTCCTCAAGATCAGTTTGTGTGCTGGGCCAAAATTAAAGACGCTGTTAGAATTTTTATAGGAAGGATATTTATGATCACCTCCCAGCAATGAGCCAAATGGGGTTCTTTACAAAGGGCTTAGTTCTTAGCTCCTCAGGGATCCTTCCCCAGGGATCACTGAGTCTGAGTCTTTACCATCCAGATGTAGCCACCTAAAAGTCAGCTGTCCAATGTAGCCTTTTCTTACTAGCTTTCTTCTTCTGTCTGCCTTGGATGGTCACAATTATATCTCTCATCCCTACAGGATTTTATGCAATGCATCCTTGCCATTTCACCTCCCCTTGAATCTGCACTGACTGTGTGACTGGCTTTAACATACAGAACACAGAAGTACTTTATGTAAGGGAACTGCAGCTTCTTCCTATACTTGTTGGAACATCCCTTCTTGGAACCCAACTACCATGCTGTAAGGAAGCCCAATTAGCCATGTGAGAGACTCAAGTGGAAGAGAACTGAGGCCTCAAGCCAACAGCCCCAGCTGAGCTCCCAGCTGACAGCTGGCACCAATGCCAGTCATGTGAGTGAAGCCACTTAGGACCTTCTAAGCATCCCAATACCCCAGCCAACACCAAGTGAAGCATACGAACTCCTGGTCAACCCACAGAATTGTGAGAAATAGGAAACTGTTTCATTCTAAGTCCCTGGTTTTAGGGTGGTTTTGTATAGTAATAGTTAACCTTGTGAGGGGATAGCACATAGGTTATACCCAATGCTTCACACTTGGCCTTACAGAGCTTCAGAATCAGATACAGATAGCAAGGGCTGTAGGCCTGTGAAAATTGCAAGCAAAATTTTCATTTTACTTGATAATTGCTTCTCTTGGAAAGTCATTCGAGGAGAACTCCTTTATATCCTAGTGACAAGTAACTGAGGCCACACTTGACCATAGTCTGGTGGTGGCGATCTGGGGGGAGACTGCAGGGATAGCAAGGAAGGGAAGGAAGAGGGCAGGAGCAGATTCAGGTGCAGATGGGGACTCTTGGGTCTGTGACATTTTGATATGAAGGTTCAGAATTTGACATTGTTGTTTCCTATAGGATGAAGGAAGTTCACATGGATATTATTTTATTATTCAGATGTGAATTCTTCAAATGGTGAAATAAGAAGCCTCCTGCTCTCTCTCTCCCCATTTCTTCCATTTTCTGCTTCTCTTTCCTCTCTTCACACCATTCCTTTTTCTTTTTTTAAGAGAAGAAACAAGAGAGATGTCCAAACCTGTTATTGTGCTTGTGCTCAAGCCTGAAATTCAGATATTTGGTTTTAACCCAAAGTCAATATTTTGGGAGAACTTTGAACTAAGTCATTCATGCAATATTGGGTTTCAAGTATGAAAAATCCCCACAGTTTTCCACTTAAAAAGAAATAAAAAGTCTAAAAACTATGTACCGAAAAGCTATCAAACATTGGAGGCTGTCAACTTCAAACTTGGCAGGATAAAATGATCACCAAAGGAGGAAATTCAAGTCAAGCATGAGTAAAGTAGCCAACACTTGTGCTGTGTTAAAAGCACGTAGACCAGAGTTCCTGCAGGGCATGCAAGGGTGAGACCCTGCACTGCACCTGACTTGGCACTGGGCAGGGGCCTCTAGACAGGCCCCTCTTGTTTGGATAACTGGGGTGATCTCATTGGTCACTGTGATCTCACTGGTCTCCGTGATTCAAATCTCTATCTTTTTAAAATCACAAATCTGATCAGGTAATTTTCCTGTTTACACGTTTTCGGTGACTGCCTACTGCCCTTAGGATAAATCAACACTCCTCGGCAGGCCTTAAGAGTTGACAGGCATGACCCAGCTATGATTCCCCCTCTGGCCACATCTCTGGCCTCGCCCAAACGCACACCCATTTCCCGAGTCACGTCAAACTCCATGGTGTTCCAAGAATGTTCCTTGCTCTCCAGCACAAGTCTTTGTACATGCTGTTCTTTCTCCTGGAGCTGCTCCTCATTCCCAACTCTTATTTGTCCACCAAGGATCAGCTCAGATGGCACCTCTTCCAGGAAGGCCTGGGAATACCTCCTCTGAATTCCTACAGCATTTGGGAATTTGTCATGTTATGTAATAATAATCATCAGTTTACATGCATGTCTCTGCCACTAAACTATGAACTCCCTAAGGGCAGTTACCATGCTGTATTTGATTTTTTAATTCTTAAAACCTAACACATAGAACCTGGCTTATAATAGATGCTTGATAAACCATTAGGAATTAAAAAATAAACAAATATCCTTAACCCCATCTATATTTTTGCATCATGGGAAGAAGCCAGAGGACTGTAGTGTAGCAGGGCTTTGAGGTGAGGGCCCCCAGAGTTGAGACCCTGAGACCTGAAGATAATTGTATGTTCATGTCATTATTTTGCATAGAATTAATTCTCCCCTAAAAAATACCTCCCATGACAACCTGAATCCACAGCAACTCAACAAGACTGTGTTCTTGTTTTTACAAGTGTTGCTACACTGGACACTGTGTCACAGAGGTTTGGAATTTACTCATCTAATTAACAAAGATATTTTGAGCTTCAACTGTGCCAGGCCCTGTACATATTTAAACATGAAGACAACATGACTTATTTTCCTCAAAGAGCGTGTAATGTGGTAGGGAATTGGTAATGGAATTTAGTTCTGATTTGATGCTATTGTTGATGTTCAGACTTCTGCAAACCAAGGATTCTTTTGGGGAGCACTCACTCACCGGGAACTCAGCTGACCAATGTTAATTCTGCTCCAAAAAATGTTTAAAATTTTTTTCCCATAAGAAAAAAAAATGCATAAAGCTCAGCCAAGAGAAAAAATGTGGATGATCTCCTCGTTGTGGGAACAAAATATATTTTAAAACAAATGATACGTTAACAAATAAATAAGAAAATACAGGATACAGACACTCACAAGTCAGGAAATTCAAGCTGTGCTTGTGACGTACCTCAGGCACAAGGATGGAGCCGACTTTTCTCCCTAGAGGCACGACCTGTCCCTAAAATCCTTGAGAATCATGGTGCAAATTCTGTTTGTGGGATACAATGTCCTTGGGTGAAATGTTTAGTAAGGAAATGAAAGATGGGCCCGCTGTCCCCTAGGTCAAGGCGTGGAACTGAAGCTGGGAAGGATTCCAATATGTAGACAACCTCTATAAATGGACCTCTGTCGGTGGGTCACGGGAATTTAGAGTGGATATCACAGGACAGAATTTGACCTGGAGTCCTTGGGAGGAGAGCAGAGAAACATGCCTAAAACTCTCCTTTGAAGAACATTCACTGAGTCAACTGTCCAAATCTGAAATATCCACTCACTTCTGCATTTCTTCTGAAAGTTAAACTTCTGAGATCTAGAAATATATTTAAAGGGAAGCCGAACATAGTTATTTGCTTTTAGTTTTTTGAGACAGATCCTCACTCTGTCACCCCAGCTAGAGTGCAGTGGCAACATCGTAGCTCACAGCAACCTCAAACTCCTGGGCTCAAGTGATCCTCCTACCTCACCTTCCCAAGTAGCTGGGACTATAGGTGTGTGCCACCATGCCTGGCTAATTTTTCTATTTTTTGTAGAGATGGGGTCTTGCTATTGCTCAAGCTGTTCTCAAACTCCTGAGCTCCAGTGATCCTCCCGCCTCGGCCTCCCAGAGTGCTAGGATTACAGATGTGAGCCACCACGCGCAGTCTAGTTATTTGCTTTTTAGTAATAATAATATGGTAAACTATTGGCTCCAATTCTTTCCCCTCCCTCTGTCCACACCCTCTGCTGTCTATATCAGCACTTTCCTGACCTTGACTTGAGACTTGGCCAATGGAAAGTAGGTAGAAGTGGTGGGATGGCAGATTTGAGCCTAGGTCTCATGCTGCTTGCCTCTCTTGCATCTCTGCCATTACCACGAGAAGACCTTATCCTGGGTAGCTGTCACTTCCTAGCAACAAGAACATGCATGGAGTAGACATGAACCCCAAATCAATGAAGGCCCAAGCCTAGCCATATCTTCAACTTGAAGCAGAGCCACCAAGCTGATGCCAGCCTAGATTAGCAGAACCACAGCCAACCTTCAGATACACAAGCAAGCATTAATGATTGTTGTTTAAGTCACTAAGTTAGGTTGTAAGCAATAACTGACTGATATAAATGATAACAATAGTTCCACTTGCCTATAACTTGACCAAGGTCACTCAGCTAGTGATCAATGCAGATGGGATTGGAATCTGGCTTTAAATTCTATGCTCTGAATCACCTCCTTTATATGACCTTGAGATATGAACCTAATTAATACTTTGGTGAGTTCTTTCTAGGCAGAGGTTTTTATCCTGGAATGAAGAGAAGATGAGAGAACACATAAGTTTATTTCACATGGATTATAGGAAAGAGGAGATCTACAATCATACAAGAATAATTCACTTATAAGAAAATTCAGTCAGGGCCTCCAGATCCCCCAGAGAAGGGACAAATATTAAAAACAGAAAATTGAAGAAAACAGGATTCAAGATTTTAAAATGGCAGGTCGTAAAAAATAGGATGAATGAAAACTATCTGGCACTACTGCCATCACACTAGAATTGGGTCGCACTTACTAGCTTTGGGATCTTTTCCACGTCTCAGTTTTTCATCTGTGAAGTAGGGATAGTGAAAGTAACTACTTCATCGGGTTGCTGAGAGGATTAAAAGAGTCGATATGTGTCAAGTGCTTAGAAGAACGCCTGACACATTGCAAGCAGCGCATACACGTTAGCTAAGTGGTGCCTCTAGAACACTGCACCATACTTGACATCCGTCTGGTATTTCTGATTTTTAAATTCTTGTGATAGTTTTGTACTGTGTCGACTTAGCTACTAGAACTGTTTCCCAGCGTTCCTTTCCCTGTCGTCTAGGTTAGGATTGCCACATGAGGAATCTGCATGAGATTGGGAAGGTGAAAGTGCAGCAGCAGCTGTCATTCTCTGGTCAGTGTCAGGCACAAGCAGCCACTGCGGTCCGTGCTTCTTTTTTTTTTTTTTTTTTTTTATTTCATCTTATTGTTATGGGGGATACAGAATTGCAGGTTACATACGTTGCCCATGTACCACCTTTCCCCCCAAATCAGAGCTCCAGGCGTGTCTGTTCCCCAGGTAGTGCGCGTTGCACCCATCATGTAGGTATATATCCCTCCCTTCCCCACGCCCCCCTTCCCGAGTCAGCACCTTCAAGTGTTACCACTCCCCAAACGGTGCACAATGCACTCATTGTGTAGGCATACCCCCATCCCCTCCCCCACCCCCCACCTCAGTCTGATGTCCGATTGGTGTCGTTCCCAGATGTGTATTTAGGTGATGTTCAGGGAAACCAATTTTCTGGTGAGTACATGTGATGCTTGTTTTTCCATTCTTGGGATACTTCACTTAATATAATGGGTTCCAACTCTCTTCAGGAGAACCATAGAGATGTCGTATCTTCATTATTTCTTATAGCTGAGTAATATTCCATGGTATACATATACCATAGCTTACTAATCCAATCATGTATTGATGGGCATTTGGGTTGTTTCCACATCTTTGCTATTGTGAATTGTGCTGCTATAAACATTTGGGTACATGTGTCTTTGTTACAGAATGACCTTTTTTCCTTTGGGTATATGCCCAATAATGGGATTGCTGGGTCAAATGGCAGGTCTACTTGAATCTGTTTAAGATACCTCCATAATGCTTTCCACAGGGGTTGCACTAGTTTACAGTCCCACCAGCAGTGTATGATTGTTCCTGTCTCTCCACATCCACGCCAACATGTGTTGTTTTGGGTTTTTTTGATAAAGGCCATTCTCACTGGTGTTAAGTGATATCTCATTGTGGTTTTGATTTGCATTTCTCTGATGATTAGGGATGTTGAGCATTTTTTCATATGTTTGTTCGCCATTCTTATATCTTCTTTTGAGAAGTTTCTATTCATGTCATTTGCCCACTTTTTGATAGGGTTGTTTGATTTTTTCTTGCTGATTTTCCTGAGTTCTAAATAGATTCTTGTTATCAGTCCTTTATCTGATGTGTAGTATGCAAAAATTTTTTTCCCATTCTGTAGGTGGTCTGTTTATTCTCGTGACTGTTTCTTTGGCTGTGCAGAAGCTTTTTAATTTAATCATGTCCCATTCCAGGCCCCCCCTGATGGCACAGGGCAGCATCGGGGCCCGCATCTCCTCCACTCCTCCCGGACCTCCTCCCATAGCTGCTCTGATCCTGGCCAGGTGCGTGTATAGCTCCATGATGACGGGCCCCAGTTTGCAGGCCACCTGTGTGGTTGAGATTGAGATGGTGGGAGACAGATATGGCTTGTAGTCTGTCCTCATGGATTCCTGTTTGTCTTCAGAAATTTTTGTTATCCTTTTTCTTCCCAACTTCCTGTCCAGCCTTCCTTCCAGACAGCCAGGCCTGCTGACCTACAGCAACTTCATGATTGACCCTCCAAATGCAGAGGTAACAGCCTTGCACAGACATCTTCACCAGCTCCCACCGTTCCTCAAGGTCTAACCCCTACTGCAAACCTGTGTTTTCTGTCATTCATTGGGGGATGCCTCCCTGATGGAACCTTGGCTGACACACCCCCTCCCCCGCTGCCTTAGGAGTCGGACATATGAATCAATGAAGCCTCAGGGTTCTTTTTAAAAATTTTGCATTTACCATAACTCTAAGCATGGTGGGTCCCAACTCCCCCGCCCCCTTTCTTTTTCCCAGGACTTCTCTGTGGGAGGACTCTCAGCAACAGGGAATGTGTATTGACTGCTGAAATCCCCACAGAAAAAATATCCAATTTCTAGCTTCAGCGTACTGATGGGTGGGGTTAACCACAGATTTGTCATTGGATTTTAAAGTCAAAGCAGTAGAATTTCCCTAAAAATACAAGGAAAAAAAATTCTATTTACCTCAGTATTGCTATTTTCACAATCTCCCAGAACGAGTTGTACAGAGTAATACAAATGCTATGAAGATGGCTCCAAATGAAATACAGAATTCATAATAAGAGGATGTTGTTACTCAAAAGAAAGCGAGCCAGCATGCTTCGGGATGGTGCTGCAGCAACGAAAACAAGCTCAATGTTCGTGTCAGATAAACAATCGTAGTCACAGCCTTGGAAGTTTAGGAAGTGACTCATCTTCAGGAATGGGCACTGAGTGAAGGCAAATGTTTACCTCAGCCCTTTCGTGGTTGACACAAACACTCTTTTTTTCCCCCTTGGGACTTGGCCACTTGGAGATGCCGTTGCAGCCACGTGCACCAGTATCCCGGCTTCTACTACAAAGACATTCACCTCTCCTGCCCCGTGATGCCTCCTGCTCTCTGCCCTCAGCCTCCCGCTGTCCTTGGGGGTGGCCATTCTCTAAAATCAATGGATTTCCTGATAGGTGGGGAGATGAACTTCAGAAAGCTTCCCCATGCAAGAGGGGCCCATTGTTAGGAAATTTTGGTCTGAGATGCTTTGGCTGAGTCCAGGGGGCAACAGAGAACAGACCAGTCCCAAACCCGGCCAATCGGCAAAAGAAGAAAGGGACTGAAAGGGAGTTCAGAGCCCCTGGGGAAGGCAGGGGCAGAGCCAAGGTCTGTGAGAGGAAGTGATGGCTGGAGTCAGGGCCACAGGAAGGCCGGGGTGGAGGCAGGGAGGAGGATTCAGGCAGGAGAAGTGTGGGCTGGAGCTGCAGTGGATCAGAGGGTGCATCGCCAGCAGGGCTCTGGCTGGCTGCACTACTGTCCTTTCCCTCCAGCTGAGTGTGCTTCATTACCAGGCCCAGGAGTTTCTACCGCCGTGGCCATGGAAGGATGACCACTCAGGAAGCAGTGTGGCCATGGAGAGGTGTCATCCAGAGAAACGTGTGTGCTTGCACCAGGCCACATGCTTACAGTGGCATTATTCATAACAGGTCCAAACATGAAACTAACCAATCTACTTCAACTATAGAACACATCAAGAAATGGTGGTATATTGATAAGCAAACTGTGGCCAGTTTATACAGTGGAATACTGTGTCAGTTTTCTAGGGCTGCCGTAACAAATTACTACAAACTAGGTGGCTTAAAAATAACAGAAATTTATTATTTCACAATTCAGAAGGCTAGAAGTCCAAGATCAAGGTGTCAGCAGGGTTGGTTTCTTCTGGACGAGCTGAGGGAGGATTTGTTCTATGACTGCCCCCGGGCTTCTGGTGGTTGCCAGCAATCCTTGGCATTCCTTGGCTTGTAGCTGCTGTCATTCCAGCTTCTGCCTCCGTCTTCACATGGTATTCTCTCTGCTTTCCTCTGTGTCTTCGCACGGCCATTTTATAAAGACACCAGTCATTGGATTTAGGGCCTACCCTAATCCAGTATGACCTCATTTTAATTTAACTCATTATATATGCAAATGTCCTGTTTCCAAATAAGGTCACATTCTGAAGTTCTGGATGGACATGAATTTGGGGGGGACACTATTGAACTCAGTACAAATACTATACAACAATGAAAACGAAGGAACTACAGTTACATGCAACAACATGGATGAAACTCACAAATATAATATTTAGTAAAAGAAGTTAGGCACAAAAGAGTATGCACAAAACTGACATTATATTATAAAGTTCAAAGTCAGGAAAAACTGAACTATCGTGTTTAAGGATGCATATTTTGGTAATATATATGATATGCATCATATCATAATGAAAAGCAAGTAACCGATTCCCATGAAAGTTGGGATATCGTTTACCTGTTGGAGAAAGAGGGAAAGGTTTCTGGGATGCGGGAATGTTCTCTTTTTGGATATGGCTGGAGTTATAAGAGTGCTCATTTTTGATATTCCATGAAGCTGTTTTACTTTCTGTATGCATGCTGTTTTCCACACTAGAACACGGTGGTTGCAGGTTCTGCTACCAGCTGTTGGGTCTGTGGGTCAGTTGCCTCTCTGGACCTCAGTTTCCTCATCTGTAAAGTGAGGAGGCTGGAGACCATGCCCTCCGGGGCCCCTCCCAGGCTTACCATTCTGGGTTTATAACTCATTCGATTCTCCAGGTATTTCTGTGAAGAGAAGAGGACTCCCAACTCTATGTTCACAAAGAAGGAAGCCTTGAGAGAGGCTCTGTGGCATCACGGTTAGACTTTGAAACCAGAAGGACCTGGATTTGAGACTTATTAATAGTTCTGCCCTTTCTTTTCAAAAATTCCGGACAGATGACTTTAGCATTCTGGGCTGCGTTTCCTTAGGTACAGAATGGGCATAATGAAAGAACCTTCCTTACAGGATTGATGAGAAGACAAAAGGGTGATGCCTGGCCCAGCACCTGGCATCCAGTCCGCCATTGGCTCCCGGCATCCAGCTAGCCTGACAAAAGCCAAACAAGTGGGATGAATTAAACCAATTGTTCTCGAATCCCTACTGTGTAGCCAGGGGTTTTCACAGAATAAAATCTTCTTTAATCTTCACCTCAATTCTGTGGAATCTCTTATCCCTCAGAGTTTTTGTAGATGTTACCATTTGGGCTAAGAGGGAGGGAGTAAGTACTGTGATCAAAGCAGTTCTTTGGAAAGATTCCTCTGGCAGCTGTGGGGACAGATTAGAGGGAAGAGAGACAGAGTGACAGTGGGGAGACCTGCCAGTGGGATGGTCCAGGCATGACACAGGGAGGCCCCACACAGGGGTCATGAGTCAAGGTCACATTGGTCTCACTCACTGCAGAGGTCAAGTCTCCTTGAATGTTTGCTGAGTGGATGGATGACTGACTGGTGTCTTTGACAGAGACACTATGGATGGAAGAGGGGGAGGAGCCACTGATGATGAAGGAGTTTCCAGATCAGTCTGTCATAGGGGGAGCATTTCAAAAGGGGACGTGGTTTGGAGGGTCGTGGGGTTGGGTAGACAGCCTCATCCTGGACATGCTGCTGGAAGTGAGGCATCAGTGGGACACCACTTGGAGAGTCTGGCAGGTTGGAGCAAGTGTGGGCTCAGGCCAGGTCTGGACTAAGTATGGAGAACTTGAAATCGAGTCCTCTGCTTCTCGGCCCAGGGTGGGTCTCACTTCACTCTCTCCTTACTGGAATCTTTCCTGGTAGTGGGGGTACCTTGGGAGTACAGAGTCAACCCTCCTCTACCCTTATTTCTAACGGGACTTGCACTTCTCACCAATGGACCATTGTGGTTCTTGGTCAGCGATGCATCTGATCCACAACTGCTCTGGAACTAGCTTTATGAGTAGGTCATCTAAATGGCACAGCCCCAAATGCCTCAGTGCCTGAAATCCCACCACAAGTGTTAATTATATCCTTTAGATCCAGCATTCCTCTCCCATGGCCTTTTGAAAAATGCACATCCCAGAGAGGATAAACAACTCTCCAACAATCTAGTAGGAGTAACATCTTAGATGTTTCCTTCTGTGGCAGGAGGGCAGGACACAGGAAAACACTGGGCATCTGAGCAGTAGAGGGTGGTGGTCAGTGAAAGGGACCAATAAACCGTGTCCTAAAAGGGCAGCCTAGGGCCAGAGAGAGTAAGTTTCATACACTTAACACCTTGACAATTTTCTTACTCAACATACATCTCCTACCACTTCTCACATATAGAAAGTCCTTACTTAATGACGTTGATAGGTTCTTGGAAACTGACTTTAAGCAAAACAACATACAATGAAACCAATTTTATCATAGGCTAATTGATATAAACAAGAGTTAAGTTCCTACAGCATATTTCTCCTCACAAAAACATCACCAAACTTCTAAATAAAGACCAAAACACTTCTAATATTAAACATTGAAATAAATGTGACCTATACACACATTTAAGAAAGATTAATAACAAATAAGGCAGTTATGTACCCAATTTTGAGAGAATCAGTGAGTGAGGGGAGTCATAGTGGTGGTGAATTAAGTCGTGGAAGAAATGTTTGCAAAGCAAAAATTGTCAGGAGCACCTCCCACCACACAAAATTCAAAAGCAAACAATGATCAGTGCGGTGGGCTGTGAGTGCTTTCGTACAGCATCGTTCACTGTCGTTCATTTGTATGATTACCATAGACTTTACGAATTTTTGCTTTACAATCATTTGTATTCATTCATTCATTCATTCATTTTCCAACCTGCTTATTCCAGTTTAGGGTCATGGGGGCCAGAGCCCATCCTGGCAGCTCAGGTGCAAGGCAGGAATCAGCCCTGGACAGGAGGCGTTTCCCTGGCAGGCGCTCACACACACCCACACTCACTCACATTGGAACTACACAGACAGGCCAGTTCACCTAGCGTGCACATCTGTGGGATGTGGGAGGAAGCCCACAAGGACACAGGGAGAGCATGCAAACTCCACGCAACAGAGTGGTCCTAGCTGGGAATTGATATTTTCTCCTCATCAACATTATAATGAAACGATCGTTATTTGAAGACCTGCTGTACTTACTGGACTGGAAGAAAAGGCCTACTATATGCCAAGCATTGGGAGGCTGTTTAGAAACATGAATTCACACAAACAGCAGAGCAACCCATCTCACAGATGGGAAAACTGCATCTCAGAGGGGCCATTGCTCATCCAACCAGTGGGGGCGGCAGAGCGTGGTGGTGAAGCGCTCAGCTGTGGTGGGTCCAAATCCCTTCTTACTAGCTAGGTGACCTCCTTCTGCTGCTGTTTCCTCCTCATTCTCTTAGAGTTGGGGTGACGAGTAAATGGGAAGATGTGTACGCATATGCAGGGATCAATGCTCTGTAAACCCTAGCTGTGCTCTTACCCATGCGAGGCAGAGGACAGGCCCTGTAGGTACAGAGACAACAGCAATGAGATGTCTCCCCCTGCCACCCCCCAAAAAGACAACAGGGTGTCCCACATGAGCCCGAATTGGGATTTGGAGTCTGGCTGTTTGTGGAACTGGTAGCTTGTGATTTTGTGGGTATCTATCCTTGAGTCAAAAAGCATGAAAGCTTTTATTCTTTGGCTGAAAAAGGAGAGATGAGTTTCTTGGGAAGGGTTGGGAGGGCAGTTGGGGATGAGCTAGAGAGAAGCCGGGTAATGTGAGTTGTGGGGCCTGGACTGGAGCCAGCCCCAGGTTGCCTGTACCACTTGCCCTTGGAGGGAGAGACGTGTAGGTCAGAGCGTCTTGCTCCCTCCTCTCTGTCCCCTTGGGCCAGCACCCTGGAGGCAGGGAACAGTGTCTAGAGCCAAGATACTTACTTCCAGACGAATGACTGACTCTCCCTGCCCCCAGCTCCACCCCTGCGTGAAAGGACAGGCCAGATGGCACATTCAATAGCGAGCTCGTCAGCCTCAAAACAACCATCCCATTGATCAAGGAGGCTGATTTCCTGCCAAACACTGGGAAGGCTTCAGTGCACATTCTGGTCAATACCGGCTGGATTCTGGGCCAGCTGTTCTTGCTTGGTCCTTCCCTCTCTGTTTATTCGGTTCTATAAATGTGGAGGGTATCCATTTGAAACCCGGGTACCCACACCTGGATGGGTTATCGGCTGGGCTGGCTGAAGAGGTCCACTTCAAAGATCGTCCTTCGTGGCCAGAAGGAAACTGAGTAACTTGAGATCTAGCCCTGATGGAGGCTCTGGGACAGAAGACAGGGCTCACGTGGTTGGCCGCACCCTTGTGCAGCCTGCACACTTCCTGGGCGTGTCGCTCTACTTGATGTCCAGAAATTTGTAAAGCACTCTTTCAGGACTGTGTTCAGATACTTTGGGGGGTCTGTGGGAAGTGGCTTCGGTGTGCGCTCTTAGGGTACAGCTGTGGGTAGTGCTGACCCTTCTCCTGACGACACGGCCCCTTGCTTCTTGGCCTGGGGAGAGCTCCTTTGCCCAGCCCTGGCAGAGTGTGTTTTCCATCCTCCTTGGTGTGAAGTTCTGGGGTTAGTTCTGTGTCACTTTGGATCTTGGTGAAACAACGTGCAAAGGGAAGATTAATGGAAAAACTTTCCTCCCAACTGCCAGGAAAATATTTTCCCCTTTTCGGCACGAAAACAAAGAGGAGTGTCAGCACAGTGGTCCGAACAGAAGAGGATGTTAATGTTGCCTGTGTTCGCTCAGGCCCCTGCTCCGCGCTTTTCACTGGGCCCCTCTCCTGGGAAGGACTTCATTGTTTTCTCTAAGGGTCTCTATTTGACCTAAAATGGATAAAATCTGGCAGCAACTGACCTCTGCCAAGTGCCCATTCTGCGCAGGGCCTGAGCAGGCTGCGGTCTTGACACAGGCCCATCAGACCTGCAGGACAGCCCTGCAGTGAGGATTCAACTGACCCCACTTTACTTACAAGGAAATTGAGGCTCAGAACGTTAATTTGCTTCCTCAAGGTCACACAGCAACTAACGGATGGAGCTAGAATTCAGACCCAGGCCTGTTTGCCGTGGGTTCTTTCTATAATGCCACACGATGCCAGTTCCTGGCATAGCGCCTGGCTCAACACAAAGCTCAGTATCAATGATTGAGTGAAGGAAGCAGCCAACGAATGGAGGCCCCGCCAGGCTCGCATCTTTATCGACTTTATTTTGACATCCTTACTTCTCAGAGGTCTCCTTACAAGGCCTCCGTGTCCTCACTGGCAGAACTGGCATGAAAACGCTTGCCCCTGCCTGTGATTTCAGTAGGTTGTGAGGGAACAAGGAGGGCTTATAAGCTAGGATACCGAAACCACTTAGCTGTGTGACTCACGGGTGACACCTAACATCTCTGAACCTGCACAAAAGGCAGGAGTAGTCCCTTCACCTTGGTATTTTTGTAAACATTAAATGAATGTGTAAATGAATGTCTATATTGAATGATGAAATGTAAAAATTAGATACCAGGGGTATTTTGTAAAGCCCTTGGTACATGGTAGTACTTATTAACTGCTTTGCTATGGTTTATCTTAAAAACATTAATTCAGGGAGCCTCATGCCTGGGGAGAGGAGGCATCCAGTGTATGGACATTTTGCTTGGAGGTGCGTTTGTCTGGGAATTGGTCCACAGCATTCATTTGATTCTCAAAAAGGGTTCATGACCCCAAAATGTTTAAGAACCACTGCAGTTGAATTTGATTTTAAAAGGCATTGAGCTAAGAATACATTAAGTGTCCACATGTTCTTGGAATCATGCCAGGGGCTACTGAAACAAACAAATATCAGGAATCTTTGCCTTTTCACAATTTAAATATGGTCAAACGTGTAAGTGGATGCACTGACAGATTATGCCGCATGACAGGAGATAATGGGATGGCTGAGTTAGGGACACATGTAGATAAATATCAGAAATGATGGGGGGATGCAGAAAAAATTGTTAAATATTCACTTACAGTGTTAAACCAATAGATACTTTTTTATTTTATTTCAACTTTTCTTCCAAGAGTGTATCTAATAGACAGCTATTATTGGGCACTTACTATATACCTGGTGGTGCGTTGTTTGTTCTAAATGCTTGATCCTGTTTAATTCTTGTGACCACACTATGGAGTAGATAGCCCCTGGGTATCCACAGAGGATTGGTTCCAGGACCTTCGTGGATGCCCAAATTCCTTATACAAAATGGCTTAGTATTTGCATATAACCGATGCACATTCTCCTGTACACTTTAAATCATCTCTAGATTACTTAAAATACCTAATACAATGCCTGTACATCACTTCATTTACATGGATTCAATGGACAATTCAGCACGTGGAAAATTCAAAGTTCACTTTTGGAACTTTGTGGAATTTTTTTCTCCTAATATTTTTGATCTATAGTTGGTTGAATCCATGGATGTGAAACCCATGGATATGGAGGGCCGACTGTGTTATCTCTACTTTACTTACCAGGAAGCTGTGATTCAGAGAGGCTAGATGACTTGTCCAAGGTTACACAGCTAGTAAATGGCAATTCTCAAAATCATGAGTTGCCCTGGGACTTTATCTTTGAAAATGTCCTTATTCTTTTGGCATCGTTTCAACCCGGAGTAGTGAGTGCATCAGTTAAGATGCTTTTGGCTGAAAGTAACAGAAATCCTAAGGCTGAGCTGTGTCGTAACAATGGGGAATTTTATTGCCACGTAACAGAGAGCAGAGGTTCAGTGGACTTCAGGTAGGACGTGCCAGGGCTCTGCTCCACCTCTGTGTGACCCTCTTTGTCCTGCCCCACCCCTGGTGCTGGCATCGACCTCAGGGGTGAGCAAGGTGTTCGAGGCAGACCTAGCAATGTCTAGAGGAAGAGTGGGGATGGTCTCTTTTTGTGTCTCTTTAGGAATAAGGAGATAGTTTCCAGAAGGCTCAGGAACATTCCCCTCATGTCCCATTGGTCAGAACGTGGACACATGTCTTTTCTGAGCCAATAACAGCTGCCGAGAGGCATATGCCATGGTGTGAATGTGTTCTCCAAAAAGCGTGTGTTGGAAACTTAATCCCCAATGCAACAGTGTTGGGAGGTGGGGCCTAATGAGCAGTGATTAGGCCATGAGGGTGGAGTGAGGGGGTTAACGCAGTTATCATGAGAGTGGGTTCACTATAAAAGGGGAAGTTTGGCCTCCTTTTCCTCTCTTTCTCTCTCCCTCTCTCTCTCTTGCTCTCTCTTTGCCCTTTTGCCATTTGATGCCTTCCACCATGTTACGATGCAGCAAGAAGGCCCTTGCCACATGTCTGCCCCTCAATCTGGGACTTCTAAGCCTCCAGAACTGTGAGAAACGAACTTCTGTTCACTATAAATTACCCAGTCTGTGGAGTTCTGTTAAACAGCACAAAACAGACTGACTGGTGTGGGATTGCCCTGATGGGTTTACTAACCCTGTGGGGGTGGCATGCATGTTGGGGAGTCAACTCTACAAAGTCGGATCTTCAAAACAAGAAATCTGGGAGGGGGCTGGGCTAGCTCCTTGGCCTTTCCTGAAACGTACCCCAGTTTCTTCATTTTTATGAAAACTGTAATAGCACCTGCCTCACAGGCTGTCCTAAGGATTGAATGAGATGGAGTTTGTCTAGATGATACTTGTGGTTCTTTTGGTAAAGCACCCAAACGTGACCACAGGGAAGCTGGAGAGTTTGCTAGACAGTTGAAGGAGATGCCTTGTCTTCTCACTGAGCTAAGGTGGGCATGTGACCCAGGATAAGCCAGTTAGACTATTTTTATGGAAATCTGAATGTTCGGTAGAGACAAAAACACTTGAAATGGCTGGGGCTAATTCATCCTGAGGGAGACAGACAGAAGGGACCATCCCTGTTCCTTCTCTGAGACTACTGGTGCTACCATGGGTCCTGTCCCTCTCAGTTCTGTGAATTTCCCAGTGTTTTTTTGTCTTAGGTTGGGTTCCCTAGAAACAGAGGCTGAGGGGGGATTCTTGCCATATTGAAGCTCTCAGGAGAAATCTTAAGGAAGTGAGGGAAGCAGGACAGGGCAGAAGAGAAAGCCTGAGAGGCTGGAGGTGTGAATTGCACCCCAGAATAAGTTCTGCCTTCAGGCAAGATGGTTTCCCTTCTAAAACTCTCATATCTGTCCAACGGGAGGTGGAGGCGAGTGGACCTCTGTTGGCAGAGGATAATTTTCTGGAGAAGGGGTTTGTAACCAAGACTCACAGTGGCTGGCAGGTGAGTTTGCCACAGTTAAGGCAGGTCTGGGTGGAGCACCAGTAGCATCTATTGCAATTCCCAGCATCTCCCTTTTCTGCTTAAATTAACCAGAGTTGGTTTCTGTTGCTTGTGACCAAAGTGCCCTGACTAATGCATTCTGAGAAGTGCTGGTGATTATTTTTATTAGCCACTACCCCAAAATCTGCTGAAGAGGTATGTGGCTTCCAAAGAGTGAGGGATGTAGAGCCTGCTATAAATCCTATGTAATCAATTCAACATCAGACTACCCTTTTTAAGAGAAAAATTACAGAGGAAGTATGAAACCCCTGGTGTTGGTTTCTCAAAATTCCACTGATTTTCAATTAGGAAGGAAAATAGAACTGAGAAAGGAAGCTGAGGAAGTTTTGGCTGTGAAACAACTCCTCTCAATAAATAATTTTTGCCCCCTCCCATAAATAATTTAATTAAACGATAGAATCTACTCTTAAGTGGAGAGTTGATCTGTTTGAATTCCCAGATAGAGAAGGACAAGACCCCATGTCCAAGGAAAGACAGGAGTTGAAATATCAATATTATTTTATATGATGCATCAAGTACATCATCTATTCTGCAAATACATTATTTGTAATTCCCAAAAGTTCCCTTATCAGATAGTACTTTTTTCGCGCTGTCTGTGTAAGTGTACCCTCCTGTTTCATTCGAAAACACCCTACATGCCAGGCTCTCTGCTAAGCAAATTTGAAGATGCGCAATTGAATCGCAGTGACTCAGCCTTTGATGAACTTACAGACTAGAAAAGGAAGTGTGAACATAAATATACGTATCTCATAGAATGCAGCACATGTACTACTTAACAGGGGTACAGACAAAAAGCCTACAGAGGTTCACAGGGGGTCTGGAAGACTTCCAGGGAGGGGCTCACGAAGGCACCAAGTGGTGGCTGCATAGTACCGTGCCTTGACAAATCGGTAGACATTAGGCCTCCAGCGGAGGGCCACTCGTGGCAGAGAGCACAGCGTCAGCAAGACATCAAGGCAGGAAATTGTGAATGTGTGCTGTTTTGTGCTGCTGCAACAGAATGCTGCAGGCTGGGTAATTTATAGTGAACAGAAGTTTGTTCCTCACAGTTCTGCAGGCCTGGAAGTCCCAGATCGAGGGGCAGACATGTGGCAAGAGCCTTCTCGCTGCATCGTAACATGGTGGAAGGCATCAAACAGATCAGCTCTCCACTTAAAAAAGTAGATTCTATATTTAATTAAATGATTTATGGGGGGGGGGCAAAAATTATTTATTGAGAGGAGTTGTTTCACAGCCAAAACTTCCTCAGCTTCTTTTCTCAGTTCTGTTTTCCTTTCTGATTAAAAGTCAGTGGAATTTTGAGAAACCAACTGCAGGGGTTTCATACTTCCTCTGTAATTTTTCTCTTAAAAAGAGTAGTCTGGGCCGGGCGCAGTGGCTCACGCCTGTAATCCTAGCACTCTGGGAGGCCGAGGCGGGTGGATCGCTCAAGGTCAGGAGTTTGAGATCAGCCTGAGCAAGAGCGAGACCCCGTCTTTACTAAAAATAGAAAGAAATGATCTGGACAGCTAAAAATTATATATATATAAAAAAATTAGCCGGGCATGGTGGCGCTTGCCTGTAGTTCCAGCTACTCGGGAGGCTGAGGCAGAAGGATTACTTAAGCCCAGGAGTTTGAGGTTGCTGTGAGCTTGACGTCATGGCACTCTAGCCCGGGCAACAGAGCGAGACTCTGTCTCAAAAAAAAAAAAAAAAAAAAAAAGAGTAGTGTGATGTTGGATTGATTACATAGGATTTATAGCAGGCTCTGCATCTCTCACTTTTTGAAAAGCCACATACCTTCTCAGCAGATTTTGGGGGTAGTGGCTAATAATAATGACTAAGTGGCTTGGCTCAGCAAGTAGCCCTCTGAATGTGGAGAGGGCACTCCTGGGACACCATGAGACAGGGGCTTGCTCACCCACCGCTGGTCTGGCCAAGAGACACCCACTTGCCTGCTGTCCCTCGTGGTGGAGGACAAGCAGAGGCCAGGCAGGGAAGGACCTGGGAGTGTAAGATCTAGGGCAGAGGGAGGGTAGAAAAGTCTTCAGGGTCTTTCCTGAGGAGGTGATGCATTTGGCCTGTGGGCCAGGGGCAAAGACAAGGGTGCTATTAATAGATGATGCAGCCCAGGCAGAGCTGAGAGCTAGGGAAGGAGCCGGGGACTGGAAGCTAGGGCACAACTGGTGTCCTGATGAACTCTCCCTGGGCCGTCTACGGGAGAGCATCCCCCAGGTGCCTGCTACAGAATGGATGTTAATCTATTAAAGGTGGTGGGGACTCTGTGGTATCGAGACCCATCAGAGCAGTTCTGTCCTCGGCCAACACAGCTGACCAGCCCAGCCTTACCTGTGTGTCTAGGGGGTATCCCAGGGGCCTTTCTGTGTTCAGTTGCTCCAACTGCAAACTTTACTGTCTGAGAGAACTGGAGCAGCTATTAACATCCGGCCTCTCTGTATCTTGGTTTCTCACCTGTAACACAGAGTTAGTAACAGGATCTACTGCACAGAATCGTGGCACAGCTGGGATGAGTTAATACACAGATGACACGTAGCACCCCGAATGGCGATCTCTCTAGTTCTGTATCAGCTGCAGACTCGAGAGGGGCGGCTGCAAGCCAGACTGTCAAGAGCAGGGAGTCGGAGGATCAGACACGTCTCCCAGGAACGGGGCATCCTGGGGACCACTGGAAACAGCCAGTGCCACAGGCCAGCTGCACGCCTGGTGCTGGGGAGCAGGGACCCTTCCCCAGCAGGGACCTGAGGCCCCCTCACCGGCAGCACATAGGAAGTCCCAGCTCCAGTCCAGAGACGGCATAAATACGTGCCCAGGGAAGGAGAAGAAATGTTGGTGTCCTGACTCCCCTTCTCAGTACCGTTACATCCAGGGAGCTGCTCCCCAAAGTACCAGCTCCTCTTCAGCCACGTGAGAAAGTTGAGTGGTTTTCTTGAAAGCTTTTCTTGGAGAGGAAAATCTCTTTAGAGGAGAGATGAAGAAACAGTAGACATGGAAGCATCTGGAGTGGAAAGGCTGTGAGCAGTGAGGGATCAGGTGTCCAGACGGTATCCTGGGGGCTGCTGGGCCCCCAGCGAGGGTGAACGTGCTGTCAGAGGGGGTTTGCTGCAGAGAGGGAGGCACTGGCGTCACTAACGGGAAGAGCGGGGAACAGGAAGGGGGCTTGAAGCACCAGCGGTGCTTGAAGCTGACTGTCTCGTTGACCACGGTTCACAGCATTGCTCGCAGCCCCGGGCCTCGTACCACAGGGCTTCAGAAATACACGCGCTGAGCTGGACACTGACCTACTTCTTATGGTCTGTTCTCCTTCTGAGATATTTGTCTGCTCTTGAGCTGACATTTTCCTTTCCAGAGCCCTCCAGGTAATGGTGCATAAGGCACAAATGCTCACTAAACAAAAGGCATCTTCACTCTCTGCACGTCTTTACTCTCTGTTATGATAAGGAATTGGGACTTGAATTTTACTTCTCTCTTCTCTGGTCCCACTCCATCCTCTCAGAGGAGAGGCACAGAACCGGGGAAGGCCATCCCTTCAGGTGTAGAAAGGTCTGCTTTGGACCAGGTGTCCTGGCGTAGTTATTAACGGGGGCCCCCACTCTGTTTCACTCTCTCAGGTGTCCTAGTTTGCACCATAAACTACACGATCACCTGTCTCAGTTTGGGTTCCCTCAGAAGCAGACACTGAGACAAGGATTCAAGCGCAATTACAGTCATGTGCCGCATAGCAATGTCTTGGTCAACAACGAGAGCATCTGCGATGGTGGTGCAATGAGATTATAACGGGCCAAAAAATTCCTATTGCCTGGTGATATTGCAGCGTAGTGCAGTGCATTAGTCACGTGTTTGTGGTGACGCTGGTGTAAGCAAACCTGCACTGCTAGTTGTGTAAAAGTCTGGCACATACAATTATCTACAGTACATAACACTTGATAATGATAATAAATTACTGTGTTACTGGTTTATACTATACTATACTATACTTTTTATTGTTATCTTAGGGTAAAACCCACCTACTTACTAAAAAAGCTAACTGTAAAACAGCCTCAGGCAGGTCCTTCAGGAGGTCTTGCAGAAGAAGGCACTGTTCGCACAGGAGATGGCAGCTGCATGGGTGTTACTGCCCCTGGAGACCTCCCACTGGGCCAAGATGTGGAGTGGAAGACAGTGATACTGATGATCCTGACCCTGTGTAGGCCTAGGCTTATGTGTGTGTCTTAGTGTTTTAACAAAAAGTTTAAAAAGTAAAAAACTATAAAAAATTTAAAAATAGAAAAAAGCTTATAGAATAAGGATATAAAGATAGTATTTTTGTACAGTTGTATATTATGTTTGTGTTTTAAGCTAAGTATTATTACAAAAGTGTCAGAAAGTTTAAAAAAAATAAAAAGTTTATAAAGTAGAAAAGTTATAGTAAGCTAAGGTTAATTTATTATTGAAGAAAGAATAATATTTTTAAATAGATTTAGTGTAATCTAAGTGTGCAGTGTTTATAAAGTCTACAGTAGTGTACAGTAATGTCCTAGCCCTTCATGTTCACTCACCACTCACTGACTCACCTGAGCAACCTCCAGTCCCGCAAGCTCCACTCATGATAAGTGCCCTACACAGGTGTACCATTTTTTAAAATCTTTTATACTGTGTTTTTACTGTGCCTTTTCTATGATTAAATATATTTAGATACACAAATACTTACCACCGTGTTACAGTTGCCTACAGTATTCAGTACAGTAACATGCTGTGCGGGTCTGTAGCCCGGGAGCAACAGGCTGTGCCATATAGCCTAGCTGCATAGCAGGCTATACCGTCTAGGTTTGTATAAGCACACGCTGTGATGTTCACACTATGTCAAAAGCACCTAACGATGCATTTCTCAGAACATATCCCTGTCCTTAAGTGAGTCATGACTGCAGTTTATTTGGGAAGCACGGTGAACACTCTGCTAGGAAACTAGAGAAGTAAAACAAGGAAAGCAGCACAGCTAATAGAGTGTGCTATTAAACCAGCTACCCCAGGGGACAGCTGAAGCTTACTCTAGGGGTAAACCTCTGGGAAATGGTGCAAAATGCATGCATACAGTGGTCTTACTCCAGGGGCAGGGCGAGGGAGTTGGGGTATTCATACACCAATTCATGACTCAAAGAGCTATTCCTGAGGTCTAATTCCCTCCCACTCCTGGCCTGTGAGCAGGGTAGCCTTTTGTGGTTCTGAGAAAAAAATCTCTCAGACACAGAGAGGCACGTTCCACATTGGAAAGTCAGTGGGGGTCCACCAGAAAGTCTGAGAAATGTCAGTGGGTACTAACAGCATCTACTACATCACTGCATCTTTAACTACCCAACTTGCCATCATTTGGCTGGCATTTTGCCATCTCCAAGTTCACCAATAACTTCTTGCTCTGCAAATTCAACAAACTTTCTCTTCAATTTTCTCAATGGCGTACCTGGGTCTTTTCACTGCTGTTCAACCTGTCCCTCTTCAAACTCTTCGCCTACCTGGATTTTGTGACTCTGCTTTTTCCTAATTCCTTGATGCTTCTATTGTCTTTGACTAATTTGAGCATGTATCAGAGGCTCTCGTCTTTTTTTTCCCCTTGATAATTTTCTATATCCATGACTTCACCAGTTATCTCCATGTGGATGGCTCCCAAGTTAGTAATATTTCTTAAATTCATAAACCTCTTTAATCTGGACAGAAACTCTTTCTCATTGAGTCTAGTGCTCTTTTCACTATGGGTACATCAGCCATAGTTTCTCTCTGGAGACCCACTTCCTCATCTTGGTTTCCTGTTCAGTGTCTTCATTGGTATGTTCTGCTATAGTCTCAAATTCAGTGTGTTCAAAGCTTGGTATTCCACTTTGAGGACTGAGGTATGCCAATTCTCATATCTAGAAACGTTGATTTCTTTATTGTCCTCCAAGGAAGTCTTTTCCCTCTTGCCTTCCCTTTCAGGCTCATTTAATAGCTTCTGCCTGGGCAGTTTCCCCTCTCCTCTCCATCTGTCCCCACAGTCAAGACTGTGTTTGCAAGTGACATGATCCCTGCTTGACCACTGTCAGGGGAAAGAGAAAATGACTGGCCCACTGCAATAACCCACAGGGAAGGTAGAGTTCTGCTCAGCTTCTGAGATAACTGGAACCGTGTTCTCCAATGTCACCAGCACTCTCTTGCTCCATATTTCATCTCAGCTGCCTTTTCTCAGCCCTATCTCCTCTTAGAGCAGGACCCATGGCCACCAGCCAGTTTTCCTCACATGTCATGCAAGCAGGACTGGCTCCTTTCTCTTAGTTTTGTTCTGTTTTGTTTTGCTTTTAAGAATTCCAGTGATCTAGAATTGGGCCCTATGCCTACTCCAGTGGGCATGGTGCAGGATGCTGACATTGGCAGCCTCATCTAGAATTAATCCCAAATGATTGGAATGGGAGGGGATGGTTCCCAAAAGAAATGGGGACATGTTTCCAGAAGAATAAAGGAGAAGGGCCGAGCAGATAAGGCAATCTGTATTATTAATACATCATTGTACCTTTTTCCAACATCCTAATTCCTCCATACAGCCTTTTCTGGTACTCTAGCCCTGTGTATTCTTTCCCTTCTCTGAATGACCATCACATTTCTTGGATGTGATGCTTATTTGTCATTTAGTCACACACTGTCTTACCATGACTCTTCTGTTTTAAAAGGAATTGCTATTTTAATATTTTATTTATTTTTTTACTCTTCGCCTATTTAGATTGTTTTCTCCTTAGCTTGGCTGTTGTTGGACTGCAGTGCTGTGTCTTAGTTTAATTTTTATCCCACAAGACACCCAAGCATTTGGTTCCTGCTAGGCTACCATCCCTGTTGAACACATATCAGCCTGGGAGGTCGGGTAGAGGAAAAGTCCTGTGCTGAGAGGCAGGGGACCTGGCTTCTGATTTTCACATGAGCCGTGGGACATGGGCCAAATCACAGCTCGTTTTATTTTATGGATTTTCCATCTGTGAAATTATGACAATAAAATGTGCCCTAATTCTTCGGGCACAGTTGTGAGAACACGCTGGGAGCAATAAAAAGAAAAGTGCTGTATAAATGCAAGTTATATTTGTTGACATTGATAATTCAAAGAGAAAACTCAGATGTTACCAATAAGGTATCATGTTCAGGTACAATTCTTGCTACGAAGTTTGCATTTACACAGTCGTTTCCTTCCCTAGATAAAACTGCTTAATCTGCTAGAAACATGAGCTAGTGCTTAAGCCGACCATTTAATTAACTTACAAAAGCTTTGTGGAACTTTAAAGGAAATCTAATAGTCAATTGGTTTCCAAAATTTTCTAATAGGAAAACTCATTTCTTTGGTCCCACTTGGCATCAAAGTGCCAAATTGGCAAATTATGACTTTATTGCTAGTGGGGTTTTTTTTTTTTGTACTTTGACAACTGTTTAAATAACTACTTTTGGTACTGAAGTGTTGATGTAATATTCTCTTTTAACATCAACCTTTTCTTTCTCCTATTGCAAAAGAGTCCAGATTTTAATTTTCTTCTTTTAATTAAGCTTAAGAAAACCAGCCGGAATGTACTCACTACTTTGTGTGTACCAGACACATGCAAGGGATTGGGTCAGTAGGGTCTAAAGAGTCACGAGGGTCCCGAGAAGTATCCAGTCCTATGGGGGAGACAGGTGGTAAACAACCTTTTATAATCATCTATAGTTATGCATGTAACAGTTCTCTAAAACAATGTATGAGTCAGGCTGGGCTAGCTGCTATAACAACCAGCCCCAATTTTCAGTGTCTTAACATAGTTAAAGTTTATTTCTCACTCACACAAAGTCTAATATACTTGTTCCTGGTTGAGTGGCTTTCTTCCAAGTGGTGACACAAGGTTACAGGCTCATTCTGTCCTGCAATGTCACCATCTTCAACTTGTGGCCTATAAGGTCACCATGAAAGGGGATGGTAATGTGGACAAGGCACACAGGATACTGAGCCACCTCAACCTGGTGGTGACACACATAACCTCTTCTCATATTCCATCTGTCACACTGGCCCCTCTAGTCACACGGACCACCCTACATGCTGAGCAGCTGCTTCCCAGCCACATTGCACTATTCAAAAGGGACTCAAAGCTTAGGTAGACCACTAGCTGCCTCTGTCACAAATAGTGCTGTTTTTTCAGGTGACAAAATTGAGGGGTTAAGGAACTTACCCATGGTCACAGAGCTAGTATGCGGAGAAACCAGATTTGAACACTGATCGAAAGCCCATACTCTCATCACTCTCACACTGACTTCCTTGCCATGACCAGGCAACAGGTTCTAGTCATAGTTGGGCTCTATGTACATGGTCTGCATATAGAACCACTTTTCCTGGCTTGGGCCAGTTGGGAAAGCTGGTCTTGCTGCTGCCTTAACTTTCTGTCCTGATTTTCCTCACAGCTCTTGGCTGTGACTTGAAGTTTTGCTCGTTTGCCACAACTCTTCTTCTCCAGATGCATTCATAGTGCTGGATAAAATCTCCATCTTCGTGACTCAGAAAATGACGAAATAGAATTAGAGCTTTCACAACTGCTGTCTGAAGAAGATAGCAGCAATTTGCCTGTATAACTTCAGACATCTTTGGTTATAAAACAGTTGTTTTAGTTTATAGTTCCATTTCCCTCAAGCTAGTAAATGGTCAGTGTTAAAGAACAGGCAGGGCTCTAGGAGTCTGGAAGTAGGAGACTACTTCAAGTTTGAGTAATGGAACCAATTTATTTTGTGAGCATGAACATACACACGGGGCTCCAATCAGAAGCAACAGGACAAATCTGTATAGCAAACTCTTCACCTTTGAATTTCAGGTGACCAAAGCAAAGAGCTGTGCTCATGTTTACTCTGTCTTCAGCAGATGTATTAAACACCAGCCCCTTCCACAAAACCCTGATGACACTGAATTCCAGTCCCTATGGCTGTCCCAAATTACCCCCAAACTTGCTGACTTAAATGACCATTTATTATGTTCATAGATTTGTGGGCCGGGAATTTAAACTGGGCACAAGAGGGATGGTTTGTATTTGTTTCCCAATTTAGGGGACCTCATTGGAAGACTCAACAGCTGAAGGTTGGGATCATCTGAAAGCTTATTCACTCACAAGTCTGATGGTTGATAACCACTATTGGTTGGGGGTCTTAGTTCCTTTTCACATGGGCCTCTACATGTCGTCTCTCTATGTGGGTCAGGTGGGCTTCATCACAAGTATGGGGGCTGGATTCCCAGACTGAGCATCTTGAGAGAAAGAAAGAGAGAGAGAGAGTGAGAGAAGTAGGTGTTGTATTGTCTTTTTTCACCTATCCTTGGAAGTCATGGGGTATTGCTACTGCCATGTTTTATTCACTGAAGCAGTCACAAAGTTCTGTCCTGGTCCAAGGGGAGGGGAGATAGACTTTGCCTCTTGATGGGGAATGACAACTTTCTGAGAATGAGTAGGACTTGAAATATTGCTGTGTCTATTTGTAGAAAATCTAATCTGCCACACCTTGCTTTTATTCTCATCCTTAAATCTGACTTAAATATTAGTTATTATACATTTGGCATCCATGTGGCGGGTACCTTGTATGCATTCAATCTAATCCTGACCTCAACTTGGCAAAGTAGTTCATATTATTCCTTTTATAGATTAGGAAGTGAGGACCAGAGAAGTTAACTCATTTACCTAAAGACACAGAGCTAGCAAATGGTAAAATTAAGTTGCAAGGCCAAGCCTAGCCAACTCCAAATCTCATACTTTTTCCTCACAGTTCCTATATGACTCCTAATGGGGATGACTCATTCTTTTAATGAAAGGAAAGTTTGGCAGGGGAAGGCTGGAGTCATAGAGACGGGGTAAAGGGAAGTTCAGACACTTTCAGTTAATGGTAATTTCCATGAAGATGCTTGTTCTAATAATTTCCACCTTCCAGAATCCACATATCCTTAGATGTGGATCCTTAGAGCTCATCAAGTCAAGCTGATGTAATTTAAAACCCTCCTTGGTTTCCAAACAGCTGCAATACATTTACTTCGATTCTCCTGCATGTATAAAGTATTGCTCAAAGACTACAAGACTGTATAATGTTAATGGACAATGAAATCCACCCACCTTCAGGTCGGCCAAGAAGAAACCCTGGCAAGACTTTACTAGCACGACCAAAGAATTCTTCATCCAAATCAAGATACTTTTAAGGGTGAAAAGAGGTGCTATGAATAATTACGCTTGAGGACGGGTATGCTGGAAATGTTCTAATTCTGGATCTGGAGAATAGTTACATGAATGTGCATATATGTAAAAATTCTCATGCTGTACTCTAAAAGGTGTGTACTTTACTTATGTAAGTTATACCTCAACAACAATATCAATATGGTTAAAAAATAATAATTATGCCAGGACAACAGGTGTAAACAAGTCCTGCCTTAGGCAAATTGGGACGTGTGGTTGCCCTAGCCATGACCACTTCCCAAGCTCTCCTCACTGGGGCTGGACAAGAAGGTATTTATGCTCAGAAATGATTGCTTTTCAAAGTCAAGATCCCATAAAATTGCATCTTGGCTAGGCCAAGATCCCCTTTTCCAGACTTAGAGGTTTGGCTTTTGTGGGACAGAGTGATGGTGAAAGGGGAGGAACTGGTTGTGCGCAGAGGTGGGGGGGTGTGCTGCTGTCAGTGAGGGTGTTATGGGTGAGAGCAGTGGTGGTGGTGCCATCTATGATGGTGATGATACTGATGGTGACAGTGACGTGATGGTGGTGCTGGCAACCGTGAGGTGGTGGCGGTGGGATGGTAACATTGGCAGTGGTGGTTGGAGCTGATGTTGGCCATTGGTGGTGGTGGTGAGGTACAATCAATCCTTTCTCTCCCAATAGATCCCTGAGATTCTTGTATAAATTGTGCAAGAGTATTCCTCAGACCTTTGCATACCACAAGAGGAACAGCTTCCTTAGTCAAATAAAAGGTATTTTTCTCAGCTGGGCACAGTGGCTCACACCTGTAATCCCAGAACTTTGAGAGGCCCAGGCATTCAAGAACAGCCTGGGCAACATATTGAGAACCTGTCTCTACTAAAAGTAAAAAAAATTAGTCAGGCTTGGTAGTGTGCACCTGTAGTCCCAGCTACTCGGGAGGGTGAGGGAGGAGGATCGCTTGAGCCAGGAGTTCGAGGTTGCGGTGAGCTATCATCAGGCCATGCACTCCAGACTGGGTGACAGAGCGAGACCCTGTCTCTAAAAAAATAAAGTAAATAAAAGAAAGGGTATTTTTCTCCACGATGAGGACATCCCTGGCTTACATCTTCATAGTAAGGAGTGGCCCTGAAGAACTGTTCAACTGTAACTTGACAGCTTCTTTTGCTGTACAAGAAGGGAAAAAAAAAATCCCTGGTTGCTATCCTACCATCCAAGTTTTAGTTCACTGCAGTAGACTGCATATAGTTTCCATTCCATTTGATGGGTTCAGACATCCCTTGTCAAGCCTGTACTTGTCTAACAACATTCTCAATGAGTAAACCTCTTCGAGTATTAAAGAGAGTGGGCCTGAGCAGGATGCGCCTAACGGACGACGACTGTGTAGTAAAGAGTCTGGTGCTCTGGGGGCAAGAAGTCTCTTCCAACACCCTCTGCACCCCCGGACTGACCCTGCTTCCAGCCACTTCTCCCCTGCTTCCAGCCACTTCTCCTGTATCTCTTGCTGTAACTCCCGTTCATTGACTGACTGCTGTGTGCCAGGCACCATGCTATTCATAGCAATAATGGTGTAAGAAAAGGAATATTATCCCCATCATCAAGATGAAGAGGCCAAAATTCAGAGAGGAGCAGTAATTTGCCTCTGATCACACAGCTACCAAGTGTGTAAGCAATAAGTGTGTGTAAGCAACAAGTATGTGTAAGGAAAGGCCCTGCCCACACTACTGTGGCTCACCTCGTTGTTACAGCTCAGTTGATCACAAAGCAAAACACCCAACGAGTATGCTCCAGTCTAGCCACGGTGCTTGGAGCAGTAATGGCTTTCGTCTGCCCAAAGGCCCAGCGTACTAGCAGGGGCCCCTTGTGAAGGACAAAAGACAGAAAGACAAGGAGCCACCACTGTGAATGTGAGTTTTCAATGTCCTGGAAAAGCCAACACTGAATTTCTGGCTGAAAAATAAAAGGGATATTTCTGTGACTAAAATCAAGTCATTCAGGAATTCCTCCCAGTGAAAAGTTCCTATTCCTTTTGATCCCGGAGTGTACCTCCAGAGTAACATAGAGGAAAGGCTGGCTTGGAAGGAGTCCATGTTTTTCTATGAATTTCTATTTTAAAACAAATATTTAAAGAGCTATTTGCAACATATTTTGTTAAAAGATCTTCCCTCACAACAAAGCCACAGGTATTCCCAGGGCGGGGGGCAGGCGCTGAGGGTGGAGGCGTCTGCCAAGCCTGGTGTTGGAGCGAGGTCATCACGCAGCAAGGCCTGCTGGGTGGAGGGAGACGGCCAATGGCCAGTTTCGGAAAGCTGGGAAACACGGGGCTGCTCTCCCCACTCCCAGTTTAGCAGCCATTTGGGCCAAGACAAGAGAGGGGAGTTGGGAAGGCCATCGCACCTTTGAGGTGAGACCAAATGTTAGACAGCCTGACCTCAAAGGAAGCCCGTTGAAAGTTGCAGATGGTGGTGGGAAACAGCGGGTGAGGGGCAGCAACAGAAGAAAATAGCTCCTGCAGATGCAGCTGCAGGATCTGAGGGCTGTGCTGACAGGACTCCTTCAAGCCCTGTCATCCAGGCTGTCAAGCTGAGAGGAAAATCACAGCCAGAGACGGAGGAGTGGCCTCTAAATGCCACTTGCTTTGTGGTACTATGAGCAAGTCGTAGCTATTCCTACCCTCCGGGGCAAATGGCAGGGGAATCCGTAACAAGCCGGTAGGACTATGCAAAAGCCTGCATCTCGGCATTTTCTGGTGGAGGCGCTTGCCAAGGGTTTTATGAGGAGGAAAATGGAGACGGAGAGGTGCGGGGAGGGATTGGCTCTGCACCCCAAGGCCTCTGAGAGCAGATGGGCTGTGGGGGACCCGGCGCCTCCTTGGGTTTCTCCTGCTTCCAGCGCTTGGTGCCTCTTTCTCCCTCTCCAAAGACAGGAAGGAGAGAGTGGGGACAGAGTAGCTCAAGAAAGCCTTGTGGGCCTTGGGAGAATCGGGAAGATCCCAGGAGCCAGAGAGGGGGAAGGGGCTGTTTCCATGGTAACACCTCTATTGTAGCAACAGCAGATGTCTCCCTGCCTTTCTGCTTCCCTGTGGAGCTGTGGTAAGCTTTTCCCAGTGTGCCCAGTGTGCCCGTGGAAACCTGCACTAATGATTTTGCTTTGTCAAAGATTTCACCCCATGGGTCTCTCGGGCTGGGAAGGAGAGGGCAGGTTAGACCTGACTTGATAATAGGCACCCTGGGTGCCAGAATGAAGGTAACCAATAATATGGGAGAGGAACATACGGATAGGTTTCACCACCACCCTAAAAAAAGAGATGAGGAGACTTATATCCTTAGGTCATTTTACTGCCACCTTTTCATACTCTACTACTGTGGTCCCCAACCCCTGGGCTCTGGTCCGTGGCCTGTTAGGAACTGAACCACACCGCCGGAGTTGAGTGATGGGCAAGTGAGCGAAGTTTCATCTATATTTACAGCTGCTCCCCAGGGCTCGCATCACCGCCTGAGCTCTGCCTCCACCCCCCGACTCCTGCCCTGGTCTGTGGAAAAATTGTCTTCCATGAAACCCATGCCTGGTGCCAGAAAGGTTGGGGACCACTGCTCTACTACGCATTCTGGCAGAAAAGTACTCAACCCTGTTGGGTCTTCATCCATGCATGAGTCCTGGAATTATTCTTTCATTTAATGATTCATTCAACAATTATTGATGGATTACCCGGGAGCTTGCTAGGCACTAGGGATACTGTTAATCATTAAAACCAAAATTCTTTGGATATATTATTATCCTCATTCTATAGATAGGGAAACTGAGGAACAGAGGGGTATTATGGCAGTGAATGTGGTAGATCTGTTCCCTGTTCCTAGGAGCATATATTTTGGCAGTGGAGATGGACATCAAATGAATGATCACATAGTTATTTAATTATCATTGTGATGAATGTTATAAAGGAAACGGGAATTTGCCATAGTCTGCAGACAATATGTAAAAACAGACTGTCAAATGACAAGAACGCCGGGCGCGGTGGCTCACGCCTGTAATCCTAGCACTCTGGGAGGCCAAGGTGGGCGGATCGTTTGAGCTCAGGAGTTCGAGACCAGCCTGAGCAAGAGTGAGACCCCATCTCTACTAAAAATAGAAAGAAATTATATGGACAGCTAAAAGTATATGTAGAAAAAATTAGCCGGGCATGGTGGTGCATGCCTGTAGTCCCAGCTACTCGGGAGGCTGAGGCAGGAGGATCCCTTGAGCTCAAAAATATTTTAAATTTTATAAAAAAAAATAATAAAAAAAAATGACAAGAACAACAGCAGACAAGTTTTCTGAGGAGTTTTGTTGTGAAGGACCTAGAGACGAGGCCCCAGCTGGAGTGAGGCAGGAGAGGCACCAGGGGCTTGCTGAGTTCTTCTGGAGGATACTTGAGTGCATGCACATGACTTTGAGCTTGGCCAAGGAGTAAGGGAGAAGGAATAATTGCAGTGGTGACAACCTTGAGAGGGCAAGAGAGAGGCACTGGCTCCACTTGGGATCAGGGATACTTCATCCATTTTAGCAGGAGGGAAGGCAGAGGGTTTGGAGACGGATTTGGGCAAATTGGGAGATTTGGTGGAGGGAAGATGGGAGAGTTTCTGTCTGATTGCTCCTTCTATTTTCTCAGTAAAATATCAGTCAAGATACTCATCTGAGAGTGAACAAACAACAGGAGGAGATGTGTGCATCTTGAGGACAAGAGAAGCAAGCCTACGATAGTTGCAGTGAAGAGTGGTGGGGCACACCATGGCAATGCGGTAAGCTCTCCAGGGAGGGCCCACTTGGAACGTGTGGTCATCATGAATTAAACATGAGACCAGTTGGCACAGGTGTGCGTTTTTCTCCAGCAGAAATCTGCTACTCAGGTGGATGTATGAGGTGGGTGGATAGTTAGATTTAATCTGAGCTGGGGTTCAGCCAGGTGAGCACATGGGAGAGAGAGAGGGGTAAGGGAGCAGGACGTTGCCAGGCAATGAGTGTAATATGGACCACAGAATGTGATCTGGGGAAAAGGAGGGTCAGGGTTGAGGGGTCACGGATAAGGGAACATGGCTTCTGGACTGAAGGACTCCATGAAGAAGCAGGCTTGTTGGGTTGGAAGGGGCTGAGTAGATGCGCAGGAGGGTTTCTGAGACAGTGCTTTTACGAGGTCAGGAGAATGACAATGGAAGAGGGTGGCTGGGGGGGCACTGGAGAAAAAGAGGAATAGAGGTGAAGAAGTCAAAGAATATAGGTGCCAAGTGTTGTATGAGCCATTGCCAAGAAGGGTTATAGAGCCAGGGTGGGGAGAAAGATAGGAAGTCGGTTGCCAGAAACTTCCGTGATTCAGGGGATCACTTAGGGGATCAAAGAGCGGTTGGAGTGGTCTAGTTTGGAAGCATGAACTTCAAAGGAGCTGGGGTTTCCGAAGGTAGAAGGGTGACAAATGGCTTGGAAGTGGTTGTGGAAGTAAGGAAGCCAACAGTGAGAGAACGAGAGAGCTGCCACTTCCTGGGCTGAACGAGGCGGTGACTGCAGGGCAGACCCACGTTCCAGGGTTAGGGCAAGAGGCTGAATGAAGGCTCAGAGAAGACCACAGGGCTCCAGGAACTTTTGATGGTGGTAGAATGTGAGCTCCCAGTTGGGAGGGCTTGAGGGCAGAGAGGGGTAGCTTGGGTCAGTGTGTGCACAGAGCAGTGTAGGGAGAGTGGTCTCGGGGATGAGAGTTGATCTGAGAGACTGAGACATCTGGTAGTCTGTAACATGCAGATAAAAATTTAACAGGGATAAGAAGAGTGCTACTAGCCCTGCCAGTAATAATTTTTGTATTTAAAAATGATTTCCCCTTATAACCCTTTGATCACAAATGATGTTAGAAAACATATCTTGAACTCACATTGGAGACACCTCTCCTGAAATTGCTCCACTGTGCCCTTCTTTCGGACTTCACCAAATGGCATTTGGTTCCTGGGCCTCTGCCCCTCCAAGGCTTATGCCATCAGGATGAGCATGAGGAATGTGCAGGGAGTGTTGACCTTGCAGCTCTGTGCCGAAGCTGCCCAGCCAGGGCACGACTCTCTCGTGCACTGAAGACGTTCGCCTGGATCTTCCAGTTGTGTTCCTAACTAAAAGCAGTGTTGGAGTTCCCGAGGAGGAGCTGGTGGAAATTTATCTGGTCAGACGAGTCAAGCCCATGCCCCGCCACTTTTTCCCTCCTCCCACCCAAATTCATTTTCCAAAACATCTTTCTCTAACAAAAGGAAGTGGTGTAGGAATTTTACATTTAGGATCCCAAGCACATGTTTATGATTTTACAATTCTTCCCCCTTGTCTCGAGAATTGGGGGTGGGAAGTTCTGTTTTTCAGTGAAAGGATCCATGTTGGACGTGTGAGGAGAAGAGACCTGACACAAAGCAAAGTGAGGTTTGCCAGGCGGCGAGGGCAGACAGCTTTGTGTGGGGCTGTGAATCAGTGTCAACTTAGTAGCGTGACGATAGCGCACTGGAAAGAAAACAGGTAAAGCCATAGTCACCCTAAGTGCAGCAAATATACAAGAGTTCAATAAGCTGGGTCCAGATGGAGCACCCAGACCCAGATCCCTCAGAATTGTCCACCATGAGCTCTTTACTGAGTGTCCACAGGAAAGAGGATACAGAGATGAAGGTGGTATGCATGTCCCCTGATCGAATGTCTCCAAGGGACGTATTTTCAGAGTCTATCATTTTTTAAAATTCCATTGATTACAGTGGTTACACCTGGTATTTAGGTTTATACATGTGTGTGTGTGTGCGCGCACACACACACACACACACACTTTCTTGTCAAAACACTGGAGACAAAGCCTGCCAAATCTGTGACTCATTTAGTCTGAGCCCTCGTTCTGATCATAGCTTGGTTTTTGGTTGAAAATGTAAACTTATTTGCAGGAATAAGATCAAACACTTCCAGGTCTGATATCCTATAACTTTAACAGCAAACATAGAGCTTATGTGTGTGGAAGGAGGAGAGAGCACACGAGAGGAGAAAAACTAGTTTTAATAATCTCTTACTTTTCGTTAGCAACTTGCAGCTTACAAAGGTCTTTCATTCAGATTTGATCCTCACAATATCCCTGTTGGGCAGGTTAATTTCATCCTCTTTACGGATAAGGGAAGTGGGATGCCAAGAGTGTAAAGCTCCCTGCAGATCCAGGGCAAGGCCTCAGGTCTTCAACTCATGGGCTTCCTGTTTCTTTACCCTTAATAATGAAAAAGTCAAGTACAATTAATTCTTTAAAGACAGTAACCAAACCTCGTATCTGGGGAAACTTCACAAAAGGGCATGAATCAATGAATTTTACCTAAGCTGTTTTACACAGATGCCATTGCCAATTGCTGGAGATTCTAATCTGTTGCGAGGAAGACTGTGAACAGCAGCCTGTGGATCTGAGCCGAATGCTCAGCGGCCCTGTAAGACACTTCATTTTCCAGAGCATTCTAAGAAGGGGTCAGTTGCTAAATGCTTGAAGGAACCAACTTAAATCAGCTGAAACAGCTTCTAAATCTTAAGTCATAAAAATCAAGCGGCTGTTTTTGCCAGCTAAGCCTGGTCCATCACCCTTCAGATGAAGCCACATGCCTCTCCACAGAGTCAATCCTCCAGAATTATCCATAATTCTCGGGGCGAGGAGGTAGCGCATCCCTGCACTCCTGCAGCCTCTCCATCGCTGAGGGCACATCTGAGTGCGCCCAGCTGTCCATTTGGCTTCCCAAGATAGTTCAACCCTTTGGCTGCTCGGACCTTGCCCTGGGCCATCCTGGGAAATGACCCATCATGGATAAAGGCAAGTCTTGCTATGGGTTGGAAGTAATTTAAATTAAAAGCTGCCCTGGGGGAAAACCCTGTGATTCTTCCCAGTCTGAAAGGCATCTTTTAAATTTGTGACCTCATTCTCAGTGACTGGCTTTATTCTTTTCTTGATTTTCTTTGCTTCGTCTGAGCCCTAGGGCGTGGCGCACCATCACGTCTGCGTTCTAGTGATAGGAAGTGGGGAAGGGGAAACAGGCGGCAGGGAAGGGCTAGGCAGATGGCCCTAGACAAATGTGTGGGCTCTGGGGAGCTGGAATGGAGATCAGGATCTGGGGCCAAGGCCCATGTGGAGCCTCGTAGATGGAGGAAGCCCAGCAGAGGCAAGGGTGGTGTTCGGACACTCAGGGCTTGTACCAGCACCGGGCAGCCAGCAGCGCGACTTGCTGGAGCTCAGCTGGTGATAGTCGGGAAGCTGCTGACGACACCCTGGTTCCTGTGGTCGGGTGACTCGACATGGCCTGGTCTGCTGGAAGGCCCATGGAAGCCCAGGCCTGACGATGGTTGCCCTGGACCTCCAGTGGCTGAATGGGACGGGGTAAAGTCAGGGGATGAGAAATCTAGGGGATACAATAGCCATCTCACTTCTTTAGGAGTACATGAAGTCGTATGACAGCAGGCCCCACTCAGCCTGACTTTCCTAAAGAGTGCAGGTTAAAGTTGTCTTCCAGGGAGGGGCTGACACAGCAGTCTGGAAGAATGATGGCAGGAGTCCGTAAGGAGTTCCATTGGGCAGTGCCGATGGAGCCAGGGATCTAGGTTAGACAGGGGCAGACAGTGGTTTTCCTCTCCTGTAATTGTCATGCCCACTGTCTGTCATCAAATCTGGGACATGAAACATGTAACATGGAGCTGCAGAAACACACAACGCCCAGAGCATACAGACCGCAAAGAGGTCTCCTGGGGTACAGGGAGGAACATGGTACCTGCATTTCCATGGTAACCAATTCAATATGTGAAGAGTTCAGAAGGCCAACATCCAGGTTTCTAGACAAGTCAGGTTGCCTAGAAGCTCCTCTCAAAGTAGTTTGAGCCCAGCAGCTCCTGGCTCTCTGCCCTCACGCTCCACTCTGCTCAGGCTGGTGACTGCAGGCACCCAACCCTTCTGCCCCTGGACCCACTTCCATGTCGACCTGCTGCAGCCTCCCTCTCCCTCACCCATCTCCATCTCCAGTGTGGCCCCTCGACAAGGCTCAGCTCAAGCACCAATTTCCTGTTCTAACTTTCTGCTCCAGTTTCACATCTGTAATATATGAAATTTATTTCACAGCAAAGATTTTTCTGTACTTTATAGGGTTCTTGGGAGGGGGAAAAAAGGAAGCAAAATGTATGAAAATGCTCAGTAAGCACTAAAGTGCTATATGAGAAAGTTACATTTTATTAGTAGTCATTATAACCACAACTAGAATATATTCTATTTTATGAAATATAATGAATAATCCACATTATATTTTATTTTATAACAATGTTTCACTTGTCTTATCTTCTCAGCCAGATAAGATTAGCCTTATCTTCTCAGCCAGATGGTCAACTCTAGAGGGAAGGTCAACTCTGTCTTTTGTTAGCAAATTTGTTCCTACTACCAACATATTGCTGAGTACAAGCAAAGACTCACATTGGTTGATTGACTGATGTCTGCCCTCCATCAGAAGAGCCTGCTTCTCAGATAAGAGAGACGGGAGTCCAAGAGAGTACGAACAATGTTATTCAGGGGGCTGATTCACTCTCCTAGCAATGTAACCTCGACTAACTAGATTACCCTCTGATTACCCTGAATAAGGATCCCAGCTTGGAATCCAGCATGGTGACTTGGTTCCAGAAGCAAGTATCCTAAGAAAGCAAGATGGAACTTCATGATTCTTTTACGATCCAACCTCAGACATCACCACAGCATCACTTTTGCCATGGTCTGTTGGTTGCAGCAGTCACAAATTTCCACCCTGGTCCAACAGGAGAAAACATACACCCCCTGCTTCTTGTTGAGGGTGGGAGATGGCAAGGCTCTAGAAATGCGTTTGGCAAACTTTTTCTCGAAGGACCATATAGTAAAGGTTTTAGACTGCATGCCATATAGTTTCTATAATGAATAATACACATTACATTTCATTTTGTAACAATGTTTCACTTGTGTTAGCCTTATCTTCTCAGCCAGATAGTCAACTCCTGAGGGAAGGGACTCCATCTTGTGTTACCAAATTTGTCACATGGGTATAATAAAACTTTAATTATAAAAACAGGCAGTCCACAGGCCATAGTTTGCCAGTCCCTGTTCTAGAAGAATATGTACAATGGCAGATGTTGCAGTTGTTTTTTAAAAATACAGTCTACCACAGCCTACCCTCTTCTCAGAGGGAGAGATAATTTTTTATGTCATATTAATATCACAGGTATTAGAAAATTCCTCTGAGTCAGAGGTTAGGTTGGCTGTCAGAACTGTGGGAAGCTTAAATGACTTCTCAACACTTCAGCATGTCAAGGAGACATCAAGTCCAGCTGAAGGCTTATTTGAGCCAATGAAACTCCTATTCCATTCCGATTCCCTTCTCATCACCACATCCTAGAACATTTATGAGGCGAGACAGAAGGAGCCTATGCAACCTTTGCTTGCGGTTTGGTGATCTTTGTCTTTGGGGGTTCCCTAGAGTCTGCTCTTCCTCTCTGGGGCTCCTGGCATCCTATGACCATCACCTGCCCGCCAAGACCCCTGGATTTGGAATTTGCCCAACATCTTGATACCAACAGGATTGCTTAGGTCATTCTCTGAGTGTGGGATCAGACAAACACCAAAACTGCAGAAAGGTAAAGGCTTGTCAGGAAATGCCAGGTGTTAGTTGCAGGTCACGTTGTCTGACCTAGAGACAAGATGGGGAGAGAGTGGCCAATGCAGGAGGCTCCAGGCCCCGGTGCCGAGCCCTGGCTGGGTTGCAAGAGCTCCCTGGTTACTGACCAGCTCTCCCACTGAGTGTGTGCATCTCCCTCACAGAGTGGGTTGCAGGTGCAGAATGCTCAGCTCTGATCTGTTGCCTTAGTTAAGCCAAGGAAGAAAATTTCTCTTAGTCTCCTCTCCCTCCATCTGTTTCAAATGCTACTTCATTCTGTTTTCCACATTCTCTTACTCTCATCCTTCCTCTCTCTTTTATCCCAGAACACACACACACACACACACACACACACACCTCATAGACATGTGCACGTTCACTCTTTCAACACATCTCTGGACAGAATGACTAGAATCAGCGGCCTTAGGACCACAGCTAAACTGGACCCTCCTGGCCACCAGGCCACACTTTGGCGATGGCATGTGGGCAGGGATCCTAGACAACACTCTGACCACTTTTGAGATGGGCTGCAGGAGGAGGAATGTTGGAACGGCACCTCCCCCACAAACTTGGGCGTTCATCTCCTTTCCTGTGATTTGTCTGAGTCCTTTCCCCTCCCTTGCAAGTTTCCTGTGACTAACTTCCTTATTGAATTAAATACATTTTTCTGCATCTGATTATGCTGGAAAAAAATATATTCGGAATGGAAAAAATCATGAAGTTCCTGCCCATATAAGCCTGTGTGTGGATGGATCTAGCAAGAATGAAGAAGACATTTAGCTTTCCTTTCCTGTGGGCTCTTGGTGAAGGGTTTTATAGGTATTGGGATCTGGATCTAGAACACCAAGCTATTGCAAAACAAATGGTCACAGTCACAGCCCTGCCTCATATCCTGACTGTGGCCCATTTCCCCTCATTAGAGTTCACTCATAGATGGCAATGACTTATTGAAGCATTTGGCTCAGTCCCGACAAACAGGCTGCGATGCTGGGCTGGCAGGAAAGCAGCCTGGGGCAAGATGGCTGGGACCTGGCATAATGTGGAAGAAGGTCGGAACCATGGCTCCTCTTCCACTCTTCCCTGTGCCTTCCAGGGGTGCTGTTACCTGATACGGTGGGAGGCCCACACATAGTGGAGGGCTATTCACAATGACTCTGCCACAGTGCCACAGGAAGCTCCCAAAGACTCTGTGCTGTGCCATCAGCCCTTTAATTGCTGGATCAAGGGACTGTTCCAGGGTGTTTCAGGGGAGAGTTGAGGTTTCCTGGATGGTGGTGGGGAAATTAGGGACTGGGATTAGTGATGACTTTAGCAACCAATATGGAAGTATTTCAATATTTTAACAGCTATTTTGGCTGTATCATTGTGTTTCAACTGAGTGACTGCTCTGCTTGGACATGCTCTGTGTACCAGGCCAGGATCAGTGGTTAGGAATTTTCCTGTCCACCATGTGGTAATTCCCAGATCATCCTGGAAGCTTTAACAAATGACTTAGTCTGAGTTAATAAGATAAATCCACAGCCAAACCAAGATATGCAAAGAGCAAAGATGATGGAGAATTGATTTGGACAGCAGTGGCAAGAATTGTCCATTTCCCTGAGCACAGTGGTGGCATCTAGTGCAGAGGTGGCAGCTAGAGTGTCTACCATGTGACAGGTGTGCTTCTAACCATTCTCACATCTGTTATGTCTTCAGGCCCTGCAGTCAGTCAAACTGAAGTTTGAATTTCTATAAATACCTTAGTATCCACAAACCTTTGAAAAAATTGACATAATGATAGTGCCTACCTCATGGAAAGTCACAAGCAGAAACAAGAATTTGGCCAGAAAGAAAGTTGAGTCTAGGCCCTTCCACTGGGTAGTCAAAATGTCCCACAGGACTCAGCTGGATTCTGATTTGATATTAATTATACAATCTGAGTCCAGGAACAGAGAGCTCAGGAGAGGGCACTGGAAAGCTAGTATCTTTAAGACAATGAAGTGACATTCTGTAGTTTATCAACATCCTTTGAATTTGATTAGTGCTATGGTTTGAATGTGTCCCCCAAAGTCCATGTGTTGGAAACTTGGTCCCCAATGTGGTGGTGTTGGGAGGTGGGGCCTAATGGAAGGAATTTGGGATACAGAGCACTGCCCTCATGAAGGGATCAATGCCATTATCTTGGGAGAGGGTTCCCGATAAAAGGAGAAGTTTTGGCCCCCTCTTCCTCTCTCTCTCCCTCTTCACCCTTCTACCATAGGATGACACAGCAAGGAGACCCTCACCAGATGCCAGCTCCTCAATCTTGGACTCTCCAGCCTCCAGAATCATAGCCAATAAATTTCTGTTCATTATAAATTACCCAGTCTGTGGTATGCTGTAATAGCAGCATAAAATGGGCTAAGACAGTAAGAACCAATTTCCTAGTCCATGATCATCTCCAGATGTTCTAATAAAATTGCATTTCCTTTTTTTTTATCATAAGGCACAATGTTATTTGTCTAATTGTGACAACCTATTTTTCTCCAAATTCTGAGCTTGTCTCATTTCTGTTGCCATTTGTTAAAAGAAAAATACATTTTGAATTTTTGGCTGAGGTAAATAATCCTAAATGATACAGCATGGGCTGTGTTGCCTACCTCATCATTATTTTTTTCTTTGGTTTTTGTTTTAATAGATTTAGGTGGTACAAGTTGAATTTCATTACATGTATATATCGCATAGTGGTGAAGTCTGGGCTTTTAGTGTACCCATAGCCCGAGTAGTGTACATTGTATACCACAGATAATTTTTCATCCCTCACTCCCTCTCACTCTCCCTACTTGTGAGTCTTCAATGTCCATTATTACCACTCTGTGTGCCCTAGGGTAGCCATAGTTTAGCTCCTACTTGTAAGTGAGAAATGCACATTTATTTTTCTGTACCTGAGTTATTTCACTTAGGATAAGGACCTCAAGTTCCATTCAAGTTACTGAAAAAGACATTATTTCATTTTCTCTTATTGCTGGATTGTACTCCATGGGATGTATATATATATATATATATATATACCACATTTTCTTTATCCAATCATCAGCTGATGGGCACTTAGGTTGAATTCATCTTTGTGATTGTGAATTGTGCTGCTATAAACATACACATGCAGGTATTTTTTTTTTTTTTGTATAATGATTTCTTTTCCTTTGGGTAGATATCCAGTAGTGGGATTGCAGGATCAAATGGTAGATCTACTTTTAGTTCTTTCAGAAACATCCATACTATTGTCCATAGAGGTTGTACTAATTTCCATTCCCACCAACAGGGTATAAGTTTTCCCTCTTCACAGCATCTGTGCCATCATCTATTGTTTTTTGACTTTTTAATAATGGCCATTCTGATTGAAGTAAGATAGCATCTCATTGTGGTTTTAATTTGCATTGCTCTGATGATTAATGATGTAGAATATTTTTTCATATGTTTGCTGGCCATTTGTATATCTTCTTTTGAAGAAAGCCTGTTCATGTCATTTGCCCACTTTTTAACAGGGTCATTTATTTTTTTTCTTGCTAAGTTGTTTGAGTTCTTTGTAGATTCTGAATATTAGCATTTCATTGGACATATAGTTTGCAAATATTTTCTCCCAATCTATAGATTGTCTGTTTACTCTTTTGATGATTTCTTTTGCTGTGCAGAAACTTTTTGTTTAGTTAAATTTCATTCGTTTATTTTTGTTTTTGTTGGATTTGCTTTTGGGGTCTTAGTCATAAATTCTTTGCATAGGTCAATGTCCAGAAGAGTTTTCCCTACATTTTCTTTGAGGATTTTTATGGTTTCAGGTCTTACATTTAAGTCTTTACTCCATCTTTAGTTAATTTTTGTATATGGTTAGAGATAAGGACCCAGTTTCATTCTTCTGTATGTGGCTATCCAATTTTTCCATCACCATTTATTGAATAGTATATCCTTTCCCTAGTGTATGTTTTTGTCTGCTTTGCCAAAGATCAGTTGGTTGTAGGTATATGATTTTATTTCGGGGTACTATATTCTGTTCCATTGATCTATATATCTACTTTTGTCAGTACCATGCTATTTGGGTTACTATGGCCTTGTAAAATGTTTAGAAGTCAGGTAACATGATCCCTCCAGGTTTATTCTTTTTGCTCAAGATTGCTTTGGCTATTTGGGCTCTTTTTTGGTTCCATATGAATTTTAGGATTGTTTTTTCTAAGTCTGTGAAAAATGACATTGGCATTTTGATAGGAATTACACTGGATCTATAGATTGCTTTGGGAAGTATGATCATTTTAACAATATTGATTCTTCTGATCCATGAGCATGGGACATTTTTCCATTTGTTTGGTCTTTTATGATTTCTTTCATCAGTGATTTATAATCCTCCTTGTATAGAGATCTTTCACCTTCTTGGTTAAATTTATTCCTGGGTATTTAATTTTTTTGTTTGTTTGTTTGTTTGCAGCTATTGTAAATGGGATTGAGATCTTGATTTGGTTCTTAGCTTGGTCATGGTTGATATATAGAAATGCTATTGATTTTTGTACATTGATTTTATAACCTGAGACTTTGATGAATTCATTTATCAAATATAGTGTTTTGGAAGAGCCTTTAGGGTTTTCTAGGCATGAGATCATATCATTAGCAAACAAGGATGATTTGACTTCCTATTTTCCAATTTACATGTCCTTTATTTCTTCCTCTTGTCCTATTGCTCTGGCCAGGACTTCCAATACTATGTTGAATAGAAGTGGTGAAAGTAGGCATCCTTGTCTTGTCCAGGTTCTCAGGGGGAATGCTTTCAACTTTTTCCCCTTCAGTATATAATGTTGGCTGTGGGTTTGTCATATATGACTTTTATTATTTTGAGGTATGTTCCTTATATGCAGAGTTTTTGAAGGTTTTTTTTTTTTATCATGAAGGGATGCTGGATTTTATCAAATGTCTTTTCTGCATTTATTGAGATGATTGTATAATTTTTATTTTTAATTCTGTTTCTGTGGTGAATCACATTTACTGACTTACATATGTTGAACATTCCATCCTTGCATCCCTGGGATGAAAACCACTTGATCATGGTAAATTATCCTTTTGATGTACTAGCGGATTTGGTTTGCTAATATTTTTTTGAGAATATTGGTTTGTAGTTTTCTTTTTTTGTTGCATCCTTTCACCACAATCAAGTGGTGAAACAAGCAACACACCTTAAAGATGAAAAAAACTGCAGAAAAATTCATACAGACATCACTCAGTGTAAAAATCATGACAGTTACTTTGTACTGTTTTACAAGAGTACTTTGAGAAATGAAAGGCACAAGGTATGATTATTTCAATTACTGGTAACTCTTCTACTATTACCATGTCCGTGCTACTTTTGCATATGCTAACATTCCTCCGAGTCCTCATATCATTACCAATATCAATCTGGACCCCCCAAAATGAAGCCATTCTTTGCCTAGAGTCGAAGAGAGAAGGAAAAAGATGGAATTTCAGACCACAGAGCAGTGGAAATGTATGCGCAAGGTGGGCAGCTATTTATATCTCCTACTACTGTCCTCCTCTGAGAGAGAAAGGAAAAACCAGAGTGCTTTTCTTACTCTCACACACTCAACACAGAACACTTCTAACACCAGATGTATGGGGCTTTCCCCACACACATCAAGCAATTCTCCAGTGGACACCAACTCGGTATCCTACAATTCAATACAGTTCTGACACTTTCTACCTGGAGATAATGTCAGATCCCACGGTGTGAGGGCTAATTCCCATAAGACTTCCCCCATTTCAGATGACAATTGCAAGTAGTGGGTTGTCACCTACACTTCTGACTAACTAGATACAAACTGGGGTACCCATGACACTTAGATTCAATTAATTTGCTAGGGCAGCTCACAGAACCCAGGGGAACACATTTAACAGTTTATTATAAAGGACACAGATGAACAGGCAGATGAAGAGATACATAGGATGAGGTTGGAAGGGTCCCATGTGCAGCAGCTTCTGTCCTTGTGGAGCTGGGGTGCACCATCCTTCTGAAACATGGATGCTTTCATCAACCTGGAAGGTCTCCAAACCCTGTCTTTTTAGGTTACTATGGGGGCTTCATTGTATAGGCCTGATTGATTACATCACTGGCCATTGGTAATCAACTCAACCTTCAGCCCCTCTCTCCTGCCCTGTGGGTTGGGGGCTGGAGCTAAAAATCCCAATCTTTCATCATAAAATTGGTTGCCCTGGCAAACAGTCCCAAATCCTGAGGCTATCCAGGAGCCTCCAGCCATCTGTCATCTCATTAGCACATAAAAAGACACTTATCACTTTGAAATTTCCAAAGGTTTTAGGAGCTGTGTGCCAAGAACCAGAGGCAGAGACCAAATACTTATTTCTTATTCTATCACAGTATCATACCCTCCCTTTGAGGAACTTCTATTGGCCTCTTTGGGGTACAGTAGACATTGGTGCATTCTAATTTGGCTACCTGTTAGGAGTTACATGAGCCTGGAGGATTCTGTGGAAGGAAGAGGCAGCCATCCTGAATAGAAACAACCCGACATTTATACAACACTGCGAGATCTCAAAATGTGTTCACTTTCAGCTTGATGACCTTGGAGGGTGTGGCCCTACAGGGTAGGTGACTTATTATCTTTATTTTAAATACTGTGAAACTGAGGCTCAAAGAGGTTAAGTTATTTAGCCAAGGTCATCAAGGAAGCTGGTAAGGGACAAAAACTTGAATTCAGATCTTCCAATTCTAGATATTATTGAAATACTTCTTCAAGTGTATTACTTTAGATTAGCTCCAATGTAATATCCTAAAAGGTGGTAATCATATTTAAGCTACACAGAACCAATTTGGTAAAGGGAATTCACTCGTCTGAATTCCACCCTCTGATTCCTCTAGAGAGAATATAGAAACACCAAGGATCAGAGAGTAAGAGACTCAACAGGTGTCTAGCACAGGCCTGAGGAAAAAGACATAGGTCTCAAGCACCACACAGAATGGCCACTCATCAGATCTCCCTCAACAGTCCTCATTTTCCTCTTGTTCTGATTCCAAATTTGCCAATCTTAGGAAAAATTTAACTTCTCAAAGACACCAGTATTAGGAAAATAGAAACCCTGGTTATTAAGGGATAGAAATCATCCAATCCTTGGCTTAGGGAGATTCTTTCTGCTGGAAATGTCTAGGTTTGGTTTACACCACATCTGGTTAGTTGTGGAGCACCAACACATTTGGGTTCCTAAAATTCAGTAAAACTGAAGACACTGCTGACCAGCAGCAAGTTCACCCATACTGGGCCATCCTGGGGGTGTCTCGGTAGTCAGCAGGCAGGCCTGCAGGCAGCGTGGATTTACCACTTCCCTTTTGTGTTCAGCACACAATGACAGTGTGTATAATATTAATCATTTGGAAGCAGTAGAAATACTCAGGATTAAGCAAACTGCCATAGAGATGTCCTGAATTCACAGGTGGTCCCCAGAGAAGAGCAGATGGATGAGGTGCCACGTAGATAAAATATTTGACTGTTACGACAATTGTGCAGCAGCATGAAAGTGTCTGATGTGGTGTTTATAAACAACAACAAAAAAATCAGAGCCTGAAATGATAATGACACATAATTAAGTAGCACTAAAAAGGTATGTAGGCATCAGGATCACGATTGGAAGAATGGAGATGTGAAATAAAGACAGCTGATTATTACATTCTGAGTGAAACTGTTTTAAATGTTTTTAATGTTTTGTATTAGTGAGCTTTTACTGTGGTAATACTGCATGACAAATATTAATAACTCTAAAATAATTAGGAGCTTATAACAACCAATATTTATTTCTTGCCCGTTGGTTTGCAGGTTGATTGTAGGCCAGATGAGGGTCAGCTTGGACAGGCTGTGCTCTAGACTTAGTTAGGCTCAGGTCTGCTCCATGTAGCTTCCTTCTGAGACTCTGGCTGCAGACAACATGGTGACCTGGGGCATGACTTTTTCATAGCAGAGATCCCAAAATTAAGAGGGGCAAGTGAAGACATGTGATGTCTCTTAAGGTGTCATCTTGGAACTGCAATGTGTCACTTCTGCCCACACTCCACTGGCCAAAGCAAGTTGTATGACCAAGCCCACAGTGGGAAGAAGAGGTGTCCTCTACCCAAGGAAGTGGTTGAATCACATCCCCTAAACTTCATTTGTCGAAGTTCTTACCCCCACCACCTCATAATGTGACCTTATTTGAGATGGGATCTTTACAGAGATAATCAACTTAAAATGAGGTCATCAAGGTGGGCCCTGACCTAACATAACCAGTGTCCTTATAAAATGAGGAAATTTGGGCAAAGAGACACAAAGGGAAGGCAGAGTGAAGACACAGGGAGAAGATGGCCATTTAGCAGGTAAAGAGAGAGCCCAGAACAGATCCTCCTCTCACAGCCCTCAGCAGGAACCAACCCCACCAACACCTTGACCTCAGACTTCTGGCCTCCAGAACTGGGAGAAAATAAATTTCTTTTGTGTAAGCCACCCTGGCGAACTAGTACAGAAGCCTGGCAAGAGAAGGATGGGAAGGAAGAATTAAGATAATGCAATCTATGACAATGTTATTCTTTGAATCATTTTAAAAATTAAAATATAACATGATGAAGAATCCACTGAAAGTCCTTAGCAATAAGTCTATAACAACAGTAACCACAGCAGCAATGAATTAACTAAAATTCAAGCACTACTATATGCCAGGCATTGTTCTAAGCCCCTTACGTATATAAATTTATTTAATCCTCAAAACAAAATAGTACCTATAAGATAGAAACTTTTGTTATCTACCACTTAAAGTTGAAGGAGTTGAGGTCCAGAGAGGTTAAGCCACTTTCCAAAGCTCACACAGCCCACTGGTAGAGCTAGAATACAGCCCAAGAGCATTCTATTTCCAGAGGCTAAGTCCCTGACAACAATGCTGAATGGCTTCTCTCACAGTCAATATTGTGTTTTCTCCAACACACTTGAATGATCTGTCCGCATCAGGCAGGCAGATTTTATTTCTTACCACAGTCCAAACTCATACATGATCTGGCCCCTATAGACCTCCTTGTCCTCATCTCAAATCAAAAGTCAAACTGACCTTTTTCTGTCCTTGAACACACCAAGCTTGTTCCTGTCTTAAAGCCTTTGCATTACTGTTCCTTCTTCCTGGAACACCCTTCCTCCAGATCTTTGCTGAATGCACCTTTTTGTTATTCAAGTCTGAGTTTACCTGTGATGTTGGCTAGAGAGGGTTCCTCCTACCACTTTAGCAAAGCAGCTCACTCCCACCCTAGCTACTCTTTATCTCATCACATTGTTTCATTTGTATTCATGGATCTTATCAATATCTGAAATGATCTTTTATCTATTTAGTTTATTTTCTATCTCCCTCTCTCTAGAATGTAAACTCCATGAGAGAAGGAAATTTTTCTATCTTGTTCATGACTATAGTGTCAGTAAATAGGGTGGTTCATGGCACAAAATGGGTACTCAATAAATAACTGTTCAGTACATCAATAAAGTTCTCACTCTTCCATGACATTAAGTGGACTTTCCAAAAGCACCCAGTCTCCAAGTCTCCCTCTGTATTCTAGACAATACAGGGAGATTTGGAGACACATAATCCACATGGAGGCAGAAAGATGCTACTGAGGCCAAATTTTATTCCAAACAAGACACAGTCTTTGAGTCTTAGTCATTGTGGTTGGAGGTCAGTGAGGTCATCCATTCCATCTTAGAAGAAAGGTAAGGGGAGAAACAGTCATACAAGATTGCATGAAGAACAGATAGAGTCAAGCTTCCATAGCTTTCGCTTCACAGTGGTTATTTACTATATTGAATGAGGCTGGATAAATCTGAGCCTGTCTAGCAAAGATACCACTTGAGTTATCTGTGCTTGGATTAGATCTGGGCAGCCAAACCATCTGGACAGGTTTAGGGATCAGTGCCCAGGCTCCAAGCTCCATGTGGCTGTAAGCACCTCATCGCTCTGCCACCTCTGCTCCACAGGCTGGATGTCTGTCCCCTTCAAATTGTGTGGGAGGAATTGGACTCTGAGTGCGTTTCTATTTTCTCATGAAACCACCTAGGGGAATGATCTGGGGGCTAAATCAACAAACTCCTGAAGCGCGGCTTTAACTACAGTCCAGAGCGTCTGGGCTGGCTATGAGACATCGCAGATCGAGTGTCCTGAGACCGTGCTGGCTGACGATCTGGCCACAAACATTCCCATCTCACATCCCAGGCGTATGAGCAATGTTGCTTCCTGTCTGGGGAGGTGCAGGATTTGGTGGGCTAGTTGAGACTAAAATGTCTGCAACCTTAGGCCGTGACTAAGTGATTTTTCAGAAAAGAAAGTCGCCGGTGATTTAGATACTCAGGGTATCTTTCCCCAATGAATTCAAGATTCCTAACAGAATTTGATAAATGTTGAGGTTTGATCTCGATGGGAGACTAGAGATTGAAAATGTGAAGATTATGTGCTTAACTTTCTGCAGAGAACAAATCCATCTAGTTTTGAAGATGGCCAGGACCAGGGGAGGGGACAGGGAGAGTTTGAGGCCCCGATCTTTGTCAGTGAGGAGGGCTCCCCTCCAGAAGGGGCTTAGGAAGCACTGACTGTTCCCCCAGATTGAAGAAGCCCACTCAAGATTTGCTAAGTCCAAAATAGGAAAACTTAGATAAGAGTAAAATTTCTTATTCTCTAAGGAATGCTGCTGACATTAGCAGCACTCATCTGTTTCCTTCCCCTTTTTTAAATTTTTAAATCAAAATTTTACATGCTTTGAACTTTTTATTGAAGCATAACATACATGCAGAAAAGTACACATATTCCAAGTGTACAGTTTGGTGAATTTTCACAAACTGAACATGTTCTGATCAACACCAGACCCAGAAACAGAACATTGTCAGCATCTCACAAGCCCTGCTCACCCCACTCCACTCTCTAGCCCACCAGACTATCTGCTATCCTGACATGTAACGCCATGCATTAATTTCACCTGTTTTTACACTGGCTTCCTTCTTGCAATATTTTATTTGTGAGATTCATCCATGTTGTTATATATAGCTGTAATTTACTCATTCTCATTGTTGAGAATATCCCATTGTGTGAATGTACCACAATTTATTTATCCATACTACTATTTGATGGACATTTGTGTCATTTCCAGTTTGGGACTATTATAAATAATACTTCTGTGAACATCCCAGTACATGTCTCTTGGCACACATGCACACACACATGAAATATATGAGAAGTAAGATTAATGGGTCATATAGTTAGTGTATGTTTAATTTTATAAGAAATTGCCAAACTGTTTTCCAAAGTAGTTGTACCATTTTATATTCCCACTAGCAGTGGATAGAAATCCCACTTGTTTCACATCCTCACCAACACTTGGCATTGTCTATCTTTTTCATTTTAACAATTCTTGTGGATGTGTAATAAGTAGAACCTAGTCTCACTTTTTGCTATACCTGTCTTTTACTCTTCTGTCTGTCTCTATTTTTCTGTTTTCCATTTCACCTGCAGAAAACCATGATTTACTCCCATTTCCTAATAGTTTGGCCAGCTTAGACCAGCTCAGTCAGAAATAGAAATTTCTTAGTGCCAATTCTAAAATAAAAGAAAGGGAATCTGAACGGTCCACTGGAGTCATGTTACAGACTGAATTGTAATACGCCTCCTCCACGTTCATTTGTTGAAGCCCTGACCCCCAATGTGACTGTGTTTGGAGATGGGTCCTTTTGGGTAGATGGGATTAGTGTCCTTATTAGTAGAGGAAGAAACACCTGAGAGTTCCCTCTCTACGACACACACAGGGAAGGCTATGTGAGGACACAGCAAGAAGGTGGCTTTCTACAAGCCAGAAAAAGAGGCCTCACCATATGCCAACTCTAATGGCACCTTGATCTTGGACTTCTGGCCTCCAGAACTATGAGAAAATAAGTATATTTCTGCTATTTGGGCTGCCTAGCCTGTGGCATTTTGTTATGGCAGCCAGAGTAGGCTCACACAGGTCAGGTGGTCACACAAGGGACAATCAGCTGTAATGGGGCTGGGTTGTGTTCTACAAATGTGACTCCTGAGAGAGCAGCCCTGGCACCACACAGTCAGCTGGCTCCTTGAGGAGGGGGCCAGGGACCTATCCCCATAGGCATCTTTTATACAAACCTCTTGAAGAGACTACCCAACCCAATGGTTCATGAGCTAATTGTGGACCTCAATAATAGAAGGAACATTTTACTCAATCATTTAACAAATACTTATTGAGATTCTATGTGTCAGGAACTGTGCTTGGTGCTGAAGATACTGCAATGATTAAGACTGAAAAGTCTTCGCCCTCAAGGAACAAAGGGCAGCCATTAAGGAGCTGTCTGATGCTTCAAAGTCATCTCACCTCAAGATAAATGTGTTCTGCCTCCTAGTCTTACTGCTATTAATTCTATTAGACTGCCACTTGATGATAAATAATACAACTTAACTGGAATCTCAACCACTGCCAAATTCTGCTTAATTAGCAAATCTCTCCCTTTCTACTGATAACAATGGTTAAGGCTCCGCAGTGTTCCCACATGGCAAGCATTGTTCTGTTTGCTCTCTATACACTGACTCATTTAATTTTCACAAAGGCCTAATATACTAAGTACTTTTATTATCACCCCCATTTTATAGCCATGAACTTCAAATGTGCCCTTGTTTTTGCTGCCAATCATGCTATATTTCCTAGTTCATTTACTCTCCTACACAATTTCACATCCTTTCCTCTCTCCTCAAACCTCCGATTCCACCCCCAGCCATTCTCAGCCTTAGCCGATGACCTTGTTTCCAACTTCACAATTGGAGAAGAGCTTCCATGAACTCCCACTGCTGCATCAGTCTGCCCGCCAGCCAGCATCTGCCTTCCTGCCTAATAACCAGATGGATCATCTATGCTCCTCTTGAAAGAAATCTCTCCACTTGTATAGGAATTCCCAATTATTTTCCTCTACTCAAGAATCTCACCCCAACCATTTGTCTGTCTCCTCCATAAAATCTTCTTTTGACTATATTTTCTTGGCTTCTCTTTGCAGCAAAACTGGAAAGATCTTTCTAAATTCACATTATCTAATTCCTTCCTTCCCATTCTCTCTTAAGAACACTCCAGTTAGGATCTTGCCTCACCACTAAACTAAAAGTGTGCTTGTCAAGGAAAACTGTGACCTCCATATTGCTAACTACAGTACTTTGTTCTTAGTCCTCTCTCTTGACTCACCAGCAGCGCTGGGCTAGTCAGTAACTCCCTGTCCTTGACACCATTTCTATTCTTGGATTCCAAGCCCTCCCACTCTTCCAGTTTCTTCTCATCTCTCTGTTTGCTCTTTCTCAGGCTTCTTTGCTGGTTCTGCCATGTCTTTCTAACCTTTTAGCATGGAGTGGCTTAGCCATCTGTCTTGGTCCCATCCTCTCTCCACATTCACTGTCTTGGTGATTTCATCCAGTCTCATGGGTTGAAACACCACCTATATGCCAAGGGCTCACAAATTTACATCCACAGACCAAACCCCAAACTGTCTCTTTCTCAAACTCCAGAGATATGGAGACACAGGCCTTATCAACTTCTCCACTTGGATGTCTGATAGACATATTAAATGTAACATGTATGAAACTGACTTTCTGAGGCCACGGCAGTAATATATGGTCACAGCAGTCTTGTGACTATGAGGAGGACCAGCATGGAGACACGTCGAGAACCACAGAGTGGAAGATGAAAGAGTAAGTGTTCTTGAAGACATTGTTAGGCCATCCTAATAACTAACCTTGTGGCTGCTCTGATTCTGGACTTCTTGTTTATGAAATCATAAATTATTTTTTCAGTTGGGTTTCCTGTTACTTGTGGTCAAAATCAGCTTACTTATATAGCCCAAACTGGAGGGTAATTTAATGGAGAAATCAATATTTTTTTTCCTGATTGTCAAGTCTATTGCCCCATGAAGACAATAGAGACAATGAAAATACTTTACTGATGGGAACATAAAAAAAATTATCTATAGGAAGAAACCTGAGATTCCCTAGAGACACTTCTTTCTTCTTGAGGAAAGATATCTTTTCTTTTATTTCCTTCACTAACAAAATGCTGCCAGTTAATGAGAGAAGTTCATGTCAAAGATATGGCTAGTATATTGGGTGTGTAATGGAGCTGGTGTAATTCTGGAGTGAGAACTTCACATATGAATAAGTGTTTATTCTAAACTCAATTTTCAAATATTCCCAGTCTGTCAAGTGAGTGGGGCAAAGAGTTCTAAGTATCAAAGTGAGGGATTCTGTTCTGAGGATGGAGGCCGGTGGTATGATTCAGGAATATTGTGTAGTTATTAGCTTTAGAAACAGGCATTGCTGAGAGACTGCTATTAATATATGAAAAATAGCCCAAGACAACAAGGCCTGGACCCTGGTACAACTTTTCTGGAAGGCAATTTGGCAATATGTATCAAAGTCATTAACCGTAATCATATCTTTAAACTTAGTAATTTCACTTTATTGGAATTTACAACAAGGACATAATCCTAATGAGGAAGAATGACATCATACCCACTCCAATCTCTTTGGTTCCACTCTTCTCCAGTGCTCAGACAGAGCTGTTTTTGGCTAATTTGATAACATTTGTTACAATAGTAGGCTGAAGACAAAAGGTGAGAGAGCCTTAGGAAGCTCGTAGAAAGAAAACACATTTCTCATTTGAATCTACATTTTGTTATCTTGGGGGAAAAAATTATTGTTTTCTGTGGTGAAATGTGCTTTCCGTTAGGTAAATTAGGAGGCAGCTGGCTGGAGCTCTAATCACTGGAGACGGTGAACTGGATTGTGAACTCTTCTGCAGGGTCACAAGACCGAAATCTTCCCAACCTCACTTTGGGGTCTTTGAGTCCGGGGCATAGCAAACCCCTATTAACATCTGGCAAACCTGGGGCACTAGAGTCTAGAAGACACAAGGCAGGACAGGGCTGGGTGGGTGTGAGAGACGACACCCTTGTTCTCCAAGTGGCCTCCCTAGTCATGCCACCTGATGGCTCCAGGAGCCTTCACTTGTCCTCTGTGCAACTTCCTCACATCTTAACTGGAATATTTACATGCCACATATGTTCCTACCTCCCCCTCTCAGTTCTTCCTCAACTTCCCCCCACACCTCCAACAAAATGTGCAAAGTTCTTATCACTCACTGTAGGTGCATATAAAACATTAAAGTTTATCACAAGCTTTAAAAAGATCAACAGCTTTAGAGTTTCTTTCTCTATGTCACATTCTATTCCTTGCCTGGGATTCCCACTGGTAAAATAACACACTGTTAGAGATTGGCATTGATTGGGTAAGTGTTGAATTAAAGAGGGGCAAGTAAAAACATCTGGGAGATGCAGAAACTTTGACTCAGGAGGTACAAGGAATAAAAAAGGACTCTTGTTGACTGCAGGCAAGAAAGAGGAACTCCTAACATATCAGAAAGGGCATCTTTCCCTACTTGGTAGTAAAGAAGGAATGTGGAGGACCTGGACATCTGTGCGCTGGACAGAGCTTCCAACCAGCCCGCTCACCCTTCTTGGCAGCGTTCCCCAGACTGGCCTATGTGGTGAAGCAGCACATGTGAGGGCCACCACAAAGCCACGCTGGACAGGACTAACCCCCTTCTCGAAGGTCTCAGGTTTCTGCCAGGAAGCAGAAAATGACTAAGTGATAGGCTTCCTTCTTTCCCTGCCCTGGCCAACTGCTCCATCCACCACAGAACCCACAGTGTGGTATATACACAGCAGCCCCAGGATTTTCTCCCTAGGATGGTCTTCCCCAGAAATTTAACTCATATGTCATCTCTGTAGGATTGTCAGTGAGTTCTGAAACACAGGGCTTGAAGAAAAGTATGTGGCTATGTCATAAATTGTCTCTATAATTTGGAGATAAAGTTGGGAAAAGAGAAGACACTGAGACAGGCATTTGTATAAATTGACGTAAGTGGAAGACAGTGGCCTCCACAGAAGACTTCAGAAGGATGTAGGATGTAGCCTCACCAATTTGGAGACGTTCAGATTTGGAAAGAATAAAGTTTGTGTGGGTGCCTGAGTGGTGTCTCACACATCATAGGTACTCAATAAATGCTAGCATTTTTTTGGTCTCTTCTTCTAGTCCAAAATGCACTTGAGGTGCAAATAATTTTGGATCTTCCTGCTAGCATTTCCTTTTCTTATAACGAACTGTATTTCCCTGTAGCTTCCTCTTATTATCTTACATCTATTCCTGGAGTCTTGACAGAATAATCCTTATCTCCTTTCACTATGACATACTTTAAAACACTTGAAGGCGGACATTTGGTTTCCTAAATATTTTTTTCAAGAAAAAGCCCTCAAGATCTTCTTCAACCACTCTGTTTATGACCTGCTGTGACGCCTCCATCATTCTGTGTGCTCCCTCTGAACACATGTTTTTTTGTCTGTGTACCTCCTGAAAGGTGACCATGAATTGGTCATTCTACTGTGGGAGAGGGTTAAACAGCATAGCCAAAACAGGCTTACCACATTTTCTCACTGTCCTCTGTATGAGTTGGCATCAAATTTGCTTCCCTGTCTAGTTTTTCAGAAACTGTCACTGGGCTAACTTACACTATCTTATCTTGCTATCCACGGAAATCTCTACAGATGTTTAAACCATTTTTTGCCATCTGTAAGTGGAGATTGCTAATTGCTTGCCTAAAGCTGTTTCCCTTTCTTCCAAAGTAGTTGATACATGGCTGCTCAGCTAGAGATTACATTTTGCAGCCTTCCTTGCAGCTAGATGTGGTCACGTGACTACATTCTTGCCAGCTGAATGTAAGTGGAAATAATGCACACAACCTCCGAGTTTTGGCCTTTAAATATTGCCTGTGTACTTCTCCATGCATTTTTCCTCTCCCAAAGGCTGGAACCCGAACAGGCCTGTAACTGGACCCCAAACATGCAGATGAGGACAATATTCTAGGGGTGGAAGCAAGAGATGAAAGAGATTGAGGCCCCAAATGATCAGTGGAGCAGAGCATTGGCCAACCAGGACCTTCCACACTGAGATTTGTATTAATCAGCTATTGGCATAATAATATTGCATAATAAACAACCTCAGAATATCAATGACTTACACCAAAAACATGTATTCTCATGCTCTTGGGTGCACAGGTCAACTGCAGTTTGGCTAATCAGGCTGGGTTCAGCTGGTGCCTCTCCAGGCTCTGCTCCACATGTCTCTCATTCTCTCTGTGTGGCGACTGAAGATGGCATAGAGTATTTTGGGTTTGTCACTGGCTGAAGGCAGTATGACCCCTTAGCATCCCCAGTTGCTTACTGATTCTGTGACACTAATTCAGGATGCATTGTTTCAAGTATTGTCTAAATGTACCAAGAGATTTATATTCCAAAGCACCAAGACCAGCATTGAGAATCTCTTCTCCTTGAACACCCTGCACTTTGCCGAGAAGCAAGTTTTTATTCATTCAATCAACAGATATTTTACTGAGTGGCTGCCCTGTCTGGGTATGCAGCAGGGAACTGTGTATACAGTGGCCCAGTGGAGAATAGGGGAGTACCTCTTTCCTTTTGAATCCAGTCTGATGAGGCTTCTTTCCCTCCCCAAACCAACAGTGCTCACCATGATTCAAGCCAGATCAATTAAATATTCTCACTCTGTGTTTTGAATCAAGAAAGATTAATAAAGAGACTGAAAACAAGTTGGTATTTGGGGATTCCCACACCCGATCAGACTGTTTTTAACTAGAACATTTTCTATTATTTTAGCTTCCATGCTTTTAGAGTTGCCTTATTCCTGCCTGTTTCCAAGCACTCTTCTCTGGCCTGACTATAAAACTCAAGATTCCTTCCAGAAAACTCCTTTTTTCTTAGATTAGCTGGACTGATTTCTTTTTTTTTCTTTTTTTTTTTTGAGACAGAGTCTCACTCTGTTGCCCAGGCTAGAGTGAGTGCCATGGCATCAGCCTAGCTCACAGCAACCTCAAACTCCTGAGCTCAAGGGATCCTCCTATCTCAGCCTCCCGAGTAGCTGGGACTACAGGCATGCACCACCATGCCCGGCTAATTTTTTCTATATATATTTTTAGCTGTCCATATAATTTCTTTCTATTTTTTTAGTAGAAATGGGGTCTCGCTCTTGCTCAGGCTGGTCTCGAACTCCTGAGCTCAAATGATCCGCCCACCTCGGCCTCCCAGAGTGCTAGGATTACAGGCGTGAGCCACCCCGCCCAGCCTGGACTGATTTCTGTTGCTTACATCCAAAGCACCCTGAATAATACAAGAGGTGAATGAAACAGACCTGATCCCGGCTTTCAGAGCCTGTCAGTTTGGTTGAGGAGACAGACATCAAACAAATGAAAATACGTAATTACAAAGTGCTGCAAGTGCATGAACAGATGCTATGAAAGAGAATGGCAGGATGATCTAATCGAGAGTATGAGGCCCTTGGAAGCCTCAGCTGAGATCCGAAGGCTGAGCAGGCATACGCCAGACCAAGAGTGGAGGGAAATACCTTTTCTGGCAGAGAACAGAGACAAACAGAGGCCCTGAGGCAAGAAGGGGTTTGTTGCCTTCCAGAAACTAAGGGAGGCCGGAGTCTGTGGGAGAAGTGGTGTGAGCTGGGGCAGGAGAGACGGGCTTGGGCCTGATTGTGCACAGTCTTGTAGTAAATGAAGAGAATTTTAATCTGATTTCAAGACAATAGGAACAAACTATCAGAAAGTATTAAGTCTGTGAGTGACATAACCTAAACAATTGCGCTTGTTGCCCTATAGAGAATTATTTTGGGAGGCCAGAGATAGGAAGTAAGTGAGTGGTCTGAGAGGGAGATGATGCAGCTTAGGCCAAGCTGGCAACCAAGGAGAGGAGGGAGTCAGACCATCCTGTTCAGATTCGGAGGTGTGAGGCACGAGAACCCACTGCACCAGAGCGAGCCTGCCTGGTGGGCTGCTCATTTCCACATCCCGTGCAGACCTAACTAGTTTGTGCGCTGCGCAATCATACAGTTTACAAGGTGCTTCCGTCCCAAACCTCACTTGATCCTTGCAGCAATCCTTGAGGGGTTGCTGAGGAAAAAGTAGCTGAGGCTGCAGGGAGAGTTAAATGGCCATGGCCCACAGTTGGTAATGACCAAGCCAGGACTCACATCCTACTCCTCTTGTTATAGCCTGGCTCAGTGTCCACCTTATAGACTGTAGGACCCCCAGAAGTGCTTGCAGATCTGAAGGTGAACTAGGATCCTCTTCACTGCCCTTTGGTGGTCATTCCTTGTCCCACTGAACCTGGGCTCCCTAAGGTGGTCTCTGAAGCTCATTGGCACCTATTTCCATCATTAACTCTGTGGCTTACGTAACCACCACCAGGCTTTGCCCAGCACATGCTGAGCACTTTGGCCAAATCACACATTCCTATCACCTTTTATCTTACTCTGCCTGGCTGTCCTTCAATAGTCTTTCAATCATGTCTGTTGCCTTCCCTGGAATGCCTACGTCCCTTTGCCTGGGTTAGTGTCTGGACTGGCAGCATCAGCATCATTTGGCAACTTGTTAGAAATGTCAAGTCTCAGGCCCCACCCCAGACCTACTGAATGAGGAACTATGGGGGTGGCCCTGCCATCTGTGCTGTAATAAGCCTGCCAGGAGATTTTGATGCATGCCAAAGTTTGAGAACCACTAGCCTAAATCTTTCCAGGACCAACCCCTCACGCTGCAGACAGCTGAGCTCAGTTAAAGATGTGTTTTACGTAAACCCATGTCAGGGGCTGAAGTCACTGATGGATCTTTCCCAAGCTCTGGGTCCACACGGCTGAAAGGCGGTGACGGCTCCAAGCTGAAAAATCTAATGAAGTTGTAGGGGTCTTCGCAGAACCATTCTCTGCTCATCTTTAACCCACAGCTTCTATGGCCTGAACCAGATCTTCAAGGAGGAAGCCTGGGAGAGGGTACGAAAGGGGAGCTGTCCTGCCCTTCTTGCCTTTGCCCTTTGCGTTCATGCCCCCAGTGTCCGTCAGACATTAACTGATTAGAGCCAGGTTGGCTCAGGCTAACTGACCCTTCTTGGAGACAGGGCTTAGTCAGGTAGACAGTGACTACAGGTGGCACTGATAAGTGCCCCAGTGGGCTGTGTATTAGTTTGCTAGGGCTGCCATAACAAAATACCACAGGCCAGGTGGCTTAAACCACAGAAACCTATTTTCTCACAGTTCTGGAGGCTAGAAGTCCAAAATCAAGGTGTTGGCAGGATTGGTTTCTCCTGGAGTCTCTCTCCTTTTTTTGTGGATGGCCACCCTCTGGCTGTGTCCTCTTTGTGTGGTCTTTTCTCCATGCATGTATACACCCCTGGTGTCTGTTTTTGTGTCCTAATCGCCTCTTCTTATAAGGACACTAGTCATATTGGATTAGGCCCCACCTGTATGACCTCATTTAACCTTAATCACTACTTTGAACGTCCCGTCTCCAAATAAAGTCACATTCTATGGTACTAGGGGGCTTCAACCTATGAATTTTAGGAAGACATAATTCAGGTGTGACCAGAATTCTCTTCAGCAGTTGAGACAGCAATCGCATAAGGTGGCCAGAGAAGATTCTCAGAGGAGGTGATTTAAGTTTAGCCTTAAGATATGTCTCCAAGTGGAGAGAGAGTTAGGAGAGAATTCTGGGCAGAGAAACTGGCACCATGAAAAGACAGGGCAGTAGAGCCATCCTGGTGAGCTTGGAGATAGGCAGTATTTCCATGTGGCTAGAGTGTGGTACGTGGTGCTTTATCTTCCTGCCCATGTCAGGGGAGGCCACAAACCTGGTCTAGAATGCCCAGCAGCTTGGACTAATGCATTAACTGGGTTCTTTGGTGACAGGTGGAACAAATTGACTCAGGTTAGATTAAGCCAAGATGGAATTTATGGGAAGGATGTTAGGGAGCTCAGAGAATTATTGGGAAGGCAGGAGAACCAAGCACAGAGACGGTGCTCTGAGCACTGTACACGAGAACTGCTTGGCTTTCCCAGCAGGGCCCTCATTGCGATGAACAACCTCAACTGTGTTCTCTGTTGAGATCTCCACTCAAGGTTCAAGGCGCCATTGAGAAGACTGGTAACACCAAGTGCTGGCGAAGATGTGGAGCAACAGGATCTCACAATGCTGGTGGGAGTGTGGATTGGTACCAAAAGCTTGGAAAGCTGTTTGGTAATATCTACTAGGGCAACACATACATATATACCCTGTGACTCAGCAAGCCCGCAGTGTCAAATGTAAGAATGTTCAGTGACCCTTGAAGGGATTAGATTATGTGCGGTTATCACTCTGCACTTGCTTTCCCTTAGCATCCCCTCCTGTCAGCACCCTTTCCTATAATCGGGAGGCATGGCAGTAAATGGGCAGGGTTTCTCTCTGTCTGTTTTTGTGAGCCACCCTTTCTCTCAGAGCCAGCTATACCCTGAGGTACACAGAATAGCACGCGAATCGCTAAACTCCACCTTCGGACAGTCTTCACTGGAGTAGTGGGTATGGTTATTGTAAAAACATAATAATTGTAAACTTTTCACGTGGCTAAAAATCTGGCAGCATCACCTGAGGGGTTCGCTGTGCACCATTGTGCCTCTGGCAGGGATTGAAACCACAGAGTTTGCTCTTGTCCCTGGCAGAGGTGAGGACATGCAACGAGATGGTGTTTGTTGAATTGTATTGACTCCCCTTCGATTGGCCTGGGGCAGGCTCTGCGTGGCTTCTCTTACTGGTCCGATTCCAGGCTGTGTAGCCCAACCGCTGCTGTGATGGCTGCTCTGGCCACACTTTATGCACTGAAAAATAATGTTCTGATTTCTTGGACAATTTTTCTATTCTTTAAACTAAGGTCTGGGACAGTTGTCTTCCTTATGATGGTCATTTTTTTATAGCAGCTGGACAGAGCAGCCATTCGTTCAGACAAATATACAGTTGATTTTCATTATTCACGATAGCTATGTTTTGTAAAGTCACCATGAATGCTGCTCCTAGGGGAAATAAATATATATACATACATGTACATATATACACATGTAACATAATCTATGTGAGTTTATAATCCATGTAAGATATGTATGTATATATGTATGTGAGTATGTGTATATACACACATATGACATACATCTCACATGCATACATATATACATACATATATATCTCAGATTGTAAGCTCACATCCTAAAAACAACTCATTCTGGTAGATTACATATTATTTTACAAAAGAGACTTGAGGTTCAGAAGTGGTAAATGACTCTCCTGAGATCACCCCATAAGCTGGTGCCAGAGTTGGGATTTAGACTCCATCCAGCTGGCCCAGAGCTGAGCTTCTTGCCCTACACTGCGCTGCCCCTGCCATCTCCACCCTCTGGTCACCTCCCTACGAGTGCTGAGACAAGGAGACAGAGCACCACCTTGCTCGACCTCAGCTGGGAATGTGGGCTTTGAGCGACTCAAATCTTTCGCTACCCTGCACATGTCCATGAATGACCACAAAAACACTGCAAATATTGATTTGGGGGTTACACATAAATGTCAGAGAACAGGCAAATTGGCAAATATGGAAGCTCTGAATAATTCAGATCAGCTGTATGTTGTTCCATGAGAACTTAACCTCCCCTTCTTCCCATCGCTGCCCTTTTTCCCTCCACAATATGCTATGTTCTCAGGGCTCTGAGCTTTTCCAGAATCATTCATCACAAAGCCTCTCCAAAAAATGTCATCAAAATACGCATCTATGCAGACTAAAGACAGCCCTACAGAGCCAGATGGACATGCGTGTGTGGACACGTGAGCCACATTGATCGTCATGGCCCAGCCGGCACCGTTCCTCCTGGCTTTGTGAGGACCACGAAGACAAGGCAGACCATGGGAACGTCTGACCCACAATTGGCCCACGATTTGTGAGGCTCCAGAATAAATGGGAAAAAGGAAATACCAATTTATGGCAAGGGAATAAGGCTGCATGGAAGATGAATAAGCGTGATCAGCCCAAAGTGAATGGAAAATTCTGCTAGGGCAGAATAATTATTGTAGAATTTGTGGAAATAAAAGAATGTCTAAGTACTTCTATCTTGACAGATTGTATAGTAATTCTCACACCATTGTCTCCCGTCCTGCCCCTTGTATTCCTCTCTCTCTTCACATTAATTGTTCCTGTCTAATAGGGACTAAACATGCCCTTTTTTGCCACAATATCTTTTTTGACCTGGCCTCAGAGCAGCATTTCCTCAATACTATTGGTTCTACAGATTGGCCCTATTCAGCATGGGAGCATGAAAACCAGGACATGAGACTTGTTGAGTCTTTATAAGAAGAGGCGATTAGGACACAAAAACAGACACCAGGGGTGTATACATGCATGGAGAAAAGACCACACAAAGAGGACACAGCCAGAGGGTGGCCATCCACAAAAAAAGGAGAGAGACTCCAGGAGAAACCAATCCTGCCAACATCTTGATTTTGGACTTCTAGCCTCCAGAACTGTGAGAAAATAGGTTTCTGTGGTTTAAGCCACCCGGCCTGTGGTATTTTGTTATGGCAGCCCCAGCAAACTAATACACAGCCCACTGGGGCACTTATCAGTGCCACCTGTAGTCACTGTCTACCTGACTAAGCCCTGTCTCCAAGAAGGGTCAGTTAGCCTGAGCCAACCTGGCTCTAATCAGTTAATGTCTGACGGACACTGGGGGCATGAACGCAAAGGGCAAAGGCAAGAAGGGCAGGACAGCTCCCCTTTCGTACCCTCTCCCAGGCTTCCTCCTTGAAGATCTGGTTCAGGCCATAGAAGCTGTGGGTTAAAGATCAGCAGAGAATGGTTCTGCGAAGACCCCTACAACTTCATTAGATTCTTCAGCTTGGAGCCGTCACCGCCTTTCAGCCGTGTGGACCCAGAGCTTGGGAAAGATCCATCAGTGACTTCAGCCCCTGACATGGGTTTACATAAAACACATCTTTAACTGAACTCAGCTGTCTGCAGCGTGAGGGGCTGGTCCTGGAAAGATTTGGGCTGAGTTCAGGGTCAGAGTGGGAGGGCACTACAGCCATATAGTGAAGGGTGTGGATTCAGAGAGAGGTGAGCAAACAGGGCCATTAATGCAATTCACCATGCCGGTCCCACTGGCAGCCACAGTGGCCCGTCATTCCCAGGACATAACATGCTGACTCACACCTCTGTACTTTCCATGTGCTGTTCTCTACCTTGCCACACTCCCTTACCTACCCAGAAAGTCCCAACTCAAGCTTCAAGATTTACCTCCCCCATGAAGCCCTCCCTGATAATCCCAGCAAAGGTGGGGGCCTCCTCTTGGACAGATGATGTTAAAACTAATGAACCACAGTCCCATCTCATCTAATGCTTTGAGATAGGAAGACGGTTCCTCTACCACTCTTTCTGGTTCTTTTTCTGTTCCCTTCACCTGCTCATCTCCAAACCAATTTCACCCAAGACAATGACTTATGCAGCCCCAGGTTTGCTTCAGAGACTCCCAGGCCCAACCGTCTGGCTCTATGCCTGACCACAACCTGCTCTCTGCCAGGAGTGGAAGGTGCAGATCAGTCCTTCTGATTGCTGTTCCCAGTCCCCACATGTCGCGTTACCCACGTGGTTCTCCTCCATGCTGAGGCTATTTCCACCACAGCACTGACTTAGAGCCCTTGACAATCCAAGCCCCATTTCCCAGGCTTGTAAAACCCTTTAAGAGCAAATACAGTGCCTTCTCTTTGGTGCCAGGTTGTGGAGGTGGTGTCACAGTACACATGGTCTGATTCAGAGCAACTCCTGGGCCCATCTCAAAGCAAATCCAAGCCACCTGATTATTTTATCTGACCCTGAAGATGTCAGCTGCTTCTTCCCAAGTGTCACCTCCTCCATGAAGCCTGCCTTAATCCCTTAGTGGGAAGAATTTCTCCCCAATCTGAAACATGATATATGTCTCCAAACGCATTTTTCCCAGTATTAATTCCTTTTCTATAAGTGCCCCCCTTCCCCTCCATGTTGAAGGTAATCTAAGGCTGGGAACCACATCTGTCCCCTCCTCCATGGAACTCAAGGCTTAGGGCACAGTTGGTCCCCTATAAAAGTTTCCTCATTGACTGCTCCATGATACCTGATAGACGGCCTCTAATAGCGTAAGCCCCTGAAAGTCAGGGCTAAACTGGGAAGAGAAGGAAGATGCCAGAAGACCTCTATGTCCAACCCATCCCTGTAGGTCCAGAGCCAAGGCGTGGGTGGGAATAACAGGCCGCCCCACAGGGACACTGAGGCTGAGATGGGAAGGTTACAATGCCAGGCAAGTGGCCAGTTGGGAAACAGGGAACCAGACTCCCTGAGTGTGGGGATTCATTTTAGTCCCCTTTATATCCTCAGGACTTAGTGAGATACTACCCATTCAGAAATATCAAGGCAAAGCAAAGCCACGAGTGAGGATCTGTTAAAATAAGGCATTAAAACTGGAGATAGGACTAAAGCAAGAGGTTTCTTAAAAAGACCTTAGAAGGCTGAAGTGGGGATGGGAGAGTGGGCCCAGAGTGACTCTTGCAGGCTGCATTTTTCTTCTGCTTGCTCCAGGGTTGGGGCTGTGGCTGCCTTAAAGTGGCACCAGTTCCCCCACCTCCACCCCCCATTGCCACCAGACTGTACCTGGGTCAAAGATTTCGATGGTGTTTGGGAAGCAAGCTCCAGCTCGTTCCTACAGATTCACAGACACCAACTCACCCATGCTGGCGCCATGTTTACAGAGCCACCAGTGGCCAGGGGCATCCTGGGAAGACCAGTCCAGTGAAAGCCCCAGTTAGAGATAGGAGAAGCCCCTAGGTGCTCTAGAGAGGTGCTTCTCAAACTTGAATGTGTGCACGGGCCTCCTGCAGATTTTGTTAGGACGCAGATTCTGGTTTAGTAGGCCTAGAGTGGGGCCAGGGAGTCCAGCTTCTCACAGGGTCCTGCGGGATGCTGATGCAGCCGGCTCGGGGACAGTATCTGAGCACCGAGGGCCATGCTAGCAGTGGTGCTTAATGCTGGCTGTAGTCACAATCACCTGGTGGAGCTTTTTAGAATACCAATACTTGTTGCCAATAGAGGGATGGCCTGCCACCGTGAGGGTGACTCTCCAAGTGTGGTCCCTGGGCCCACAACATCAGCATCCACTGGGAACTTGTGAGAAATGCAAATCTCAGGCCTCACCCCACACCTCCCGCATCAGAAGCCAGGGTGGGGCCCAGCAAGCTGGGTCTCAGCAAGTCCTCCAAGTGCGTGTGGAATTTGTGAACCTCTGCATTTTTTGCCTCCTAATCTGATGCAACAGGAGGTACACAACTCACACAAAATCATCTATGTGGGGTTCTTGCTGGAAATATTTGGCCGAATCTAGTCATGAGGAAATAGTGATTTCCTCAGGCTTGACAATGCTGTGCGGTTGTGTAATGAGAGTACCCCTGTTCTTACGGGAGCGGTGCTGAAACATTTAGGGGTTAAATGTCAAATACCTGCAGCCTACTTTTGAATGGTTTGGCTAAAGGGAAACGTGTGTGTGCATTTGTGTGTGTGTAATGAGAGCGAAGCAGTGGGTGCAGCAAGACATTAATAGATGGTAAATCTAGATAAGAGGTTCACAGGATTCCTTCAAATTTTCTGTAGATTTGGAATTTTTCAAAATAAATGAATAAGTAATAACTATGCTAGGCCTTGCCTCTAGTATTTTCTGATTTAATTGGTTTGGGATAAAAGCTGAGTACTGGTATATTTTTAAATTGTACCTCGGTGATTCAAATGTGTCCTCAGTATTGAGGGCCTTGATTCTAGGATAGCTTTTCTTAGACAGTGGCCATAAAACCACCCTCCTCAGAACACCCTGGGCTGCTGGTTTAAAATGCAAATCCCAAGCCTCATTTATGTACAGAAATCAGCATCTCTGTGGTGGAGCCTTGGGTAAGAACCACAGAGGATTCTGAGGCTCATATTTGAGCATCATTGCTTGAAGTTCTAGTCAGAGGGTATTAGGCCACCCATCCAGACTGCTACAGGGTCCAGGGGGTAAAGGGAGCAAGGGAAGCAGGCTGGTGTGAGGCGATAGGGAGTGGTGAGGACTAAAGCAAAGGAGACAACGTTATGCCCAGTTTAAAGCTCCAGCCTTCAGTTGACTGGGACAAAAATGTCTTGCCGGTGTTGCCCAGTGTTGCCAGATCTTTCTTTCTTCCTTTTTTCTCAAGACACACCAGAAATCTGAAGTTTCTAATACGAAATCTCCCAATTTTAAAAAGTTGGTGACTTATTCAAAAAATATTTAAACACCACTCAAGCTAAAGAAAACATATCTGGAGATAGTAGTCAGCCTACTGACCACTCATTTGTAGCCTCTGACATGGACTTAGCTAAGCAAGCAGGATGCTGTGAAGGCCACTAGAGGAGAAGTCCAGAGCCTGCGCTCTGATCGCACTGCCAGGTCCCTGAACAATGGCTTCCTCTGCAGGAATCCTCCCAAATACCCAGCCCAAAGTTCCTCTACTGTTCTTCAATGGTGCTATATGTCCACAGTCTCCTTTCTGGGGAGTTAGTTGAGCAAGACAGGACTATTCAGTGAAGGTAAGCTGGTGGCTGGGCCTGGGTGGCACAGCAAACCAGGGGTCCCTTGGCTGGTAGCCCAGAAGCTGCTGGTGCTTTGGAGCATTTTCCTGGACCGCAGTGCCTCTCACTCACTGGAATCTTCACAGAACAAACAGCTGGAAGGTTGGTTGCTGAGCCCAACCTGGGGTGGGGGAGCAGGAGAACTTGTGTAGACGGTCCTTTTATTCCAAAGGGTTTTTTTTTCTTCTTACACTGGGAACTTCTTGTGGCTCCCAATCCAACAGTCGCGTCAACTGTCCACAGATCCCAGGACATGGAGTCAGGCTCTGGACCTGTCAATGCCACTAAACTGTGGTGTGAACTTGGGGAAGTCACAGCTTCTCTTTGCACTATCAGCTCCTCCCCTGTGGGAGGACACTATTGTCAGTGATTTTTCAGCAGCAGAACTCCTTAAAAAAAAAATTCTATTGAAATTTTACAGCAAAACCCCAAAATAAAATGAACTCAATAAAGGGCTTTCTCAGGAAGTTTAATCCTTCCAAGGTTGACTGGGACGTGCCAATGCTTGCCAAACTCTTCATGCAGCCACAGGGTTCCAGGGAACAGAGTTTGAAAATTATGGGGTTTGTTCAAGGTCTTTTTCTTTGGAAATGCCATGTCGAAGATGTTTATGAGCATTTTCCTCTAGATTTTCCATTAGGTCATGTTTTAACTACAAGGAAGGCCATTCTCAAAAGCATTTATTGAAACCTCCTGGTCATACAGAACTGAACCAGTTGCTATAAAGGGAAATAGTCATGGCCTCCAAATCCTAGAGTTAGGGTTAGGTTTGACCTTGGGGGGTAAAAGAGGAAAGGGACCTTGGACATATTCTAATCCTGTATTTTACAACCTATTCCAACCCATGGTCTCTTTCTGATAAACATGAAAAAATCTCACAGTTTGAGAGTTTTTGATTTAATCCCCACCCTCTGCTTTGAGAAAGCTTTTGTCCCGCTTTGCCTTCTCTAATTTTCATTATGAAAACAATAAGTATTGTTTTTCATGTTTCTTGTTTTTATTATAGATAATTAGTTAACAGTGCATTATTGACCTTGCATTTTCCAAAATACACACGTTACCCCAAAGAATGTGATATACTTCCCCCAACCCCCTTCCCCCCCACACCCTCCTCCATTGAGGATAACTGACTCAATTCATTCTTTCTCATTTACTTGAACCTCATCTATAAAATGTGAGGACAGAATATGGGGCACTGGGCAGGGGACTGGTGAGAGTACAGGTGAAACAAGATTGGCCTTGAGTTGATAATTGTTGAAACTGAGTGATGGGCATATAGGGATTCATTAACTGTTCTTTCCACTTTTGTATGTTTTGAAATTTTCTATAATAAAAAGGTTAAAATGAAGATAATGTTACCTATTTGTGGATTTATATTGAGTATTTTACCCAGTTGCAAACCCAGAAGCACTTTGAACAGTATCTTCATTTGCTGCAGCCATGTCTGACCTTGGTTCCAATCCTGGGTCTCCCCTTCCTGGCTGTACCCATCTTTGGCTACACCAGAATCTCATGTTGCACCCCCTGAGGAAAGACAAGGGATTGCAGTAGTCCAAATCCCAGATTGGAGGAAGCTCCCTACTCTGGGTACTTATTCCTTCCCACCTCCTGCCAGCAGCAGGTGGAGCTGGTCCAGGCCATGGACAGTCCATTCTATCCCTGAGAGCAAAGGGTTAACACTCTGCCCCTGGAATGACTGTGTTTTCCTTTGGTCAGTGCTGCCTTCCAGGCTCATGCCTGCCTGCTGAGTCTTGGTGTAGATTAATGTGGTTCTTGAGTGTGTGGTAACTGACTCAGACAACAAAAATTGAGAACTGGTTATACTTGGCCTCTCCATCCAGGTTGAACAACTCACCTGTATCCTGAGTGGTAAAGAAAAGGCTTTGGTAACACCGGATGCCTCAGAGAATGGGCAGTGTAGCCTCCAGGAATAAAAAACATCAGAGGCTGGTGCTAAATAAAGAATCTGTGGTGCTCAAACATGGGGGAGGGGGTGGGAGCAGGACACCAAAAGGAATGACATCCAAGTAATCTGTCTGTGACAAAATGGCTTCCAACTAATTAAACATAGAGAAACCTCTTTTAGGGAAGATAATCCTATTGGATCAACTTACAAGATTTTTCCAGCCAGTTTCTGCCTCTTGGAGCTTCAATTAAAAGCTGTTTAGCAGATGGCAAATTCTGAGTCACAAAGTTAGAATCTTTGGCAACCATATGTGCTCTTGGTTTCCCAGGGGATCCTGGCCACATATGGCCCTGGAAGGAGGATGAGAGCTCTTTCTCGGCACACGGCAGAGGGCCCGCCCCTCTTCCATCTTAACGCCCAGAGGACAGGCATTTCTACACAACCATCAAAGGTGAGTGGCAGGAGGCGCTTTCCAGTTAATCCAGAAATGTGGGGGTCCTGGAAGTCACAACATGTCAGAGCTGGATGGGAACGTGAACATCAACTAGTATAATCCCTTCTTTTTACGGAATGGGGACACTGAGCCTCAGAAGAGCTTCCGTAATCTGTGTAAAGTTGCCCAGCAAGGGAGAAAGAGAGTCAGGAACAGGTTTGTTCTTATTTATTATAGAAGTACTTCTGTACTTACTTTGGGGACTTAATTCATTGCCTGATCTTTGCTTATATTCATGGAGCTCGTTAACGGATATTTTCCCAATGACCTAGCAAATTGGCCAGGAAAGGGCCTTGAAGGGGTCACCTGTCCATTTGTCCACCTCCTGCTTTATCTCAGGACAAAACCAGGACCCTCTGAAGTAGAACTTCACTGCCCTTCTCCTCAAAGCTTTTTACTAATGATGAAGTCACAGCTTCCCTTGGGTGCTGTCAGAGAGAAGCAAAGCCAGACACTAGTCAAAGGCTGTGGATAGATTTTATTCAGTGCTACTGCAGTAGAGGAGAGATCTCAATAAAACTTGAGCTCAATTCTGTTGAAACAAATGATGGGGGCTTCTTAAAAGCTGAAATGTGCTACAGAAAAAGGACTGAAGGACATTAAGGGGGATGGTCAGTGTGATTGGGCCCCTGTGTTTACTAACTGACGCTTGTTGAACTTAGGCCTCTGGTCTTCCGCAGAGACCAGCAAACAGGGAGACAGGAGCACCGCCTTTCCTGATGACTACATTTCACTGTGATGGCTCTAAGGTCCTTGAGAAAGACATTTCTGAGTTGTAGAAGATACATCACAAAGGGGAAGAGGAAGGATTTACAATGGCAAGTTGCTCAAAGTAAATGCTGCTAAGAAAAAAGAGGTCAGGGGCTACAGTCAGGTTTTGGAACAAACAGTAAATTCTTTTGACAGCACTGAGCTCACTCAGGCAGAAACTTAAAACTAGGGCTGTCATCCTAGGGGTGTGGCCTTGAGCTGTTAGAAACTATGTTAGTGTTTGTTCAGGCCCCTTAGTGTTGCAGGTGGATGAAATAATTTGTGCTGAGTCTGCATTCTCATAAGCCAAGGTTGGGGCCTACTTGAGAAGAGGGCTCAGGGGAGCCAGACCCAAGTGTGGTCAACGACAGAGTCTTTGTCAGTGCCGATGACACTTCCCTGCCCCGACAGTCAGAAAGTTGATTAAAATAGTTTCCCGACTTTCTCACTATAGTTTAAGCGTATTTCTTTCCATTCTTTACTGTGGCTGGAAGTTGGCTCGTATTCTATTTGTTATGGCTCTTCGTGTGTTTATAATCAGGCATTTCACTTTAAAGTGTAGCCCTCAGGAAAAACAGCGCTCCTGTCTCCCTGTTTCCTGGTCTCTGTGAAAGGCCAGGGGCCTAACTTTCCCAAACCAGATTTTAAGTTGTTTGAAGAAACAGCCCACATATTATATCTTTTAAAAAAATCTTCCATTGTACCTTGTTAAGTAGCTGACTTGACAATCATTCGTTGACCAAAATCCCAGATTACATTCCATTTTCAGTGGTGCTAACCAACATTCTAGGGCCCATATCCTATCTCAGTAACCATCTCTGTGACTTTTTTCCTGAACCCTCTTTCAATATGGGCAGCCAAAATAAGGCTTGCCTACTCACCTCTGTATATTTCATGAACATGCTGTCTTCAAAAAGGTCCCCCAAAATGCAATTCATCAAACTTTTACTGAGTACCAGCCATATGTCCTGAGTGCTGGGGAGGAAAAGACCAACAGGTCAAGGTTCCTGCTCTTAAACAGACTGGTCAGGGACACTGACAAGTAAATCAGTGACTCCAATATTTAGTGAGAAGCTGTGTGGACAAGAGAGGGACTCCAATTTAGTTTGGGTGGGAAATGTTCAGAGAAAGTCTCCCAGAAGAGACAATACCAGCTGAGGTTGGGTTCCCTAGAAGCAGAGCCTGAGAGTGTTAACAAACCCACAAGGGAGATTCAGTGTTACCCGCCACACAGAAAGCCAATTACTGAGATGATGAGGATTGTCAAGGAGGAAAGGATTTATTGCAGAAGCTGTGTCTTCTGGGCGGGGGAGGTTATAAACTGCCTTAAGTCTGTCTCCCCAACCAACAGGGTCAGAAGGTTTTTCTGGAGGCAAAATGACTGATGCATGAGGGGAGTGAGCATCGTTAAGTGTTTGGGGTGGAGTGCAGGGCACGCAGGAGCAGTGAGAAATCATACTAGAACGTACGTCCCATGATCAAAAAATGGTGGATAAGTGCCTCCCAGAGCAGGGATTTTAAGATTACAGTGAGCTAGGGCTTAATATTGGTCATTCTTTCAGCCTTGTGCTCAGGCTCAGTGGGTCTTTGGGCACGGTCTGTCTTCTGCGGGCAAACAGGTGGTATGAGGCTTTGTAGTTACCTTGTGGCTGCAAGGAGGTTCCACTGTTTCTGGGAAAGAAACTCAAAAGAGAATGCATCAGTGCAACAGAAAGTTACAAAGTTCTGGTCAGCAAATCATACCAGCCTGGCAACCTGAAATATAAGAGAACTAATAAAACCACAAAAACTATAAAAAATGTTTTCTTGCTTATGGAGCTATTTACAAGAGGAGAAATCTTGTATATAAGTGATTTATTAAGGGAGACCTCTCACAAGAAACCTGTAAAGAAATGAGGGAAGCAAGCTGGAGAGGGAGGAGAGGCTAGGCAAAGAAGTCTAGCCTCAGCCTCATCCAAGGGGAGACTCGAGTGCGAGGTGCACCTCGGAGCTGTCCCACCTTGAGGCAAGGGGGCAGACTTTGGTGCTGTACTCCTCTGTCAGTCGTTGGCTGTGGGCTGCTCCTGGGGGAGGGCGCCTAATCTCCAACGTATTTCTGGGAGAGGAGGCTCCCGTTGGCAGAGGTGAGTCCCTGAAGAAGCATGTACCTCGAAGTTGTTAGAAGCCAACACTCACAGCAGCTGGGGAGAGGTGTGCCTGCCCAGCTAACAGAGATCTGGGTGGGGCGCCACCCGCCTCTAATATAATACTTGAACTGACTCTTGAAAGGGCAGTGTAGTCCAAGTTAATTATATGGGGTATACGGGAGGGGGAATGGTAGGACATTCTAGGGCAAAGTTAGAGGGAAGAGAGAACGTGATGCATTTGGAAAGAGCAAGTGGCTTGATACAGGTGGGATAGATAGAACACCGGAGTTTTCGAAGGGGGCATGTGGTGTGGCAGCAGTTCGTATCAGAGGGTGAGGATCCCAGCCCCGTCTTGGGTAATTGATGTCTACCCTTCCTGCATCTTGCGGGAGACTGGAGCTATAGTCACTGGAGGAACTGAACCGAAGATGGACGAGAACTCCAACCAGGATACGCAAGAGGATGCCCAGTGACGTTTGGGTGGCTCCAATTCACAAAGTTGTATTAGTTTCTCCTCCAGTAGTAGGAGACATTTATCAAATCTTCTCAGGCCCACTTATTTGAAGAGGCACTTGATTTGTTCACCTGCAGTCAAATGCCCCAGAAGCCCCAGTACAGCCATCTGTTGCTCTGTGATCGTTTGCACAGCCTGTCACTCTCCCCAGAGGCTGTTAGCTGGGCTGGCCCTGAATCCACCTTCTTCCGGCCAAACTGGTTGCTCAGGAACTTGAGTCCTGCCTGGTATTCACAAATTGATAAATTGGTGTTTTGTTCTGTTTTTCTCCTTTCTTGAGAAGTTTTGCAAAGATGGGCACGGTTGTAGCCTTTTCCTCCCCCGGGACCTCAGTCTTTCACATGTTTTCAAAAATAATAGCTAAGTGTTTTGCAATAACACTTGTCAATTTCTTGTTTCCCACTTTGCTGGCTTGAATATATCCAGCTTTAAACAACTTTTCCTCTGTGGAGTTTAATTGACACACACTTTTGCACCCACAGGAGGTGATACTTGTTTTGGTATGTGATTATACTTAAATCTTTTCTAAATGCATTAATGAAGTTGCACAAACCAAGGGTCTATTCTGAAACTAACCCTTAAAGGTGCCGAAGGATTATAAAGAGCCTTTGTTGCAATATTGTGTTTGTGTACACCCAAATGTGATTGCATGTGACCAAACTAATGTGTGGTTGAAAACAGGCATAAAGTAATAGGTCGATAAGTGCAAAGTTACAAAACAAATCTGAACCCAATAGCTGTCTCACCTAAGCAGCATATCCTTCTTCATTTTTCTAATAACCAAAATAATTTTTTGTATTCTCAGGAGCAGTTTTGATTTTCATTTTCACTTTGAGTGGGACTCCCATGGACTTTTTAGCATTATATGCATTCATTCATTCATTCCATAAATATATTTTGAAGCTCATCTTGTGTAGCAGCCACAGTAAGGTGCTGGAAATACAACAATGGACAAGGCAGTCAGGGTCCCAGCTCTCATGGATCTCACAATTTAGAAAGAGAAACAGACCTTGGGCACATCATTTTAATAATGTTTATATAATTACAGTTGAGACAGTTCTAAGAAATAAGAATACAATAGTGCTCTGAGTATCTATTGCTGCATATCAAACATCCCAAAACTTAGTCTTAAAACAATGACAACAGAATGCATAATATCGATGAGCACTCAACTGGGATAGCTCATCCCTGCTCTGCTCGGCATTGTCGAGGGTGGCTCCAAAGCAGGGCACTGGAATCATTTGAAGGACAATTCACTCACCTGTCTGGCAGTTAACAAGGGCTGACAGCTGAGACCTCAGCTGGAGCTATCAGAACACATACACGCAGCTTCACCACGTGGCCTGGGCTTCCCCACGTGGCCTGGGCTTCCCCACAACATGGTGGCCAAGTTCCCAGGGTGTGTGTCCTGAGGGGAAGGGTAGAAGCCATAATCCTTTATGAGCTAGACTCAAAGTTACCCATCATTGCTTCTGCCATATTCTAGTTGATATTTCAGTCACAAAGCCCTGCACAATTTCAAAGGGTGGGGAAATAGATGCCACCTCTTGATAAGGGAATAGTAAAGTCTTGAAACAGCATGTAGGATCAAAAGTATGACTGTGGTGATTTTTAGAAAATACAATTTCTCACAAGTGGCTAGAAGCAGGCTAAGACCTTATTAGAAGGAACCAAGAAGGGATTTTTAAGCTGGGACCCGGAGGGTGGGTGAGAGAGAGTTCAAGAGGAAAGGAGTGGGGGAGAAGAGGAATATTCTAGACAGTGGGTCCTGGCTCAGAAGGAGCTTGGCTATAGGAAGAACTAAAAGGAAGCCGGTGCAGCTGCAGCATTCATAATAAAATGAGTGAACAAAGGTTCATAATAAAAAACTTGCAACAAATTAAAAGTGCTCAGTAGAGGCCCTCAAGGTGTTTAACCAACCAATACTTAGTCTCTTGGTTATCTATTGCTGCATAACAAACCATCTCAAACTTCCTGACACACAAGGACAACATCATTTGTTATAATTTTCTCTCATGGTTCTAGATTGATTGGGCTCAGCCAGATACTGCTCACTTGGGGTCTCTCATATGGCTGTAGTCAGATGGTGGCCGGGACTGGGGTCACCTCCACGCCTCCCTCCCTCATGTTTGGTACCTGGACTAGGAAGGCTCAGATAGCTGGGGTGGAACACTGTGGCTGCTCCTGCATCTCTTGCTCTCACTCTCTGGCTTCTCCATGTGGTCTCCCCAGCACAGTGGCCCCTGGGCAGTCAGACTTTTAGAGGGTGGCTGATGACTTTCAGCACAAGTATCCCAAGACAAACCAGAAGTTGCATGGCCTTTTCTAACCGAGACTTGGAAATCAGGCAGTGTCACTGTTGTCACATGCTGTTCATTCTGATGGTCACAAAAGCCCACCTATTGTCCTGGGGAAGGGACATAGGTGAAAGAGGTGTCAAAGAACTTACAGATGCATTTTAAAACCACCACACCTAGGGTGACCACACAACTCACTGTCCAAGGCAAGACACTTTTGAGAGTCAAGGTGGGAACTTTTCAAGCACTAACTAGGATTGTCCTTGGTAAACCAAGACAGATGGTCACTCCCCCTGCAATGTCCACACAATTGACAGCACCCAGCTCTCTTATAGTCTTTTTCTGACATTCATGGTATCATTTTTAAACATATCCTTTACTCATTGAAATTTATGTCTTAAATTTTTTCTGTTTCTTGACAATTTCTTGCTTTTAGATCATGCATGTTATCTTGAGGTGGCTTTTTCATAATGAATCTGGAAGCTGGGAGCTACAAATCTTGCCCCACAGTACCTTTCATGCAAACTGGGACAGCGCTGGCACTGTGGACACCTGCACTTAGGGTGCCTTCTCTCTCAGACGAGAGGAACCTAAGCAATGGAAGAAATTGCTTCAAGCAATGCTTTTTAAAAAACCTCACTTTTTGGCTAAGTGGTAAAAAAACACAGTGATGACTCATCAGTTGAAATCAAATCCTTCATCCCAAAAACGTGTTTTTATAAGAAGTGGGTGTTTTTTTTTTCTTTCCCTAAAGGCAGACTGCATAATATTTGGTGCTTCTCTCTTCTGAGTAATATATTCCACCTCAGTGGAAAGTGACAGTTTCAGACTCAAGCCAATAACTTTTTATTTTCAGAGCTGTACATGGTACCCCTTATCCAAGGGTCTGCTTTTGCCTATAACCCTTCTCTAAGGGGAGTTCAGCCATCCAGGCCATTTCACACCAACACAGTCCTCCTTTCCCTCCCTTCCCTTTGGCCGCTAGTAACCCGTTTTTTTTTTTTTTTTTTTTTTTTTTTTGAAGACCCTGGAGCAGAATAGATGCCTAGATCGAGCATTTGTTGACAGCATTCAGGTGTAAATAAGCACAGCAGGTCTCTTGTCCTTCAAGAGTCCAACCACAGTCAATGCGACCCTGGGTGTTGCACGCAGAAGCCTTTATTTTTTTCACGGCTCTCCACCACAAAACATTTTCTTTCTGTTTTTTCTTTCCTAAGACTCTACAACTCTGAAAAAAAGCAATGTGATTCATTTCTGATCCATGAATGCAAACATCCCATCCCATTCCATTCCCTTTGTTTTTTGGAAGCTTCCACAAATATCTCCTTGCTAGAAAACAAAAATACAAAACTTGTGCTCATTTCTGTCCCAGACTGAAATACACAGGAAATTTTTATGAGTCCTGGGCTGTGGTCTGGGTCTGGTCTTAATTCTTCATGAATTAAGAATATATTTGAGATACAATAAGAGTTAAGACTAGGAAAGCAAAGGAAAACAGTTAAAAGAGCTACTAGAGGTAGAAACAGCAGCACCCAACAGCTGCTCAGAACAAAAGCGGGATTGGACTTAGGGTAAGCAACGGCTATGGACTGAATAGTGCTCCCCTGAAATCCATGTGCTGAAGCCCTAACCCCTCCAGTGCAATTGTATTTTAAGATAGGGCCTTTGGGAGATAATTAGGTTTAGATGAAGTCATAAGAGTGAGGCCCTCATGCTGGGATTAGTGCCCTTATAAGAAGAGACACCGAAGCACATACCCCACTGCCTGGCATGTGAGGACATAGTAAGAAGGCTTCTGTCTACAAGCCAACTAGAGAGTCCTCACAAGAACCTGAATATACTGGCACCTTGATTCTGGACTTCTAGCCCAGGGTGCAATTCCTATTCCTCTCACAGGCTCTAGGTCCTCCCTCTCTTTGCACCCCAGTGGTAGGGCATTAATTGTTCAAGTTCCTTTCTGTCCTCGCTGAGCCTACATACCCCACACTGCTTCCAATCTTGCTGTGCTGCCTTGCACTGAATATCTGGCGGTGGGGGTGGGGGGATGGACAGTTAATATCTTCATGGAATCTCCTCCCCAAGTCTCTTCTGTCTTCAAGGAAAAAAAAAATATCCAAAAGTTGGAAAATAGGCAAAAAAAATGCATGACCTTTGTTGTCAAGCCTGCCTAAGGATCATTTTACTTTTTAGAAGAATTACTATGTACTCTTGATTCAATATTTTATAACTCTCTAAGGTTAGCTGTTAATTTGTTGAAAGCCATTAAAATACAAATGGTGATTTTTATCCAGTGTGAATAATTTTTTGTCCTATAGAGATAAAAGTGACTTCTTTTTAGTAGAGAAGATAACCCTAAAGGTTATAGTTTTATTGCCCTAAAGAAAAACAACCAGTTTTATATCTAACTTAAAGATCTTGTTCCACAATTTTTTCTTTTACTGACCACATGTACATCCATTTCTCTTGTATACTTGGTTCTTGGTTCTATCATTAATGATTTAAAATAAAACCTTGACATGCACTCATTACATATTTATATGAGAATCATGCTTTTTGTTAAAACATTTTGGAAATTATACTTTTGGCAACTCCTCCCACTGCACACCCATTTTTTGGGGTCCCTTTGAACCTATACAAATACAGCTCTAAATCATAAGTCCTCTTCATCTTCTGTCCCTCAAACACAGAGAAAACCTGGCCCTTCCTCGGGGCTATTGCAAGTAGCCCTGGGTTACTTTTACGCCTTTGGGTAAAAAATTCTTTTAAAAGAGGAACGACTCTGGCCGGGCGCGGTGGCTCACGCCTGTAATCCTAGCACTCTGGGAGGCCGAGGCGGGTGGATCGCTCGAGGTCAGGAGTTCGAGACCAGCCTGAGCAAGAGTGAGACCCCGTCTCTACTAAAAATAGAAAGAAATTATATGGACAACTGAAATATATATATACAAAAAAAAATTAGCCGGGCCTGGTGGCGCATGCCTGTAGTCCCAGCTACTCGGGAGGCTGAGGCAGGAGGATCGCTTAAGTCCAGGAGTTTGAGGTTGCTGTGAGCTAGACTGACGCCACGGCACTCACTCTAACCCGGGCAACAAAGCAAGACTCTGTCTCAAAAAAATTAAATAAATAAATAAATAAAAGAGGAACGACTCAATTGCAGAGTTATAGATAGTAGAAAAATCTGGACAATAAGATGTCCAGCAATAGAAAATAGAAAATTATGGTACATTTACATTTAATATTATGTAGTTATAAGTATAATTGTAAAGATTATCACAGAAACATGGAAAATGTGCAAACTAACATGTTGTGAAAAGAACAGTACCTAAAATATGAACTAAAAGGAAGACAAACATGAAACTATGTTAGGAAGCTGTCTTGTGTTTTTCTTTCCAAACTTATATTTAACATGGTTTTTGTCCTTTCAATGAAAAAAAAAAGTAAAAAAGCAAGTTTAAAACTGGAGAGTCAGAACATTAATATTATGTAATATTAATGATAATCCAGAGATAGTTACAACCAACATGGTCATGAAACTGTGGTTGAGAGATTGCACTGAGTAACTGTCCTGAAATCTCCCCGTACTTCTCCATAATATCACCCCCCACCTCTGAGAACTCAGGAGCTCTGAGGTCACGACTCTTTCATGCTGTATGACCATGATGAGGAAAGGCCAAGTCCTGTGATGACAGATGGAGCTTGGTGGGGTAGGACCTGAGGTGGGGGGGCTTCCAAAGGTGTCTGAGGATCCATGAGACCCTGACTCTGCAACCTATGCACAGGGATAGTAACAGCTCTGCGCACAGTCCCCTGGGCAGGCTCTCAGGCTCCCTTGGGGCTTGGGGGCTGTCACGTTCCTACTGGCCACCCCTAGTTCACTGCTGTGTCCTTGGTGCCAAATATTCTACCTGACTTACCCAAATCCACCCTTGAGCCAGAACAGCTGAATATGCAGCCACTAGACTCCAAGCTGGGGCTCCAGGGTCCTTACCCTTTTGCCCGCCCTGTGTTCCCTTCACTCAGAGCATCCAAACGTGGCCATGGAGAGCCCTTCCGGACCACGGATGCGGCGCCTAGCTGTCCTTTTGAGGACAGACCTTTCCCTCCCCCGCCCTCTTGGAGAAAACCACAAAAACAACGCAGGAGCCAGCTTTGTTCCAAGGGGAATGTTTTCACCCTGCTCCTACTTCATGAAGCTCCTTGGCTTGGAACACAGGCACTTATGAGGCTTCCCGGAGGTATCCATACAGCAGGACCAAGTACCTGCCAGCTCCAACCTCACTTGGAGTTACTTTTGTTTCTCTGGCAGCTGATGTTTTTAAGCTGACTGATCTTCCAAGTGCATGTATTTACAAACAGACTTTACTGGTATTCCTTAAAAAACTTCTTCCTTCTGAGTCCCCGAGTCATCTCTGTGCAGTGAGTCAGAGTCATATGTTGTTTTATATGTTGGTGCATCCTTTGGTATTTTCTAATCACAGGTCCCAAGCATAAGCTCCTGATGGGCAGGGACATATTTTGTATTTCTCTATAGCCCAGCAGCTAACCTAGTGCCCCAAGCAGAATAAATATCTACTGACAAACTGGAACCAACCCAAATGTTCATCAACAGAAGAATGGATAAATAAATTGTGGTTTATTTGTACAACAAAATACTAATTTTAGTACTTTTACTACCACTCAGTAATAAAAAGGAATGAACCACTGACACAAGCAACAACATGAATGAACCTCAAAAATATTACACTGAGTAAAAGAAGCCAGACACAAAAGAGTACATACTGTATGATTTTGTTTATATGAAGTTCTAGAACCAACAATACTAATCTATGTGATGGAGGTCTGTTATGGACTGAATGTTGGTATCTCCCCCAAATTCATATGTTAAAGCTCTGACCTCTAGTGTGGCTGTATTGGAGATGTGGTTTCTAAGGAAGTAATTAAGGTTAAATGAGATTGGGGCCCTAATACGATTAGTGCCCTTATAAAAAGAGACATCAGAGAGCTCACTCTCTCTGCTAGCATGCACTAGGAAAGGCCATGTGAGGACAAAGAGAAGACAGCTGTCTGCAAGCCAGATAGAGAGTCCTCACCAGAAGCTGAATTGGCCAGAACCTTGATCTTGGACTTCTATTATAGTTTCCAGAATTATGAGAAAATAAAGTTCTGTTGGTTAAGCCACCCAGTCTATGGTACTTTGTCATGGTAACATGAGGACACTAAGACAAGGTCAGAATAGTGGTGTATTAGTCAGTTCAGGCTGCTATAACAAAAATACCATGGACAACAAACATTTATTTCTCACAGTTCTGGAGGCTGGGATGTTCCAGATCAAGGCATTGGCAGATCCAGGCACTTCTGGTTTGTAGATGGCAGTTTTCCTGTTGAATCCTCATGTGGCAGAGAAAGAGAAAGAAAGAGGTGGGAGGAGGGAGAATGTTTGCTGGTCCCTTTCTCCTTATAAGGACTCTAATCCCATCATGGGGGTTCCACCCTCATGACCTCATCCAAACCTAATTACTTCCCAAAGGCCCCTTCTCCAAAAACCATCAAATAGTCCTTAGTAAGTGGTTATGTCAAGGGAGGTATTATTGACTGGAAAGGGAACTTTCTAGGGTGAAAGAAATGTTCTACATCTTGATAGGGTGATGATCACAGGGATATTTACACACATATGCAAGAAAGCATTGAGTTGTATACTTAAGATGTATGCCTTTTACTATATGTAAATTATACCTCAATAAAGAACTACAAAAAAATGTCTGTTGGCAAGGATGATATACCTCTCTGATCAAGTTGGGATGAAGATTTATGAAGCACCCACTGTATACAGATTCTTACACTAATCACAGGTACAGCGGGGGGGGGGGGGGGGGGGGGAGTAGCAACAGCCTTGGTCCCTAGTGCTCAGGGAGTCTTTCTTAGCTCCAAAGGCAATATCTGGAAGTCCTCAAGTCACAGTCCCTGAGCCAGAATGTACCAAATGCTAACAGCTCTAACAGCTCATTAAGAGACTTCTTGACACTCGGGAAGCCACATTAACTCCTTCATGCTTCCACAGAGGTGGCTGTTGCCTGGTTCCTTTGAGAACCAACCAGACCCCAGATTTGCTCAGCTGCTGGCAAACACCACCAGGAAAAACAAAAAGGAAATGAGAAAGCCAGTGCAGACAGTCTTAATAAGATTTTGTTACAGCAGGTGTTACAGTGGGTGGTTCCGAGAACAAATCGAGCCGCACATGGAGAGTCAGTGAATCAAGGTTTATTCGCCGGCGGGCTCAAAGGGGTCTCACCACCAAATTCTGAGCCCATCTACCTGTTTTATTCCACTTTTATTAGGTTGGGGTGGTCCAAGGGGTGGGGGCTCAGGTGGCTGATGCAATTGGTAAGCATGATTGTAGAAGCCAGGTAATAGATGGGGGTCTTCCTTATCAATTTTAAACTGTGCAATTCTGAGCTTAAAGACTCCCTACACCCAAGCAAAAGAAGGTGGACAGCAATTTGCTCCCACATTTTAGCAGCTGATTTTTCTGCATTGTGCAGTATCAATGGAGTTGTTAGCACCTTGGGACAAAAATGAGAAATTTTCCCCAGGTGGTTCCCACTACTTTCTTTCCAGGACTTTGGCAATGCTAATGAGATGCAACCAAACACCACCTCAGAAGCACTGCAAACTGAAGCAAGAGCTACCTGTTCCTGCCCAGGGAGAAATGGACCATTTTCTTTGGTGACACCAGGGTCTTTGCAACCAAAAAACCCCAACAAACTCAAAAGTTTGTTTTCATAAAATCACTACATCCTACAAAAGGTAAATGCATGGAATGTGTGCCACTTATCTTCCCTCCTGTGTCCTTAGCAGGCATTGTTAATGGATCACAGCATTGTCAATCACTAAGCCCAGTTCCAGAATCAATGATGTGCTAAGGCAGCTGGTGCTAGCTTGTGGGGGCCGATTGCTAAATTTTCTTGTTAACCAGTTGTTAAACATACCCATTATTAAAAATTAAATTATATAAACTTATATTTAAATGAATTATATTAAAGGTAATATGTCAGGTTTTAGTCTGAAACTGTCAGTTCTTGGCGCACCCATAGCCGAAGAATGACCAGACATGCCAAAGTTAGGCAAGCATGAAAATGAGGTTTATTGAGGAGAGAAAGATAGGATTGTAGGGCAAGAGAAGATATAGGTTTACAGAACATGGTACATACGCTGCAGATTATGACTGGACCCACTGTCGCAGAAGGGAAAGCAAAAGGAAGGGCAAAGAGAGAGATGCTATTGTCTGAATCTTATTTTATAGTGTCCAGATAGGGACCTACCTCGTGGTTCAGAGGTCACCATGGCATCACTTTGATTGGACAGTTGGGAGTCACATGACCCGAGCCTTAACTATGCCTGTGGGTTCTGGGTCATTTCCAGACTTTATGATACCCATGTGGCTTGGCCGGTGAGGCTAGAGAGTCCTCTGCATTCTTTTGCAGAAGGCACGCCAAGTTCCGATTGGCAGATTTGTAGGGTATTCCCTCCTCCCCCAGGTATGGAGACTCAGGGTTGGGCAGGACCAAGATGGGGACAACAGCACCCCCTTTCACCCCTAGGAGACCCGGAATCCCTCACTATCTACCTAACATAATATATAGCCCAAATTCATCACTTCCTAAATATTTTATATTTTACTATTTTTTAGTGTGGAAAGCTGGCTGGTAGGTGCTCAGGGTGCAGGTGGAGAAAGATTTCTCACACAGATTAAGATATATAAGTAAAATTTATTTTATCCTTTAGAAGAATGGAGAGAATGAGAGAGAGAGAAAGAAAGAGGGGTGGGGAGAGCAGGGAGATGGCCTGGCATCCCAAAGAGAGAGAAGGGAGATTCTAGCAGCGGCCAAGTGGCTTGCTGTTTTATGAGGACAAAGAGAAAAATAGTAATTGTTGTGAAGTAATTAACAGGCAGTTGTGAGATGTCAGTTGTCCATCTTTCTTGTTTCTTCTGTTCCTGGAGATGTAGTCTGGCCCGTCATGGGGGATGTGATTTTTTGCCCCAGAGATATGGTTTTGGGCGGGAAGCAAAGGCCTGGAGTTTATCCCCCTGCAGTACAGAGGGGAAGCTTCTCAGGAACACCTTTAGGCTATCAAAACAAATTCTCAAGCCAGTGAGTTAGTGAAAGGTAAAGAGAAAGATTTGCATTTCCTGTCTGGGCTTTTTTCAGGTATTTCTGAAAACAGATTCCCAGCAGGTTGCCTGCTAGCTTGGGAGAGAAACAGCCAGAGTAGGGAGAGCTCAAGATTGATCTTTAGCTGTTATTAGAAAATGGGGAGATCCAAGGCCACCTTAACACTATTATCTGTGGCTCTGAGGTTATTTACATCTATGGTATCTGGAAATACTGTACAATGGCATATTAGTCTACATCTTTTCACAACTCTGTGTTCAGTGATAGGTACTGGTAACTATCAAAGACAGTATTTACATCACAGAAATTGGAAAATGCTACAAGTCAGGGCATCCCCCCATCCCCCATCCACTGAGAGCCAGTTGTTAAGCATTTACCAGCACATCACTGCTTCAGATGACAGTGGCCTCAGAGGAGCAAAGTGTAACAGCTCATTCCTGCCGCCTGTGGTGGGGCAGGGGGCGTTGGTCACCATGCCTTCCCACACAAAACTTGGCATGGAAAGATGCAGCTCTGAGCGCTAGATCCAGCTATGCCTGAAGCCAGCCTGCTGTACTCGTTACCAATGAAAGACTTGCTTAGCGACATCATTTTCCAACTCTCACAAAGATATCATGTGGACGGCAACTTGGCCTCAGGGGGTACAGGTAATTGTTCTCTCTGGAGTCTTCTGGAAAAGTACCTGAAGAAATCAGCCAAAATCAGAAGCAAACATGGGGTGTTGCAGCTGGAGGGGCTAGACGACAGGTGGGCACCAGGGAGACCGTCAGACCTGAGAGGGGTGTGGGCATCGCGGAGACTCCAGAGCTGAGCTGCGAGTTCTTCCCAGATGGCCTGGCCTGGCTGCTGGGGGCAGGGGCAGAGGGAAGGGCCCCAAAGACAGGCAGAGAGCAGACTGGGCTCCCGGAAAGCACAATGGAGACACTGTTCTCTCAATATCAGGCAGCAAAGCACAAGAAGAAGAAAAGTTCCCATGATCTGGGCTAAAGGGGGAATTGGAGTCCGAGTGGCCTGGAGTTCTGCCTCCAGGATCAGTAAATCCAAGCTGCTCCTTCCTCTAAGTTTCTTCCTTCTTCTTCTTCTCTCTCTCTTTTATTTATTTATTTATTTATTGACTTAAAATTCACTTCTGCTCTAAAATCCTGGAGCCTCATCCTTGCTATGCATTAGAATTCCCTAGGAACTTCTCCTAAAATGCAGATTTGGAGCAACACCCCTGGAAATTTGACGAAGAGGCTCTGGAACTAGGCCTGGGCATTGGCCAGGCTTGTGAGTCCCTGAGGTAAAATTTCTCATTTTATTGTCAGTTTTTCGCATAATGGCACCCCTCAAAAAGGCAGCAGAGGCCAGTTTTTGGGATAAAATGAAGGTGGAAGGGTGGCCTTGGGGCAGGCGTGGCAGGCAGGACTGGCTGCACAATTTGTGAGGCCCAATGTAAAATGAACATGTGGGCCCCTTGTTCAAAAATTGCCAAGGATTTCAAGCCAGTGACAGCAGAGCATTAAGCCAGGCGTGGGCCCTTCTGAGCATGGGGCCTGTGTGACTACATAGGTTGCATGCCCAGGGAGCTGGCCCTGTAGCAGGTCACCACTGCTTGTAGGGATCTGGTATTATCTGAGTATTTATAATCCAAGGGCTGCCCACCTGATTTTCTAGGTCAAAGTCTCCAGGTAAAAGGCAGTGAGTCTTGCAGGCCCCCGTCCTGACTCTGAAGAGGAGACACAGTTCTGGAGGGTCCAACACAACAGATCTTTAGGGGTCAGGGAAGTTCCATTTTATCCCAGGCCTCTGAGGCTCCAGAGCCCTGGCTGTACTCCTGCTTGGATCTAAAATGGACGCAGAAAAGTCTCAGGGAGATGGGAACAGGAGTGGAGGAAGAGGACCTTAAGTTTAGCAGCCCAGCTGTATGGGAGACCACAAGCTGACCAGGTCAACATCCACAGAGGGCCACAGCCTGCCCTGCCCAGAACCACCCCCAAGTGTCTCAGGCCTGACTTTTTCTTGTTGGTCAAGTCACCTCTTTCCAGTCTCTGATCCTGCCCTGAGAAGAAGCTGGACTAGTAGCGTGACCAACTCATCCCAGTTTGCCTGGGACTTCCCCAGCTTTAGCAGTGAAAGCCCCGTGACCTGGTAAGCCTGGCAAGCTAGGGCAGCTGGTCCCCCCACAAAGCAGTCACAGCAGGTGTCCACAGGAGGACAGGTGTCCCTGTTCTGAAAGGGTTCAAGTCATTTCTGTGGGTAGGTGTCCCCAAGGCTAATGGGCTAAGATCCAACACTCTGCTGCAGCAGGTCAACTCCTTCCCCACCTGCAGGTCCACTTTCCGCAGTGCCCCCAGGACCTTACAGCACTCACAGTCACACAGAGCGAGGGCTTCTTACTAACCAGGGCTGTAGCTGGTGATTAGTAACAAATGCTTTGAGTTTTTCCCACTTCCGAGGGGAAAACCCCCTCTGTGCCTTGGCCAGTGGTCCTCATCTCTGGCTGCACATTAGAATCCCCTGGGAGACTAGGCTTCGTGTTGTTCAAAGCTCCTGGATCATTCTGCTGCACATCAGGGCTAAAGACCCATTGCTCTAGGGCCTAGAACACTGGGCACGTAACGTCCCCTTTATCCAAAGCAGCATTCTGAGAAAAATCATGGCTCTGCCCAGGGTCTCCTGCAGCCCACCTCTCTGCAAGTGCAGGGCGGGCCTCTGAACAGGCATAAACCCTAGTTTAAGCAAGATTTTGTTTGTTTTGGTTTTTAAGAGACAGGATCTCACTATGTTGCTCAGGCTAGACTTAAACTCCTGGGCTCAAGCAATCCTCCCACCTCAGCCTCCCGAGTATCTGGGACTACAGGTATGTGCCACCCATCTGGCTGAAGCAAGTTTTTTAAAACCAAAATTAATATCAGTCCTATTCCATTTTACTGATTGTCAAAGCATTTGGCACTTCCCTTGCCTATTGGCTTAGAGATATTCTCTCCAGTTTCTTGTCATTTTAAGACTAAAACTCTGAAAACTCCAGGTTTCATGGACAATGGCCAGGAGGATCTATTGACAGTCCAATTGGAATGTTCTTGTACAATGGATACTGTGAATCTCATGACTAATCATGTTCCTTTCTTTATATTGGCTACTAGGTAGCTCAGAGTCAATTTGTAGCTCACTTCTAGCAATTGTGCAGACTTTATGACATACATTTCGTGAGCTAACTTTACTTCTGGTTTCATCTTACTTCCCAAGCTTACTTTCCCTTCAACCCAGTGTCCTTAGCTATCTATTCTGTGTTATTGAATTGAATGTACACACAAGCTGCTATATATCCCTTCAGAAGTGAAAAGAGAATAAAATATAAACAAATAAAATGCAAATGGTAATAGCTATTATCAGGAAGAGACAGAGCTTCTTATTTTTGATGCAAAGCTACCTCTCAGGACTCAATGCTTTTCTCCCCAACTCATGCAGAAAAAGTACTAATGCCCAAATGCCCAACCCAGGGAATGCCCTTCCACCTTCTCTCTGAAACTGCCTTCTGGCCTCTCCACACGGTAGCAGTACAGAGTTAGACAACTGCCTTCAACTGCACACTGTCCTCTCCAAGGCCATGATTATCTCGACTGGTTGACAAGCTCAACTCTGAACTTAGGAGAGTGATTTCGCTGCTGGGTTAGAGTGCTGCCACAGTCAGTTGTTCTAATTAATTTATTTGATTTATTGCAGGGTTATGAGAGGGCCTTTTGAAATCAATATGCAAATATCATTTAAAGCCTAAATCAATATTTTGAGCCAAGAGCATGGGCATTTTTCACTGGAATGCAAGGTCATCTTAAATACCTGAAGTTGTGGCTCTTTGTGACCAATGACTTGGTTCTCCATGGGGTATACTTGCAGGTGCCAGGAGCTTGGTTATCCCAAGAACTCTCCTGCTCAGAAAGAAAGGAGGCTGTGCAGATGTTCAAGAGTCTTCACTTCCTTCCAGCTCCATGACTATCCAGAGGTTCTGTACAAACATCTCAGGCAAAATCTCCATATTATAAGCAACATTTACAACTCAGTTCATGGACTGTATGTCCACTTTCCACCATGGAATATTAGTTCTGAAAATTATCTGGAGGAACATCTCATCCAGACCCTTCGAGCTTGCCCAGGATCACACAGAGAATGAGTGGTAGAGTTTGGACTGGGATCCAATCTCCCTTATGACTCTGACCAGGCCAGAATCAGGTGCATAAACTTCAATTCTAGCTTCCCAAGACAACTTTCAAAAATTTCCTCCAATCTTAGTCTACTTTCAACCTACTCGATATATTCAAGGTATCCTCATGATGCCTTCTATGCCCCAAACCATGTGGACACACAGCCTTGGACACATACTAGAACATGAGACCTAATCCAAGGCTCCTGCAGGCAACTGGAGTGCTCTGTCTGGGAACTCAGCCCTGCCCCCTCTCTAAAGTCAGGAGAGGACTACGTTCTGGCCTGCAGACTTCTTGCTTAGCAAACCACTGTTGTTAAGAGCCATCTCCAACCTTGTACCCGATCTCTTTCAGAGATCATCTCATGTTTCCGAGGAGATTACACAAGGTTTTCAAAAGCTTCCTTTAAAGACAACCCCACCCTTGCAAATTGGGACACAGCACAGAGAACATCTGAGGAGTAAAGCCCAGCCTGCCTGTCTCGGGGCTCGCTGTCCGCATTGTTTTCCTAAACCTGGAACTTCCTACCTCACCCCTCCCCTTCCAGGTGCCGCACACATTTAGGGAGGGTTGTGCACTGTGAACTGACAGCGTCTGGATCATATCAGATATTTAAATATCAGGCTAAAGTATTTTCTAGTCTTTCCCAGAGAGCTAAGTTTGGAGTGCTCATAAATTCATATCCTCTCTCATCACTTGTATTTTACACTGTAAATGCTCACAAATTAGCTATTTCCAATGTCTCTCCATCCATCTCAAATGGCAGATAAAAGTGAAAGGGCTCAGGCCCCGACAAGCTGCCAAGATGTCACGAGCTGTAGGCGTGTGACCCATTGTTTGGGTGTTCAAGATTATAGTAATGCTGGCTGGAGTTTATTTCACACATCCACCCTGCTGTCTCCGGCTCTGATCCAGCCTACAGAAGGGAGGCAGAAGGTTTCAAAAATGATGGTAAACAATGAGGTCACAGCTCAGAACAGCCCAGCCCTCCTAGCCCCAGCCAAGAAAAACATTCTCAATGGCTACAGAAGCCCTACAGATTGCTCTAAGGCAGGAATCACAGCTGATACGACCAACCAGACAGGAGCTCACAAATTGAAAGATCCAGTTAAGAGCAGTGGCTTGGAATTGAAGAATCTCGCAGTGATCCTAGCTTGTCTTCTACCCTAGGCTCTAATCTCTAGCAAGCAAGGTAGTGCCTTGCACATAGTAGGTAGTCAACAACCCCAGCTGCCTCCCCACTGGGCTGTGATTCCAGAACCCAACACTGCACCTGGAACGTAATAGGTGGTCAATAAATGTTGGTTGAATGATCACATTCATAAATTAATAACTAGATAGACAGATACATGGAAAGATAAATGGCTGGATGGATGATGTTAAACCTCTGCTTAAAACTAGCAAGTCAAAACCTTGACTCAGTTCTTCAGAAGGCCATTCTTTGTGTCGTTAAATCTTGACTCTAATTGTCACAAAGTTCTCCCACTGAGCCAAAATCTGTCATGTTGAACCTTGCCCTTGGCTGTTCTCGTTTTCCCCTCTATGTCTTCCTGCTCTTTCTAGAGAGACCTTCCAAAGGCAAGGCAGACTTTTTATGCATTCTCATCCTCTTCATTAGCATTGTAAACTAGCAAGAAACACCATACGTTTTAGGTGCAGAGTCACAAGGAAGGCAGACTCCAAGAAATCAACACGTCTTTATTTCCTCTAAGAATCCATCTGCTCTGGTTTTCCCGGTTGTCCATGGAATGATTCCTTTGAAAAGCCCTAGGTCTGGGGTCCTTGCTCCTGACACCAACAGCAGGTCTGTCTATACCAGGATGGTGGCCACAGAGCACCAAAACCCCTGGATGCTATGGTGACTTTGTAATATCTCAATTAGCTGGGCCAACCTACAGTTTCCAGAATTCTTTTTCTTAAATGTTTTTAGTTAGCATAGGTGTATCATTTCCTCCAGTTCAGCTATTTGTAAGGGTCCCTCAGACTCCACATAGTGAATTCACATAGACTTTTATTTCAAAGCAAAGGATACTGCACGGGGAGAGAAAGAGAAGGGAAGCGGCATGGGTCTGAGAGACATTCTGCAGCACAAGGTTTGTGCACAAGGGCCAAACCTTTGTGCACACAGATCACGTTGAATCTCTCGATTGAACTGCCACGATCCGTATTCAGGAGAATTCACTACAAAGACCTAGGTGGCTCCTTAAGTAGGCAAGCCAGGTTGGTCAAATGGATGAGGCCAGTTGCAAACCACCAGTGAAGAAAATGACACTGGGAATTGCTGGGAGAGTTTTGGACCTTAAACAGTATATCATGCGGCCGGGCACGGTGGCTCACGCCTGTAATCCTAGCACTCTGGGAGGCCGAGGTGGGCGGATCGTTTGAGCTCAGGAGTTCGAGACCAGCCTGAGCAAGAGCGAGACCCCATCTCTACTAAAAATAGAAAGAAATTATATGGACAGCTAAAAAATATATATAGAAAAAATTAGCCGGGCATGGTGGTGCATGCCTGTAGTCCCAGCTACTTGGGAGGCTGAGACAGGAGGATCGCTTGAGCTCAGGAGTTTGAGGTTGCTGTGAGCTAGGCTGACGCCACGGCACTCACTCTAGCCTGGGCAACAGAGTGAGACTCTGTCTCAAACAAACAAACAAAAAAAAAAAACAGTATATCATGCATCCCACCTGTTCTTATCTTGGTCAGGATCCAAAAACTAGACATTCAGACATCCCCAGAGATAAAGATAGAGCTTTGCCAGTATCTCCATAGTGCGACACAAGAGAGATTCTTGGGAGATTTGGAAGGCAGAAGGAAGCAGCCCCTGTTCTGTAGCTCACACACATTGTCGCTGATCTGCTGACTTGCCTCATCAGCAGGAAGCAACTGCTGGTCCTGCAACTGCTCTACCTTCTCCTGGATCTTCCTTCAGTTTCTCTTCTTCTATTTCTGGGCCAGGTGTCTGTGTTTATCTCTATGACAGAGAGCCCCAGCTTTTCTAGGACATCCATACCACTTGTGTGGGAGGCAACAAGCATTGACATGGGTTTTAATTCATCTTTGTGGGGCTTCACCTTGTACCGATGGGTTCTGGCTTATTCTTGATCTCCCCACTTTGCATCCATCTTTCCTTCCTGTCTGCCTTGGGGGCTTCAAGCTCCAGCATCACATGTGAAGACAACAACCTCACAGAGACTGCTTAACCAGCTCGCAGAGTCATGTAAGGCTGTGTCTCTGCAACAAATCTTTACGTGTGTGTGTGTGTGTGTGTGTGTGTATCTGTCTCCTAGTGGTTCTGCTTCTCTGGTTGAATTCTGACCCCTAACTGGTACAGGTACACTGCCACTCTCTGGGAGTCCAGCCATTGGCATCTTTCTCCCTCTGTGTTGTAGAAAATGCCAGATGGTGACCAGTTCCCTAGACTCTGCTTCTGCAAACACTGCCATTCAACTTGCAGGCTCCTTCTGACGATCTCTCTCCTATATGCAGGTGGGAGGCTGGGCAGGCAGCCTGTTCTTGGCTGCGGAGTGGGCTAGTCAGCTGTGTAGGCTGGCAGATGCCAGATGGATAAGCCAATAGGCTCGGTTAATTTCTCACAAGAAGGAAAATGCCAAAACAGTGACAAGAAATCACTGGAGAACTCCACTGGCCATGAAGAATGGTGATCCTTGAACATCTAATAAACCTTGAGGCAGGGAGTGAGGTAAGATCACTAGACAGATACAGGGATGCCTTGCCATATGGATTTCTCGACAGCCACAGCATCCCTTGGTGTGCACATAAGATAAAGAAACATTTTTGTTTTCTGGGCTCCAACCCAACAGGTGGGGTTTTGCACATCTCCTATCAGAGAGATTGGAAATTGGCAGCCCGTGGGCTGAAGTTGGCTTGCTAACATGTTTTGTTTGGCCTCAAAAGTGTTTTTTAAATTTTTTGAATTTTTTGCCAACTTTCACAAATAGGGGATTTCACACTTTAAAAAAAGTCTAAATTTCCCACTTTTCTTGAAAAATCAGATTTGGCAAATATAGGCCTTTTTTCTTGCATGGCAAAGATTGTCTGTAGCTGAGTAACAGCTGTTTCTGTTAAACAGGGAGAGGCCCTCTCCAGCTCGTGCCATTCCACCCAGCCTGCTTCTCTTATGTTACCTACCTGGCTTCTGGAGGCATCTGGGTTTACAAGCCCTGGTCTTCCCATCCGTAGCAGATGCTTTCTGGCACCCTGCTCATATCCTCTCCCGCTGTAGTGCAAACCCAGACTGGACTTCAAATTGCCAGTATCTGCACCTCTTTGACAGAGGACTTTCTTTGATAGCCAATCCCTCTCTGTCTGCTCCCCAGCAAGCCATACGTACCCCTTCTTAGCAGTCCTCAACTGATGGGACTTGGTGTATAAATATCCCAGCTTCTTGCCCCCGGTTGGAATGACTCCAGGACACACGTGGCATCCTGACTCCTGGAGTTCCCCGATACTAAGTTCTAGTTACCCACAGTAGCAGCTGACTTGATAACATGCCCTTTAAAGGCTGCCTCTATCTCTCTATCTCTCTTCCTCTCCCCTCTGCCAGTGTTCTTTTTACCACCCAAATAAACTCCTTGTACAGTGTATTTTACAATAGAAGGTTAGTCCATTCATTCTAACTGCTTCATTATATGACGTTATATGAACATTTAGGTTATTTCCCATTTTTGCTATTACAGTGCTCCAGTGACTATCCTTGCACATGTCTCCTTGTAAACATGGGCAAAATTTCCTTCAGAAGTAGAAATGCTGGGTTGCAGAGCGTGTACATCCTCAATGTTACTGGATTTTACCAAAGTGTTCATCAAAGGACACCAATTCACACTCTACCAACAGCGTATAAACAGTCTCTTTCCTCCCAGATGACTGAATTGATATAATCGAAGTTTTAACATTTTTTATCAACCTGTATGAATTAGAGTGGAAATTCTGTTCCATTGATTTGTTTCTCATTCATGTGCCAATACCACACTATTTTAATTATTTTAGCTTTTTAAATCTTGATATCTGATAAGAGAGATTTACCTCCTTGTTTTTCATAATTATTGTATTTAAACTTGGTCCTTTACTCTTCTGGAAGAACTGTAGCATAGCTTGTCAGGATCTATGGAGAGCTCAATTAGGATTTTGAATGTAAGGACAGTGAATTTTTATATGAACTTGAGGAGAATTGATACCTTTTTGATAACAAGTCTTTACATCCAGGATCATATTATATCTCTCTAGGTTTACTTTTATTCTTTCAATAAATTTTATAGTTTCCCTCATAATTTTTGTGAGATTTATTACCAAGTACCTTAGAGTTTTTGTTGCTGAGATGCCACTTTTTACTTAGCGGATACACAAAGATCAAAGAGGTTAATAAAACTCTCTGCTGGTAAGATTATGGGAAACCAGACATTCTAATAATTTAATAGTACAAGTATAAATTAATACAACCTCTTTGGAGTACAATTTGCAATAGCCCTAAACTTTTTAATGCACATATAATTTGACCCAAAAATTTTGCTTCCAGGAAATTCACAAATGTATGCACACATATATGAAATTTATGTGTGTATGAGGATATTTAAGTCAGTATTAGTATAAAGCATAAACTTGGCAACAACATAAATTTGCATCAGTAGAAGACTAGTTAAATCAATCATTGATTAGTTTATCCATTCAGTGAAATACTCTGTGGCCATTAATGAAGCAAGTTTATTAATACTTACATGGGAAAATATGCAAGATTTTTATTTTTTTTCTTTTCCTGTTTGCTTTAGGTTTAATTTACTCTTCTTTTTCCAGTGTCTTAAGGCAGTAGGTTAGGTTATTGATTAGAAATCTTTCCTCTTTTTTAATATAAGCATTTATAACTATAAATTTCCCTCCAATGCTGCTTAAGCTGCAGTCCATAAGTTTTGGCATATTATGTCCTCATTTTCATTTATTTCAAAATGTTTTCTAAGTTCTCACATGATCTCTTCTTTGACCCACTGGTTATTTGGGAGTATGTTGTTTAGTTCTCACATATTTGTGAATTTCTCAAATTTCTTTCTGTCATTGGTTTCTATTTCATTCTATTTTGGTAGAAAAACACACTTTGTATAATTGCAATCCTTTTAAATTTATTGAGGATTGTCTTATGGTTTACCATGTGGTCTCTCCTGGCCAGTATTCCGTGTGCACTTGAGAAGAACGTGTATTTTGCTATTGATGGTGGAGAACAGTGACACACAGAACAGGACATTCTTTGTTTCCTCTCCTTCCTCCTCCTCTTTATTATATAGATCAACGCTCCCATGGCGGCTTCTCCTCTTTCTCCTTTTCTTTATTCTCTACTTTTCCAGCATTCAGATTCTCCCAGAACAAAAGAGAACCTGAGAACTGACCCCAACAAAGCAATTTACCCCATCCCCTCTTTAGTTCAATCTCAACCAACTTTCCTGAACTGGCATTGCAAAAAGTCCAGGAACCAGGCTGACAAGGAGAGAACTCTCCATATGATCAGAACACTAGGGTTAAAATGAGCTGCTGGAGACAAAAAATTTCTTTCTAGACCCACCTTCCACGGATCACAGACCCAATGGGAGATCCCTGTAAACAAAGTCTTATCAACTATGGCAGGATCATCCTCTTTCCCTAAAGGCACCCACTGCAAATTCTGTCTCAGCCTTGTCTATGTCTAACGAGCCACACGCGAAGCTTTGATAGTGGCAGCCCCAAAGTTGGAGTTAATTTGGTTTTAATTCATTATTAACACACTACTAAAAAGCCCTTTTGAAGTCACAGCATCAGCAAATGCCAAGAACATGAGGTCCTTCACAAGCTATCTAAGATCTTGTAGCCTATGGAGGGATGGAGAGGTAATTGCACTTTTGTTGAATAAAGACTTAGAGAAATGTCAGATATTTACATTTTATTTTTTTCCTATTTACCCAAATATTAATTAGTTGTTTTTTTTTTCTTGAGGCAGGGTCTCAGTCTGTTGCTTGTGCTAAAGTGCAGTGGTGTCGTCATAGCTCACTGCAACCTCAAACTCCTGGGCTCAAGTGATCCTCCCACCTCAGCTTCCCAAGTAGCTGGGTCTACAGGTGTGCACTACCGCACCCAGATAATTTTTTATTTTTTGTAGAGATGAGTCTTGCTCTGTTGCCCAGGTTGGTCTAAAACTCCTGGCCTCAAGAATCCTCCTGCCTTGACCTTCCAAAGTGCTGGGATTACAGGTGTAAGCTATTGTGCCTGGCCTCCAAATATTAGTTTGTACACATTCTGTGATTGCTCTCAGCACACTATATGGCTGTAATTATTCATGGACCTTACTGGCCATATCCTATTCGTTCATTTTATTCCCTTGCCAAGAATTGTGCCTGGCACATAGTGGATGTTCAATAAACATTTGCAGAATGAATGAAGACAACACAACAATAAATAGACCCAATAGGGCTCCACAGTGCTTTTCCAAAAGCATAATTATAGATACTGAAAGCCTTAAATACTGTTAACGTAACCCAACATCTACTCCCAGCCCTGTGTTATTTTTCTTCCAGGTACAGTCTCAAAAGTTTGGCAGCATCTTCAATCCCTTCAACCCCACTTCCAGGCAGTGTAATTACCTGCAAAGTCTGTTTCAAATGTGTCCTACAAATGTGCACATGACATCCACACAGGTGCACTCGCCCTGCCTTCCAGACCAGCAGTGGACCTTCATTCTCAGGATTCTCCTGGACCTGTCAGACCTTCAAAGACACCTGGAACTCAAATAGTAAAATAAGATTTTTGAGGTACTAACTGATATGTTCTGTTCTCACACTTTCGTCTGCACCCTAGCCCTTTCCTCCTTCTGATGCTGGTATCTGTCTTCATTGCCTCCGGGAAAGGATGGCACTGCAGGATGCTGATAGCAAAAGGAATCAAATGCTCGGCTTTTGAGGTTCAGCATACTCGATCAGGACATAAACAAAAGAATTTGGTAGAACACCTGAAGAGCAATGACAGAGCCTCCCTGTTCCACACCAGAGCCAAAGTTTCCCTGAGCAAAGTCTGCCGAGGGTGAGATTGCGGCATCAGCCTTGTCTGATGTTACCCAGAGAGGAATCACGTCACTAGTTTCAGGATGATGACAATGAGAATTTGGGTCCTAATTCAGAGAAACAAAAGAATCATTGGTGGATGAAAAGATGGAAGATGGAAACAGGGGAGAATCTTTCCTGGAGTGTCCCCAGCATGAAACTGAAAAGCTCACCACCTCAATCTTTCTGGACTCACTGTTCTGGATCCCCCACTGCTGGGAGCTGGCAGGAGCGAGCCACCTGGAGTTTTGTTTCTAGGCTCAGCAAGATACTGGTTTTGGTCACAGCCATGATCCAAATCTAGCACCCCCCAGCCAGGCAGTGTTAGGGGTGTTCTTGCCTTCCCTCCCCGCCCAAGGATGGATCCACCTGGGTGGGCTTAGTGTCTGTGACGTCCCTCCCACTGGGACACTCGCCTGGTATTACTGAGAAGTCTACTGAGCAAAAGCAGTAATGTTCTGAAAAGTTTTGTCCTTAGGAGAAAAAACACTGCCTTATAAAAATGATTAATCATGAATCGAAAACAAAATAACAGGATTTTTTTTAACATTTTGTTAAAACCTTTCCCTTTTAAAAAAAAAAAAAAGTGGAATTGGGGAATTAGAGTCAATCCCAAAATACTGCCAGAGTGACTGGGATTAACTGGCTTTTCAGAACAGGTTGACTCTACATGTCAAGCCTGGCTTTTGTTACCCGTTAGCTCATCGTTCTAGGAACACCGCAGAATCCACTGAAGAATGTGTGACGCCTGATGGGACCTTATACGGCGGAGAGCAGTGATCCCCAGTTACACACGTCACTGCACGGAACACGGATCAGGAAACTCGTCACAGTCAGATCCCTATAACAAGAGCAGAAATAGTCTTGCCGAATACTATAGGAAGTTATTTCTTTCACCAATTGCTTTACTCCACAAGCACAAATAAAAGAAAGAGATAAAGTATTGATGTTGGTTGGCATCTCTGCCTCAGTTTGGGTTCCTCTGGGAGCAAACCCTGAGACAAGAATGTGGGTGCAGTGGTTGATTTGGGAAGAGAACCGAAGACGCACGGCGAGGGTGGGGGAGTAGGACAGAGAAGGCAGGGAGTGAAGGAAGGAGCACCGGTGAGCAGGTTGCCACCGTGGGTGACCGCGCCTCAGCCCTGCTAGGGACGCTTTACGTTGTGTAGACCATGTCTCAGACCAGCCCTGCCAGCCTTTTCAGTAGCATCCACTGCATATTAATATTTATCCACCAATTTCCTTGTCTTAATGATTGAAGCTGCCCATGAAATTAAACCCCTGGCACGTCTGGCCTGCTCTGTGCTTTGGGCAGAGCGATGCAGGCACCCGAGGTGGTGACACGGTTACTGTCCCTCTGCAGCTGCCCACGAACTCAGAGCTGGGACGAGGGAATAGAGAGCAATGAATCCCCCATGGCTGCTATGATCTCTTTGGGAACTTAAAAATGTCTAAAATTATATATTTAACTCCCCTGTGCCAGGAGAGGGATCGTTAAAGGCAAAGCAAAGAGGTCTTAGGTTCTGGTGGGTCCCTGAAAAGCGTCCTAGACTCCTCCCCAAGCCAAGCCTCAGGGCAGAAGCCATATAGGGAGGACAGAGCCTCAGATGGAGCCCCCACCTTTAGGTATAGCCCGGGGCGATGACCAGATCCCAGAGTCCCCTCCAAACGACACGGTGAGGAGGCAGAAGAAATGTCTTTCGGGGGTTCTGGCTGGTGGGTGTGTGGCGGCCTCACAGAGCTCCCGCGCCCCTGAGAGGAGTGGCTTGGGCGCGTCACAGAAAGCCTGTGGGGAGCAGGTGGCCACAGCAGAACCTCTGCGGAGAAGTGTCTGGAGGCCAGACAGGGACAGGGCCCTTTCAGAGGACTCCGATGTGGACAGATGGCAAGGGTGAGGACAGGTGTCCTGCGTCCCATGCCTGAACCCTGTATCACAACCTGGACCCTGCCCTGGTGAGAGGGAGCAGATGGAGAAGGCTTGAGCCTCCTGAGATTGGCTCCCCCAGCAAGGAGAAGGGGATTCATAAGTTCACTGATGGCAAAAATAAAAACCCTCATCTGGCTTTGGCTTTGCGCATCTGAGTCCGTGGCCTCTACGCTCATGGAACAGAGCTCCTTTGCTTCCACTCACACCCGAGCAGGACTATCTTGGGACTAGGGAGCAGTAAGTTAGCTTAGTCCTCTTTTTTGTCATGTGAGGAGAGATACATTCTCTACAAGAGTGCTCTCACCCCTTGGCACACACTAGAAGCACGTGGAGGGCTTGTTAAACCACAGGTGCCTGGGCCCACCCCTGTAGAGTCCAGCTCAGTCAGTCTGAGACGGGCCTAAGAAGGGCCTATGTTCTTGGTCACTTTTGCATTCAGTGGTGGCCCTGCAGGTCATGGCTGGGCACAGATAGGGCACTTCAAGCACCGTGGACACCAGGCCTCCGCAGGTTAGCCCTGTGTAAGAGCCACTGTCTGTCCACGCTTGCCCCTGTGCCATTGAGACACATGGTTGGACCCGAACACACAGCACCATTCTTCGCAGCACGGCCCACACCCGGAGCAAGAAGAAGGAAAGGGAGAGCTGGGGACTGGGGCGGTCTAGGAAGGGCGGAGGTGGGGCTGGCTGTTGGGATGTGTGGTTGCATCTCGTCCTGTTTCCTTTCCTCCTTTTCTAAGGGCAAACAGAGTTACCACTGCTGGGGTATTACCTTGTTGTTAATTCATTTATTGCATGATGTATAGAGTATATCATATCTCATCTCTGACAGTCATTTATTTGACAATGATGTGTTGCTGGGCCGGGTGCTGTGCTGGGTGTGGGAGAGACAAAGAGGGAGATACCAGTACTAGGGGAGACCGACAAGCAAACAGCCACCACTGTGTGTTGTAACTAAGTTAAACACCACCTCCCACCACACACACACACACACACACAAAGAAAAAACCCACCAAAATGCCCAGGGTTAAGCTCTTTGGGGACTTTGCGGGAATTGCTTGCTGCTTGTTCTTTTCGCCTCAGCTTGAGCTGAGAACCCAGACCCGGATGGTGATGGGCTTACAGCTGTTGCCGACATCTTCTTGAATTGCTGGGGCCAGGTCTCCTGCTACATTGCAGATTGGTTTTCTTTCTCTTTTTACTAGCTGATGGCCACTGCTCCTTTAATGAATGCCCTCAGTGTCTGATTTGTTCTGGCACTTTAACCTGCTATCAACTGAACAGAAAACTTCTAACTTTTTCCTAGGCAAATAACAGAATTTTTAACACCAAAGGTGCCATGGCTTATGAGAAAACAGATAGAGAAAAAGCTAAAGGGGGAAGCATGCAGAAATCCCACCAGCTGTCTACCTGGGGTATTGGTCAGCTCACCTGTCTGTGCGCTGCAACAGCCCAGAGATGAGACGAGTGATGCTCTGAGTCTCACCTCGGGCTGCATCCGAGACTCCACCAGATCCGGTTTATCTTGAACTGGGACCAAGACTCCCAGCCAGCGCTAAGCCAGCCCCTATTGTTACGGGAGCCTTTCTTCACGGGCTGTCTCTGTCATGGGAAGACCAGGCCCAGACCTGGACCGAGGAGGTTACTGTGATACGGGGAAAGACACGGAATGGGAGAAGGAGAGAACGGAAAAGACACAGGGAGAGGAGAGTGGAGAGAAGGAAGAGGTGGGAGGGCGGGGACAGCAAAAGGAACTGCGTCCGTGTCCTGCGGCTGCCGTAGCAAAGCACCACAAGTGGGTGGCTTAAATAACAGAGACTTACTCTCTCACCGCTCTGGACGGAGAGTCCCAGATCAAGGTGTCGGCGGGGTCGGTTCTTTCTTAAGGCTGTGAGGGAGCATCTGTTTCGTGTCTCCCCTGGCTTCTGGGGGTGTCCTGGCAATCTTCGGCATTCCTTGGCTTGCAGACGCATCACCCCGATCTCAGACTTCGTCTTCACGTGGCACTCCCTCTGCGTGCGTGTCGCTGCCCAAACTTCCCCTTTTGTAATGACTCACCCTAATGCCCTACAATCACCTTGATCATCTGCAAAGGCCGTATTTTCTGTCCCATCCACAGGTACTTAGGGTGGGACTTCAACGTCTTTTTGGAGGACACTATTCGACCCCTAACAGGAACAAAGGTAAGAAAGTGAGAGGGGAGAGCAGGGTCTGAGCTTCCTGTGCCAGGTGAGGTTGGGGGAGGGGTTGGGCAGGGCCACAGGATGGCACCCCAGGAGGGCACAGTCCCTGAGGCTTGGGGCTATGAGTAACAGAAGGGATGTCCCGCAAGGGTGTCCCATTTCTGAGGCTGAGAGGAATAAGGTGGAGATGGAAAGGACCCCGTGTCGTGTCTAGGGGATCCATGGCTTGCTTAGTTTTATTTCTGAGAGGAGGACAGAGAGAAGTTCCCGCTACACAGGGACAGAAGCTATGAGACAGGATTGTAGACCGATGGTGGCTTGCTGACAAATAGTGACAAGGGGACGATCGGGCCAAGAGAAGACATATGAGCAGTAAGTAGCACCCTGTGACCCGGGAGCTGGGATGGGCAGCGCAGCATGTGTGGTGGGAGCTGGCCTGGGATCGGGAAAGCCTCCCGCTCCCGCCAGTCTGGCTGGCTTGGAAATGCCCGGGAGTCTGTGGCGTCTGGGTCCTGTGCTGCTGGGAAGTGTAGCCCTGGTTACGTTGCCCACGACTGGGAACCCTCCTTTCACACTGTGGGACGAACCCTTGGTGGGTCCCTCAGTGGCCCAGTAGAGTGAATTTCCCCAGCAGCCTGGCAGGACACTGTGGCCGAGCCCCTCCATGGTGGTCACGCCAAGGTGGTCGATTCCAGCCCTGAGCCACTCCAGAGGGTGGGGACCAGTTCAAGCATTTTGAGGTAATTCTGTCCATTTTGGAGTACCTGGGAATTTTACTTGCTTTCGGGCAGCCTGAAAATGTCATCCTGTGATTATGGGCTGTATGGAATCCTTTCAGGGGTGACTCAAATCCCAGAGTCTCAGAGGACACCCGGACCTTGTTTTATTCAAATCAACATAGCCATGTAGGCGGCTCCGTGTTCATTCAGCAACTATGGAGTAATTATACTATGCCAGACACAGGTTCTGTCCCTGGGGAATCCGCAGTGAACAGACAGAATTCTTGCCCGTGGAGGATGCGTTTTATGGGAGTGGGATGAGAAGCAGACAATAAAGGCCTGAGAATTTTAACTTGTCAGGCATTGAGAAGAGCCACAGAGATTCTCAAAGAAAGCAAGGGGGGAGTAGAGAGTGACCCCACGTAGATGGAGGGGCTTTCGATGCAGAAAGGTGGGACTGGGGATGTCTCACTGAACAGGTGACACTGGAGTAAAGACGAAAGTGAAGAAGTGAGCCATCTGGGTGGATTCCAGGACAGAGTGATCAAACAGCAAGGTGTCCAGGGTGAACGGCCTGCGTTGGGAAGTTCCTGGAGTTCGAGGCCAGAGTGGCTGGAGAGGAGTGAGCGGGTGAAGGCTCTGCCCCTGAAGATGGAGGCTGTGAACACGTGTTTTCTGGAGGCCTTCTGGATTTGAAACCACCTAGCTCGTCACCCTCATTAACTTGAAAATGTCCCAGAAATTCTGAACTGCATCTCCCCATGTGTCTGCCCTTGAATTTAGAAACCACACAACACCTCCCCCAATACACCCTGATTTGAGATTTGGAAGACGTGGTCCCGCCCACCAGGGCACTGTGATGTCCTGTCCAGAGAACAACCATACTAACCCACTATTTCACCTCTGACTTTATGGACGACTTTAGGGAAAACACACATGCATACATGCTTGTACACATGTACACATGTGCACACACACACACTGGAAGAGGCAACGGAGTCAGAACATTTTTTTCCATGAATTTTTTTAAGCTCACATTCTGAGATCAGAACAAAAACAATGAGCAAGTTTCTCACAGGAATTCCCCTCTGGCGGTTTTCCCCACTCCACTCCTGGTTATGGAACAGCCCTGCTGCTTTACGCTGTCAGAAGAAACCACAGTAATGGTCAGTTATCCTCCATCAACCTGCTCGAGCCAGAAGCCCAAGAACCTGGAGGATGCCAGGTTCCCTCCTCTCTCCTAGCCACCTCCCTCCCTGGGAGAGCTCAGGTCTTAGCGACTTCAGGCACCATCTCGTGCCGCTGGTGTCCAGCTTCATTTCTGCAGGCCAGACCGCTCCCGGGACCTCCAGCTGTCACACATCCCGCTGCCTACACTTCCTCCCCTGTTGGCTGCCTACAGCACCTCTCAGATGTCCCATGTCCCAGGCTCAGCCACTGATACTCACCTCCCTCCACCTGCCCTTTGCCGTCCCCAGCTTTCTTGATGGCAACTCTGTTCTTCCAACTGCTCAGACCCGTGACTTGAACTTGGCCTTGATTCCTCTCTCTCACATACCAGATGTCAATTCATCACAAATCCTGCAGGTTCTTCCATGAAAAATCTCCAGACGCTGATCCCTCACACCATCTCCATGGATGCCACTTTTCTTCAAGCCGAGAACCTCTCAGTTGGTCTCTCTGCCTCCTGCTAATCTCAGCCAGCAGCCAGAGTGACCCGCTAAAACCCGTCAGCTTGTGTCTCACCTCCAAGGGCTCCCTGAATGCCCCTAAAGGATGTCCCACATGGTCCTCCTAACGCGCTCACCTCTCTCATCCCATTTCCCCTCATGCTCCACCTGCCCGCTCTGTCCCAGCTGCGCTGGCCCCCTCCCCCGCTGTTCCTCAGACATGCCAGGCACACTCTTGCCTCAAAAACTGTGCATTTGTCATTCTCTCTGCCCAAAACGCTCAGCCCCAGATAGCTGTGCAGCCCCCTCCCTTCTGCAAATGCTAACTCCTCCTCGAAACCTCCCCTCACTCACTGGCATTGTCCGAGCCCCGGCCCGTGCTCCCAGCCCCCAGCCGTGCTCTGTTTTTCCTCCTTAGCCCTCATCACCATCCAACCCACTGGACATTTTAATTATCTGTCTGTCTCCCCTACTAGAATGTAAGCTCCGTGAGGCACATGTTTTGTCTGTGTTGCTCATTGCTATACTCCCAGTCCTCAGAACAGTTCTGGCACTTAGTAGGTGCTCACTAAATATGCATTGGCTGAATGAAGGAATTTTATGGCTGAAGGAGCACACTCTCCTCTCCCAGTGTATTCCTCAGTGGCTGGTGCAGAACAGGCATCCTCACAGCTGCTTTCATGGGAGCAGGAGGGGCTTCCAAGAGCATCTCTCCCAGCTGCCCCCCTTTTTCAGAAGGACAGGGACAGTGGGCCCAGGGAAGGGCAGGAGAGTCCAACTTAGCTTGGCAGATTCCCTGTGGGAGGCAGAGGGTGCAAACAGCCAGCCAGTCCTTGCATCTACGTCATACGTACAGCCTTTCTGAATCAGGAGGGAATACTCTTTCCTGCTCCTTTGGGTGGGGAAAGAATTCTTCCTACGAATGACATTCAGATCTGAACTCCTGGGAATGTTCCTGTTTTGATCTGGTTCTAGCCGTGACGCCGTCGAGTTGTGCAAAGCCCGGGAACAGTGAGGGCATTAGGACCAGGCGCGAGGCGCACGCCTGGCTCGGGCTCTGTCTGGCAGAGGGCTCTGCTGAGCGGAGCGATGTGTGAAGGGAAACCAGGCACTGCCTGCCGGCTTTACATCTGTTGATCTGACCTGACTGGAAGCGTCCAAGGAAGGACGGCTGTCAGCTCTGCTTGACTGAGAACCCAGCAGCTCACCCCAGACATCTCATAGCAACCTGACTGTTTATGCAAAGGGGGAAAGAAACACATGGGACTAAACACCTGAGCAGAATGGAATCATTATTTTTTTCCCAAGGAGAAAAACAGGATAAAGGGGGGCAAACAATTCAGATTGAAGTCCCTATGAATGGGCTTTCAGAAGGTAACTAAAAATCCACTCCGAGAAAACGTGGGGTGAGACTCGGGTCCTGTGGCCTCTGATTATAAGAGGAAGCAGGTCTTGTACATGCTGTTGGCAAATGTCAGACGGGAAAAAAGGAGCAGGTTAAGTGACTGACAAAAAACTTCCAGGTGGAACGAGCAACCCGGGTTCTGCTGCAAGCTTGAAGGAGCCTGGAGCAGGAGAAAGCGAATTTGAACATGACCTGTTGCATCTGCCAAGTTCCAGCAACATGCTGCTAAGGAAGCGATACAGGCATGGACCGTGCAGACCTCAGTTCCTCCTGCTGTTCCTGATGCTGGGCGGCGTGCTGATGATGGTGGCCATGTTGCACCCTCCCCCACACACCCTGCACCAGCCTGTCACAGCCCAGGCCAGCAAGCGCAGCCCTGAAGCTGGGTACCGCCTGGACTTTGGGGAATCCCAGGAATGGGTACTGGAGGCAGAAGATGAGGGTGAAGAGTACAGCCCCCTGGAGGGCCTGCCGCCCTTCATCTCACTGCGGGAGGACCAGCTGCTGGTGGCCGTGGCCTCACCCAGGGCCAGAAGGAACCAGACCCAGGGCAGGAGAGGCAGCAACTACCGGCTCATCAAGCAGCCCAGCAGGAGGCAGGATGAGGAAGCCCCAGAGAGGGACTGGGGGGCTGAGGAGGAGGATTGGGAGGTGTCTGAAGAAGAGGAGCTGACCCCGCTCGGCCTGGACCCGCGTGGCCTCCAAGAGGTGCTCAGCGCCCGCATCCCCCTCCAGAGGGCCCTGCCCGAGGTGCGGCACCCACTGTGAGTAAGGCCCTTGCTCTCCCTCCCTGACAGCGGGGTGTGGTCGAGTGGCAACCAACTCGGAGGTGCAAACTCTGCACGCTGCCTCCCGTGTCCCCAGGGCAGTGTGACCCAAGGTGCAGTCCCTGGGCCAGCAGCATCAGCATCCTCCTGGGCACTTACTAGAAATGCAGATTCTCAGGCCCCATCCTAGACCAGCTGAATCAGAAACCCTGGGTGAGGTCCCGTGATCTGTATGTAACAAGCCCTCCAGGTGAAAAGCTCTGTCCTGGGTTCTAGTCCTGTTGTCTCTGGATGATCAGGTCCAACAGCTTTATCTCTATAACGCAGAAGGGAGGTTGGAGCAGATGTTCTCAAGGCACTTTCCAGTTCTAACACTCTGCCTCCAATACATTTTGATATGAGGGTTTTGTTACTGTTTGCTTTTATTTTGGATCAAAATAGCAATTGTGGTTAACATTTATATGGCTCTTGCCATGTGCCTGGCTTTAATCTAAGAGCTTTTCATGTATTAACTCATAAAGTCCTGGGAAGTCCTTACAACTCTGCAGGATGGGTGCTAGTGTTATCCTCATGCCTACCTTATGGGTGTGAAAATAAGGCCAAGTGGCTTGCCCACAGTCACGTTGCTAGCTGGGTGCCAAAGCAGGGATTTAAATTAAGGCATGCAAGCTCCAGTGTGCCTGAACCACCGCTCTATACCCCCCTCCTTGGTCCACGAGACTAAGGAAACAGTTCCAGCGCCCAAGGGTTAGAATACTGTGCTGACTGCCGCTCACCCAGCCAGTGGCCCCAACCCCAGCAGGTGAGCTGGGAAGCAGCACGACACTCAGAGCTGTGCCCAGGAAGATGTTGGGCGTATCCCCTGCACCCCTGCCCTCCCCTCCCATCACCATGGCTGGCCAGAGCAGGGGGCCTGGTTACCAGCATCCAGTGAGCTGGTGATCTAGGTCCCTTCCCTATAAGCCATTGCTCTTCCCAGAGCCCAGAGAGTTTCCTGGAAAGCAAACACATCCTCTAGCCCTGGAGGTGAGAGTGCATGTGTAGAGCAGCTGCTGGGAACAGGACCACGTCCTGCTCAGATCCCTGATCTAGTTCTCAGCTGGGGTGCTGGGCCACTCACGCTCAGGGTGTGCCAGTGCAGGTTCAGCACCTGGGAGCAAACACCTCCTTAAACTGTGTGCCCCGGGAACCTCGCTCACCCCACCCTGCCCCCAACCCTGCTGCTCTGACTTTAGGCCTTGGCTTAAAAAGCTCTTTTCAGGAAACTCCCACCCCATTCCAGTTTTATGCTCTGTCTGTACCCTGGAGTTTTAACTCATAGCACTTATTACAACCAAAGTCAAATGATCACTGATGTATTTATTTGTTGAATGCCTGCTTCCCCTGCCATGCTGTGAGCCCCTTAGAAGGTTAGGACCGAGCCAGTATCGTATATTCCAATGCCTAACACACAGCAAAGATATGATTGTTGAATGAATGAATATATAGTTTTCAAAATTTTTGACACTTTTTTCCATTTCCCTAGAGCAAGAATGAGTATCCTCATTAGAATACTCACTCTAAATATACTTGCTTAGAAACATTGCCTAAAACAAGAGGGCTTCTGGCTACCAAAGGGTTGTGTGTGTGCGACTATGTGTGTCTGCATAGTGCGAGTGTGCTACGCATGTGCATATTTGTGGGGCATTGTATATGTATGTGCATGTGTGTGTTGTATATATCCTCTGCGTTGTATGTGTATTGTGTTGTGTATATATTAAATGGACATTGTGCATATGTGTTGTGTGTAGCACATGTGTGTAGTGCATTACGTAGTCCCTGTGTGCCTGGTGCATGTATATGTTGCGTATGTGATATGATGTGCACAGGTATGAGTTGTGTGCTATGTTGTCATATGTGTATGTGTGTTGTGGATGTGTTGATGTGCATGTACATGGTGCACGTATACATTGTGTGTTGGGGGTCATGTGCACATACATCGTGTATATGTGTGCACGTGGGTGTGGCAGTGTGGTGTTTGTTTTGCGTGTTTGTGTGGTGCATGTATACAAACATATTGTGTTGTGACTGTGTTGCATGTTTATGATGTGTTTCTGTGTGTATCATGTGTGTATATTGTATGTGTTGTATGTGTGTTATAAATGCATTGTGTGAGTGGTACATGTATACATGTGCAAGTGTGTTGTGTGCTATGCATGTGGTGAAGAGCATGGATGTGTTGTGTGTGTGGCACAAGTGTGGGTACATTTTGTGGCATGTGTGCTGTGAGTGTACAGTGCACATGGGTGTAATATATGTGTGTATTGTGTATATTGTACATGTGGTGTGATGCGCACATGTAGTGTGCCTGTGTGTACATACATGTGCTGTGATGTAGTGTTTGTTTTGCATGTTGTGTGGTACACGTGTGCATATCATTTGTTGTGTGTTGCATGTGTTTTGTGTGTGTCACATGTGTGTTATAAATGTGTCATGTGATATATGTGTATTGTGCCAGTACGTAATATGTGTTATGCATGCAGTGTGGTGTGCATGAGTGTGTGATGTGCATGTATGAGGTGTGTGGTGCAAGCCTGGGTATGGTCTGTGCGTTTTGTGTTTGATGTGCATGTGTGTGTAGGTGTGTTTATGCACGTGTGCACCACTTCTGTGGTTGCTTCTTCCATCCAGGGTAACCAATACGTTTCAATTTGCCTGGGATGTTCCTGATTTTAGCACTTAAAGTCACCAACAGTCAGTCGGGGAAATGCCTTAGTCCAGGCGAAGGGGGACAGCAGGACACTCCACCCCAGCTTGCCAGGCTTCTCACAGCACAGCGCCAGCTCTGTGCGGAGGTGCGCAGCGCCCTCTGCTGGCCCATGCCAGCGCGTGCACCCTGTGCCTCCCAGGCCGGGCTCCGGGCTCCAGGCCCCCCTCTGCCATTGGCAGCTAAACACCAGCGCTCTCCTTCCCTGGGTCCCTCTCCTGGACACACGAGAGTCCCTGCAAAACTTCAAAGTGAGGCAACAACCCCCACCCTCCCTCCAGGGTGACAGGACTCTTCTTCTCCCACCCCTTTAATACTGGGCCAAAATACAACACATAGGAGAAAGCCATATATTAAGCACCTGCTGTGTGCAGGCCCTGCACTGCTGCTTTCCTACCAGGCCGGGAGATGTTAGAGCATCCGGGGCCTCTGTTTCCTGCCGCAGAGCGCCCTGTACCATCACCGCCCCAGAGCTTCCTGCAAGCCCATCCTTGACTCCTAACCTTGACCAGCCTCTCTAGCCCCAATTCCTATACCCAAACCCCCAAGCCGGCCCTGGCCTGCACCTACTCCCCCTTGCCCAGGCCGCAGGCCTTTTCTGAGTACCTCTAGGGTCACTGCTAGAGGTCAGTTTGAACAGCGGGTATGTAGGAAAGTTACCAATAATGCAAGACCAAAAAAGAAAACCATCAATTGAAAAGAGGCCAAAAGACAATCTCTGGAAAGAGAGGCAAAATTATACTGGACATTTCGTGGGCACTTACTATGTGCTGGACACTCTGCTGTGGGCTCTTCCCTTGGTTAATCTTCACAACAAATCGGCTTCATTTCATGGATGAGGAACTGAGGCACAGAAAGGTGGAGGGACTGGCGCCGGGTTATCTGACCAGGTGTGTCTGACACCAAAGTCACGCTCTTAACCACACTCTGTCCTTTCTACCTCTGCCACTTTCCGGACCAGGGGTCGGGCAAGTCGCATGGCTGAAAGTATTTCAAGTTTTGCCATCTTAAAATGGGGAGCTCTCACACAGGTCCATGGGAGACAGGTTGGAGGACACTAATCACGGCATCCGTGTTTGGAAGGATGAGGCATCAGAAGCCACCGGGTGTCGCATCACAAGGCACACAAGGCGGGAGGCTCTGGGTGCACCCTGCGAAACACTCAGCCCGAGTTAGAAGCAACAGACTCAATGCACATCCAACAATGACAGGAGACCTTAGCAATGCCCTGCTGAGTGAAAGCACTAAGACACAGAGACCTTACAGCACAGTGTCATTAGGGGAAATGTAAACCCACACACACTAACGAATCCATTCTTTGCAGGCACAGAGCAAACTCAATGGAACGGCTGTGCTGTGCGGAGGGGAGGGTCTGGGGGCAGGCGTGGGGATGAAAGTGAATGAATGTACAGATGAAATAAAGAGAAAGGGCCATGATGCAGCCACAAACTGAAAAGGATTAACTCAGCCCTTCAAAGCTGCTGTGAAAGAAGGGGCGGGAGGAACAAACCCTGCCCATTTAGCCTTCTGTAGCACCCATGGCTTTCACAGCTCCTGCGGGCCCCAGCTCTCCTTTGATCATGCAGCGTCCAGCGTGGGGCACTGCATTCCTTGGATCAAAGGGGCTCTCGTGTGAACAAGTGCTTCGTACTCTCTGCGTCTGGGGCAGCGGCCCTCCAGCTTGAGTGTGCATCAGAACTCGGAGAGGGCTGGTGAAAATACAGACTCCTGGGTCTGCCCCTCCAGTTTCTGACTCAGTAGGTCTGAGATGGGGCTCAGCATTTGCATCTCCACAAGCTCCTGGGTGCTGCTGCTGCTGACCTGGGACACCTTGACCACCACTGCTCTATGGCAGGCTCTTTATGCCAAACAGATTGGCCAGAGTGGTGCTCCTCAGACTTTAACGTGCATGCAAATCACCTGGGCATCTTGTCAAAAACACAGTAGACCTAATTCAGTAGGTCAAGGGTGCAAGCCAAGGTGCTACATTTCTGCCAAATGTTGGAACCAGCCCTGCTGGTCCACAGGCTGCACTGTTGAACAGCGAGGAGCTACGCCACTGGTTCCCAAGAGTATGTGCACGTCTGATTCCCCCGTACTGCTCGTTAAAAACACTGATGTTCAGACCCTGTCATTGGACACTCTCCGTAGTTCTGAGTTGGAGCCTAGTAATCTGAATTTTTAAAAGCTGATGCTAGTTTGGGGAACTATGGGAATAGAAATTGAGTGGAGAGGTAGTAGAGTTCAGGAAGTTTCCATTGAGGAAGTAACACCGGAATCAGAAAATAGAGAAGAAAGGTCTCCCTCATGACCCCAGGGGTTTGTATTTGTACTTAAACATAAATGTCAGCTCAGCTGTAGCTGGCTGTGTGCTCCCAGCATGCATCAGCTTGCAACTTCCATCTGTGGTTCAGCCTGTGCTTTCCTGGTTTCCGTATCCACAACCGTCACTAAATCATATGTTCATTGAACAGTGGACCTGGGGTTAAATCCTGGCACCACCTCTTACTGTGTGACCTTGTACAAGTCACTCAACCTCTCTGAGCTTCAGTTTCCTCAATTGTAAAATGGGGTGATAATAACACCCTTCCCCAGGGTTGTAGAGAAAATGAGATAAAATATGGGATGACTTTTCCCCCAGTAGTAAAGTCCAAACTGAAGTTGCCCTCATCATATTCTTGAGTAAACAGCCCGGGCAGGAGTGAGTTGGAGAGAAGGAGAAACCACGGAGCTGTGCGCATGACATCACCGTTCTTTCTCTCACCGAAGAGTTATTTCCTGGCCCTTGGGGCCACCAAATCATCACAAACTTGGCGGCACACTGGAATGATCTGGAAAGTTTTAAAAGCTACTCATGCTCAGGGCCCACTTCCAGGGATTCTTATTTAGTTGGTCTGCAGTGAGGTCTGGGCACCAAGAGTTCACAGCTCCCCAGGAGGTTCTAACATGCAGCCGGGGCTGAGAACCTGGGCTGCGGGCCCCAGACGGTTGACGGGCTTCACAGCCGGCGGGCAGAGCTGGGAAGGGGTATCTTCTCCTTTGTTCCCTCTCTGCTGCCCGAGAGGCCGTGCTAGGCATGGAGCCAGGGCAGGGGCAGGGGCAGGAGAATCACTTTGGCACGAGCTTTGTTGTCGTCAAGCAGAAGGCGGTGTTGCAATCCACGCTGGGTCCATTCAGTTCCCTGTGAAGCCTCTGTCCCGCCAGGCAGTGAGTCACCCCAGGATGACTCCCGCACCCCTTGTTGGCTCTGATAGCCTGGCCTGCAAAAGAGAAAGGAGATCAATAGATCTGCAAGGGCAGACGTGCCATTCAGGGGTGGTGAGGGAAGGACAAGAACAGGAATAGGCTGGAGTTGAGACCTGTGGCTGGAACTCAGCTCGGCCCTCCTAAAAAGAGGGGAAAGAACGCAGTGTGGGCAGTGTGAGTGGTGCTTATGGGGCCTGGCTGGCCAAGTCCCAAGGAAACCTGCAGCACTAAGCTTCCAGCTCTCAAGTCCAGTATAGTCACAGCGGGGCAGTACCTGTTCTGGATCTGCATCTAGATCCGTCGCCCCTCAATGGGGTTGCCGTGTAGACAGGGCTGAGTACATATAACGCCCTGGGTCCAATGCACTCACCGCAGCCAGTGTGGTAGGGTCTTGCTCTGCACTTCAGGACAAACCCAGCTGGCCTTAGGGATGAGATTAGAGGGGGTCAACCTGTGCCTTGTCTTTCGTCATTCCTAGGGGGGACAATTGGTATCATTTACCCCAGTGCCACTCAGAGTGTGGTCCTCAGCCCTGCAGCATCAGAAATGCAAACTCTCAGGCCCCACTTAGACCCACTAGATGAACTCTCTCTTTTAACAAGATCCCCAAGCGATTTACATTCATGTTAAAGCTTGAGAAACACTGATGAGGCCAGTGGTTCAGTTGATCACAGGCCAGTCGATTAGAATCAGCTAGAGAGTTTATGAATCATCATGCCCAGGCTCCAACCCAGACCAATCAAATACAGTTTGCTGGGACTCACTCTCTAAGTGATTTGAATGCACAGCCAGGCTGAGAACCACTGATTTAGGCCGTTTTAGGTGAAAATGAACAGAGACACTCAAGTTACTTAGGGTGATGGGGTTACTGCAAGTTTACACTGGAAGTAAGGAAAGAGCAGAGAACTGCCCAGGCAAGACTGGAGGAAATGGACAGGAGGGAGACTCCAATCCATAATTCCTTTGGGGATGTGGACTTCATGACATCCTTCAGCAGCAGGTGTCCCAGCACCTGCTCAGGTGTTCTGCCCTCATGTTAACTCACCTCCTATCGTCTTGCCACTCACAACCCCTGCCCTCTACTCAAGTTGTGGTCCAGGGACCAACAGCATCAGCATTGCCCGGGAGCTCAGGAGAAATGCAGAATCTCAGGCCCTGCCCAAGACTTTGGAGAACCCCCGCAAAGGCATGCACCTTTTGTGACCTGTGTCCACTGATGGAGAATGACAGGCTGGTAGCATCAGACTCAGACTCATCATACTCCATCCCTTTCCTCCCTGCTCTCTCATCCATGAGCTCCTTTGGCCACTCCTCCAAGGGCTCACTCACCTCCAGGCTTGTCCCAGCCCTAGATGTTGGTATTCCTAAGATGAGTCCCACCGATTACAGAAAAGTGAGGCTGAACACTGGGATTTTCTTATAATATAGGAATGTGGCTCTATGGTATTACCCTGCTGTTAATATTGACAACCAGCCTATACCTTCCTGGAGAACAAGAACAGTGTCTTCCTTCATTCATTGGACAAATATTTATGTAACAACTGTTAGAAGTAAGAAGGTGAGCAAGACCCAGCCCCAGCCCAAGAAGCTTGGGGTACACTGGGGGTTTCAGACAGGCAACCAGGCTGTTACATCAATGGGATTTGAGCTGAGCTATGGAAGCCCACCTGAGTGGGGAGCCTCTGCTGAATTGGTAGGAGCTGGGAGTCAGTAACCCCCAGGCAGCTTTAGAAAACCCTGCAGAAACCTTTCTACTCCGGCCAGGCGAGGGAGAGTGGAGGAGTGTTAGGATCACAGCCAGGCCATCTGGTGCAATGCTATGACTCATTCTCCTCAGAATCGGCATCCAAATCCATTGTCCAAGCTCACGGGGGATTGTGGAGTGGCGTGAAAAGAGGGCGTGCGTCTGTGTGTAAACACAAGACTTGGACTCCTGATCTTGAGTATGAAGATATAAAGCCAGCCTGTACTGAACAGCTCTCTTAGGCCATTACTGTCCCTCTCAATCCAGGCCACACTCCTGGGCTGGAGAAGGTGTCAGCATCCCCATGTTGGCTAATGAGAGGATGTAAATAGCAGAGCCGGAGTCAAACCGGCTGATTTAATTCCAAAGCCCTTGGTCTTTCCTCTCCCCTGCTGCCACTCAGAGGATGGACAAAGGCAGTCAGGAGTGGGCTTTTGGACCCTTGGGTGACACATACAAACTGAGATAGTAAAATAGTCACCAGATATCTGGCTGAAGCCTGAAGAAAGTAGCCCCATTATTTAATGATTAAAAACATGCATTTCTTCCTGGATTTTCTGCACCAGTCACTGGTCACTTTTGGGTATTGCTCTACACTGTCCAAGAGCCTTTGCTACACACTGCCCCACTGATCCACTCAGCAGTCCCACTGTGGCATTGGGAGAGCAGGGATTATGTTCACCCCACTCAACACAGAGATTCTAGGGCACAGAAAGGTGACATGACTTGCCCAAAACTCCTTGCTTCGATCACGTACTTTTTGGCTCACTTGTTTGTTTACCTAGATACCTTATTTTCTCAAAGGATTTGAAGTGGCTTAGAAGAAGATGTGTCATAAAATAGAAAATTTATTATTATTGTAATTTTTAGTCAAGGTAAGGGAAAACATTTCAGAATACCTTTCTATCAGTTCACGGTACATGCCAGCCTTTTCCCACCTCTGGGCCTTAGCAGAGGCTGTGACACCTGCCAGGAATGTCATTCTCTACCTGTACCCTCTCTCTTGACTTTGTCCTACCCATCCTCCAGGTCTTGGCTTTGATTTCACATTCCCACCTCCTGAATGCCTCCTTTGGGTATTCATTGCAACTGTTGAATAATGATTTCGTTATCTGATTAATAGTAAATAAACTCCATGATATCAGGGACTATTTTTGGGTTCTCCTCAAAGCAGATCCTGAGACAAGGGTCTAATTTGCAGGAGATCCCAGGAAGCACTGGCAGGGGCCCAGGGAAGTGGAGCAGAGAATAGAAGGCAGCCGATGAAAGGCACGTTTTCCAGGCAGCTGCCTCTGTGGGCAGCTGGAGTTCAGCCCTGCTGGGAAACTCTGGGAGAGGCTGTAGAGCGTGCATCTCAGCATTACCCGCTGTCTGAGTCTGTTTGTGTTGCTATAAAGGAAAACCTGAGGCTGGGCAATTTGTAAAGAAAAGAGGCTTATTTGACTTATGGTTCTGTAGGCTCTACAGAAAGCAGGGCATTGGCCTCTTGGCTTCCAGTGAGGTCCTCAGGCTGCTTCCCCTCACAGTGGAAGGCTAAGGGGAGCCGGCATGTGTGGAGAGCACATGGTGAGAGAGGAAACAAGAGGGGAGAGATGCCAGGCTCTTTTTAAAATAACCAGCTCTCACAGGAACCAACAGAGTGAAAACTTACTCACTCGCCTCCTGCATTAATTTATTCATGAGGGATCTGCCTCCGTGACCCAAACGCCTCCCATAGGCCCCCACTTCCAACATTGGGGATCAAATGTCAACATCAAGTTTATGGAGTCAAATATCCAAACTATAGCACCCACCCTCCGCCCTTAGGGGTGAAGGTGCTGGGCATTATTAATAATACACCAAATCTTTTTAGTCATTGGCCAAGAGGAGCTCACTGGGGTGGGGGTAGGGGGTAGTTCTCAAGCTCTCAAGTCTGCTGGTGACTGGGGAGAGCACCTATGGCAGCCAGAGAAAGCTCTCGGGCAATTGGAAGTGAGGCTGTCCTGTATTATAGTGATATGGTCCAAGGGGATATGGGCAGGGACACCACAGACTCTGCTTCAAGGATCTTATTCATTTAATTCACCTTTCAGTTCTAACATATAATAGGCTGTCAGTAAATATCTGTTAAATGACTAGATAGAAAAATGGAAGGTCAAGATCAAAGAGAAAATCAGCATGAAGATGAATGAAGATAGGCAATCTTTTTTTTTTTTTCTTTTCTTTTTTTTTTTTTATTATATATATATTTTTTTTAATTTAGTTTTACAGAATCAAAGAGTCTAACAGTATATCTTGTTAGATACAGTATGTCCTCCAGAGCCTATCTGGAGCCCTCTCAATGAATAAATATCCTACTTCCTTATTCTGAGCTACCTGGAAGCCAAAGTGAAAAAGATAAGATGATAGATACCATAATTGTTATTGTTCATGAGAAGGAAACACACCAGTTCCTCAGAGGAAGAAAAGTATTTCGTAGCACTTATATTTGAAAGGAATTTCCTTCCAAGGCTTCGTAGTGGGAAATAATAAGTGATAGAGGAGACAACACCCTCAACAGTTTCCTTCCACGATGCAAAACAGGTTTCTTAAAACTAATCCTTGGACTGTCCCCTGATGAAAGCTGAGAGCATGATGCAAAAAATGACTTCACATAAGCAAATTTCTAAGGCAGCCAAGATAGTGGGGTCCAAGTAAGTTGCTCTGAGGACCTTAATGAATCAGTGTAGATGGTTCAGAATGTGTGAAGGAACCAAGAGATTGCATGTTTTTGAAATAACCCTCCATCACTGTCACTTTATGACTCTGAATCCAGAACATTCTGCTAGCACTAAAAGCACTGTAGTCCAAGAAGGTGAGATATTGATATCTACATCTATCTAGATATAGCTAGTGGTGGAGATATATGTGCATATATATATCACTATACCATCAGTTATTTCCTGTATAACTTTAAGCAAGTCATTTAAGCTCTCTGGCTCTAGTTTCCTCATCTTTAAAATGGGAAAGTGTTTCCATTATCTAGTGCCACATAACACACTACCTCAAAATTCAGTGGCTTAAAAAAGATTGAAACTTTTGTGCTTTAAAGAATGCCAGCAAAAAATTGAAAAAGACAATCCAGGGATGGGAAAAATATTTGTAAATACTATATCAGATGAGATTTGTATCCAGAATACATAAAGAACCCTTACATCCCAACAATAAAAAGATACAATCTAAAAATGGGCAAAGGATGTGAATAGACATTTCTCTAGGAAGGCATAGAAATGGCCAATAGCACATGAAAAGATGCTTGAATCATGAGTCAGTAGAGAAATACAAATCAAAACCACAGTGAGATACCATTTTGCCCCCACTAGGATGACTAAAATAAAAGAGACAATGCCAAGTGCTCACAAGGATGCAGAGAAACCAGAACCCTCATACACTGCTGGTGGAACTGTAAAATGGTGCAGCTGCTTTGCAAAAGGGAGTGACGGTTCCTCAAAACGTTAATCGTGGAGCTACCCTATGAGCTAGTAATGCCCGTCCTAGGTATATACTCAAGATGATTAAAAACATATGTTCACACAAAAAACTTATACATAAATATTCATAGTAGCATTAGTCCTAATAGAAGTCAAATGGAAACACCCCAAATGTTCATCAACTGATGAATGGATAAATAAAACGTGGTATATTCAAACAATGGAATATCATTTGGCAAAAAAAAAAAAAGAAATCAGATACTGACACATGCTACAACCTGATGCTAAGTAAAAGAAACCAGTCCCAAAGGGCCACATATTACACCATTGCATTCATATGAAGTGCCCAATGTCGGCAGACCTATAGAGACAGAAAGTAGATTAGCGGTTGCCAGGGGCTGGGGTGGTTGCAGTGTGAGTGGGTAGTGGGTTTCTTTTGGTGGTGTTGAAAATGTTCTCAAATTAGATAGTGGCGATGGCCACACAACTTTGTGAGTGTACTTGAAACCACTGAATTGTACATTTTATAAGGGCAGATATTATGATGAGACTGATGTGCTACCTACTGCACTCACAAGGCGCGTAAGGGTAGATATTATGGTATGTGAATTCTATCTCAATAAAATTGTTATTAAAAATTAGTGACTTCAAACAATAACCCTTTATATGTTCAAGATTCTATTATATAATTTGGATTGGCCTCAGCTAGGCAGTTCTGCTGATCCCCACACTCCTGTGCTGCCGTCATCTGGAGGCTGGCTGGGACTGCGTAATTTAAGACGCGTCACTCTCATGCCTGAGAGTGGTGCCGGTCCTCGCCTGGGGCGCCTTAGTCTTTCTTCAGGTAGCTTCTACTCCTCCGTTAGGCTATCCTGGCCCCATTACATGGCATTTTATGACAGCAAATGGAAGGCCTTGAGTCCTAATTGTGGGAGTTCCAGAACATCACGTTCTGTTGGTCCAAGGAAGTCACAAGGCCAGCCAGGTTCAGGGGTGTGGAATTAGATTCCACCTCCTGATGCAAAAAGTGGCAGAGTCACATTGCAAAGGAACATGCATAAAAGGGTGGACAGAATCCTGTGACCATCTGTGCACATATGAAAATACCTATTTCAAAGGGCAGTTGGGAGGATTACATGTGATAGTGCATGTAAAGTATTTAGCACAGCACTTGGTCCACAGGAACACTCACTGACTGGTGGCTATGGTGGATATTAACAAGATGCTGACATCACAGGTGCCACCCCGATTCCGCTACTCTCTGGTGGTGAGAAGAGATCATAGGCCCAAAGGTGGAAAGGTCCTAAGACATGACATAGTGAGCCCCCATTATCAGATGTGGGCACTGGGATCCAGAGGAGAGAAGTGACAGACTTGTCCAAGGTCCCTTATCTCCCTTCCCTCAAGGGGATTAGGAGGCCTGAGCACGACTGAGGGTCTTTTTCCAGGACAGGTGACACATCCCTGTTCACACCTAGTCGCTCCCTCCTCCCCCAGACCACTGTCCTGGCTCAGGCTGTGCACACAGCACCGGCTCCACTCACAAGGGGGTCTCAGAGGGGAAATGTGCACAGGGGCAGAGTGTAGCCTGCAGGTTAAGGAAGAGGAGTCGCACCCCAGTGGTGGCAGGGAGTAGTTATGCGAACTGAGATGTCACAAAATGGCAGCCTTAGGTCATGACCTGTCACGGACACATTTGTTTGGACACAGTATTTTTTTAAAATGTTGGATTAGTGGCCAATAACTAAAAATCAAGAGATTTCACATAAGCAATTCGGGTTTCTGGCTTTCTCTGAAAACCAGGAAGATCTAGCAAAACTGGGCTGAATTTCCTCCTGGTAATATGGCTGCTCCTTTTAGGTGGACCATGTGGTCTCTGGCTCACCATAGCCCTCCAGGGCCAGATCACTGTCTCCCTGGCTAATGTTTGAGTCTGTGCTCCCTCCACACCTGAACAGAGGGCTTGGAGCTCTAAGGAGGGGGTGGCCTAGATGCACATTAGGGCCCTTTGCAAAGAGCCTCATTGGCTGGACCTCAGAGGGTTTCATAGGCATCCAGTGGCTTCTCTGAACTGCTGCTCAAACTGTCTCCCTACTTGTGGTCTACCCAGCCCTCATTCCTCACTGCCCAAAGCTCTGTAAGGTTGGTGGGGAGGGGGCAGGAAGAGTGGGTGGACTGCAAAGCAGATGGCCGGTCCTTAGTGTCATCTCCCTCCTTTTCTCATTCCCACCTCCCTCCTGTGCCTCATGGTGACATCAGGGGCCCAGGGGCCCCAAACATAGATGACTAGGGTCATCCCCTCAGCATCTCCCAAACCTTACGCACTCGCATCAGCTAAGGGGCTAATGGATGCTCACTGTTACAAGATTTACTCTCCTGAAGGGAAGTCATCCTGCATTTTAACACAATGAAATGGAAGCCACCAAAGCCCCCTGGGTGAGCAAGGAGATTGGAGGCCTTTGCTCCCAATGGCTGCCTGAATCATGGAGAACATTCACTGTTGGTCCGGGGCTCCGGGGAGATTAGGTCCAGCAGGGGATCTGTCTGAACCGCAGTCACTCACTTGGCCTCTTTTGCCTGTGGTCCCCTGTGGTGGACGGTGCTGCCAAGCTGCACAACTCCAAGAGGCAGCAGCCTGTGGTGTTCTCTGAGCATGGCACCCACTGGAGTTGGGCAATGCAACAGCCCCAATAGTGGGGATGAGGATTAAATGGATTAAATTACTGGGAAAATCCTACAAATACTAGCGACCATTATTCCCAAGACATCTGACCAGTTCCTTTGCTGTGCTGAAGGACAACCTCAGAGGCATGCTTCGACAACACCGAGCTAGCCGCACATTCTTACCCAAGTAGCAGAAACAGCACGCAATTATTGAAAGCTTGCAGTGGGCAAAACACACAACATATCTCTTTGCTTATATAATCTTTACATATTCCTCTATAGTAACTTTACTTGTTATTCTCATCTTATAGGTGAAGAAATTGAGGCCTAGAGAGGTATCCAGGCACAAGAGGAGGCTTGCAAGAAATACTAATAACTAACATCTTTGAGCTCTTACTATGAGTGAGGCATACAGGCTAAGTATTTCATATGTATTAACTCATTCAATCCTTCCAACATGCCCATTTTACAGATGAGGAGACTGAGGTTAAGTAAGTTGCATGCTCAGAAAAGAATTAATGGAATCAAAAGCATTGCGAGAAAGGAGAATTAATTCCTGAAGACAGAACTGGGTCTGTGCCTCTGGAAATTGTTGAAAGGACAGATGGTTGTCAGAGAGCTATGCCACTTGCCCAAGTCACATCAGAACAGATCCAGGATTTGAACCCAAGGCCAGAGCTTCGTCTCCTATCCACCTGACATAACATTGGCTAACTGAGCATGTTTTCCAGCGAGTTTGTCAAGGTGGGTGGAGTTGCAGTTTGGTGGCTCTCAGGGATTCCGCATGTCACAGCCTCCTTCTCCACTCTGTGCTGCCACCTGGACCTACTGTCCCATTTGCCCATCCTCACAAGAGTCTGCTGCCCACGGGCTGACAAAGCCTGTCCCTGGATGACGGCCATGGACCCCACAAGCCCACACACACAGTTGGCATCCCCCTTCCACTGTGTCCGGGAGCTACACAGCCTGCACTATCCGCAGGCCCCTCCTCCTGTCACTGCCCACCAGAAACAAAACAATCAACCCCTGGCTCCTCTTAAAAGCATCTAACAGGCCCTGAGACACGAGGCCTTTCATGACACTTGGCTCTGCGCTCCAGAGCCGTTTTGAGGGCGCTGGGCCGTCTCACAAACCTCAGGCTGGGTTTGCTCAGAGCCGCGCTGGTCCTCTCCTGGTTATTTCCACGGTTGTTCTCAGCTCTTGTCTCCTGGCAGTTCTGCAGTTGCCTGGAGAGGGGCCGGCAGCGGTGTGCTCATGTCTTGAAGGCCGTGTGAGCGTCTATCTCCCTGGGAGGGAAGGAAGGTTCTTTCCGAGCTGATGCCGGGAGACCCACCCCACAGGTGGGAGGCACCCCGCAGCCTGGAGACAGCTCTCAGGAGCCCACTTGGCCTTTCACCCCTGAGCAGCCTAAGTGGACCCCACTCCCCCTCCTGGCCCGTCTGCTCTCTCTTCTGTGAAGAGAGAACAAGTTGTATTGGTTCATAAAACTCCAAAATTCCTGGGGCAAGAGGACCTATGAAATTCTCTTTCAAATGCTGCTCTCCTGAGAGTCCATCTCCTCCTGCCCCCCCTACAGGAGAGGTGCCCCAGAGAATCAAAACACACAGAATTTCAAGGCTGGAAGAGCCTCAGAGGAACATCTTGTAGCAGTGGGGCGTCTATTAATCATAAAGCAAACACAGTGCTTGCTCTGCCAGCCACGTGCCTAATGCTTTATAAAGATCATTTTATCTACGGAGTGGGTGCTGTCGCTACCATTCTGAGGAAACCAAGGCACCCAGAAGCTAAGTGACTTGCCCAGGGTCATTTACACAGCTAAGAAGTGGCGGAGCTCCAGCGACCACGACCTGAGTCACCGGGTGAGACCGCAGCCCTGTAGAGAACGTTCTGTGAGGCCAAAGTGGGGGGTCGGGTGCCCTGGTCACCAGCTACCTAGCAGAGCAGGAAGTTCTCATGTCTCCTGGCTTTGAGGAGCGTGCACGGAGTGTGGTCTTAAAGAGCTAGATTCTAAACAAGGATTTCTTTCCATGGTGGGGCCCCTGCAATGTGCCAGGCTCTGTGCTAAGAACTTTTTCAGACTTCCTCCTCACCAAAGCCCTGAAGTGGCCACTGCTGGCGTTGCCATTGTGCAGATGGAAAACCACACTTGAAAGCAATTCGGCGGTGTCTCATGCTATACTGTAGCATAGCTGTTTAAATATAGCTACAGTTTACAAAGATGATCAGAAATATAATATTCATGCTAATTGTATCCCATTATTATTCTTTGATTCTCACAACAGGCCTGAAGGGTATTGTTATCCTTATTTTTCAAATGAGGAAACTGATGCTTATAAATATTGAATGTATTACCCAACGGAACTCAGGAAGCAGCAGGGTAAGGATTTAAATCTAAATATGTCTGATTCCAAAGTCTGTTCTTTTGACCACATTACTACAAGGGTACACACACACACACACACACACACGTGCATGTGTGTGCATGCCACACACTTGTGCTGTTTCCAATGCTCGTATTCTGCAGATTGGGACGGAGAAAGAAGCTGGGCACAGCTGGCAGGCATGGCTGCGTGCTGCCCTGAGAGCCGACATGACAGCCATGGCTCCCTATTAAACTGCCCCCACAGGCCTCTCCGTCCCAAACTCCTTTCCTGTCTTACAGACAGACAGCCTCCCGGGAATATGCCCAAGTAACAGTTTAGGGGTTTTCTTTTGCATCTACTGAATTCACTGAAGCAAACTTTGTTTGCACAGCCACCAGCCCTAGTCTAGGACCCCTGGATTTGCCCCACACCCATGACACAGAGGGAATGGAGAGGACACAAAGGAAATTTTGAACCTGTTTGTGAACAGCCTAGAGCAACTCTGAGGGCAGGCAGCAATTCTCACAGCCAGATGGCTTGGAGGAGGAAAGCTCCACCAGGGGGGGGCGCGATGGAGGGGACAAAAGACCTCAGCAAAGACGGCAGCATATGCTGGGGGACTCTCAGTTATCTTCCTGAAACCTAACAGGGAAGCTGGTTCCACTTCCGATGTGTTACCTGAACAGCCCTGACCTCAGACTGTAAACGTTCATGTAAAGTTCATTATTTTATTTATCTTAAGGATGGTTCTAAGGACCTTGTCATCCATTTAGGGACTGCTTTCTAAAGTCCATAGGAATTTCTTTTTAAAATTAGTGTTAGATGTAAAAACTGATCTGTATTAGAGTTAATAGAATTGAAACATGTCAGATTCCTGGTTTTGTTTATTGTGGATGGTTATGTAAGATATTATTATTGGAGGAAGCTGAGTGAAGGGAACACAGGAACTCTCTGTGCTATTTTTGCAACTTCTTGCTGGTGTTAAGCTATTTCAGAATAAAAAAGTGATACATTGAAAGAAAAGAAATTACTAGGAAAAGAGTGTTGTCTTCCCTAAAATACTTTCTCTGATGGTGATAATTCTGTTGCTGAATAAACTTACCATTTTACTTTGGCTACCAGGAATCTCAGGGTCAAATTTAAAATTCATTCTAGGAATACATAGGCCCTTATAGCTCATATATTTATGTTCTTTCTCCAAATGTTGACTTTCTACATTTACTTATATTTCCCTGGATCCTGGTGTTTCCTCCTTATTTTTATGTTACCATCATTTTAAGTATTTGTGTTGTATATATTTCTTGTGAGTGGTTTCAAATCCTTTATGAAAAGATATAGAGTACAAATATATAAACTAACAAAATCATTAGCTAGTTTATGAGATGTTTATGTGGTTTTTAAAAATCATCTAGGAATTCTGTTTTACTTTTAGCGCAAAGCATTTACCCAGCACCGATTCTCCTCCTCTACACAGAATTTTGCACTGAAACTCACACATAGGTTTCCTGTGCGTTGAGAGTTTTCAGCCTCGGTTAGGATGGGCACCAGGCGGAGGGACGCTCAGCTAAGGAGCAGCATGGGTTGACACTGCTTCAGGTGGCCACCCTTAGTCTAGATGTCACTATGCTCGGGTTCCACCTTCACAGAGGCCTTTGCATGTCGAAAGTTTGGGGTTCTGGAGATAACCACAATTCAGACGTCCCTTTGAGGAGGGACATGGTTTTGGCAGCAGCTGGAACCTAAAAAGAAGAGCTTTGGAAACATATTTTAGGGAAGTGCCTTTTGTGAGCAAGTGTGAGCCACACACTGCTCCATGTAGCAGGTTGTTATAATAATTCATTCCACCGTGGACCCACTCAGGCTGCCAACACACTGAAGCAAATACCAAGCATCCTGTTCACCTGGGGAGGAGATAGGGGAGCACGAACAGCCTCCTGGCAGAGGCAACTCCGTGCTCACCAGTGTGTCCAGTCACGAACCAGCAAAATGGAAAGGGCGTGAGAGCTTTGAAGGGATAATTTCCAGCTCTGCCACTTACCAGAAATGTGACCTTTGCTGAGTCTTGCCTCCCCTCTGAACCTCAGTTTACCCATCTGTAAAATAGGAGTGAGAGAGCCCAACCCACAGATTTCTTATCTGATGAACGTGCAGTAATTCGTGGAAGGGGCCTCACAGGGTGTTTGGCATGTTGTTGACACTCACAGACATTCAATTATTGTTCCTTTTTAAATAATAATAACAAGAACAAATGCTTGTTTTGTGCCAGGAGCTGCACTGGGTTGTAGAAATACAAAAATAAAGCAAATAGTGTCCTCCCTTTAAACGGATGACAATTAGTGTTCACAGCGCGCTTGACTGTGTGCATTCTCCTATTTAAGCCTGACCACAGCTCTGTGAGGTTGGCAGTATTGTCATGCATTCCCATTTCACAGATGAGGACAGCCGTCTGCTGAGAATGGTGGCAACACCCCTCAACTATTATACAATGACAGGAGCATGGATTAAACATCACAGAGGAGCTCTTGGGATCTGAGGCCTGGAAGATAGTAGGCAGCGCTGCTGTGGGGTGTAATGGGCTCTCTTTATGTGGAAACGTTAAGAGCCCCCAAGGAGTGCTGCTGCGCCGGAAGGAGGCCCATATGCTGGGAGCAGCCTCAGGCAGGGCCTGGGCATAAGTTAGAGCATGTGGAGTGTTTCTTACAGCCTTTCCTCCCCCATGGCTGCCTGGTTCTCTTCCCTGCAGGTGTCTGCAGCAGCACCCCGGGGACAGCCTGCCCACGGCCAGCGTCATCCTCTGTTTCCATGATGAGGCCTGGTCCACCCTCCTGAGGACCGTGCACAGCATCCTGGACACAGCACCCAGGGCCTTCCTGAAGGAGATCATCCTGGTGGACGACCTCAGCCAGCAAGGTAGCTGTGGCTTTTCCCCCAGGCTCCTGGAGTTGGAGACAGAGAAGCCTCCCTGCCTGACTTCTGGGTCAGTGGTTCTCAAACTTGAGCGTGCATCAGAATCATCTGGTGGGCTTGTTAAAACCCTGATTGCTGGGCCCACCTCCAGGGTTTCTGAATCTGGCACTGGGCCCAAGAATTTGCATTTCTAACAAGCTCCCAGGTGATGCTGATACTGCTGGTCCATGGACCACACTTTAAGAACTGCTCCTCTAGTTTTTGGCTTGAGGCCTGAGTTCTAAGGGGGATCACAGAGAGCAGTGAGGGGTCTCTGTTAGTTCTTTCTGGGGTCCTCATGCCAGGAACTTGCCCAGCATGGCCATGGCAGTGAGCTAGACTAGCTGGAGGCTCTGGGAGTGCATGGGTTCCCGAGGCACAGCTGGCTGGGTATTAGGCAGGACTGAGCGACAGGTGCAAGACTGAGCTGGGCTGGCCAGAGACTCTCCAAACTCTCAACCAGGGCAGAGTCCTTCCGAGAGCACACCTGTGGTCCATCACCCATCAGCTGATGAACTGTGTCACGTCAGAGTCCCTCAGGGGCGTGGGAAGTGGAGGAGCTGGGCTGCAGGGAAGTGGGCTGCCTCCAACACCCTCAGTTCTGGCCAGTCCTGCCAGTGGGGACCTGCACCCCATGCCTGGCAATCCAGCAATCTAGCTGCTGCCCTCACCATCCATCCCCCACCCCGCCCGGCTCCTGCCAACAGTGGGGCACAAGGTCCTTGCCACATCCAGGGGTGGCACTGGCTCATTTGTCCCCAGGTCACTCCTCTATGTGCCTACTTAGACCCAGAGCCCAGACAAGGGCCACCATGCATAATTTTTGTTTAATCCTCATGGCCACCCTGGAGGCGGGGCTTGCCAACCCTACTTTACATATGAGGAAAACTGAGACACAAAAAGATGCTGTGGGTTGCCCAGAGTGTTGTCAGCAGATGGTTACCACAGTGAGTACAGTGTGGTAGAATCAGCTAGACGTGCTTGAGGTTATACATCTGGGGTCATGATACGCACACTGAATCATTAAATCAGAAAATGCATGTGATGCCCAGCCCATAGGAGACCCTTTATAAGTGGAAGTCATTATTACCACTGTTTCCTGGGAGGAATGGGTCAAAGAACACACCAGCTCCTTCTGAGCACTGGAGCAGCCAGGCATGTGGCCTTCTTACCTGCTTCAAAAACTCTCTGAGAATGTCAAACCACCATTGAAGTCCAGAAGTTCTTCCTTAATCTATTCTGGACGTCTCTTGCTAGAATTCTATTCCAAATAACACTGACAAGGATTATAGCTAGAGAGAGTTCAGTGGTCAGCCCATGCAGGGGCTTGTGAAGTAATGTTTGGTGGGAATATTCGTGAGGGGTTATGCTTGGCTGCTTGGAATATAAACCTTCTACTGTGGCTTAACTGACCAGTAGAAATGTATTTTTCTAACAGTACAGGAAGCCTGTAGGTTGACAGTGCAGGACTGGTATGACAGCTCCACAATGCCATCGGGGACTCAGCTTCTTCTGTTTTCTACTTAGCTGTACTTAGAGTGTGGTTTTGGCCTCATAATCACAACAGGGCTGCTCTACCTCTGGACGTCACATACACATTCCAGGTAGGAAAAGGGCAAAGAATAGATAGGCAGAGGTCAGTCAAGTTTGTCCTTTTAGAATAAAAATCAGTAAAACAATAGTTTTCCCAGAATCCTCTCATCCAGGTTATTTCTACCAGAGCTGCTGCCTGCAACAAGGAAGTCTTGGGAGATAAGTGCTTTTAGCTGCCCTGAACAAAATCGAAGTTCTCTCAGTAAGGTGAAAGGGGAGGATGAGTGTTGAGGAAGATGACTAGTAGTTCGATACAATAAAGTCGCTGAGGGCTGGTTCTCAGACATGCAAATTCAGAAATTGTGATAGTTCAACTAACAGAGGTCCCTCTCTAGGGAATGGACCAGAGTTAACAATATTACCAGAAAACTAATTATAAAGTAAAAACCTGCACAACATTTTATCACTGAGAATTGCAGTCTCCAAATGACTGGGAATCCTTACGTCCACAGCTGGGGACAGATACTTAGAAGATAGCTTTCCAGGGAAGGAGCACAGGGGGTCTGGTGGGGGCTCTGGGGCAAGGCTGCCTGAATCTTCCCCGTCCTCCCTGGAGATCCAGCTACAAAGGCAGCCAGGCTATTTCTGTGCACAGTCAAGACTGCCTCTGCACTGGGGAACTGGGGGAAATTCTTGCTCTTTGGCTCAGTTCTGTTCAACACAGAGTATCGAGCACCTTCTGTGAGCCAGACCCTGCACTAGGGGCTGGAGCAGAAGAGATGCAAGAGGTACGATCCCTGCCCTTGGAGACATCTTAGTCCAGTGGGCTGGGGGCTCCCACTTCCATGACTTCATGGAAGCTACTGCTTCTATGTGAACACGTTATTCCTTCCATCTCCACTGGTTTGTTCCTCTTGGCATGTGAGTGTGTACACAGACACACACATGCACACTCTTACACACACGAAGTCAAGTTTTTCTTATCTTAAACACAAAACTTAACAAGCCTTTCTCATCCTTTCCATCACCTTCTCCTTAGGCATCTTTCTCTCCCTTCCTCTATAGAGCCATCCTTCCTAAAACAGTCTGGACTCTTGGTTCACCTCCTGCTCTCTCTCTCTCCAACCCATTGCATTGCAGACTCACCCCTCCCACTGCAATGAGGCCTCTTTGGCCAGCACCACCGATCACCTACCAGCTACCAAATGTACTGCATCCTTCTGCCTTTAACTTCCTTGACTGCTGTCTCAAGTTGGGTTCCCTGGAAGCAGAGCCTGAGAGGGGATTCATGTGCGTATGATTTTTTTGAGGCTGTACTCAGAGGAAACCTGCAGGGGAGTGAGGGAAGCAGGAGAGACAGAGGGAGGAGCTGAACAAAGATGTGGTTTCAGGTGAAGTCCAGCCACAGCCTGATCTTGTGGGGAGCTCTGGGGTGTAAACTGCACTGCGGAGTCTGTCCTGCTTTTGCACCCTGCAATGGCCATTGACCCCGGGCACCTGGGACTAGGGACAGTGTCCTGCAAGACTCCTTGGCACCTTCAGGAGAGTCAGTTCTAACACCCCAAGGTGAGTCTTCCAGGAAGGGGTACAGGTTGCAATTAGCACCCACAGCAGCTGGGGACATGCAAACCAAACCAAACCAGTTAAAGGATTCCCGGGAATCTGAGTAAGGCACCAACAGTATCTGCTACAACCTCCTGCTATGCTTAGAGAATGTTAGCAAGTTCTCTCCTCTCCTGGCTTTATGACACCACGCCTCCTAGTTTTTACTTGACAGAATCATGTCCCATCCCAAACTAAGGAAGCATCTTACACATACCTTAGCAACAACCACACTGCAATAACATATTCAATTCTTGGGACCCTCGTGCTCACCACAGCTTCTAAGGGAGAATTGCTGACAGTGACCTTAGCGATGGTCATCACGATCTCATTGGCTATAGCACCTGTCACTCCACTGACCACAACCCTGTCGGTTCCAGGACAACTCAAGTCTGCTCTCAGTGAATACGTGGCCAAGCTGGAGGGGGTGAAGCTGCTCAGGAGCAACAAGAGGCTGGGTGCCATTGGGGCGCGGATGCTGGGGGCCACCAGGGCCACGGGGGATGTGCTGGTCTTCATGGATGCCCACTGCGAGTGCCACCAGGGCTGGCTGGAGCCCCTCCTCAGCAGAATAGCCGGTGACAGGTAACTCACTCCTGGGGTCTGCAGAGCGAGCAATGGGACTGGGAGAAAGAGTCTCCAGCCTCAGCCACGCACAGAACTTCTACCCACCGCTTGAAAAAGTGCCTGGGTCTCCCTCCCTAGACAGCGATCTATTGCTTTGGGTTTTTCAGATGTTTGACCTTGTAAGTAAGAAGCACAGGGAGCTAGAGCTGGAAGGGCAGTTAGAGGCCTTCTAGTCCGTCTACCTTATTTTATTGACTAAAGAAACTCAGGCCTGGAGAACAGCGTCTGTGAAGTTGTAAATACTCAAAATCGTATTAAGCTGCATGGTAAAGGTAACACCTTATCATGGCTATCATTACCTTGGATGAAATTCAGCAATCTTAATCAAGATTATAACATAACCTTGAGGAGAAAATCTCTAAACTATACTGGCCATAGATTACTCATCCATAAAAAGAAAGCATTAGATTCTGTGATCATAAAGCTTCACTGAGAACTAGCTTTCTTTGTTTCTCTGGTTTGTATAAGGGGTGTCTAATTTTCTAACTAAATTAGAAGTGTGAAGTTGGACAGACAACGCACCAACAGACATCTTACAATTTTTCTTGACTATTTATTTCTATGTTGTCCTTCCCCCACCTTGCTGTCACTCTTTCCACTTCCTTGCTCAACTCAAACAGTTCATAAGCATGTGTGGTCAACCATCACCCTCAATCTGAATGTCCTGGTGGCTAGCCCAGCCTGGACCACCTCAGGCATATCCCTTGGGGCTCAGCCCTGACACACAGCAGAACCTCAGGAAATGGTTGTGTGATGGTGCCCAGCCAGGCAGGGCTGACGCTAGAACCAAGCCTTGTGACTTCTACTCTTGCACGCCTACCCACGGTAAAGGCTTGCTGTCTCATTTGAAGTTGGGGATGATCACATATAAGAAAAATTTCCGGGACTACCTTGGCATGGATCCTGGAGATATAGGAGTTAGCATCCCACTAACTGGAGGACATTTCAACAACATAAAGTAAATTAATAGTTCAGGGATTCCATTTTAACAAAGAAGAACAATCAGAACTCTAGTGAAATCAAGACGAATTTTTACCCAGTTCCACGAGACAGATTACTGCCCACTCCTGGCTCACATCTCGTAAGAAAAGGAGACATGCATACATTCAGGACCAGAGTAGGATGAGAAAATGCACAAGCCCCACGAGGCTGCCATCTTTGATTCTGTTTCATGCAAGGGCCCAGCTCAAAATCCAGAGTATCACTGAGCCAGACTCTGAAGTTGATCTCACCCATTCCCCATCTAACTGCCACCATGGGACCATAGCCAGATGGCTCTCAGAGGGACCTGGAGACCATCTCGTTCAACCTCATGATTTCACTGTTGAAAACCCCGAGTTCCAGGGAGGGCAAAGAGACCCTCCCCCAGGATCACACGGCCACTTGACAGCTGGGCTGTTTCCCATGCTTCCTCCGTGCGGACATTTAGAAGCCCAGTAATTAATATTATCAAAGCTTATGCATGTACAGCCCTAGCAGACTTCTTTTATACGCATTCTTCCCCCCCACCCACCCCAGTGAGGTACCTCAGGCAGGTGTTTTTGCTTCTATCTAATAGAAGGAGGAGCTGAGCCTCAGTGAGGTGAAATGTGTGTGTGTGTGTGTGCGCGTGTGTGTGTGTGTGTGTGTGTGTGTGGTCAGGATGCCTCCCGGCCCCCCAGAGGAGCAACCTTCCTTGGGTCTGAGACTCCAAGGAAACCCTCCAGATGCTGTCCTACTCCACACCCCTTGGCATGACGGATCCTTGAATCTGTCCCTAAAGACCCAGCACCAGTCCTGGGATCACACCTGAGCAGCAAGAGCTCTGGGAAGAGAGAATTTAGAGCCTTCTGCTTCTCAGTATAAGAGATTTTCCACCAACACTGCGAATATCCATGAACTTTCAAAGTGGGTTATGCATTGTGGACCTGGAGGAATATCCAAGCCCAGGAAAAAATAAAGAGGGATGAAATAAACTAGGGCTTCTTCTTTATTGTGGTGAAATGTTTGGTTGGGAAGGTTGAAACTGCAGTCAGCTTTTGAGTATCTGGACAGCAGCATTTTAGTCGATCTCACATATTTCAGTGAACCAGTCTTTGTTGGCAGCTTCATTCCCTCTGTTTGTCTTTTGAAACCCAAACATTTGATCTCCTGGAACTGAGAAAGGCTTAACAGAAGATCAACTGTGTTCCTGCCTGAGAGTTAAAAGTCAACTCCCAAGTGAAAGAAGGATGGAGTAAGCAGACTCTTCTAGCTCCTTCCAAGGCAAATGGGGTAGCTTTGCTGTTTTGCTTTAAGTGAATTCCAAGAACACCAGACACATCTGTAGGTACAAAAACACAAAGCTAAACATAAGACTGTGGGGTTTTGTTTTAATTAATCACCCTCTCAGCATCACTAGACTACAGTTACTAATTCAGCCCTGCTTAGGCAGCCAGTATGTCCCTGGGAATAAAAACCAGAACAGAAAACATATCACACTTCATTCATTGACATTTTATTTTTCATCTCTATCCAAAATGTACTCAAGGAGGCTTATGATTAGTCGCTTATGTACACAGTTGAATAGAGGAGAAAGGAAATTTCAGAAAGGAAAAGAGAGTTTTGGGAATTGGGGGTAATACAGTTATTAGAAGTGAGTTTTACATATAACTCCAGAAAGACAAAGCAAAAAGAGAAATGTGATGAATTTTGGAGTTCTCATTTTCTAGTAAAAAGTAATGCACACCTGTGTTAAGAAGTACACAGCACAAAGGTCTAGGATGAATTGATCGTATGGATGCTCGAATGCAACTTCCTTTCTTGTCCTATTGTGACTGCCAAAGATGGCACAAATTTCATGTGATTCTTCACAATTCAGCCACACGCTTCCTTGGCTCTTGATTCCATAATTCCACAAAATGCTTTGCCAATAGCCAAATCCATCCCATCTGCCTGACTGATTCCACAATAAGCGGAGACTTGGGAGGAGGTCTGGGTCCCCTCCCTTCCTCCCTGGTCTACTCAGTTTTCTTAGGTCAATTCAGGGTACCCCAAAATAGCAGAGACCCAGATGGATTAAATTCCTCTTGCCTTTCAGTGGAAACAATGCAAAAAGGACAGGAAAAGCATATTAAGGTCCTTGCTATAAATACAGGCCCCACTACTCACACCAACATCAGTCACTTAGGGCCACAGATTAAAGCAGATAACTGAATCCCAGGACCATCCTGGCCCTCCCCGCCTGGCCCGTGCTCACTCCAGCCCTGGCTACCTCCAGGATGGTGGAACAGAGATGGGGAATTCGATAGCAGTGTGAGCATAGCGTGGCTGGTGTCTCTCCTCCCAGAAATCTCACATGTCTTAGAGTGGTACGTGCCAGCCACCCCTAAGTTCAGGCCTGATCCATTCTATTGCGCATATTTGAGAAGTAACTATCATGAAAAGCCAGAAAAAAATGTGATTGAGATATTGGCTAAGTGGATAGCAGCTCCTGGTACACCTAAGTGATCACCTGTTTAGTTAAAAGGTGAAATTTCCAACCTATATCAATTTCCCATGTCACTCTCTCTGTGGTAATATCTCCAGGCTGTGCAAAGAAATTGGGATAAAATACAATCGCCAACAATAGCAGGAAATGAGCAAGTAAACCTAGACTTAGGTTTGCTTAAAGACACCCTGTGCTCATATATACATGCATTAACACCAGGGACACTTCTAGGGCTTGGCAATCCTGATTCCTCAAGCCAATCAAGTTTTATAATACACGGAGGAACAAGAACCGGACCCTAGAGTAGAGTTCTAAGAACCCTCTGACGTTGTGCACAAATATTTTTACATGGGCATATGAAGATTTTTCTCAGGAGGGATCCATAGTTTTCCCGTGTTTATCAAAGGGATCAAAGGCCCCCAAAGAAGTTCAGAACCACAGTCCTAGAGCATCACAGCTGAGAAAGACTTTTATGGGAAGTAGTTCAACCTCCTATTTTACAAATGAGGAAACTGAGGCACAGAGAGGTATAATAGCTATCTCAATCTCACACAGTTCATTTATTAGTGGCAGATCTGAGCCTAGAACCCCATTCCTCTGTCTCTCAGTGCTGTCAAAAGAGGTTTTATTATTATTATTGTTTAGAGACAGGGTCTTGCTCTGTTGCCCAAGCTGGAGTGCAGTGGTGCGATCACAGCTCACTATAACCTGGAACTCCTGGGCTTAAGTGATCCTCCTGCCTCAGCCTCCCAAGTAGCTAGGACTAAAGGCGCACACCATGCTCAGCTAATTTAAAAGAGGTTTTGAAAGAAAGAAAGGGACAGACAAGAACTTTAATAAAATGGGCCCCAATTCCTCATGGAAAAACATATTTTCTAGAACAGCGCTGTAAAATAGAAATAAAACATGAGCCACATATGTAATTTTAAAACTTCTAACAGTCACATTACAAAATAAAAAGAAACATATGAGATTAATTTTAATTTTTAAGTGAACCCAATATGTCCAAATATTATTATTTCAATATGTAATCAATATAAAATTGTTGAGATTTTTACCTCTTTTTTCCCACTAAGTCTTCTAAGTCCAGCGTGTATCACTTACCCCACATCCCAATTCGGACAAACCACATTTTAGGTGCCCGACAGGCACGGGTGGCTGGTGGCTGCCACACTGGGCAGCACATGCACAGACTGTTTCCAGTCCCCAGCAAGTGACACGTTTGTATCCCTTGTTTCATTCCACCGTTCTTTCCAGGAGCCGGGTGGTGTCCCCAGTCATAGACGTGATTGACTGGAAGACGTTCCAGTATTACCCCTCCAAGGACCTGCAGCGAGGGGTGTTGGACTGGAAGCTGGATTTCTACCGGGAGCCTTTGCCGGAGCGTGAAAGGAAGGCCCTCCGGTCCCCCGTCAGCCCCATCAGGTGAGGCCCATGACACACCTGCTTGTCGTTGCCTCCTCAGGACGGACGCTGCAGCCAGACGGCCTGCGGTCTGATCCTGGCTCCACGGTTTCCCAGCACGTTACTCAGTCTGTGCCTCAGACTCCGCGTAAGTAAGTCGGGAGCAATCGTAGTATTTACTCAATAGGGCTGTGTGAAGATTGAACGAGTCACTACGTGGAAAGCACTAAGAGTGTGCCAGGCGCTCAGGTGCAGGCCTTAGCGCTGTCGTGTTGTGTTAATGGAGTAAGATCAGTGGGGCTTTCCCCCCTTGGGGCCTCAGTGGGTGCCCCGCGTGGGAAAGTGGAAGCACCTGAACTGGGATCCTGACCAGCTCCCCCACTGGGTCACAGTGGGAGTCCCATGGCCTCAGGTCTCTTCTCAGCAAGAAGGAAGAATTCCACCCAATGAATGCTAAGACACCACAGATCTCAAATATATCCGATTTTATGATTTGCTTCTCCATGTTTGGTTTTTGAACAACTATTCTATTGAAGTAGATGTGCTACATATTTTTTGCATAACAAACCACCTCAACCTTAGTGGTGTAAAACAACAGCTGTTTTATTATTGAGTTCAGGGATTCCGTGGGTCATGAATTCTGAAAGGGTGCACTGGCTTGCTTGTTTGCCTCCCTGATTTCTGGAGTACATACATATTTTTACAGTTGTCCAACACCATAAAGCTAATGAGGGGTAAATCCCAAATTAAAACCTGGACAGCCAGGCCCTTGAGACCACCAGCTTCACTGCTATGCTAGGCTGTATTTTAAATAAGGGCCACTGTCCATCATTCACAATTGCAAAATCCAAAGAGCTCTCAAAACCAAGCATTTTTTATTAATTCATTAGGCAGCAAAAACTGCCCTGAACTGACATGGGTGTCTGCATAGGCCTTATTTATCCATAGGCCTTGCTGTGATTGTTCATGTGTTTCACTGAAGAAATATTAATATGTTTGACTAAAGAGTGCTGGCCCAGACGCCCCTAGGGCGGATATGTAGTATATGATGTGTGCTCCTTTTTAAAATCCAAAAGATTCTGTATTATGAAACACACTGGCCCCACAGGTGTCAGAAAAGGAATGGTGAGCCTGTAATACCAAAATTCAGTAAGCATTTAAAATGTGGCATGCCGGCCTGTTGCTATAAAAATTTAAAAAATGAGCTGGGCATGGTGGTGCACACCTGTAGTCCTAGCTACTCAGGAGGCTGAGGCGGGAGGATCGCTTGAGCCTAGAAGTTTGAGGTTGCTGTGGGCTATGATGACACCACTACACTCTAGTTTGGCCAACAGAGTGAGTTCCTGTCTCTACAAAAAAATTAAAATAAAGCTGAGTGTGGTGGCTCACGCCTGTAATCCTAGCATTCTGGTAGGCCAAGGTGGGAGGATTGCTTGAGCTCAGGAGTTTGAGACCAACCTGAGCAAGAGCAAGACCTTGTCTCTACGAAAAGTGAAAAAATTAGCCGGGTGTGGTGGTGCACAACTGTAGTCCCAGTTACTCAGGAGGCTGAGCCAGGAGGATCCCTTAGCCCAGAAATTTGAGGTTTCAGTGAACTATGATGTTGCCACGGCACTCTAGCCTGGATGACTGAGCGAGACTTTGTCTCAAAAAAAAAAAAAAAAAAAAGTGGCACGCCGTAGTGCTATGCACTTGACATGACATTTTTTAAATCCCTTCAAAATCCAATTATGAAACACCATTTTATCCCCAACTAGAGGTGAGGAAACTGAGTTCAGAAAGGTTATATATCTCACCCAGGATCTTATAAATAGTGAGTGGCAGAGTTGGAAATTGTATCAAGTGATCATTATAATACCAGTTTTTAATATTCTGGTATAACATAGTATTTTTAATAACCTGAAGGCCTGTAGTTTTGTTAATGCACTCTCCTTGGTAATTAAAAAAAAATCTGAACTCTGAGTTATTTACATCTTGAGATACCCACAGTTTGGCTGCATTAAAATTTGTCTTTGAATGAAGGGACCCTTATTCAAAAGCCTTCTGGATATATCCTTCTCTTGTTTAAAACCCTTCTGAGGGACATTATTGTCATCTTAATTTCCTTATTCAGGGTTTTAGCTTCCCGTGTTTATAAGTCATGTATTTTCCCCCAGGGCAGGTGGAGGCCTAGCTACTTCCAGTGTCCCTGGTGGATTTATCTCAGAATTGGGGAGTGGGTGGATTGTCATTAAAAAAATAGAAGAGGGTGAGGGAAAAGAGAGGAGGAAATAGCCTGACCATGTCCCTTTGTCCAGGCCCGCTGCTACCTTCCTTGGGGTATCTTATTTTAACCAAGGCCTTGGTTAAAACATCTCTCCAGAGGGACTCAAGCCAGAGTGTAGGGGGGTCTCAGGCGTGATCCCCGGGCCCTCCATTGGAGCAGCACCTGAGGATAGGATATAAAAGGCCCAGGTAACCATGGCTCTCTTTTCATAAAAATACTAGGATTTCTGATATCAACACTTTGCTCCAGTCTTGCAATTAAAAAAGTTGCCGTCTGTCTGAGCCCAGTGTCCTCTCTCAGCACCGGCGCCCCGCCGGGGCAGCCCCAGCCCCCCGCCCCCAGCCCCCAGCCCTGCCCGCTGTGCTCCAGGTTCTGGACTGCAGCCTCTTGCCCATCTTCTCTGTCCAGGAGCCCTGTGGTGCCCGGAGAGGTGGTGGCCATGGACAGACATTACTTCCAAAACACTGGAGCGTATGACCCTCTCATGTCACTGCGGGGTGGAGAAAACCTCGAACTGTCTTTCAAGGTATGTCCTGAACCAAGGGAAGACACTGGTGGTTTCTGGTGTGGTGTGTGTGGTCGCAGCTTGGAGGCAGCCATTAGACCATTCTTCTAAGTGAAGTGTCACAAGAATGGAAAAACAAACCCCACATGTGCTCACCATTAAATTGGAACTAATTGATCAACACATGTGCACATACGGAAATCATATTCATCGGAAATCAAGCAGGTGGGAGAGGGAAGGAGGCGGTGGGTAAATTCATACCTGACGGGTACAATGCACACTATCTGGGGGATGGGCACACTTACAACTTTGACTCAAATGGCACAAAAGCAATTTATGTAACCAAAACGTTTGTCCCCCCCGTAATATTCTGAAATTAACAAAAAGAAAAAGAAAATGTCACTGGAAAGTGATGAGGTTGCAGGCAAGTCATCGAGTCATTGCCATGTCACGTGCCAAACCTCTTATTTCCTCCCCCCACCATCTCTTGTGCCCATGCTTGATTTTGTTCTCAGTGGCCCCATAAACTCAAGTCTCAAAACCTGCTGTCAGGAAAGGGCATGCGTCAGTCATTTACACCTCGGTGCAGAGGTTCCTGAATATTCTCTTTTTGTAGCACCCTCAGTGTCTCGTTAATTTTTTCACAGCACCCACAAGCCAAAACAAATACCAAACAGTTTTGTGTATTGAGTGGCTTGGTCCAGACAGCTTAGTAAGTATTTGTCCTAACAGCTCAGCACCTGTTGGGCTCTGCACAACTTCTCAAACCTTGGAATCAAATTGGACACCACCACTCTCATTGCCTGTTTCACGTTGGTTTTAGCATGATACTTGCTTTCTCATCAAAACAACCTCCAAAAACCCAACCTGGTAATGACATCCATCATCAAAAGTGCAACCATCTAAAGTTGGAAGCATGAATTACCTCGAGCTTGTAGTTTGTATAAAGTCCAATCGATATCTCTATGTTTCTCTCAAACACTTAACATACCTTACCTGGCCCTAAATGTTTGCTGCGGCACCCTGGGGCACCTTGGCACACAGTGTGGGAACCCCAGCCCTAGTGTGTTGCAGTTTACATGCTGCTTACCCTAGGACGGTTTTCACTTTACTCTTTAGCCCCAGGTGTGGCATGAAAGGCTTCCTGTCAGATGAACTTCAGGCATTTGGGAGCAGGAGGGAGTATCAGCAGAGAGCAGAGGGAACCTTCTTGACCTCGGAAACACTGTGTTTCCGGGAAGTTTGCTTTTATCGCCACTACAAACAGCTTCTGGGGCCTTTGCAGGAGACCTCACGAGCTTTCAGAAGTTCCCTGGCCACTCGGGGCATCTTCCCTGAGGACGTACCCTTTGGGGAGTAGGTGCTCGTTCACACGGCTGCGTCCCTAAGTGCCGGATCTGTGCATGTGGTTGAAGGGCGGCACATCCAGGTGGTCACGTGGGTTTGCCCCTCACCCAGCAGGTTCGTCCTGGGACAACTGCCCCCACCCTTCCCATCTTGTCACTCTCGTGCCCAGAACTCCCAGATCTGGAAACTCTACTCCACCCTGAGGACTATCATCTTGTCCATTTTGCAATGATGATTTCCTGTGCGTTTTGCCAGCCCTTCACAGACAGGGTCCCTTATTTCCCACTGTTCTTGGAGGTGGAATCCGGAAATGTTTATCTTCTCCCTTCTCGGCAGGCCTGGCTCTGTGGTGGCTCTGTTGAAATCCTTCCCTGCTCTCGGGTGGGGCACGTCTACCACAGTCAGGAGGCCCACAGCCCCCCTGACCAGGAGGCCACCCTGAGGAACAAAGTTCGCATTGCTGAGACCTGGCTGGGCTCGTTCAAAGACACTTTCTACAGGCACAGCCCAGAGGCCCTCTCTTTGAGCAAGGTAAGGGGAGGGCTGGGTGGGGGATGCTGTGCCCAGCACGGGGGCACCAGCAGGAGGTTGTGCCAGGGAGGCCCCCTCCGCCGACTGGAGGGGAAAATGGAAGATTTTGGCTTGAGCTTCCCTAGAGTTGCCCCCCTCAAGTGGCTCCTCTTCCTGGTGGGACTGTCCTTTGTCTCTCCCAGCAACTCCATGGGAGCTGGCCCCGGCCTGAAACTCCCTGATGTCTATGGGATGACATGCATGTGATGTGATCCTTTACCATGGGCCAGAGGCGGGATTGGCACTGATAAGCAATGAGAGAGGTCTCCAAGGGCCCTTTCATCCTGAGCAAAGTGCTCAAGGCTCTGAAATTATCTAAGACATGAAACAAATATTAAGTATAAAAATAAAAGTCCTCAAAAAGCCACAGAAAAATAAAAATTTTAAACATTTAAATAAATGTCTATGAATAGTGCATTATCAATTGGTCAACTGCTGCTCAGCTCAACTCTTACAGAGTGACACATAGGTGCCATTTAATGTGGGATGTGGGTTCACAGTAATGCTTGCTGTGTTGGGAGTGGGGGCTCCAAAGGTAAGATTCCCAGGACCCACAGTGGTCCCGGAACAGCTCCCACAAGCCTCTCACCAGCCCACACTGCTGGGGTGTGAGTTGAATGTGAGGACGGCACGCCACAGACCAAGCCTGGGCCCCTTCAATGGAGAGACGTGGCTGTGCCCACGGAACAGGCCTTTCCCTGAGTGCAGGCCAGAGTGACGGGGTAGCCTCGTGGAGGAGCCCCAGTGCCTCCCCTTCCTCCTGGTCCTCAGGGCTTTGCCTCCTGCCCATCTTAGACCCACTCTAGACTTCCCTGAGTCGGAATGGCCTCCAGGGCCTGGGGGCTGGTGGGGTCCCTTGAACTTCAAGTTTGTTTGTTCCTTTAACTGGGGAAAGTGTTAGTGATACACAAAGTCCTGGCGCTCAACAGCAATTTCCGAGGTCTAGACTGGCTAGAGTCTTCTCTCTGTCCCCGTGTGCTAGGCACATTATTACACAGAGTGGCATTGGCTTGTTTCCCCATTCAGGGGTAATGCAGTTACTCCAAGAAGGGATCTGAAATGAAAGGAAAATTCTCACAAAGACTCCCCCAATTCTTAGCTAGCATCTTTATTCTTCTGTAGTCTCCTTCTCCTTCTCTGTCCATGGAAAGTGGAAGAATGTGTCCAACTCTAGACACAATTCTAGAAGCTGTATAGTCTGATGGTTAAGCCCATGGACTCCAAGAACAAGAAAGACTGTCTGGGTTTGAATATTAGTTTTTTTGGTTGTATGATTCTGAAAGTTACGTAACCACTCAGTGTTTCTGCTTTCTCATTTGTTAAGCCTTCCTTATGTTGTTAAGATGATCAAATAAGTTTATATTAATAAATCCAGAAGATTTATTATTTAGAAGAGTGCCTGACACTGAGTAAGCCCTGCATGAGTGTTTACTATCATCCATCATTGTCATGGCTACTAATAGTTAATAAAAGTCAACCAAGCACCCGCTCTGTGCCAGGTCCTGTGTGGGTCCTGTAGGGGACACAGAACCATGCCCAACACTGTCAGGTTCCAGGTGGGGTCAGGGGCTCCTCTAGAAAGAATAATGTTTGCAAAGATGAGAGTGATGTATTCTAGACGAGTTCATGAGGGACACATTCTCAGGGGAGGTGCCATTTGAACAGTGGCTGAATGGGTTCAACTCAGACATCCAGAGGAGGGGTTGGGGGAAGATTCTGGAGCCCCTGAGGGTCAGGCCAAAGAGTTTAGATTTTATCCCATTGGAAATGGGGAGTAAGTAGTATTCTACAGAGTTCTACAGGGGTCCACAGAGCTTCTTTGGTTTTTAATCTCTTGGCTTTCTTTTGGGCAAAGCATATCTTTTTCTCTCTTGGAATGTCAGTTCAGTATTTATTTGCTCTTTCAAAGGACACTTGCTTAAGGTTGACACAGACCGCATGTATAAAGAACTCTTAAAGAAGTGTTAACTACAGCATAATTGCTGATGCACCAGACTAACCTTCTCCCAGACAGGCTCACTAGAATATGGTATGTTTGCTGTAGCCAGCCTAATGCCAAAGCATGTAAATTATTTACAGAACTTAACCTTCTTCCCACAATTGTTGGTGTAATTAGAAGCGCCTGTGAATACACACTTGGCTCCAGGCAATTACAGGAATTGGGAACTGGCATGATGCTGATGTTTTATTTTAGAGCCTGACTGGTCTGCTTTTGAGAAAATCCAGTTTTCTTTTCCAGTTGGCGTTTGGGGGATTTTCTAGGGCTTGTTGTGTTCACCCAAGCCCTTCATTCTATAAAATAGAAAACTGAGGCTCCATGAGAGAAGCGAAGAAAAGTAGGGAGAGACCCAGTAGTCCAAATTTATAGTTTAATTTCCACCTCCTAGCTCCCTAACATCTGGAAACACTACTCCTCAATCCTCTGCAGCTTTTCCAGAAATAGCTGCAGTTCCATAAAGAAGCTCTCCTCTATGGTTCTGTCTGAATTTGGGGGAAGGCAGGGATGTGTTTGGTATACAGAAGGTGCTCAATAAGTGTTTCACAGACGTACATCCTCAACAAAGGCAGGAAAGTATTTATTCTGCTTTCCTTTGAATTTTCCAATGCCTAGTTAAACCCTTTGCACGTAGTAGGTGCTCTATCAATATTCACTGATGGAATGGATGGTGGGTAAAAACATTATTAAACCTGAGGCCAAGCTTTGGCTTTGACATTGTAGAAGCTATTGACCCTGCGAAATAACTCCTGGGAACTCAAGGACTGTCATGAGGATACAATAAAATGAAATGTGAAAAGGTGCTTTGGAGAATATAAACTACCACATAAATACAAGGCTTACTTTCACAAAATCTATGGGTGAGACCTTTTTCTTCTTTTATACATTTGGGTGTCCATTCTCCGATCCACAGACGTCCTTCTTTGTTCATTTGGTAACTTTTGTGAGGAGAATGGCACCACTACTGGCCATTGAGAAGAGCTTTAGCAGAGGATTTCCTTTCTTATTCTCTCTTTTGAACATTTCCATTAATTCATGTTTTGGAAATGTCCTTTCACTTGCTTTGATTTCAAGATTTCAATGACATTTCTGCCTCCTTGAAGGTGTTTGGTAGCACACATTTACTTTAAAATTTAAGTAGCTAAAACTTAATTTTGTTTTAAAGATTTCTGTCCCTCCATCCCCCTTCCCCTCACCCCCAAATCTTCACATGGATTTTGAGATACAGAAATCCTGAGCACCCAAAAGACAAGGCCAGAGTTTCACTGCTGGGGGAGTTGGCATTCCCTTGTTTTCTCCTCTCTTAGGCAGAGCTGTACAGAGGGGAAAACTCGTTGCCAGCATGCCCCCTCATTTGAGCTCAAACAAGCATTGGGTAGGGGCCAATTTATCTCAACACCAAGAAAAGTGAAGGTGATGGAACTCGAATGAAGGAATATTTCTGTTTTGGTAGCAAAGTCCAACCCTAGGGAGGAGCTGAGAGGTCTAGAATAAACACTAAGGATGCCAAAAGACCATAAAGAAGACTTATATAAGACTCAGAAATGGTTAAAATGCAGATTCCAGGGTCTCCAACTCAACCAACTAAATCACAGTCTCTGGGTCAGGGCCTGAGAATGTACACTTTGAACAAGCTCTTTGGGCACTCCTGAGACAGGTGCTCCGGGAATCGCACTTCGAGAAGTGTGCAGGGAGGATTTCAGTACGGCAGACTTAGATCTTATTCTTCCCAGCATCTCTATGTGAGGACTAAGAGAGAAAAAGCAGAATCAAACCAAACTGGCTTCATACAGCCTGTTGGACCGTGTCCTGTTGCCAGGTCAGGGGCCATCTCTCTTCCTCTCCCCACACCAGGAAAGCGTTATCTCTTTTTTCTTTTTTTTTTTTTCTGTCTTTGGTCATTCCAACCCCACCTTAGAACCTCTCTCTTCCTAAAACTATCCAAGATTTAGTACTAAAATTCTGGGAGGGTTCTTTGTAACATCAATTCAGCCAAAACTATTAATTTATACTAGTGTTGAGGATTTATCTTGATTTCCGTCCTAGGACAATTGTATTATAAAGGAGGATCTCAAGGAAAAGGGACAATGTAGCCCAAAAGAATGATTCATTAGTGGCACCTTGAGGGGAAGAAAGATAAACTTGCCTTGCCCCAACCCCCAGCCCACAATTTCCCAGCTGACTTCATCTCAGTGGCCTCCGGGTCAGTTCCTGCCTCCACGGGCCCATCATGGTTCCACACCACAAACCCAGGGGCAAAGCCCCACCACTTTGCCAGCTTCCACGGAAAAGTCATCAAAGCACAGACAGCATAGTTTGTAGACTGAAGACTGGAGGGGTTGTGGGAAGGGGGTGATATCACTTACAATCTTGCTGGTTCCGCAGCTCTCTCTAGGGAAGACCCAGCCTACTGTGTCCCTTCCAAACCTTCTTCTACCAACACATGACACTCCCCAGCCCCATCTGCAGCCCTGGGGAACTGTGGTCTTGACTCCTCCTTCCATTGTATTATCCTTCAGCTAGCTTTGTCCCAGCCACCCTTGTCTTCCCCACCAGGTGAATTCTGTCTTAACAAGCTTTCACCACCTTACTGCCGGCGTCTTTCTCCTCCCCCAGGCTGAGAAGCCAGACTGCGTGGAACGCTTGCAGCTGCAAAGGAGACTGGGCTGTCGGACGTTCCACTGGTTCCTGGCCAACATCTACCCTGAGCTGTACCCATCTGAACGCAGGCCCAGGTTCTCTGGAAAGGCAAGGCCTGACCCAGGGAAGGTGGGGAGGAATTAGGGGAGAGGAAAGCTTCCCAAGACAAGAAGTGGATATTCAGATGCTCCATGACCCTGGCCAGTCACAACTTCAGCAAGGCCTCAAAGGCCATGAGTCCATCCCTTGCCTCCATGTCAGCTGGAAGAAGGTATCTGGGTTGCCCCATAACCCATCCCAGAGCCCCTTACCAGGACAGGTGTGGTCTGCTTCCTTCAGGAGGCCTGCCCCTTAGGATCGGTGGTTTCTTTGACCCCACTGGTTGTTGTGGCATGCACCCCAGAGAGTAAAGCAGAGGAATGGTGCCTGAAGAAGGCGTCTTTACAACAGAGGTTGGAATTCACTTCTGTGTGGATGTCCACTTTCAGCTCCACAACACTGGACTAGGCTTCTGTGCAGACTGCCAGGCAGACGGGGATATCCTGGGCTGTCCTCTGATACTGGCTCCTTGCAGTGACAGCCGGAAGCAACAGGTGGGTGGTCCGACTTCTCAGGACAGGTAACAGCCCAAAGAAGACTTGCAAGTAGGTAACATTTTTCTGGGATGCTCCATACTTCCCTTTGAGGTATCTCCTTTCTATGGTCCCATGCCCCTTTACTGCCCGTAACGCCCCATCACAGCTCTGCCCGCCCCACTCCAGCCATAAGCACAGACGTGGACCATTGCAGACAACAAGAGCATCTTAGCTAGAGGGAATGGAGAGGCTGTTTAGCCAACTCTTTCATTTGACAGATGAGGAAACTGAGGTTGCAAACTTCTCTTCAAGTGTCTGAAGAGAAGAAGAAGGCAATCAGGTCAGGCTGAAGATCTAGACACAACATCCGTGCAGTCTCCTTGGTCATTACGAAGGTCTCCTTATATCTTAGGGTATTTCTTTGTTTCAAAATTTTCACCATGGGAACAACTGCCCACGGTGGTAGAAAGCCTCCATTGAGGATAGCTGAGGGCTGGTGGGTCCACGTCTTTTCACAACTTAGATGATAATCTAGAAAGTTTATCTTGTCCCCAAATCTTTCTCCTGTCAGGCTGTGATAGGGGTCTTTATGTTATCATATTCCAAAGACCCCTAATAAAAACAAACAACAAAGTAAAATTTCCTAGAGATACTCATCAGATGAGTAGGGTGAGGACCAGAGATCGTGGGGGCAAAAGACAGACATCTCTGGGAGGCCTGGGGCAGCCCTGCAAGGAAGGTTGGCCAAGGCCGGGCTTTGCAGCGCAGGCCGTGGGGCCCTGGGGGCAGGCTCTGGGCCTGGAGGACACTGGGGAAGGAGATGCTCAGGATTCATGTGGCCTCTTCCAGCTCTGCCCTTTACCAGTCTTCCAGAACACACTGATGGGCATTCACACTTGGCACAAGGGATGACAACATAAATATAAAGTTCTAAATGAGGAAGCCACGTGAGAAGGTGAAAACTGTCCAAGCTTTGCAGTCAGACATAGCTGGGTTTGGATCTGAGTTCCCCCACTTTTTAGCTGTGTGATCTCAGCAGGCTTCTTAACCTCTCTGAGTCTTGTTTCCCTCATCTACAATTGAGGATAATGCAGCCTCCCTCATGCAAACAGAATATTAGATCTTTTTTGTTTTTCTTCTTTTTTTATATAAATTAGCAAGGATCCAGCAATATTGCAAACTAGATAAGATGAAAACTCTTCTTTATAAACACCTAGATGTGATATACCAGATAAAAAAATATGAAACACTCTTTTTCCTTCATAAGTAACCAAGTCTATTGAAAACAAAGGGAAATCTCCACAGGCAAAAAATCAAGAAGCAACTGAAAATAGGGGCACAGGGTATGGGCCGAGCTGCCTGCCAGGTGTGAGGGGATGGTTACCGCCAACCTCAGAAAGCTGTGAGTGTTGGCTTCATGCAGGGATATCCGACAAGAGCCCACCTTCAGCCCATGAGAGATGGGAAGCTGGAAATGAGACTCCCATATAAAGCCAGCTTTGACCTTCAAAGGGTAACTTGTCCTTGAAAAATCTGACGAGGAATATTCACCCACTGCCACGGGGAAATATCAAGAAAGCTGGTCTGTCACTATAGGAGCTTTGAGTAGGAAAAAATTACTTTCCCCTGAGAATTCTTAACCACAAGCTTGCATCTAATATGGGTGTAGGGTTCAAATTTATACTAATTGTGTGGTTTGGGAATCCTCAAACAGGACAGGCTACCTGATTTGCAGGGCCCAGTACAAAACAAAAATGTGGGGTCTCTAATTCAGTAATTATTAAGAATTTCAGGACAGTGATAGCAGACCATTAAATCGAGTATATTAAACCAAGAGCATTCAGCCCTTCTAAGCATGAGGCCTTGTGTGACTGCACAGATTGCATGCCCATGAAGATGATCCTGTCTCTACGCCACAAAATTAACACAAAAATTAGTTCAGGCTGCATCTGACACGAACAAGCAGAAAATAGTTTTGTCAGGACTTGCCTTCCAATTAGTCTGCATAGGCTTCTCATGGTTAAAAGGTATGCACAACGCAGGACTGCAACACACTGGAGGAAATAATAACCATGAGCAAGAGTCAGCAGACACAACAAACAGCAGGCAAATTAGTTGCAGGGGCAGGTCAGATCTCTCCGGGAAGAGATCAAGTTGGGCCTCAGGGTGTATGTTCAGCAGTGCACTCACAGAACACGCAGCATTCTCTATGGCCTAACCTATGGTACAGCATGTAGAATAAGAGAGGAACACACCAGAACGTATAAATATGAATGTGAGAGTAGCCAGAATGTGGGGACTTGAGAGGCCAGGGCTAGCCTAGCAGCATGTTTGTGGACTTGACCACCAGATACCATCTTGCTGACCCCAATAGAACCTGAAGATTGCCCCTAGACCTCAGCTCTACTGTGGGTTGTTCTTACCTCATCCCCAGTTTGGGAGAGGATCTCTTTCTAGCTGTGCTAACCATCCCTTCTGTCCCAGCACCTGGAGCACACCAGCAGGAAGGAGATCCACTTTGGTGGCCCACAGCATCTGTGTTTTGATGTCAGGCGCGAGCAGGTGATTCTTCAGAACTGCACCGAGGAAGGTTCCACCATCCACCAGCAGCACTGGGACTTCCAAGAGGTAGGTAATCCGTTCAGGAGGAGCTTGGCAGTGCTGATGATTAGAAGGAGCTTCTGGTTAGCACTGCATCCTGGGCTATTCCGAGAAGTCAGGTGTTACCATACGAAACGGACTGTGCTTCTGCTGTTGAGTGTGACACTGTGGCACTAAGGCCTTGAGGGGGGTGAAAGCAACCCAGCAACAAAGTAGGGCCTCCAGCACCTTGAAATATACTAATTTGCCACATCTCTGTGTAGCTCTGACCTTGATTATGGCAAAAGAGGGATCAGCCCCTTTTTGAAGCTTATTAGCTCAGGTCACGAGTACGACGGTGAGGCATGTTACGGTGGTTCAGTGGTGTGGTTTTAGGACCAATGCAAAGTCCCTCCACCACCAAAAAAACAGAGATAGATGTAGGCGTAGATATATAGATATAGATATAACTTCCTTCCTTTTAATGCAAATTCTGTGAGAATCTCATCATTTTAGTAAAATTTTGATTCCTATTACCCAAAGGGGAGAGAAGCCCTAGCTTAGCTCCTTTCCAGAGGTTAGAGAGGAAATAAGAGGAATGTAAGTACTCAGGGGGAGTGAGCAGGTCCCAGACATAGGATTGGGATTGGAAGGTAAAGGAACAAATAACAAATATATAAATACACACTCTAAAGAAATAAATACACACTTTTTAAAAATTTATTTTCTTCAGCTTCTGCTTGGGAATAGAGAGGGTAAAATAAGCAGAACCCTGTGTATTGGTGCTCTTAAAGCAGGCTCTGAGGCCAGACGCAGTAGCTCACACTTGGGAGGCATTTTGGGAGGCAGGAGGATCACTTGAGGCCAGGAGTTTAAGACTAGCCTGAGCAACATAGTGAGACCCCATCTTTACAAAAAATAGAAATATAGCAATAGGCATGCACCTATTGTAGTCCCAGTGACTTGGGAGGCTGAGGCAAGAGTATCTCTTGAGCCCAGGAGTTGGAGATTGCAGTGAGCTATGATGACGCCACTGCACTCTAGCCTGGGCAACAGAGCAAGACCCTGTCAAAAAAAAAGGAAAGAAAGAAAGAAGACTTGGAAAGACAAAAATCATACTGGAACACCTAGCTGAACTCAAAATAAGCAGTTGAAAACAAAGCTCTTGGGGCTTTGGTGACAAGTGAACCCAGGACCCAGGGGCCCACACACAGTCAAAGAAGTAAGGTCTCTTATGAATAATCATAAAGTATCATTCTAAGCAAGTCCTGTGAATAAGATACATTTTAGAAACAGCATTTAAAACTAGTAAGTAAAAGATTATCACATCTAGCATATCTCAGGCATTAAGAAATAAGAGTTTATGACAAAGACATCTGCACCCGAATGTTTATAGCAGCACAATTCACAATTGCAAAGTTGTGGAAACAACCCAAGTGCCCATCAATACATGAGTGGATTAATAAAATGTGGTATATGTATACCATGGAGTACTACTCAGCTATAAGAACCAATGGTGATATAGCACCTCTTGTATTTTCCTGGAAAGAGTTGGAACCCATTCTACTAAGTGAAGTATCCCAAGAATGGAAAAATAAGCACCACATATACTCACCATCAAATTGCTTTCACTGTTCATCATCTAAGAGCACATTTAGGAATAACATTGATTGGGTGTCAAGCAGATGTGGGTGGGGGAGGGGATGGGTGTATACATAATGAGTGCGATGCGCACTGTCTAGGGGATGGACACATTTGAAGCTCTGACTCAGGGCAGGGGGCAAGGGCAATATACGTAACCTGAACTTTTGTACCCCCACAATATGCTGAAATAAGAATAAAAAGAAAAAAGAAATAAGAGTTTAAAAAGGTATTATCATTCAGTCAGGAAAGGGAAGGAGATACTGTTCACAGTTACACAGTCTATGATATCCAAGAGGTGGAAACAACCTAGATGTCCATCCAAGGATGGAATAGATAATAAAATGTGGTATAAACATACAGCGGAATATTATTCAGTGTTAAAACGGAAGGAAATCCTGTCACATGCTACAACAGCATGGGTAAACCTTGAAGGCATTATGGTAGGTGAAATAAGCTCATCACAAAAAGACAAAAACTGTGTGGTTCCACTTGTATGAAATGTCTAAAGTAGTCAAATGAATAGAAATAGAAAGTAGAATGGTGATCACCAAGGGCTGAGGGGAGGAGGAAAAGGGAAGTTGTTACTTAATGGTAAAGAGTTTCAATTTTACAAGATGCAAAATTATTGAGATCTGTTTCAAAACAATGTGAATATATTTAACACTACTAAACTTTACACTTAAAAATAGTTAAGATTATAAGTTTTGTTATGTGTTTTTGCCACAATAAGAAAATGAAAGAAAAAGAAAGGAATGAGGTACTAATTTGTGTTATAACATAGATGAACCTTGAAAATATTATGCAAAGTGAAAGAAGCCAGTTATAAAAGACTACATATTATATAATTCCATTTATATGAAATTTCCAGACTAGGCAAATCCATAAACACTAAAAGTAGATTAATGATTTCCAGCTGGGAGAGGGAGGAATGGGGAGTGACTGCTAATGGGTAGTGTGTTTCTTTTTGCAGTGATGAAAATATTCTAAAATTAGATAGTAGTGAAGATTGCACAACTTTGTGAATATACTTAAAATCACCAATTTGTATGCTTTAAAAGATATTATGGTATATCTCTAAATAAATAAGTAGGCATTTTTATCAGTGTGGTTAAAGTTGTTTAATTTTTCATAAATAAATCAAGATTTTCTTTAAAAGGAGATGGTTAGATTCAATTTTGAGCAGGGAGCAGCCAGTATTCTGAACATGGCTGGCTTATGCCTTCAGTATACCCTCTAGGACTAGGTCTTGCTCTTTCCTGCCACCTGGTGGCAGCAGTGCTAAATTGCGGGATTAACAGACGATAGAAGGGATGAAATCCTTTCGAAAGCAGAAATTTACAAGTACAGTGATAACAGTGAATGTCACAAGTACAGCATAAAGACTGAACATGCTCTATTCCCTGGAATTGTACTAACCAGAACTTTCTAAGAAATGACACACATAAACACAATAAAGATTATTGGATTAATAGCCCCCAAGGCTTTGAGTAACATCCAAATTTTAGGGCTACTTAAATTATATTCATATTAACCAGAATACTATGGTTTCTTTCCAGGCCAGTTCACACCACCTCTATTATTCCCTTAATGATTAGCACAAATCTTAAAAATATCCTTCTTCGCTGGCTGATTGTGGGAAACTGGTTTTATTTTTTTCCTTCACTTCTCTTTTCAGAATGGAATGATTGTCCACGTTCTTTCTGGGAAATGCATGGAAGCTGTGGTGCAGGAAAACAATAAAGATTTGTACTTGCATCAGTGTGATGGAAAAGCCAGCCAGCTGTGGCAATTTGACCAGGTCAACGCTGTGGATGAACGATGAACGCCAGTGTCAGAAGGAAAAGAGAATTTTGACCATCACAGTTCAGCCCCAAGGGAACTAAAAGAGCATGCATATTTCATGAAGCAGACTCTTCTGTGTTTGTGCTCCTGGTGATAGGAGAGAGGAAAGCGCCACGAGAAAATATAGAAAGTTTTTCCTTTTCACACCTTATTTCATTGACTGATGGCTGTTTTTTTAAAAAGAAAAAGAAAAAAATGATTCATTGTATCATTGCCTTCATCAGTAGGAGATGATTATTACATAATACAGAAGAGTCTTCATTTTTTTCCACTGAGCACTTAACAATTGCTTTTCTCTCTGACTAAGGTAAGAGGTGTGGACCTTCACTGGCATCACCTGCAGGATACATAAATCCAATGCATCAATTTCTTTGTCTTTAAACAAGCTTCACTTGGATCGTCTGTGCGCCCAACCATGAACATTAAAGAGTGAAGAGGGTATAATGGTCTGACATTCCAAAAGCTTTGGATTAAGTTTGCTAGCACAAATTTCACGTTCATTAATTGAGCCATAGCTCAGAAGAAGGAAAGGAAACTACAGAGAAGAGAAGGAGAAGGTTGGAGAGAAGATGGAAGAGATCTCTGGTCCAATTCTCCAACTCAGCCTAACAGCTGAAAAGATTCAGTAGACCTGGGATAAGACATTTCTATGTTAATGAGAATTTCCCCCATTGTGGAGAATTTCTTCCATAATGAGAATCTACCTCCATTCACCCTGCCCTAGCCCTTCTCTAACTTGGTTAACCATAACCAGATTCTCTTGGAATAGATTTCTCTTTAGTTGTTGGTGTTGGAAGGATCAGCACAGACTGAGCATTCCCATTAACAAAGGTGTTCACAGTTGAGAAACTCTCCTGATGCCCTGTTACAGGGTTTGCACTGACTGGATCAGAAATAGCAACCTTTGCAAAGGGGCAAACCTCCCTGAGAGGAGAATGCCAGAGTATGAGCCAAAATTCTTACCAGAGGAAACAGAGTTGGGTGTTAATTTCCATGAGGGCTGACAGAGCCATCTCTGAGCCCATAGTAACTATCTGGAACCCCCAAATATGCCCACGGGTTGAACGTTCACAAGTGTGGGAAGAACACACCTCAAATAGAGCGTAGCCAACGCTAACAAGAGCCCAGTGGCTCTCCTTGTTGTGACCTGACCTACCTAGATGGGCCATAAGAGTTGCTGAGTGGTGTTGGTTCTGCTATTAAAAAAACAAACAAACAAACAAAAAAACCACTTATACCCATTTCTCTCCCAGATGGAGTTAGCTCTTCACATGGTCAGCTTAGAAACTTCCCTTTAAAGATGCTGGTCTTGGCCGGGAGAGGTGGCTCACAATCCTAGGACTCTGGGAGGCTGAGGCTGGAGGATTGCTTGAGACCAGGAGGTCCAGACCAGCCTGAGCAAGAGAGAGACTCCATCTCTATAAAAAATAGAAAAATTATCTGGGTGTAGTCGTGTGTACCTATAGTCCTAGCTACTTGAGAGGCTGGGGAAGGAGGATCCCCTGAGCCCAGGAGTTGGGGGTTGCAGTGAGCTATAATGATGCCACTGCAGTCTAGCCTGGGTGACTGAGCGAGACTCTGTCTCAAAAAAAAAAAAAAAAAGATGCCGATCTCTTTTGGGATGTCTCAGAACATAGCATGTTTCGAATAAGAAAAACTAGATGGGAATGTGATTTTCCCAAACAATACCTATCATAATTATGTATTTATTGTTTACCTGCTAAGTCAAGGGCTCACTGCATTTCTGCTTCCTCCGAATATACTCTAGACCTCTGCTAATATGGTAGCCATTAACTGAATGTGGCCATTTTAATGTAAATTAATTAAAATTAAAGAAAATTTAAAACTCAGTTCCTCAATTGTACTGGCCACATCTCAAGTGCTCAATAGCCACATGTGGCTGGGCTCTGCTGCATTGGAGAGCACAAATATAGAGCATTCCATCATCACAACAATTCTATTGGACTGATCTAGATAGTCATCATCCCATCTAGAGAAGAGATTTTAGCCACCATCTTCTTGCTTCATACCTATCTATATTTAAAACAAATTTCCCTAACATCCCAAGGCTAAGATGGAGCTAAAAATTCTCAGATGACAACCTTGTGAAGGGTATTAATGATTGAAGAAAAAAATTAAACAAGACCTCTATTTTTTTAATGAACTTTTATTATTGGCATTGTGGGTGTTCGAAGTTGCTGGGATAAATTAATATAATTAAATAAAAGGCTGTAATTGTGTAAGTTGTATTTGGTGGTAATTAACAAAAGGACCCAGATGGCTTATTGCTTAATTGGTTGAACAAAGCAAGAATGTAGTGTTTCTTGCTTCCTTAACCATCCCCATGATTTATTACTTTATTACAGAAATGGCTGTCAACTCAGTCCCTGGCTGATACTTACAGACCCTTAATTTAAACAAAACAGATGCCTCCGTTTAGTTCTAAAAGAACCTTTTTCTTATAGTGTAACCAAGTGTTCAATTCCTTTCTTTTCTATGGATTCAGCATTTATTTTATCCATAAGGATCAATTTAAAAGAATAGAATCTTGGCAATTGAGAGATCTGATTCCCAAGAGTTCAATTTCACTTGTCCACCTGAATTTTATCATTGGACTTTATTGTTTGTTTTTTGAGATTGAATTTTGTCATCAACCTCACCAAGTTCACCATCATTTTTAAGTATCCCACTGGGGAGAATGGAGAGAAGTGTTCAGCCAGTGGTCTAAAGCCCCACGCTCTTGATGCTGTTTCACAACAGTAAAAGCAGATGTCCTCCCTGGAGGGGCCCTGATCTGCTTCCCCTATGGTCTCAGCGCCATAGATCCCACTGGCCAGCTTAGAATTCCAGCCCTCATAGGCATTGAAAGGTCCTCCAGGTCATGATGCTGATGATGTCATTGCACTAGAACTTGAGATTTTAGAGGTCATGTTATTGTGCTTATCTTGACAGGATTCTATCTTCTACTGAAAGGCCATGAGAAGGTCAGTTGGATACCAAGTGATCTGCAGTCACCAAATCTGGACAAACAAAATGCAAACAAGTTGCATTTTTTAAAAAGCTTTTAAAAAACAAGGATAAATAATGTACATGATATGTAGAGTTGTGCAAACTGTGCAAAACATTGACATGGACTACCTTGCCGGGCACAATGCTACTTACTATGCACACTACTATGGACACTATTTATGCTTGTTCTTGAAAAGCTCTTTTAAAAGTGCAACTTGTTTGTGATCACTTTTGGCCAAAGCCCAAAGCACCTACAAATCCTGCCCTGATTATTCAAACACCTCAACTTGGGCATATTTCAAATGCTATGTCAAACACAATAACCAAAAAGGTGATATTTCCAGGATTCTAGAGCCTTCTGCTATTTCTGTATTAATAATAGTCCTTCCGATCTCCAATCTTCTTTCTAGTTTCAGCTCCTTCTTTCATGAAATGTGTTCTTTGGATTTGGAGGTGTGTCCTAAGCATTATTTTAATGTTAATATTATGAGGCTCTTTGCTAGAATAGTAGTCCTTCCCACAGGTGTGGGTCTTTATATTTTCTCACCACCAAAGCTCTACATAGAGCCAATACACTAAGTTATCACAGCATACAAACACTTTGCCTATTTGGCTTAAAAACAGAATCATCAGACTCATCATGGTCACTTCAACACTAATGTGATAGTTTGCAAGCTCAGCCCAAACAGACTGGATTCATGTTTGAAAATTAAAGTTCCCCAACAATTCCCAGTGTTCAGCCAACTCATAGTCAACTGACATTCCAGAACCTATGAAAAATGTCCCCCTTTCTCTCTCTCTCTTTCTGTCTCTCTCAGAGGACAGGGCCAACTCTGCTGCTGCAGCTGAAGCTTAAAAAAGGCTTTTAACTTTTCAGTAAAGTGTGACCAGAAGGTAGGACACACTTTTCTTCATTCAGAGGACCTCAGGAAGACACTGCTGACCACTCTCTTTTAGGCATGGGTTAAGGTGGTATTGCCTAATGTCTTATTTAAATAAGATCCAATAGAGCCTGAGCCACCATCTTTAAAGTCATAATCTAACCCAGATGCACCGATGCTGACCCTGCTTAGAGGGTGTGGGAGGGGGGCAGCTAATTGGAATACCAGTCAGCACAACTCTCAAACTCTAGCCACACGGTACAGTGGGAGCTGCCTTGTTCCCACAGCAGGATTCTGCCCCCTTCTGCCAGCTGGTTGGTTCCAGAGAGAACACCTGACCCAAGTTGGGCCAATCAGCACATTCCCCAGTAATTTTGGTACAGAAACTAAGAAATTAGTTTCTCTACAAGTGACTTAGATAATGTGAAAATTTATGAGCTCTCAACAGCCTTGTTTTCTGTATATGGCTCTATGAGGCAGACAAATCCAGTCTGGAGAGACAATGGAGGTGGAGGGTAGGGGTAGGAAGGAAATATACAAACAGGGGCAGAGAGGCAAGAGACAAAGCATCTTCATAGTATTCAAGCTGCTGGTTCCAGTTTGTCCCCCAGGCCTTGCTAGATCCCTGTCCTCAGAGTCCATGAGTCACCCCATGCTGTTTTTGTTAATCCAGTGCTCCTCAAATTTTACTGTGCTCCCAAATCACCTGGGACTGTGTTAAAATGCATATTCTGATTTGGTAGGTCTGTGTTGGGCCCGAGATTCTACATTCCTCTAAGTTCCTAGGTAATGCTGGTGCTGCTGGTCTGCACACCACCGTCTGAGCAGCAAATGTTTAAACTATTCCAGTAGTGTTTGTATTGTTTCTTGGAGCTCAGAGAGTCCTCCCTGGACAAGTTCTTGGACTATCTTCTTTTGCTATTCACAGATATCTTTTTGAATCCACTTAGTAGGATGATTTGATCCTATATTTTGTAGGACAATGCAATGTTTAATGCAATTGTTGTTAATTCATTTTCTTCTCTTCTCTCAGGACTCTTCCTCTTTCTTGTTCTGTCTACTAGTTCTGCTCTTTTGACCAGGGGAGGGTTCTTTACCTGCTTTGTTTTTTTGCTCTTTGCCTGTGGTTATGCTGCGTCTCCCTCACTTTCCTCATGTTGCCCTCAACTTCCCTCCATTTCTCATCTTTGTTCGAAGCTGCTTTTCCAGCACTACATTCTCATGGTGACTTTTATTTCACTCTCACTTTTCCTCTATCTGGGCCTCTCTGTCCTTCTGGCACCAATATCAACTGACCAATCTCACTGACCAATCTTGAGGGACTGAACAATGTTCCAAAGGGTGTTGGGGGGATTTTTGGAGCACTGAACAAATAAATTAATAGTTCAAATTTTTTCTCTTCTCAGCTACAGCTCCTTTCCTGAGGGAATCTATAGCAGGAAGGCATGGAAATGCCATTCAATATGGACTTGGGATAATAGGGCCACTGGAGGTGCTGCTGCTGCTGGTGGTAATATGGCCTGCATCTTGGGGGGTCGCTGAGGCTCTGGTAGGCAGATTGCCCCAGATAGTGGATTTGCATAGAGGCAGCTCTAGGGCTCCTCCCACCGGAGATGGGCCAGGACCTGTGGCCTCTGAGAATAGCCACATCTAATAGCCAAATGTGAAATTAGATGACTGGAAAACAAATCCTACCAAAGCCCCAAATTTGATTCTCTCAATCCTTAAATCCTGCAGTAAACTTAAAGCCAATGTAACTAAGAAAGAGACACCGAATTCACCCTCTAACAGCAGGGGCTATAGCAGTGACATAGAATGTTTTGGCCCTACTCACATCCCCTGGTCCTACAGCTTCAGCTTCCTCCTGAAGAACTTCTAACTGTCAGTATCTGCATTTCTTTGCCTGAGAGTTTTTCCCAAAGCCAAAGGAAGCTGCTTTATGATATGGGGCAGGCCAGAAATGCCTTGGAAGTCATATCCCCCAGGAGCAGTCCTCAACTTACAAGAGTTGATGCATAAATCAATACGTATTAATTTAATTAATGGTGCATGTTCTGCACCATTTTCCAGAGTTAACTGTGGAGTTAGCTCTAGTCACCCACAGTGGTAACTGGCTTGACAATGCATCTTTAATTGGCTACATTTCCTTCCCTACTCCCCTGCTGGTGTTTCCTGGGCTCAACTTCCTGGTAAACCACTTGCACTCAAATCGTTGTCTCAGTGTCTCCTAATGGGGAAATCCACCAAAATACACATGGCCTGGCCCACCAAAAGCTTCCATCTACAAGAATTATTTTGCTCATCAAATTTCAGTCTTTGTTTATTTATCAGTATTTCCACTCCAGGCACAAGATACCTTTACTACCATGAGTTGAACTTATCCTAGTAAACTGTAAGACCAGTATATGGGATACCAGGCAGCTGTGTCCAAAAAAAAAAAAAAAAAAAGAGACTAAGGAAGGGGCAACATGCTCAATCGTTATCCCAAGCTTTTCAATAACATGAAACATCCTTCTTCCCTGGGGAAAAGTGAATGAGGGGTGGAGAGAGGCCATAAGTGTTCCACTAATTGATGTCCCTTCTTGAAGAAACCTGAAGCCTGTATCACAAAAAAATTTCCCTCTCATATTTCTGTTATGTTCCAATAACTGGCACATACCAGTGTTAGAGGATGCACAAACATACAAGAGAAGTTAGAAGTGAAGTGCGTGATTGCCGTCATCCATGATAGAGAGGGAGATTCAGATATGGGGTGGGTATTGAGGAAGAGATGAGGTTAAACAATGTGGCGAAGACATAAAGAGTGAGATGATCAGGAAGATATCTCTAGTGAGGGCAGGAGGGGGTTGCCAGAGGAATTTTCAGAGTTAGGTGTCTAGTCCTCAGTGTAAAGTATTTTTGGCCTTATTTCCATTGCCCAAAACTTTTAGTTAAGATTTCCATACTGACTTGTGTAGTACGTTGTCAGATGGGAATCACGGAACAGGGCTGAGCTCTTTACATGCGACAGAGAGGAACAGAACAGCCTTTGCTGGCTGGACAGACACCACTACGACTGGACATGTAGTGGAAGCAGGAACTCAAAGGCCAGCGTGACAATGGAATGGAGAATTAATACAGATTCTTGTCACATACCACCAAATGGTGCCAATCAGGATAAATTCACTTAGGTAAGGTAACATTTCAAAATTATGTTAGATATGAACTAGAGTGGGGTCCACAAACTTTTTCTATAAAGTAAATATTTTTGGCTTTGAGGACCCTATGGTCTGTGTCACAACTACTCAATGTTGACATTATAGCACAAAAGGAGCCATGGCTGATAATCAACAAATGAGCATGGCTGTGTTCCTGTAAAACTTTATTTACAAAAACAGGTAGTTGGCCAGACAGCCATAGTTTGCCACCTCCTGGATTATAGTATCTGACTCAGCTGTAGAAGGAGATAAATTACAGATTCTTTAAAAATAAATAGAGAAATAGTACCAAAAAGTAATGAATGAGCTTGGAAAATACAAAAATAAAGTGTTTCTCTGTTATAAATAACAAAAAAGCAAAGAAAAAAGAGGGAAACAGCATACAGTATATGTTCTCATTCTAGGCAGAATCCAGTCCTTTTTAGAAAGAAGTAGGAATGAGCACACAAATAAATCATGTTTTAAAATCAAAACAATGAAATGTTGACACTGTAACTTATGGCTTTCTTTCTTTGGGGGACGCACAGATGCCCGAGGCCTTCACTGTTAACAGAGGTCGAGCAGAACAAGCTTTCTTAACACAATCACAAGCTGCAGTGAGAACATCAGCATGGGAGGGAGGGCTGCTCAGAAGCAAAGAGTAACTCTCAACACCTTAGCCAAGCCAAAGGAATTAAATTGCACTAATAGATAAAATTTGACACTCTAGTTTTTATCTTACTGTGGTGAAGACACTCACAAAGGGCAATGCACACACTCTCCACCCCACCAAAATCAGATGTAACGACAATGGGATACAAGCTCTTATGTGGGGCCAGAGCAATAACCTCTGTGTATTTATATAAACTCTGATCCTTAGCATCCAATTTAGCCAGACTTCAAACACAAACAGTAGGAGTCAAGTCAAGGAAAGGGACTTCCAACAACAGCAGGGCTTGAGGCCAGGGCTATACCAGCCCAAAAAACCTCACTCCTTGTGCTCCAAAGCCAACACAGGCTCACAAAACACGTTTCACAGCCAAGCCCAGGGTACCTCCTGCCTATTACCCTGCAGCCCACCATGTCCCTTCAAGTGTCAGTGTCGGCATATCCAAGGCTGTCTCTGGATAAAACAAATGGCCGGAGGCACCTCCCCTTCTCACAATCAAGAACCATTTCCGCTTTGTGTTCTATTACTCTACTCTCCACGCTGCTGACCCCAGTAGCTACTGTCCAGTGAGCCTGCACCATGCACAATGGACAGGCAGCTTCAGAGATCTGAGTTTTCAGGTGAAGTCATAGTTGAGCCTGTTAACTTTTATCTCAGACAGATCTTGTTTTTTCCCCAGGTTGGTCAGATGCTTAATGTAAAGGAAGAATGAGAAACCCCTATTCTTAGTATTCATTGGGAAGGTTATTTCCTTCTCCAGAAGAAACATAAAAAGCAAGTGAGTATGACTTATAAAAGTGAAGTGGGGGAGGGATGGGCTTTCCATGGGATTTATGGTGATTTTCTTTGTTCATTGTATATCATATGGAAGCATATGACACAAGAAGTTGTGTGAGAATCTTGCTTAAAACAACGGTGACAGCCTATTAACCCCATCTGCTTCCCATTAGTGGGAAAGGCTGTTACATGATAGTGTCAAGGGGCCTCTGGATTTTCTCAAGGCTTTCCCAAGAGGCAGGTGCTTAAGACAAAATCCTCCAACCCTTTAGTTCTAATCTTCCTCTTGTTAGTCCATTCAGTAATCACAAAAAGTGCATCTGGCCAATACCCATGAGGGCTGAGTAGGCAAAGTGAAAACCCTTCTGTGCTGCAACAGGTTTCAAGGGCTATGCTTTGGGTGGCCTGCAAGGCACAAAGTCAAGTTTCTGGATGATATGTTTACTATTAGCAACTCAGATTGTAATACTCTCCGGAGTGGATTCCAGCTCTTAGGATCTCTTTCCAGATTTAAAAACAATAAATATTTCTTGAATATCTATCATGTACCGAGGACAATTTTAGGTCCTTGTCTCATGTGTTTTCTGAACCATTGGTTTGGACAATGTGATGAATCACCCATGAATCAGAAAATTGCAAAATATCATCTTCACTGCATTTTATGTCAGGACAGGACTCAGACAGAGTTGAACATGTACTCTCTGGTTTCTGGGAAGCCAGAGATATTTCAAAAACAATTCCAGGAAGGCAAATGAATGAGTCTTTTGATGCATTTGCCAAGTGGGACACAAAATAGACCTAGATTTGTAAATAACAATCTTTTTCCAACTTTGCCATGGGGACGTGCCCAGCATATAGTGATCCTTAAAATACTTACTGTGAAGTAATAATCCACCCATCTTTTGATAATTCCCAGGTGTTTCTCCAGCTTTGATTCCTCCCTTGAACCTCAGATTCACCCATTCGAGCACCTTCAATGTACAGTACAGCCCAAGTGATCTCTCTAAAGCACTTCCCTGCTGACATCCTTCCACAACCCCCCATCACCTTCAGAGTGATGCCCTGGCTCCCCAATTTTCCCACAAATTCCTTCCTAATATCGCCTCATCCTTCAGGACTCTCCTCCTGCCACTTATTGTGCCATCTCGGGACACCAAGCTCTCTGCATTTAATGGTTCCCAATACAACATGCTTTTTCTTGTCTCTGCTTTTGCCGTGCTGTTCCCTCTGCCCAGAGTGCCCTTCCTGCCTTTTACCAGCTTGTTCTTATCTATTACACAAGACTCAGTTTACCCATTATCTCTCCAGAGGGTCTTCCCCAAACTTCCAGGCTGAGTTAATTGTCCCTTTTCTGAAGCACTGTATATGAAGCTCTGTGCTAATATGAGCCACTTTGTGTTAAAATTAACACACAGATGTTTCCTCCACTGGACTTTAAACAAATTTTGCTTATCTTTTTGTCCTGAGTCCTAGCACAGTATCAGACTCTCAATAGACACATGATATATGATTGTTAAACTCCAACTGAAGTGATAACGACATCTGTCTTTTGTGCCTAAAGTCAAGTAGAAGGAAAGTAGAAAAGAAAAATTACAGAACTTAAATTTAGACCTAAATTTTTACCTAAGAGCTCTTATTTGAGGTCAAATTGAAGAGGACTTTGTCCTGATCACTTTCTAGATGGCTTTAGTCTCCACCCATGTGGCTGCAACAATTCCATACCTCACATCCTCCACTACACTGTTACAGTTATCTATTGCTGCATAACAAACTACCCCTAACCTTAGTGGCTTGAAATAGCAACTATTTTGTTATACCTCACAATTTTCCAGGTCAGGAGTTTGGGCATGGCTCAACTACACAATTCCTTTGCTTCACGTGGCTCCAACTGTTGTCACTTGGTGGTGTCAGCCCATGTCTGGGCTAGTCAAGAGATTCCAAAAGAACTTCTCACATGGAAGGGGTGCCTGGCAGGCTGGGCTCAGCTGGGCTCCCCTTCCCCACATAATCTCAGGACTTCCCCTCTATGGTCTCTGCAGCAGGGTAGCCAGCTTTCTTATATGGTGGCAGGCTCAGTGTACCCAGAAACCAACGTGGAAGCCTCCAGTCCTCTTAAAGGCCAGACATGGAAATGATATAGTGTCTCTTCCACCATACGCCATTGCTCGAAGCAATCACAGGCCAGGCCAGATTCAAGGGGCAGGGGAAACAGACCCCACCTATCAAAGGGAGGAACAGCAAAAATGTGTAGCTACCTTTATGCCACTGTGGCTAAGACTAAGTCTGTGTTCCAGAAACCCCAGCAAAGGCTCTGAGGTTCACTCTCACTGAACTGACTTGGGAAATATGCCTGCCTCTGAACCAATCTGTGACTAGGAGCTTGGGAAATATTGCTTGGAGCCAGAGTGGAAACAATCCCAGCTAACATTATGGTTAAGAAATTCTGTAGGAAGGAGGTGGTGATGGGGGTTGCTGGGAGGTGTCTTTGTTTAGGGTAACCTAAGTGCAGAGCCTGAATAAGGCCCTGGATGCAGGTGACTTATTTGGGAGGTGATCCCAGGAAGCAGGAGTGAGGGAGAGGGGAGAGAGATAGGGAGGGAAGAAAAGCCAAGATAAGGGTGTTTTGAGCAATGGGGTTTGATTCTTTCTACTCTGAGATACCCACAGAACATGTTCCAGAACTGTCCACCCAAAAGACAACATGCTGGGACATTTTTTCCGCCAGCTCTCATCCCATATTGGTTAAAAGTTATGCCTGGAGCCATTAACTCCTCGAGATACACTTTGCAGGCTGTACTTACAAGAGCTGAGCAGGCTCCAAGGCTTTACAGAAAGCCCCACAGCAGAAGTGTGGAGAGCTTGGGCTTCATCTGGACACTGGGCAAGATGAATCTGAGCCTCCACGGAAGTGTTTACCAGAGTTGAGGCTGAAATCCAAGGAAGCCCAAGGATGCCGCATTGGGCACCAAAAACATCTGCAATAGGAGACGCCAACAAAGGTTCCCTCAGAGTCAGAGCCCAAATCACCTGTAGCTGATGTGACGGGCTCCCAGGGAGCACCTCCTTCCTGTGCAGTGGATCGGCACTGGCCAGGCCTATGCCACCAGCCAGCACCACCAAGAACACACCTGTGGGTGATCAAAGTTGTGTTTGTTGACACTTTTTGCAACACAGGAGACCACCCACCATGGGGAACCATGGATGTCTCAGTAAGAGGGTGTTAAGAGGGGTTTCTCAGGAGCTCAGTGCTCAGGTTATGTGATTTGGGGAAAGGTTAGGAAACATGGTCTAGCTCTGGATTGAATGCAGTCAGAAAGTGGAACAGTTTTGTGATTGGGCGTCTTAATAATTTTTATCTAGAAAGTTGTGGGAAGAACAGAGCAGGGCTGGAGCTATGATAAACACCACTCTTGTTTGCCAGGAGAGGGGGCCATTTGGTCATTTTGCAGTTTGCCCAGTGTTCTTGTTTTTGTCTCTACTCAGACATAATGACAGTCAGTGTGGCCTTGTCATCCCTCTCCATCGCAGTCACAGAGCCACCTTGTCCGACGTTGGCGTTCTGTGGAATTGTGAGTGTTAAGTAGGGAGAGGACTCCACAGCCTCAGTGTAAGTGCCAGGCCTAGTGCTTGGTGCCTTTTGCTTTCTCAGACAACACAGGCTCTGTGCCCTCTTGTGAGTGGCAGGCACCCGAGTGAGCCCAGCTGCATGGCTCTAGGAAACAATCAACTCAAGGAGAACACGGGGCAGAAGAGTAGGCACAGACTGATACTGCTCTTCTGTCTCCTGAGGAGCTCTTTCACAGTCTGGCTGAGACGTTTGAGTGGCTTCTCTCTCCCTCTTCAGTGACTCACAGCAACATGCTCATGGTAAAACTGGGAGTGATGCCAGCAACAAGGAAACTGACAGGGCTCACTGATCCATTTCCTGTCATTCATTTGAGGGTGACAAAGCATAATGGTGACAGCTCAGATAACATTCCTGGCCACAAAATCGTTAAACTAAATGGAGCCTGGCTGCCAGGAAGCAGAGTGACAGGTATTCCATGTGCTGTAGACTCTGCCTCTGGCTGTAGCCACAAAGAACCTTAAATGGGACTCGAGCCTGCAGAGCAGTTCCCATAGCAGGATTTGTGCATGACCCTCCATCTACCAACGCCGATAGTCTGACTCAGGCCAGGCCCAGCATACTAACACCACTGGCCAAATCAAAGGTTTAAGGGAATCAGCACAGTCATGGTACACAGTAGAGAAAGCTACATGTTCTAAAGGAGGTGCAGACTCCCTGAGCCCCAAATTAGCCTTATCATTGGCCCTTACACTGTGCAAGCTTGAATAAGGATTTCATCAGAACTTTTGGAAGCTCAACTTTTTCTCACTAGGCCCATGCTTAAGACTGGACCCCTGAGTGGAGGCTAATATTCTAGATATGAGTCAGAGACCACCTTGTCTAGGCCAGGAGCACATCACCTAACCTGGGCCATATAATTTACAATATACCTACAAATTTCAGTAAGGTACTGCGGAGACACCTGCGGTTCCTGCATCACATGTTCTTGGGCCTCCACTGCTTTCAGCCGTGGCTGCTGAACAGTTCCATGCCGGCTGAGATTCCCTTAGCCTCGTGCTAAGAAGGGTCTTCTGCATTCTGCCCCGGGGTCTTCTCTGAAGGCAGAGTTGTTCACACAGCCAGGGAGCAAGCACCCTGGCTTGCTAGGACAGTTAACACTCCCAGGGCAACGCTCAGTCACCGAGGGGACAAAAACCAGTAGATGTCCCAGCCTCTGTCTTTTAGGTAGATAATTCTCGGAAGCATTCTGTACATTTCCAGAAGGGTCAGCAGAATCAAGCAGCAACCTCAATAACGTGTCCTAATGTTGGTGTTTCCTTCTGCCCCGTCTCATTTCCCACTCCCACACTCCTGCTTCCCAGGTTCAATCCCCACACAAACCACCTGCACTCAGTCCTGTCTCACGCTCTGCTTTCAGGGGAACCCAAACTAAACCACACATGAGCATAGTCTTCTTTTATTACGCAGGCTTTTCAGGCTAACATGGCTGATGCCACATTCATTCTCCAATTTAGAGCCACAGAACTGAAATAGGGCCCAGCCATCCAGATGCCACTGGGAATCCTGCCCCAGGGCACCTGGCCCCCCACAGGTCCTGCACCTAATGTATTCAAAAAGTTCTTTCCAGTTTTCATGGATGTGTCAGCCTTTCCAGCAGGAACCTTCTGGTGGTATGTGACAGAAACTCAAATTGAACCAGTCTGGTCCTGAAGAGGCGGGGGAGATTTGCAAAATACTGAAGCATCTCATGGAATTGATGGAAGGGCTGGACAACCAAACCATGGGAAAGGCAGAGAAGCAGCTGGGCTTCAGGATACAAACCATGCCACTGGCTTCTTCCCCAGGGAAAGAAATGTGGCCCCAAACAGCTCAAGAGGCCCACATGAAAGAAGACAAATACATATGCAAACTTTATAATGAGACAGTGTCTCTGTAAGCTCCAGGAAGGAAGAAGCTTTGTCAATATTTTTTTTAGGGATTAACCCAGGTGCCTAAAGTATTATCTGCAATATGGTATAAAGTTAATAGATATTTTTTGAACAAATGAATTAGTAGTGGAGGGAGAAGAAGGGAAAGAGAGGAGGTGGGATGGGGAAGAAGGTTTGGGATGGCATTGAGGATGAAGTTATGTAGCCTCTAGCTTTATATGGCTCCTGCTCTTTCCAGGGATAATGGCTGGTGATATTGTCCCATCATTCCTTGGCTAAGAAGGTTGCTGTGGCTCCCCATTTCCTGTGGACGAAAACTGACCGACCTCCTTAGTGTTACATGCAATCCCTCCATGAGCCGGCTCTAGTCACCACTCCATACACCCTCCACTCTGGGCACACTGACCCACAAGCCCAGGGCTGTCCTGAAATGGTATCACTGTGCCCTCCTCTGGGACAAACATCATGTGTTTTGAAAGAGATTTTCAATTGGATTTATGGAAACATATTATCTTGTCCATGCAACACTCTATAGTGGAACTAGTGGGGAATAAAAGAGGCTGCATTATACTGTAATGCTCTTCTAACTCTGGAGGCAAAAGCATAACATTATACAGCTAAAAAGAAAAGTATCTCCATCAACGAATAATAGAAATGAAAGGCTATAGGAGTAAAATATTTTAAATAAAAATTAGGAGAGAAAATTGAAATTGTATCTGATCAGTTGTGTAGCCCATGGTTTGTATAATAATTTCTCTAAAAAATCTAGAGAGTGTGAAATGAGTACCTTCACAGTGTTTTGTTGTTATTTTTGTTGTTGCCACAGGCTCCACCATTATTTGCCTCTTCAGAATGTGGCCTTTCATATGCAAATGAATTTGAACAAGAGTAAATTTTGGATGATTTGAACTAGAGTATGGAAGACATGTCTATATTCCAGCAAATAGAGTAGTGTCTCTCTCTCTGTGTGTGTGTGTAAGACACTTTGCTATATTATATTGTAGGATGCTTGAGGACAAAGTCCTTATCAGCCATGGTACAGACCTATGGATCAATAAATATGTATTGAATGAACGAATGAGGAAAGAGAGGGGCAGCAATCATTGAGTATCCATTATTAAGCAAGGTGCTTAGCACATGTCATCTCACTTCGTCCTCACCAGCACCCTGCAAGGTGATTTTCATCATTCCTAATTTACAGGAGGAGAAACCTTGCTTGCCCAAGGTCATAAACCTAACAAAGGATTCAGATCCAGGAACGTCGGATCTTAACGCCCTCGCCTTCTGCATTGGGCTGCGGTAGCCTTGAAAAGTCAACCTGCGCCATCTAGTGGCAGAACTCAGGCAGGCACGAGGTCGGCGTGCAAGAAACACGAAAGCAGCAAGCCGCGGCCCCAGAGGGGTTTGTGACATCTGGAGAGACAAACCAGCATGTCTGTGTCCCACCCTCACCCCAACCCCACGACCGAAAAAAGACAACACAAGGCTAGAATCACATAACCTGGAAGGGTGTACTCTAGATGAAGCATAGTTTCCTACTGAAATAGAATTTTTTCCCTTACACGGGGAACACAGTGTGTTTTTCCCTTCACCATCCCCCCGTCCCCTGAACATTTTCAGGGCTTCCCTTGAACTCGGTCTTCTGCTTCCCACCCTGACCCAGCACTGTTTTAACACTGAGGGACTAACCTTGTGCTCACGAGGCCTGGCTTGCTGATACTTCACACAGCACACGCAAGGGCTTTCCCAAGAATGAAGTGGTGTGCACACACAGCGCTGGAGGCCTCCAGCTCACGTGTGATCAGCTGGGTTATCCTGGTCATCATAACTCTCCAGCCCTAGCCTGAGCAAGAGCGAGACCCCTTCTCTACTAAAAATAGAAAAAATTAACCAGGCGTGGTAGCGCATGCCTGTAGTCCCAGCTACTCAGGAGGCTGAAGCAGGAGGATCTCTTGAGCCCAGTAGTTGGAGGCTGCAGTGAGCTATGATGATGTCACTGCACTCCAGCCCAGGCAACAGAGAGAGATCCTGTCTCAAAAAATAAAAAATAAATAACTCTCCAGCCCTGTCATTAACAACCTACCCACCCACCAATCCATTCCCCTCCTGGCTGCAGTCCCTGCTGCTCTGTTTTTACTATAATAGTTTTGAGGAGGGGCAGCGTTCTGTCTCATGCAGTCTACCGACAATATTTACTGAAAAGTTATTGTTCACGTTGCTGTTCACTGCCTCCTGCTCCCCTTCCAAACCTGTGAAAACTTATCCTGCCCCAGAAAATATTATAAGTGCCTTAGCCAGCAGGCAGGTAAACATCCTCATAGTCTATCCCCTGCATTTAGGGTCTCATTCTCTCTCCTTCCCCTCCTTCCCTCCGTCTCTGTATCTGCATCTCTCTTGTTTATACACAGAAACACACATACACACTGTGATATAAGAACATGTATAAGATCACATCAAAGGATATTGGAATACAACTCAAGGTGAGTAGAAAGGTGTGCAGAGAATGAGCAGTGCAGAAGGGTTGGAGTTGTCTGGGGAGAGGCCTCCTGGGCCCACGTGATGGGCCCTTCTCTGAACTGCATCTAGCTTGGGCACAGCGTAGAACGCTGAGAATCCCAGGCCAAAAGGGTCTTCAGCTCCTTAGAGAAAACAAGACAGAGAACACCAAATCACTGCGAGAGTAACAGAAATGAAAATGAGTCCTCGCTCTGTTTCTACTTGAAAGAGGGCTACATTTTTAAATGCATTTGCTCACCTCCAGTGGGCGATGAATTCTAAAGCACCTCAATGTCAGTGACCTCTGCATACCTGTGGGAGGCATCCTGGAGTACTCTTTAACAGCTGGATTTATCTCCTCTGAGATGTCATTATTCAAGCACAATTTCTCCAATGTGTACAGGTACCATCCTTGGAATCAGTTTCCCCATTTGGAAATGAGGTGGTGGAGGCAAGGGAGCCCCAGATAGGCCCCAAACAGAAACTTGGCTGGGGATGGCTCCTCTTCAGTGTGTGTGTTGACGGGCCGTGGCTGGGCACGGCAGAACTTCCTCGCCACCTGGGAGTGCAAGGAAGGTAGACTGGTTGATGACAGGCACCATTTCCCCAGCTCCAATCATTGTGCTTGGCATATAGTAGGTGCTCAACAAATATTTATTAAATGACTAGTAGTGAACACTTACTTAGCATTTTCCACATGCCAGGCACTGTTCTAAAGGCTTTGCTTATATTAACTCATTTTATCCTTTTAACACCTGATGAGGCAGGTGCTGTTATTCTTCCCATTTTATGGATGGGAGAACTAGGCAGACAGAGGCTAGAGTGCCCAAAATCAAGCTGGAAAGAGACAGCAAGGATGCGTGTGGCTATGAAACAGGGGCTGTGCTAAGTGTTTACATTCATTATTTCATTTGATCCTCATAGCAACCCTGTGAAAGAATATCATTATCCCCATTTTACAGGAGGAGAAACTGACGCTCAGAGAAGTTAAACCATTTCCTACAGACACACAGCTGATAAGTGGCAGACTCAGGATTTAAACCAAGAACAATCTGTTGCCAGATATAAGGATAGGGGCTTAGTCCCCCCAAAAACTGCCCACTCACGTGAGTTGTTAGGCTGTCAGAAAGCAGCCTGGCAGTGTCCAGCATTGTTGGTGACTGACTGGTCTCTGACAACCAGCAACCTGGGATTGTTTGCAGGTACAGGGGTAGGATGCGGAGGGGTGCAAAGGCCCCACCATCTCTCTCCAAGTCATCTAGGGTACGCTTGCATGGGCAAGGGCAGGGTGCTCACTTCCTGGAAGTGCGTCAGGGGATGGCATTGATGGGCCCCTGGAAACTAGAGCAGCTGCTCTCTTCTGGCCTGTGTCTCAAATGCGGGCCTCTGGGGAGCGAAGGTCAGTTGGAAATCCAGCCCTTGTCTCTCCTCCTGAGAGGTGCTTTCCCCTTGGCACTTCCACGCCACATGGGAAATTCAAGCATCCTTTGGTTCTATTGAGGAAATACACAGTCTTGCCAACAAAAAGACCCCTTTGTACCAACACAGAAGTGAGAGGGCACGATTTGTTATTGGGTAAGCATTAACAGACTTGCACATAGGGTAACATAAAAGTGATGGTGACGTCTGGACAGAATTTCATATAAATTTATACAGCAAAGTAGAAGAAAAAACGATGAAAACTTCTCTTTTTATCTCCTTGAACGAAAATAGATGGGCCTTGTGATTGTTTCCTGTGTACCTCCAGAGACTCTTGAGTTAATTTCAAGGTATGTGTTTATAGTTCCAAGGAGCAGAAGGCCCTAGACTTTGCATGCTAAAAATCAAAAAGTCAAGAAGACTCCCTAAAGAGTGCCTCCCGCCTCAAAGGAAGCAGCATCATTTTATCCTTACTCTCTCTTCTGAAAAACCAGCAATATTATTCCCCAAAACCACCTCCTTTTTAACAGAAATTTAATAGCATTCTCCCCTCCTATTTCTCTCTGTGTGTCGTTTGGTGGGAATCTGTACCATGAATAGGGCTTACCAAAACTTCGTGTTGATTTCCACAACCTTGGGTCGTGAGCTTATTACCCTCCTTTACTGAGGCAGACACAGGTGCTAAGTAACACTCCTAAACTCCATGTGGGGGAGCTGAGGCTCGAACCCAGATCTTTGACATCAGGTGTCTCATCCTCTCTACCCCCTAAGAATGTATGTGGACATTCTAATCAAGCCAAGAAAGAAAGGTAATATAAGAAAAAGAGGAAATGAGGAGAGTCACTTAATATTTCTTCAGTATACGAGCACCATGCCACATTCCAGAAAAGAGCTAATAGAACTTTCTGTGATGATGGAAATGGTCTCTACTTGAACCGTCCACAAGCCACAGCCACCTGTGTACATATGTACTCGAAATGTGGTAGTGTGACTACTGAAGAACTGACTTCCTAATTTTATTTCATTTTAATTAATTAAAATTTAAATTTAGAAAGTCACATGTAGCTAGTGGCTACCATGGGAATGCAAAAGCCCTGCGAGGTGCATCTTGAGATGTCATTGAGGCTGGTAACCAGCAGGCTGTGTTTGCCTCAGACCTTGGGGTGAAGGTCTCGCAAATGTCAGCTGCCCCAGACATTCCCATTAAATAGGCTGCGCCTTGGGAAAGAGGACACATACGCCCAGAGAGTTTTTGGCTGCACGTGCCCTACTGCAAGCTGGCCTGGGCTTGGGCCTGCCAGCGCTAGGTTCCATGGGCTTGGGCTCCGCTCACAGGCCCCGGCGCTGTCCATTCACAGTCATTCTGGAGAGTGTTCCTGTCCACTCCACTCCTTCTCTTCCTTCCAGCCCAAAAGCACAGCAGTCCTCTCAAGGTTGCCCCTTCAGGACAAGCCAGGATAACTTCATCCAGGAGTAGAAACAGTCATTTGCCTGCTCAAAGTCACCTCAGAACAGAGTTGTGAGGGACCTTAGAGGTCATTACTTGAACACCTGTCCCCACCCCATTTTACGGTTGAAAAACCAAAACCTAGAGAGGTGACTGGTATTGTCTTTGGCCTCTTTGCCCAGGGCACTGACCCACTGAGTCCACAGATGGGGCAGGAACACGTGTGCAGGCAAGAAAAACAGGAACCATCTGGTTGAGGTCAGGCACTCCTTCTGCCTCCTTATGTCCACATGGTAATTTTTTAAAATTGATGATGAGTAAGGTTTGTATTTGGTAAAGAGAACAACGTTTCCAATCATTTAACTGCCAATGCATACATTTGGGTCATTTATTGCTGAAAAACATTTCTGTCCCTCTTCATACAGATTCTCTGTAATATAATTCTATTTTTTAAAACTTCCCTTGCACAGGGATTAGGTCCAGCTTTCATAAATAAAAAAAAAATTCTTAAAGCATATTTATTGATTGCATGACACTGTAAATAGTACTAACAATCTTAACAGTTTTCGAAGCAAAAAGTCCTCCTTCATGTCTAACTTCACTGACTTTTTCCCCTCTGACTCAGCGTGGAATGGAGAGAGCTTAGCCAAGCCAGATGGACAAGTCATTAGTAGGCCACATTCTGCTAGGAATATGCAAGCTATATCCGCTAGACTTTGTTCAAGGTCCAAAGTCAAGGTTTTAGCTATGACCATGTGGATCACATCAGACTTGAAGTGAAAGCTGCTTTCCTGATTTGAAAGTCTGCACATCGAACTGGTGGGTGCCACTGAAATGTATCAGGGAGCTAGTTGCAATGAAAACACTCAAAATCAATCATCCCAAAGTTCCAGCAACCAGGAAACAGACATAGTAAGGTGAGTAGTTTAGGTTCCCATGGGTATTCTATCTCACTTTTAATGATACCCTGTGAGTATATGACCCAATTTCTCTCTATAATTACAGCTAATAAATATCTTCAAGTCAATATTTATGGTAGAGTTTGGAATATTAACCTGCTATTATCCAGAGTTATATTGCTGGAGGTAAAGCCTGAATTTCAATATGGAAAACATAGCCAAAGCCTCACTCATTTCAAAATGCAAATGTAGCAAAAATTATTCCCATTGGGACTGTAGTCTGCTATCTGGCCAGCATCATGAGAGTGACTAACTTATTTTAATGTTTCAACTGCTTCCAGTTTATCCCTTGGAAAGGTTTTCAATTATTAAAATACTACCCAAAAAGAAAGAAAATGGCAATTGGAGTCAAAAGTATTGTATTGAAATACCAAACTTGCCATTTAATGACTGGGATAGATTAAGTTACTTTTCAAAAATATTCACTCCTTCCCTCCACCACCTCAAAGGGAAAACTGTATTTCCCTGCCCTTGACTTTGGCTTGGCCATGTGACTTGTTTTCGCCAATGGAATATTGGCAGATATGATGCCAGCCATGACCTGAAATGTGCATGTGCAGTGGGACTTAGCTCTCCCACCTGCGTCCCAGCTGGTCCACTTGTCCAAGCAGGAAGAGAAACATGGGACCAGACTAAGACCTAACCTGCAGTTTAGAGCCACCCAGCCAAACCCAACCAGGACCAGCCAATCCCCAGCTGACCAACAGACACTTAAGGGAGGATAAATGACTTTTGTTTTATCTTCCAGAGTGGTGTGTAACGCAACAATTCCTGATTGATACATTGGCCGATACTTGGTTTCCATTAACCTGGGGATTATGATATCAGCTTCATAGTGTGATTTAAATGATGTGATGCTATTATCACTTTACCTATTTAAGACCAATAGTGACCCATCCCTGCTTTGGCTTCCTCAACATTGTATGTGGTGATAATTTAGCTAAACTGGGGACTACATTTCCCAGAATTCCCCTCCCTGGTGGTCCTGGGTTAGCACTGACCACAAGAGAAATTTTGTGCAAGCTCTGGCAGCCAGAAGTAAAGCTGCAGACATATTTTTTTATGCTCTAAAGGTTGGAGCAGGACACCAGGAACAGTGGGTGCTCATGCATGTTGTAATATGCTGGCCTGCCTTGATCTGGGCCAGAATTTATAACAACTCCATGGGGAGAGATGCTAGCTTCCCCTGGAAGTCACCCCCAGCATCAAGGTCAGAGGTGGTGAGACAGATAGAGGTTCTGTTCTGGTTTGTATTTTCTCTTGTTCACCCCAAGCTTTCTTTTCCAACTACCAGTTTGGCTGACTGATAGCTACTTTAGGTCCAACATCAGATTCAGAGTTGACAGCCTTTCCTTGATGCCTCCACTAGCTCCCACAGCATATAAAGTCTAATCCTTATAACGAATCCTTCATTCTTTATCACTTATGCTGCTTCTGCTTCTCTGGATCAAACCTGGACACATTATGGCTGAGTCCACTGTTGTCCTAACCTGTAAATTCAGGCAAGTTCCCCAGAACATCGTCTTAAGTCATTTCTTATAGAGCAAGAATGTGTAAGATTAAACTATTGTTTATGGGGCCCTTACTGTGTGCGAAAACTGTGCTTTACATACATTATCTCATTTAATCTCTTCTCGTGGTCCCACATCCCCCATCCAGTCTGCTTTACTCTTTCATCATCAGTTGGTAGTTCAGAGATACTTGCTAGCTATAGTAATGCTCCGAGTCCTCACTGCCATTTGGGATTGTACACTGGGACCCAATACCTCCGAAGTGACCCCGGTGGTCTGTACTGTCCTCATGCAAAAAGCCTGGCACACAGGTGATGCCCATTAAGGGTTTGTTTTCCCTTTTTCTTTGTCCTCAACCTTGGCATTGATTTTTGTCCAAAGGTACAAGCTTTGACCCTATCCAAACACTTTAGTTCCCCTTGAAGTGTAAAGTTTGGCCCCAAATGTTTGCCTAGTGACGGGGTGCTGCTACCATGGCCAGGTCTCAGATGGGAACTGCCTCAACCCCAAGTGCTGATCCTCCTGGACTGAAGCAATGCTGGTAGCTCTGTGCACTCATTGTACCTCCCACCCCTTACTGGGCATGTGACCCTATTTGGGAGCCACTTCATATACCAAATCAAATACCCCTCACTTGCCAGTCCAGGACTGAGGTGGCTGCCTTCCTTGCAAACTGGGTCCACCTGTGCCTCTGCAATCTACATTGGTAGCTACCTTAGTTTCCTGGCATTTGTCCTATCTCAGGAAGCAGGTATTGTGACAAGGTCTCCTGGATTGTACAAAGATTAGTTATTGGGACTTCTAATCAAAATATTCAAGTGGATTTGAGTGGTTTTTCAGATTCAGTTAAGTATAGTAATTCTATACTCTATTAACGTGGCCAAGCTGGAACTTTTTTCCTAGAATTCTTTTCTCTATGTGGTTCTCAGTTACAGTTGACTAAAAAGGAGAAATTTGTGCAAGGTTTGGAAGGCAGAAAGGAGGCAGCAGCCATGACTCTGAAGAGCGCTGCAGTTCAAAGTAGTGAGAGACAGATGGAGAGATGCCAGGTTAGTTTGTCCTCCCTCTTTCCTGCGGCAGATCTAGCTTTTTCCTGACTGCCAGCTCTACTAACAGCAACCCCAAGCTCACTACCAATGTTTGGCTGTAAACCCACAGAGGTTATAGCAACACTGAAGCAATGTCCTTTCCAGATTTCTAGACCAGCTCCCTCCATGGTTCCCACTCAAGTAGCTGGTCGTGCCTAACTTCAGGTTTCCCTGTAAGTTTCAAATTTGTTCACCTGCACCAGGGCTTGAGGAAGATTGGCTAATGACTTTTCTTTCCAAATTTTTGTGATGAAGTCTGAATACCAAAAAATCAAGTTTCATTTTAAAGATGCTAACTTGCTTTCCTAGAATCTAACAATATTCATTCAGAGATCTAAGAATTGTTTTCTTCTGAGTTCTAGGGATCTTCTGCAAGTGCATCTCTGCAAGTATGTAGAGAAAGGTGAAGATTCCCCCACCTCACCCCTCACCCCCATTTTAAGCATTTTGTGGAGCTAGGGGATAGCATTTTTAACTGTGGCTTCTTTTTTATATGTCTTTTGTTTTAAACACTGAACAAGGAATAATTTGTAAAATGGTTTCCCAGTCAAATAGGTAATCACAAGCAATTTGCTTGGTAGGAAGCAGGGAATGGCAGGCATCCTCAAATGAAGTAAAGAAATACTAATTACTTACACCTGCAGAAGCCATCACTTTTGTAAGGTATGTAATTAGCAGCCAGGGTGTGTGCTGGAAAAAGTGATTGTCTGTTTAAATAGGGGTAACAGCCCAAAGGCAACCCAGATCAGGGCTCTCCCACTGTGTCCATTAGCCCAGCCTGGGCTCTCCAGGTCATTTGTTAGGGATGACTGCATGCCTGAATGCAGGGTGTGGCCAACTGAGCCCAAGCTCATTGTTCCATGTACAAAGCAGGTGTGAGTGTGACCATTTTTTAAAACTGGCTTTTTACTTTGTTGATTATGAACTTTCTGCTTTTCTAGTCCAGTGGTTCTCAGCCTTGGCTGCACATTAGAATCATTAGAGACCCTTTTTAAAAATCATAAAGCACAAGCTGCATGCACTCAATGAAATCAGACTCTGGGGCCAAATTTGAAAATCAGTGGTTCTCAAACTTTAGCTTCATCAGAATCAGCTAGAGGACTTGTTAAAACACCCCTAGACTCAGTAAGGGGGGTGGTAGGGATGTCTAAAACTTGGCACTTCTCGTATTTATCCTAAGAATACTATGCATGCTTGCTATGGTTTGAATATGGCTTGTTCCCCAATGTGATGGTGTTGAGAGGTGGTGAAACCTTTAAGAGGCATTTGGGTCATGAGGGATCTGCCTTCATGAAGGGATTAATGTCAGGGAGTTCTCCCACTCCCCGGACTGGATTAATTACCGTGAGAGTGGATTGTTGTAAGGTGAGGCAGCCTCTCCTGTTCAGTATCTTTGCACACATGTGCATCCCCTTCCACTTTCCACCATGCGGACACAGCACAAGGCCCTCACCAGAAGCCCACTAGACGCTGCTGCCCAATCTTGAACTTCCCAGGCTGCAGAATCATGAGCAAAAAACCCTTTATTTTTTATAAATTACCCAGTCTCAAGTATTATTATAGCAACAGAACGTGGATTAAGACTATACTTAACACATTCCTTCTTTTTGGACATATTACAGGCATTGTGTTAAATGTTTTCTAGGCATTAGCTCATTTAATCATTTTCACAAGGCCATTTCATTCTTATCCTTCAGGTCTCAAGAAAAGTGCCAGACCTCAGATTCCTATTTCCTCTTTAAAAAGTCACCTGACCCAGTTACTCTCTCACATTTCCCGGTTGCATTTCCTTGGGGGCTCTAACCACAGTCTAATCTATTTCCTGTTTCTTCCAGTTGCATGTAAGTTCCAAGATGGCAGAAACCCAGTCTTCTTCACCTAGTGCCTAGCACAGGCACTCCCCAAACACTTGCTGGATGAACCCCTACGAAAGAGGTACTACTGTGGTCTGCATTTCACATACTAGGACATAAAAACTAACTTAAGATCATAGTGGAGACACTAAGATTAAAATTGTGTCTTGACCAGAGCTGGGCTCTCAAACCAATCCAAGAATTGATCAGTAGCCTTAAAAAAAATATTAGCTTCCTTTCCTAGCAATAAACTGAATTATGCATCTAAGAATGTCAACTTTCTTTGCCATACTACCACTTGACTCAACTTTTTCCCCCCCAAATAACAATAAAAACCCAGAGCCCAAATGATAGAAACAGTGGAAATTTCCTTCTTATTTAAAAACGCTACTGCCCACACAAGAAACCGACTTACAATGCCCCAAAACAGGTTAAAAAATATTTCTACCTCATATAAAATCATTACAACAAAACCCTTTAATTCAAAATGTTGATATTCAGGGAAAAACAACATGAAAACAAATGGATTTTAATTATCTGACTTTATTTAGCATGCCAATATAATTTATTCTGGTAATAAATACATATAGTTATCAAACATGTTGGGTGCTTTTTCTAAGAAAAATTTTTCTGAATGTGTACACTGAAGTATATATAGAATCCTTTAAATAGTTGACTTCATAATTTTCAAACTCAGAAGTGTGATAACAGCAAGTTATTGAAGAATGAAGTCTCTTTCTCTGTAATTCATGATTTAGATAGTTTGAGTTTATAAAGGTTTCAATTAGCCATTTCTGTTCCTCTAAGTTACCAAGCTTGAAATTAGAGAACTGACAGCTGAGAAATCACCTGATCTGGTCTCCTAATTGTAGAAGTGAGGAGTCTACTGGCTTTGCCAAAGATTACAAAGCTAATAAAAGGCCATTTGGATTACAAATCAGTTCTTAGAAGTGCTCCAGAAATATCCTGGGATAAATAAGGCACACATGCCACAAAGAACTGCCACACATGAGATGTTTGAACTCGGCAACTTTTGTTCCTATTTTTCTATGCTCATAGCAGACCTACATCAGGGATGTCTGTTTATGTGAAATTCATCATCAGCAGAGAGAGCTAACATGTTACAGTATCTAGAAAACTATCAACATGAGCATGGGAGAGTTCATTTCTCTTTGTAGCTCATTCCCACCATAGTCAGCAAGTACCCTGCTCTGTTATTCCCAGCAGTCACTTTGTTTTTGCAAACCAGTTGTGGATTACTTCTGGGGTATCAGTGTCTCAAACAGCAATAAGATTTCTCATCCCATCAACAATATGACATATAATGTACCGAGCACTTTCAGTATACAATTTTTGGTGACTTACTGTATCTCAGCCTCAGTAAAAAAGGCCACTCACTTATTTAAAGATTCAATGAGTATGTGCAGAACATTTCTCGATCAGTAACAAAACATTCACATCCTAGCAAGCTATTTTTCTCTCTAATTGTAGGAGTTATTCCCAAAACAACCTGCCAGACATCAGTGCATTTAAAAAATTTTACACATATGCAGTGAAGTTGTGTATAAAGGGAATTTTTAAATTTCCATGTAAATGATTCTAATTTCTTGCTACTCTTAACACTATAGCAAAGGAAGACTGATAGTTTATGTTTCTTTTTCTCCAAGGCAAAATTTCTCTGCAGGAATGCATGCCTGGTTTGGCTGCACATTATAGAGGCTTGTTATGCCCATGTGTCCTCATGGGCATAATAATTCAGAATAGGCCTCCCATTTTCAAGCTCATTCTCTGTTGTAGATGCTTTACCTTTTAGGAGTAGTGATGGGATATTGCGATATGCTGAAAGCACTAGTACCAGACAGCCATGAGGACTTGACATTAACCCTACCTGGAATGCAATTTCATTAGCCTTAAACAAACAAGAACCCAGACACAGAAATATTATTTGCTCTTATCTGGCAAAATCAGTATTTTACTTACTAAGTTGGCATGTTTTGCTTCTCTCATTCTGTTACCAATTTCACTTCCTTCAGCAGTTTTGCTTTTTATCTTGACTTCCAAGGAAGTTGCAGAATATAAGGAAACTCCATATTCCTCGATCATTTCACTTTGGAGTTTTCTTTCTTATTCACTAGCTTTTAGCTCTGGAGAAATTGTGACCTCACTATGTTTTCTCTTTAATATCATGACCAAACTCTGCGCATTATTAAGTGTAACAGAAATGGCATGCTGAACAGAACATGAACATTCTAATAATGGCATGACTGAGGAGATCTCCTTGGTACAGGAGCTAGAAGTGTGGTACTGATAAAACTAATAATTTTAAATATAGAACAACAAAATCGATGTCAAATTTCAAAGGAAGGGCTAATTTTAATCATCCTAATAAATAAGTAAAAAAAAAAAATCTCTTTTTTATTAAGGAATCCTAATGACTGAGGTAGATAATGCTGTTATCAGATATTAAAGAAATTAGGTTTAAGATACAAAAATGATGAAACTGAGGGAAAGAAAGCACTGGTCTGAAATTATCTTCCTTTAAATCCAGATGCGATAATTGAGAACATTTCGAATTCAAAGTTCTAAGCATGAAACCCAAGTATGTCATGTTGTAGACTCACTTCTTGAAGATGAACTTAGCAGCCGATGGAAAGAATCCACACTCTAACAGAACAGCAAACCACAAAATGGTTGTCTCAGTGAAGAAGCCAGAAACTTTGTATTTGATGTTTCCATCTTGGTTCATTCTCAACTGTTCATGATTTGGATTTCTGAAGCCTTCTTCAGCATTTAACTAATTCTTTGTTGGCTAAAGGGGCTGGGATTGTTTCTCCACAGACAAACTGATCCTAAGAGTGAGAAATGACATTAACCACCGAGTTTCTGTGTCACAAATGCATCAATATTAAAATTTCATTTTGTTACAGAATCAATCCAGTTAGTTTTTCCATTGCTATTATCACTTCATCCTTGTTCAAAGAGCCAATGTCAGCATCAGAATTAGAATCTTAAAAGTATATTGGTTTTTAGCCCTGAATTCCTTACTTAATATAAAGTACCTAATCTTACAAACAAACATGCCCATCTTTACTACAGACCAACCAATTCTCAGAAATCATCTTTTAGTTTCTGTAGTAATTATCATTTACATTAAAACTTCTCCACTTTCAACATTTGGTCATTCAAATACCTGTCCTCTTCAAAATAATTACTTCCTCCAACTAAAAGGGATAGTTATTTGTCTCCGAATACAGATAATCTGCAATGTTAGCTCCTTTGTAAATGAAGTTCAATCTCTGATCATTTATCCTGGTTTATGTCAGCTACCACAAGAAATCTCTGCCTCCCAAGTTACCTGTCATCTCCCGAATCTGATCCCTGGAAGATCAACCCCTATTCTGTCCCTATCACTCTCTGTTGCCCAACATCTGGAACCTTTCCACTGTGTTCTTTGGAATTCATGGCCCATTGTCAGCACAATGCTGCATATTCTCAAGCTCTTCTTTAAAATGTCCCTTTGCCCCCAAGGAACATTTGGCAACGTCTGGAAACATTTTGGGTTGACACAACTAGGGGGTGCTACTGATGTCTAAAGGTCAGGGATGCCGCTAAACATCCCACAATATACAGGATAACCCGGCACAACAAAGAATTATCAAACCTAAAATGTCAACAGTGCTGAGGTTGACTCAAAGCCACTCTAAGGATACTGATTCCCCTACATCTCCCTCTAGTGGTGGCTCTGTGTTTCCAGAGCCCTAGTACCACAGGCCTTAGAGGTGGGGCTGGTTGCTCCTTTTTGCCACTATTCTCCTTCCCTCTTTAAAACCTACCAACTTTGAATGTTATGTCGTGAGATTATAGCATTACTATTCCTCTCTGTTGCTGCCATCTATCCACCTGGATCCCATAGTCCAACCCCTCTGGACCTCCCCTCTATTCCTGAAACCACCTTTTCACTGCCCCTTGCTCCCTTGATGTTCTCTTTACCTAGTTCAAATTCTGTGGTCAATTATCATAACTACTCTTCTCTCACTCCTTCCTATTCACCTGGCAAAACCACAACCCTAGTTAAATCTAACTTCCAGTGTCTACATTCACCCACGGAGCTGAATGTCCACCACCTCAAACTCTCTGTTAATCCTCTATCACCACCAGTTACTGCCCCATGTTTCTGCTCCCTTTGCAGCAAACTCCTTGAAAGAAATGCCTACACTTGCTGCCTCCTATTCTTCTCCCATTCTCTCCAACCAGTTTTCCACCCATCCGGTTTCTCCCATCAAGCTCTGTCCCTATTACGCCATAGAAACTGCTCTCACTGCCATCACAAACGAACTCTGTTGCTAAAACCAATGGCTAATTCTTGATTTCTTTGTATCAGTGTCACCTGAAAAGGATCATCACTTCCTTGACTTTTTCTTATCTGGTTTCCAGGATATGACACTGTTGATTTTCCTCCTTCCTCAGGGGTTGCTCCTTTTCAGTCAGCTTTGCTGATTCTTTGTTTCCCTCCATCGCCTTTTAATGTTGGAGCGCCCCAAGGCTGGGTCCTTTCTTTTGTCCATCTCTATCTACATTCATAGTCCTGGTGACTTCATCCAATCTCATGGTTCTATATGCTATCTATTACTGATAACTACCAAATTTACATTGCCAGTTCTCTCTCCTGAACTCCAGACATGCATAACCAATTGCCTTCTCAACAGCTCCATCTGGATGACAAAGAGACCTCTCAAACATAGTATGTCCAACTCCCACCCCTTACCTATAGTTACCTCCCCTTCAGCTGATGATAAGTCCATCCTTCCAGTTATTAAGGTCACACATGTTGAAATCATCCTTGACTCCTCTCATACCGTATATCCAAATCCTAAGAAAATCCTTATTCAGTGTATCCAGAATCCAATCACTTCTCACCACCTCCATTGCTGCAGCCCGGTCCAAGCCACCTGTCTTCTGCTTTGATTAGTGTAACAGCCTCCTAACTGGTTTTCCTGTTTCTATCTTTGCTTTCTCACTGTCTACTCTCAACACAGCAGCCAGAATCAATGCTTTTAAATTTTAAGTTGGATCATAGCGCTCCTCTATTCAAAAATCCTCCAATGGTTCCTATATCATTCACAGCAAAAGCCAAGGTCCCTAAGGTGTCCCAAAAACATCTTTGTGATCTGCCCCACTCCACTGATTTCATCTTGGACTACTCTCACCCTCCTTTACTCTGCTCTGGTCACACTGGCCTTTTTTTCCTTGATAAAACCAGGCATGCTCCTGCCTCAGGGCTCCTTCACTGAATGTTCCCTTTGCTGGACTCTCTTACACCTCATATGTATCTGGGTGACTCCCTCACCTCCTTTAAATCTTTACTTAATAAAGGCCTTTCTCAATAAGACCTGCCAAGATCACCCTATTTAAAATCTCAACTTCCTCCCAAACCAGTCCTCCTGATCTTCCTTACCCTGTTTGCTTTTTGCTCCAGAGTACATTTTAATAAAAGAATGAACATTACATTTCTAAATTACAGTCTAAATTTTAGCCTACTTGTCTTATGAGGCTCTGTGCCTCATCCCCACTTTCCCTATTCTCATTTTAAAGTTCATGCTTAAGACTGTTAAGCTCCTTACTTACGACTCCATTCAAAGTACTGACCAAAACTTTGGGCAGGGGTAGGCAGCAACAACATTTATTGTTTTTCTATTATCAATATTCTTGTGTGAAAGACAATAGGACAACTAAAGACTAAAATGAAATTGTAAAACTGCAAGTAGGTATTTCAAACAGGATAATGCAGAGTTCTATGTATAAGTCAGGCAAGAAGTACAATTGTTCCCTTCAAAATAAACCTAGGAGCTTTGAACAATTTTAGTTACACATTAAATAGTGGAAGAATAAAGTCAATTAAAATAACATTTATAATTACTTTCCTTCTATTTAATAAGTAACCAAAACTTTTCATTAGACAAAAAGCAGTTTTAGTACCCTCTCCAAAGCTAAAATAAGTCATATAATTTGAGCTTTTAAAATTTCAACTTACTATTCAGCTGGTTCATCAATGGTTTTCAAAACTTGTTTTTAAAAATATAGCACTTTACCTAGCACACTGTTATGAAACATTTTCCTGCGCTTATCACTTATCACTGACAGGCTGCTCCAGGTCCTTGCCATTGCCTCACAACCCCCTTTCCCTCTTATTAAATTACATTCTCTTACTTTGTCATAAATCACTTTTACAATGAGAGAGCAGCTAGGACACGTTGCTACGTCTTCCCCGTTCTCCAAATCTTCCTACAACAAAATCAAACATCGTGTGGTTAGCATAGTCTTCCTTTCACCATTTCTTGTTCCCCCAACGTCTCCCACCCCTATGCCCACATCTCCTGGTGGCTTGCCTCCCCTCACAGTGGGTGAGAGAGCCAAAAGGGCCTTCCTTGAGAAACGCCAAGCCCTTTTTTCCCTACAAGCGTCACTTAGAGAAACACCCAGGAAGGTTAGGCGAGGTTCAGTCTCCTCACAACCCCTGGGAAACAAAAACACGTCCCCTCCACCAAACTATCCTGGGAAGGCGCCCTAGGAGGGGTATCCGGCAGGAAGACCGACGCTCCCCGCCACCCTCTCCCCGACCTAACTGAAGTCCAAAACTAAGTGTCCACTGAGAGGTCAGGATATTAATGGGGGGAGGGGGCAGGGGAGGCGATTCAGAAACCAGGGAAAGAGGGCGTGGATGACTCAGCGCCGCAAGTGCGACCTAACATCCGGTGGATTGAAAACGCGCCTGCTTGGGTCAGCCGCCAGGAGGGGCCTGAAGTTACCTTGGTGATGGAGAAGTTATCCCCACACGGGCAGGGGTAGAAATACGTCTCCGAGTCCTCGTCATATTGGAAGTCCTCGATCTCCACCTCGTCGTGAAACACTGCCATGGTCACCAGAAGCCGGCAAGGGGCTAACGCCCCTGCAGTTCAACACACCTCCTGACTTGGTTTAACTTGGCGGGGACCGGCCCCGTCTTGCGTTGTCACTACATGCCAGTTCAGGAACGACTACTTCCGGCGCATAGACAATGACGCAATCCCGGCCTTGACGGCCAAATGGGTGACCGGTAGCGGTCACCATGGAGATGGCTGAGCTAGGGGCGGAGACACTGGAAAGACGGCGCTTGCCTCCCAGCAGTTCCGCGCACCGGTTCTCCCATTGGACATCAGCGACCAATAGAATGTGGGGCTCGGCCGCGCATCTGCTACGTCATGTTGGGCCCGCGGAGGCGCCCACGCGCAGGCGGCGGAACTTGGACGGGTTCTGCAGGCTAGGTACCTGCTGCAGCGGTGTCCATGCTTCAAGTTGCGGGCCTTAGAGAAGGCTTGAACAGTCCGCTGAAGGCTGCAGCAGGCGCCAGGTAGCATCCACCCGGTGCTTGGGAAAAGTGGGGTACCGCTTTGCTTGGTCTCAGGAGGCGGTGTCGGGAGCAGTTTAGCCTCCTCGACTTCCCTCTCCGGTGCCGGCCGAACAGTTCCTGTGGAATTTAGCTTCACGGAGTGACCTTGGGCTCAGGACGACGCTCAACTCGTTACTGTTCCTGGTTGCAGGTACATCCCCGCTTTTTCCTCATCCCAGACATTTTCACCTATTTTAAATTGTGTTGCTGAAAGGACTAAGCCCTGGAAGGCATGTAACATTAGTAACTACAATGATTTGCAGTAACAGTAATAACATTACCTTTTTTAAATTGGGGTTTATTATGCACCAGGTATTGCGCTAAGTATAATTCTCCCATCATCTTGGGGGCTTAGATGTTATTCCATTTTATTCTTCAAACTGAGGTATAGAGAGTTGGACATCTTCACCAAGATCACCCACCAGGGAAATCAGTGAAGAGCTTGTCTGTCTCCAAAGCCCAGGAACAAATTACTTATGTAAACCCCAGTTTCTTCTTTGTAATAGTAATGGTGTCAGTGGGCAGGGTTATCAGTATGAAGTCTGGAAATGAAAATAAAAGGTCCTGAAAGCAGTGCTAGTGCTTGTCTTGGAAAAACCAGATTCCATCAGGTATTGCTCCCTTACTAGGCATATTAATATCTTGGTAGAGAAGGAAGGTATTGTAAGGGGAGAACACTGTTGCAAAAGCTCAGTGCTCAGACTCCGAGTTGCTAATTAGCTGTGGCAACTGGATATTTACATTCTTTGGGCCTTTATTTCTCTTCTAAATAAGAAAGGGTTGTATTAGAGATGATTATAATATCTTTTAGATCTCACATTCTACTTTTTCATGGCAATTATGAATTTTACTTGGTTTAGCAATTATATATAACATATTTGGTTTACATTTGCATAATACATAAACAAAATACATCCCTGTGCTTATGTACACGCACTCAGATGTTTGTGTGAAGTTACCAGTTTTGTGTGCACTGAGGTGAAGCTCCACCCAGTTTAGCCCTTTTTTAAAGCTTGAAAACCTAAAGACAGAGAAGTTTTTGGGAGAAAATCCAGAAGTTACATTAAAGAAATTTATGGAAGATTATTTCAGAGGCCTCACAAACACTTCATTTGGCATAACTGGAGATCTACCCCAGCAGTTAGGAAACATTTGTTAAACTTGTCAAAGATTAACTGTGATGACTCTGGTCTGTCTGGGCAAAGGAGAAATCCCAGTAAGCCTATACGGAGCAGTGGCTGCTCCCTGTACCTTGGTAGACACAAATACTTCCCAGGTAGCCTCTTGGAGACAGAAGGAAAAGGGAGACTCTACATTACCTATTGTGTAGTCCCAGTGATCATTTTGAGGTTGGGAACTGGCCTTAGTTCTTTAGTGTAAGTACCTACAAATTAAAGAAATGGGTGCAGTCCTATTTAGCTCAAGGGAAGTATAAATTGGTAGATCTTTTAGAAAGCAATTTATATCTATCAAAAACAATTTGCTGGGGATCTGAAATTAGTAGTCCTAAAAGTTACAGGGGTAGTTGGGTAGTTTTTCTTTGTAATTTTCCAACTTTTCTTTGACTGTATATTACCTAAAATGGAAAAAAGAAAAACTAATGAACCTCTTAATAATAGTTGACACTATGTGCCATGCACCGTACCAAATCTTTTGTATGCATTATGTTATTAAAACAGCCCAATGAAGTATAAATATCATTAAACTCCATCGTTTTTTTTCTCTTTTTGAGACAGGGTCTCGTTCTGTTGTCCAGGCTAGGGTGCAGTGGCATCATCATAGCTCACTGCAGCCTCAGACTCCTGGGCTCAAGTGATCCTCTTACCTCAGCCTCCTGAGTAACTGGGACTACAGGCATACACCACAGCCTGCCAGTTTTTTATTTTTGGTAGCGATGGGGTTCCCCGTGTTGCTCAGGCTGGTCTCAAACTCTTGGCCTCAAGTGATCCTCCCACATTGACCTCCCAAAGTGCTAGGATTATAGGCATGGGCCACCACACTTGGCCTAAACTCCATCTTTAACACTGGGAAACATGAGGTTTAGGAGTTAAGGAACTTGTCTAAGGCAAGGCTGGAAAGTGGTAGTAAGCAATGGTGAGAACTCCTGTCTGTCAACCATAGAACCTATGATGCCATTTATGATGGGTATGGACTTCAAGCAGAGCTAGATTAAACAAACAGCACTGTAGCTCTGCAGACTACTGAGATTTTCCGATGAGCAGTGCTGCAGTGCTGGTTCCCTTGAGAGCTAGTTTGGGGGTGAGGGGTCTTCTTGGCTTTCCATAAGCTTTCATCCTGCCATCTGTTGGCCGTCCCCCTTGTCTAGCCAGAGGTGGCTGCTCTAATGGTTCTGCTCCATTTGAGCTTGTACTAAAGAAAATAAAACCAGAGCCAAACATTTAATGTAGTTTTTTGGTTTTTTTTTTTGTTTGTTTGTTTGTTTTTTACTGTACCCAGCACTTTTAAATAAAACATTACAATGTCTAGTAAAGATAGTTGTCATTTGTTCCTGAAAGGGAATAGAAACATTTTGTACTGACACACTTTTGGACCCTGACAGTGTGACAAAAGCATATTTACTAGTTGCTATAGTCAGTTGAAATCACAAGTTTATTTTATTTTTTATCATAAATGTTAACATTGCTTATCCACAAAATAAGTGTCCAGAATTTTTAGCATAAAATCAGATTTAGAGCTGGGTCATAATTGTTTAACGGAAGCTGTTTAATAAGTCCATTGTATATCAGGCTGGGGGAGTTATTTATTGGCAATATCAAACCTTTACCTCTCTAGATTGTTTGGCAAGGAAGAGAAGATGTTTATGTATTAGGATTGATTTTTAGTAACATTCTTGCTTGCCAGGTTACTTCCATAAGCATTATTTATACCTTTTAGCAATCCAATGAGGTAGCGTGAGTATTGTTAAAATGATAAGAGATAACTTGCTCAAGATCTAAAAAGCAGGAAGGAGTCACACCTGAGCCTAGTTCCACTGATTCAAGTCAAACACTCTGTACATCACTTGTTTACCAAATGCTAGGAGCCCCCTTGCTTCCTCAGTGACACCTAGAATTCTAAATTGACAGATGGCACCATGTTAAGCACACCTGTATTCCTTGATACTCAGGAGGCTGAGGCAGGAGGATCACTTGAGCCCAGTCTGAGCAACGTAACGAGACCCCATCTTTGAATGAATGAATGAATGACAGATGCCATGATTTTTCTCTGAACTTATTTCATTGCGTTCATGCTCAGTGAGGCGTTCATGCTCAGTGAGGCATTCTTGGTTTTTCTGTGCCTCACTGCCCTCTCACACCCTGTCTATCAGCAAGTTGCAGGGCTCTAATTCCAAAACATATTCCATGTTCATCTATTTCTGTCATCTCTGTAATTGTTTTTCTACTACAATCTTAGACTGGAGCCTTCTAACTAAACTTCCTGCTTCCACTCTTTCCCTTCTGTGACCCAAAATTCTTACCAAAATTCTTCACACAGTAACCTGAGCAATCCTTTAAAAATATAAATTAGGTCATGTCCTTCTGGTTTATTCAAAACCTTCAGTTCCTTCCCATTGCCCTTAGGGTAAAGTTCATACCCTTACCATGGCCTGCTGGACTTCATCTCATTTCACTCTCACCCAGCTTCCTGCTCTCCAGTGACGAAGGCCATGGTTCCTTTAACACTCCAGGCTTGTTTCTGTGTGGGGCCTTTGTTCTTGCTAATCCCTCTGCCAGAATGCTCTGCCCTTAACATCTGCTTGGCTGCCTCTTCCTCCTCATTCAGGTCTCAGCTGAGGCATCGTCACCTGAGAGAGGCTTTTCCTGATTTTACCCTTCCCACCCCATCACTCTTTATCACATTCATAATCTGTAATTATCTCGTTAATTATCTGTTTACTATTATCTGTCTCTCGAGCTGTAATAAAAGCTTCATGATGTCAAGGGCCTTGCATCTGGTTCTTTATAGTAACTCAAGGCCTAAAATAGTGCATCTTACCTCTGTAATTGTTGAATGAGCTGAGGGTACCTGTTGAACCAAAACAAGTGTAATTAATCTTAAATCCTAAATTTAATCTGGTGCTTGCAGTGATTTGTTTTACTATTTATTTAATGGTTTCAGTTTTATTTAGCATTTATGATAATTTTCTGTGTTTCAGAAATAAAGCTAATTAAGATTTTTGGCAAGGTAAGGCCTGTGAGGATACATTGATGGAATAGTCTTTATATGGTGTTAGGAATTACTTAATATTTATTGATCTGCTGTGGTTGGTTCATATGCAATGTATGAAACCATTGGACATATTTCAAAAAATGAGAATTTTTTTTAATACCCATTCAAAGGACTGGCATAAAGCTTTGGAATATACTTTGAACAGAAGTTTATAAAAGTGTTCTGTATTTACCAGTAGGTGGCACTCTTGGTTATGATTACTGTTAGAAAACAAGTTTTTAGAATTTTAAAGGGAACAGCTTTTAAAAATTAACATTTCTTTGTTTTCTAGTTTAGTTGAAGAGACCATTCAAACAACATAATCACAAAATGATGTATCCTATTGTGAGGACAATTTATTTTAGTAATTGTTGTCTAAACCCTTGAGCAGAACAGTATTCCCATATATAACTATATAGCAGTTAAATTTTATCAGGGAACTTCGCCTCAAGTGACATGGAACTGTATCATTCTTGCCTTTGGTCCGATGTTTCCTGGGGTGGATATCCTAAGTAGCAGGAGTTAAAGACAGGCTGAGGAAGATAAACAAGAGAAATAATCAAAAAAGAAAAGTAGAAATGTAAAGAGGGAGAAAGGATGGAAAGGGGGTAACTGAGAGTGGGCTTTCTGTGGGGTGATGCCTACTGATGATAATGAGCTTTTCCTTTTGCAGCTAAGAGGTAGTGGTACTTTTCATCAGTTTGCCAAAACATTCTATGTTGTCTGTGCCATTGCAGGAACTTTGTGAGAATTTCAGTGTGTTGAAAAACTGTCCATGTTCCAACTGGTGTATATCCAAAGGTCTCAGTATAATACCAGGACCAAGACATTCTGTGTCGGTCAGCCAGCCAACTATACACTTACTGACTCCTAAAATCTCATGGACTTCTAAAGTAAGTTTCAAATTCTTTCTTTCAGTGATTAACATACCATCTTTGATTGAGTGCATTTAACAGAGAAAAAACTACAGTTAGTGGTCTTGTGTGAGGTGAAAGAGGCCTTATACTTTTGTCACTTACTAGAGAGAAAAATAGCAAGTGATATGTTTATCTGCAATGATGCTGTATTATACTGTGACAAGAAGATATAGATCTTTTATCTAAAGACAAGTTATGAAGCAGTGGCCTTTTTGATATGATTTGGTTATAGCTGAGTAAATTACATATGACTTATACCACCTGATTTATTTACTTTTATTTATTTTCTGTCGCCACCTGTTAGAATGCAAGTTCTCTAAGACAGTCTTTGTTTTTTCCATGCCTGTGTCATCAGTGCTTAGGCCAATGCCTGCCACATACTGGGCTCTTAGTAAATATTTGTTGAACGAAGGACTAAATTAATGAGTATGGAGTAGGAATGTAAACACACTTAGCTTGAATATTTTCCTAACACTAAATTTATTACAATTAATTTACATAATGCCTTCCAAAGAGCTCAGAAAAAAAAGTGTTCACATACATTTTCATTTATTCTTCAAGTAACTAAGATAGGAAGGGACAGCTATGGCAATATAACATGTTAAATGTGGCCATTTTAGGCAAAGAAATGTTTGAAAATTGACATAGGAAAGAAACAAACAAAAAAATGTATCATCTAACTCATAATCAGTGTGTTTTCTGATAGGCCAGTAGTTTTTAGAATTTGAAATGTTGAGGAATCTTTTTGTGTGTGTGTGTTTAACTTTCTATTGAAGTATAATATACAAACAGCAAAGTACACAAATTCTAAGATCACTTTTTACATACTATCAGCACCCAGATTAAGAAACAACATTATCACTACCACCTCCCAAGGAAAGCTGCTAACTTGATTTCTAACATTGTAGATTCATTTTGCCTATTTTTGTACTTAATATGATTGGAATCAATCATGTTCTTTCATGTGTTCTTTTAAGTCTGGTTTCTTTCATTCAATATATTTGTGGTATTCATCTATGTTACTGCATGTAATTTCAGTGTATTCATTTTCATTACTGTATAGTATATCTTATTGTATGGATATATCACAACTAGTTTATCTACTTTAGTAATGACCATTTGGATAGTTTCCAGTTTGGGCTGTTATGAATAGTGTTACTATTATCTGTGTTGGTTTTTAACATCTGGGAAGCTTAGGCATTTTATATTTGGAAACCTCAGTAAATTTGCCTCTCTTTTGTACTTTATATAACAAGAAATATTAAAGAGTTATATAGTACTCTTTAGGTGGAGTACAGGCAGTTATGAAAAATCTCTCTTCTACTATAATAGCATAAGATTAGTCATATGAACTTGGTCAGAAATTTTGGAAACCAGTAGAGAAAATTAATATTTGACAGCACCAAAAATTACATACTTATGTACCAGGGCAATATCGTGAATCAGCTCTAAATAGTGGCAGAAACCTTGTCAAGGTGAGGTTAGGCTCTTGGTTGCTTTGCTAGTGGATCAACTCATAACATCACCAACAGAAATCAAAACTCTTCTTCACTGGCTCCTAAGACAATCTGATATTTCTCTACTTTTTCTTAAAATAATTTTAAACTTCAGTTTTATGTTTGCCCAGGAAGTACCATGGCCTGTCCTGCTGTTTTGATTCCTGGGTTGTTGCGAGGCTCTGTTGGAGCCATTTGTGCTCAGGCCCCTTTATTGAGATTGACACCCAGCACTTTGCGCCATCTTACTCTAACCAGGTAAGTCATTAGACTTCACTGTCATTTGAGGTTGATTTTCAAAGAGATCTGACCTGCTGGTGATTGTGGGAGGCATGTGAAACTCCTGAAAGAGGTAACATCTTGGCTTAAATGGGCATGCCATCAGATCATTAAACTTTAGTTCAATGGAAATATTCACTGGCCATTTTGTAGGCTCCATAATGTTATATTGTATTTTGGATAGCCATGATATTGTAAGAAAAACTAATTTTATTATTTTTATGAGGATAATATTTCATAACCTAATTTTCTTTTCTGTTAAAGTGTAATGAAATCCATAAGGAAAACCGATCACTTGGAGAGAACTGCAAGTGTTGTTCGCCGTGAGGTTTGTGTCTTTGGGGTACGGGAGGTTTTTCTGGCTGGGCAGTTCATGCACAGTTATGACTGGTTTAGAAGTAAGACATTGGATGAGTTTGGTCCCTTTGAAGGACAGTCAGGAACAGCTTGTTGTTCTGTTCAGAAATTTTCTGAGCAAGACATATGATAACTAATTTGAAAAGATGACAGAGAAGTACTTAAGTTTTTCTTTTTAAACTTGGAATGAATGGATTAACTTTTAAGGAAGGGAATATAGCAGCAATTGAAGTAACCATCCTCACAGGTATGATGTTTAGGGTTCTATTTTAGAGATAGAATTACTTTTAGAGCCTACATTTTATTAATGGCTTACCTTTTCTTTTTCTTTCTTTCTTTTTTTGACACCATGTCTCAAAGTCTTTGCTTTAGAACAACACCTCATTTCATCAAGGGAGAAAGCACTAACAGCTGAGAAAGGAAGGTGGACGAACTTTTGTTACCCTTCCAATGTACAGATTTTTCCTACTATATTCAGACTATAGAAAACTAATCTACCACCTGAAGGGGTGTCAAGGGCTGATAAATAAAGGATCCTTACCCTTTACCTCAGTGAGTAACCCCATTTTTATTTAAAAACATAAATTGGATACTGATTTTGCTTTTTTTGACTTTCTCACATACTCACATATATTTAACTTAGTGTTGTAGGGTTATTTAAAATAACAGCAAAAAAAAAAAAAACTTTCATATTAGAAAGTATTGTGCACTTCAACAAACGTAGTCAGAAATTGTATTGTCATGGTAGTTTCATTTTATGTATTAATAGAAGTATACACCTTAATGTAAAGGTATATCGTTAGGCTCTACTCTTAAAGCCAATTCTACTTGCAGAAAATTGCTTTGAGACTGAGGGTGGTGTGTTCATTGATTCAGCGTTAAGTCAATGTTTGTTTTTTTCCTTTGAAAAGTCTGTAAAATTAGTTCAGAAGAGTTGATTTATGAGCATGTGGGAAAATACACTTTTCCCAGTGATGATAAATCTGAAAATACTTGTTTTTGGTTTGCTCCACACACAAAAATGCTGATTCTGTAAATGTGAGACTTGCGGGGATTTCTTTTTAAAAAGTGAAGTCCTTGTTGGTTGTGAAGAAAAAGTGGTTTATTTAATTGGCTTGGACTGTACTCTTTCCTGTTGTATTTTGAGGCAGGTAGAATTAGAGCAGGGGTTGAAAAGCTTTCTATAGAGGGCCAGATAGTAAATGTTTTAGGCTTTGTGGGCCATGCTGTCTTAGTTAACACTACTAAACTCTGCTTTTGTAGTCTGAAAACAGCCATAGATAATATGTAAACAAATCGGTATGGCTGTGTTCCAATAAAACTTTATTTACCAAACACCCAGATTTGGCCTATCCCTGAATTAGAGTAGTCATTTCAGAACTTTACAGGACAAGATTATTGAGACTTTTGGGGGATCATTTTGAGCCAAGTTTAGGTAAATTACAAAAAAAGTTAATGTAAATTCTAATAATATGATTGAAAAGTTGTGAATTTTAAAAGGCGAAAGATTTATATGATCTGAAGAGAAACGAGAGCTGAAAAGTTGTGAATTTTAGTGCCCACAAGTCAGAAAATTCAAATCATAGGTAGTACCTTGGAGGAAGAATTTTTAAGTTGCAACTCTTCTATTTCTAATTTCCATTCCTCTCCCAAACAGAATGAAAACTGAAAAGAGATGGGAGAAACTGGTGAAAGCTAGATGATGTCTGGGGCTCCCTTGTCAGCAGTGTATGGTCTTCAGAGGCTCGCCCCCAGTTCCTCCAGAGGGTGCTCCTAGCCATAGAGTAGGGGCTCAGCCTTGGACTTGTTGAGATGAACAGCAGGTTAGGCTGTAACAGAATGTTTTCTCTCTTGCCTATAATTTGTATAGCAAGTGTGTTTTACAAAACTCCCCACGTCATTTGCTCTTCAGTTTAAGTTCATGAGGTAGCCTCATCTGATTTTGGAAAGAGGAGGCAGAGCCTAGGAGATGTCTCCCAGGGATAAAGGGAAACTCCAGCTCAGAATTCCTAGGCCAGAGGACCCTGCTACCACTCCTGGAGTGGTTAGAGAATAGAGCACTCACCTAGAAATGTCCTTCCAGTATTGGTCTTTGTAGTCCCTCTGGAAAACTTATTGAATGGCCATTTTATGATGTTAATGATAAAATGGAACTATAAATATAACCCGTCTGAGGTCATGCTGATGCAGGAAACTGAACTCTGAATTGAATGACATTTGACTGTTTGCGTTTAAGTCCACATTTTTTTCCTAAGAATCAAAGAATAAGCAGTCTGAGTAACTCTAGAAATGTCAAGGAGATAAGAGTAGAAATATTTCATGCTGTAAATTTTGTTCAGGCAAGACTAAAATTTTACTGGAGGAGTCACTCCGTGCTTGGCTGCAGTAGATGGTTAGCCCACTGAGCAAGATATACTCTATTCATCAATTTGATGGGAGAGTTTGGCAATGAAAGAATTTTTAAATTACTAATTCTTAGGTATCCATTTATTCATTTCAAGATATGCCAGATACTGGGCTGGGTCCTGGGATTCCAGCATTGACAATGATAGACAAGCCCCTGCCCTCAGATTTCTGTGGGACTGATTTTATGTACCTAATTGATTTTGGTAAAACTACCAATTCTTTTTCAATGTATTAATACTAGTTTGCATTTATTAATAGAAGCCCGTGCCTTATCCTATAATATCTTATGTATGTTGTTGCCTTTTTGTTTATAAAGTACTCGCTTGTGTATAATAATACAATAGGTTGTTGCCTGATTCTCACGACCATCCTTGGAGGGTGGTACAGGGAACCTTATTCCTATTTCGCTGTTGAGGGAATTAAGACTCATAGATTGAGATAGGATGACTTTGCTTCCTGATTTGCCTGGGATAGTCCTGGTGTATGCCTCTTGTTCCTCTTGTAATTATCAATAGCACCCCCCTTTCACTCTCAATGTCCTGTCTTGAATGATATATTGTCAGCCTAAGTTTAAAGGACTTGCTCAAGTAAGTGGAGGACTCAGTCCTTGAACTTAGATCTTCGATAATCACCTTAGCTTTTCTTGTGTTCCAGTAACAGAATGTGGCACTTGGTGTAGATAGAGCAACGTGTTACTGGGGATGAGAAAGTGGGGAGTTACTGATGGCACAGTGGCCAATTAATAAAGTCACATGGCTAGGACCCTGGGGCAGAGGCCTTCGGCAATCCTGTGGTTCCCAGTGCAGATCTTTGAATGCTTATAATTTGCTTGACTTGTGGTTTTGCTGAAGCTTGGGTTTGAATGGGATGGGCTGCTTAGCTGGAGAGTGGACTGTGTCCCAAGCTTAACCTTTACAATGCTCTGCTAGTCAGCACATGTGTACCCATTTTGAGGAGATTGTATGCTAGAGTAGTCTTCTTCAATTTGAGGAAGGGAGACATCTCTTTAACATACATTGTTTCTCAACAGTTGTACACCTAATTTGCTTTGATTGTTAAAGCTTGATGGTCAAAAAACCTTTAGAGATCATCCAGCCTAGAATGAGCAGTGCTTGGTGCTCCCAGCCTCACCACACTGTCAGCACTGGCAAAGCAGAGGAGGCGGAGAGAAACCTCAGGCACCCACTGCCCAGAGGTAGTTGTAAGAGCTAGAAGGCGGCTGGGCCACACAGCCTTTTGGGGAGGTATAGTCTGATGGCCCTGGCAACTGGCCTCTGTCTCCTAGGGGTGTATAACTCACCCTGCTGTGAGTTGAAGCCTACAAAGACAGGGAGGCTCCTTGGGGGAAGGCCCAGCTTAGTGTCTCTGTATCCACAGTATCTAGCACAGTGCTGGCGTATCATAGGCACTCAATACATGCCGCATTGAGTATTAATAGCATAAACAGGTATTAATCCCAACTCTGTAGCTGGTTACCTGTACCTCCTTGGATGAATCATTTTGTAAAGTAGGAATGGTGATATTATCCATCTCAAGAGATGAGGTGATGATAAAAGTGTACTCCGTCATTCTGTACAGATGTAAGTCATGAACAATGAGAAAGTTGCCTGTCCTTCTACTTAGCTATGCTCAGAATTTAACTGGGTAGTGTCTAAAATATAGTGGCAGTGTGTTTCACTGACACATTTGTTCAATAAATTAAGCAATCTAAGAGGTGAGGCTCTTTCCATTTTTCCCCTAAGAGACCCAGTCAAATGCAGTGAATTTTGTTTTAAATTCAACAGACATGTGCTGAGTACCTGCTGTGTGCCCAGCCTTGTTCTAGGCACTGGGGATACAACAGTGCATAAGGCAGGCAAGGCCCCTGCTGTATATGCAGCTTCATTCTGGTGCAGATAATCCTGAGAATGTCAGGAGTGATATACACTGGGAAGGAAATAAAACAGGGTTATGGGAGGCAAGAATGCCTGGGGTGGGGGCAATTTTAAATCAGCGTATAACATTTGAGCTGAGAATTGACTAAAGAAAAGAACCAGCCATGTACACAGCATTTGTAGCAGAGGAACTGGTGAGAACCAAGGTTTTGAAGCAGGAATGAGCTTGGCACATTCAGAGGAGAGTAGATATGAGAGAGGATGAGAGGTAGACAGGGGCCAGGTGGTATAAATTGCTGTGGCCTTGGATAAGGAGTTGAAATTTTATTCTGAGGGTGATGGAAGGTTTTAAGCTGGGAAATGAGTAATTTACATTTTAAATGGGTCTTTTCTTTGCCTGACACCAGGCTGGAAGCTATTGACATAGTGTCTCAGGAGAGGTGATGGTGGCTTCCAGTAGGGTGGTAGCAGTAGGGGTGGATCTGGGACAGAGGTAGAGCTGGTGGGTTTCACAGAGGGTGATGGGGTGTGGGGGGATGGTTTGTGAGACGGGAAGAAACCAAGATGGATTTCCAGGGTTTGGGATTTGAATAATCTGGTAGATAATGTGATGATGGTGGCATCTATTTGCTAAGATGGAGAAGAACAAGTTTGGAGGAGGGGAAATAAAGAGTTCGGTTTTGGAATAATCTGGGTGGGAGTGGGCGGGAGTGGACAGAGTTACAGACGAAACAAGATTAGCCATGAGTTTTCTCAGCTCATCTCAACTCATATTGACTGTGGAATCTGAGTCATGAGGGTTCATTGTAGTATTTTGTATACTTTTGTATTGTTTGAAAATTTTCATAATAATAAAAAGGAAAAATATTAGGGAGAAAAAAGTTCTGTGATGGATGTGTGAAGTTTGAAATGGAAACTCCAATAGGCAGTTGGATATATGAGTTTGGAGTTCACTGCTGGGAGTAAAAAAGTTTAAGCCATGTAGAGAGTAGGGGGAGAGGGCCCAGGACTCAGCCCAGGGGTGTGTCGACACTTAGGGGCCAAGCAGAAGAGCAAGGGCCAGCAAAGGAGATGGAGAAGGAATATCCAGCCAGGCAGGAAGGAAATCAGCAGAGTGTTCTTGAAGCCGGGAGAAAAAGTGTTTCAAAAAGGAGAGAGTGGCCAACCATGCTGAATTTGGCTGAGAGATCATCATTAAATTTACCAAAATGGGTAACCAGAATTAGGTAACCAGAATGACTGGCCTTAGTACATTACTGAGAGTGACAGCCCGACTGGATTATGTTGGAGAGAGTGAGAGATAAGAAAGTGGAGGCAGGACCACATATAACTTTTGAAATGTTTTAATGTGAATGGGAGCAGAGAAGTGGGGTGATAACTGGATTAATGGAGAGGCTTATTTTGTTTGTTGTGTTTTGAAAGCAGCAAAGCACTCAAGTGCCTGGATTCAAATCTCTGCTTTGCCAATTGCTAGCCCTGGCCTACATAGTTTTCTCATATGTAAAATGGGGTAATAGTAATATCTGCCTTCTAGGGTTGTTGTGAAGATTGAATGAATGAGCATTTGTAAAGCTGTAAGGCTGTCATCTGTAGGTGTTTGCTGTTGGTGTTGCTGTTCTCTGAAGTGGGAGATCCTAGAGCTCAATGTGTGATGGAGAGAGGAGGGGAGGGAGTGATGCAGGAAAGAGGATAGTTGCTAGAGTGAAGGCTTGACAAACCAGAGAGGAGACTGGCCCAGGCGGACAGGTTAGCCTTTGGTAGGAGTAAGGTGAGTTCACTCATCATTCCAGGGTATAGTGTTGACCAGCATAAGCCCCTGAACAAGTAAAATTGTTTGGTTGACAGAGAATTTTGTGGTCTTTTTTTGTCAGTAAATCACCTGAGTAAAGTCAGCTTTTTAAAATCAGATTCCTACACATCAGATTGGTATTTGGCCACCATTTAAGTAATGTCTCTGGGTCTTGGTGTCCTTACGTGTAAAATGACATGCTATTCTTGATAGTGACTAAAGTTTCTTTCAATTCTGAAATTCTCTGAGCCAAAACTACATTTTTGTCATAGGTTATCTCTAATCCTGCCTTTGTCAGAATTTTTAAGCCAGAAAATGAACGAATGGGAGTGAACAGGGAAAGGAAAGTTAGCCAGGTTTCCAAAGAAAGACCTATTTCCTATACAGAGACTTTTACATCAGCAGTAACATCAAAATATCCTATATAAAACCAGCTTTTAAAATAAGTGTGATGGAATTTCCTTTCAGATGCTGATTGTGTCTAAGCATTAAAAATGTGTACTAGTAAAAATTGGCAAATACGTTGTTATTTTATTGAACAGTAGAAGAGTCTAAATGTTATTTTATAGGAAACTTCATTTCCTGCCATGTGTTTTAACTTAGGACATGGCTAGTTGAGGTTTTAGTTGTGAAATCTTTTGATCTATTAAGTATAAGAGCAAATACAAATGTTAAAATATGTCATTTCTCCATTATGTTTTGCTTATTCAGTAAAAGTAATGAAAGATTGGCACATAACAAGGCCACAATTATGGATGCTAATTATATGAACTAGCTTTGGAATAAAATATTTGGTCTTCAAAAAAATTTTGTTAATGTTTTTAATTCATATTGTTAGAAATATTTATATAGGATACAGTATTTGTATTAAGCAAAATGAAGTGTTAATAGTAAGAGGGAGGCATGTCTTTAAAAATCATGAATTGTGCAAGGCATTTTGTGTTCTGGTTGTAATAGTTTTGTCCAGATTATTAGGACAAATAGCAATGGGTATATTACTGTTTGTATTACAGGTTGAATGTCTCTAATCCAAAAATTCAAGGCCAAAATGCTTCAAAATCTGAAACTTTTAGAGCACCGACATGATGCTCAAAAGGAAAAGCTCATTAGGGCATTTCAGATTTCAGATTTTTGGATTAGAGATACTTAACTGGTAAGTATAATGCAAATATCCTGATATCAAAAAAAAAATCTAAAATCCAAAACACTTCTGGTCCCAAACATTTCAGATAAGGGATACTTAACCTGTAATACCAATAGACATAATGCATCTGGAAAAATTTTTCATTGTAAATAGTATCCAAATGAAAATATGGCTTAATAAAAATTGTAGCTTTCTTTTTCCTCACTGAATTTTATATTTGGACATTGGGAAATGATTTCATTTCACATAGTCTAGAATTTGATTATGAAGCATTCTTGCCTATTTCAGCTGAAATTCTGCTCCCTTTGCAGTGATTATGAAGGTTGATTTCCCTGCCACCAGGTGACTCTTCTGGATTTGTTTAAAGCTTGTACATACCTAGTTTTTTTAAGGAATCCAATAGATGCCAGTTAAGCTGTTAGAAATAAAATAATCTTGTTCTTGGCTTTTTTTAAACAGATTATAATATTGAAAGAAAATAATGAATACTTATAAAATAACATTTCTTTTTTATAAACATAAAAAATGGGAATAATAAAGTAATAGTGAGACCTCTGCTGATTCTTATTACTTGTCTTTGTAATGAGATACTTAAAATAGAATGTGTGGCAAGCAAAGGAAGATACCAGTTCTGCTCAAGAAATCTCTGCCCTCTATGACCTCTTCCACATTATTGAACATGAACCTGGATTTTCTGTGTTGCTCCCCGCCCCCGCCCCACACACTCTTTTTTTTTTTTTAGCAACAAAAAGCTGAATGTCTACCAATCATTGTTCTGGAAACCAATTTTAAGTGACTTTAAGTTAGAGTTTTTATTCATTCTGCAAATCCTTACTGAGCTTTAGTGTATGTTGGGCCCTGTGCTTGATCTAGGGAGTTGATTCAGGTCTACATTCTATCCAGTAGCTGACCACAAGAGGCTATGGTCCATGTAGTGGAAAGACGTGTTTATGAGTATCTATAATTCACATTAGTATGTGCTAAATATGATAAGAAAGGCAAACATTACATTAGTTCAGTTGAGGGGATAGACAGAAGAGGGAAGACCGCAGGCAGGGGGAGTATTTGAGCAGGGCATAAGGGTGAGCAGGAGGTCAGAAGACAGAACTGAGAGAGCGTGGTGCATGCTGAAGGACTTAGGCAGAGTTTTGGGAGGTGGACAGGTGTTAGGTACCTTTGAGGACCAACAGGTTGTCCAGTTTGTCTGGCAAACCACTACCTCACAAGCAGGAGCTTGAGCTGGTATGAGTTAAATAGGCCTTTTAGCTATTTTTTTATAGTTGAGTGGTAGAGAGCCCTTAAAGGCTTTTGAGCTGGGAATAACTCAGTGAAATTGGAACATAAGAGTATTTGCCTCTTGGCTGCTTTATGAGACACAAGAAGGAGGCCAAGGTAGTAGTTCAAGTGAGAAGAAAGAAATTCTCAACTTAGGATGGTGGCAGGTGGGCAAGGGAATGGAAAGACATTAACTGAATTCATGGAATGTGGCTGTGTTAGGGACAAAATGCCAAAAAAGTCAAGAGTGTGTATGTTTGTATATCAACAGAAATATAGTTGACTGTATTGAGTCCAAGAATTGAAATTCTGGTGCTAGAAAGAAGCTCGTTTTGCAGGGCTCTGTGAGGATGGGGCAGCCTTCTCCATCTCTGCATCCCGAGTCCCCCGGTTTCAGGCAGCATGCTTAAGAAATGTGGAAGGAAGGAATGTGGTGGATTGAGTTGTATGCATAAGTGACTTTACTATTGGGACTGAACTGTCAGATAATTAAGGGCCTACCCGACCTGGATTTGAATCCTGACTTGGCAATTCCTAGCTAGGGGACCTTAAGCAAGTTCTGCAAGATGGAAGATAACAAAATTATCTTTTGGGATATAAAATGGTTACTTATATCAACTGAATGAATTAGTACACATAAAACGTTTAACCCAACATTGGGTATATACATGAGATAAGCACTTCTCAGGCATTAACTGTTTTTACTTATGGGGAGAGTAGATGTGAGCCTGTGATTGGCAGAAAAGTAATGATGAGTTGTCACTGGGGGTTGGGAGCAGTAGCCTGTGAGTCCTTGAGGTCCTGAACCTAGAGGTGGGAGTGGGAGTAGGTGTGGGGCAGTTTAGGGACAGCTTCCACTGAGGAAGTGGGAGGAGTGGTAAAGGAGAAAAGGACCAGGTTGGAGACACAGGAGGGGACCTGAAGAGTTCAATGTTGGCTATCCCAGGCAAGGAGACTGCTTCAGCGTGGAAAAGTACCAAATTCAGAGAGATCAGGGAGTATGAGAACTGAGACTAGACGTTGAGTTTGGTTGTTCAGGAAGACATCGACCAACCTTGGAAGAGAAGTTATAGGAGAGCAGAAGCCAGGTTCCCTGTGGTTAAGGAGAACAACAAGGAAAAAGGGAAGGTTCTACAGGCTAAGGAAGAGCTGATCATCTTAGTGGAGGAAGAGATGAAAGGCAAGATTTCTAAAATATGTTCTTTTCTTTTTTTTTTTTTTCATCTCCATCTCTTGCATGGAAATAAAATATCTTAAAGACAGCATAGCTTTGAAATTTGCACTAGTACAGTAATTGATAGGGTAGGGTGTACCTGTGGTACCCGCCCCCCACTCTGCACAGCTCTTTGTTGTTGTCCATGTGAGCAGTCCTCCTGGGGTGCACTTAAGCCTGTAAGGTGCTATGCAGTAGCATTGGTGTAGCAGCATATATATTAAAAAAATGAATAAAGTATAATATATAATGTAAAACAAATACTAATAAATTAGTTCTAATTAATGCAATAAAATACCAGTTATGTGTTGCTTAATGACAGGGATATGTTTTGAGAAATGCATTGTTGAGCATTGTCGTTGTATGAACATTGTGGAGTGTACTTACATAAACCTAGATGGTATAGCCTGCTACACACCTAGGCTATATGGTATAGCCTATTGCTCCTACGCTACAAACCTGCACAGCATGTTACTGTCTGAATACCATAGGGAATTGTAACACAATAATAATTATTTGTGTACCTAAACAGAAAAGGTACAGTAAAAATACAGTATTATAATCTTATGAGACTACCATCGTATATGTGGCCCATTGTTCACTGAAAAGTTATGTGACACATGACTATACATTATAACCAACACTTAATGAGTTCTGTGGGCCAGCAGTGTTACAAGTGCTTTTGCATATATTATCTCATTTAATCCTCCCAGCAACCCTATAAGGTATAGGTGTTCTCATTTTATAGCTGGGGGTGCCTAGGTAACTTGCCAGAGTCACATGGCTGGTAATGGTGGAGCCAGGATTAAATACCAGCCGGTTCAGCTGCAGAGCCCATGCTGTCAACAGCCATATTCTGCTACTTCCTTTATTTTGTTGCTGAATTGCTTAGGCTGAGCAGATGCCATTAGATGTCATGTCTAATGAAACAGGGAGGTACTGAAGAGAGGAAAATTGAACATGAAGGAAAGGGCTGGTGGTTGCTGATGGAGCAGTGTTTGAGAGGATCAAGAGCACAGGCAGAGAGGTCAGGATGGAAACATCACACCACTTGCTCTTTGGGAGAGGAAGAAGAGAGGATTGGCAAAAATACAGAGAAAGAAAAGGCAAGAGATTTTGCAGGAGAGATGGAAAGGTAGACAGATTTAGGGGATATTTTGAGGTGGTGAGGGAGGCCACTGTCCATCATGAGAATTTTCCAGCGGATTTTTAAAAATGTTCTCCCACTGATAGTTTAATTAGACCCAGTAGTCCTATTGGAGAAAAGGGCCTGAATGAGCTAGCATTAGGGTGGGACGTTCATCGACCTTGACAGATTTCCAAGGCACTGTTTGGTGGAACCTTGAAGGTAACAGCCTCCAAGGAGAGGGCTGTATTTTGGTCAGCTGCTACTGAGTTGATTTGCTGCCACAAGTGGAGTTGAACAGAAGTAGGAGATTGAGGAAAGAGTCATGTTGTCTTTTTTCCCCCACTTGTGAAGATGTCCCAGGTTTAGGGGAGGAAGGAAAACACAATGCAGAAGAAAGAATGAATGAAGGAAATAGGGACATTTTGAATTTGAGGGGTGCTGAGGCATGGATGACACTTACCTGAATAGCCCCTGCATCAGACCTATTCAGGGCTTTCCAAAAATCAGAGATGTCATTTAGAATAGTGCTTCTCAAACAGTCTGTAGGGAAGGGCTCTTGTTGTTTTAAGGCTATAAACTGTATTTTGTAAAATATTGTATGATACAAAATGAATTAGAAAAAAATGAATTAAAAAACCAAAGAAATAAAGAGTACAAACCCAGTTTGTTTTCTAATGCTAGATTCGAAGACACACAATTACTCTGTAAAATTGCTAAAAAAGTTTCTAAGTGCTTACTTTTAATTTCTGCAGTTAGCTTGTGATGGACTCCTTACACATTCAGAAGCAACAGGGACCCTCACTGATGGAGACTGTGGATGCCACACAGGGTTGTTTACCAGGTTCCCGTTCCCTGAGCTCTTCCCAGAGTGCCTAGCCCAGTGCATGGCACATGATACTCATCAAATAAATGCTTGTTAAGTGGTCCCTTTAAGAGACAATTTTTGTATGCAGAATAAAATTAAATTAGTATGATAGGAAGTCTCTCAAAATGATGTTAATTAAAATTTGTTCACCTGGTGGTAGGCAAAGCCAAAGCAAAGTGTACTTTAGCTTGTTTGGCAATTTTCAAAAACTGCATCTTAGTAGGTTTCAAAAAACCTTAGTTCCCGGAAAGCCACCATTTGTCTCTTGCATCACATATGTACTAACATCAGCCACTGTTCATCGTTTGGTTTTAGATTGTGTCAGCAGCTAAGGTGTGCGCGGCTGCCAACGAGTCACCGTCAGTGAAGAGCCTCCGCTTGCTTGTGGCTGATCAAGACTTTTCTTTTAAAGCTGGCCAGTGGTAAGTGGGTTTTCTTTTTTCCAAGTGCATACATTCAGGAAGGTGCCATTAGATAGAAGGGATTATTTTTTCTTCTGGAAAGGACTTCTGTGGCTAGCCGTTCCCCCAAGGGAGAGGAATTCTACATCATTTCCATTCAGGATGAGCCTTTTTTGGCATGGAGAATCTGATTCCTTTCCTGGCCTCAGAGCCTGCTTCAGTTTTGAGCCCATAGCTTCCTCCGTTATATATGAAAATTGCTGTCTTGCATTTTCCAGATTCAAACAAAGCAGCTAGTTCTAGTCCATGGAACCAACAGCACTGATAATTACATTCTACAGGAGTGGCTGCTAACAGAATGCACTGCAGTAATCTAATCTGCTTCAGTTATGTGTTGCTGGATATTCATAGGTTTTTACAAATTAGTCTTATGTCCAGTGCAGAGTAAACAAAGTAGCCTGCAAAGGAGAGTAACCAGTGATGTCATCACAGAGCTGACCACTCTTGACTGGATTCTTGTGTCCCTCATTCCTTGTCTGGGTTGAGTTTAAATATTTTGCTAAATTTATTATGAGGATTTCCCAGTTAAGCCCAGCCCACACACATAGAAATCGTAAGTGTGTCCCATTTGACTCTGAGGACTAATCAGTATGCTGATAGGATAACAGCCCAGCTGTCCCTCTGTTCCTCAGATGGCCTTGCTGAGCTGCAATTCAAGTTGAATTGAAAAGAAAGCAACTTGAATTTCCCTAGGAAAGGTGTGTTTGGGTGTGTGTGTCCTTTATTTAAAAAAAGCATTCATTTCTAAATGAATTTCTGGCATGTCAGTCTTGATAGAATGTCTTAGGAGTCACTTGACTAATTTTGGCAGTCCATCTGGAAATGTGGTTTTGTTAAAAGGAGGATGTGTGATAATAGCAAGTGTGATAATAGCAAGAGTTAGCAGTCTTGTGTTAATAGTTTGCCTTTGAATTTAGAACTAGAAAACAAGATGCTGATTGCAATAATTTGCGTTCATGAAGCAATTTACTGCAATCTTTGCACATGTTCGATGATACATATTAAATGCATTTTGGCTGTTTTAGGGGGTGGGCAACATATTTACCCTTCAGAAGTGGTTTAGCAGTTATTACATTGAAAGTGGAAACTTTAATTGTAATGATCTGTTTTTCCATATTTCCCTTCTGTGGAAGTGTTTCGGTCCTGTGCACAGCACTGTCTTTGTGCCTTTAACTCTGAATTTTGCCAAGACTCAGACCCTAGTCTCCTGGTTAGAAAAAGCCTGTTACAGTGCTGACACCATGGTGTGCCTGTAAGTACATTAGCACTTGCAAATTGCAGTTACCTGAGAAGAAAAATGTCATTATTCCCTAGTGATATAGGGGTAGAAATGGAGTCCCATTGTGATTCTCAAGATAAGATTATTCGAGGCTTATGTATGTTACCCCAGTGAGTGGATTTGGTCATTTCCCTAACTTTGGGCCTGGTTTTAGTATGTGCCTGACACACTCCTGCTTTAGAGGGCAGATTTGCGGGGTGGTTATCACTGGCTGGTTAGCGGTGACCCTTTCCCTGCCAGGTGTCAATCAGCATTCATTCTTGTTGCCTGGGCCCTCCCCTTTTAAAAGATTGCACCCTTACCATTGACTTATTGTATGGCTCCAGGGTTTGTGAGTTCCTTTTGATATTTGACCTTGTGGTTACAGAATGGCCATTTTGCTTAGATTGGCAGTGTCCATCACCTTTGTGCTATTGCTAGGAAGGCTTTGTGCTCCAGGCTCTCTCAGATCATCAGCTCAGTAGTATCTCCATGTGGCACTTTGGAGAAGAGGGCAAGGATTAGGGAGAGCAAGTTGGGGTATGGCTGCCGTGTATTTTGTGTAGTTAGGATTATCAGAGTGGAGAGCTATTGGAGATAGACGATCACTGTTGGGCTCATCTTTGGGGTAAGAGATTGGGCCACACTCCCACATCTCTGCATTCTTGACTAGTGGCCTCCTCTGACGCCTACCCAACTCGGAGGATGAGGTTACACTCCCAACTCTAAATAAATGAATAATAAATAAATAAATGAACAAATGCTCTCTGACTAGCTGGAGCTTTGGCCACAGGTCCCCACGTAGATAGATACTTTCAGCATAGACCAGATATAGGTCGTAGGAGGCTCTTTTTGTCCTGCACTGTGTAATTATTGGGCCCTCCAGAGGGAACTGGTTCCTGTACTGGGAAACCAGCTACAAGAATTCTAGCCATCCAATCCGGAAAGAAAGGCCAAAAGAGGAAACCACCTCAAAACATTTCTCACATGAGCAGTGCTAAAACCTTTGTGCTCTGAGGTCTACCAGTAGGCCTGCTGCTTGCTTAGCAACTCTGGTGAGTCCTGCCTTTGACCAGAATTCCTCCTCCTGGGGGTAGAAAGATTAGCATTCCCTCTTGGGACTGGAGCATGTCACCAATAGTTCGCATGCAATGTGCTGCTGCCCTCAGTTTCCAGATTCACACTTCGCTGTGGCACTCGCTGCCTGCCTCCAGCAATGGCTGCGCTGCTGTGGCCGGGACCCCTCCCCAGAGGGAGTCCATGTCCCCCTCGTGCTCTGGAGACTGCCCAGCTCATGTGCTTCCTTGCTACCTGCTAGCTCTGTGATGTGGGCAGTTTCCATATTACTCTGGGCCTCAGTTTTCATAGCTTTAAAGAGGGAACAATAGTATTCCTGTGTTTTGGGATATTTAATGTGTTTAACACAATGCCTAATGTTAACTGTCTTTTATTCATTTGTTTTTACTTTTTGTTATTGCTAGTAAGTATTTCACTCAGTCATTTAGATCCAACTCTTAGCTCCTTGGTCAGTTTGCGTGCAGTGAGGCTGCTGGTTGGAGGAGTGGCAGTCCAGGTAAGAGTAGATGGGTGCACGTCGCCACCACAACATTGCTTATGCCTCAGTCAGTCCTCAGTCCACATTTGGCTGTGCATAGGGTGCTGCCTGAGGGGAGCAAGTCCAAAGCATTTCTGCAGAGAGAAAAGGAATTCTTGGTCCTTGTGTGTCTCTGACTTTCTATAGGATAACATAAGTTTTTATGCTAGAAAGAACTTTGGGCACTATTGAGAGAAGGTGGACACCAAGAAGAAACAGATTAGAGGAGCAAGATTAGAGAAATAAAACTTTACCCTTACCCTTGAGCAGGGCTGCTGCATTGTAGACATTATATGACCTATACAACTGTGTGCAACAGCCCTGACTCTTTTAGGGCCACACATAGAAAGTATTTGCATTCCTTGGCATCTTTTCAGACTATATCCTCCTCCATTGCTTATCTGGTAAGCACTCTGTCTCTTTAGACTCAGTTTAAGGGGCATCTCCTCTGTGAAGTCTTTCTTAATTCCTCTACTGTTGGTAGAATTGACTCTTCCCTTCTTGCCCTGCCTCCCCCCAATCTAAGCAGATTTTATCATAGCCCATTTAATTGTATTTATTTGTTAATTTTCCTCCTTGTTGAGTGAGTTTATTGAGGGCAGGAACATACATGTAGCTTTGTACCTCCAGCAAATACAACAGTGCCTATACATGGTAGACAGGTGCTCTCTGTAGTGTTTACACAAGTGAATGAGGGAGGAGCTCTGAATAATGTGGCCAAAGACTGAAGAGTTTTGGGATCTCATAATATAACATTGTCATTCGGCCATGGTTTGCATGGCCACTGTGTGCTGGGCACTGAGGCTGCCTCTGGGCAGACATGGCTACCTGGTGTGTCAAGGCACATATGGCCATGTTGCCTCACTGTACATCTAGGCCCCTCCTCTCAGTTGTGCGTATGCTCACTTATCTGGGTGCAGTGGATGTCTCAACTTGTGGCTCCAAGAGTGCCAGTCCTGCACAGGGCATTTTTAAAGATACGTGTTTAAAGCTTAATTTATTCTTGGACAGATGTATTGTGAAATATGTTTTGTGTGTATTTCCTTAAACCCATTCCAACAGGGTTTTTATATAGTTTGAATTCTTCTGTATCATTTAATGAAGGAGTTCTTTTTTTCCAAAGGTAGCTTGCCAGAGTTACTAGAAAAGAGTTCCCTTTTGCTCACCTGAAAGAAAGGTCTTTATCAGCATTGAGCAGCAGAGGGCGATGTAACTCAGGAGATGAAGTAGCAGAAGTAACTCATTTATTTTTTTTAAACATGGAAATAGTAGAGATTTTGTATACCTCCTCTCTGAGAGCATATAGAAGCTGTTGTAATAAATGCTAATGATAGGCTTTTAAATGAAAGGAAATTTAAAGTATTCATGGAAAAGAGTCAAGTGAAAGTAGACTAGTGACCTTTTTTGGAGCACTTCCAATCCAGAACTGATTTTTTAAGACTGTTATAAGTGGCTGGATATTTAAGGCCACAGATTAGAGGAGAATATCTTTTAAGGTCATAGATCAAATCAGTAGAGAACATATTAGGCTTTTCATACAAGCTTGCATGTAGGAAAACAGCTTGGAAAAGATGATACTTTTTGCTCTTTGATGGCTAACACCTGGATTGGATGTTTATATTTCTTAGGCAGGGGGATGATTTTTGTGGTCCCAGGTTCTAATAAATTTTATTATTATGTGACTAGGTTTGTTGTAATTTCTAGAATCTCCACTAAAAAAGGGTTTCTGTAGCATGGAATTATTGAAAGCTTGAAACTCATAAGAGTTCTAGACTTATAGGAGTGTCATTAGAAGAAAAGAAGAAAACAGAAAACTTTTGGCACCCAGAGGCTACATCAGCCCATTTAATTCTGGCAAATGACAGTGAGAGTGTTTTTGTTGGTTTTTCTGTTGCCCTTTTTTTTGCACTTTAAAAAAAGTATATTGAGATATAATTCACATATAAAATTTATGCATTAAAATTTACAATTCAGTGGTGTTTAGCATATTCACAGAGTTTTGTAGCCATCAGCACAATCAAATTTTAGAACATTTTTATCATCTGCAAAAGAAGCCCTGTACTGATTACTCCCCATCCTCCTGTCCCCTTAGACAACCAGTTTCCATCTCTATGGATTTGTCTATTCTGGACATTTCATATCAATGGAATCATATCATACGGTATGTGATCTTTTTGTGACTGGCTTCTTTCATTTAACATGATTTTTCAAGGTTCATCCATGTTGTAGTATGTATCAATACTTCATTCCATTGTATGGATATACCACATTTTGTTCATATACTTATCAGTTAATAGACATCCACTTTGGGGTTATTATGAATAATGCTGCTCTGAACATTTGTGTGCAAGTTTTTGAGTGGACATATACTTTTATTTCTCTTGGGCATAAACCTAGGTGTGCAATTGTTCATATGGTAACTCTGTTTAACATTTTCTGGCACCACAAACCTGTTTTTTTTTTTTTTTTTTTTTTTTTGAGACAGAGTCTCACTGTTGCCTGGGCTAGAGTGAGTGCCATGGCGTCAGCCTAGCTCACAGCAACCTCAAACTCCTGAGCTCAAGCGATCCTCCTGCCTCAGCTTCCCGAGTAGCTGGGACTACAGGCATGTGCCACCATGCCTGGCTAATTTTTTCTATATATATTTTTAGCTGTCCATATAATTTCTTTCTATTTTTAGTAGAGACGGGGTCTTGCTCTTGCTCAGGCTGGTTTCAAACTCCTGAGCTCAAACGATCCGCCCGCCTCGGCCTCGCAGAGTGTTAGGATTACAGGCGTGAGCCATTGCGCCCGGCCCACAAACCTGATTTCAATAGTGACTGTACCATTTTACATTCCCACCTGCAATATATGAAGGTTCCACTTTCTCCAGATCCTCAGTAACACTTGGTATTGTTAGTCTTTTTGACTATAGACATCCTAGTGAGTGCGAAGTGGTAGCTCATTGTTTTATGTTCCATAATGACCTGTGAACATGGGACATCTTTCCATGATGCTCTATGATGTTGAGCATCTTTTCATGTGCTTATTAGCTATTTATATATCTTAATATTTCAAAGAAATATTAATTACAATCTTTTGCCTATTTTTTATCTCGATTGTCTTTTTATTACTGAATTGTAAGAGTTCTTTATATAATGTGAGTACAAGTCCCTTAGCAGATACATTATTTGAAAATATTTTTTCCCATTCCGTGTGTTGTCTTCTAACTTTCTTAGTGATATCATTTATAACACAAAGTTTTTAATTTTGATCAAATATGGTTTCTCTGTTTTTTCGTTGACCATTGTGGTTTGGAATGATATCTAAGAAACCACTACCATCAGCATTTACTCCTGTGTTTTATCCTAAGAGTTTATAATTTTATCTCTTACATTTAAGCCTATGCTCCATTTTGACTTAATTTTTGCATGTAGCATGAGGTAGAGGTCCAACTTCAGTTTTGCATGTGGAAATTCAGTTCTCCCAGGACCATTGTTAAATAGACTATTCTTTTGCCATTGAATTGTCTTGGCACCCTTGTCAAAAATCAGTTGACCATAAATTTAAGAGTTTATTTTGGGACTTGCAATTCTTTTCCATTGATGTGCCACAATATCTTCATTACTGTAGCTTTGTATGCAGTACCTTTTGAAATCAGGAGATGTGAGTTCTCCAAATGTATTCTGATTTTTCAAGATTGTTCTGATGATTCTGGGTTCCTTGAATTTCCATATGAATTTTATGGTCAACTTGTCAATTTATGCAAAGAAACTACCTGGGATTTTAGTAGGTATTACTTTGAATTTGTAGATCAATTTGGGAAGTATTGCCATCTTAACAATATTAAGTCTTCCACTCCATGAACATGGGACATCTTTCCATTTATTTAGATCTTTGCTTTTTTCAACAGTGTTTATAGTTTTCAGTGTACAAGGCTTATACTTCTTTTGTTAAATTTATTGTCACTTATTTTATCCTTTTATAAGGTATTATAAATGGAATTGTTTTTCTAAATTTCACATTTGGATTGTTCTTTGCTAGTGTATAGAAATAGTTAATTTTTGTATATTCATCTTGTATCCTGAAACCTTATCTGAATTTGTTTATTAGTTCTAATATCTTTTTAGTGAATTCTTTAGGATTTTCTATATATGAGAGCATGCCATCTGCAACTTCCACCTCTCCATCTGGATGCCTTTTATTTCATTTTCTTGCTTACTTGCCTTGGCTAGAACCTCTAGTACAATGTTGAGTAGAAGTGGTGGGAATAGACATTCTTGTCTTGTTACTGTTCTTAGGTGGGGAAACTTTCATCCTCTTATCATTAAGGATGATGCTAGCTGTGGATCTTTTGTAGATGCTCTTTATCAGGCTGAGGAAGTTGCTATTTATTCCTAGTTTGTTGAGCGCTTTTATTACACAAAGGCATTGGATTTTGTCAAATGCTTTTTCTGCATCTGTTGATATGATCATGTGAGTTTTTGTCTTTTATTCTTCTAAGTGGTATATCACATTGATTTTCAGGTGTTAAACCAATCTTGTATTCCTGCAATTTTTGTGCCTGTATTCAGAAGGGATGTTGCTCTGTAGTTTTTCTTGCTTTATGTTTGTCTGGTTTTGGTATGAAGGTAACACTATTCTCTTAGAATGAGTTGGGAAGTCTTATCTTCTGTTTTTGGAAGAGGTTGTGAAGGATTAGTGTTAATTCTTCTTTAAATATTTGGTAGAATTTACCAGTGTTGACATCTGGACCTGAGCTTTTCTCTGTGGGAAGTTTAAAATTACTCATTGAGTCCATTGACTTGTTATGTGTCTGTTCAGATTTTGTTTCTTCTTGAGTCAGATTTGGTAGTTTATGTCATTCTAGGAACGTATGTGTTGCATGTAAGCTAACTAATTTTTTGGCATACAATTGTTTATAGAATTCCTTTATAATCTTTTTTATTTTCATGAGGTTGATGATGATATCTGCTTTTTTATTCTTGATTTTATTAATTTATCTTTTCTTTTAGTCTAGCTAAAGATTTTTCAGTTTTGTTTATCTTGCTGCCTATTTTTAAAATAGTTTCAACAATAATCATTTATTTGTCTTTCCTTTTAGGATTGATTTCTTTATCCCAGGAGTCTCTGTGGTTGGCGGATTTTCAATATGCTCCAGCCCAAGACTGCTAGAACAAGAGAGAATGATAGAATTGGCAGTGAAATATGCGAATCACCCTCCTGCCCTCTGGATTCACAATAAGGTGAGTCTGTTTAAGCTTGGCAATCTGGGCATCTCTGCCTCACACAAAATTTGTGTTCAGCTTGATCCACCTAAGAAACCTGGGCTTGAGTAAAAAGGGTACATGTTCACAAAGAGCTTTCCAGAAAGGTCAAAGAAACAGAATTTTTTTTGTGCATTAAGTATGACTCAGAGACTGTGGGGTCTGGAAGTATTTTCCAGGTCACCAAATAGTACTCAACTGAATACTAATAGAATTAAAATATTGTATATTTTATGCAAGTTTTTGAAAATTGGGTCTCTCTATCATGTAAATGATAAATCTATAAATCACGTTATTTTTTCCTAACCACCCTAAATAAAAGGAATTAAATTATCATTCTGTCATTATTTGGAGGGGAAACTATCTGATTACATAGTACTGCTGCTGCCCATGATAAGAACAGCTAAATCAGTGGTGCCATTACCTCTCCATTTCAGTCCCTAGAGAGCTCTTCACACGGGATTCTGATAGGGAAGCCACATTTGACGGCTGCTAATAACTCATGCTTCACCACAGGGCTCAACACAGTCCTATATAAGCTGCCTGCCATTACCTATGAGAACTCTGATAACAGGGAATGAACTCAGAACAGATCAGTCACTTGTCTTAGTTTTTGACCCTTGTCTTATTTTCACTGCCATCTTCTTCATTACTGGAGCATGTCTTCTGTCTGTAGTCACCAACAGCCTCCATCCCATTCCAGGCGTTTTCTTACCTCCTTTACCAAAAAGAAAGGTACCATACAATATGGCTTCAGAAACTCAGTGTTCTTCCCTTCTTTTCCTGGAAGTCATTGAGAATCAACAAAGGAAAACAGAAAATAAAAACTCTTAACTTTGTTTTCAGCAACACTTGGAAACACACTTCAGTATATTTTTAAAGGTTGTAGATAATTGTTGTGTTTATGCAGGAGCCACCCGGGAATAAGTAGAGGAGAGAGGCCAACAGTTGCAGATCTCAGAGAGCACCTACAAAAATACACATGAGAGTAGGAGTGGGACTTGCTGTCCTGGTCTGCCAAAGATGGTGTGGAAACAAAGTAGAGTTTTATGGCTGCAGAAATTCCACCTGGACATAGTTAGACCCAGTTAAGAGAGAAGGCACACCAAGAACCCCATAAACAAGCCGTATCTGTAGGATATATTTAATAATATATCCTTGTAGTGGCTGAAGAGAGCTTTTGTGTTGTGAAAACTAGCTGCTTAGGACGTTTTCTTGGCCCATCCCCTAATATAGAACCTTCTTGCAAATAGTTGGTTCAAATAAAATCATAGTTCATCTCAATTTCATGAAAGAAATCAAAGAAGACATGAATAAATGGAGAGACATACTGTGTTCATGAATTAGAAGACAACATACTAAAGAAGTCCATTCTCCTTAAATTGATTTATAGATTTAATGTAACACTAATTAAAATCTCAATAGAATTTTTTTATAGATACATACAAGATGATTTTAAAATTTATGTGGAAATAAAAAGGCCCCAGGATAACTAAAACAATTTTGAAAAGGAAGAATAAAATGGAAGGAATCATATCACTCAAATTTAAGATTAAAATAAAGCTACAGGCCAGGTGCGATGGCTCATGCCTATAATCCTAGCACTCTGGGAGGCTGAGGTAGAAGGATTGCTTGAGCTCAGGAGTTTGAGACCAGCCTGAGCAAGAGTGAGACCCCATCTCTACTAAAAATAGAAAAAAATTAGCCAGGCAACTAAAAATAGAATAAATAAATAATAAAATAAGATAAAGCCATAGTAAACAAAACAGTGTGGTATTGTTGAAAGGACAGACATATTAATCAATGGAACAGAATAAAGAGTTCAGAAATAAACTGACATACATGTGTCCATTTGATTTTAACAAAGGCGCTAAAGTAATTCAGTGGAGAAAAGGATAGCCTTTTCAATAAATAGTACTGGAACAATTGTACATCTACATGCAAAAAAAAAAAAAAAAAAAAAAAAAGGAACCTAAACCTCATCCTTTATTCAAAATTAAATGGGTTGTAGATCTAAATGTAAAAACATGGAACTATAAAAGTTCTAGAAGAAAACATGGGAAATAGTTGGAACTGGAAGGTAGATGAAGAGTTCTTAGACATAACAGCAAAAGCAAGAACCATAAAAGAAAAACATATATAAGACTTAAAATTTTTTTCAAAAGACACTTAAAAGAATTAAAAAGGTACAGACTGGGAGAAAATATTTGCTGATCAGATATCCAACAAAGGACTTGTATCCAGAATGTATAAAGAACTCTAAAAAGTCAACAAAAAGAAAACACAACAACATAATTTTTAAAAATGAGTAAAGGATTGAATAGACACTTGGCTAAAATTTAATGATGGCAAATAAACAATGAAAAGATGTTCAACATCATTAACCATTAGGGAAGGACACTACAGACTTATTAGAATTACTAAAATTAAAAACATTGATAATACCAAGTGATGGTGAGGATTTGGAGCAACCGGAACTCTCATATGTTTCTTATATGGCTAACGGGAATGCAAAATAGTACAGCCATTCTGGAAAGTATTTTGGCAGTTTCATATATAAAATTCAGTATACATTTACCAAATGACCCAGCAGTACCACTCTGGAGTATTCATCCCAGAGAAATGAAAGCTACGTTCATATAAAAGCCTACCATGAATATTTATAGCAGTTCCATTCATAATTATCAAAAATTAGAAACAACCCAAATGTCCCACAATAGGTGAATGGATAAACAAACTGTGATATGTTCATACAATGGGCTACTGTTTTGCAATTAAAATGTTGATGCACACAACAACTTAGGTGAATCTCAGTGGCATTATGTTCAGTGAAAGAAGCCTGTCCCAAAAGTTTACATGCTGTATAATCCATTTCTGTCACATTCTGGGAGACAAAAATATAGTGATGGGAAACAGATGAGTGGTTGAGCAGGATTGGGGTAGGGAAGGCTGTGAACATAAGGGATAGAGCAGGAGAGTTTTTGGGGACAATGGAACTGTTCTATATCTTTTGATGGTAGTTACACAGATCTATATGTGTGTTAAAATTCATAGAACTGTACACCAAAAGAAAAAGTATTAACTGTAAGAGGATTTAAAAATACTTTTTAAAAATTTTATAAGGGCATAAAAATACATTCTTGTGGTTTACATGTCAAGTTGCGTCTGTTCAGGATAACCCCCAGGTACCTGCATTGCCATTTCCATTGTCAATGTATCCTGTCATATTTTTACCCACTTCTGAGTCTCTCCTTCAATACTGCCTCAGCTGCCTCATTCCTTTTTAGATTCTCTGTGGATTTTCCACCCATTACTGTCTCTAGGCTGCTCTTGAGGCTCTAAAATGTGCTGCTGGGGTGGACCAACAAGGTGTCCACGTGCCCCTTGCTCAGAGTTGAAATGAGCATGGCCATCCCAGCTCCTAGTGCCATGAGCAACCTCCCCCCACCCATCCCCAGTGGTCTTCACGTGACCTGGCCAGGTCGTGGTCAATAGCTCCCTGCTTGGTTTCATGCCTCATTGGCATTTCAGTGAAGGAACTTATTTTTAGAGGCTGTAGAAAATCTCAAAGTGGCATTGCCTGAATGCACATCCTGATTGTAGTGCCTGCTCTACTCTGCCCAGTGGGAGTTGCAAACAGCCTATATGAGGGCAGATTTTTCTTGGAACCATTTCCAGGTGGCTATTTTTCTCCTGAGGATTTGTCTTATTAAGCTATTAGAGTGGACAATGAAGGCACGTGAGTGTCTGGGTGGCGGCAGGCTACTCTGTTGGGACATGGAATAAAGTGCCATAAACGTCTTCCTTTATTTTATCTGCTTTGGCTCAAACTCCTGGCAGGGCAAAGGGTTCTAGACAGCTGTTGTGTGCTTGGCTCCAGTTGCTATGGAAAGGTTGTTTATTTCACAAGTAGAAAATCTATACCCAAATTAGATACATTGCTATGTAATTGAAGGTAATGCCCTTTTACTCACTTACATATTATACTGTGCAGTACTTTGAGCCTTGTGTTCATGCTACCCTGGCAGTTTTTATTGATCAACAAAAGACAAAGGTGACTTTTGATTCTTTCCAGATGCTACCAAATTAGAAAATAGACCTACCGGAGATTATTTTGTCATTAAGGAGAAGACAGGCTTCTTGAGTATTATCTTTCCCTGGAGCACATATTCTTGCCAACTTAAGGGTTGAAAATACTCTAGTTTCTAAAAGCAGTAATCTAAAGGCTTTCTTTGTTGTCATTACTAAGCATGCCAGAGATGGCCACTGGAGAAAATGATTTCTTTTTCATTTCTCAGTATCTTTCACTCCCAGATTCTTATAAAGAGAGAAGTGTACAGGCAAGCAAGAGAGAGGGAGGGAGGGAGTTCATAGGAAGATGAAATCCATTGTTATCATTAGGCAGAGCCTCTTGTGTCTTAGATTCTATTTTCGAGACTTGAAAGGAAGGAGCATTTTAAAGCACTTTGGTAGCCAGTGTAGCAATTCCTAGATTTTAGTTATTCCTAACCAAATGCTCCCTTGCTGCTAATTTCTTTTGTCAAAAATGAAAACCCACTTACCATAATTCACGTAAAAATCTCCTACATATTTAAAATAGTTAAGTTCATACATTTTTTTCCACTCAGAGAAAGAGTTTCCATTCATTTAACAGTTCTTTACCAAAAAAGATATGTTTTGTGAATTCAAATAATTTTCATTTTTTTCTGAGATTTTCTCTAAGTTTAACTCATCTTTAAGTTGTAGAGCCTGAATTAAATTCATGTCTGAAACTACTGCTCACCTACCATATGAGATGCCAAGGTATAAATGCTAAAAATTTGGTCCTCAAAAAGCATGTGATATGTTATTACTTAGGAAGGAGTTAATTTAGTTGATTTATGCCAGGAACGTGTAAGGAGAAATCTATGCTCTTAAAATTTCTTTTTCTTGGGTTCTTTTTTTTTTTTTTTAAATCAAAGTAATGATAAGCATTAAAAGTGCAATTTACATGAAAAGCCTCATGTTTAAACTATTTTTCATTGTCTTTACTTACAAGGGGTTATAAAGGTGGGACCCACTCTGAATCTTCTTTGTAATGGTAGAATAAGGTACATATTGTTCTGGAGTGCCACTCACGTTGAATTTATGGTTTGTCCAGATGAATTTATAAGCGGTATGTGGTTTTGCTGTTGGAGGATCGTCAGTCATACAGTGAAGCCAGCGATGCCATTGGAGAGGCACCATGCTTCCATCCACATCCCAGAATGTGTGTTTGCCATTCACTTCAGTGGTATATATAACCCATCAGTGACGGCCAAAAAATTGCTTGCTGTTTTCATAGTATTTGTTTCCATGTTTGTCTTCCCCGCTAATATACCAACCCTCACATCATTTGCCCTGAAGAAGATTTGTGGATAGCCGAGGAGGCCGCTGTGGCCTCAGACCTGCTGTAGCCCACGCTTCAGGACCTGCAGTAACTCCATCTTGTCCCACAGGCCCTGGATTCTGTTTTTTAGTGACAGGGAAGAAGGAAGCATGCACTCCCAGCACTTCCTCTTCTATGACAACCACAGTGACTAAAATACCCTCTTATATTGAGCCTGATACCAGCAGGGAGTTTTCTCCCACTGTGAGTCATTTGATGTCCACAACAACGCTGTGAGGTGGGTGGGCAGGATGCTGTTACCCATTTTCCAGGTGTGGCAAAGAGGCCTGGAGAAGGTAGGGACTTGCTGGATTTCATAGGGGCTGTGATTAAAATTCAGTCTTCTGACTCGTAGGTCAGTGTGTTTTTATCCAAATGAGGGGTGACCAACCCCATTAATGCCAATGCTCCCTTTCTAGAACTATCCTGAAATGAATTTCACAGTTAATGTTATGAACACATGAAATTAAAAAAAAAAAAAAAACTACTACATAATTCTCTAACAGTAATGCAAAGGAAAAGTACAGGAAAGTGATCTATAATCAAAGCATATGTATTTCAATATATAAATGATTGGGCATATCTAAACTAGACTATAGAATGAATGGTCAGATGGTTGTTCCTAATCATAGAATCACCGTGAATACATTGTCTACAAATGCAGATGATACATCTGCGTGTGTGTTGTGTGGGTAACAGGAGGACCACACGGGACACCATCTTTGATGCGGGTTTCTAGAACAATGAACATGCTTGGTAAAGTTCTGAGCACAACAAAGTACAGTCTACATGGTAGTTACATCCTGGAAAATTAGGACCAAATTAGATCTGTGCAAAAAATACTTTGAGTTTACTTGTAAAATCAGTTAGGGTCTGGTCTCAGATCATCACCAACCAGTTTTCACCTACGTGAATGTCTTGTGGGCTGTTCAGAAGTTGTGCAGGACAGTCCTGTGCAGCACAGATAATGGTGTGCTCGTAAGCCAGCTATCTGAATTTTTTAAAAAGCCCTGACTTGTATCATTTGCTGATTTCTGTGCTGTAAATACTCCCACAATGGCTGATTTCAAACTGCCAGTAGAAACAGGCTCACAGAATTCCTGCGCATTTAACCATTAGCTTAGTAGGAGCCAGCTCCAGGACACCACTAATTTCAGCATCTCTAGCATCTCTGGCCCTGCCCTCTAAATGCCATTTGGGTTCCCCAAATCACTGACCAAACAGTGGGTACTTTAGCTAGGTAGGTCTTTGTGATACTCACCCCCTACTGTGAAGCCTCTGGCTGCCTATTCTTGCTGCTCCAGGGAGAAGGGAACAGCAGTGATTGGTATGGCAGTGCTGAGCTGAGCCCATAGAGCTGGTCTGGCTGTGCCCCACGGGGGATCAGGAGGGAGTCCCCTGCACTCAGACTTCTCAGACCTGATGAGCCCAGGGCAGCCAGTGTAGTGACACTCACACCATCCTGCCTCTCAGCTTTGATCAGACACAGGAACACCACTCAGATAAGGGAGATCCATGCTTCAGAGTTGTCGCCTGCCTGTGAGTCCATTGCCTCTTTCCTCAATGCAGTTCATCACTTAAGAAGTTAACAAATGGCAGAATAACTGAAGCGTGTCTCTTTTTCTTAATGTTGGAGTGACTGTGCAGTATGGATTATGAAAGCAGAGTAACAAATGCCTATATAATGGACAAGTGGAATCACTTCACAGGGCCCCAGGAAAAATAGAAGCAAGCTGTAAAAATAGTCCTAAATACTGATAAAAGTGCATGCAGTGGACCCAGTTAGTTTTATTAAAGTAGAACTTTTGGCTTAAAACCTGTGCTATAAAGGACTAAAGGATCTTTTCTTTTCTGCCTTAGTGTACACTTGACTCTGAAGTGGCTGTGAGAGTGGGTGGAGAATTCTTTTTTGACCCTCAGCCTGCAGATCCCTCTAGAAACCTCGTGTTGATTGCAGGAGGAGTTGGAATTAACCCCCTGCTTTCCATCCTGCGGCACTCAGCAGATCTCCACAGACAGTGGGCAAACAAAGGAAGTGGATATAAGATAGGAACAATAAAACTATTCTACAGTGCAAAAAATACCAGTGAACTCCTGTTTAAGGTAAGGGGGGAAGTGTATGTTTCGTAGCTTGCTGTAAGCAAATTTGAATAGTGGTATTAATTGTTCATGAAAATTTCTTCTTTAGGTTCTATTTTGTCTGCAAAGGTTCAAACAAAAGGCTTGGCAAGGTTTAATCATGTTCAAATGAGAATTAGCCAACACATCTTACCCAGGACAATTAAAACTGCTAGTAGTGAGGAGGCTTCCAGTTCAGTGACAGGAAAGGGTAGGTTTTGGTGGGATGGAATCTGGAGGTTGGACAAACAGAGATGTCACCATGGCCTGGAGTTTCTGGAGAGAGTCTAAGAGCCTACAAGTGGCTTGTGTGTCACAGGAGTAGGTAAGACTTAAGACAGTTCGGACCCAGCTGGGTAAATGAAACCCCAGCAGTTGCATCTGTTGAAACTAAGTACATTTGATGGGGAGGGCTTTCACTGGGGATTGCTCTTGCAGCTGCAGGAATGAACAAAAGAACAGAAACAGTTAAAAGACACAACTGTGGTCAGTGAAACTGCTGCTTAATTGCCAATGCTTGAGAAAAAGGAAAAAGAAAAAACTCCCGGAGAGTTGGTAATATGCTTGTTAGCATATTCAGATTTCAATTAAAGCCAAATAGCCCCTCTGTACTTTGAATGCTCTGGCCTGCTAGGCTGCAAACAATATCTCTCTAAGTAGAGAGCAAGAGCGGCAGACGTGTGCAGAATGGGAGTCGAGGTTCAGCATCAATGGTTGTGCACATCTGTTTTTATTTTTTAAAATTGTAGTGTGACCAAATATGCTTGACATTCCAGAAAAATATCCTCGATTTAGTAAATGAATTTCCTGAGAAGATTGCATGCAGTTTGCATGTTACAAAACAGACTGCACCAATCAGTGCAGAACTGAAGCCATATATCACGGGTGAGTCCCCTAAAGATATTTTGACTATCTCCATGCAGTTATTTAATGGACATGCCAGTTGGTTGAGTATAGATGCCTTATTGTTGAGAGTTGCTGGTTGGGAATGTTACTACCTGGAGAACTGAGATGATTCATCATGGAAAAATAAGGAGATATTTAGTTGGATTTACTTATTATATACAGGTTTCTACTGCCCATATTAAAAATTTATTTTCCACAGTTTTTAGGGTACCTTTGTGTTATCACTGTAGTGTACATATGAAGAATTTATATTCCATCCTTGACTGAATTGATTCCATTTGCCATTAACGGTCATGTAAATTACTCATGATTTCCCCTGTTTGGAAGGATTTTTTACAGAAGTTTATTTACTTTGGTAAAGGCAGTTTTGCATCTCCACCAAAGACCAGTAAGCTAGCTGGCCCTTTCTGAAGAGTGCATTGTGATTAGCTTCCCGCTTTGCTTGCCATGGGTTAGGCGGCCTGGAGATGCGCTCTGCTTGGGTCTGGCCCTGGATGCCAACAGAAGCCATTGTGTGAATGGCTCAAGACTAGACTCACTGAACTTGAGTTACTGCAAATAAACACTGTGGCCGAGTTGTGTTTAGTGCTTCCTCATTTAAGAATATAAACATGTCTGGCTTAATTTGGTGTTTATCTTTTTGATAGAAGGAAGAATAACAGAGAAGGAGATAAGAGATCATATTTCAAAAGAGACTTTGTTCTACATCTGTGGCCCACCTCCAATGACGGACTGTTTCTCCAAGCAACTGGAAAATAGCCGTGTTCCCAAAGAACATATTTGCTTTGAGAAGTGGTGGTAGAAGCAGGCAAAGGCAGAAAAGAGAAGGAGGTGGTGAGATCTGCTCAGGATAGTAAGAGAGAGATGTCATGGTGGCAAGATGAATTGATCTCTACTTAGTTGTCTTCTTTTTTAAGGCTGTGAACTAAGCGACCAGCTGGAGAATCAAAGAAAAGCCAGCCAATAGACTTAAATGGTAAACTTTTTTCAAGAACCTCATTGATCAAACTATATTTTACTATATTGATTTTCTTTATTAATAACTATTTAATTATCATGTCCTATGAATTGGTTAATACAGATTTTTTTGCCCTTAGGCAATAGAACGATATATACTTAACATTAAATCATAGGAAAATGTGGTTTTGTGTGTGAAGTGTGGGCTAGCTTTAAATTATTTGACAGCCATCTATGTGTCTTATGTTCTATAAACTTATAATTTAAATACATTCTTAATGATTTTACTTTGAAAATTCTTCATATTTAATGCCTTTGTTTACTTTACCATGGCCTGCAGCCTTATTTGGACCATCAAAGTTGAGTTTGCAAATGGAAAATTGTTAGGAAAACTGCTTTAGGGTGTTGAATATCCCACATATTTACTTTTTCGTTAATGAATATCCTAAGTATGTATCCTAATTGTTAGTTTCTTCTCAAATAAAACCCCTTTTAGAACTTGGCTGCCTGCCTTAACACGCTGTTGGAGGTGGATTCTCATTTGGGACAAAGGCATTGGTAGCTGTTGTGTTCCATGTCGAGTCTGTCTTCAGTGGCTGGGCTGGCTGCCTGTGGAAATGTGCTTAGGATTGGTCAGGGCGTATAGAGCCATTTCCAAATCCTGCTTCTCTGCTTTCTATCTCATTCTTTCACCAGGGTTGTTCTTGGGACCAGCAGCTACTTAACACATACTTGTTGAATGACTGAAAGAAAGCAACTAATGTTTCAACTCTTGCTAAGTCTGGTTTTGGGAGGCAGTCTCCCAAGGTAGGTAGAAAGAATGGTGGCGCCTCATCCCAAAGCTGCTCTGATGAAAGTGCTAGAAAGCAGACTGTAATTCTTATCTTTGTTTGGATATTAAAAATCCAAAAGAAGCCCATCTGCTGACTACGGTGAGGCTATTCTTTTTGTGATAAGCAGTCTTGGGCCCTAGGCTGCCTGCTTAGAGAATGCAGGAGGGTGAAGGGAGCCTGGGAAGAAGGATAGATCAGTACTGGAGACCCAGGAGCTCCACTTGAGATTCTGTTCTTGAGCTGATGAGAGAAGACAGGTTGCCCTTTCTTATCTCTGTTGCTGCAGGCCTGCCAGGGACTTCTGGGCTTAAACACAGGTGATTCACAGGACCCGAAGATGGCTGATACCACCACTCTAGCCTCTGCCCGGTTTGAGTTTCGTCAAGTTTTAAGCAGAGATCATTTGTCAACTATTTTGATCCCAGATTTGAATTCAGGGAGGAAGGGAGTAGCCATTGATCTGATGGGAATATCTTAGTTCATTCAAGGAAATGATCACCAGTATTTCAGAGGCAAGAGGAATGAATGTATGAAGCTCTGGGCTGCTGCAAGGAACCCTGACTTATCGATAGGCCCCAGAGTGTCCTGGCTGAGTATTTAAGAGGTGTAGGAGCACAGCACAATGAGATTCAGAGATGTGGAATCATCAAGAGGCTTTTCTGCCAACTGCCAAAGGCAGTAGGCAGAGAAGACCCACAGGTATGGGGAAAGTGCCCAGCCCAGGCCTCTCTCTGCCGGGAATGGAGGTACAAGGTGAGCATCTTCAGTGCACATGGGATGGGAGCTAGTGAGGTGCCACCCACTGCCTCTGTTCAATCAGCACCATGGCTGTGGGCCTGCTCTTGTCAGAGAGCAAGGGCCACCTGTCCTGGAGAACCCAGCTCTACCTGCCACCCTGCTGCCAACTCACTGTCACCATCTGTGAACTACTAAGGCTGTTCCTTTCAGCTCTGTCATTCTGGTGCTAAGTGGTGAACAGTATTTTCTGGTCTGCTGACCAATAATGTCCTGCTGCCCTTGTCTTCCAGGTCCATCCATGTATCTCCCATACTCAAGTTGAGTAACTCCAGCCAAGGTGGCTTAGAATTTATGATTTGGTGGCTGAGAGTATAGGCTAGAGAAAGCCTTTGAGCCAGACTGCCTGAGTTCAAATCTCACATATGCCGATTACTAGGTGACCTTGAGCAAATCACTTAACTGCTTTGTGCCTCATTTATTAATAAAATTACACATTTGCAGTTAATTGTAAAGGGGATAATACTACTACCTACCTCATAGGGCTATTACAGGGGATTAAATGTGATCATACATGTACAGTGTTTAGAGCGCTGCATGAGCATGTTGTTTTTAATATGGTATTCCTTGTCCTGTTCAGAAAGGATTTCAAGAGGCTGGATATCTTAAATTTGGTCTACTAATTTGTAACCTTCATGTGGATAGGGTCCTGTCTTGTTTAGCGCTGTGCTTGCACATAAGAAGTACCTCATAAATATTTGTTATGTGGGTGAAAGGGCCTGCCTAGAGCTGATGAGCTGGATTAAAGGACTTCTTAAGTATCTCCTGGCCCTGTGAGTTTGAGAATTATTTATTCTTGTGACATGAGACCCTCTCACAGTCTACTCAAGATATTAGGTTAGTCTGATATATGCGTCTTTCTCAAATTTTAAATGTTAGTATGAGCACCACTGTCACCAAAAAATGGAGCAAACGCCTGGCCTTGCCCATAAGTTTACCATCAAGGGGGCTTTCCATGAGACAGGGTGCACTTTATCACCAACAGGTTGTCCACAGGTAGATGGGTGGATGTGGAGCCCTGAGATAAGGATGTTCCCTAGGACCCTGGTTCTGGTCACTGACCTCTACTGTAAAAAAAAAAAAAGTCCTGTGAAAAATTTCAGACACACCAAAGTAGAGGAGATAGTAAAGTGACTTCGCATGCATCCATCACCTGGCTTCAGTGACTGTCAACATTCTACTGTTGGCTTTTGTCTGCCCTCAACTTCTTTGTGTTGTTGCTGTTGTTTTTGCTGGTGTATTTTAAAGCAAATCCTAGAAATTATATCATGTCATCTGTAAATTCTTCAGTATATATCTCTAACAGATACATACTTCAACATGACCACAGTGTCATCATCATACTCAACACAAGTAACAGTGATTCCCTAATATATCTAAGTCCCTTCACTGTTGTGTTCTTCCCCCGTGGCCTCAAAAGTCCACAGGTTGTATTAGGTGTGTAGGTTTTTTAAATCAATTCCACCTTCCTTCTGCTCTTCTGTATTTCAGGTAAACTGGTAATTAGACCTAGAGTTTATTTGTATTCACATTCAAGATTTTTTTTTTTTTTTTGCAAGACCAAATTATAAAGTGGTTACTTCCTGTTATATTAGACATATAACGTCTGTCCCACTTTTAATGTTGTTAAGATAGATCAGTGGTTTCAGCTTTTGTCAGCCTGATTCATCCAATATTAAAGGTCTCCATCAAACTTCCACCTAATTGTTTAAGCAGCCATTGATCATTGCCTGTATCTATTTTCTTATTAAGGATTAATTATCCATTTCTATTCTTCCTGCATTTATTGCCTGTGATTCTTCTATAAATAACTGTCCCTCATCAGCTTGGATTACCTGAAATGAGTCTGTAAAGGAAAGGTAGGATCAATGCTTGATTTCTTTCCTTTATTCCTCAGTTAGCACTGTAGTCCCAGGCCGTGGATCACCGCCCAGGCTCCATGCCCGCTGCCTGTCCCCGCCCCCACCATGTCCGTGGAAAAATTGTCTGCCATGAAATTTAGCAACCGGGTCGTACAGCAGGAGTGGCTGGCGGGCAAGTGAAGCTTCCCCATCACTGGCATCACCGCCTGAGCTCCGCCTCATCTGTTGAAAATTGTCTTCATGAAACCAGTCCCTGGTGGCACAAAGATTGGGGACTGCTGAATTTTAGCACGTTATGAGTTGGTATTATTTTAAAGTGTCGTTATGAACTCAAGGCTTTTATGGATTTGGTTGTTTTTATCTATTGCAGTTAATTGTTCGATGCTCACTTATCTCAGGTTGCCCCTGCTGTGTCAGTGGCCCATACTAAGTCATGGGGCCAATGAGGTTTTGGCTCTTAAGAAGTGTAAAAAGTGCCCTAATAGACAGGTGGGAGGAAAAGGAGATGAGTATAATGTTAGAAAGCCACATGAAGAAAGCGTTTCGTGGAGGAGGGACTGGTGAGCTGTGTGATGCTGCTGACAGGAGGAAAGATGGGTTCAGTGAGTGACCACTGAGTGTTGATTTGGCAACTGCAAGGTCACTGGTGATCTTGATAAGACGGATAGTGGGAGTGAAAACGCTGGAGTGGGTGTTTGGGAACAATTGGGAGGAAAGAAATTAGAATGAGTATAGATAATACTTTCAAAGAATTTTACTATAAAGAGAAAGAAAAAGATGGGGTGGTAGCTGGGAAGGGAAGTAGGGTCAAGAGAACACAATTTATTTTACTCATTGGTTTATTGGTTTGTTTTTTAAACTTTATTTTAAAATTTTAGATTTAAAGAAGAGTTGTAAAGTTAGTACAGGGTTCCAGTATACCCTTCACTTAGCTTCCTTGAATGTTTAACATAACTATATAGTATATTTATCAAAACTGAGAAATGAGCAATATAGTTAAATTGGTACAGTACTATTAACTAAACTACAGTTTTTCTAATATGAGAGAAATGACAGCCTGATTATATGGAAAGCTATGGAAGAGTCATTCAGTGGGACTACAGTTGGGAAAGTTACAACTTTTTCTAGGGAATGACAAATTGATTAACTGTCATTTATTGAGCATCTGTTATGTGCAATCACTGAGCTAGACATTGAAGATAGGAAAGTATAAGACAAAGGTTATCCTGAGGAACAAGTTTTAAATACTTTGGGAAACAGTATTTTTTATGAAGCTAAAGAGTGATAAATATCTTCTAGAAAGAACTCTATTATGCACTGAGAACATTTCAACAAGATTAAAAGTGAAAATGTTCTAGAGAAAAAAATGTGGTTTTTGCAAGCATCACTGGTTGAAGGAGAAGCTGTAGAGGATGGAGACTAAGCAAGCCACTAGAGCGACAGATCCTGTGGGTGGGAGGGGCAGTGGGGAAATGCCACACATGCTCTGGAGGCAATGCTCAGGGGTGTTGTTACTACTGGACGCACAGCACAAGTACACAAGTGCGTGCAGCGAATGTCAAACAATCCAAGGTCATGTGTCCCCTGAGAATTTTTTCTTTTTGAATGGAAAACAGCAATTTCCTTCATTCCTGGGTATTGCAGATGATCGTATGCTGATAATTTAACCTGAGAGCTATTATTTCATTTATTTTAAATAAAACTCAAAGAAGTGTACTGTTCTCATCTTAGAGAAAATAGCGAGATGTCTTGTCTTTAATATTACTCTTTCCTAATACGCACATAAACTATCAGTGTGGTGATGACACGTAAAGATACCTGCTAACCCGCCATCAAATCAAGGCATGCATTTTTAAATGTTTTGTGCTCAGGAATCCAAATTTTTCTAGTTATTGAACAGCCATCTTAATCTGGTATGTTTTGAGTTATTAAAACCCTGCATGAGCCTATAAGCCTAACCTAGTCCCTTCCATCTCATCCCCGTGTACCATTTTGCTATACTTGAGCATAAAAAAGTTTCATCTATTCCTTTTTTTTCTTTTTTGATTACCTGACACATGTGACCGCAAAAAATTAAATATCAAAGTATGTACAGTAAAATGCTGAAGTCTCCCCCATCCCATTCCCTCACCTAGAAGGAACCTCTGTATAAAGAGCTTGCTAGGTATCTTTTAGACATCTGTTAGTGCGTTAACCCTACATACATGTACAGCTACGTGCGATTGTGTTGTGCATCGCATTTTTTAACACACTCCAAATTATGTCCTCAGTGTTTGGCTATTACAAACAATATTACAGTTAACAAACTTGCTCTTATAACTTTTCTGTACATATTCCTGTAAAATTACTAGTGTTATTTCTGGATCAAAAATTGACTGGTAGCACCAGATTATCCTACAGAATGCCTAATAAATTTATATTCTAACAGGATATGAAAGTGCCCATTTTTGGCCAACACTAGATGTTCTTAGTCTTTAAATATTTTATTCCTGAAACAGTTGAAGATGACTTTTTTAATTAACAATTTTCTGATTGTTCTATAGCATTTTTTTCCCTGAAGTTTTTAGCCATTCCTGTTTCTTCTTTTGAGAATGGCATATTCCTGTTACATGTCCATTTTAATGTCTTAGTGATTTGTAACTCTTTATAAAAATAAAATGAGTGCTAATCCTTTGTCTGTTAGATATATTGCAAGTAGAGTAAAAATCCAACGAGGCTCATCTGTTCTTAGAGACTGTATGAGCCTAGAGAGAAGAAACAGAACAGGAAGCAGATTGGTTGGGTGTGTGTTGTGATGGAAGGAACTTGGTGCCAGACTTCAAAAACCCTAAATCATCCCCCATTCTACAACCTGCTGCCTGTATGACTCATTCCGCCTCTCTCTGTAACCTGCTTTCCTCTGTCACGTGGGTGAGACGATGCAATTTAAAATCCCTTTACAATTTCACGGTGGAGAGAGATCAAGGTTGACCATTCCAGTGAGAGATGATGAAGGAATATCTTAACTGTCTTCAAATATTTGATTAATTTTTGCAGTGACTATTTGTATTTCCAGTGTTGACAGAATAAGAAGAAATGGTCTTGGACTGAAGCAAGAGAAGAGTTTAGTTTGATGTAGAGGACTTTTGGACTATACTGCTGATTAAATTCTTGAGTCGGGTCCCAAGGAGAAATGGTGGAATCACCATTAATAAAAAATAAAACTGACATTTGCCCATTGGGGTTTAAGGTGGACTTGACTGAGACAAGGCTGGATTGATAGTTCCCCAGCTTCAGAAAAAGGAATTTTAGACTGTTCTTAGGCATTTTGTGGATCCAGAAACTGCTGAGTTTGCTGGTGGTTCGTTCTTCTAAAATGATTTTCTTGTTCTTTTTGTTGAGGAATCAACAACATAGGAAGTACCCAGGATGGAGTTTCATGAACACAGAGGTCCATTATAGGCAACATTTGAATGCTTATCCTGATAAGTGAAATATAGTTTGTTTTTTTTGTTTTTAGATACAGGGTCTCACTCTGTCCTCCAGGCTTCAGTGCAGTGGCATCATCATAGCACTATAATCTCTAATTCCTGGGCTTAAGCGATCCTCCTGCCTCAACTTGTGGAGTAGGTAGGACTACAAGCACGTGCCACCATGCCCAGCTATTTTTTTTTTTTTTTTAATTTTTTATAGAGACGGGGTCTCGTTATGTTGCCCAGTCTTGGTCTCGAATTCCTGGCCTCAAGTGAACCTCCCGCCTCAGCCTCCCAAAGTACTGGGATTATAGGCATGAGCCGCCACACAATTGTTATATATTTCTTATCATTAAGCCTTTATATTATTTAGAGGCAGCAGAAAAATCCAAATCCATACTGAACTTAATGACTAGGGAGCAACACATTTAAATAGAGGTGTTAAGTTTTACTGCATTGTTACAGGGTGAAAAACTTTTCTTCTTTCATTAGTCAACCAACATGGGACCATGTTTTGAAACCATCTCTGGATAAGTGAATCCCTTTACCTGCTTTCCAGGATAGTCCCCACAGTCCTGGGGTGGTTACCTGTGCCTGACTGAAGACAAGGCTGTAACTGCCAGCATTACTACTAAAAATCCTTCTGGGGTAGAGCTCAGGCTCTGCCCTGCAGACCCAAGACAGATGATTCCCTTTGTACTACCACACGCGTAACTGTGGCACGTCCCCCACCAGCTGCTGCGGTCTCCCAGCAACTCCCTTCCTTCCAAAAATTAAAGACAAAGTTCACTGGGTCTTAAGAAAGCTATCAAGACTTCAGGTTTAATGACTTTGTTGACTAATGTTGAATTCACTCAACCTCTGAAAACTAATCCATGTGAGAGGTTCTAGAAAAGTTCTGAACAACAGCAATATCACTGGAGTATTTATTACTCTGAGGAACTGGCTTTGATTAGGTTCTCATCTGGTTCTAATAGGTTGGTAGCTTCAATACCTCCCTCGCTCCCTAGTCATCTGCAAAATCCAGTCAGTTTTTGCTCCTAAGTAACTCTAAAGTCTGTCCCCTTCTCTACTAAGGTACAAGCCACCAACACACCCACCTGGACTAAAACACTGGCCTCTTAACTTGCATCTTTGCACGCTCTCTGGGCCCCCTGCACGTTATTCTCATTCAGTAGCCAGAAAGATGTTTTTAAAAAATTCAAATCTAATGTTATTTTCCTGCTTAAAACTGATCGATGGTCTCCCATTATTCTTACAAGGACCAGAATCCTTATCGTGGTTCACAAGGCCCTTCTGCATTGCCATCTTCCCAGCATCTAGCACAGTGGCGTAGGAATTAAAAAATGTATATCTCTATAGTGAATACTCTCGCAGTCTGGCTGCCTCTGCTGGAGGGAAGCGCCACACCGCACGGTTCTGCAAGGGCTGGGGAAGCAAGCACTCACCAACCAGGGTTAGTTTCTTAGTCTGGCCACAGAAATGATTGTTATCAACAGGAACCTGTGGTGAACATCATTTTGCTTCCTTCTCTGGCAACAGCCACCTCAGAAATACCAGCCAAAGGCTCGCTGGGTCTTGTCCTTAGGTCTGACGTGCACATGCTTCCCTATTCCAAACGCCGGGAGCCAGGTACAGGAAACCCAGACTCTCCTGGGAAGCCACACCAGTCGTCTTTGCGGGTCACTGAGCGGGCAGAGACCTAGTCACCGGGGGCCCACCTGCACTGCTCACGCAGCCAGCTCCCAGCGCTGCTGGCGGGGAGTCAGTGCTGAGCTCCTGGCTGTGCACGCCCGGTGTCCTCGCCTCTTCCCCCTGTTGCCAACTCTTTTGGGACTTCATCTTTAATCCCAGGCTGCTGTGAGCCCCAGCAGGACAGAGCCTGGGTCGCACTGCAGCACTGTTCCCACACGGGAAGAGCTGCGCCAGAACGTGTTGCTTGAGTGATGAGTTTGGGGTCAACACATTCCTACTAATAAGCACTGCTACGTCTGAGAGCTATTCCTGAAAGACATTTTGTGGTTCAGATCGGGCCATGATTAATATGTTTAGGTTAGCGTTCTGATAAAATGTGCTTCATAAGAAATAAATTAGAATGCCTCCTGCTAATGTTTTTTGGAAGCTACTCCTACTAAGCATCAACAACTCAAGTGAAGTATCATCAATTTGGAGATTTCAAAAAAACCCAGACAAGGATTTGACTCGTGTTTATCTTTTTGTTACTTATAAACCACTAACAAATTGATGCTCTATAAATATTACTATAGTAATTCCTTTAGTTAAGATGGCCTATACTATGCTTTAGTAATTAAACCTCAAAATCTCAGTGGCTTAGCATAGCAAAGGTTTATGTCATGCCCATGTCATGGTCCATCTTGAACTATGTATGCCAAGGGTGTTGGAGGTGAAGGGCTGGGATGTTTTTAAAAGTCAGGCCCAGAAGTAGCCTACATCACGTCTGCTCACGTCCCACCGCCAGTCTTGTGGCTCCACACTGCAGGAGAGGCTGGGAAGTACACGATACACGTCCGTGGATATTGGGTGAGCACGAACAGTCTCTGTCACATTGATCACCTGTCAGCATTATGATTAACTGCTACCCACGGGGTGCTTCCCATGGACCAAGCACTTTACACACATCTTATTAATCCTCACAAAAGTCCAGTGATGTGGGTGCCGTTAGCCCTATTTCACACTTGCGGAGATGATGCTCAGAGGTGTGAAGAAATTAACTTGAGGCTGTATGTGTAGATTGTGTCCAGTTAGCTTCCTTACCAGCTCTGTCCAATTCCAAAGCCCAGCTGGGCTTTTCTGCTACACCAAGTCCCATATAAAAGTCTTACTGCTCCAATAACATAGGTTGCCTTAGGCTTTCCGTATGTCAATACTTCGACCTTGTGGCTGTCTGCACTTGAGAGCAATATACCTGTGTTTGTTTAAGCAGATCTGGTAAGAATTCCTCTCCTTCCCCTCATTGCCCTGTGAGTGACACTAAACTCCATCCACTACCCTCTCCTGAACCTCTGGAGGTGAAGAGGTTGAAAACACTTTCCCCGTGAAAGAATTAGATTGGAATTCAGCCACAGCTTCATAGGAACATCCCACTTCAATCACTTGCTCACCCTAGAACCCCACATTGCCTGCAGACCCACTGTGATTGCCGCAGCCCCAAAGACTGACTGCTACATGCATAAGCCTCCTTGTGCAGCTTTGACTATTCCTGCGACCTTGTCAGTGCAAACGACGGCCTTAAACCCTATTGGCAATCACAGGAAAATAAAATTTCCTTCAGGAATAACCCTATTTGAAATTACACTCAGGATGTTTGGATTGGGTTTTAGGACCTTGGTTATTTACCATTTGTAAAAAGCATTTTATCTCACAAGGGCAAGCTGTGATTCAATTCACTGAGATCCTGTGGCCAGTGGTACTCAACCTTGGCTGCACCTTGGGACCCCGCAGGGAGCTTTTAAAAATCCCAACCCCCACCCATGCAAGGCTCGGCGGGTAGGCCCTGGGCAGCCGGATTTTTTAAAGCTCCCCTAGTGATTCCAAGGTGCCGCCAATTTGAGAACCTCCACGGTAGACAGATACTTTGCCAGAATCAGCAGGGATGGGGAGAAGCAAGGGAGAAAAAAACGAGACCTTCAGGAATTGTTAGCCTGACACTAGGGCCAAACTCCCTGAGGAATTCAAATTAGTTATAGTCACCTTTAATTCTTTTTTCCCCACAGCAAATACAGCCAACATAAATGTCATTTCCTTATTGAAAAATGTACCCAAAGCTGAGTGATATAAGGCCCCCCCTCAGCCTTTTCAAAGTTGTGGGCAGTTTTTCGTCCTAGCCTTTTGCTGACTAGCATATTTTTTAAAGTCATGAGCCTTTAAAATATGTGCCGAGAGATATTTTTATTAAATCAAAATGCTGTACAGATATTAACTGAGTATAATTGTGGAAAATGTCATTTTAAAATAGTTGTCCTCTGAACAGGGCCTTTAACCGTCTTAAGCTCTGAGTGTTAGTGGGGAATTTGTCAAGAGGAAACAACTGTACGATGTGGCTGTACAAGGGCTTTCAATTCTGCTCTATAAACATATGTTACAAATGTGGTTTATTTTAATAAACTTGCAACCAAAAGAGACTTTCCTCAAATAATTTGTTGATGTGGGTTTTTCTGTTTGTTTTAAAAAGGTATTTGTCTCCAACCCACCCTCCACCCCCCAGGCACGGGAGGTGCCAAGCCCCGTACTTACGTGGCGCATCTGAATTCCACTTTCCGTCGTCTTTCTACGAATGACGACAACGCACAGCATGCTTACCTGCTCTGCAGTTTTCCACAGAAGCTTCATTTTCTCCCCCAAAATCGTCCTGCTGCCAGGAGTTAGAAACTTATAAAAAGCCATTGGGGGCTGTAGGGTGGAGTCCTTTTGACATTAGGGCAGGACTTTTCATGTGACATGATATACTACTCACAGTGCACTAAACTCATAGATGATTTATTGCTTTAAGTAACTAAACAAGAAAGAGAATAGACAGCTGTTGTTTTGGTCATGACAATCGGCCTTCTCTCTCCAAGATACGCCAGTTCCATCTACTTAAAGCCTTAACAATACTTTCTGGACAATATAAACACATGATAGACACAGCATACATGGGTAACAACTTGGCCAATGATACACTGATTAAAATAGCACATAAGAAGGGCACCAACCAGTCTGGATGCCCTGAAATGACAAAAGTGACATATGTGTGTTCATACGATGTGCTGAATACAAAACCTTTAAAAATTTTTTGGCATTAATACTAACACAGAATACTTTCTTCAACATTCTGCAAGAGCAGGTGCAGACACAGAATTACCTACTTCCAGATTACCAGTATCTATAGCACTACTTTGAGAACCTCCTCTCCCGGATGTCGTTTTCTTTGCCAAAGCAGCAGGGTCTGCGGGGTTTAGGTGGAGAAGGGCAGCTGACAGAGCTCCGGGGGTTAAAAGTCACCAAGCAGCTGCAAGGGATGGACTGCCCCGACAGTGTGTGGGAGTGAACAACGGCCTTGGTTTGTAGCCAAGGACGCCCATGGATTTGACCTGAATGCTCCCTGGAGGCCCTGCAGGGGGGACAACGGCACTGGATGGTCCAGACCCTCCCGCGAGAGGAATGATGGAGCCAGGGCTGGGCCTCCAGCCGCGAGCTCTAGAGGAAATAACCTGGCCTCTCGTGTTCTAGCACAGGGTCATTAATGACACCTTTCCAATGGATGTGCAAAACCCAACACTGTCAGGGCCCTGGCCCTCAGAGGGCCCAGGGAGCTCACAAGGGGAGGTCAAGCCAAGCCAAAAGTTAGCAACACAACACCAGGGCAAACCAGCCCCCAAACCAGCTGTCAGCAAGGTGTCTCGGGTTTGCCAGCTCATCTAGCTTCATCACCAACGGCCTGAAACTCAGTGTTCTGCTGTAGCTGGCTCCCCAGCGACTTCCTCGGCACCCCCACCCTTGGCCTCCTCTCCAGGATCAGAGTGCCCAGTGCAGTCCCCTGCCGGGACCCTGCTATGGCCGGCAGGACCATTCTGCACGGCCCGGCCCTCCACACCCCCCACGCACAGCTGGCCGACAGGTGACAGTTGTTCTTCCTTGACCTCTTGGACAGGGACCCTCATCTCAGAGGCCCCGCCCTCCTGCTGCCCACCCAGGGGCACGCAGTTTCCCACGTCTCCAGCTTTGGAAAACTGGTCTTCTAAGTTCTTCTCGTTTTCTTCTGCTTGTCGCTTGTCTCTGGCACTTTTACCTTTGGATTTCCTCATCTGCCTGCTGTGCATGTCTTCTCGGGAGAATCGCCACTGAAACTAGAAACCGGAGAGGATGAGGATAAGTAACGCCGCCTCTGTGAACCGAAGGCTTGTCTGCATTCCTACCCACGTCCTGTCTCTGGGCGAGACACAGTTCTCAGTACTCCTAGAGCTGAGGCAAACTTGCGTCCCACCCACCCGAGGGTCTGCTCCCTGCCTTCCATGGTGGGTGCTCTAGATGTGGATTTTGAGGTTCTGTGAAGGAAAGGGGTGTTTCCTTTGACTGGCGCATACCAAAGGCCCACATGGGAAAGGGGATCCTGAAGTCCCATCATCTGGAGGGTCAAGGCAGAGAGGTGAGGTGTGTCCCTCCTGAGTGCCAGGGCTGCGGCCACTTGTTTCCGTTCTGAGCAGGCTGCGGATCACCAACCACCAGGCTGGCACTCTCTCACTAGGTCCCCTGAGTTACGCAGAGCCCAGAACCTGTGGCGAATGCTGTCCTGCGCCTCCTCAGACCCCCCTGCGGGACCGGCAGCCTCGCTCCTGGGCCCAGCTGCAGGCACAGCTGCCAGCACCAGCCCACTGAAGGTCATACTCCGTTCCCGGGGCAACCTTCAACCAATGGCTGGTCCAGGAGGGGTTCAACAGCCCACCTCCTTGTCCCAATTTGGGACAACGGTGAAAAGCCATCCCAGCTCCAGACCTACCTAGGGGGTGGCGACTGCATCACAGCCCAACTCCGCTGCCGGCTCCTGCACCCACAGCTGTTGTCCTAAGGGTGCTCACTCCCTCTAAGAACTAATCCCACCCAAGTCTATCGCAGAGGCTGCTTCCCAGGGAGCCAGACCTGCAACCAAGCATTTCCCCACGTAACAGGCAAGTCACCAGAGGCTCAGAGAGTCCCAAGGTCACATAGCCAATAATAGAATTGGGAGGAACCAGGGTCTTAGCAAAGCTCTGCATCGAGACCCAGAGTCCCAGCTCTGCCACTGGTTGGCTCCATTTCTCAACCTGTTTTCTCATCTCCCAGTGACCTCAAGTACACACAGCGGTTTCAGTTTCATGTTACCACCACGGTCACTTCCTTCCACTTCAGTTGCGTCCACTGGTTTCACCAAATATGTACTTAAATCTTTGACACTCTGTGATTGAAAGAAAAGCAAAAGCCTTCAGTTCCTACAGTTCCTCACTGGGCTCAGAGGGGAGCCCAGGAATGCAGTCGCACCATCAGCAGAAACGATTTCTTAAGGCTTTACCATGTTGTAAATAATTCTGAGTGCTTTGCTAGGAAAAACCAAAAATGTGCTATGGAAATTTTTAAAAATCTGCCACCTTTGCAGAGTTTGCCGTGGTAGAGATCTATTTCTTCACATAAAACATTTGCCTAAACACTCAGAGATCTGAGATGTAACACAGAATGGGATTCTTAGATTTAACCTTTTGGCCAAGACTGGTAAATCTGAGTAGTCCATCAAAGTAGGGAAAAACGGAAATTGATTTAACATTTATCCTGTCCTCCCCCACCCCACCCCCTCATACACACATCCCCAAATGAGTTCATTCATAATGCTGGATGGGTTTTCCCCTTTGACGTGCCCCTTTTTGTGTGCTCATACTACAGCTGACAGACTTCCCTTTAGGGATGGTTGGAGCCTCTTCCACCCAAGCTATAAGTTCCCAGTTAATGGACTCACTGTACAGGCCAAGACTGCCAAGCAGGCACCCTAAGGACCCCTAACCCACCAGAGGAGGACGCAGATTTCAGACCTTGCCAACCTTCCGTAGCTCTTGCACACCGTGCCAGGGTTTGTAACTGCTGCCTTGCGATACGCAGCTGCCACTGCATTTTAATTCCAGCCCAAATGAAAGAGATTTTTTTTTGTTTTTGGATGTCCAAAAATAATCAGAACCTCTTCACATTTTACGTGTTTGTAGAAGAAGACCAGTTAAGCCTGCCCATATATAGTACTCCAAGAGGCAGTCAGCTGTTGGGGAAGTCAGAGGAAGTTTTACTTTTGCCAAAGAAGTGGTGAGACTGTTTTTGTCTAAGAGGCCTTAAATGCTAAAATGTCAAAGCATTACACTACGGCAGCTAAGCCTCAGGTTCAAATCCCACTTCTGGCACTGGTTAGCTGTCAGTCTTTGGGTATGTTATTAATCTCTCAGCATCTCAAGTTCCTCATCTCTAAAATAGTTGTCACTGCCTCCAGAGCAGTGGTGCACACTTCCAGGCCCCACTCACGTTGTATCTGATGTGAACGGCACCCTCTGCCGTTGTGCAGTGTACCACGGAGGACAATTCCACCATGCCGGATCTTCCATCCTTGAGATCTGTTAATTTCTAACGTGAGCCCACACAGCCTTGCAGGGGCTGCTCTTGCTAAATAAACAAAAGGGCTTCCACAGTTTCCTCCAGATGCCTGGCCACACCCAATGTCCTGCAGATCACATTCTGTGGATCCCCTGATACAACACAACAGGAGAACACACACTGGAAAGGGGCGGTGCCAGGCACACCAGCCACTTTCTCCAGGAACCTGCCCCGACTGCTGGGCAGAGGATTTGGGACCATCAGTGCTGAGCTGGGTGGGAAGTGTTTCAGCCATTTTCTGTCCTTCAGAGTCATCACAGAAAAATCTGCCATGACAAATGCCTTCTAGGACTACACTGTTTGCTGTGTCCTCAGATGGGCTATGGGTGGCCTCGCTGACTCAGGTGCTGCCTGGGCCCCCTGTCCCACCACAGCTGTTGGCCAGACACTCAGGGAGGACGCACTTGAGCCTTCCCTTTTCCTCCTTTCCTCTGCAAGGGGAGGTTCCCATGAAGCAGGGAAGTAGCAATGGCCAAAACTCAGTGACTGGATAATGTAGAAGCTGAACGTTCGTTCAGAGTTGCGGAGGCCTTCAGCCTTAGAATGCCTGCCTAGGAAGGAACAAGCTGAGGCACCTACTGTGTGTCTCGCAATGTGACAGGGTTTCACATTTCCCTGAATTCCCAAAGCAAAACTCTCAACAGGCGCTATTAGTGCCATTTTAAAGATCAACACATAGAGGTTCAGAGAGGTTAAGTAACTTGCCTACAGTCACACAGCTAGGAAATAACACAGCTGAAATTCCAACTTGGATTTCTCCAGCTCCAAATTACCCTTCCAGCCTCTAGTCCTTGGCAGAAGGCTTTGGTCTCTTGCTCCGGAGAGAAGTGAGGAGAGAAAGTGACAGGAGAGGCTACACCTTTGGAATGGCTTAGTCCTAGGCACAACTGCCTCAGCTTTCAGGCTTTATGATGACAAGATGCATCTACTAGGTCAGGTGCTCGACTCTTTAGGCTGAGTGGTCAGCTAATGGAAGTCCATATTCCACTGCCATTAAAGATACTTTGGTTTTACTTATTAAAACAAGTATCTATACTGAAGGCTCCCGGACAAGCTCATTTTAAAAAAAATCAATTATGATGAAATTTGAATGGAGGTCCACAGGTGACCCTGGAAAGGGCCCTAAACTATTCAGCTGAGACACGGGCTCCCAGACTCGGGTGGGCATCAGGGCCACCTGGAGGGCTCGTTAAAACACAGCTCACCCGGCCGGCCCAGAGCTGCTGACTCAGTAGGAGACCATAAGCTCCCAGGGGATACTAACACTGCTGGTCCATGGACCACATTTTGAAAACTGAACTAAAACCAAAAAACACCTGGGCAAGATTTAGCTGTTTAAGAAACAGCTGGGAAAAAGCAAGGTCTCCCCAGCACCCCCACCGCCCCAGCTCTGCCACCCACAGGGGGCTTCCTCGTCTCCCTCACCTGCCTCCCCCTTCGCCACCCAGGGCTCTCTGTCTCCTTGAAGCTGGGCACAGTCACAGTCTTTAACACACACCAAAAACTGTTCCAGATCCCACGGCTCCAAAAGCAGATGTCTCAGAAAGCAAGAAGAGGCGAGGCCAGGGAGGGGGCGACACCTGGGACTGGCAGCCTGTCAGGCGGAGCCTGTGGGGGTGGGGGGGTCTGACACCCACGCCACGTGCAGGCAGGCAGCCCGCCTGGAGCACGCGATCCGTGCGTCTGGCAGTACCAGGGACAGTCTGAGCTCGCCCAACAAGCCACAGGTAAAACAGGCTGCACCAAGTTGGGGGCCTTCCCAAGCCAGTTTCTGTGGGAGTTGGTTGTGCCACCAAATCAAACGAGCCACCCAATTCAGAAATAACTGTGCAAAAGAAAAAAAGAATCCTTCACTTTACAGCAGTGGGGTCCAGAGTTCCGTGTCAGCAGGGGCTAATGGATTTAATTTGCACGTTTTAAAAAAACATCCGTTATGTGTCCACTTCAAGTAGTTTAGCTGGAAGATTTCTCTGGTGGTGTAGAAATCACCGATTCCCTTTGAAGGAGTTGAATATTTGCTTTGAAAATCACACTCACATACACAGAGGTTTCTTTCAAATGCTGAAGAGTCTTGATTGGAGAATTTCGTCCAGGTTGCTGATTAAAAGAGGACTAAATATGCCATGTCCTTGGTGTGCCAATCTTGCAATTTCTTTTCTTAAATTTCAATGCTAGACATAATACATATATCCCAGGCTTGGAAGTTTGATTACACATTCATTGAATCAAAAAATATTTGTTGAGCACTGACTAAAATCCAGGTACTGAGTGTACAACAGTTGGGAGGGAAAAAGTCTTTGCTCTCATGGAGTTAATGTCTGACTCTACCAAGAGAGGATAAACTAATGATCGGAAATAATCAGAGACCCAGAGGAGAGCTCGGAATGAGATGGTTCCTTTCCAGTATATTACAAAGGAGCCTGGTTTGATTTAAAAGGGAAGAACGCTGTCATGAGAAAACGATGCTGGAGGAGAGAGACAAAGGAGGAGAGTGTCCTCGGCAGAGGGGCCGTGGAAGAGCCTGGAGGCTGGTGGAGCTGGACCCCAGAGGATGGGGGAGGGGGCTGGCAGAGGACGTAAGACAGATCAGATCCCACAGGGCCCTGTGGGCCGCAGTACCGACTTCTGTGTTTATTTTCAGAGTCATACAAAGCTTTAGAACCGTTTTAAGCAGTGGAGTGACGTGATTGAATTTATTTTTTAAGAAGATCACTTTGGCTCTGAATGAGAACATATTGGAAGGGAGACCTGTTATTAGGAGATTGGAGGAGTCACGGCGAGGGATGGTGGAGAGAAGTGGAGGGATTCCAGCGTCTCTGGGACCTGAAACAGGTCTTAAGGACAGACTGGATCCAGGGGGGTGGTGCCCCTCCTCTAGACATGGGGGTGCCGGGCCAGGCACGAGGAGGGCAGTGCTCAGCTTGCTCTTAGGTGGCGTAAGCCACAGGCCAGCTGGAGCTGAGTCTCAGGGGCGAAGCGAGGGCTGGAGATGCAGAGGGAACAGGTACAGAGATAGAGAGTGAAGCCCCAGGGATGAAGGAGATTTTCCAGGGAAGAGGTAAGGATGAGAGGACAAATGGGGCTGGGTCGAAACCCCAGGGAACTTAGGGGAAAACCAAGAGAATGTGGTGGGATGGAACCAAGAGAAAAGGTGCTGCAAGAGGTGGAGGGTGGCCAGGACTCCAGGAGTTCAGGTGTGATGAGGACCACACGGAGTGATTGTCACGGTCAGCAGAGTGCAGGACCTTGTGGGGCAGGACACTGCCCCGAGTCTACTGAGGAGTGAGGGACAGGACCCTGTCCAGAGGATTCTTCCAAGTGAGGCTGTCCAGTCCCCTCTGTCTGGGACTCCACCAGTGAGATGACCCACCAGGTCTGCACAGAGCAAATGCTCAACACCTGCCACCTCTGGTCTTGGAACGAGGCAGGAAAGAAATAGGTACATGGAAAGAGAACGCAGCCCGTCCATACCTGTATGGCTGACTGGGATCGGGAGGTCTTGCTGACTAGAAGATGACTCCTATCCTCTCTGGATTTTCCCTGAGGAAAGTCAGTTCTACCTTCGTATAGCAGCTTTTAAAAATCTACCTCCCTGCCAGCTCAAGTCTCTACAGACGCGTCCCCTCTGTGAAACGCCATAACCTTCCTACTGACATCAAACCACGTGTCTCTCCTTTGGAATCTGCCTGCGCCACAACCAGGAACCTGGCAAGGAAAGGCAGCACCGTCTCCCTCTCGTGAGGCCGCGGCTGGATGGCTGTCAGCATCTGAAGGAGCCCCCGAGTGTGGTGCTTGCTGGCCGCCTCTCTCCGAGTGCGTGCAGGCCCCAGAGCCTGCGGCCGGGCTGAGCTGCAACTGACAGCTCCCGGCCAATCCATCTTCCAGCCCGCGCCTGATGCTCCTGGTGGTTAATGATGGATCCGAGGAGGCTGCCTTCTGGTCCACCGCTGCTGTCACCTGTCACATTACGATCTCAGAGCCCAGAGAGAGACCTTCCTCTGCACTCCAGTCCATCTGCCTTCAAGTCACCACTGCCTTGGCATTGCTTCCACAAGTGGGCTCCCCCTGGATTTGTTGGCTGGTGAGGGGCTACTCCAATCTGTTCACTGGCTTGACGCTCCTGTCTGGGGCTCTGTGTCCAATGAGTGCGAGGAACCAAGAGTGGGGAACGTGGCGCCGTCAGACAGGCTCTGCCTAGAGTGTAGCCTTAGCTACCAAAGGTGGAGCAAGCTGGATCCGGGTGACACCTGACTCGGGCTGTGGTAGGCTCACTCGACTCACTGGCCTCTCCCTGAGCAACGGGTGAAACACCCACGGGAAAAGCCCCACAGGCTGCAAAGCACGGGGGTGTGGCACAAGGGGAGGACTTGCACTAAACTTCAGGAAGTACAGAGAGGTTCTCTGAGAATGGCCACAGTCTCTCTGTGCAGCTGTGTCTCCGGGATAGTTCACACGAAGTCCAGAGGGGAAGAGGATCCTGAGGACGCCCAGCACAGCCTGGCCCGAGGACTCGCTGCCACGGGCTAAGGCTGCCCCCATCTGCATCACCAGCTGTCACTCAGAGGCCTTTGGGTCGGGTCCTGTCAGGGACTCTGGCAGGGTCTGTCTGCCAAGATCAGCAAACTTCTGACGTCCTGAGGGATCTAACAGGCAGGCCAGGGCTCCAGCCAGCTTGTGATGAGAGGAAGACACAGAGAAGCTGGCCCCGAGCTCACGCCACCCCCACCCCCGCTCAGACTGCAGCTGACTTCCCGCCCCTCTCAGCCTGGCGGGAAGGGCTGGCACAGGAGAGCCCCTTTCCTCCACCCTCTGGCTCGCCCAGCAGGGGACTGGCAGACAAGGCCCTCAGCCATCCCAGTGTAGCAGCCTCAGGTGTGATTCAGTTTGCCAAGGGGCTCAGGTGCTCCTGGGGCTCTGAGAGCCCCTGGAAGTTGGAAGCGGCTGCCCGCTCAAATGCTCTCAGAAATCCACCGGCAGATGAAGCCCTGCTGAGGAAAACCAAGGCAGGCAAGGATCGTCTCTTACCTTTGATTCTTTCTTCTTGATTTTCTGAGGTAGGCACGGTCTCTGAAGAAAGACAATCTGCTTGGTGGACACACTCCCTTCCCTGTAACACACGGAGCTGAGATGAGTCATGTCATACCTGGAGGAACCCCAAGCCTGGTGCAGACATGGCCATCCCTGACTTCATTAAAGCAGGCTGCCCACAGCGCTGGGAGAGGTTCGAAGTCAAGAAGCAGCCCGCTCCTCTCTGCCACTCGCAAGCCATCACCCTGGCTTCCGGGGACTACCTCAGATGCCCAACACAAGCGTTGGGGGTCCCCGCAGAGTCAACTTCCCAGCTGGGAATACCCGCTCCCTTGACACGTGGTGACAGCAGCATCTTGGCCAAATGAGGACACAGTGACTGGCTGCTTCGGTGAATCTCAAAGGGGCAAGGGCCTCTCCCAAGTTTACCTTTGGGAACGAGGGCCGGGGTGGGCAGGTGGGCAAGGACCTGGGTGATGGGCTCAGCCCACCAGCGGCTACAGGGCAGCAGGCAGGGGGCGGGCACAGCTCCCGCAGGCGTGCCAAAGACCGTGCCACCAGGCGGGGTCTGCTCCTCGGCTCTGACTCCCATTAACCACAGGGCCAGGCTGCCTACTTGTTAAGACACAGTGAGGGCTCTTCCCTCCCAGGAGGCAGGACCCCGCGGAGCTGCCTTTCAAGATGAAAGAAATATTGTAAAGGAGACCCTTGCTGTTTCCCCTGCTGATGAAGTCACCCTTCTGATGACTTTATTATTTTATTTTTAATTGCCAAATAATAATTGTATATATTTATGGGGCACAATATGATGTTCTGATATATGTTTACAATGTAGAATGATTAACTCAGGCTAATTAGCAAATCCATAGCCTCACATACTTTTTTATGTGGTGGAAACATTTAAAAGTAACTCTTTTAGCAACTGTGCAATACACAGTATGTTATTATTTATAATAGACACCATTCTGTGCGACAGATCACCAAAGCACATTCCTGCTGTCTTGCTGAAACTTTGTACCCTTTGATCAATCTCTCTCCTTTCTGCATCCACCCACCTCCCTCAGCCTCTGGCAACTTCTATCAATTCAACTTTTTTAGATTCCACATATAAGTGAGATTAGGCGGTGTTTGTCTTCCTGTGCCTGGCTTACTTCACTTAGCATAGTGTCCCCTAGGTTCATCTTTGTTGTCACAAATGACAGAATTTCCCCCTTTTGAAGGCTGAATAGTATTCCACTACGTATATATACCACATTTTCATTATACAATCATCTGATGACGGACACCTAGGTGGCTTCCATATCTTAGCTACTGTGAATAGTGCTGCAAGAACACGGCAGTGCAGACATCTCAATATACTGATTTCGGTTTCTTTGGATGTATACCCCGAAGTGGGATTGCTGGATCATATGTAATTCCAGTTTCCATTTTCTGAGCAAGCTCCACACTGTTTTCCACAATGGCTGTATTCATTTACAATCCCAACGGTGTACAAGGGTTCCTTGTTCTCTGCAGCCTCAACAACACTTACTTTTTGTCTTTTTGATAATAGGTATTCTAACAGGTGTGAGGTGATCTCTCATTATGGTTTTAATTTGCATTTCTTAGACCTCTATTTTGCAAATATCTTCCTGTGTTCCAAAGCCTCAGCGGGAAAGGAGGGAGAGAATTAACATTTGCTCGGCACCTATTTTGTGTCAGGGGCTGGGCTGGGTGATTTCACACATAATGGCTCATTTACGCCTCACCACAGCACTCCAAGGAATTGACTGGCGCTTGTACAGAAGGAAACAGAAACTCACTTCAGGTCCAGGAGCAGGTTCAAGACCACCCAAGGATTCACACACAGCCCTGCCTGGTTCCAGGTACTCCCCATTCTACCATGGGGGGTCATTTAAGGAGCAGGAGGTGGAGCATTAGGGAGGATTATTCAGCAGGTGTGCATGAGACAGACACCTGCCTGCACGCTCTGGATTTAGATGGCTCAGAGCCAGCTGGAGCTTCACATTCAAATACATCCTCACCCTGAGGCTTGTCCTCTGGAAACAGACTAGGACACTGACTCAGAGAAGCTACGTGACTTGACCAAGGTGACACAGTTAGCAAGTGGCAGACTCAGGGCTTGGGTTCAAGTCTTCAGGCCCCAAATCCACTCCGCTGCGTTGCCCTGTGCCTGCGAAAGTCTTTGCTGAGAAACACCATGGCGCTCCCGGTGGACAGGGGCGCACAGGTGAAAGGTGGCCACAGACTGGCTCCTGCAGGTGCGCAGACCCACGGCGACCCAGGGTCAGGAGGGAGTCGTGCTGATGAGCTGGAGGAGGGACCCAGGAAAGGCAGTGATCGTCCTGGTCATTCTCCACTCTCAGTCAGCCCTCTCACCAGCCTTACCTCGCGCTGCCCATCACCCCGCAGCGGGGAATGTGCAGCAGGGTGCGAGGAAGGCAGGGCGGGTGCTGCGGGCCACGGGATGGGCGTTCCTGCAGGTCAGCGGAGGGCGGCCTGGTGCAGGAGAAGCCCAGGTTCTGCCACTTACTGGCTTCACAGCCTCAGGTGTGTCACTGAGCCTCCCTAGCCCGTTTCCCCATCTGAGGACAACTGGGAACCATAGCTATGTTACGGCCCCACAGGGGTTGTAACTTAGATAGCAAATCCAAAATCCAGATGGAAGGCCTTGTACGCTTGCCATGACTGGGCTCAAGGGATGGCGGGCAGAGCTGAGGGTGGACAGATGACCATGAAGGTGGAGTTGTCAGGAATGCCACAGCAGGGCCCACACTGCAGTCCTCACCGCCCCTTTGTGGGGCCACTGCCCAGTGCCACGGTCTTGGGCGAGTCGCTCAACCTCCCTGGCCACAATGTCCTTGGGTAGAACATGGGTTTAATTAAAAAAAAATCCCATCTCATAGGTTTTTTCTTTTTTTGAAGACAGAGATTTTATATACAAAGTGCCTATGTAGCCTAGCACAGGGCATATAGTAGGTGCTGAATTTCCTTTGCATCGGAGGGTGGCTGATCTCTGACCTGCTGAGGAGTAATGATTCCTGGCCAAGGCTCCCCACTTGGGAAGACGGCGCAGGGGAGAACTCTGGGGTGGGGCGGGGTGGAGAACGTGCAGCTCTGGCCCTTCCCAGCTGGAGAGTTCACGGAACCACACCAAGCCGCATAGGCTTGTCACGGATTACACGAGTTATACACATGAAGTGCTTATTAGGAACAGCACCTAGCACAGAGTTAAACGTTCAACATAGTAATAATAATTACTGTTACTGTTACCTGGTAGTCTTGACGACGGGAGTTGGCAGCACACAGGTGAGCTGCCAGCCATAGGCTGCGAGCGAGTTCAGCAGGGGCACGTAGTCTGTCTGCACCTCCACACCCTGGGGACAAAGGCCGTCGTTAGGGCTGCTGCCGCCTCAGGCCAACTCCCAAGCAATGAGAGGGACTGTGCCACCCGCCAACCCAGCAGAGCAGAGAAGAGGCGGGAGAGCTCTACAGCCTGGAGGCCCCGGCTCCAGCGCCTGCGAAGAGTTAGAAAGTTTGCAGCCAGACTGCCAACACGGGGTTTCCTTCCAGGCCCCGACTCAGTCTGTGTAGTCGGCAAAGAATTAGAGCCAAAAGATTAATCCATTCATTTTGTTTTATTCTTGTCTGGACAAATAGCCTCCTGTGAGTTTCACTGAAGAAGCACAATTGCCTCACCTCAAAGACATATTCAGGGATTTGACAACACACTGCTCTGGACGATTTTAGAGCGCGCTGTGGGGAGTTAAACTACGTTTGGCAAATGATCGAGTCATTTGCATCCAGCCACAGCAGCAACACCCACCCACACACACACACACACACACACACACAGGCATGTATGCACGTGTGCACACACACACACAGGCACACACACGGGCAGCTTCACCTGTGCGATGCATCCTGCCCTGCGGCATAAATGAATGCTGCCCGTTTTATTTCAAATTAGGAATGGGTGGGGGTGACATTTGTCTTTCATTTTAAAACCTCAGCCCTACTGGAACAGGGAGAGAACCCTAACATGAGGCCACTGCTCTGGGTGTCACTGTTCGGGCCATTCTCACTGAAAGGGCCTCATGTCCTGCTCTGGGCTCCTCACTCACACTGCAAGTGTAGCCCCTACCCTGACCTTTGTATACACTGGAGTCCCGTCTCTCTCCGTCTGGCTTCTTACAGTTGGCTCCAGAAAATCTCAAACACGTACCCAGATTCCTTCCAGTCCAGACCCACTGAATCAGGAACTCTGGGGATGGGGCCCCAGAATCTGTGTTTTAAAATCAGTCTGAGAACCACTGCCTCGGTAATGTCTTAGGTCCCTTCTGGCAAAAGGGAAGAGTCTACAATTCGGTGGCCAGAATCTATCAGGTGTTACCTCACATCTAACCTTTCCTATCATTCTCCATGTGAGGAAAAACCCAGATGGACTTTTAGAGGATCAGCGGTCAGGTATACTGCTGCAGCAGAAGAGAATGGAAGGGGGAGGGAGAAAAGAATGACAGTGTTATGGTCTGAATGTGACCCCTGAAACCTTCCGTGTGTGGGAAGCTTGATCCCCAATGCAGTGGTATCGGGAGGAGGGGGGCTCACGGGAGGTGTCAGGTCAGGAAGACTCCATCCTCGTGAATGGATTGATGCCCATCATGAAAGGTCTTGACCGGCAAGTTCAATCTCATGCCCCCATCCCCTTTGCCCTTCCACCATGGGACTACGCAGCAAGAGAGCCCTCCCCAGATGCCAGCCCCTTGGTCTCGGACTTCCCAGCCTCCAGAACCGTGAGCCAATATGTCTCTGTTCACTATAAATAACCCAGTCTCAGGAATTCTGTTATAGCAGCACAAAATGGACTAAGGAAGGAAGAAAAGGGGAGAGAGAAAGAGGAAAGGAAGGAAAATTAGCAAAGGAAGGGGGAACCCGGGGGAAAAGGGAGGAAAGGAGAGAGGTGCAAGTAATCAATTTGCAGGAGGGGTCAGGGGAGAACATTGTTCTCAGGGGAGAACACCATTCTAGCCCCTTCCCTGAAGCCCCGATCAGGCCAGAAATGGCACAACAGTTGACCCTACGGCCCTCTCTCTGCCTGGCCCTCTGGGCACAATGGACACCCCCTTCCAGACCACAGCCAGCACCCTCCTGCGCTGCACCGCCCTCACCACCTGCCGAGGGAAGAGCCCAGTGGTTGCTTTATCCCGAGAACCCCTGCCCCCATCCCTGCATTCCCAGTTAAAGAGAGAAGGAAAAAACAATTTTAAACCCACACTCTCAAGCTTTGCGAGGTTATGATTAGTTGGGCCTATCAAGAATAACCTCCCCACTTTATCAAGCACTGTGACAAACCCGCCACAATCAGGCAGTAGCCATGGCAACCAGGACAAGCTTTGGCGCCTCACAAAGCCCTGAGTGGCAGAATGGAGTCCTTTTATTGGTGGCTGTAGCCTGGCCGGGTTTTCTCCGCCCAGGCACCCAGAGCTGCAAGACAATGAACGACCCCTGCCAGCCTGACCGCCTGCTTAGACAGACCTCGAACCGGCTGCTTCTATTTTGCTCCATTTTATTTCATTTTGTCACTATCTTAAACAGAAAAACAGCAGGATTTCTCCCAAACAGTTTTTGCCTTTAGGGTAGGCGATGTCAGCCAGAGGGTGCAGAAGCATAAAAACCAAAAGGGAAAGGGAAAACACAACCAAACCTAAGTCTGCTTGAGAGAGCTGAGGGTTCAATCTCAAGCGTTAATTTCTGGCCATCCCATGGAGAGTTGCCAAGTAACATGCAAACGCTAGTGGCGAGAGGTTGCACTCTGCCGGACTGTCCCACTCCAACCACGTGGGATGGTCTTAACGTAAACGTGGTTTTCCATAAGCACCTATCAAAGCCGGTTTGCATATTATCAATATAATAAGATGGCATTTCGAAAACACGAGACAAGCCAGTCAGTGGGAGACGCTTTTAAGTCTATTAGCTAAGAAAGACGGTAGGAAACATATCCGGATAGAAGGCTCTCTTTGATCTGCTTTTTTGTGACACTCCAGCGAGAAGAGAAGAAAGCACCAACAGCACTCAAAAGCCAGCCTGACTATCAAACGGAAAGACATTTCTTTCTGTGAGTAGGAGCAAAAATTTTAATTAACTCTCCACTCTCTTGTGGTGGGTACGTAATCTGCGATCACACCTGGAGTGGTAAAAAAAAAAAAAAAAAATGGAGCATGTCCTGTGGTTTTTTCAACTTGTATAAAAGGAATTCATTTGTATTTATGGCTCTTTTTTCTTTTGTTCCCTGTAATTTCTCCAGTGGTTGCAAATCAACTAAAGAAACAGGCATCCCACGCAACCTTCTCTTACCCTCCAAAAATTAGGACAAGAGAATCTAGAGTTTACTAAGAAATGCATTTGTCTTTTGATCATTTTAAAAGATCCTCTGTACAAAGAAATAATTAGGAGCTCACATATTGGTCCGGTGAGAAAGTTTGTATCCCGAGTGTCAGTTTTCTCTTCTCTTTTTCTGTGTTTCAATCTGTGGAAAATCTGGGAGAAACGCAGTATGAAAGAAAATACTTTGCTCCGTATACGTGACTGTCAATGAAGAGAGGAATTCAACTCCATTGTCTGAAAGGTGCCCAGGCCCAGGCCCAGATGGTCTCTGTACCCAGAAACAGTGACAGGCGGCAGTTGCCTCAGTTCCTGACATCCACAGGGCTGAGCCCTTACCTTTCACCAAGAGGGCACGTCAAGGAAGAGCCCTACAAAAACCACTTCTGTTCCTTTTGTAAAATTGCTGCCAAATCACTAATGCCCAACACTTTGTGGCAGGGTATGTTTAAACTACTATCATTTTACTTATCAATTTTAGTTATCTTTTGATTTTCTACCGTGGGAAATAAAGATGTAGCACTCCTATATATTCTTCCTATTTCTTCTTTCTTTGTGCCCCAAATGGTTATTTTGTAATTTTAATTTAAACCAAAAGTCAGTGTTTGTGTTACAACTTTGTAAAATTGCTCAATGCTGGGTCAAGCAATGCTCTGTGACCATGTTGATTTTTTTATATAACCCTTCGTTTTTCTTGGAGTTGTTCCTTTAATTTTTTTTCCATTTGCCTGGCTGTACATGAACCCATCACTAATTTATTCCACACATTGCAATACCTCTAGTTTATGCCCATCAATAAATATCCCGTGTGCCTAAATACATTAGTTCCATTTTTTTCCCCACTGGAAGCATCATTTCTGGAGCTGTCTGAACGTTGCTCCAACCTGGTCTGGCCGCTTTCCACCCCTGGGTTCTCCCTACGCTGGTGTCTGTGACAGTGTGTTCTCTTTTATTGGTTTCCTTCTCATTTTGCTGGAGCACACCTCTTGTGGCTCCCCAGGAAACTGCCTTGGAAGTCATCTGAATCCCTGTATTCCTAAAAATGCCTTTGTCTAACAATTAAGTAATAGTTTGGGTACAGAAATCTGGGTTGAAATCTATTTTTCCTTCAAAATTTTGAAAGGATTGCTCCACTAGCTCCTAGATGTCAGCAGTGCTATTGATCTATTCTGATTACTAATACTTTAAGTGTAACCATTGTGTTGCTTTGAAAATTTTTAGGATTTTTTTTTTTTTTTAAAGAAGTTCCAGAATTTCACAACAATTGTGCTTTGGTGTTGTTACAGCAAGTGTTACAGCAGGTGGTTCTGAGGACAAACCGAGTGGCACACGGAGAGTCGGAGAAGCAAGGTTTATTCGCCAGCGGGCTCAGAGGGGTCTCCCACCAAATTGAGTCCCGTCTACAGGTTTTTCCCACTTTTAATAGGCTGGGGTGGTCCGATGGGTGGGGTCTCAGGTGGCTGATGCAATAGGTAAGAGTGATTGCAGAAGCCAGGTAATAAGTTAGAATTAGGTTGATGAGGGTCTTCCTTTATCACTGTAGGCCTTTTTTACTCAAAGGACTGTACATTGATGGCCTCACAATCTGAAGATTCTTGTCCTTCAGTTCTAAAAAGTGTTTTCTTTTTCTTTGATAAATTTTTCCCTTCCATTTTCTGTCTTCTTTCTTTCTGGAGCTCCTATTAGTCAAAATAGGAGACTGATGTTTTAACTTTATTGCCTTCCCTCTGTGCCCCATGTTCTTACTCTCTTTTTTTGTTGTTGTTTGTTTTCGGTTTTTTGAAATTTTATCTTCTGAGAGATTTCCTTCACTTTATCTTCCAGGCTTTTTATTATGTTTTTAAATTTTCTGCTGCCCTACTTTTAAGACCCTAAAGCTCTTTCTTTGTTTTGTTTCTTTTTTATAGCATCCTGTTTTTGTGTCATGGATACACATATTTTATCTCTTTATTTTAGGTGGTTTGTTCTGATCCCTACATTATTTCTACTCTTCCCAGGTTGCACCTAACAGAGGGGGAACTAGGGACCTTATAGCACCAAGTTAGAACTTTAAACCAGCACCCTGGTTTTCAGCTCTGCAGTTCACTCCCCGTCTCCCATGGCCATTTATGCTCTGAAAACCAGAGCTTTTCTTGGGTTCTGCAACAGACAAGTGGCACCGTTCTCATCCAAGTTGCAGCTTCCTCCATTCTGCTAAATCAGTTAGATTCCTCCATCTGCTTTCCATCTTCTAAAAATTTATTTTTAAAAGAAATTTCTCTTCTACTTTCTCTTTGTTCTTGTGGATATCTATCTATCTACAAATGATCCTCATTATTCTTGGTGGTTAAGCTCTATAAAGGCACTGTGAACACTGGAACGAGTGCATGCTGAACCATTTCCCCTAAAAGAAATACAGGATTAGGTACCTGCAAGCCTCTGATCACAACAATTTTGTCAACAGATTTGTTTCGCTTGTTTCTGTTTAAAGACACCTTGTTTAGTATATACTGTTGATTCATTAACACTGAACTCACAGCCAACAGCACCACAACTCATGCCTGAACGAAACTTATCTAACACTCCTATTGCTCTGTAAAGCATGAGGTAGCATTCTTGCGCTTAGGAACACTAGACAGCACTTCAGCACTATGCTCGGGAACTATTTCTAACAGTCAAGTCACCAGCAAAAGCACAGACGTGAAAAATGTGGCACTAGGTGGACACAAAAAGGACACTTGTTTTCAGTATGGGCGCAGAAACAAGGAGGCACAGCATCACCTGTTGGACTTCAGCTGGAAACGTACACATAGGTGATGCAATTTTTTTGCTGTTCTGCACATGTCTGAAAATGGCCACAAAAATACCATGTGCATTGATCTTGGGGTTACAAATAAATTTTAGTGAGCAGGTGAATGTGTAAATATGGCATCTGCAAGCAAATATGAAGTTCAATTATATCTATCTAACTATATTACTCCTTTGGTTTCATTTCACTGCGATTTTTCAGAAAAGAAATAGATGCTGTGTCCAATCACCCTTGTTTGATACTATTTTATTATTTTAATGTTTAAAGAGCCCACTGGAAGCCCTTTCTAAATAACTTAGAATCCAGAAGCCAAAAAATAAAAACAAATTTGATTACATAAAAATCCATGTGCACGACATAAGACAACATATGCAAAGTCAAAAAACAAAGAGCTTCTAAAAATTGATTAAAAACTATTAATCCATATTTTAAAAGGGACAAAGATATGAAGAGAGATCCCAGAAAAGAAAACTCAAATGGCCTTTAAGCACACGAAAAAAAATGCAGAATCTCGTAAGAGAAATGCAAATTAAAACTACCCTGAGATACTATTTTTTCACCTATGGAATTGGTAAAAACCCACAAGTTTGACAACCCACTTTGTTGACAAAGCTGTGGGGAAGCAAGCAGTTTTCACTTTGCTGGTGGAAAGGCAAACTGATTCAACCCTCACGGAGAACAATTTGACAGTATCTCTCAAAATTACAAATACATTTACCCTTTGACCCAGCAATCTCACTTCTGGGAATTTATCCTACATATAAAAAATGAAAACTGTACACAGTTATTCACTGGAAAACTCTGCAACAGCAAGATTCTGGGAATGACCCAAGTGCCCATCAATGCCGGACTTATATTTAACTCTACGTTTCATCCACACAATGGCACGCAGGGATGATGAGAGGGAATGGATTCCATTCTAGACACACTGAGTTGAGGATGCTGTGGAAATGTCCAGGAAGCAGCCAAATGAAACGGCCTGTGGTAGACCCCAGAGTGGCCCCCACAGACGTCTCCATCCTGACCCCTGGGCCTGTGAAAATGTTCCCTTACCTGGCAAGGAGGGATCTGGCAGATGTGACTAAGCTAAGGACCTTGCGAGGGAGCCTTGATCCTGGAGTGTCCCGGTGGCTCCACTGTGAAAACAAGGCTCTGTAAGAGAGAGGCGGGGGAGTCGCAGCCAGAGGAGGTGGGAGCACTGCCGGGAAGGGGCCACGGGCCAAGGAACATGGGCAGCCTCTGGGAACCAGAAAAGGCTTCTTATGACGTCTCCAGAAAGAATGCAGTCCCGCCATCACCTTGATTTTAGGCCCTTCATAGCCATTTCAGACATCCGACCTCCAGAACTGTTAGATAATAAACTTGTGTGGTTTTAAGCCACTAAATACATGATGATTTGTTACAGCAGCCATAGGAAGCTAATCCATAGCCAGGAAAACGCTGGGACGGAGGGAGGCAAGAGCTTGGAGTGCTGGCTGACACAGGGTGGATGAGAACTCCTGATGGGATGATGAGACTGAGGATGGGATTTCCTAGTGAGGGGTGAGCAGAAGATGAATGAAAATGCGGCTAGGCAGGAAGGGATCAGCCCTTGGACAGTCCAGCATAGGAGCTTGGTTCACATCATCAAATGTCTCAGGAGGGCGGGCAACAAGGAGCCTGAAAAGCCATTTCTGGATGGGCAGGGAGGTCTCAGGAGGCCCCAGGTGGGACATTGTTGGAGGGAGGGGTGAGGGCAAGCGGCTGAGCAGCGGCTGCGGTGAGGACGAGGATGAGGCAGAGCGGACAAGTATGTTCTCAGGGTGCCCAGACTTTGCTCAGCACAGACGCCGGCCACAGTGGCGCCCGGGCAGATGAGGGGCACACTCTCATTCAACAGTGGGAAGTGGAGATCCAAAGGTGGGGCAGGAGGGGAATGCCCCCTGGGAAGAAGGGACGTTTCACCTCCATTTATCCACCGGGAAGTGGAAGGGGTAACACGGTGGCAGTCTTGCAGAAAAGTTGGCACATCCCCCTGCAGGCTAGCGGGCAAGACTGTGCCCGCTACCGCCACTCATTTGTGAAGTCTCCACATCCAGGCAACCCAGCTCCATGCTGGCACGTGGGAAGCAAAGGCACGCAAGCCTCTCCTTCTGCCCGGGGAGGTCCCAGTCCCGGGGTGGGTGGGGTGGGTGTGGGATGGAAGCCTGGAGGGAGGGAGCGAGGAAGGGACAGGCCCCTTCGTTTCCTCTGGAGAAAGAGCAAAACGCTCTGAAGTCACTGCAGCCCTCCCAGGCCTCCCCAGAAGGGAGGGACAGGCAAGCTGGCCGCTGGAGATGTTGTTTTCCTCTTTGTTTTCCACACAATGCCCCAGAAAAACATTTTTCAGATATGTAATTAGGCCAACATAATAGAGTCTAAGAGAGCAGTCATCTCATTTTAGATAACTTTGGCTTTCATAATGTTCAAAGAGAATAAGTTTAAAGTGACAAAATTTAGTTCTCAGATGAAGAAAAGGGGCAGATGAAAACACATGGGATGCACAGAAAGCTTCAGTTCCGAGGCCCCTTCCCCACCCCTGCTGACTTTCTCTATGGTGCCAGAAAGGCAGCAAACTCTGTAGCCTTTTAGGAGCACAACAAAATAATAAGAATTGTTATTATTTGAAGTAGATTGTTTGCAAAAAACGGTCTTGATTATGACCTCCCTGTATCCAGGCCCTTTCCAACATAGCCCTGAAGCCCCTCCCATAAAGCGGAAAGTCCATTTCTCCACCCCTTGATCCAGGCTGGTTTGGAACTTGCTCTGACAAACAGAATATGACTGAGGTGTCACCAGAGTAGTTCTGAACCTAAGTCTCAAGGGACCCTGCTGCTTCCGCTCACTCTGAGGAACCCTGCCTATGCCACGAGGACAAGCTCAGGCTAGCCTGGTGGCTGAGGAGGGACAGGTGGCCCAGCCAACCAGCAGCCGTGTGAGAGAAGCCATCTTGGAGCTGCCAGCCACCACTGGACCCACGGGCGATTGCAGACACCTGCGTGAGCCCAGCTGAGATTAGACAAGTCTAGCCCAGATCAGCAAAGTCACCCAGCTGCCCTGTGGACCTGTGAGGATTGTTATTTTAATTCACTAAGCTTTGCAGTGCCTTATTACACAGTAGAAGATAACTGGTATGTTACTTTTCCTAGGAAGAGCCAAATACCCAAGCAAACCTTTAGGAGGAAACTCATAGTGGAAGTCACCTTGTTTGATTTGAGAGCGATAAAGTGTTAATAGCCACCACTGAACAGGGCTCAGCATTGCTAATTCCTCACCACACTCAAGGCTGGCACACCTCGCCCTCATTGCCTCCACGCCAGACACACTACCACCTTGAATTACCTCTGAAGCCCCGAAGTCCAACTTAGGAAAACCTACTGTGAGGCCCAGTAGTGCCACCCGCATACCCTGGGAGGGAGAGATGAAAAGCCACACTGGGGAAGAACATCCTAGCTCGAGACGTGGCCCTGGCTTGTCCTAAGGTACCACGCCAAACTGGCAGGAAACCCGAACCTGCATGTGCAAGATAACACTCTCCTGGATTCTGGGCCACGCTGGGTGATTTGGTCCTGGCACACGTGGTTTCTCTGAAGTCATATACTTGACGGTGGAAAGAAGAAGGGCTTATGGCAGGAGATGGCATGCTGTCCCCATTCTCAGAGACATATGCTCACACGCACCTGCATGGGCAGAATGAGAGCCAGGCGAGGTGTCTGACAGCGTAGGGCTCCCAGATCGCAGGGAAGGTGATGAAGCCGGACATCTGGAGGTTAAGGGGGTGACGGCTGGGGCAGACCCTCAGCATCAGTAGGGACAGATGCTGCAGTCCTGAGTGCTAAGAGTTGTGCTGTCGTGCTCACCGGGAGGCCTGCCGCGCCCACAGGCCGCCACCCGCCAGAAGCTGACATCCCACACGCCCTGAGCGCATTGGGGAGAGGGCGTCCTCCCCGGCAGACTTGGAAACAGCTTTGTTTGATAAGAATTGAACAAGAAACTTTTTCTCCATCCAGGCACTTGCCAAGTCCCTCCCACTCGCTTTGATAAGTGAGAGGAAATTAGACTTTCTGGGAGTCAGTGGGATTTGCCACCTTACTACTCTCTCTTTAGACAATTTTGGGTGGATAAGGGATCATATTATTAAGCTCTTTCTTATTTTTCACCTTATCTATTACATAGAAAAAAGAAAGGGGATTGGAAAAAAAGCTTTACTGAAGTATATAATTGAAAGATATTTATTTTGGAGTCGAGGGACCAGGGGAGGGAGCCAGTTTGCAGAAATTCTAGAACTTAAGACTATGTCAAAGTTGTAACCGCCTGTTGGCAGTAGAGTCCTGACAGCTTTCCAGTAACCATAAAACGCTAGCTCAGGAGAAGACATCTCTGGATAAAGGCTGGTTCAAAATCTCAGAGAGGAGGAAATGGAGTGTAAAGGGTTATTCCACTGTTCGGGCTAACATCGAACGGAGCCACGCAAAACGCCCGTGCGCTGGGCTGTCGCAGCCTTGATTCACTACGACAGGAAAGTGGGTAGGACGTGACGCTGGGCAAGGCTTGGCCTGACAGATTTCCCTCACCCTGACTTTCTCCACCTGGTAAATTCAAGGTGTCACGTTCCCATCAGTGCTGGGGCAATCACAGTCGGTCAATATTCTCTTTGTGGAGACTCAACTGTCGGCATGATGTTGCTATAGTTACCACAATTCTAACTCAACCCTCTCTCCTTATGTTCCCCTCGCTTCAAACCAATTACATTGCACTAATCCCACAGCATGTCCTCTGAGGACCCTGCTCCTAGGAAGTGAACTTCTAATAGGGCTCCCTAGGAGGCAGAAAGCTCCAACTACAATATCCTGCCTTCGGGACACGCCAGGCCCCAGGCTGCTCATCCCCCCATTGCCACTGAGTCCTGCAATCCGCCCCCCACTATTCCTGGCTCTCTGCTCTCCCAGCGGTAAACACACCAGGGCCTGGTGCAGGTGTGCTGCTGGGTTCCCACCAGCATCTGGACTGTGACCCATCAAGATGAGCTGATGAAGAAAAAAAGCAAAGTTAAGAAAATTAAAATGGTCTCAGAGAGATTGGCCAACTCTCTTTGGGGTCCTCTAGAAAACCTTTCCATAGCCTTTGTTCCCTGCACTATCATTTCAGCACATTGATCACCGCTTGACACTTATTTTTTGTTCACTGCTATCTCCTGCATTAGAACACAATCCCACAAAGGCAAGGAGTTTATCTTGTTCCTGACGAATCCCAAGCACTTAGGGAAGTTTCTGCTCAATAATTAGTTGTTGAGTGAGTGAATGAATGTACCTGTCCTAGCATTTTTGGGGTAGGTTCTTCCACCATTGTCTTCGCGTTCTCAAAGTCTTACCAAAATTGCTGTAAATCACATCTAAAAATAATGAGATGTTGAGTTTGCCACTAAAAATGTGAGTTAATCTGCAAGGGTGTTGCATTCCCATTTTCCTGGGCATTTTTCACGTGTAAGTTGGAAGTATATTCATGTATGAAAATTAAACACAGAGCCTCATATACTGGCACCAAGGCCACTGGGTATTTTAGTAAAGACCCAAATTTACATGTGGCCAGTAAATTATTAAACTGGCCACATGTAAATTTGTCCCTTTCTTGCTTCTGTGCCATTGCAGTGCGTTGCAGATGGTCCTATCTAGTGTCTATTTCGCCATCTCTTGACTCTGGGCTGGTTTTGTGACTTTCTTGGGCCAACACATCATTAACAAACGTGACGCAAACCAAGGCATGAAATAAGCTAGCACACTGGGGCTTCCCTGCTTGGGGCTCTTGGGAACCGTGTGCCTGCCAGCCTGTGAAGGAGCCCAAGCTAGCCGACTGGATGTTAAAACACACAAAGCTCTGTCGCCCCAGCCAGCTGGCAGACTATGAGGCCACTTTAGGTCATCTAGATCATCAGCTGACACATGAGAAAGCCCAGCAGAAATTAGCCGAGCCACCTTAGAGTAGAAGAACTGCTCAGCTGACCTAAAGAATCATGAGCTAAATAAATGGTTATTTGAAGCCACTATGTTTCGAATGGTTTATTACATAGCAAAAACCAACTGATAGAGACTAAAAAACAAAACAGTCAACAGACATTTAGAGACAAGTCTACCTGTTCTTTCAAAGTGACTTTGTCTCCATATAGGAAGGTAACTCTGCAGAATCCTGCGGCCCAAATAGATTTAAATGGGATGATGATGCTTTGGTGCTAATCCCCACCCCTCACCTTCTTGCCCAAATCCCCTTCTGAACAACATAAAGAACTTCCAAGGTGAAATCAAAGGCAAAATTTGTTTCCATGGGATAAAAATTCACTAGTTTAAAAAAGTAAGGACCTCAAGAGAATGAGAAAACAAGCCATAGACTGAGAAAAAATATTTGCAAAAGACCTATCTGATAAAGGACTTCTATCCAAAATATACAAAGAACTCATAAGACTCAACAATAAGAAAACAAACAACCCAATTAAAAAATGGGCAAAAGATCTGAACACCTCACTAAATAAGATATGCAGATGGAAAGTAATAAGCTATGAAAAATGCTCAACATCATCTGTCATTAGGGAAACGCAAATAAAACAGCAATGAGATACAGCTAAAACCTACCAGAATGGCCAAAATCCAAAACACTGACAACAACAAATGCTGGCGAGGATGTGGAGCAATAGGAACTTATTTATTGCTGGTGGGAAGGCAAAATGGCATAGCCAATTTGGAAAACAGTTTGGCAGTGTCTTAGAAAACTAAACATACTATCACCATATGACCTAGCAATCATACCCTTTGGTATTTACCCAAAGGAGCTGAAAACTTTTGTCTACACAAAAACCTGCACATGGATGTTTATATAAGTTTGACTCATAACTGCTAAAACTTGGAAGCAACCAAGATGTCCTTCAGTAGATAAATGGATAAATAAACTGTGGTACCTCCAGACGATGGAATATGTTTCAGCACCAAAAAGAACTTGATCTACCAAGTCATGAAAAGACATGCAGGAACTTTCAGTAAGTGAAAAGAAGCCAATTTGTGTGATTCCAACTATACAACATCCTGGAAAAGGCAAAACTATGGAGACAGTAAAAAGATCAGCAGTATCCAGGGGTTCATCGGGGATGAACTGGCAGAGCACAGAGGATGTTCAGAGCAGTGGAACTATCCTGTGTGGTACTATAAGGCTAAACACGTGATTATACATTTATGAAAACCCACAGAATGTTCAACACTAATAGTGAACTCTAATGTAAACTATGAACTCTGGGTGATAATGACGTGTCAGTGTAGGTTCACCAATCGTAACAAATGTGGTGCAACGTGTTGATAGTCGGGGAGGCCGTGTGAGGTGGAAGACGGGCAGCGAGGGTAGGGGTATAGGGGAGCTCTTTGTAGTTTCAGTTCAGTTTTGCTGTGAACCTAAAACTGCTCTAAAATATAAAGTTTATTTAAAAAAAAAAACCAAGGGCTTTTGCATCAAAACTGTTATGAAGTACAACAATAAAGCCAAATAATTATTTGTGGTTTACAAGAGCAAGAAAATTGAAGTCAGCAAAAATTTGCCCGTGGAAAACCTTGATAAATTAAAATACAATTGTTCATATGTTAGAGAACTCTATGGCCATTAAAAATGATGAAGTAAAAGTCCTGGTAACACAGAAACATTTTTCAGAATATTGTTACATATGAAAATTTATATGATCCCATTTTTTGTAAAAAAAAATATGCAAATATAGACAGAAAACACAGCGGAAGAATTATCTTCTCAGTGACAATGAAAGTAGGGTTATTTTTGCTTTCTTCTTTTCCTGACTTGTATTTCCTAAATTATCTTCGATGACCATATGCCACTTTTATTCAACATCTTTACTGATGTATAATTAAAATATCTTAAAATTCACCTATTTAATGTCTACAATTCAATGGTTTAAAATATACCCACAGAGTTGTGCAACAATCACCACTAAATTTAGAACATTTTCATCACTCCCCCAAATCCTGTACCTATTAGCAGCCACTCGCCCTCCCCACCCACTACCCAGGCAACCCCTAATCCACTTTCTGTATCTATACATTTGCCTAGTCTGAACATGTCATATACAGAGATTCACACAGTATGTGGTGTTTTGTGACTAGCTTCTTTCACTTTAGCATAATCTGTTCAAAGTTTATCCATGTTGTAGCATGTATTGGCATTTTATTCCTTTTTATTGCCAAATAATATTCCATTATATGGATATACCATATTTTATTTATCCATCATTTGATGGACATTTAGGTTGTTTGTAATTTTTGGATATTATGAATAAAGCTGTTCTGAACATTAATGTACAGGTCTTTATGTAGACATATGCTTTCATTTCTCTTGGATACATGCCTAGGAATGCAATTGCTGGGTCATATGGTTTAACATTTTGAGGAATTATCCATCCACGTATCACTTTTGTAAAAAGAAAAAAGTTATAAAAATGAAAACAGAGCCCTTCGGGCTTTAGACTAGTTCTTGGGCCTTCTTAAATCTAATTTGCCAAGTGATATAAAGCAGAGACGACCCTCTTCCACCTCAGCCAAAGAGAATACTTAAGGATTCTGCCCCAGAAGCCACTCATTTAAAAGCCGTGGGTCAACCACACCTCCCAGTTATTAAACCTGGAAGAGATCAGGGTGGTCTTCCTGTCCAGTGGCTCTTGGGCCTGGCTGAATTTTTTACATGCAAATCTCTAATCTCCACCCCCAGACCTACTGATTGAATCTCCAGGGAGGCGGGGTGATTTGGGAATGCATATATTTAACAAGTCCCCAGGCGACCAGGTAAGCCTCAGGGATCAGTAAGGTCTGGGAACCACTACTCTGGTCCATCCTGCCCAAAGGATCACTTCTGAGAGACGGTGAGGAAACATCTGCATCACACCAGTAACTGCGAGTTGACAATCTGGGCCCCAGCCACTCCCACTGCTGAAGAGTTCACATAAACTCTCCCACTGGACCTGCTATTGTTTTTCCCTTACCATCAACAAAGATACAGTCTATTTCCTTCATCATCAATCAGCCCTTCAAAGACATAAACCTGACTGTCCTTGTCTTTTTCTCCTGCAAGATGAATATGCCCAGTTGTTTCAGCCATTTCTAGATGTGTCCCCACAGCCATCACCTCTTCTGTACCCACCAGTCTACCCACATTTCTCATCAGACACGGCAGTCATGGTAGATCACAAAGCTCCAAGTCAGCCAACTCCATATGGAAGAACAGGGGAAAAGTACCTCCTTTATGCACTTGCATAAATATGGCCAAAGACATCTTTTCTAAGCAGTAGTAACCTCATATTATTCATTCAACCAATGTTTGTTAAAAACCTGTAACACGAAAGGAACTAATTTGGATCCAGGTAACATGAAATATCAGGAATGGCTGGTCCCTGATTCAAGGGGTTGACACAGCAATTTCAAACTGTAAATAATTCTAAGGTAAGGGGAAATGCGGTAATTTCTGAAGGAAGGGAGAGCTAATCTAGCTGATCATGAAATAGACAGTCCTGTAAGCTGGTTGCATTAGAGCTGGGCTGAGAAGGGGGAGTAAGGGTCTCCACAGTGAAGACCTGAGGTGGAGGAGGGTCTTGGCAGAGGGGGCACAAGAACAAAGAAACACGGGGTGTGATCTGGAAATCTCCACTTGGAGGGGAGTCGTGGGGACATTCTTGGCCTGTATTCAACTCATTTTCATTAGAATTGCTATCAAATCAGGTATTCTCATTCTGTATTATTGATTTTTTAAATTAAATATAACTTTTTATATTTAAACATATCTCTATTACATTGTATTGGGCTGGTTTGGGTCCAACATTCATAAACCAAGAGATAATGAGATTGGAAGGTGTTTAAGAAGTCAGAGAAACCTACACAAAAAAGAAAGTGCATTAGATCAGTAATTTTCAAGGTTTCTTGTTTGGTGTTTTTCTTCTCTTTTTTAAAAGTAGTGAGATGCTTTCCACAAACACGAACTATAATCTAATTTAGAAACCCAGCATGTAAAAACAGGTAAATTCAGAAGAAGCAGGTCTGGTTGACAGTGGCACAGGTGGGTTATCCAGAGTCTTCCGCACTCCCAGCTCCTAAACATGCTCCCCCACCCCCCACGCCCAGCTGGAAGACTTTTGTGTTCTTCGGATCCTGATGGCCACCCAGCATTGGATCTGCTCAAGTCCAGCCCCTTCTACATCTCTACACAAGCCCCTGAAAAAGATGTGAAACAGGACAAGGCACAGGAAGGCACCACGGGGCCCACGTACAAAGACTTCCCTCAATGAAAGCGCGTTCTTGCTGAGTATAGCCTCTCAACCAGTTACGCTCCACCCACAGGTCCTTCCTCTTTAGTTTCATTAAAATTCTTGGTCTTGTGAATTTCAAAAAGAACATATTCCAAGGAGTGGCAATGAGTGAATACTCAGCTACAAGAACATCCTCTAACTGCGCTCACTGATTTAATATACTTCAGTTCTCTTTGGAGAGCCATGTGCCCTGTCTTTATGTGTGGCTCTCAAATTGCCTATGAATTTGGAAAGTTCCTACAGGGGCCACACGGAAAGCACAAGAAGAAATGGGGGTAGCCCCCAGGAGCAAAGGCCAGCTCCTGGCTGACAGCCAGCAAGAGAACAAGGACCTCAGTCCGACAACTGCAAGGGACTGAATTTGGCCAATAACCTGGGTGAGCTTGGAAGTGGATTCTCCCCTTAAAGACTCTAATAGGCAACACAGCCCTGCTGACACCTGCTCTCCGTCTTCTGAGACCCTATGAAGAGGACCCAGCGGAGCCCACCTGGACTTCTGACCTATGCAAACTGAGATATATAGAGAGAGAGTGTGTGTTTAAAGCTTTTACAGAATTATCTCCCATCTTTCTAATATCAAACACATTGGAAAAACCTAAAGATCAATCCCTTCAACTTGGTGGGGCCATGGGATGCCTAGCTATCTCATTAAACATTACTTCTGGGTGAGTCTATGAGTATGTTTCTGGAAGATATTTGCACATAATTAGGTGGACTGGGTAAAGCAGGTGCCCTCCCCCATCACCTAACCACTGAGGACCTGAACAGAACAGAAGGCAGAGGAAGACAATGCAGGAACACTGGTGCTCCTGGTGCTCCGCGAGTGGGACCCGGCCTGGAATCTCCACTCTCTGGCATCTCCACCATCGGCCCTCCAGCTCTCAGGCCTTTGAACTACTCTACCAGCTTTCGTGGGTCTCCAGCTTGCAGACAGCAGACTGTGGGACTTCCTAGCCTCCACAACCGCGTGGGCCAACACCTTGTACTAAGTCTCTTTGTTTACGTATACTTTCAGTAGATGTATAAAATCTCCTATTGTTCTGTTTTACTGGAAGGCCCTAATACACCTCCTCCTTATCATTCTGTGGCATACAGTGAATGTTATAAAGCATACTATTTTTAAAAATTGCACTTGTCACAGGATTTTGAAAACATGATCATTTCTTTCACCCTCTCTTCCTCTGCGACAAGACCCTAAGTTCACTTTGCCGCACAATCTTCACCAGAACAGCACACTCGCTTCTCCCCTGGTACCAGCTTTAAAAGGCTCCTGTGATTGAGGGTCCTCAGCACCCCTCAGGAAGCTTGACAGTGAAGAGAAATACTGATGACTGCGGAAAGGCCAGGGAATGGGCATTTATCGTTAATGACGGCACTGCTGCCCTTGAGTTAAAGGGAATCCATCCTTCCTGCCTGAATTTCCTCCATCCGTCATGTTCTCACAGGGGCTGACACACAGTAGGAACCCGATATTTATTTCTTGAATAAATTTCTAAAAGGTCTAACTTACTTGTATAACTAAATTTTGTACATGATGTGAAATATGGATGTTGAAGAGAATAGGACAATCGAGTTTATGGAAGAACAAAGTGCAGATAGAGATTAAAAGTCAAAATTTTTCTTTCATTATCCCACTATCCAAACTGTCAGCACGTCCAGTCTTCTTGAAAGCACATCTAGGACTGTCCGCTGCTTTCTAGTTCCACTCAGTGGCAAATGCCGATGACAGCCACTCGATGGCCCAGCCCCCACTTCTAGCTGACACTCCCTCCAGGCCCAGAGAACCATGACTCTTGACAGTGACCTGGGTCCGTGACTCAGCCCTGGCCAATGAGACCTGGGGGAAACTCTGCTTGGGTGTTTCTGGGAAAGGTTTTACTTGCGACTAAAAAGGGACACATGGCAGGGGAAAAAAATGCCCCTGTTCCTCACAGCTATCATCATGTCTGCAGGAGACACTTGGAACTGCCGCAGCCACCTGGCGACTAGGATCACGAGGACAGACCTGCAGACAAGCTGAGGACCAGAGTGCAGAAAGGTGGCAGCACCTGGGCCCCTGATGACATTCTTAAGCCACTGAAAAATCTGCGACCTCTTCCAAGTTCCTCCACACTTCCTGCTCAGTGGGATGAGATGGAAAATCCTCACCGCTTAAGCCACTTTTGTAGTTGGATATTCTGCCGTGGACAGTGGAAAGCATCCTAACCCATACCCACGACCAGCACCCTTACTCTCTCCCCCTGGGCTTCTGTCTGCCTTTCCCCCATTCTGGTCCATCCTCCAAGCCACATCACTCCAGGGCCAACTGCCCTGATGCACGGCCCTCGGATGAAACCCCACCACGGTGCCCTTCGACCCACTGCAAGAAGCCCAGGCTCCTGCCTCGACCACAGACTCTTCACAGGCAGACGCACCGTCCAGTACACTCCACAGGGCAGCCCTGGGGAGACGTCCGTGCACATGGTATCAGTTTCCTAGGGCTGCTGTATCAAGTGACCACAAACTTGGTAGCTTATAACAATAGACATTTACTCCCTCACAGCTCTGGAGGTCAGTAGTCCAAAATCAGTATCACCAGGCCCAAATCAAGCTTTTAACAGGCCCACGCTCCCTCTAGATGCTCGGGGGGAGAACCCATTCCTTGCACCTTCCAGCGCTGGTGGCTGCCGACATCCCTTGGTTTGTGGACACATCACCCCAATCTCCAAGGCCAGCATTCTCAAGTCTCCACTGCCTTCTCCTCTGTGTATGTAAAATCTCCCTCTGCCTCCCTCTTATACAGATACATGTGGCTGCATTTAGACCACACCCAGGTGAGTCGGGACAATCTTCCATCTCAAGACCCTTAACTTTAATTACATCCACAAAGATCTTTTTTTCCAAATAATGTAACACAGCTTCCAGGGATTAGGACTTGATACTTTGGGGGTGTTACTCAGCCTACCACACACATCTGTGTGCACACGCACCTCTGTCACCTCTGGAAGGAGCCGCCTCTGGGAAACGGGAACCAGAGGACTGAGTGACTGGTCAGAAGCTAGAAGAGAATTCACTCTTTACTTTATATACTTCTGTACTGTAAGAATTTTGTTTAAAATTATTATAAACCCCCCAGTAATTTTTATCCCAATTTGCAACGTAATTCATATTACTGAATGGAATTTTTAAAAAACAACTCTCTGTCTTAGGCCAGGTTCCCCGGAAGGAGACCCTAAGACAAGGATTTATGTGCAAGTCACTTATTAAGGAAGTTCGACCAGTAAGGGAGTGGGGGAAGCTGGACAAAAAAGCAGAAGCCCAGCAAGGACAGTTTGAAGCAACATCCCCTGACCAGCAACTCGGTGTGACCCTGTGGAGAGCTCTGGAGGGTCAGATATGCTCAGAGCTGTCCCCGGCTGAGGCCAGGGAGCTGGGCTCTCACACACCCACACTTCTCTGTCGCTGACAAGGACTAACCCAGGAATAGGCTTCCCCAAGGAGGCCCAGGCGCTGGGTCATAGAGGAGAAAGCACAATGGTAAAAAGGGATCAGGGCATCTAGGAGAACATGGACATTATCCATTAAGCATTCTAATTGTGAAAAAAAAATTAATATATGTGCCTTTTTTTTCTAGCCTGCCTTGTCCCTGCCATTTCCCACCAGCAGGAAGCCCCCCCACCCCAATTCCCTTACTTCATCCAAATCCTGACTCAACTGTCAACACCCAGCTGGAGCTCACTGTGTCTGGGAGGCCTTGGCCAGTCTCTGCTTTCTCCCAGGCACTTCTGGGCAGCAGGACACCAGGAGCACCGAATGCCTTGCTGCTGCTTTTGTAGCAAGTCTTCTTCCCACCTGGCTGCTCCTTGCGGGGCGGGGCCTCAGCAAACACCCCTTTTTGTTCTTGTTCTTGGGCATCAAGGAACAGGTCACTCTCTCTGACCCTACAGGGTTTCCCAATTCCCTGAGAGTTCTCTGTTATGTAACTACTAATCTCCACCATCTTAAATTGTTCTCATTCCTACGCAGTCTTCCACGGAGGGGTGCCAGCCCACCCCATCGCCCCTACCGGAAGCTGGAGGGCTGGCTGTGGCCCAACAGCCCAGCCTCTCTGCATCCCGCCCACTGCTACAATCCACGCGACACTTCGACACCCTCCAGTCAGGCGGCTGCTGCTAAGGAGGAGACAGAGGGAAAAATCTGGCTGAAAAAAATAAATGAAGGACAGCCAGCCACCCAGGGCTCCACTGCCCCAGCACAGTGTCACAGTTTCAGATCAGAAGTCAGGACTCGATAATCTGATAGTGGCTTTTTTGGGTCACTATTTTTAAATACAGTCTCTTCTCCATCATTCTGGGAAGGGAAATTACTTACTTGGGGATCACAAATTGTACAAAGTATGCTTTTCTCTGTCAAGTTCCTCACAGCGGAAGAGCACTCGAGGCCCTCTCCAGAGACAAGAAGAAAAAGGATTTCAAAAGTTCAGGGGAAAGTTCAACATGGCCCTGGGGCAAGAAATGCTCACAGGGAAGCTGGCTCCAGGCGGAAGTTTCACCCTGAAATAAAAGCTGGAGGCAGCTAAGGGAACCAATGTGGCTGCAGAAATGATGAGTATGGATTTACAAGGACAGAGTGGGGTACCTGACCCTCCAGGATGGTGACAAAATTGAGGCAAACCCCAAAGAGAAAGGGTAAGCCTAGCATGAGATGAGATGTATGGGACTACGCGCACACACACACACAACACACTCACTCTATTTAAAATTATGTTCAAAACAAAAAGTTATATAAGAAAAGAATATGTTGAAGACAATAAAAGGTGGAATTATTCAGCTCCTATTTTACTTTCTTTTCTACAAGGAGACAAATATAACTAAAGTCTGAGAGATTTTTGTTTTTTCCCCATAAATGGAACCACACTATTTGCATCTGTGTTAATCAGGATTTTCCCAAGAAAGAGAATTAATAGGATATCTATATCTATATCTTTGGCTTAAGAGATTATGGGAGCTAGCAAGTCCAAAGCTATCAAGTCCAAAGCTATCAAGTCCAAAGTGCAGCAGGCTGGAAATTCTAGCAGGAGTTTATGTTACAGTCCTCTGAAGGCAGAATTCCTTCGTCTTCTAGGGACTGCCTCTTAATCCCTTCAACTGATTAGATGAGGCCCATCCAACACTGTGAAGAGTAATCTGCTTTACCGCTCTCTACTCATTTGAATGTTAATCATATCTAACAATACCTTCACAGAAACATCTAGATTGGTGTTTGACCAAACCACCAGGTACCATAGCCTAGTGAAGCTGACACATAAAATTATCACAGTATCATTCTGTAACTTGGATTTTTCTCTTAACATTTCCTGTAATTCCTTCCATATGAGTTTATACAGAATGACCTCATCCATAACAAGAATATGCCATCCTTTATTTAACTCCTCCCCTAATGATAGATAGGTATGCTGTTTCCTTTTTGTCTATTACTAGCAATGCTGAGATGATATCTTTGCATGTACCTTCTCATGAACAAAAGCACTTGTTTTTCTATAAGAGATGGACATGAGGTATGGAATTGCTGAGTTATGGATGGGGTGGGCACTTTAAAATTTTAATAAATTTTGGAAATCTGCCCTCCACAGCAAACCTAAAACTTTTAAATGAGCTCAAGCCTAGATAAATCACATTTTAAGGAAAAAGTGCTCAGCCATGCCATTCAGCACACAGGTGTGTCACTACCAAGGTGAGGTGGGACACAAGAATTTGGTAAAAGTACTGACAGAGCTTCTAGAATACATCTGCAGTGACCCCCACCACCTCGCAGGGCTCACCTGTGCTGTGATTTGCTCTGAGAGGGGACAGGATGGAGTTACAGCCTGGAAGGGTTTGTGTCCTAATTCCTGGTCCTTTCATGGGAGTGATTATTCACAGGAGAATCATCCACATCACAGGAAAAGGCAGAGAACTACTGTCTTTGGCGACTAAAGGCTATGATCTCAGAACCAATATAATTATCTTGGAGAAACCATGGCAATGAAAAAAATGCCAGATGGTTTAAAATGAACAAATATTGGCTTCCTTGCCAGAGCAGAAGGTGGTGAATTCTAGATACCATAGAAATTGATGTTACTGCCTGGCAAATCCTAGAGTAGATTCTTAAAGAGATCGTTGGGAGCCTTTGGAAACAAAAGATTGATCCCCAGAAACCTGCAGAAGTTCATGAAGAATGAATGAGAGCCAATGTGTTGTAGCACGGGATTACAGGACAGGGTCACAAGTTACAGGACACAGTAGACTTCAGTTACAGAAATGTATCTGGCCAAGCCTCTCATGACTGCCTTGGGGACAAATAAGATACGGAAACGTAAGGTGGCATGATAGAGCCATCTGACACCACTGCAGAAGGGTCTGAGTTAGTGTTAGGGACTGGAGGAGAGATCGCTGCAGTGTGCCACGGGACTGTGTCCTTGGTGCAGTCTGTTCAACACTGGGACCAGTTAGGAGCCACCTTACATATGAAACCTTCAGGGAGGCCAAAGCTGAGATGATCCCCAGATGTAAGATGATATAATTATAATCAGATTTTTTTTTTTTTTGAGACAGAGTCTCGCTTTGTTGCCTGGGCTAGAGTACAGTGGTATCATCGTAGCTCACAGCAACCTCAAACTGCTGGGCTAGAGCAATCCTCCTGTCTCACCCTCCTAAGTAGTTGGGACTCAGGTGTGCCACCATGCCCGGCTAGTTTTTCTACTTTTAGTAGAGACAGGGTCTCGCTCTCGCTCAGGCTGGTCTCAAACTCCTGACCTCAAGCGATCCTCCTGCCTTGGCCTCCCCCAGGGTGTTAGGATTACAGGTGTGAGCCACCACCCCTGGGCAGAAGTGTCTTAATAAGCTGGGCAAATGGGAAGAAGCTAATAGGATGAGATAAAATGGGAGTCAGTTCAACAAGAGATTGAGTATGCAGGTGCGGATGGAGAGGAGCTGACTCCACTGAGCCACACGTGACAAAATCTGTGGGGTTGCAGAGGTTGTAAAAAGGGCGCCCCAAAGCCATTCCATTTTCAGCTGTCCCAGCCGGAGACCAAGTCCAGCTTTAGGAGGGTCAAGTCCTCCCAGGTAGCAGCCGATTTCTCGGATGCTCATATCCTTCTGACCTCACCAACCGAGCACATCAAGGGTGAATCTTATGCATTCCCAGACCTGTATATATCAGTGTTAATTTAAAGAATTTAAACTGATAAACTATAAGTGCAAAAATTTTTTTTTTTCCTCAGAAAACTAAGTTGAATCCTTTGAAGAGACTCAACAAAGGATAGTCACTTAAAAATAACTGTGGCTGAATTAGATGTGGGTGGGGGGAAGCTAGAAAAGACTAGAAAAAAATCATGAAGACACAGAAGGATTCTGCAGTCATATCCCTTTGTCACTTTAAAGAAACTGACACTGGCCATTGCAGATAGCACACTTTGGGTGCGGTTTATACAAGAAGGATAAAATGGAATTCCAATCAGCAGACCCCAAACTCAAAAAGATTGGCAAGTGGACATGTATTTACATCTTTTACGTTAAAATAAAATGTATAAAATATGAGTATGATTTTCTTTGGTGCTCTTTGAGTTTTTAAATTAACCCACTAGCCACCATATCAACTGCATCAGTTGTAAGTGCTTTTTCCACTGCCTTATGTTCAGTTCTGGCCCTGCATTTCAAAAGCAGCACTGACGAACTAGAACGTGCTCCAGGAAACGGATGAAGATGGAGAAGGCTCACGGCCCAAGGGGCACCCATTGGTGTCCACGAACTCTGATGGGCTGTCAGGCCCCAGGATACACAGACTCAGAGCAAGGAAGACGGTCTGTTTCTGCCTCGCTCGTCACCTGCTTGGCTACATAGCTTTCACACTGTCCTTTCAAAGAATCGCCCCTTCCGCTCACACTTCTGCATTGCAAACTCAACGAAAGGAAACGCAATATGTATTATAAATGCACTAATGATGGACTTTTATCCTACACACAATTTCAGCTAAATTTAGGCGTGGGTTTCCAATTGAGAAAACGCAATCTTTGCATTTGACTCCACAGGTTCCCTACCAACCTCCTCTGGGGGTAGAGGGGAGAGGCTGTCTCACTGGTGACTGCAGGTGATTGAGAGAGAAAGTGGCAGGTACAGGGGGGCTTATTATGTGCCAAGCACTGCACTGACAACTTTTAAACTTATTTTCTCTTTTAATTCTCATCAACTTTGAGAGGTTGTTACCGGTCGCTCCATTTGTACAACTGAAAAGTAGAAAAACAAAGAAGGGATGTTTACTTTTCATACAGGACGCACACCCTGGCCAGGCTCTGGAATCTACGGTCTCTGGCCAGCCTGCTGCAGCGCTGTGTGCCCGGCTGAGAGCTGGGTCAGGTTTCTGGTGCAAGCGTGTGTGCGCATGCGTGCGGCTGTGCAGAGAGGGCGGCCAGCGAGGGGGGCTGGAACTGGAATGGCACATCCACACGCAGGGCTGAGCAGCAGAAACGGGAGTAAAGAGGTAGCAAAAGGGCAGTGCAGGCCCCACCGGGAGAAAGGAGAGAGAGCTGCCAGAGCCCAGGAGTTCATGGGCTGGCCTGCAAGGACAGTGGTTGCCAGAAAAGCAGGGTTAACCAGAAGCCAAAAGGGACCTGCCCAGGACTTAAAAAGGAAAGACCTTTCCCAGAGGCCAAAAGGGTGGGGGTGAGGGGGAGCAGCTAGGTCTTGAGGTCGGGAGGTGTGAGAGCTGGACAAATACCCACATGCCCTGGGGCAGGGCGTGCAGAGAGGGGCTGTCTGTGGGTCAGAGCCAGGGTCTGAAGGAGCCTCTGCAAAATGTTGAGTTGTGGGCAAACTTGTCCTGGTCTGTGCACTGCTGGGCTGGGCTGGTGACACAGCTAGCTGTCTGCACTTAGTTCCTCTAAGGCAGGGATTCTCAAAGTGTGGCCTCCATACCAGCAGCACCAGCTCACTTGAAAATGTGTTAGAAATGCAAATTATTGGGCCCATCTCAGACCCACTGTTATAGACTAAATGTTTTGTATCCTCCCCAAATGCATATACTGAATTCTAAGCCCTAGCGTGGCTGTATTTGGAGATGGGGTCTCTAAAAAAGTAATTAAGGGTAAATGGAGTTGCGAGGGTGGGGCCCTTGTCTGATAGGATTAGTGTCCTTATAAGAAGAGGCACCAGATTGCTGCACACTCTGCGCTTCCTGCCCCAGCCCCAAGCACTGAGTGCACACGTGCTCAGAGGAAAGGCCACGCGAGGAGGTAGTGAGAAGGAAGCCATCTGCAAGCCGGGAAGAGCCCCCTCACCAGAAACCAGTCCCTGCCAGACCCTTGATCTTGGACTGTTCGGCCTCCAAAACTGTGAGGAAATAAAAGTCTGCTGTTTAAGCCATCTGTGTGGTATTTTGTTATGGCAGCCCAAGCAGACTAAGATACCTACTGAATGGGAAACTTTGGAAGTAGAGTTTTATCTGTGTTTCCAAAGGCTCTTCAGATGATTCTGATACAGGCTCAATTTTGAGAAGTGGTCTACCTTGAGCTGAACCAACAGGCCTTTAACACAAGTCAGCAAGCATTTACTAGAGTGCCTTGGAGAACAAAGATGAATATTCCCAGGTCAAACTCACAATGGTGAGAGAGAGGTGGATAAATAAACAATGATACTACCGGGTGTGAAAGCTCTCACCTGTAATCCTAGCACTCTGGGAGGCCTAGGTGGGAGGATCGCTTGAGCTCAGGAGTTTGAGACCAGTCTAGGCAAGAGTGAGACCCTGTCTCTACTAAAAATAGAAAAATTAGCCAAGCGCTGTGGCATGCACCTGTAGTCCCAGCTACTCGGGAGGCTGAGGCAAGAGGATCCCTTGAGCTCAGAAGTTTGAGGTTTCTGTGAGCTACAATGATGCCACTGCACTCTACCCAGGGGAACAGAGTGAGACTTTGTCTCAAAAAAAATATTAATAAATAAATACAACAAATAAATAGCAACGACAGAGTACAGAAGGAGCCATGCATGACAGCTTTTGCACAGACAGATATGGGAACACAGAAGAGGGGTCTTTGACGCTGTAGGAGGTGACCTATGCGCTGACCCCTAAAGGCTGCCTCCAACCAGCTTTAAGGAGGAAGAGAGACCCACAAACCAAGGGGTACAGTCTGCCCAGAAGAAATCCCCCCTCGTTTTACCCTTGGGAGATGCCAATCTCAGAAGCTGTCTTAGCCTGAATACGTGGGGCAGAAACTTGAGACAGCACTGGGCAGTGGGCCCTGAGGTCCCCAGGATGCCCAGGTGCCCCTTTTGACATAATTCTGTCACCCAGGCCTTGGTACTCTGGGCCTATGATAGCAGTGGCAGCCTCAATAACCTTGAAAATGCCCTCAGGGTCATTCTTCCATTGTCTTGGTGAATAGCGTCTGGCTTCCTTCTATCCATACCAATCTCTTTGTCAAACAGTAGCTTGACCACCATTGGTTTTCTTTCCTGAATATGCCTCTTCTTTCTTGAAAACACAGCCAGGCTGAGAATTTTCCAAATCATTAAGTTCTGCTTCCCTTTGATTATAAACTTCATCTTCAATTTGTTTCTCTCTTCTCGTGTTTTATTATAAGCAGTCAAGAGAAGCCATGCTGTACCCTGGACGCTTTCTTAGAGATTTCGTCCACCAAATATCCTGATTTGTCCCTCTTAAGTTCTGCCCTCCATAAAGCGTTAGGACACGGACACAATTCAGCCACTTTCTTTTCCACTTTGTAACAAGGATGGCCTTTCCTCCAGTTTCCCATACCTTCTTCCTCATTTCCATCTGAGACCTCATCAGAATGGCCTTCACTTCCATATTTCTACCCACATTCTAAACATGAGCACTTAATCATCTCTGAGAAGGCTGAGGCTCCCTCTTCGGCTCTCCCCTTCCGGGCCCTCACCAGAATCGCCTTAACACTTCATCACAGCAATCTAGGCTTTTCCTTAGTGTGCATCTCTAAACTCTACCAGCCTCTCTCGTACCCAGTTCCACAGCTGCTTCCACATTTCCAGGTGTTTGTTAGAGCAACAGCCCACTTCTCCGTACCAATTTCTGTCTCCGTCTGTTCCTGCTGCTATAACAAAATACCACAGACTGGGCAATTTATAAATGGTAGAACTTTATTTCTCACAGTTCTGGAGGCTGGGAAGCTCAATAGGTCTGGTGTCTGGTGAGGCCCGTTCCTCACAGATGGTGCCATCTAGGTGTCCTCACGTGGAGGGAGGGATGGAGTGGGGCAAACGCTGTGTCCTCACACGGCAAAGGCAGGAAGGCAAAAGGGGGCGGCAGCTCTCTGAGACCTCATTCATAAGGGCATTAATCCCATCGTGCAGGCAGAGCCTTCACAGCCTCATCACCTCCTGAGGGCTGCACCCTTTAAGACCATCACCTTGGGATACAGTTCCAACAAGAATGTTGGAGGGACACAAACATTCAAACCGTAGTAGAGGCTGGTGCTGCTGAAGGTAGGAGTCTACTTCTACCGTGGGAAATTTGGGGATGCTCCAGAAACACCGGGCGGGAGAGCAAGTCTGAAGACCTATGCAGGGAAACCTGGTGAACAACTTCATCAAAAGCATCAATCCTCTTGTCATCACTCTCGTGGGAGTTAAGAAAATCTGTTTCTGCCTACCTGGATACCAGCCACACCTTTATAACGTTGAAATGTGATGAAGCAAAGGTCCATCCAGGGTACACAGGTAAACGCTTACAACTGGCTCTCCAGGCAAAAGAACCCCCAATTTCTAGTGTTTGCCAATTTCCATGGTGTAAATTCTTCCATCATGGTCAGTTTCAAACTATCAACCTGCTGTCGCTGAGCGTGGAGTTGGGAAGAGACGCACAGAACCAGCTGTGTGAGTGCTGCACACCGCTGGGCCCGTCACAAGTCTTTAAAACCCAATTTCCAAGCATTTCTGGGGAACAGTGAAACAGCATTCCTAAAGGGGTGGCAGTCCTAAAACTAATAACATCAAATCATTTAATGCATACAAATAAGAGGGCAAGAGGAAAAAAGGCCAAACATCTGAGAAGGAAATAAAATTGACAAATAAACCTACTGGAAGCCAATCTGCATATCTAGGAAAAGCTTCCGAATAAATGTTAATCTTTCCCGATCTAACTTCTTAACCCGTAACATTGATCTCTTTATGAATTTAAAAGAGGACTGTGTCCTTATTTTAGCTTGTAACTTTGTCTTCCTCCCACAAACACTTTAAAAACGATGCCTTCACTTCAGCTGCCCATCAAGATCACAGTAGTTTAAAAGGCTGAAGAAAGACAAAGCGCTGGGGTACTTTCCCCCTCACCCGTCTCACCAAATAGCGTCCGGCCACAGACACGTGGTGACACTGGCACGTTGGTACACTAGTTCTTGGAGGAGTCAGTGTCAGAGTCTCCTGCAGGGCGTGCTAAAACACAGCTTGCTGGGCCTCACCCCAGAGCTTCCGAGTCAGCAGAGCCCGAGAATCTGCATTCCTAGCAACTTCCCGGCGATGCAGACGCTGCCGGTCCTGGAACCACACTCTGAGAACCAGTTTTTAAGACTGTTTTTGGATCCCTGCCATCAAGTCATCTTTTCTGAGGAAACCACAAAGCCCTCCCTTAACAGCCATTTTAACGTGCAGACAGCAGGAATTTTACACAGTCCCCAGGGCCTGCCAATCACGCCGCACTGGCACATGTTTTGGGGTGCAGCCAGCCATGCATCGCTACTGTTAATAGCCAAATGTCACAGAGCAAACTGAAAGCAGAAGCACATGGGCTGCTCAGTGCTCACAATCCTAAACCTGCTACTCCCGGTGTTCCCTATGTCACCACCACACACGGTGGGCTGGATGAACTGCCCATGGTACACCGGGGGAAGTTTAGGGCCCTGAGAGGTGACGTGACCTGCCCACATTGGGCTCTGCTTTCCAGTGAGGGGCATGGAGGCTGGAGAGGTCCACGGGCACCAGGGTCATGTGGGGGTAACTGCTGGACCCTGATAGCAAACCAGCTGCCACCTGTTCCTCACGTCCCTCACTACACATGTCCTCGGGTCTTCTGGCCCCCATACTAACCGGGCCTGGATGCTGGGATTTTGCAGCTCCTTTTTCTTTTCTTTTTCTTTTTTTTTTTTTAATTATTTTTTTTTTTTTAGCTCATTATGGGGGTACAAAAGTTCAGGTTATATATATTGCCCATGCCTCCCCATCCTCCCGAGTCTGAGCTTCAAGTGTGTCCATTCCCTAGACATTGCACATCGCACTCGTCATGTAGGTATGCACCCCTCCCCTCCCCCCACCCCATTCCCCCCCAGTCAGAACTTCAAGCGTGTCCATTCCCCAGGCAGTGCGCATCGCACTCATCAAGTAGGTATACACCCATCCCTTCCACCCAGCCCCGACCTCTGTCCGATACCCAGTTGGTGTTATTCCCGAATGTGCACTCAGGGAAACCAGTTTGCTGGTGAGTACACGTGTTGCTTATTTTTCCATTCTTGGGATACTTCACTTAATAGAATGGGTTCCAACTCTCTCCAGGAGAACCAAAGAGATGCCATATTGCCATTATTTCTAATAGCTGAGTAATATTCCATGGTATACATATACCACATTTTGCTGCAGCTCCTTTTTCTGATTACTGCAGCTTCTCTGAGCACTCTGCTGCCGTCACACTTGCAAGCAGTTATTTCCCACCACTGCTCAGATACAGGCATGCCCCTCCGCACTTGCCTGCTCCCAACTGCTGCAGCTTCAAAGCAGAGTAACAGTGTCCTGGGGGCGTCTGACACCCCCCCACCCCCCCCACCCCCACAGCAAGCAGGCCAGGGTCTGCCTCAGGGCTGTGGTTCTGGCAGGCACAAGGGTGTAGCAAGCACTAGCTGTCTGGTGGGGGCGGTCCCCACACACCTAAGAAAGAGCTGCAGCCCCTGTCTTTGCAGCCCCCTCTGTCTTGCTCTGGCCTGAAGAGCCCAGATGGGTAGGGGCCTCAGAGCAACACCAATCCTGTGTTCTTCCAAGGCGTTCAGAAATCAGTCCTCTGTGTCCAAACAGCTTCTCCCTTTACATCCCAGATGCTGCGTGTGCCAGAGACTAGTTTAAAAAGTCCATGCCTCCACAGTTACCGAACTGCCTTCAAGGTGCACACCAGTGAATCTCAGCAGTAAATCAGCTCCCTCAAAGTCCCCGCAGAACGTGGCCTGACGAATTCCCCTGCCCACAGCAATTTGGTAGCCTCATGGGTTAAACATTTCTCCAATACATCCTTCAGCACTTAATGTGTAACCCTGGACCAGGAACATAACCTCTCTGTGCCTCAGTTTCCTCATGTGTAAAACAGAGGCGATGACAGTACTTACCTCACATGCTCATTGTGAAGATTAAGTGAGCTCATGTGCATGAATCTCTTCGAAGGATTGCTGGCAGAGGGAGCCATGGGGTCTGGCTCCAATAACGATGTTGCTCTGGTTATTACAGAGGCCACAAACTATGCGGCCTCATTTATGTCACTTAGAGTTTTCAGTTATATGCAAATTGATGAAAGACAACTCTCTTTCCACTGAATGGCTGGACACACACAGTGTTTTTCCTGCAGAAAGGGAAAAGGACCCACCCCTACCTGGGGGTGGGAAAGGCGGGCAAGAGGGTACTCAGGGGGTCCTTGTAGGGGCTAGCAGGACAACTCCCCCTCCGAAGCAAGCCTCAGCTGAGCAACAGCCCCACGGCTGGATGGAGCAAGCGGATAAAACAATCATTGTCCAAACAAAAGAGGCAGAGCTGCCAACCCCATACTTACTTCCAGGACCGTCCATTGTTCGACAACAATAGCATCGTAGCCCTGTATGGTTTTGCTATCTTCTGTGGAAACAGCTTCAAAGATGAATACTCCATCTGTCAAGCCATGTAAGGAATCTGTGGAAAAAGAAAAAGACGGGGGGGTTGTGTAAACCGTCTGTGGCAGAAGCCTTTTATAAGCAGCAAACATTTTCACTGCATTCATTAATAATCCCAATCAGAACATCTTTTCAGCATGTTAATTAAAGAAGGCACACACAGCCATAGAGTCTAGCCCCATCAGAATGAATGAGACTAATTTACCTCGCGGTTTTGAATAATATCCTTGATTTTATGAGCCCAAATTTCATTGTTAGCAATCACCATTTGATTTCACGCGTTTACCTTCCTTTTCATGCTCCAGCGTCAGGATGCACTGGGGAGAACTTATCCAGGGTAAAGCACAGTCATTTAGAGACAGCTTTTAGAAGGAAACTATATTTAGGTGAGAGAGATTTTTTTTTAAGGGGGGATAGATGTAACACACCAGATCTGAGCTTGTCAGATGCACTCTACATACACTGATTCTTTGAGGGCCGCATGATGTGGGCTGCTGTCCAGACCTTTTAGGCACCTTTTAGCCACCTCATCAAAAGATGGACCTGGGGGAGGGGAATTTCCCCAAATGGTTGACCACTGGCAATGTTTCCCTGGGCACTGCTCTAGTCTGAGCTCTGTACAATTCAATAAGTGTACATGAAACGTATAGCGTGATCAAGAACTGTCTTAGGCAATGAGGGTATAAAGAAAAATACAACAGGGTCCCTACCCATGCAGAATACACTAAGGGAGGTACCTTTTGTCCTTTTTTGGTGCATGGCTTCTCAATGCCCTAGATTTATCTCAATAAGAAATTATAGGAAAGAGGACGGGCTCAGAAGTAGGTGGGTCCAGGCTCTATCACAAAAGGTGATGTGACCCTTTCAGAGCCCTGGTCACTCATCTGTGAAATGGAGTTATGGACAGACAATCCCTCTTGGTCCCTAGATTCTGTTCTATAAACATTGCTCAATCATACTGTTATGAATTGAATTATGTCCTCCCAAAATTCATATGTTGAAGCCCTGACCTCCCCCCGCCCCCATGTGACTATGTTTGGAGACAGAGCCTTTCAGGAGGTACTAAGGTAAATGAGGTCCTAGTCCTCTTTAACTAGGATGGGGTGGGGCCCTAGTGCAATAGACCGGCGTCCTTAGGAGAAGAGGAAGAGAAACCAGAGTGTTCTCGGTATCTCTTCCTGTGCGTGCAAAAAGGAAAAGCCATGTGAGGACGCAGGGAGAAGGTAGCTATCTGCGAGCCAGGAAGAGAGACCTCACCAGAAACCAAATTGCTGGCACCTTGATCATGGACTTCTAGCTTCCAGAAGTGAAGGAAAATAAACGTCTATTCTTTAAGCCACCCACTCTGTAGTATGCCGTTAGGGCAGTCCTAGCAAACTAACACCCGTACAAAGCCCATTTCAATCATATGTTTTTTAAAAAGGACAATTTTTAATAGAGAAAATACATGATAATGTGACCTTTTTTCCCAAAGGGAGGGAAGGGAGACAAATTCAGAAAGTCCTCTGAATCATGTTGGAGTTCCTGGAACTGCCAGTAATTTCCAGAAGTCACAAAAAATAAAGCAACAAACTTAAAGGTCATCAACATGAGAAAATTATTTGCAGCAACAAAAATAAAAGGCTAAGCTTAATATTCTTTATATATAAAAAGCTTTTTCAAATCAATAGCTGAAAATACTAAAACACTATTAGAAACAAAGGACATGAACTAGCAATTAATTAATTCTCTCGCTCTTTCTCTCTCCATAGCCAGTAAATATTGAAAAAAAAATTTCAACCTCTTTTGTTTAGCAAGTTGGCAAATTTTGAAAAGCAAATTCTGACTGCTGGTAAAGGTATGGTGATACGGCAAAGTTCACAGAGCTTAAGGGAATTTTAATTGCAGAGTCTTTCTAAAGAGCAATGTAACAATGTCTCACCAGTTTGCCACAAAAAGTTCATCTTCTTTGACCCAGAAATCCTACCTCTTTTGGTCTATCCTGAGGTAATAACCATCAAGATCATCAAATATTCATCTATAAGCATTACTTATAAAATTACTTAAAAACCTAAACAATCTAAATGTTCAACAATCCAAATACTCAAACATAGAAAAATAGTTAAATAAATTCAGGGGTTTCTGTATTACTAAATAGTATACTGTCCCCCCAAAAATCCCCAAAGGATTTAATGATTCAGAAAAATGCTTTAGATACAATAGTATGGGGGAAAACCAGGATACAAAACTGCTATATGAATTAAAAAATTAAATTTTTTTAAATTAAAAAATGTTAAAAATATTTAGACAAACAAACTTTAAGGAAATATACAAAATGATAGAAGCAGCTGTAAGTGGTGGAATTAAGTATAATTTGAATTTTCTTTTTTATCCTTTTCTGCAAGAGTTAAAATACAGGCATAACACAAGTAAAGAGACAACACAGACAAAAAAGAATTTTCCTTTTCTCTCTTCTACATGACTCTTGAAGGCAGAAGTAGAATGAATGAATTTTAGAAACCATGGGGAGACAATGTGAGTACTATCTAAATAGAAAGGACCTTCCTTAGCGCAGTCTAAAAATGCAAGGTGGGGCGTCAGAAGGGTGAGCAACACGCTACTAGAAAGGCTCAGGCTCACACTGAACGCCTCTCAGCCACTCCATCACTCGCTCCAGCACCGACTGAGCTCCTATCACGTGCCAAATACTCTCGCAGTCACTGGAGGTCCCGCAAGCAGCCAAAGTCGCTGCCACCATGGAGCTCACCTGACAGTAGGAGGGGAAGCAATAACACAATGCCAGAGGTGATAAACAGTGCAAAATATAAAGGGGCCAAGGGAGAGAGTGAAGGTGGAGGCGGTGGCTATTTTTGAAAGGGGCATTCAGAATAGGGCCTTGAGTAGAGACATGACTGAACTAAGCAAGCAAGGGACATGGACTTGCAGGTCTGAGAATTCCAGGCAGAGGGCACAGGTGCTCAGACATGCAGAGAGAGCGAGAGGCAGCCAAGGATAAGATGAGCAGCAGAGTCGTGACGGAAGGAAGTCAAGACTGACCCGACCGGTGGGGAGACCGGCCCCTTACGGGCTGACTGATGCATGTGACTTGCTAGGCCAATGGGATATTAGCAGGTGTGGTGCAAGCAGAGGCTGGACAAGCACCTGTGTGGTGGAGCTTGACCTCCTATGTCTCCGCCACCACTGTGAGAGGACATGCCCCAGCTGGCCAGTTGGTTCCAGGAAGATGAAAGACACTTGGGTGTCCCAGTGGAGCCCAGCTGAGACTCACTGACCATCAGATCTGTGAGAGAACCCAGCTGAGACCAGCAGGGCTGCCTCAACAGAGCTGCTCCAGCCAACCCCAAAATATGTCAGAATTAATTATTGCTGTATTAAGCCAATGAGTTCTGGAGTGGTTTGTTACACAGCATTACTGTGACAATAGCTAACCGACACAATGCCCAACCCAGACGTAGGAAACATGAGAGCAGTGTACCTTGCTTAGCCTGGGGATATTCCTGATTATCGCGGAACAACTGAGAGGTCCGAACAGTTCAACAAAGCACAGCTGTGAGGGCAGTAAGCACAGCCTTGTCTGGATATTATCCAGTGACAGTAATACTCCATTTCAAGTGAGAACCCTGTGGGTAAACCAGTAACGTGCTCCAGTTCTTACCTGTCTCCTACCCTGAGGGTCTGTAAGCAAACGGCCTCCCACAGGTGCTGAGCCTGCCTCTCTCATCTGCTCTGCTGAGAAGTTCCCCCACCACGTGCTAATTCAATGGCCTCCTAAGGGACATGTGACACCAGTGACCAGGGAAAAACAGCTGCTCTTCAGCTGAACTATATCTCAAGTATTTTGGGGTTTAGGACAAGCATGGACCGGAGCCCAGCTCACTTTTGAAGTTCTGGCCAACAGTCCAGGGGTCCAGCTGGAGCCTGGTCACCGCAGGGGCTTTCCCAAGTCCTGACCTGGAGCTGCTCAAGACCAGAAGATACTCAATGATTCCTTCCAGATTATGTCAACACAGCACATATTTCTTCAAGGCTTCTCCAAAAATATGTTATATCCAATTTCCAATGTCCCTACCTACAGATCTCCTCAATGGAAAACCTTCAAGCCCCTTAAATGGGCCCACCTTGTGCTCTAAGTACTACAGTGCCTAACCTGACAAGCACACTATGATGGCACTGGCCTGCCAACAGCACCGTACAGCAGAGCTGGGGCCAGAAGGGGGAAGGAGACCCTCGCAGCCCACCCAGACCTTCTCCCCACCGCACCCTGGCTCCCTTCCTTCCTCGTTACAGGCCGGGGAGGAGGGCTGTATGATCGGGGGAAGAGCTTGGCTGTCTTGGGGGGCACGAAGTAGGAACACACCCAGGCTTATTCACCATCCACCTCACCCCCTGCCTGCCCTCCCACCTCTCAGGCCGCTGCTCTGCTATTCTGGATCCAGAGTGCTGATTCACCTACTTAACCACAAAGCAAGTTCAGAACGGCTGTCAAAATTTGGTCATCTGTAACAGCAAAAAGTCAATGAACCACAGAGAGCAGACAGCTGGGCTTTTAGAGAGCCCCTTGTTTTGACGGTCTCGTCCACTCCCTGTCTCCTCATTACCTTCACGGCTCAGCATCGCTATAATGTGCACCGAGTTGGGTATAAATAGGTCTATCTTAGAGTGGAGGCTCCCCATGTAAAAAGGTTAAACTGCCCTCCATCTATGGAAAACATTCCATTATCACTGCATTTTTTATTAAAGTAAAGATGCTTCCCTACTGTGTACAAAAAGCTATTTGCCCTGGTATTGTATAAATATTTGATGCCAGTCTTCTGGCAAAAGGCCATCTTAATATTCCAAGCTTATGATTTATAAGAAGAATGTGGGAAAAGGAAATGTGTTGTATTATTTCAAGAGGTAGATTCTCTGAAGCAACTACTCTTCCCCTGCAGCCTCTGAGACTCTGTCTACTGGGCCAGGCACAGTGGCTCACGCCTGTGATCCTGGCACTCTGGGAGAACAAGGTGGGAGAATCGCTTGAGGTCAGGAGTTCCAGACCAGTCCGAGAAAGAGTGAGACCCCATCTCTACAAAACATAGAAAAAATTAGCTGGGCATGGTGGTGGGCACCTATAGTCTCAGCTACTCAGGAGGCTGAGGCAGAAGAACCACTTGAGCCCAGGAGTTTGAGTTTGAAGTGAGCTATGATGACGCCACGGCACTCTAGCCTGGGAAACAGAACAAGACCCTGTCTCAAAAAAAAAAAAGACTCCGTCTATCACAACCTCTGTGGGAAGTAATATGGAGATACCTCAAAGAGCTCAAAGTAAAAGTAGAACTGCCATTTGATCCAGCAATCCCATTACTGGATATCTACCCAAAGGAAAAGAAGACATTCTATAAAAAAGACATCTGCACTAGAATGTTTATAGTAGCACAATCATAATTGCAAAGATGTGGAAACAACCCAAGCGCCCATCAATACATTATTGGATTAATAAAATGTGATATATGTATATACCATGGAGTTCTACTCAGCCACAAAAAACAATGGTGATCTAGCACCTCTTGTATTATCCTGGATAGAGCTGGAGCCCATTCTATTAAGTGAAGTATCACAAGAATGAAAAAACAAGCACCACATGCACTCACCATCAAATTGTTATTAACTGATCAACACTTAAGTGCACATATAGCAGTAACATTCACTGGGTGTTGGGCAGGTGGGGGAGAGGAGGAGATGGGTATATACACACCTAATGGGTGCAGTGCGCACCATCTGGGGAATAGAGATGCTTGAAGCTCTGACTTGGGCGGTATGAAAGCAATATATGTAACCTAAACTTTTGTACCTCGGTAATATGCCAAAATTAAAAAAAGACTGTCCATCAAGCTAACCTTTAGGCTAAGCCCTACGTTGCCATTCTTCTCCAAAGTCTAGCCTGAATGTGCATGCCATGACAAGCGGTCAATGTATTTGGTCTATTTCTGCAAGATTAAAAACAAATGTTATTGTTCTTCTAACAAGCTAGATTGGACTATTGTTCACCCTGGAGTAGCTGGCGTAACAAACTCCCTTGGCTCTCTGAGGGCCCCTTCTCTCCACCAAAGGCTGCACTGTGCTGTCATCACCACCTTGATTCCAGGAATGGCTGTGGCCAACCACATACCAACAGGTAAGCCCATTGCAAATGTAGTCACTGTTCAACCAACCCCAGAGAACAGTGCCATGCTGCTTCCCAACCACACTGCAGCAACCTTGCTTTATTAACCAAAAAATGAGCAAACCTGCTGCCTTCTCTTACTTCCTGGGCCCTCACTGCTGCTCTGGGCCTGCCTACCTTCCTGCATTCTCAATTTGAAGTGCTAAATAATCTAGAGAAGATATTACTCCTCTTCAGTTAGAGAAGAGTTAGCCTGGAAGTTTCAGTTTCATTAAATGACCAGAGGGGGAAGAAACATTACGATTCAGTGTTTGCTAGATGTGAGGCACTCTGCCAGGCACAGTTCATGGTTTCTCATTGAATCTTCCCCAAAATTCTGCAAGAGTCATTGTTCCCTTTTAGTGGATGAGAAAATGAAGGCTACAGAAGTTAAATAAATTGTCCATGTTCATTTGAAATGGAAGGGCCAAACTAGATCTGAAATGTGGTTCATTTGATTCCAAAGCCTAGGCTCTTTCAATAACAAACATTTATTGAGCTACTACTACGACGGACCAAATGCTATCTGAGGAGCAGGGGTGGGTGATAAACAAGCTAGGTTTCTACCCTCTCTGACCACTGCACCACACTCTCTCTGCCTTGGTGTTCAGGGTGAGACTTCAGTGGGGTCGTAATGAGATGGCCTTATGGCTTCTGTTTGGAGCCCAATCTGTGCAGATGCCATGCCTTCCTCTATGGGGAAAAATGAAAATATGCTTCTAAATAGCTAAGTCTATATATTGACACAGTGGAATAGCATCGAGCAATGGAAGAAACCGATCTGCACTTGTAAGTAAAAATATGGATGTATCTCACAAACACACTGAGTGAAAGAAGCCAAGTATACACAAGTGTGCACTCCATTTATATGACGTTCAATGGTGCGTCAAGTTGGGACTGTGGTTACCCCTGGGGGACAGAGACAGTGAGGGGCACGTGGGGGCTTCTAGAGGGCTGGTATGTTCTATTTCTTCATCTGGGTGCTATTACATGGGTGTACTCACTACATAAAAATCCACCAAGCTATACCCTTATGATCTGTACAATATGCTGTGTGTGCTCAACTGCAATAAAAAGTTTATTTAAAGATATGCTATGGATACATGAGAAAATGCATTTAATGGCATATGTGAGATCTAACCCCTACATTGTTAAGTGGCTTTTTTGAAAGAGAAGTCCTGCCTGTCACCAACAAGCCAAACATTCCTGCCTTAGATGGGTGGTGTTCTAAGGCAGTAGCTGTTAGAAACTCCGGGAACTACTTCATTCTGGTTCTTTTTTCAGTCCCCCCACCCCCAACAAATCTACAGGTTCCTGGTGATACACACCCCAATCAGCTCTTCCCTCAACAGCACCGGCATTACTGAACCTTTACAGGTCACCTTCTGTATACAGGCCCTGGGATGCAAAAGTACAGAATGTACAACCTGCCTGGGGGTTAAAAAAATATATGTATAAAATATATTCCCTACATCTATATTTTATTTGAAATATGTACATGCTTTTTACGTATGTATTTTGCAAACATAAGGTAATGAAGGATATGCTAAGTGTGGTGCAAATGCCAAGCGTTATTTCGATTTAGATGCAGCTGGGGCATCGGGCAAAGCCCAAGGAGGGTAATCTTTTAAGAGGGTAGGAATGGAGACACATCTGGGTATAATGTGACCCCTGTATGATGCAACATGTAGAATACAACATCCCCTGGAATGCATTCTGGTCATAATTCTTAGTTTGTAAAGGCCTTAGAACTAACTTCCAGCTCATGAGGCACTGACCAGATGATCGACAACGCAGGACACTGCAGGGGGAGGGGCTAGGTTCCTTCCAAGCCATCAGGGGCGGAAAAAAGGACTCTGTGGGCAAAAAGAGAAGTGAGGACATGGTACCGTAAGCAGTGTGGTTGCTCGAGTGGATTCTGGTTTGGACAATCAGCTGCAAAGGACATTTTTGAAACAAAGAGTGGGAGGGCTGCCAGGGTAGAAGAGGGCAAGGACAGGCCGAGGGCAGGAGGAGGCCTGGGGAGGGCAGGAAAAGACGGGGGTTGGGGGGAGGTCAGGGCAGGACGAGATGGTGGCAGCCTCAGCATCGTGGCTGGTGAGGGCAGCAGGGCTTCTGCAGGCCCAGAAGGCCTTGCTGAGAAACCAGCCGCTCCGCTGGGTCTTCCCTGGTGGGCAGCCAGCTCTAGCAAGACCTTACCCCTGCCTCCCGGTCCCCACCCGACTGCTTCTCCACAGCCAGCTTGCGGGGGTCTCTGCTCCTGGTCTCCCTCTCCTGCCCTCTAGAAATGCAGACTCTGGCTGATGTGTTCCTGAGTGCCTGTCTGCTCTGCCGTGTGGTCCCTGGACTCATTCCTGCTTCTAACTGGGTCCTGTCACCTCCCCAGGGTGACCTTGGAGCCCTCCTCTCCCCTGCCAGAGAGCCAACAAGCCACTACTCCCACTACTCCCGCCAACACAGCCACTTCTCTCCTCTCCCAGCCTCCTCACATTCCTCTTCTCTACCCACGCCTTTCTTTCTTCCTGCCACTCTCTTGCCACTCACTAGCTGGTAACCTTGACAATGACATGATGTCTCTGTGCCTCAGTTTCCACAGCTATCACACAGGGATGATAACCGTACCTGCTTCACTGGGTTGTGAGGATGAAATGAGTTGCCGTGTCTGAACTGCTTGGATCAGCACCAAGACCAGACAACTGCGAGGTGCCCACGGTCCTCACCGTGCCTCTCTGCCCAGAAGCCCAGTCCTTCTCAGGCTCAGCGAACGACCCTGAGGGGAGGAGCCCTGGACGCCACAGGCAGGAGCCCAAATGCGAGGACTGGCGAGTCCTTCCATGTCCCGGTGGGTAAAACCTCAAAAACAGAAGCTGGAGTCTTCACTGGATAATTTGAGCTGAAACATCACCTTATTTATGGGACAAAGTTCTCAGGAGTTTTATGACTCTGTGGAAAATATTCTGCAGCACAAATATCTACTTAAGAGTCATGACTGGTGCTTTTCCAGATGGCAAACAGCTTAAAGATGTTCTTCTAGCTCTGCCAGGTTTATTTGTAAGGACACTAATTATCTCATTAGAAATAGGTTCCTTTTACGATTATGATTAGCTTGGTTTATTTTAAAATTCTGGGAAAAGCACATACGCATATTACATCCCTGGCCTGGAAACCTTGGGCTTTTCCAGAGCAGAAACTCCCTAACCCAGCAAGCACTGCTCCCAAGCCACACTCTCCCTCCCAACAGAAACATATAGGGTAAAATCGCATTTCAAATCACAGCGGGTTTCCATTAGTTCTGTTCTGGAAATTCTGCAGCCCTCCCTGAGAGGGACCCTTGCCGCTACGGTGGAGCTCTAGACAGGGGCTGCACAGAGGGATATGTCAGAGCTCCGTGGAGGACGTCACAGCTGCACCTGCCAGGGGAAAGTTCATGTTCTATCTTCAAGGCAGGAAGGCTGGGTTTAGTGCAGCTAAAGCCGAGGGAGCAAAGAACAGCATTTCAAACGCTCAAGTCAAATCTGAAGAAAAAAAACTGCATAAATTATCTGTGTTTCTGGACTCCAGGTTGGAGAATGGGGTGAGGAGGGAGGAGAGGAAGTTAACTCAGCCTTGATTGCCACAGCCACAACTGTTTGATAGACAGCAAAGGACTTTGTGAACTTTCGAGGTGTTCTCCTGTGGGGCTCTGCTTGCCCCCGACTGCTCAGGCAGTGGGGCCAAAGAGAAAACGTCTCTTTTCTTGGCCCAATTCTCCTAAGAGGGGAAAAGTTCTCAGGGGCCACCTGTGTATCTGCGAGCCCCAGTACCTCCCTGCACTGCTTTAACAAGGGACCCACCAGTTTCCCAGGGAGAAATGTGATGCACAGCCTCACAGAGCCTCTGTGGGCACCAAGAGGGGACAAAAGGAGCTGCTGTTGCCACAGCCCAGGAGGCAGGGAAGGGGTGTCCCTGCAGGAAGTGGGGAGCCAGAGGGTTCTCCCCTACTTCCCCTAATGCTGATCAGTCGGGCTGTAAACATCTGCCCCCAGCATATGCTGCCACTAGTGTTTCTTGATGCATCTCAGGACAGACTGTGGCCATCCCTGGCATCAGGGGACTTGGCAGGCACCCGTGGAGGGCTTCCTTGTGTATTGACCATGCCATTCCAGGGCATGGAAGTGACTCTTCACTAGTTGTATTAAAGAAATGTAGACACCAGCCACTAATCACATCTAATTATTTAAATTTAAATTAATGAATATTAAATCAATCTTAAAATTCAGTTCCTCAGTCACACCAGCCACATTTCAAGTGCTCAGTAGCCACAGAATGCCTAGTGGCCACCACACTGGACAACCAGATACAGAACACTTCCACCATCACAGAAAATTCTGTTGGACAGCCCCACTCCAGATGTATTCTTAACAAGCCAATCACTTCTCTTATGTCATTCATCCACTCAACAACAGGTTATGAACCACTATGCCATACCATGCCTGCGGCTACTATAATAACATATCAATATTAGCCACTGATATTTAGATATTTAGTAACTTGCATCCAAAATGAAGACCTGTCTGTACCATATCAGGGATGATTTAAAGTATGTACATTCAAAATTAAGAATGATGTCTCTATCCTAAGGATGCTTGCTTGCATTTCAAGGATTGCAAACAATGTAGAATCCAGACTCCATTCCTGACACTGCTAACTCTTGAGAGACAAGACCGCTTGGCTATAAGACTCGGCGCTGTCGATGCCCCCTGCCAGGCTTTGCTGGGATAGACAAACTTGGTGTGATGTTTCACTGAGGAATCCTGCTGACTGGCAGCCCTCAGGATCTGCACGTGCTGGCGTGTCAGCCCCGCTCCCCAAACTGCCTCCCAGCCCTGACACACCCTGCTGACTCAACTTGCCTTCTTGTGAACCCAAAACCCTTTCTTTGCTTGACACGTTTCCCACTGTGGGCAGACTTTCTTTCTGCCTTAGGAAAGCTGACATCAATAGCGCTACCCTGTGCAGCAAACCCCTGGAGATAACCCATGACTGGGGAGGGGGTGCAGGGCGCCATGAGACCCAGGAATAGTGTGAGTCTCCACGGAGCTTACAGCAACCAGGCTGTTCAATTTATTTCTCTGCTGTTAATTCCAAGGTGCTGCTACTGCTACTTCAAACTGTAATAGTGTCTACAAACAATTTGCACTTTTGGAATGGCACAATCCCAGGGGGTAATTAACAAATCCAGGGAATAATCTTTTTAAAAGCTTTTAAAAACAACAGAGACTGAGGCCACCTCCCTTGAAATGGAACCACTCCCCTTTTTCTGTCATTTCAGAAGATACCTGGCTGACTCCTAGAGAGGTTTAGAGGGCACAGGTCCCGGGCTTTATGGAAAGTTCTTCAAGATGTGTTAATTAGAAATCCAGTGCAGCGTGTCTACTGGCTGCAGAGCTTCTGGAAGGGAATAGGCTCTGAGGAAGGGCTGCGATTACAGGAGTCAGAAGCGGAGATCATGAGGGCCGTGCATTCCTTACCATTCACCAGTCCCAGGTAGAAGACCGCGTTCACCAGCACGCCTCCTTTCCGGAAGTGGTCGCTCATGTGCTCCAGCCAGTTGGCGTCCAGTCCGCTCACTGCCTGGCCGTTTCTGGAGACCCGGAGAGGAATGGTGACAGGGTAGTACTGCCGGCACTTCTGATGGCTCTTCGGTTTGTTGAAAAGGGCGAAGATCTCCATTTCTGTTGGGGTTTGTACAGGGAGTGGAGAGAGAAAAAAGGTCAACTGGTGATAAAAATCTGCCTCCTTGGATTTAGTGGTATCTCTCAGGGACCTCAAGAAATGACATTGTTAAGGATAAAGTCTCTGTGAGGTTGTATTGTTGCCAAATAATAAAGCCTGATTCCAAGTGGTAAGTTGAGGCTGCCTTAAAGTAACGTGGACTTCAACTGTTGGGCTTCAGATGGGGGACATAGGCTTTGAATCTGGAACATAATGGATAACTGTTATCTGCGATTTCTCTGTACAGTTAGGTGTTTGAGAGAACACAGTAGACATTTCTACAAATTCATACAAAGATGTGTTTTGGAAGTAAAAGCAGATATATTTGGGTGAGAATTGTTCTTTTAAAAAGTATTGAGACGCAGAAAGACAAAAATACTGCTCTAATTCCAGGAATTGTGTATACCCCTGAACTCACTATTTATAAACTGCAGTGGTGTTTCTTGGGCCCTGACCCATAATACTTAATCAAGTACATCAAAAATACATCACTGATATGTAAAAATAAATATGTTCCCGTAAATGAGGGCTCCTGCCTGGAGTGGCAGGTCAGCCCAGCAGCCGAGCAGGCACTGGAAGTGAGGCGCCGAGCTCTCGGGTCCTTCATTCATAGCTCGGTGCCTCAGAAATCAATACTCACAACCACCCAGCAGCTGAGCCGTACGTGCTGCCGGGCATGAGTTAGCAGCAGCAGCCTCCAGGAGCAAATACCTGGAATTTCAATCTAAGTCTGAAGGTCTATTTTTGTGTTACTCATTTAGTCAAGCAATCAGAGTTGACCCAGCTTCAAAAGCTTTGCTTACACAGGCTAGTCAGGAATATGCTTTGGTTTCCAAAAATATCTTCTCGAATCATAAAAAAAATCCCCACCCTTCTTTCAAAGAAAAATTTAAAGGTCACAAACAATGGTTGACATTAGCAATAAGGACAAAGCACATTCAAGAGTGAGACACCTGGACCCATATTATGGGATTCTGTTTCCCAAATTTCAGTATTTCAACATTTTTTTTGTGGTATCCAAGGTACTAGCTAATCATTTTTGTTTTAAATTGAGTCACTTTTCTTTGTTTAAATAAATGCACTTAAGAATGAAACTTTGCTTTATGACTTTAAAGGCAAACCACTGCCATTTGCCACGAACATGGGGTAGCTAGCAATGAGGCACATTGACACCAAAGATGCTCACTCACATAACATCTAAAATTAGCTCACACAAGTACTGCATTTGGGGACAAAGGAAGTCTTCTCACAGCCCCATCTGATTTCTAGAGATCAACGCTGGGCCGTAAGACTCTGTCATCAGCAACAGTTAAACTAACAGGGGAGCCACTTCAAGTCCATCCAGGAGAATCAATTAGAAAAGGAAGGTGCCATCTTCGGAAGTGACCACCTGCATTCTAGCCACCAGCCTGAGCCTGTCCATCATCCCCACCCCACACTGCCTTTCTCAGTCCACCTGCCTGACTCGCAGGAAGTCATCTGCAGCCAGGAAATGGTTCCACACAAGAAATTAGGTCCTGGGGTATGGCAATCACTAGGCTACGTCAGGACTTCAAAAGACAGACTTCAGGAATGGAGTGATGCAGAGGAGGTTCGTAATGGAGGGGCCCGAGCCACGGACTGAACCTGGGGGAGCAGGAAGTGAACTAGAGGACGGGTGTCTTCCAGCCCTAGGTGCCAGGGGTTCAAATAAAAGCTGCAGTTACTAAGAGGATAAGCAAGGCTGAGTGAGCCCTTGGCTTTATTTGGATTTCTTCAGAAGCAGACTGTGAAAGTTTTCCTGTGCATGTAGTTTATTTAGGAAGTGATCCCAGGAAACAGAAGGAAGGGGTAGGGATGGGAACACAGAGGAGATGAAGCCAATGACGGGTGCCTAAGAGCAGGTTGCAGCTGGGGCGTCTGGGGCTCAATCCCGCCGGGGACACTGTACACAACACACTTCAGGGTGGCCCACCAAGAGCAAGGAGGCTGGGGCATTTACCCTCACGGACTGAAGGTCACTCCTGAGGCATTAATTCCCCAGGGCCAATGGCCTGCCGGGCCGTTCCCATTCCCGGGAACAGCCTACCTTACGCAGAGACTACAGGAGCTCTGGGCTTGGCCAGAACTGTCCGCAGGTGACCCCAGGTGCGGCTGGAGCACCACTTGCTACAATCTGCTCCAGTCAAGCCCAAATACTAAAGAATTAAAAAGAAAAAAATCCTACAGCCTCTGCATGGGAGAAGTGAGTGGGGAATTTGGCAATGGCCAAAGTCCAAAAATACATGATCACACTTGATCACACAGAAGGATCCCCACTCACGTGGTAGGACAGAAACGCGACTTTCCCAAATGCGTAACGAAACAGAAAAAGAGGAAGGCCAAAGGAGAAGTGAGAACGCAGGGGTGGGCGGAGGAAGGCCAGCCAGCCAGGCGAGGTGGCCGGGGCTGACAGCATCCCGCCTTCCCAGCGATCTTCCCCAGGGGGGAGGACCGAAGCCAGAGACAGAAATAAATTTTTCAGGAAGGAAAAGGAAATGCTGTTGGAACGAAGAGCCTCCAAAGCATTCGTAGGAATGAAATATTGGGAGAAGCCTGATTTCGGATGCGTAACCCTTTAGTAAACCCTGTCCCACTGTCTCCTTGGCACGGTCCTCTTTCTACTCACATGGAAACCCGCCAAGAGAAACCGTCCAAAGATGATACTCTTTGATGTTTTAGTATTCTGATTCTCCAACACACAGCCTCACATGAGCAGGCACCAAAGACTCCAAAAAGAAGCCCCACATTTGTTTAAATTTTCTCAGATGCTCTGTGACTGTGCCATGACCCCAGCGGGAAGATTTTTCCAGACGTGGGACAGAAAGTCCCCAGGGGGTGGGGAAAGCATTGTTTCTGAGTGTTCTGGGAACGGCTGAAGGCCTGTGCTGGCAGAGCACCCACACGGCGTCAAGACTGTCTCCTTGTCTTTCCCCCTCCCCAACCCAGGGGCCTGGCCTGTCGAGTTCAGACCCCTCATGCCCAGCAACGTCCCTGTGATACAGCAGGTGCTCCACACACAGTTGCTGGAGTGACCTAAGCCAGACAGGAGGGGGAAGCCAGGGTGGGCAGGGATGCCAGCTGGGTCCACTAGGCCTTGCTAGGCTACTCAGGGAGCAAAGAGGCAGGTGTCCAGCTCTGCGGCCTGCGCCTGGCGTAGGGACTCAGGCACGGGACAGGCGTCTGCAGTCTGTCTGCAGGTATGGCCCAGAGACCTGGAACTTGAGGTGAGCAGGGGGGCTGGTCGGGTCCTGGTGTCCAAGGAGACCTCTGGCCTGGAGGGAAGAGAGAGTTCAGAGTGTGGCTTAACGTGTGGGGCTGCAAAGGCTAGATGTAGGAAAAGGAGGAGGCAGCGAGGCAGCTGCACTGGAAGGAACAAGTGGAGTGAGACTCGGCTGGGCAGCTGGGGCCGGGTGGGGATGCAGGCTGCTGAGGTTGTAGGCAGGGGAGGAGGAGGAAGGGTCTACACTGGGAAGGCTGGGCTGCGGGCACCGCAGAGGGGAGGCAAGGTGGGAGGGCAAGAGGGCCTCAGGCTGCTCCATGCAGATTGCTAGATCTGGGCAAGCTGCTCAGACTTCGATCAGGCTTGGGTACTAATAGCAGGGCACCTCTGGGCCAGCGTGAGGCCCGTCTGACAGGGCAGCAGGGAAAGGCAAAGTGCAGGAACCCCGACATGTGCGGCAATCCACGGGAAACCACTTGTGAGCATGACAGCAGCCAAGGGCACGTGTCCCATATTTACAAGGGCCTTTCTCCTTCATCATCTCTCCCAACCTCCGTGGGAGGGGGTGGCATTGGTCCTATGCCCAGAAGCGTTAAGTGGATCCCCCAGAAATCACAAGCCTGTAAGCAACAGAGCCAAAAGTCTTTCAAACCCCAAACCCTGGGCTCTTTCCCAAATCTAACAAGAGGCTAATTTCGTGGGGACACAGGGAGTAGGTGCTGATGCCCACGGGTGGGAGCTCAATAGCTGTTCGTTAATGGACTGAGTGAAAGGCCAGAAAGGCAGCGGCAGGTGGCAGATCTGGGGGGGGGGGGCACTGTGGGGCCCGCTATCTTGAGGGCATAGGGAGAGGAGGGTACTGACCCAGTGAGGAAGGAGCCTGCATTTCAGAAAGCACGAGCCCTGAGCTTGACACACAGTGAGCTGGCAGCGGAGGAGGCCTGCAGCCGCAATGCAACAGAGATCCTGGGCTCACGTTTCTGGCTGACATTTAAGTGAGGAGGTGCAGGGTAGGAAGGGCAGTGCTTGGAAGGCTTATTATTTTGGTGCAGTGAGAACCGGAATTTTCGTGAACCTGTCTGGTTTCTGTGTGTGTCTCTGACTGAAGCTGTAGCAACAGAAGCGCTGGGACTGTCCCTGCACGGGCTCAGGTGATCACTGCTCAGCACAGACCGCAAACCAAAAGGAATTTCCCCAGACCAAGACACAAAAGTCAGTGAGCAGGGGGAGGAGTGCAGGACGGGGCTCCCCCAGAAGCTGCGGGGGTGAGGGGGGAATCACTGCTGGGCCGAGCCCGCAGGGATGGGGGGAACCTGCCCGGATGGAGATTCCGCTGGAAAGTCCTGTCTGAGCAGTCACTGCCTAGATTCTCCTCTCCCCAAGGCCTCCTATGCAGGAAATAAATTAACTGAGCAGGAGGGGAGAGGAGGGAGACTCCCTCTGGATTTTTTTTAATTGTCTTGCTGTGATTGCCTATTTAAGCCCACCTGGCAGAAGGGGAGTAAAAACACTTCACCCTCCTTAGGGGGCCCTGAGACAGCCGAGCTGAGCTGAGCTAGCAGTGGGGCGGCGGGCAGGGGGGTGATGGTGAGCGGACGTCCTGGGAAGGAAACTAGGAGACTTCCCAGCAAAAAGATTCGGACAGAAGCCGGGGGTTAGGTGAGGTCATGCCCAACGGGTACAGGGTCCTGGACATCCAGCCTTCAGGGAGGCCAGATGCTGAAGCTGTGAGGGAGAGAGTTAATGGTGTGAGGGCAGGGATGGCGACCTGCCTTATCTGTGAAATGGGTGTAACAGCAGCATCTTCTGCCACAAAGCTGTTGTGAGGAGCAATTGAGACGACACATAGGAAGGACCCAGAACAGCACACTCAGGGTGACCACCATCGTGACAGCTTCCTGTCCATCCCCCAAAGGCCTGCATGCCCGCTAGTACCCTCGCATGTTCCACAGCTGATGAAAAGTCCAAAGGCACCTTTATGCCCCCAAAAGAGGAAAAAAGGGTAACAGTGAGCTGCCTAAATTTCAGAGAGACCCGTAGCCTGAGCAGACAGCTAAGGGGCAGCCTCACTTTCATACCCGCTGCCTGTCACCTCCCATAGCTGAAGGTCCCACCCACTGGTGGGCTGACGCTTCCAGAAACACACACATCACCCACAGTTCCGTGGCAGGACCTGGTTCTCTAGGAGAGAACAGGCACTTGAGGCGATGGGGTAGAGGCCAAGGCACTGTGTGTGTTTCGGGGTTTCCATGTGTTCAGCCATGGGGGCGTCTCTGGGTGAGGGAGTCACCAGAGTGAGTCACCACCGGGCAGCAGGAGTGTCATGGCACCTGAGGAGATTGTTAGGACAGGTCTCCCCGGTGAATAATTCTTCCTGGGCTAAAACCACAGAAGGCAGGAAGTCTGAGAGGAATCTTGGAGGAAGGTGGTTTCTGGAGCACAGGGAGGCTCCACAGCCTCCTTTCTCAGAGCTAGGTTTCCAGGAGAGGTGGAGGTCGAGGGTCAGGGCTACTGGGCCTGCACCCCAACAATAGCAGCTCACACATACGGGTCGAGCAGCGCTGAGTGCTTTAAATGTACATCTCTTCTAACATTTCAACAAGCAATTGTTCTATCCTTATTTTACGGGGTAAGAAACTGAGGCACAGAGGGTAAGTATGTGACTACTGCCCAGGTGGGAGGCAGCAGGCTGGAATGTGAACAGGCTGGGTTGCCAACCACTGTGCTACCTGCCTCTCTGTGACTCCTGCCCCGGTCTCCTGGGGGCCCCATGCCTGGCCAGGCCCTCACCCTCCTGCAGTCCTGGATTGTAGGGAGAGGGTCCACTGAGGCCTGCCTCCGTTCTCAGGATTCAGAGCGCACACATCCAGCCCACCCTTCAATGAGAAGATGGAGCTTTCTGGGTTAATACTTGGGCATTCATCACGGAGGCACAAGCTGGGTCTAAACGTGCCCTCAGCTACTCTGTGAAGGGAGCAGAAGTTTGCCCTAAACCGAATGAAAAATCACACAAATAAAGGGCTCTGCTTCAGTGCATAGTAAAGAAAGATCAAGGCCTTGATTAAACAATAATCTTCATACATCCCAGAAGTGAGGCAGCTCTAGTCTCTCCCTTAAGTCAACTTTGCAAATAAGCCCTCAGAATTAACCATCTCCTAATTTTCTTCTCAAGAAGTTCTAATGTAACAAAAGAAACTATTTCTGCTTGTTTTCACTTCTCAAAGCATCAACTGTTCCTTATCACTCGGAAGAGGCTAATTTCAGGAATTAGTAAATAAATAATAACAACATTAACCAGGGAGATGATTCGGAAAGGCCTAAACAGAAAGCCCGCTAGGGCTCGGGGAGCTTGACACTTGTCCACCTTCCCAGGGCTAGAGGGGCACGCGGCTAACGCAAGTGCCTCGCTCTCAGGAAATGACTAGACGCTAGATTTCCCAGAATTAGTAAGAGAAGTTAAGGGCCTCAGTAAATGTCGTTAGCCTGTCACGCAGGGAAGACCATGCAGAGAGACGTGATGGGATGGTGGTGAAGCCCACCTGGGTTCCCTCGCCACATCTGCCGATTTCCAGCCTGGGCAACACATTTGCTCCCTAAATCCCAGTCCACTCAGCTGTAAAATGGGCAATGAGAACAGAACTCACCCACATCGCCAGGCTATCAGGAAAATGAAGAGATGAGTCATTTAAAATGCTTACTGGCACAGGGCTTGGTCCACGGGAAGCACAACTAAATGTTGGCGTTACCACTGTTACCGTGTTGTTATTTGAAATCCCCAACCTAAGGTGCATGCTCTAATGGCCTCTGCAGTGTGATTAGGATTCACATACTGGTGGCCTCTCCTTGGCAGGGTGTTCTCTCCACAGTGCTGATTTCTCAGCTATATAACTCCCCGAAACCTGGGTGTTTGCATGCTAATGAGTTGAAACACCAGTTTCCTGCACCATTTGCCCTCAGCTGGCTTTCTCGCTGTCTTGCTTTCAGGAAGGATTTTAAAAAGTGGAGTGCACGTTCTCATCGGTGCCTGGCACACTGACACTGCCCGTGCGAAGGAAAGGTAATTCAAGGGCAATTCGAGAGCACAGGGGATAAAATAATTCACAGTCTAGAATCCACTTGAAACGTGACATTTTGAAGCAACTGTCAGTCAATTTCATGTGGTTCTGCTCTCCCCAGAAGTCACAACTTCAGTTAAGTAAACAGTCGGGCAGCCTAGATAACTGCTTGATGAAGTTTTTGCTGTTTGATGGACTGCTGTCTCTACACTCTAATTCCATTTATTTTTCCCTAAGATGCCGTGCAGATTACTGAAAAGCTGTCAGCCTTTCTCTTTAAGCGGGTGAAACCCCCGGCACTGACATACTTACTCCCAGACAGTGGCTCTTCACGCACATCGAAGGGATCGCCATCTGGTCTGTCCAGGGTCTTGCTCACCCTCCGTGGCGACAATTCTCCACCATCTCCCTCTCCAGAGGGTGAGCTGGGTTGCTCAGCAGCGGGCACCTCCTCCCTCAGGCCTGTGCCAGGCTCTGGGCTCTGGTCCCTCCCAACAGGAGCACTGCACACATCTGCGGTCCCCGGGTTCTCGTTCTCCAACGACGTGTGGTCCCCACGTGCATTTTTTGCATCTCTGGCGTCCTCGGCGCTGGTGGCAGTGGGCACCCGAGGGCTGCCGCCTGCCGAGTTCACAGGGGAACGGTACTGAGGTATAACACCGACAAATTTCAGGCCCCGGCTCGCGGCCTCCTGGATCTGCAAGGCAAACAACATGACGGGAACCAGGTGAACGGGATGGTCGGTCACAGGCACCGACGTGTACACCAGCGAGGCCTGCGAGGCTGCCTCAGTGTGAGCGGGAAGGATGCCAGCATGGCGGAGCTCCGCGTCCTCAAGGGCTCTCGCACCCTCACCCTGGCCTGACTGAGACAGATGCGCGGGCTTGTTCTTTTTAATTCTGTTGTCTGAGGGAAAAGTAAAGCATTTCGCCATGAGGGGTTGGGATCACCTCTCTTTGAAACACTGTATTAGTCCATTAGTCCCTGTTAGCTTTTTTTTTTTTTTTTTTAAGAGTGTGAAAAAAGGTTCTAAAAGGATAAGCTAGAACAAATAGAGTTTGAAAGAGGAAGTTCATTTCGGTAAGAGTTTATTTTTCTGTTATCTTTCTTTCTGATGAATCACCTACTTCCTGCCCATTGGGTTACTATATAAATACAGTATGTCTATATAACCATACACTAACACCAGGTGGCATTTTATGGCCCAAAGAGCTTCCTTTTTTAGACAATAGTTTTGGCAGAGAAGAGCAGAGGTGGAGAAAATCACTCCTGTGCGAAGACTGAGGGGACATCCCATGGACACCCTGCTCTGCTCCGTGTCTCTCAGGCCTAGGGTACAACAAAGGAGCCCACAGACCATGCCCAGCCCACAGCTCTAGGGAGGACCTTGGCTGTACACGTCCTGGTACACCCTAAGCAGCACAGGGAACAAGGTAACTGTCCCTTCTCACTCCTTGCCCCTGTGGGACAGGGATGACCACCCACGTGGAGTACTGTGGCACTCTCCCTAAAAAACAGCCCCAAGCAATTGAATTTCATAGTCATCAGTTTGAAAGAAAAATTGAAGGTAATAGCCTAATAAAATCAAGCGAGAGCCAGCCAAAACTAGAATGCGGGTTTTAGGGGACTTTCCAGGCAAGGATGCTCAAGGCGCTTTACAAATACATAAGGCAGTCAGAGACCTCAGAGCTGTCTAAGTCTTAGTCACCACCCCCTAAGCAGATAACCCCAGAAAATATCAATCATCTATCGCCAAGTGAGAATTAGTTGCATTAGCATGGAGCTACTCTGTCTACAGGAAAGGCAATCCTCGGCAGCTCTCCTCAGGTGAACCACCCTAATGTAATCTAAGTTCCACACGGCACATTCCAGAAGAACGTCCAGAGCAGTTGCAAGTGTGCAATCTGGTCTTTCTACAAAGTCTAGCCTGTGTCAGACAACAATAACAATGGTAGCAATTGCCATCTAGTGTAGACCTATGTGCCAGGCACTGAACCAGGCATTTTACTTAAGTTGTTTAGATGAATTCTTCAGTGACCCTACAAGGTATCACTATCCCCATTTCAGACGAGGACATCATGGCCCAGAGACATTAAAATCATAAAGCAAGCAGTGAGTAGCCAGAGCGCAAAGTCAGGTCTGGCTTGGGCCAAAGTCCATTCTTCTAACCACAAGATCAACTAGACACATCTCAAGGCATCAAATACCTATGATTATGGGCATGTACGTGTCCAATCATATGTCCATGGTTGGCTCAATTCACTCTTATTTAAAGTTAAAAAAGTGCTTAAAATCATTCTTTTCCTTCTGAAAATTCACTTTCCACTCATTAACCTGTGATATCCACCTATTTTAGAAATTATTTTGAAAAGCTTCTAAAAGATGACACAGGTAACAAAAATTTTAAAAGGAATTATACCAAAGAACATTAGGTTAAGGAAAGCTTTTGCATACAAAAGTTAGCTTTGAGCTTCTTGGCAACATATGCAAAAAGAGAAAGGCAACAGATTTTATAGTCCTCAAATGAAATGAGGAGACAGCTTTGTACTTGCTCCTGTTACTACTGTCTAACCACACAGAAAACTGATATTACTACTGAGGCATTTTTAATTTCCTTTAAAAAAAATTTTTTTAATATGAATGGGTGGGAGGTTATAAGGAGGGGTGTTCAGTTGCCTTGTTTGTTTTTGTTGAGACAGAGTCTCCCTCTGTCACCCTGGGTAGAGTGCAGTGGGGTCACTGTAGCTCACAGCAACCTCAAACTCCCGGGCTTAAGCAATTCTTCTGCCTCAGCCTACTGGGTAGCTGGGACTACAGGCGCACACCACAACACCTGACTGGGTTTTTTCTTTCTTTCTTTTCTTTTGGTAGAGAGGGGGGTGTCACTCTTGCTCAGGCTAGTCTCAAATACCTGAGCTCAAGCAATTCTCCTTCCTCGGTCTCCCAGAGTGCTAGGATTCCAGGCATGAGCCACCACACCCAGCCTGAAGAATTTTTAAAAACTGAGGGCTCAACCACAGGCCAGTCTCAACCAGAGTCTTAGAAACTGCATGAGGTTTGAAGGCTTTCAGAAAGGCCTGGCTTGGAGCCCCAGATGTGTGACTAACTGGTTTGGGGAACCAGGGTGGGTTACATTAAGTTTTCTGTGCCTTGGTTTTCACATCTATGAAACGGGGGGAATCCTAATTCCCCCATTTGTTCTGAAGATCAGATACTATGTATGGCAAGTGCACCAAAGAACAGGGTACAGGAGAGATACCTCTAACCTTTCTCCTTACCAGGCCTGGGCTTCCGTGGCCCTGCAGAGACTGCTGAAAGTCATTCAGAGGAAGAGGCAAGGACTCTGGACACAAGGCATTATCGTAGCCCTCCCCTTTCCACTGGGACTTGAAGAATTGGAGAGGCTTAGACATAGACTTCTGCCCTTCTCCCACGACAAACCGGACAACCATATTTCTTTGCCATATTGTACTGTAAACTTATCCTCCAGGCCAGGGGTTCTCAGGGTGGTCCCCAGACCAGCAGCATCAGCAACCCCTTGGGAACCTGTTGGAAATGCAAATTCTCAAGTCCCACCACAAACCTACTGCATCAGAAACCCTGGGGCTGGGGTCCAGCAGTGAGTGCTCTAACAAGCTCTCCAGGCAATTCCAACGTTGCCTAAGGTTTGAGAATCACTGTTATAGAATACACATTTCATGAAGGCTGGGGCATTTGGCATTGCTGTGTCCCCAGAGAGACCAGCATACAGCAGGTTCTCAGTAAGTATCTGTTGAATGAATGAATAAATACACTAAATAATGGATAAGTATGTTATGTTCCTTCTCCCAGAATGAGCTCCTTGAAGGTAGGGATGGAAACTGATTAATTTTTCAGCTCTAGAATTCAAGAAACATTTATTAAGTCCCTACACTGGCCCAGACCAACACTGCCCTTAGGTACTAGGATACAAAATAGGAGGTTCCAATCCTCAAGAAAATTCATCCAATTATTGTAAACAAACTTTAAAAATAATTACACTAATGTGGAACAATTAATGTTTATAATATGCAAAAAATCAAGATTCTTAACTTTATGGAACAGTATTATAACAACTATGTAATATACATACATAAAGTATGCATGGAAACATTCACCAAAATGAAAACAGCACTGTATTTGGACAGTGGGGCTGTGAGTGATTTTTTATTTTAATTTTTTGTAGAGATGGGGTCTCCTTATGTTGCCCAAGCTGGTCTCGAACTTCTGGCCTCAAGCGATCCTCCTGTCTCAGCCTCCCAAATTGCTGGGGACTGTAAACATGAGCCACCATGCCCAGCCCAATTTTTTTCTATTCCTGTGTAATTTTTCAAAATTTATTTAATAAACATGCATGTTACTTTATTTATTTATTTTGGGGGGTGGGTAGGTGGAGAAGGGGGTCTCACTATGTTGCTCAGACTGGTCTTGAACTCCTGGCCTCAAGCAATCCTACCACCTTGGCTTCCCACAGTGCCAGGATTACAGGCATGAACCACCGTACCTGATGTATGTTACTTTTAGAATTGAAAATTAAATATTTAAAAAATTTATCATAGAGAGTAATAAATGCAGTAATGGATGTAAAGGTATAGAAATGACAGTGACAAAAGTGATTGTTTCTGCCTGAGGGGAGGCTGAGAAAAGTTTCTCATAGTGGGTCAGAGATGTAATAAACAAGAGGTGTAATACAATAGGAAGAGGTGAGCAGCGTGACGAACTGGAGTGTGCATGCCTCACCTTAAAGCATTCATATCCTTTTTTTTTTCCCCCTAAAGTACTGTACTAGACAAAACCTATTTGGGAACCAACTCTGCAGGAGGCTTTGAAAGGTGCATAGGAGTTCACCAGATATGAGAAGGAAAGGGAGAAGGACAATCAATGTAAAGGCAAGGAAGCATCATCATGGCAAAAGCTTGATGGTACTCGATAGACTAGTGTGTGAAGGAAATTTCTAGAATTATTTCTGGAACATGACAGGAGAAGTCAGGAGTGCCCAGAAATGAGGCTGGACTAGAAACCACAAGGACTAGATCACATATGTCCGTGGATACCATGCCAACAAAGGCTCTGCATGTCCCCAGCTCTCCACCATAGTATTATAACTTCAAGAGCAGAGGAGGGTGGGAGTCCCAGGCCAAAGCTCAAGAATTCTTTGAATATTAATCTTTTACCTTCAACAGCAATGCAAATTTTCTATCATGCATCATAGTACTGCATAATACCAAAACCTTTAAAAAGACACCTAAGTTAAATGCTCCCCTCATCCAAGCCATCCAGGGAAATTCATAACCCCAGGAAGAAGATGCATCTTTGTGCATAAATCTTTATCTGAAGCTCTACTTACATCCTTCGGGCAGATTCCTGGAAGTAGAATTAATGAGTCAAGGGATATTAACTTTTCAAAGGCTTAATACAGGCTGCCAAATTGTTTACCCGAAAGGGTGAGTAGTCCTTTTTAACTAGAAGACCACATTTAGATTTTATAAAGATCAATATCTGGCTAGACCCTAGGGGCCTTGACACTCCTAGTTTTCTGCCTTACCCTAGCATAGGCACTTTCCTCTCTCTTTTTCATAAAGTCATTTGACTGTGTACGTATAGCTAAATTGAGTCCTGTTTATTTCTCATTCATTCATTCATAACCTCCATTGAGCAAGTCACATGCATGACAACAGCGGGTACTAGTTCCCATTCAACAGGGTTCATCCTTGGCCAGGAGCCCTCAACTCTACACTTCCCCTTGGTGACTTCCTCTACAAACATGGCTTTAGCCACTAATCATACATTAATTATTCCCCAGTTTGAACCCCTATCCCTGGCGTTCCTTGGAATTTCAGACCCACATGGTCGATGATCACAGCTGATGGGTCTCCCTTCAACCTGGTCTCTCAAACTGGAGACACAGGCATCTTCTTCCTTAGCTCTTCCATTTTTCTAACCCTATGTGTCCATTCACCACAACCTGCCAGACTTATCCTTCAATGCTTCTGGAATCTCTTTCCCATTCTCCATTACTTTACTTCAGGCCCTCAGCATGTGTTGCTGGATAGCACCATGACGTAAAGTTACACCAGTGTCTTCATCAGCATGGGACCGAACCAATATGGAAGAACAAACCATGGTAGCCAGGTCACCTTAGCCTTGGAGGCCCTCGTGGACTGTCACACACATGCCTACAACATTTCTCTAACAACTGCGAGTAGTGAAAACAACAATTATTAACACTGTTCAACTCTTCTACAAAGAACTTTCACGTGCATTGATTTAGGCCTCAAAATAATACCTTACAGAAGGGGAAACTGGTTAAGAGAAGATTATGTGCCTGGTCAAACTTCACAGAACTAATCAAAGGCAATGCCTGGATTTGACTCTGCATATTCTAAGCCAACCTGATGCCCTTCAACAATATCATTCTTTCCACTTCATTAAATAATCCAATCTACAACAAGATGCCCAGCTGGATACCAGGTTAAACTGAAATACACCCTCACCCACCTTCTTCTCATTTCTGCTGCCTTTAAGAACTATCCTACCCCAAATAATTAAAGGAGTAACGATTGCTGGTTTAGGCACCAGATACTAAATATGGCGTTTTGACTGATCCAAGACGTCATTCAATTGCTCTATAATAAGTAAGAACAAGTTCCATGGTAACTGTAATCAAGAATCATGGCATAAAAAAACTTTTTTTTTTTTTTTTTTAAGACAGAGTCTTGCTCTGTCACCCTGGCTAGAGTGCCGTGCCATCATCATGGCTCACTGCAACCTCAAACTCCTGGGCTCAATCAATCCTCCTGGCTCAGCCTCCCAAAGTGCTAGCATTATAGGCATGAGCCACCATGCCTGCCTTTTTTTTTTTTTTTTTTATAATTTTGTTATATAAAAAGTCTCAACTCATTGTAAAAAAAAATCACTTTTGGTTATATATTTGAGGAATCACTTTTATTAAAAATAACAACATGACATTGGGATAGTTCCAGAAAATTTAGGAGGAATTGCTCATTACTCTACTTTCAAAATGAATGTAATGTTGCCAAGGATAAGTACAAATGTATACTCTGTCTATGTATGTGCTAATACACATATTTGTGTTTTAGAGATCATGTATCAGTCACGGTGAAACCAGTTAGGGAGAAGTGAGACACAGGTTGGATTTCGTGAAAATAGAAACTATATGCAACATGGAAAAAGGAGCAAAACAGCCTCCTGCTGACAAGTCAGTAGGAATTGGAGTCCTGACAGGTCATACTAGAAGGCATGGATGAAGGGTCAGGGACAGTTTCAGGATTGCTTTGGCTGAATCTACTGAGGAAGGTGTCAGGGTTAATTTTATGCATTGGCTGGGCACAGTGGCTCATACCTGTAATCCTAGCACTCTGGGAGGCCAAGGCAGGAGAACAGCTTGAGCTAAGGAGTTTGAGACCCCGTCTCTACTAAAAAATAGAAAAATTAGCCGGGTGTGGTGCATGCCTGTAGTCCCAGCTACTTGGGAGGCTGAGGTGGGAGGCTGAGGCAGGAGGCTCGCTTGAGCCCAGGAGTTTGAGGTTGCTGTGAGCTAGGCTGATGCCATGGCACTCTAGCCCAGGAGACAGAGCAAGACTCTGTCTCAAAAAAAAAAATAAATAAATAAAAATTTGTATGTGTCAACTTGAGTAAACTATGGTAACCAGTTTTTTTTGTAAAACACTAGTCTAGATGTTGCCATAAAGGTATTTCTCAAAGGTGTGATTAAAATTTATAACCAGTTGATATTCAGTAAAGGAGATTACTCTCCATAATGTGGGTGGGCCTCATCCAGTCAGTTGAAGGCTACAAGAAGCAAGACCGAGATTTCCCAAAGAAGAAAAAGGATTCTGCCTCTAGATTGCAGCACAGAAATCCTGCCCGAGCTTTCAAGCCTCAGACTCAAAACTGCAACATCAGCTCTTACCTGAATCTCCAGCCTGCGGGACTGTCCCGCAGATGGCAGACTTGCCAGCCCCCATAATCATGTAAGCCAATTTCTTAGAGTAAGTCAATTCTCTCCCTCCCCTCCACATCCCTCCTTCAGGGCCAGGGCGGGGGAGATAAGCTAGCACAAGGCAGGCTGACTGAGGTCTCTACATCCAAACCCGACTCAGCGTGAAATGAAGAGGTGTCTAAGGGATCCCAAAAGACAGTGAGAGAGCATGTGCCCCAAACAGAAGCAAGACAACTAGGACTTCATCTGGCATCGGTCCCAGGTCCTAGGGGAGAGACTGATGCGAGGCAAGAACGTTTTCAGCTGCCATTGTTCCCAGTCAAGGAAATTTCCCCCACCGTGTTTTGAGGAAAAGGGAAAGGAAGTTACATCCATAACTAATTTATTTTCTACAAGTTGTATGATGAACTTAATGGAATGCCTATTACTAATGAGCTCATTAATGCTGTGAGTCAGAAACTTATTATTTTTTAGTAAAAATACAGAGCTGTGCTGTCCCATATGGTAGCTACTACCCACATGTGGCTATTTAAATTTAAATTAACTTAAGTAAAATAAAACAAAACATTCCATTGCTCAGTTGTATTAGTCACATTTCAAGTGCTCAGCCACTGGTGGCTTGTGACTACTCTATTGGACAGTGGAGATATAGAACATTTCCATTCTCACAGAACATTCTACTAGATAGCACTATTATAGAGCATAATAAATCACATAAATACTGAATAATGGAAATAGATTTTTCAACAATGATTTCATAGGCATATAACATGGGGTAAAGACCAAGACCCACACATACATATACCCCAAATATACCCTAGACCAGACCACTGTCCACTCTGACCCCTCTGCCCCCATAACTCACAGGCTACCATTCCATGACAGCTGACATTTTAAAGACTTTGGGGATCCATGACATACACAGGAGCCCACAAACAGATGCATGTCCTATATGTCAAGAACAGGCATAAAAACACTGTTGTGGGTTGCACAGTTACACATGTGTCTTTACGGTGAATATTTTATCATACACACACAACCCTTCCCATCTTTTGTCACCTAAACTCTTGTACAGCTTTCTGAAAAGAGAGGTTCAAAAATAACATGGGTTTTAGCTCTCATCTGAAGCTGCCTTTAGTTCTGACGTGTTAACGCTTAGCTTCAGGAATTGAAAGCTTTGCCAGGCGCTGCTGGGTGTTCAGCTTCATTATGGGGCCACGAGGAAAGATCATGGGGACCTTCTGGTGTTTTGGTTTTCTTTTAGTGACTGAGAGGTCTTACAGTGAGCCTCGGACAAGGAGTCTGAAGACCTAAAGCTTTGGACTTGGCTCTACTAATCATTAGTTACATTATTGGTCAAATCATTTGATGTATCTGAGCCTCAGTCTCTTCATTTATAAAATGGGGATAATAATATTCATTCATTCATTCATTGGTTTGTTCATTCTCTAAGTATTTTCTGAATACCTATAAGGTTCTGGGAGTTAGGTTTTAGGGATATAGCAGTGAGCCAAACAGCCACTATCCCTGCCCTCTTGGATTTAATATGTATTGCTCTGACTCGAGGGGTAACAGAGACTAAGAGTTAAGTTGCTCCATCCTTCTCAAACTGCCTACACTCAGTTTGGCAGGGCTGGTGTTGAGGGGAAGAGGGATCCCTTTATTCTCTTCTGTTATTAGGGGTGATTTGGTGGGAAGCTTAATAAATACTATAAGAACTCAGCAAACTGTAAAAAGTAAAAGAAAGAGAATAAAAGTAAAAGGAAGAGGTGGGGCCCAGAGTTCTACTAGAAGTAGAGAAAGGATCCATCCTTTGGTAGCTCTGTTCAGGACAGGTATTACTGACAAGAGGGTTTTTTTGGCCTGCATTATCTGTGTTGACTCACTTCTTTCACTTAGACTGTGCCTATAATTTCACAGTTCATTGAAAATAGAGTGTCTGAGAGTTAGGGGTCAGTAGGATTGAGAGGGTACTAGCAAATTACTATCCCTCACAGATCTTCAACTAGCTCTTAGTACCTCCTAAAAACCAACCCACCAGAAGATCCCAACTCAATGTCAAAAGTCTAAATCAAAGATACAAAAGGGAAGTGAACAAGGAAAGGCCTGCCTGTGAGGAACAACTCATTGCTCTCTCCAAGAACAGCCAAGTGGCCAGCAGGGTAGGGCCGGAGCTAAACTTAGGAAAACCTGGAACCAGTGTCTCCAGCACTGTTTGGAAACTTTCTCCAAGTTTCCTTATTCTCTTTATTTGTTGGCATCATTCTTTTTTCCTAGCTAGGATCAATTTTTTTCCATGTAGCAGAAAATATGGCCATTGCTAACTCCTGAGTTTTTCTACTAACAGCTTAGTTACTGGAGTTAGAATGTCTAAACTTCTTGATTACCCAAAGCAAAAGATCCCAGGGAAGAGCTCTTATTGGCCCAGCTTAGGTCAGATGTCCACTTCTGGGCCAATCAGCCCTGGCCAGGGTACAAAGTGGCTCCCACGGAAATCATACAGCTGGACTGTGGAAATAAAGAAGCTCTCAGAAGAAGAATGTCAGGGCTGACAAAATAAACATGTAAATATCTATCATGTATATACATCATTTAATGTGAATAAAATCTGAAATTTGCTCATGACCTACATATACTAAAATGAGGAAGAAAATATAAGCCAAATTTTGTTTTGTTTTGAGACAGGTCTCTGGAGTGCAGCGGCATGATCATAGCTCACAGCAGTCTCAAACTCCTGGGCTCAAGAGATCCCGCCTCCCAAGTAGCTGGGACTACGGGAGTGTGCACCACACCCAGCTAATTTTTTTATTTTTTGTAGAGACAAAGTTTCGCTATGTTGTCCAGCTGGTCTTGAACTCCTGGCCCCAAGCGATCCTCCCACCTCAGCCTCCCAAAGCACAAGCCAAATCTTAGATGAGGCAACTGATATTTAAGCCAAATAAAACTAAGGAAGTAAGCCCTTATCTGTCACAGTACAGTTGATATATTTTGGTCAAAACTGTTTTGGCATCAGTGCTCTAGATTATTTGTCTGCACAGACAGCATTCTTTCACTTCACAGAGGTTATCAGGTCTGCTCAAAATTGTTTATTACGAACACTTTCTGGAATCACTGTCCCACCCCCAAGCCTCCCACTCTGCAGAGCAGTCTGGCATAACAGACGCACACCCAGACCAGGAGGCACACAACGCAAAGATTCAACATGTCAGAGCAGACAGGAGGCACCTCCAGCAGATTTTTACTGGCCCAGCAAATCCCCGGTCTCCCTCAAGGTATGCCCGTCAGCAGAATTCGGCATCTGTGTGGTTGCCTGTGCTCAGACCAGGGTCCTGGAGCAAGGCAAAGACCTCGGCCCAAGCAAACTGCCGTCATCCAGGTGGGAGCACTGAGGAAAACAACTGACAGGAGGATCTGCCACCTCCCACCACGGCCGCAAGACCCCCAGGCTTCCATTAATACTCCTGCACACCCACAGGGGAAGTGGATAAACGAAACCTCAAAACATCATGTTAGCAAAGTATTTAAAGACACTCTTGTCATAGTCCCGTGGGAGTCAAAGCATGTATGCCAGACTTCACAGTCTGTTAGTTTTGTGCCTGCCTAAACCCGTGGTTGGTAAAATAACCTTTCTGACAGGTGGAATCTGTGCATACGGAAATGGTTTGCAGGAAGGAGTCCCGTAAGGAAAGACTAGCAAATGTGAAGCGGCAAGAAAGTGCCAGAAGTTATGCAGGGAAGAGCACACGTTCAGTGTGCCTGTGTGGAAAATCCATAATCTCGACAGCTAGTGTTTACTGGAAGCTTACTATGCACCCAACACCATTTAAAAGGCTGTACATCGATTAACTCATTTGATCCTTACAATAACGATAGGTATTCTTTTTTATCTCTATGTTACAGATTAGAAAATTGAGGCACAGAGAGGTTGGGCAACTTGCCTAAGGTCACACAGCTAGTAAAAGGGCAAGCAGGATTGAAACCCAGGCAGTTGGCCTCAGAGCCCAAGTTCCTACCTGTCAGACCACTTAGCACTATATTCATTAGGAAATATCCCATGCTCTGAGCCACACTGTGAAATACCAGGGCTGGATGGCAAAGAGTCTTGAATCTTTAGACTGTCACGTTTTTGTTCTGTGGGCACTGAGCTGCCATCATGGTGTCCGAGCAGTGTGGCACAATTGGGCCCACCCAAAGGACAACGGATCTGCCCACAGGATGTGGTATGGACCGAGGTGGGGGCTGGTGACAGCGGCGAGCAGGCAGGAGGCCAGGAGAGTGGCTGGGGGCCCGAGAACCGCTGCAGAGCTCGTGGGAGAGGTCACAGAGCTACGCTCGCCATGGGAAAGGATGTGAGGCGTCCATGGGAGACCAAAAGCAGACACAGCAGTCTGCCGACTGAGGTGATGGGTCACACAACCAGTAGCCCATCATCCAAAGAGGGATGGGCTTTAAAGAAAAAGGTGAAACAATGAGTAATTATTATGCTGGGTTGACAGGCATGAGCTGGGACTGTCCGAGCAAACTGAGACCTACAGTCACCTAGTTCAACGTGACCAGCAGTCAGGGCCCAGAAAGCTGCTTGTAAAGATGCGCAGATGACTGGGTCTTCTCAGCCTTCCCTGCTCAGCACGCGATCCACTTCTTCCGTCATCCTCCTGCTATCACCTCCTTGGCTTTCTCTGCCTGGCTCCTCCCACAAATGTCACATCCATCCATCCACCCAGGGCCACAACAGGCAAGGCTCAAGGCCTCCACCTAGGCTGTGGCCACATGGCTGGCCTGTACCCTGCCGTCATCCCTACCCACCTGTCTTGTGCTCCACCTGCAGGGGCTTCCTCCCCTCTCCTGGGCCCCACCCCCCGCCAACCTTCCCATGTCCCCATCGTTCTCCAGAGATGAATTAGAGATGAAATCAGACAATAGCTGAGAAGCCCTACCCCATGTCCTCTTCCGGCCACCTCTAAACACACCCCTCCCCTCTTCGTCCCCTGCATCAGGGGGCCCTGGCCAAGGCTAAACATGGGTCACAGAGCCTCCTAGAGGACCCAACTTGACTAAGGACCACCTCTCTCTTTTATATCCTTGATCTCTCCCTCTCTACTGGCTCTTTCCACCCAGCATACAATTAAATTCAAGCTATCTTTAAAAAAAAAAAAAAAAAAGCAAAGAAACCAACCAGCAACAGCAGAAAGTAAGTCCCCTCCACCCACCCCTACCTGACGGACTCCCCTCCACTCACTGTCCATCTTGCGTGTCCGCCTGCCGCACCGGTACCTCCCCACAGCCATCCCCCGCGACCCCCACGTGCCACATCCCACAGGCCCTTCCAGTCCTCACCGCCCCATCCTCTCTGGTGTGGCCCGCACTCAAGCAGTCCCCACTCCTGGATATGCCCTTCCCCGGCCTGGCCGCCAGCCCCCTGCTGGCTTTCCTCCTGCCTGCTGGCCTGCTTACAGCCCCACAGCAGCTAGGCTGGACTCCAAACCATCTGAAAGATGAGAGTCAGTTAATGTTAAACTCTCCAACAGTGTCCCACTTAGAGTAAGAGCCCACCACCTCGTTCACTCCTGACTCCTTCAACAAGCCTTTGCTTTTTTACCATTCAAAGTCTGTTCTCATCAGGGAGCTTAACACTTGCAGATCCCTGTTTGGGACGCTGTTCCCTTCAATCTCCCCATGATTGGTTTCCCCAGATGACTGAGAGCTCCATGAGGACACGGACTTTGTCTATTCTGTGCCCTGCTATGTTCCCAGCACCTGGAACCATTCCTGGCACATAAACAAATACTTATTAAAGGAATAAATAGTTACAAGATTAAATTTGCAGAATTTGAGGTTACCCCATACGTGGAAACTTCTATGAGTCTACAATTCAGGAAATATCCATCTGGGGCCAGTAACATTTTGAAAATATATTCATTTGAGACTCTGAAAACTTGCACATCATTTGCTACTCCTATCATCTTAACAGCAAAGAAAATTGAGGCCTAGAGAAATTAAGATGGTTGTAAGGTACATCTTGTTAACAACAAAAAAAAAATTAACAAGGTTTATACTTTGGAAAAAGGAGGGTTTTATTTCTCATAAAGCGTAGTAACCTGTTGGGCAGCCATTCCAACAGGTTGGGAAGCCACGCCCAGGCCAGAAACCAGGCATGTGTGCTTCAGAGAAGAGCCAAAAGGGAACAGGATTTTATACTGAGCGAGTGGGTGGTCAAATATACATATTGAACAAATATAGGAGGAGTCATGAATATTCATGAAGGGAAATTATAGGCATGTAATTGTGCTTTATCTCTCGTATCCCGTCACGGCTGGGAACTCAGTTTTAAAGTGTTTCTGGGGTCCCCTTGGCCAAGAGGGGTCCACTCAGTTAGCAGAGGGCTTAGGATTTTATTTTCAGTTCAGTCTCAAGAAAGAAGCCTTGTTAAAATTATTTGCAGCCCATGGGTTTCTCGTCCATCTCTTAATAAACCAAGTCAATCTTCCCCTCAGGAAAAAGAAAGGAGGCAGCAATAAACAATTTGTTCATATCAGTACTTCCTATCAAGGTAAAAAACGTCTCATACTCAGGCATTCCCATGGGCCTTCTTTCATAAGGCCACTACCTGCGATAACACAATGCTTTTCCTCAAAAAAATAAAAACAAACTTAAAAAACCCAGCTGGAATCCTGGAGTTGCTGAGGTTGACAACCCCAATTTTATACTTTGGTAATATCAGTGACCCTGGAATTATAAGCTTGGGGCTAAGAACCTCAAGGGCTCATTAAAACTCCTGGGAATGTTGTGGAAAACCAGCTTTAGAGTCTTCATGGAACTCAAATCTCAGCACCACAGTTAAGTGAGTGAGGCAAAAGAACATAAGTTTAAAGAATTTAACCAGGAGCAGATGTTTCCCTTCACACCACGCTGCTTTAACATCCAGTATTCGTGACTTTTTTTCCCACCACTCCCTGATTTACATAGGCTTCCAAAACACTAACGAAAGGCACTTTAACAAAATGTCGAGATGGTGCGGTTGGGCACTGCTATCCTAGTTTTAACCCTTGGTTAAAAAATCCTTGTCTATTCCCATGACTCCTGACCAGCAAAAATATAACAGGGTCCTCCTGGCATTTGAAACTCCCGTGGTAAACAAAGCAGTTAAACTAAGTACTTGGGGATGGCTTTCATTACAATGTGCTAAAGAAATGAATGTTTTATTTTTCCTTTGTAAATACCCTAGAGAACCCTGGGATGGTTTTTCTGGAAGATGGAAATCATTTGAGAGAGTTTCAGATCTCATGAAGATATGTGATCCCTCTGAATCACAAATAAGAGGCTATTTTTTTCTAGTGAGGGGGACTTGCATTTACAACTAAGGAGAATTACAAATTTAAAGATTATTTTCAGTGCCCAGTAACGCTTATATTCAATGCCTAATTAATCTCCATTTCTTGCCTTCATTTTTATTTTTTATGTATTCTCAAAGTTCTCTCCTAGAAGAATAAGCTGAAAATGAACACGTCTGAATTCATGTATGTTGCGGATTGTATTTTCCAAAGGTGGCCACAACGATATCTCTGGCCCTACCTGGTCTGCTGGAACCTTGTCATTCCCCTGTCAAGGAGGGGAGCCTATGTCCCCTCTAGGTGAACCACTATGGGTCTTTGTGATGGCCCCCAACAATGAGTAAGGTGATAAAGACGCTATGTGACACTTGAGGCCTAGTCATAAAAATTTTGTGCACTTCCACCTTGCTCTCTTGGGATGCTTGCTCTTAAAACCCAGTCAGCATGTTTTGAGGAAGCCCGAGTCATCTGTGGAGAGGCCTACAGCCAGCACAAACTCGCCCAGCATGTGAGCGTGCCATCTGGAAAGTAGACCCCCGGCCACCATCCAGCCACCCAATTGACACTATGTGGAACAGAACTTAATTGCCTCTGCCAAGTCCTGCCCACTTTGCATCTTTAAGACCAAAATAAATGACTGTTATCGTTTTAAGCCAGGATGTTTTGGGTTGATTTGTGACACAGCAATAGACATCTCTTAAAATGTAGTAATCTTCACTAATTCATACCTAAAGGAGACCCCAGACTGTAGTGATTTTCCTAAAGTGTAAAATCCACAATCCTTTATAAAAGATGCAGTCAGAGGCACTCTCAAACATGCAGAAATGTAAACAAAGAACACAAAAGCTCCCAAGGAGTGGGCCTTCAGGGACCTGCTTTAATAAAGAGGTAAGAGCAATTTGTAATTAGCCTCTCAGTTTGTGATGGTGCATCCAAACTGCTGGAACAAGCAGGTACCCTTGAGGTGAATAAACACTGTCCCTGCAGCTTGGCTTACATTATTAATCAGCTTAGCAAACGTGTAGGCAAACTTAGGCTCAGCTCTTGTTTATCACAAGTTACAAATGTGCAGAGCATGAATTAATGATGATGCTTTACTATTCAAAAGCGACACCGAATGATGCCCACATTCCCAGGTACCATCAGAGTCAGAAAGGGTCACAGACACTCCTGGGCTTGAGGCTTACGGAAAAAAAATCCATCTGTGTTATTCTTAAGGCATCACAAAGAGAAGCCTCCATTGCCCTCTGGGGAGCGTCTCAGAAGTTAGGGTAGACACAGCACCTCATTTAAAATAGGAAGTCACTGAAAACAAAATTTCTACACCAATGGAACAAGGAATAGTTCCATCAAAAAACTAACTTTATTTCTACCAGGAATATATTTAAACGTTTTCTTTTAAACTTTTTCCATCTCTTCAGGTATTTTCTTTCTAACTTCTCTCTGTATCCTCCATATCACAACCTTTTTCTCCCTGAAGTTTTCTTTCTAAGAACTTCTTCCCAGTAACATCCCTACTACTCACACCAATAACACCCCTACTACCCACACCAATAACACCCCTACTACCCACACCAATAACAGTCCTACTACCCACACCAATAACACCCCTACTACCTACACCAATAACACCCCTACTACCTACACCAATAACACTTCTACTGCCCACATCAATAACACCCCTACTACCCACATCAATAATACCCCTACTACCCCACACCAATAACACCCCTATTACCCCATTAATAACATCCCTACTACCCTACCAATTACACCTGTATCACCCCCACCAATAATATTCCTACTGCCCCATCACTCCCATCAATAAGATCCCTGTTGCCCCACCAATAATATCCCTATCTCCCCCATTAATGATGCCCCTATCTCCCCCATCAATAGCATCCCTACTATCCACCTCCCCCAGCTACCTTTTCAAACCTAGGAATGCTGCTATTAGGATAACAGAATGAAGATGTAGACTGGGAAGTAATTAATTAGATGGTAAACACTGGTTTAATTCTATTTTCACCATTGCTTAGGCTAAATTTATAATAATGAGTTATTCAAATATTAATACTTAGGCCTCCTGTCCAACATACATATCTTGGGTTACTTCTACAGATAATAGCACCACCTCCATAAGGGTAATCTATTTTTCATTTTCTTCAACACTTAAGAAGTCAAAAGTGATCCAACAAATGAATGATATAAAGTTTAGAGATTTTCCTCACAACAGATTTTTTCCACTGGAATGTCAGAAGGCAATGTTTATTTTTAACCTTAAAGGACAAAAGAAAAAAAACTTTGTAAAAATAACAGCCCTTATATTGCGCTCCAGTTACAGTTGTTGGTTAAGGAGGGGGGCAAAAGCAGTTACCAATAAATCAACGAACATCACGGTATGGGATGAAGAGCAGAGGGAATACCAAGTTTTGCCCAGCAAAATTCACAAAATGAGGCCTATGGCACCAAACTCAGCATGCCACCGTCATAAACCCGAACTAACCAGAGAAGGCTCTTTGATGATAAGGGGGAAGTCATTTAAAAGCTGGATCGGTCATAGAATCATGGAATATTGGAGCTATAGGCAATTTTAAAAGTTATCATTCTAGCACAAAGCCACGTTTTACAGAGAAAACCAAGAATTGGACAAAGGGAAGTGTCCTGCCCAAAAGGCTACCTAAGTTATTAGGTAGCAGGTGTCCTTCATCAGAATCAGGAGCAGATTCAGAAATGGGGCTTTTAAAGTTCCAGATTTCTCCTCCAGGAGGCAAGTCAGTGTCAGTAACGGAGCACCTGGTGGTGTCCCAGTGCTTTCTCCAGCCACCTTCAACACCACTCGGATCCTAATGGCATCTGGCCCTCCGACTGGGAATTCTCCCAAAGGCAGAAAAGGGGAAAACCTTACGTGGGCTGTAATCCTGTCACACTAATTCTCAAAACCCTCAGAAAAGATTCCACATAATCGCAAGCAATAAAAATGAAACCTTCCAGTGTCAGGGGAAGATAGAGCAGGCAGCCTAACCGCCTGCCAGGATAAACTCCCCTTCTCAGATGAGACGCCCCACCCTCTGCATGCCGCGAGCACAGTCCAAATTCCCACGCTCATTATCTGTGCTGGATCCCAGACAAATCCGGCAGACAGGAGGCTTCACCGAGGGGGGATGTTCAGCACCTCTGAACACGCAGACGGGAAAGTTCAACCTGCGCTGTAAACCCGTCAGCTGCCACATGTGTTCACTGACAGTGCATAATTAGCACTCAGAACATGTTCCAGCTCATAAAAAGTTTATATATATATATATATAATCACTTTGGAAACTTTCCTGGAGATAACAGCAAATTCCGTATTTGTAAACGTGTCTGCTGGGAGGGATGAAGTAGAAACAGGTGACACCTAATCCTCACAAGTCACTTCCGGGAGGGCTTACTCAACAAGTTTCAACCACCCCAAACACTCAAAAAAGCTTCTGTGAGTTACAGAAAAAAGAAAATGTATATCAGTCTTAACCCTCTGTCCACTTTATCTTCCCTGCATCCCCTTTCGAAGCATCTGTTCCTATGCGGTTCTGATGCCCGCCCAGCAAACCTTGGAAACACACAGACATTCACCGAGCACCTACTGTATGACCTACGCTGTTATCAGCATGAAAAAAAGAGATAAACAATAAACACAATACCTAAGTAAAAATAGTACTTATCTTAGGAGGTAAAAAGAACTATAGTTAAAAGAAAAGCAGAGCAGATTAAAAGGAATCAGCAATACGAGGTTGGCAGGGGATAAGCTGCTCTTTTAAAAATGGGTGATTTTTTCAAGGCGGATGCACTGAAGGTGAACTTGAGCGGACAGTTGAAGAAGTGAAGGAGTTAGCTTAGTAGACATCTGGGGAAAGAAGCACCATAGAAATTATGTCCACTGTCAAGAGTTAGACCCATATTCAGTAACTACAACGTGATGATCCAATGCACAATCCACAGTCCATAAATACTCATACACTAGACAGCCTGGATATAACCTGCATATCTCCTGGATTTTACTCCCCAAAGTGTTATTTCTCAGAACAGAGGGAATTGCCTTTTACATTTATATACTTCTACAAAATCTCTCACAACACAAGGACTCTCTCAGTCACTTTATTTTGAAAATAGCAAAATGCTTATTGGGGAAAACACATTAATCAAAGCTAGTTTGGGACATTTCCTGAAGTAATCTGATGGACTTGACTTTTTTTAAAGGAAAGAAATACATTTAACAAAAATTTAAAATAATTCCTACAGCATGAAAAAGAACTTGGAAGTGCTGTAATAGGCAATTTCCTTAAAGATGGTTTTTCAAAAGCAATTTGGGAATTCTACACACAAATGAACACTAACAAACCATGGTGACATGAATGAATCTCACAGAGATAGTGTTGAGCACAAGATGCCATTTATACCAACAGGCAAAGCCACCCTTTGGTGTTAGAAATTAGAGGTTTCTTTCGGGAGGAGTGGGGGGGATGGAGTGAGTAGCCACAGGAAGGGTTCGGGCTGTTGCTCTTGTTCCATTTCTTGACTTGGGTGTTGGTTACCCAGGTGTGTTCATTTTGTGCTAACTCACTGAGCTGTGCACTTGTGATTTATGCATGCTCCTCAATTTATGCTATCTTCAACAAAAAGAGATGTTTTTCTTTCTTCTTTTTTTTAAGAGCAATGCAGAGTAAGTGGTTCCATTATGGAGATTTCTTATTCACGTATGAGCTGGTGGAGAAAAAACAACTATTCTAATGTTAAATGAATGAGCACTTATGACTTAGGATAGTTTCCAGAGATAGTATCATTCATGAATTTTAAAAGTGCTGAATCCCAAACAATTTGGATGAAAGCAAATAGGATGAGCTAGAAACCTGTGCGAGATGGCCAAAAAAATCATGCTGGTGATAAAGACACTGAATGCAATGATGCATGAAAAAAAGCAGTATAGGAATAACATTGTTTCCTGAGATGTAAACATGAGGGAAAGCACTATTTCCAAATTCATACATTTTATATAATTTAACATATGCACGTAAGACTAAATTAATATTAATAACATTAGAAGCAGAAACTTAATTATTTCAAATATATTCCTAAAATGTTGGTATGTTAAAGTTGGCACCAGTTTTTTAAATTTTTTCCATGGGGAAAATAGGAGATTTTCTTGGGTTATTTGATATAAATATTTAGGTATATATGCTGTATATTGCTCTGTGCTCTGCCTTCCCTTATGGCTGACAAGACTCATAATCATAAATGTTTTGTGTCAACTTAGGAAACATGAAAAACTAAAAATTGTTTAAATAAATGAATTCTACAGAACTATGCTGTCCAAGACAGTAGCTATTAGCCACATGTGGCTATCGAGCACTTAAAATGTGGCTTGTGAGGCCGAGGTGTTGAAGTTTTAATACTATTTAATTTTAATTAATTTTAATTTAAGTTTAAAAACCAAAGCAGTATGAAATATTTTTCTGCTAAGCATAACTTCATTTTCTAGGATATTTCACGTTAACTATTAAAAATTTAGCATCTGAACTGAGATGTGATTCAAGTGACAATAGATTTTGAAGACTTAGTTGGTTAAAAAGAACGTAAAATATCTCCCCACGTATTAAAATATAATATTTTGGATGTATTGGGTTAAATAAAATATAATACTAAAATTAATTTCACTCTTCACTTTTTTAACATGGCTATGCAAAAATGTAAACTATACATAGGTGACCCGTATTATATTTCTACTGGACAGACCTGCTAAGGAATAAAATGTCACTTTTGATCAGAGAACTTAGGGAGGAGATGAAAGTGAAATCAAGCTGGAAAAATCGATATATTTGAAAATGTGATTAACAGCTGTGGTGGAAAAGTCCAGGAGTGGGGAGAAAGAGGAGGAAGCAGAAAGGGCAGGGGGTGGGGGTGGGGAGAAGCTAGTGCATCTTTTAAGAGACAGTGGTCAGATTAGCTGAGACTGACCCAGACAGCAGAGCAAACGCTATCTGCGATTCCGCAGCTGTCAACAAATCCAATTGACCTAGTTTTTGCTGACTATGAGTTGCTATGTCTGTTATTAAAGCAGCAGGAAGAATGGCAGAGGTGCCGAGCACATGTCTTTCTAGAGGGACAAAAGAGGGGAGGGAGTTTTTAATTGCTCTGCTCCAAATCCTCCTTCTGTTAGAGGTGTGGGTGAGGATTAGAAAACACAGTTACACCAAGCATCTGGGCCAGAAAGACTTGTTAGAGGAACCAAGGAAATACAATAAAGTACTGGATTCTTCAGCCTGCGGCAAATCTGTATACCTTGAGAACAGTCAGTACTAGTAACCCATTTTAAAAAAGAGAAGAAAACCTGCCAACAGATGAATGATAAAACATTGTGATACACACACACACACACACAGGAATATTATTCAGCCTTAAAAAAGGTGATCCTGCCAATACAACATGCAGGAACGTGGGGGACATTATGCTAAGTGAAATAAGCCAGACAAAGAAAGAAAAATACTGCATGATCTCACTTATATGTGGAATTTTAAAAAAAATCAAAGATTAAGAATCAGAACAAAACAGTGGTTACCAGGGGCAGGAGGGGGAAATGGGGAGATGTAGGTCAAAGTGCACAGAGTTGTGGATATGTAGGATGAGTGAGGCTAGAGATCTAACGTACAGCAGCATGAGGACTATAGTTAACAATAGTGTATTGTATACTGGAAATTTGCTAACAGTAGATTTTAGGTGGTCTTATCACAAACAAAGGTAACTATGTGAGATGATGGACATATTAATTTGCCCAACTATGGTAACCATTTCACTATGTATATCAAACCATCATGTTGTACACTTTAAATACATATTGTACAACTAAAAGTAAATAAGTAAAATTTTAAAAATAAATGAAAAATAAAAAGAGAAGAAACTGACCCCTACCCTCCATTGACTACCTGTGATTTTCCATGGTTGGCAAGTGGTCAATGGATTCCTCATTAATTTAGCACATTTCCCAAAGTATGGTCCATAATATAGATAGGTTTTGGGGGGCAGCAGAGAAGCGAGAGGAAAGTTCTCAGACCATATTTCATAAATGCCAAGGTAAACAAAGTGAGCAGGTTTCTGGTTGCGGACCTTTTCAGAGCCTTGACTCTGTCTTCTAAGGAGCATCGTGACTCCCCAAGAAGGCTTGGGAGGAGGTGTTCCCCAAACCTACTGGACTACAGAAGCTCCTTTACCCAGGAACATCCCAGAGAGGGCACATATCAAAATCCATTGGCTTAGAAAGAACAAACTCCAAACCTTCAGCCCTTTCGGCTTCACCCTCAGCCACAGAGGAACACTACTGCCTGCTGTAAGCGAGCACGGCTCAGAGGCAACGGGAGCCAGAACCCGGTGATGACCCCAGCTTATCCACTGCCAGACTCCTCTGGGACCCACCTCAGTGGCGTAGGAACAAGGTAACATCCAGGGGCCCCATGGCCACAGCTGGGTCCTGGAGAAGCAGCCACTGGCCCCTCACCTGCAGGAGCTCCCAGGTTTACCACAAGCCAAGCACCAGGCCTCAGGCGAAGTTACGTGAACTTTGCACCATCAGCTACCTACCAAGTAGAACGGAGGGGACATCCCGGGTGGCTGGGAAGTCACCCTGAGTTGACCGTGTTCTACCCAGGCCTAATTTCTCCCTGGAGCAAAGCATTCCCGGGCACAGAGCGGCCACCCTCCTCGGTTTACTTTCTGCTTCTCCTCTAGTCACCTACCTGCTCCACCGGCCTCTACAATAGTTTCTGTTTCCTCAATTTTGAGGCAATTTCTCTGCAGAGACCACAAAGCAGCGCAGCCTTACCTCCGTGGGCTGTCCACAGAGCCAAGAACAGGCCAATCCTCTGGTCTGTGCACATCTCAGTGACATATTTAGGGATACCAAATTACTTTTTTTATTTAACTATAATTTCTTTTATTATTATTTACGTGATGTGTGCTCCAAATGCTAAAAATTACATAAAATTGCTGTGTTTTACACGGGTAAGTTCTAATCTCCTGGTCAGATATTAAAATTCAGTTGCTTCATAAAAAATGACACTAAGGAGAACAAATTAGATAATTCAGCAAACTCATGGAAAAAAAGAACATCTTAAATTTTAAAATGAAAAAAATAAATAAATAGAACCAACCCCAGAACCACCCTAGCAATAAGACAGGAACACACACGAGTTGTATGGGGTGAAGGGCAGTGGTTTTTCATTGTAACTCAAAGACATGTTGGACCAGGCCTTGCAAAAATATCTACTGGGAGGGGAGAGGCCACCAAAACAGTTTCCACAGAGGTTGCCAGTGACTTCAAGGCCACTGTAGCAATGGCTGTTTCTGACATTCGCCTTAGGGGCACCGACAGGGTAGACAACTCGTCCCTGCTGAAAACCCTCTTCCCATGGCCTCCATCACCTACACTTTCCTAGTTTCCCTCCAATCTCTCTCGCCACGGACTTTCTGTCTCTTTTCTCTGCTCAGCAGTAAATTCTGGAATTCCCAGGGCTCAGCCCTAGGCCTTCTTCCTTCACACCCTCCCTTTCTTCCTGGGCGATTGTTCCATGACCTTGGTTTCGGCTACCATCCGCCAGCCAGCATCTCCAGCCCAGCCCTCTGCCTGAGCCCTGGAATCACAGAAACCACGCCTGTCCTGCAGTCGCCCTTATCTCAGCAAAGAACCCCATTCATCCAGCTGCACAATCCAAACCATCCCAGTCCCCTCCTGCTCCACCACGCCTCGTCTCCCCATCCAGACACAACTCTGGTGGTCTGCCTGGCTCAATATTCCCTAAACTCACTGCCTCTCCACCGAGGCTGAGCTACAATCTCTAGGCATCCCCAACAACTACTCCAACAGGGTCTTAAGTACATCCACGCCCGTCCCCAATCCAGAAGCTCCCCTGTAGCCACTTGGATTTTTCCAAAATGTAAATTTGGAATCATTCTCCAGCTGCTCCTAAACCCCCCGATGGCTTTCCACTGCACTTAGGATAGAGGCCTGTGGACTCCGCTCTGTCACCCTGGCTCACCCTCCAGCCCCATCCCCTTTCACTCGCCCTTCTGTCCTCTGCAGGTAAGCTACACAGTGTCCTCCTTTCTGTCCCTCAAACATGCTCCCTCCCACCCCATAGCCCTTGTGCAAGCTGCTTCAGTGCCCACTACCTCCACGTCCCTCCCCTGCTGGCCCCAGATCTCAGTGCAAACACTTCTTCCTGGAGCACTCCCTGGGCGCTGCCAGCCTGGAGCGGGGCCCTTGCTGTGTTCCACCTGAGAGCGCACACCTGTTTGTGGTCACACATCCATCGTGTGCCTATCTGCTCCAGAGTCTGTGTCCTCAGCTGGACTCTAGGTTTCATGGGACCAGGGGCGTTCCCTGGGCCAGCTCATACAGTATTCCCAGACACGACCACACAGCAGGCCCTCAAAGATCTGTTCAAAGAGACGTGAGCGAAGCCTAACCCACCAGTACTGGCTTGTGGATTCCTGCAGGGGGAAAAAATGAAGCACAAGAATGTAGCTCCTTTTTTGGGGAGTGATCAAGACAAGCAGATGACCCCCTCCCTTCCCTCAGGCCTAAATTAACTTCAGCTAACCTCCCTGGACAGAACAGGAAGATCACGGGCCAATAAAAATAGCAGGAGGACAGAGGATCAAGGGAGGCCAGGGTGGGAGAGGAACTTCATAAGAAAACAGCGGCCTCCAGGCAGCAGCTCTGCATTTTTCCTGCACTAGGAACATCTAAGCCTGTAACCTTCCTCTCCCGCCTCCCCCAGCCTCAGAGGGAGGCCGACGGCGTCTGAGGCCCGCCCCAGCCACACCTGCCTCCATCTTTTATCACCTCTCAGGTCCACTGGCTTTCCCCACTGTACTGGTGACTTGCAGCTTTGACACCTGCTCAAGCTTCCTATTTATTAATAAAACAAACCACTCCCTCTCTCTCCTTCTAAAGACATTCACTCTTAAACTCACAGCGGGAAGGCCTCTGCCCGTTCCACACCACAACAGTGGCTCTTGAAGATTTTTCAGGGGACTCTGGTGGCCAAACCCAGTGTTCCCCTCCGACCTGACCTCTTCCCTGCTTTAGATACTATTCTCCAATCTCTTCTTGAAGCGTGATCTTCCCACAGAATCTGTAACGTCACACTTTTCCATTCTCCCCCTACTTTGTAAAAGTTCTTCCTTTCTACTCTTCTCTGGATTTTACACCCGTATCCCTCGGTAGCGAATTGGGAGAAAACAGGTCCCGCACCACAGAGAGTTTGAGACATGCTGGTCTAGATCCTACAGTCTTCCAAATAGATACATTTGCTCACCTTGAAAAACCAAGAAACTTCACAAGAAAACAGAAACATTTTAACTTCTCTAAAACAAAGCAAACCAACCGCTCAACCAAACAACAGATCTTGTGATACTGGGGCCATATCCGATCAGGCTGCAAGGAGCTGATGCCAAGTGGTACTGCCCACCCACGTGACGGCTTCCTCGCTGTCCTTCCCTGCCTGGCCCCTGAGGGCCTCTGAGTGCCCCTCACACAGCGCATCTCCTCATCAGTTCCAGCCCAACAACCACAGCTGCCTTCTGGAATGTCCCCTGAGTGTCCCCAACCCCTCCGTCTCTACAGGACCATCACCACTCTCATTACCTCTGCCCCCCATGGCTCCCCATGCTGTGTGTTCCCCGTCCTCACAAATGACCCCACCTCACACCTGAGGTACCCGAATGTCATCTCAGTCTCCTCTTTTCCCCTCGGTGACACAAAGTTTTAATGATTCTCCCTCTGAATTTCTCTTTTAATTCATTCACTAACTCAACAAATATTTATTAAGTCCTGAAGACAGAGCAGTGAGCAGGACATCCCCGGCCCCCAGCTCATGGTCTTCCACACCGAGGGCACACTCACTGCTGGGATGACACCCCATTTTGTGCCTTCACTGCTCCCCCATGCCCCGCCCTCACCAGACTTGCCTCTTTTAAATGTCACCATTCTCTTAGTTTGGGGGTGGGTGGGGGTGCAGTGAGGACAGGGAAGCCTTTTTAACATAATTTTCTTTTCATTCTGCATCGGCATCTTGCACTAATTAAAATTAGACTCTCTGCACCGCACTTGTAGAAATGAGGCTCTGAATACTCAACAATCAGCCGGAAAGTGAATGATGAGTCATTTATATACCACAGGCAAAGTTTCATCATCCTGGAAATCTAGGATATTCTGTTTCATTAAAAGGAGCCATTGGGGTTTTAATAATCTGTCAGGTTCCTTTCTTTAGGTTAAAGCATAAGCAGCATCATTCTGTTTTCTGAAGGGCAGTGCACCTAGTTTAACCCAGGCCACTGAGTATCTGACTGGGCCTCCTGCCCCCACAGGGCCAGGCAGGGGTCTGCCCTGTCCTCCTCAACTGCCTTCATTCTAAAGGCCCAGCGGCCCGGTGTAAGGCAAACATGGATTATGCCAGCGCCCATAGCTCCACCATAAAAGGGAGTGAATCTCAGGAATAGAGCCCAGAGCTGAGGGCCCAAGGGCAAAGGCTCCCAAGTCTTGCCTGGCCCAGGGAGTGTGGCTTCCCCCCACCCCCAGCAGGATGAGGCCCCTTCCATCAGGAGAACCTGGGCAGCAAGGCCTGGAGCCCCAGTCTCCATTGAGGGGAGGCCCTCAAGGCACTGCCAAACCCAGCTCCGTGCCAGACACAGGTCACGCCCACTGCCTCCCGAGCCCGACCTCAGTGTTGGTCCCCGCAGAGACAAGCTATGCAGAAGAGGCAGCATGGCCAAATGGGCATGGATGCGGTCGCTGGGTCTGGATTCCAGTTCTTCCGTTCAGTTATACCTTCGGGAAATCTGCATAGTTTCTCTGTCCTCAGCTGTCAAATGGGGAGAAGCCTTCACAGGGGTGCGAGGAGGGTTCAGGGTATAGTGCACATAAAGTGCTTCAGCACAGCACTGGCTGGCACATAAGGGAGATTCCCTCTGTGCACTAAAACCTCATTTTAAACTTAAATAAACATGTAGATACATAAATATGGGCCAGCAGCATATCAGAGAGAGAGAGAGAGAGACCAATCTTTGTTTTTTTCTTTTTTTTGTATTTCTGCCCTGGGACTCCATGCTATTCTCTGCACCCTTAAGGTACACCTGCCTGACACACTTGAGCTCGTTTGAGTAGGGCTCTGCTCCATGTAATCAAAAGAACCCTACCATGAACAGGCTTCCTGCCTTTGTCCATCCCACACTCGAGCCAAACAGGACTTGGCTCTTCCTTAGCCTTGGCCTTCATTCCATGCTCCTGTCCCCACCTGCAATGGCACCGCCCGCCTCGCCCTCAGCCTCCTCAGTCCCTCACTTTGCAGAGCCCTCATTCCCACCACACCTCCCCACAGCCCTCCCCAGCCCACCTGGCCAAAGAACCTTCTCACCGCTCCAAAGTCCCTTGCTGCCCACTCGAGTGCCCCTCCTATGGAGGGTCCGACCCAGGCTCCCTCATTTAGCAGTCCCATGCCTTGGGCAAAGCCCTCAGCTGCTCCAAGCTCAGTTTCCTTGTGTCTAGAAGGGAGATATCACTGCCAGTCTGGCCCCTCGAATGGAAAGATTGTCAAGCACACACCAGAAAAACAAGCGCAACGACTCTAAAAACTTAAAAGTGGTTTCCAAAATGTAAGTGCTCTCCCAAGAAACGCCAAAGAATGTACAGCAATTTGAAAATGGGCACCGAGGCTCTTCATTCTGTACCACTCTGCCTTCTTTACAATCTGCGGGAACTCTGAATAATGGGAAATCCCAGAGGGCCCCACGGATCTGCCAGCCACATAGGTAGGTTCCTGATGTACCTGATGCACCGAGCCCTTGTCCCAAAAGAATTCTGGCAGCACCTCGTCCCTCCCACAGCCTCAAAACTCTTCATCCCTTGAGCACTTGGCTCTAGGACCTGGCTCTAGTCTCTCCAAGTCTGCCCATAACTGCATTTCAAATGTTCTGTGGCCCTTGGTTAATTTACATAAGGGCCACTTGGGTGGAGCACAGCAAGACACAGCAGGCAAAAACAAAGAGGAGTAACCCGGATTTCACTGGACTGGCCAAAGCGCTCAGAGAAATCTGAAGACCATGCTGAACAGACGGAGTCGTCTTTACACAGCTCCTTCAGCCTCTGAAAAGTCACGACGGGCAGGGGCCGCAAATTACACCTCTTCTGGTAATTTTATGTGACACAGCCCCAAATGACTCTGTTTTTCCTAATTGAGGGAAATAATAAAATCTCTTCTCTCTCCTCCTATCTATGTCCTCTATCCAGAGGTTCTGCTAATTTAAAACATTTGGTGGAAAAATAATACTAGGGCATTGTTCTTATAAAAAAAATTCCAATCGGTTTGAGTTCAATTCTAATATGCACAGAAGGATATGAGCTTACCCTGTGTGATGGTACAATGACAAAATGAGTTAATTACCATCTCATCCTAAGACAAATCTACTTGTCATAGGAACAGGAGCCATTATTTCACACAAAATAATGACCTAGATAAAAAAGTAATGACTGCAAGCTGTAGCAACCAGTGACACAGATTCATCTTGGCCTAACTGAATGGCAATTAACAAGTGTCACTATTACATGTATAGAAATAGGGCCCAGGCTATTCATTACATATTTACAATGAAAAAACACAAATGGTTTTCAGTATACTTCTTACTGGGAAGCACCTGTGGTCTTCTGCCTATATGATGACAGAAAAATTTACACACTTGTAAAATTCTGGCATCAGTTGGAATAGCCATGGACCCTGGAGAGGGCCATTCAAGGACCCCCTGCTTTTTGAACATAGAGGTGGGGTTTTCTCTAGAAATCACACCCAGCAACACAACAGAGGAGCAGAGGGAAGGGGGCCTAGTCCCATTGTTTTGTCCCTCCTCTCCTGGTTGTTCATGGCAGCTGCATCACCAACAGCCAGAAATGCTGGGTCCTTCCAAGTCCAGCCCTCATCCACTGATGGTAGGGGGTGATGGTGGGACAACTTCATCACACCTGGCTCCTCCAAGGCGGGATGACCATAAACCACCTTTCTGTTTAGAGGAACAGAGATGAGAGACTGTGGGACACACATCCGGAGACAAAATCCAGGTCAGAAATTTCAGTCCTGCCACTCTAGTCCATCTGGGTCCAGTAATTTTTATTTGAAGAACCAAGGCTATGGCAAGAGCAGGATGATATGGTGGGCTTTAAAGTATATCACTTTCAAAATGTTAAAAACAGAATTCTTATATAGTAAGCCTTTACTTAATGTTGTCTATAGGTTCTTGGAAACTGTAACTGTGAAACAACAAATAACTAAACCAATTTTTTTTTCCCCTCATCATTATACAGGGGCTCAGTGGCATATGCCTGTAGTTCCAGCTACTCGGGAGGCTGAGGCAGAAGGATCGCTTGAGCCCAGAAGTTAGAGGTTGCAGTGAGCTATGATGACGATACTGCACTATACCCAGGGCCACCGAGCAAGACCCTGTCTCAAAAAAACAAAACAAAACAAAAGTTATAATGAAACAACGTTGAATGAAACCACACTGAGGACCTGCCATACATCATTCCACTTATTAACCATGACGTTAAGTGAGGACTTACTATACAAATATAAAATGAGCATACATCAACTATTTATTTAACACATTGTCAAATAAATCATCAGATACTAAGGTGCACACACATTCATAATCAGTGGGGAAAAAAGAATGCCGGGATACAAGTAAAAAAGTTAAATAAAAACTAGCTAATGACCCTCAGGGCATAAAACCCTAAGTTTGAGGTTATCATCTGTTAGACAGATGTCCACGTCCACTTGGGTACTACAGAATACACAACAACTGAATAGCCCACAATCAGGCTGTGTTTCCCGAACACCCGAGATGGGCCCAATGCAATGAGTCAGTCATACAATGATCTAGTTTATTTGGGACAAAGGCACCAAATCATGTGTTTTTAAAAGAGCACATATAAGGGAAAGGACAGAGCCTCATCCCTTTGTTTTCTTACTTACCTCAAATATTCCAAGTATCTGAGTGTTAATTACAAAACCATTTCTAAAATTATTTTTTCCCCAGTATTCCTATCAGGGGGTAAATTCCACCTCTAGGATGTCCCTACCCAAACTAACTAGAGTATTTTATCTGTTGCAATCCAAAGAAGATGTCCCTATAGATATCTACACAGGTTATAAAAACACACGTGTTCTCAGGTTTATGCATGTGTAAACAAAAACTACTTTCTTCCCAATTCTTAAATAATGATCTGAATTCTACCAGAGTAGAAAGAGCCTCCATCATCCTAGGAGAATCACCAGACATTTTGACCTAAGAGATCATCTGACCCTAGTCTACGGCTCTTGGCTTCTACCATGCCTGAGAAGCTATTCCCAGGGCCTCGGGGGCCTGAACACTTAGTAAATGTTGCAGGGAGGCAAGAAGGATACAAATGTCCTTTAAAGGGACACTCTAATCATTTCCCTCTTCTGCAAAGTCCTCTTGGCGGCTTCCTATTGCTTTTACAACTCAGTCTGGCTCTCTCTGGCCCCTTCTCTCACCCCTCGCTCCCCTCTGACACTCCTTGGGTTCCATCTGCTCCCTCCTGCCTCAGGCCCTCACATATGCTGTTCCCTGCTGGGAGGGCTCCCCAACCTGCCCAGTGCAGGTGGAGCTGCACCCCCGAAGTCCTTCTGTACCTCAGCCCCAGCTGCTCCCTGCCTGGTTAAGCTCACCCTGCCCAGCACGGTCTGCCATCTCAAGGGAGGGGCCGTGCTATTTTGTTCTTATATCCCAGCACCTAGTATTATTCCTGGCCCAAGTTGACCGTTGATGACATTTATTAATGAATTCCCTGACTGCCTGACTGGACCTCAAACAAATCACAATCACCTGTACAGGGTGGGGAATTGCCAATTACGTTGGAAGACCGGATAACGGAGAACAAGAAAAACATCAAGCAATGAGCTCAGCTCCAGTTCGGGGCAAGGACATTCCCTCGGTAGTAAATGTCACATTGAAATTCAAGTGGACCCTACAATTAGGCAAGAAACCTCAGATGGCACGAAGAAAAGTTCAAAACCAGACACATTTCTGGGCAGATATGAATTCTCTGCAACTAGGCAATTTTCCCTGGAACAACTGCATGCCTGTGGCCGCAGGACTCTGGCATGCTCCCATGCTGGGAGAGGGAGGGGGCCCATGGCTATGAAGACCCATAGACAACGGAGGGCGGGATCTGAGGGCTCACCCCATCTAGAGGGTTCGAGAAGAGTCCTGGCAGTAGGCCTGCTGGCCTGTCAGCTGTTAACGTCATTCTAGTCCTAAATGACAGGATCCAGGGTCCCACCAGCCTGGGGGCGTGAGTGAAGCCACCTTGTTCCAGAATCAACTGTGGAGGGGCTGCTCCCCCGTGGGGCGGCCCAAAGGTTTAGGTCATGGTTCTTGCCACAGCCTCTCGTGTGCGGCTGATCTGCCCTAAGCCAGCTCCCCTGTCCATTCACTAAAGTCAACACCCTGCGACCCTGTCCAATTGTGTCCTGACTGCAGTGCTCACCTTCTTAATGAACTCTGGGATGATTTTTTGGTCCGTCAGGTGGTCTAAGGAGGAACAGCAATCTAATTCCAAGATGTAGCCTTCACTGTGAAGATCAGTTTTCTGAGATCTGAAGAGAAAGAAAAGCACACCCACACAAAGATTAAAATTTTGCACAATATATATTTTTAAAAAGAACCACTAGATGTTTAATGAAGCCCCAAATTCCTTCCTGACAGTAACTGCCAAAAAGGCACTGTTGAAAAATAATTTATGGTAAACTCAAGTAATATATATAGATCTATGTCATAGAAAGGCCTCCAAGACAGTGTCATATAAAATGTATTATTACAGAATGATAGGTTTAGTAAAATAGGGCTCATACCATAGTCAAACAACACACGCACACAGAAACTCCAGGGATCTCCATTTCCCATTGGTGTACACCCGCCAGGGCATAGAAAAAGAACTAGTAAAATGTGCACTAAACCAGTAACAGCAGTTACCTGTGGGAGATAGGGAGGGCCTGTGTGGGAACTGGCGGGGATGGGGGTGACAGTGGGGTGGGAGTAGTGGTGATCGAAAGTGACTTTAGCTATAATCTCTAATTTTTTTCATTTTTAAATGAAGAGAATACATTCATATATCACTTAGAAAATTAAAAATTAATTTTTTAAAGACTTTAAAAGGGTTCAACCCCTACAGAGGGCAACCTAGCAAAATCTATCAAAATGAAAGATGCATTAAAGAAAGACTACCAGGCAACTAGGCGTTAGAAATTCTGGGAAAACAGAGTGGCTATGAAGGGCTGTCTGAGGTAAAGGCCTGCAGTCTTGCAGTCAACGTGGAACTTCCCAGCATGCCCCGCCATCTCCACACGCAGATGGGGGGCTGCTTTCCGTGTTGCTGCCACGTAGACCTGCCTGTGGTATGACACAGAGCAAAGCCGTGCTCACTCTGGAGGACCAGCAGCAAGTGGTCACCAAAAGGAAATTCTACCACCTCACAGCCATTCCTTGGCAGGGCTCCTGTATGACACGAACCTGGGTCTAGGCAACTCCTGGAAGCCAGGTGGTTGGCAGAAATGGAAGGGGATTCCTTGGTCCAGCCAGGCGAAAGGCAACAAGAAGGGGAACTGCAGCTAAGGGCTGGCGGAACGTGCTCTCTCTTGCGGGAGGCTGGTGGTGGGGAGCGGAAATTAGTGACCAGGGCTCTGGGCTCTTTGTCCCGGGCTCACACCACAGACACAGTCACTCCGCACTAGCTGGGGAGTGAGCAGGGCCCTCCCGGCCCACTTTCTGGGCTGCTCTACCAAAGAGGGGCCCCTGCCAGCCCCTGTGACAGAAGGTCTGGCCAGAAAATCCTTCAAGTGGACACTGTCACACTGACCCCCTGAGACACATATATCTCACCGAACAGTTTCTAAGTGCATATTTGCTATAATATTTTGTAATGAATTTATAAGATTCTTATATAGCATTAAAAATAACTTATGCTACCATTAACCATCTGGGTATGATTTACATGAAAATTAAAAGTAAAAAAAAAAAAAGGATTTGGTTTTCCCCAGGTGTGCAGCTGTGATTTGGTAAGCAAACTTGAATAGCTTATTTTTATTTTTATTTCCCTCTCACATATCCTTTCAGGTGTAGGGTACTGAGGCGCATACATTTGAAATGTAAAAGAATAAACTGATTCCAAATTGGTAAGCCTGGAATAAACTAATTCCAAAAGAATAAACCGATTCTGAACCCTAGGCTTCTTGCCTTAAAACTTAGTTAGAGACTAGATTCATGTTCTCATCACCTCCCCCCCAAACAAAAGGCATATTAAGAGCAACTAAGGTAGAAGATTCCAGACTTTTGAAAGAGAAGACTTAGTCAAGACAACTGTCATGTGTATTACGTGAGGTCTCAAACAAACAAACAAAATTTCAGGGAGTTCTAAAATGTAAAAGCCCAGCTGCTCTGTCACATGGAGATTAACGTCAGACTGTATGAGGTTATTTATAAATACCCACTGAGATTTTAAATGATTAGATTGAAAAATTGTAGTCATTTAAAATAAGTCAACGCTGTATCTACTCAGTACAACATGATGACTGTAAGGGTGTGATGTGATGTGGTATGTCCATAAGCAACTCATAGCCCAGATCAATTCATAAGGAATAATTTTTAGTACAGGACCTAACAAGAACCATCTTTGGTTCTGCAACAAGAAGTTCTATAACAAGAAAGGAAGCTCTGGTTCATTTCATCAAATAATTAACTCAGTTACAACTGAACTGAAAGGAGTGCAAAAGATCAAGAAAAATAGGCATTACGAATTTTCTAGATGAACCATGAAAAATTACATCTCAGCCTACTGTTTCCAGGAAAAGCAAATTCAGTGCATATTGGGGGAATAGATGAGCCAGTAATACGCTTTCCCCTTGCCTTTAGGAATTAGCTCCACAATCTAGAATGAAAGTGTCAGGTCACAATCCTGTTCCCACATGGGGAGTTGAACCCAGGCCACCTGGGTAAAAACCGGGAGTCCTAACTGCCAGACCATAGCAGGTCAGCAGTCTGTCCTTTGTTCTTGGTGCACTCTTGTCGAAGAATGACAACACATACCCATGGCCAAACAAGGCAGAAGCAGAGTTTATTGAGCAAAAGCAAAATACCTTCGCCACAGATAGCAAACGGGTCCCTGTTGCTACAGAAGAACTGACTGTTAACTAAAGTTTTCACTTTATAGTCTGGGTTGGACACCACCCTCCCACCCCCGCAGGCATGGCTTAATGCATCACCTTGATGTTAGTTATATAATCTGAGTCTTACTATGCATGCGGATTTCCTGTGAGCCTCTCTGAAAGCAGTGGGGGAGGGGGGCAGCTGCAATGCAGATTTATGCTAATGACAAGATAATTGTCCCAAGGTTACTTTTGGTCATCTTCAGGACCCTAGTGTGCCTGCACTGCTTGGATTTCCAGGAATTTCTTCTTCCAGGAATCCCAGCTGCTTTTGGGTTATCTGCTGAGTTCTGATTAGCAGTGCATTCCTCCTCCCTCCTCATGTGGTGGTTATCTCAAGGGGGGTGCTTGTGCCTGTTCCTGGGGGAGCCGGAGGCCTCTCGCTGTCTACCTAACAAAAGGATTATAACACTGAAGAATGGCTAAGGGGAGAGGGGGTGGTAAGGATCCCTGAACCCTCCGAGGACGGCTGCCGAGCTTGGAGGTTGGCACTCTGTGAGGGTGCCGCTACAGCCTGACAGAGGCAAGAGCTGGGTGGAGGGCACAGTCACACAGAAACTCTCTCCCTGCCACTAATCCTATGAAAAACAGCATGGAATCCACTAGCAAAGCTTGCCTGCAGGGCAGCCAGAGGGAGTTTCTGGGCTGCTCAGCACTGGAGGTGGGGGACCATGGTTGCTGTGTGTTCATCACTGCAATGACCCCCACCTCCTGATGTTCACATCTTTGTACAATCTGGACCTGTGACTTGCTTCTACTCAACAGAATGTGGTAGTGGTGATGGGGATCACTCCTATGATTGCATTATGTTGTATTATGTTTTAAGACATATGAGCAGACTGGAACAAGAGACCCTGTTACTGGCGGTGAAGAAGGAAGCGGTCATGTTAGAGAGTCATATGGCAAGGAACTGTGAACAGCCCCTGGCAACAGCTGCAAGAAAAGGGGGATGGAAGTCCTACGACTGCCAATAACCTGAGGGAGCCAGGAAGCAGATCTTGCCTCGGTTGAGCCTCTGATGATACCACAGCCCCAGCCAGCACCTGGATTGCTGCCCGATGAGATCCAGAAGCAGAGAACCCAGATAAGCTACAGAAACTGAGAGATAATAAATGCATGTTGTTTTGAGCCACTAAGTTTGTCATAATTTATTACAGAGCATAGAACACTAATATTTTTTAAAAAAAAAAAAAGAAAACTAGTACAGTTCCCGAAAAGGAAGATGGCAGCTTCATGCTCACAACAAGCTACTCACTGTTGGCCAGGCGTAGGCCCAGGCCCACACGATCCAGTCAGACACCTGACAGCAGCCTCTGTTGGGTGAGGAGTTTTCTGTGTCCTTGAGAGCAGAGACCACCCTGGGAGACAAAAGTAGACTTCGAGAAGTGACCTCCAGGGGCCATGACTTGGACATCGAAGGGACTACAGGACAAGGGATAAATATTCTACAATCAAGTTTCTAAGGAGCAAACATCAGCCTGAAACTCTCAGCTGAGCAGGCACTTGCCACCCTCCTGTAGGGTTGGGGAAATACCAGTTATGGTTCCCAAAAGGCCATGTCATCAAATCATCCTGGAAAAGAACATGGGAAACCACCAAACTTCCTCAGATGGCTTCCACTTCTGGAAAGGACAGAGAGATCTGGGTTTAAACACTGAGAAAAAAGAAGGACACAGAATGCATTTCTGGAGATACAGTGTTAACTACCAGCGAAAACCTCCCAGCCTACCTTATCTAAAAATTAACACCAAACACTCTCCACTTAAATAAAGGCACTCTGAGAATAGCATGGCTAACAATGAAATATGCTTCCCCATCACTATTGCCAAGTTGGTACATTCCACTAGGTTTGTTAGTTAGAAGCCACAGGTTCTAGAGCTAACTAGAGGTGGGTCATTTACCAGCTCTGAGCCTTTGGGCAATCTACTTAAACTTTCTGTGCCTTAGTTTCTTTCACTATTAAATGGAAATATTATAACTAGCTATTTCTTAACATCATTGTAAGGATTAAACAGGAAAGAAATGTGTAAAGCCCTTAGCAGAAGGAGTGGCACAAGATCCAGGCTCAACAAATATCAACTGCTACTCATCTGTTATGATCATCTGTAACTGTGTTCTTTACTTTTCCTTCCTAGCACTTTTCACAGTTCATAACTATTCATTCAGTAAATATGGATCACACTACTACTCTGTGTCTGGCACTATTCTTTAGCATTAATTGATAGACGGAAGTGACAAAATATCTGCCCTCATGGAGCTAACAATCTAATACGAGAAAGACAATAAACAACAGACATGCATGAACACCTAACAGAGTATGTTCAACAGTGGGAAGTGTTAAAGGAAGAAGAATCAGAGCAGGGTAAGGAGAATGGGAAGGAGGCAGTTGCAGTTTTAATGAGGGCGGTCAGGACGGACTCATTGAGAAGGTGAAATTTGGTATTCCAAAGACTTATAGGAGATAAGGGGGTCAGCCATGCTAATACCCAGGACACAAGTTCTCCAGGCAGAGGGAACGGGCTCTGTAAGGCCCTAAGCTAGGGCCATGCACAGAAGCTCTGCAGCCGGAGCTCCAGGAAGAAGGACAAAGTGCAGGAGACAAAGTTAGATGCCTACGGAGGACTAGATAATGTAGACCTTCCAGGCCACAGTGAAGACAGAGGCTTTTACTCAGAATGACAGAAGTCCTTGCAGGGTGTTGAACAGAGAAGTGACATGATCTGATTTATTTTAATAGGATCCCTTTGGCTGTAGGGAGCAGCTAAGAGACCACCTCAGTGGTCCAAGTGGAAGATGATGGTGGCTCAAAGTGAGTTAGCAATCGTGTACTAGCAGTGTTGAGAAGTGTTGGATTCTGGCTATGTTTTCAAGGTAGAACCTTCAAGATTTCCACATGGACAGGTTGTGGGATGTGAAAGGAAGAAAGCAAACAAGGATGACTCCAAGGATCTTTGCCCTAGCAACTGGGAGAATGGATGGAGCTGCCTCAACTATGATAGGGAAGGCTTGGGTGGCACAGGCTGGGTGGGAAGACTGATAATTCAGTTCCAGATATGTTGGATTTGACAGATCCAGAAGACATCCAAGTGGAGATGTATGGTGGGCAGTTGAATGTATATTCAAGTGCAGGCTTCAGGAAAGGCATCTAGAGATGTAAATTTGGGGGTCATCAGCTTCCAGGTGGTATTTAAAGCACAAGACTGGACGAGATCTCCATTAATATAGAGAAGGGGTCAAAGGCTGAATTTTGGGACCTTCTACCATGAAGTGGTTGGGGTGAAAAGAGAAGAAAGCAGTAAAGGAGACAAAGAAGGAGTAAGCAAGGAAGAGGAAGAAAACCAAGAGCACATGTCGTCCTAGCAATTGCTTCAGTTAACTAATTTATAGTCTTCTCTATAGTTTACGTATCCTGTTGAAATTCCAAGAGGGAAACTAGATTTCATCCACCCTATGGAAACAGGAGTGAATAAATCTGTTTACCTTTAATATATGATTATCCTATTAAATTGGAAGATTATCAAATTAATATGTTGGTTTGAGTGCAGAATAGCTTGGCTCCTTGAAAAAAAAAAAATCATTATCCTACTTTAGAGTCACTTCTTAGAAACAACCTGGGGGAAAATTAACTAAACAGAGCTCTGGCCCATCTCGCATCTTGGGGCCCCCGCTTATACATAGCACTGGAGAGCTGAGGGAGATCTACTTGCAAGCGTTCCAAAGGGATTTTCTGAAAGGAAGCAGGAATAAAAGGATATTACTGAGCACAGATGTGATTCCCTGAAAATCAAGAATGAATAAGACAAAATGAACTCAAATTCTTAGAGTGTAGCAACATAGTATTAACAAGGCACATAAACATAGTGGTTCTGATTGCTGCAGACAGTGGAGAAGCAGCTACGACATCAGAGCTTGGTTAAGTTTCTGAAAGTCACCATGACATGACAACTGAATACACTGTGGCACCCTGGACTGGATCCTGGAACTGAAAAAGGACATTAATAGAAAAACTGCTAAAATACAAATAAAATCTGTAGTTTAATTAATAGTAAAATACTGATGTCAATTTCTTAGTTTGACAAATGTACTATGGTAATGTAAGATATTAATGGTGGAAGGAAACTTGAAGAGTGTATGTAATACCTTTGCAACTTTTCTGTTAAATCTAAAATTATTGGTCCTTTTGTTACAACTGAGGGGTCCGTTCTACAGACAGGGACGTTTGTTGTATCTTGTTCTTGCTCTGTAAACCTATCTTGTCCTTCCTCAATAAACTTCGTTTCAAGCTTGCAAAAAAAAAAAAAATTAATAATAAAATAATTCCTAGGCCAGGTACATTTTATCTGCCACTCTCCTAGAGATTTGCCTTGGGAAATAACCGAGCAAATCCATGGAAAAGGGAAAACACAGAAAGAATGATTTGTAGAGATCAGCAATTTAGCCTCCTATATTCTAAAAGGAAAACAAACCTTCAAGAAAAAAGACCAGAGATAAATGAAATATAAGGATGCGGTCTATGCTTCTCTTGGTCAGAAAAACTCAAAAGTACTTCCAACTCCTTGTTTTCCTCACTCCTTTCTATTTTTTATTGTGGTAAAATATACGTCACATAATATTTGCCATTTTAATCATTTTTAAGGGTACAATTTGGTGCCATTAAGTATATTCACAATGTTGTGCAACCATCATCACTACCCATCTCCAGAACTTTTTTGTCATCCAAAACAGTCCTCATTTCTTTAACAGCTTTTAACTAAAACTTGGGCCAAAACTGAATGTGAACAAGTTCAATAAATAAATAAATAAATATTTGTCAAACACACACACAAAAGTAAATTTAGACACTGAGCATTTGTACACAAACCTTTCCTAACTGCAAGGCAGGAGAGCAAAGAGCCCTTGTGCCCCGTGCTAAAGAAATTCAAATGTCAACACAACTGGCCAGAGATGTCAGAGTTGTTTAAAAACCTAATAAAAGACCACCTATTCTGTGTCACATTGACCTCATTACTCATACACAAACATCCACTGTAATAAAAACTGTGCACAACACGCAGAGACATACCTGGAGATCCTCACTTGTCACGACTGTTACGTCTGCCAAGGCTTGTGTGGTCACTGCCCTGGCAGCGGAGAGCCAGAGGGTCAAACAAGGTTGCAAACTCAAGGCCCACAGGTAATGAGTAAACGATTTTTTTTAACCAAAATACATGATCTAGACACTTTGTTCTCATATAAATTACATAGGAATGTCCACCAAGAAATATGCACTCTCCTATTTTTCTTCAAACACCCAGGGCTGTCAGACTCCCTCTCACATTCTCATTTCTGAAAGCGCTGTGGTTGCAGAGAAACTCGTGTCCACCATGAGCAAAGTCACAGTCCAAAAGTGATGATATATGGCAAGTGCCACGTCTCTCCGGTGTTGGGGGACAACGGGATCAGTGGAAACCACGGCAAACCGGGCAGTTTATATCCTAACTGTTACTAGGAATTACAGGCCAGGGTTGCCAAATCTTATAATTTTTTTAAAGAAGCCACGAAATTGTGTTTTTATATAGGTCATAACTGTCAAATTTTGGCTCCAAACAATGTTTTTTAATTTTATATAGGCCAAAAGCTTTGGGCTTGTTTGGCCTCTCAGCCACTAGTCTGTGGTTATATACACAAAGTTCCTATGTGAGTCACAGAAGGCTGAATGCCAGGGTGCAGATAAGAGTGAACAGATTATCTAACTTTATCATAGGCAAAATAGCGAACCCCCAAACCATTGCAATGACTCGGCAGATTCTTCCCCTCAGAGCTCCTCCCTGCCCAGGAAGACCAAGGCCAACACGGTTACACCGTCCTCACTCGCTCTGGTGGCTGGGACATAATACTTTTCTAAGCCATTAAAAGGACATTTTTGCAACAAATACTGTTAACACTTAAGAGTGCTTTAAATATTGGTAATTACCACAGGCAAAAGGGTTAATCCTTAAATTAATTCTGACAAAGTGCCAACTAGTTAGTTGAATACTTATTTTGGTCTCACGGAAGACTTGAAATGAGGCTACTAAAAAACAAATGCCTGTCAGGAAACTATTATAAACTGTACTTTTAAGTAATGTAAGCATGTGACTAAAACTATCATACACATTACTTTTAAATAATAAACATGTAATAGATCTTATTTCAGCTCATAAATCTCTTAGATCTCCTCAAAGACCGTGAGTTTAAACAATGTCTTCTTTTTCCCAGGATATCAGGCATAGTTTAAACTTCAGTTATGAAAAGGAGAGAGAATGTGTAGTTTATCAATAGGGTTATTTTTGCTTCATTTAGAAATAATCAAAAGGAATCGTGACAAATACAAGCTTAGATTACTAGGCACTTCTCCAACCAGGGGGAAAAAAGTACTAAATGTCAGTTGACAGAAACAAATTCTCTATCCCTGGGAAACAGGAAGGAATTTTAAGAGTCCCCCCCTCCAAAAGAACACGAGGTTCAAAGAGAATAATCAGAATGGCTCTTTTTTTAAAGTAGTAGGGAGAGCAATGAGCAAGAGATCTGAAAAAGATCTGTCAATGAAAGAAAAAGAAGGCTCTTCCTAGTTAACTCATGTGTAACTAATGACAATAAAAAGTCTATTAATATTTATTCACTCATCTGTCCATCGCCTGCTTGACTACAGACCACATATAGCAAATTGAAGGCAATGAGTTAGATGCTGCCCTCTGGAAACCGAAAGTCTACGAGAGGTGAGGAAGCATATGCAAACAAGAGCCATGAGACTTCAGTCATTTCCAGTGTCAGGGATCAGGGGGAATTTTTAAAAGCAAGAAGCATGTGAGCTGAGTCTTTGAGGCTCGGTGGAAATTAGTCATGAGATAATGGACAAAAGGACATTGTAGGCACTGAGAACAAAAATTAGTAAAGATCTCAACTGAAAAAAAAGCATGAGTTGTGTGATGGAAATAATAAATAGGTCAGTTGGGCAAAGGGTACATGAAGGTGACGGTGCCTGTGACTCCGCTGGGTCAGCAGTCACAGCCTAAGGGACGTATGGAAGAGCTCACTGTCAGAGTGGATCTGCGACCGAGGGCTCTGCCGTGACCAAGCAGAACAGTGGGAAACAAGGCTAGAAAACAAGGATGGGACTCGCCTTAATTCTGACATTAAAGGGAGTCATGGACGGTCTTTAAGAAAGAAGATAACTACGATACAGATTTGGGAAGATTGAGCAGGTGGCACTGTGTATGACGTAGGAAGAGGCGAAGAATATTTCAGGAGAGTAGAAATGAGAGCTGAGCTAAGATTCTTGTGTTGGAAGTGGATGGATGGGAAGGAGAGAGATTTTAGGTATTTCTTGTCCCTGTAAGTGGTGGTGGTTGGGAGGAGGGGAACGAACCGCTGCTTCCCAGAGATGCTCTCAGAACAACAGGGGAAAGATTTCCCATAATTTTTATGACCCCTCTTTGCAAAATGAGCCAAATCTACAAAAATAAAATGCGGCTGCTGGAGTTAAAAGTTTCCCCTAATAATAAAGCTTAACAAATATTATAGTTGGGGGGAAAAGTCAAATAAACAAATCCTAGTGGATCTCTAAACAAAATACCTAACTGCAGAGTACATCAGGGGAGTTCTGAAGCAGGAAGCAGAAAGGAGGAGAAGAATTAACCCACAGATGGGACACAGCCCTTTCTTCTGATTTTCCCTTCCTCTTTCACCAGAGACACTCACTTCTGTTGGAAAAGGTTTGGTATCTCCGAGAACGTTCTGAAAATGTGCGGGGCAGGGGATGTGCAAGTGATGCTCTCACCACACACCGTCTCAGGGAGCTGGGCACGGCCAAGTGGGTGCACGTCACCAGGGCACCTGACTATCCAATCCTGCTACTTATTCTAGAGAAATCTTGCCACGTCCTGTCTCGCAGCTTACAGGCAGGGCTGGCTCCCTGGTAGATAAACAATTAGCAGCTATGCATTACGAGGAGTCCACCCTTAACCTTAAAAGGCCAAGAGGGAAACAAACAGACAAACTGTACCTCAGTGTTCCCTGTATAATGTAGCTATGAAAGAATTTCAATCCCCAGTAAGCTGGGCTATAGAAAAAAGGAAGGCAGCCACAAGGAATGGAATTTGGGGGAGGCTCCCATTTTCCCTGGAATCCCGCAAGGCTACTCCTTTACCTTGAAAGACATAGAAAGAACTAGTATTAGTAGTAATGCACAATTAATATATTTTTATCACAAAGGGAACACTGAATAAAAGCAGCTCTGCCTGACATTTACTGGTTCAGAAAAGTTACAGATCTGCAAACAAAGATAACAATAATAGCTATACATGAATGGTCTTCACAAGACTCTCTCATGCACCATGTCCTGTTGAGTGACAGAAAGTCTCTTCTCTACCCGCATTTAATTCCTATGTTCCAAATTAAGGTTTGCTTATTGTTTCCTTCTTTTCTAGGTCATCCTACCTACATCTTCTAACTGAGTTAGGGGATGGAAACGTTCTATATCTGCACTGTCCAATAAAGTAGCCACTACCCACATTTTGCTACTAACACGTGAAATGTGGCCAGTGCAACTAAGAAATGTGTTTTTAATCTTATTTAATTTTAATTTAAATGGCTACACGTGGCTAATGGCTATGTTAAAGGAAAGCACAGTTTAACTCTGTGCTTTCTCAAACTTTAATGTGCGCACAAATCATCAGGAATCTTCTTAGGATACAGATTCTGATCGGCAGGTCTGGGCAGAGCGGGCGAGTCTGCATGTCCAGGGAGCTCTCCAGTGATGGCCGTGCTGCTGATCTGTGGGTCACACTCTGAGCAGCAAGACTCTGACTGCTTCAGGAACCACCAGTGTCATCTAGAAGCAATTTTTTTTAATCACACGCCCCATCAGAAAAAACTGAGTACCACTACACTAACATCTTACATGCGTTATAAAATATAACATACAAAACAGAAAATTTAAAAAGATGAGAAACAGAGGAAATAGGCAATATTTTAAAATGATCACAATAAGTTGATACTATTAAGAAGCTAATATCTTAAAGCATAAAATACACTTGAAATGAGATTCATTGTTAACAATAATGGATGTATATCCACATTTGAAAACTTCTTCTTCATAATTTCAAGCTTCTTCACATATATCCACATTTGAAAAATTCTTCTTCATGATTTCAAACTTCTTCAAATCAGATCTAAATAGGTGGGCACTGATGTTTTAATCTCACACTATGCCCAACAAAGCCCTTACCAACAGTGAGAGATGTGTCAGTCTGGCCATCTGTGTGTGTGTGTGTGTGTGTGTGTGTGCATGTGTGCACAGAGACTATGTCACACTGGGGGGTTTGCTACTAGCATCTAGTGGGTGGACATCAGGGATGCTGCAAAATATCCTACAATCCACAGGATAGCACCCCCCACCTCGCACAATTATCTGGCCCAAAATGTCAGTAGCACCAAGGTTGAGAAATTCTACCCCTACCCTAACCCTAAGGGCTCAAAAATTAAAGAGGAATGGTATTAGAAGTAGACAATGTAAATCCTGATTCCTCTACTCATGAAATGTGCGAACATTGACCTGGACAACCCGCCACTCTGAGGCTCATTTTCTTCATCTTGGCTTTCTGGAATAAGGATAACATACATCATGAAACAATGAACAAGGACTCTGTCCAACCACAGCATAAATAAATGGTAGCTATTATGGCCATTACCAAAAACAATAAATCATACTATGAAGGGCCTGCAAACATATAAATGTTCTTCACAAGAAAAGGGGGCTTTTGTACCTAATAAGATCCAGGTTGCTTGACAGAGCAATTTGGGGGACTTAAACTATAGAAATACATAATAAACCCCCCTAGAGCAAGGATCATGTTCACTTCATTCTCACTAACAAAGGCCACTACTACCTTAGAGGACACAACAGATATCTAATAAATACATTTTGATTTTGTTTTTAAGAAATAGAAAATAACGCACTAATGGCCCTAGAACCATCACTTGCACACAACCACTTAGTGCAGAAGCTGACAAGGCCCGGCCAGCCAGCCTGCTCAACGGAGCCATCTGGGGAGCTCCAGGTGGCAGCGGCAACTCTATGTCCTGAAATCAGTGTGGAGATTAGTCAGGCCTTTGGTCCCACAGTGCAGCCACCGGGACTGGGCATGCTGCAAAGCCCAGAGGATTCTCAGACTTCTCTGAGGACACTGCCATAAGCTCCAGGGCCTGTGAGCCAAAAGATGGCATTTCTGCACCATGGGTCTCCAGATGGAACTGAAGCTCTGTGCCCACCACACACTCCCACACACCCACCCCAAACTTCAGCACTGAGAAGCCATTAGTGACTTCTTCAGTCTTATTTTCTAGGGTATAAAATGAGAAAGAGGAGATAAGTGGAGATATTTTCAGCTCCAAAATAGTGTTATGTGTAAAACCTCTGCTGAACACATAATGTTTTCAGCAAATACTAACAACAAAAACAATAATCATGAGGACATAGTAAGAATTAATTATAATACTTAACACATACAGGAATGAAGCAAAGTGTTCTCAGACCCTCAGAAACAGGTGTTACATGAATATGAGCTATTAATTTTGTTTTTAAAGTCTCCACAGCCAGTTTAAGTTCCAACTTGTGGTTGATGAATAGGAGGCAGATGAAACGATGTACTCCACTAAACCATATTTATGGCATTTACCTCTTCGTGAAACTGTTCCATCTTTCAAACATTAAAATTATGATAAAAACCAGTTGGACAGATTATAGAGATAATCATATGAAAATCTCAAGAACATTTAAATCACTAATAATGTATTTATATACATCTGAAAGTTATTTATCACCTGCTTCTACATTCGTACCTAAAAATGTGAAATTCAGTTAGTACTAGTTTTTCCCACAACCCATCGCTGGTAATGACCATTGTATCTTTTCTGCCTAAAAAACACACAAAATCTAAGTTACCTCTGATTGACAAAGATAAAAAGGACTTTGGCAGGAAAATTTATAGAAAGACAATCTGAGTTCCTAAATTTAACATGAGATGGACATATAAATACAAAACTCTAACACTTTAGTAAAATTATTTGCAATGAAATTACCTACATTATATGCATATTGCCCTCAAAAATCATGTCTAAGTGTCCCTGTAGTCTACCTTGAAATGCCACAGAATAAATCTTCCTAGAATCAATTTTTATTTAAAGATTGGATGTACACGTAGGAGGAAGGGGCCATTGTTTTATTTAAAAATAAATACAGACATTTCATGGCACTGTAGTATTTGCATAAGTTTTAAGATCAATAAGAAATTTCAAAGAAATTTAGTGCTTGTGCTTCTGCGTTTTGAGTACCTACTCACTATTCTCTGCCATTCCAAAATACTTCTGGGGAAAGACTGGAAATCACTAGTATGCTAATGCTCTCTCTCAGAGACGACAGAAATAAAAATAATAAAATGTGGGGAAAGACACAGGCAATCAAGGCCAGCTACTAAACGGGGGCGGGGAAAATGAGCTCTCACGCGAAGAAGGCAGAATTGTGCACGTCTCTCTCTCTCGTTCTCTCCACCGGGATGAGAGCCGGCGCTTTGAAAGAAGAGAACACGTGCAACAAGGCAAACCATTTAGGGTTGTGGAGGAGGAAAAAAAATCCCTTTTCCCAAGAGAATGTGGCTTTACGCCAGCATATTAGATTGGAAAGTGCAAACACAATAATTAACAGTGAATCCTGAAACTTCAACACACCAGAAAAGGGTGTCACTCCAGAGGGAGATGGGAAAATAGGAGGACTAAATTAAGGCAGTCTCAGCGCTGCTGGACAGTTCCTTGGGGGGCACGGTGGCAGCCCGAGAGCTAATCAAGTCCTCCACACACCTCAGGAAGCTCAAGAAAACTGATGAGGGATGATACCACGCCAGAAACAGACTGAGGGGCAGCCGCCAGCAGAGTGGGCGCCCTTCCTGTATCTAAATCCAAAATAACGACTCCTGTGCCGAGCAAACAGCTTCTCATTCCCTGCTCTGATTTAAGAAAAGAGGATTGAATTCACCTTCCTTGATTTCTGCTGTCGGAACTAAACCGGCTGCTGCAGTTTCCCCATCACAGCAGCACGTGTCAATCATCGCCGAGCCCACCGTTGCTTTTCTTCCCCACGTGTGATCCCAGCAATCAGCGAGCTCCAGGGCTGATCCTCGGCCTCGCGTGTGAGCATTTTCTAGGGCACACCCCGGGAGGCACTACCACCCCCTGTGCATTTCGCTTAATTATGAAACCTCTTTCTAGAAGCCCTATAATTCTCCCAAGTGTCAAAGTAATTGGTAAAAATTAGACATGAAGAGATACGAGGCCACTTGAAGAGGACACTTTCGACTATAATTTTTAAAAGAATTTTCTTTTTGGTTCCAATATAATTTTGTACTTTCCCAATTTTGCCCTTTTCAAATGCCAAAGAAAATGTTCATGTTATCTTGTAGGGTAGGAAAAAAAGGCAATGTAATGCATTTGTACTTCACTTAAGGTCCACAAAGATTTCCTTTTCTTTGAAGGCCATCCTTTGGCTGTTTTTTAAAAAGAAAAAGAAGAGTGAAAAATAATGGATATATATTCTTGTGGCAAGTCACTGTGATTTTGGCAATGAAAGAATAGAGAGAGAGAGGGAGAATGTGTGTGTGTGTGTGTGTGTGTGTTCCATTACTTGGGGTCCGTGCTGTGCGGCTGCATTATCCTGATGCACTTTTGGTACTGGTAAATATGTAAACCAAAGACAGATCCACCTCTTAATGAATTTATGATCCTTTAGTGAACAATCGAAGCAAAATTCCAAGGGCATGGTTTTACTCTACTTGATTCAGGAAAATTCTATTGAGCAATACCTAATCAGACCTGGCACTCAAAGTAATGGGAATCCAAAGACGAAAGAAGATTTAGCAAGGGGATAGGAGGTGGGCAGACATATAAAAAAAAAACAGTAACAGGAGAGGCTGAGAAGTGCAGCAATTGCTGTGTGCCAAAGGCAGAATCGGCAGCTCAAAGGGCGCGTGATGAACTCCACCAACGTCAGCATCACAGGGTCTTAGAGGCTGCAAGATGGCAGCCAGTGGCGTGGTTAGGGATGCACAATGCTATCTTAAAAAAGTGAGGCAACATTTTAAAAAGAGAAGTTTCCACATAAAAATCCAGATTTCTAGCTTTTCTTGAAAAAAGTATAAGATCTAGCAACCACAGGGCAGAGCTAAGGCATTGGCTCTCCAATTTCCAAGAATCCCCAGTAGGCATCCTGAATTTGTTGCAAGCCCTGTCTTAGAATAAAAGCAGAGTCTTCAGGATTTTAGATTCTGGGCCCCAAGAGAGGAAACAAAGGGTAATGACCCAGCACTCTCTGAGATTTTCTTTCCTGGAAATAAAACAGCCAAAAGCCAAAAGAATTGTCTCTCTCTGTATCATTTGACCCTGGGTGGCCAGAGCTGACTCATTCCATAATCTGGGCTGCCCGTAAGCACTCGGGAGTATAGCTTGCTGATAGGGTCTATGGGAAAAAATTTCTCAGACACCAGGCATATGGTCAATTTGGAACAAAGCAACTCACTGTGGTTCTCAGCAACCCATTGCATCTCTTCTAAGAGGAATCTGGTCTAGAACGAGGACCTCAGCAGCCTTGACTAAGTCAGCAGATGGAGAAGTGGACCCAGTCCTCATGGGCTTACCACGACTCCACACACAGTCTCCCCCAGCCCCATCTCCAGCCTCAGGCTTCTCACGCATGTCCTCCCACCATTCCCCTCTGAGCCTTGTGCTCCAGCTACTCCTCATCACCCTTGGTCTACTCTTCCGGGCTTCAGACTCTCCAGGGCCAGTCTCCTTGCCTGGGAGGCCCTTCTCACTCCTCTCCTGTTCAAATCTACCCATTATCCCAAACCCAGAGCACATGAGAGCCACAGATCCTCCTTTTCTAAAGCATCCCCATTAACAAATTCTGGGTTAGAGATGCAAACCAAGACCTAACGACTTAGCTAGACAATTACATAATTTTCATATATGTTTTATAGCCCTGCAGTAGATAGGTAAGTTTGTTGAGATCTAGGAATTCCTTAGAGCCATCTTTGCACCGTGAAATTATATAGCACGTATTTATCTTAGAAAAATCAAACTAAAAGGGAGGAACGTTATGCCACTTATTCTACCCAATAGGCAGATGTGCCCCAGAACGGACTTGAGAAGGAGATGCGGAGTTCTTGTTCACTCAGTCTCAGTTTCCACAAATGCCCCACTAGATGAAAGCACCCCACCACCCTACGTGTGATTCTAATGAGCATTCACTACAGACCGGAACCAACTGAGCACCCCATGGGGTTCACTGTTGGAAACAGTAAGCTGATCCAGCCTTGAAGGAAGACACGCATTGGTCAGGTAGAGAGACACTGCACTATTATTAACACATTATGAGTACATTTCATGGGTACTTAAGATTTTCAAGAGCAATTTTGATTATACACATTTTCCACCTTCCACAAGAGTGTTGTAATTGCACCCCCTGCATTAACTGTACCTCCTCCAAGTGCCCCCTCAATCCTAGGCCAAAACATCCCTGATAAACATCCACAGAGCTGCCCAGTGTCCTGGTTCCTGTGCCAATAAGGCATTACTCCAGGGGAGCTGTACCCAAACGGTTTCAACCCATTAGTGATGAAAAACACATCAATGACACCCTAGCTCCATGTGTGAACAACAATTCAACAGCTGAAAAACGGCCAGCACCGTGTATTGTTGTATTGTACTTACAACTACAACCATAAAATGACCGAGATTAAACCCACACTCCTGAAACATCAGAAGTGACATTTTAATAACTGACTTCTCTTAGCCATCAAGTTTTGAGATCTTTGGCAATTCATTCCAAGGAAAACTGCCCTCAAAAAATGAAGGATCACTTAACTGTACTTAGAATTCAGAGTGAATGCAACTATATTGTCTGTTAACAATCACTAAGTGCTCCAAAGAAAGCATTGGGAAAAGGGAAAGAGTTGGGAAAGTAAAAACTCTCTCTTATTTGCTAAGTATTTCATATTCAGCTATTCATCCTAACCGACTTTGACTAAATTCAATGTATTTGGAATCAAGAACAGTTTATAGTTAGATGTGTGGTTTGCCCTGCCATCTTAAAATGAAATGGCAGTTATTAGAATTTTCAAAAGAAAAGATCAGGCAATTTTTCATGGATTTGAGTTAAATTTGTCAAAATGGTAGAGAGCTCAGAGGAATGTTACTGCACTGAGTACTGCTTTTGGAATGACTCATTAATAATTCAGACTGTCAACGATGCTTTCAAATGACTCAAACACCACTAGAAAACATTTCATTATAAGACTTAAATAAACTCTTCCCACCTCATGCTCCTTACTCCTGTGTTTTCCCAAAAGAAATCAGGCCCAAGTTAAAAAGTTCCTTCCTCCTGAAACATTTCCCTGGTTTGCTTTCTAGTGGGAGGTGACACCTCCTTTTTTCAAACTCCTATAGCGTAAGATACAAAACCTATTTTCTGTTAGACTGTCAGTGCCTGAAAGGCAGGCTCCGTGTTCAAGGGAGCCCCGCACCTGTGCTCCCTACCGTCCCACAAGCAGAGCTTGTAGCACAATACCTTAAAAAGAGTACAAGCTCAGCAAGTGTTTGTGAATGAATGAATAAATAAATAAATACAGGCTTGAATGGTTCTGTTCTGTTTCCTGATTTTTTTGCATACCCCAAAGCCCAGTTATTTGCTAAAAACTATGTTCACCTTTCCAACACATTGATATTCAAGTCTCAAGCAGTCATCCCATGGTGAGTCTTGCTATTGAACTTCATTTGGACAGAGAGTAATCTAGAAAGTGTATCTACAGCTCTTTCACTGTGCTTTACTTGAAATATATTAACCAGGCATTTACTTCCTTTTTAAAAGCTAAGTCATTTCTCTTAACAGCATCTATAGCTGTCAGAAGTTTGGCAGACTTTATGAAAAACACCACTTTAACTGTCATATTAAAAATTAATTACATGAAGTTTCCTTTTATTTTTACTACTTAAACTCCCTAATGATAAAGAAAAAGTTGTGGGGTTTTTTGTTTGTTTATTTTCAAGAGTGTGGGGTTTTTTTCTTCATGATACAAAAAGATATGGTTATTGAATTTGTTAGGAGAGAAAATACCTGTACTTTAAAATTGTATTTTATAATGACCTTGCTCCCAACTACCACCACTGCCCCACCCAATTCTACCGGGGATGGAAGTGGGGGGAGAGCCTCTTGGTCATTTTTGCCTTATTTTACATGGTAAATTACCAAGCTTTTGCAGCTTTCTTTACAAAAAAAAAAAAAAAAAAGGCAGTTGGAAAGAACCAACACAAAGTTAAGTGAGGAGTTTCTCTGTGTCTGCTCGTCAAAGAGTCGGAACGTTCATTAAAGACACCAGGCGGGGAGCTCATGCACACTAGACCAGAGTGAACCAATCCCAAGGGGACTGCCACCTTGCCTTCCTTGAAAACCCTCCTGCACGCCACTGTCTCACGCTTGTCAATAGCTTTACTCATTTTTTGTCTTCTGGAAAATAGGTTCATTCACTCATGCCCTGTCCAAAGTAAAAGTAAAGAACCCCGATTTAACCTCCCTGCTCCACTGCTGGCTTGGAATGGTCTAGTCCCCAAAGCGGAAGTTCTTATTCCTAAAGAGCTTCCTCACCCATCTCATCCCATCAGGTAACTTATAGAGTTGCAAACCATGTAGTCATGTAGTCCCAACCCCTCACTGTACCAACTAGAAAATCCACTGACGTTCCCCCCACCCCCAGCTGCACTTCCTAGTAGCCAAGCCAGCGTAGAACACAGGCCTTCCAACCAGGAGTCCTGTGTTCTTCCTCACCATTCCTGGTAAGAAAAGCTCTCCCTGGGAGTAAAGTGGCAATCCCCAACATGCTGAGTGCCAGGCATGGAGCCAGACAAGAATTAGGTCCTCTACACCCTTGTTTCTCAAAGTGTGGTCCACGAAACAGTAGTGTCTGCCTCGGGCAGGAACATGTTAAAAATGCGAGTCCCAGGCCTCCCCCACACCTGCTGAACCAGACTCTGCTCTTTAACAACATCTCCGCAGGATTCCCAGACACACTACAGTTTGAGAAGCGCTGTTCCACAGAAGGGGAGAAAAAAGACATATCTTCACTTTTTGAGTCAAGTTCATGTCAAGCCCTGTGCTCAGACACTCTGTGATCTGACCCAAGTGGCCTGGTCTCCTCTCAACACTAAGGCCAAAAGAACAATCTGCAGAATAGAAGCACGGGAGCCCGGTGGATGCCTTATGTCATTTATACAGCACATGGTAAATCAGTTTTATTTTGTTTTCTTTTTGGAATTCTGACTTATTTGAAGACTGCTGAGAGGTAAAATGTGGAAAGGTTGAGCAGTGAAAGTACTACCTCAACTAAGATCAAAGATATCCTCTCCTCCACTTTTTTTCATAACAGCATTCTCCAAAGAACTGTGGTTACAGAACACAGCAAGTGCTTCAGGCCAGAGTTAAAAATACAAGTAATGGAGTCAGCCTTCCTGAGAGCAAGTCAAAGCTCTGCTCGCTGCCATCTGTGCGGCCTTGACAACTCAATGTCTGTGCCTCAGTTTCCTCACCTTTAAAGTAGAAATAAAAATAACACTTATTTCACAGGCTGATAATAAGGATAAAATGATACTTACCATTGGCACTGTGTACAAAGCCTGGCATGCAGTGAGTGCTCAATTAATGTGAGCTACCACCATTACATGTATCCTATGTGTCAAGTGTAACTTAAAACCACCACACCCTCAGAATGGTTTCCTCCTGGGATCGACCCACATACTGACCCACAGCCAATCAACACAGAGGAACAATATGCGTAAAAGGCAGACATTGAGAAAGTTTCACTCTACCAAAACCACGTTAATTCTGGACTTGAGCAAAGACATGCACCACCTTTCACTTCAAATTCTAATGTGTGTTGACGCAGACTAAGAGCCCCAGCGTTTGACCAACCATGAAGAAATAAAGGAAAGAAAAGTCACTCTTAGTCACGCAACCTCATGCCTCACAGCTGTCCCTTGTGAACACACCAGCCTAATACTCTGTCTTCCTGCAAAGTGACTTCTAAAAAGAGAAAGAGGAGCAGTCGCCTGCATTCTTTTCCTCCCTTTCAAATGTGGCACATGTTGTTATTCCTTCTATGATAGTTGGCCAAAGGACAAATCGGATTTCCTTTCCAGACTTCATTTTAATGTTTATTTTTATTTTTATGAAAGCAGCAAAAACATATTGCACTCTCCATCCCATTCTCAATGTTTAAAAAAAAATTTTTTTTAATTATATTGCATCAGGCTGGGTGCGGTGGCTCACACCTATAATCCTAGCACTTTGGGATGTCAGGAGTTCAAGACCAGCCTGAGCAAGAGCAAGATCCCACCTCTACAAAAAAATAGAAAGATCAGCCATGCATGGTGGTGCACATGTAGTCCCAGCTACTGGGGAGCTAGGGAGGCTGAGGTAGGAGGATCACTTGAGCCCAGGAGTTGGAGGTTGCAGTGAGCTATGATGATGCCACCGCACTCTAGCCTGAGCAACAGAGTGAAACCCTGTCTTAATAATAATAATATTGTTTCTTTTGAAAGACCAACACTACCTCTCTTTTCCTAATTAGGCCCAATAGAAATATAGTAGTAAGCATTCAACTGGGTAAGCCTCAAAAATCTTTATCAAGACCAAACCAATTTATAGCATTTGATTCAGATGGGGTTTTCTGATTGACAGAACTTACAGTGGGTTCGAAATTTTAAAGCATTTTTAGAATTTGGGAAAAGACATTAAGTTTGTATACAATCTTTAAGAAAATTACTGGGCTTTCCGGCCATGCTTTTTAGGTTAAATGTATACTTTTACTAGCTGCATCATTCTGGGAGTACATTTCTTCCGAGGAAGTGTTTTTCCAGCTGAGTTTAATCCAATAAACTAAAGAAGAGAAAGGATATAAAATAGAACTCTCTGCTTGTAGATGGACATGGCATTTGCTTTTCATCAAGAGACACTAGGAAGCTTCTCTCTGGTTGTCTAACTTTTTGCTGTAGCTGTCAGAGGGCAGAGGCCCTGGAAACAGCATGCTAATTTCAACCCCCGCCCCATCCTCCATCCGACACACCTTAGCTACTGCATGACGCTAACCATTCATCCATGGAGGCCTTACCTGTCGGTTTTCTTGATCAGGATGGCCCTAAAGATGTGCTCGAGGGGCGTCTTCTCTTGCTGGTAAGTGGGCTGCACGAAAGGGTGCAGGGCCGCCAGCGAAAAGCCCTGCTGGTACAGCTCCAGGAGCTGGGCGGGCAGGTCACGCAGGGAGGCCAGCCTCACCGCTGAGGACCGCGGGAGCTCTGCTGCAGTGGAGAGAGGAGAGGCTCATCAGAGACCCACCAAAACCACCCTCGAACCCCACCCAGGTCCCTCTCCTTTGCCCTAGGGGAGGAGCCTGTAGGTCATCTCTTGCTAAATATGTATTTGTTCTCATCTTTACTGTCTCCAAAGAGCACTTATAAGCAGACTGTCATTTTCCAACTCATCCAAGGGCGATAACAATTGGATGTCTTAAATCTAGAGTCAGTCTTCTCAGTGACCACAATCAAAAAGTCATTTCCACCCCCTCAAAAAAAAAAAAAAAAAAGGAAAAAAAAGAAAGAAAGGAAAAAAAAAAAGGAAGGAGAGGGGAGGAGATGGGAGAGGAGGGAAAGAAGAAAAGGACCACATGCAAATATGATATAAAAAATGCCAGGTGGCAAAAAGCAGCATAAACAAAGTCAAAAGACAAACTGGAACAAAATTTCTGGGACACTTAAGACAAAGAGCTAATTTCCTCAATTTGCAAAGAAGCCACTCCCTCCCCCCACAAAAATGGAAAAATAGACAAAATATATGAACAGAAAATTGCCTTAAAAAGGTAAAAGCTAATCAATATTTGAAAAGACACTCACATTAACTTAACGTTAGAACTACACAAATCAAGAAAGGTAATTTTTTACCTATTGAATTATTTTAAAATTTGGATTTTAAATTTACTTATTTTTAAGAAGGGTAAAAAAGGTTAAAAAGAAAAAAAAGTACAAATGTATATACTCAGTGAAAAATCTACATCCCAGCCCTAGCCCCCGCCTCCTAGGTTTTTCCCCTAGAGGACACCAACATTATTTATTTTTTTGTATACGTGTTAACAATCACTGAATTCATACTCAAGTAAAGAGACTTATACATCTCCCTCCCCTTTTACACAAATGGCAGTGTAAGATTATACACCTGGCTTTTTATCAATTTTTATCAATTAACAGTATACTTTTCTTAGAGAACATTCCATAGCAGTACACAGAGCTCTTCCTCATGCTTTTACACAGATCCATTTTGTGATGTACCATAGATTATGCAAACCTTTGCTTTTATAAGTAATGCTTTAATGAAAAATATCATTCCTACATGTATTTCACATGTGCACATATAGTATATATAAAAAATAAATTCCTAGATGTGAAATTGCTGGGATAAAGATATATGCATTGTAATTTTTCAAATAAACAGAACCAATTTACCTGCCATTAGTGACACATAAAGGTGTTTCGTTTCCCATGCCCTGGCTATTTTCATGGTTAAAAAAAATGATCCCTGTGAGGTGGTAATTTCTATTTCTGTTATTATGTAATTTGTATTTTTTCTTATTAAACATTTCATATTTAACACTATGTTTCCTTTTCTGTGAACTGTGTGTAATCTTTGTGTAGTTTTCTATTGGGTTACTAGTCCTTTTTTCTATTGGTTTGTAAAAGCTCTTTATATATTGGGAAATTCAGTTCTTATTTGTGATACCAGTTGCAAATATCTTCCCTCGATTTGTTTGCCTTTTGACTTTGCATAAGGTGGGTTTTGCCATGAAGAATTTTTGATATGAAGCTGAATGTATCGCTCTTGCTTTCAATGGCTTCTAAATTATATGTCATGGCAGCAAGACCTGGGATTGTAAAAACAATTCTCCTGTGACTTCTTGTAATACTTATTTCATTTTTTACATGTAAATCTTTCATCTATTTGGAATTTATCCCATGTAAAGTATGTAAGATGAATTCAACATTTCCCCCGTGTAAAAGTTTATCCATTTTTCCTCATTGATTTCGGATGTCACCTTTATCATATATTCTATTCCTGAATATATTTAAGTTTATGAGTGTGATCCATTAATCCTACATACTACTTTGAACAATTTTAGTCATATTATGCTTTAACATAGGGTTAGGCTATTTCCTGAATCTTCCTATATTCCTATCCATTTTCTGAATCTTCCTGCCTAATTTGTTTTTCTAAATGATCCTCAAAAATCAGCTCATCAAATTTCCCCTTCTCCCAAAAATCGTGTTGGTATTTTTATTGGATCATGTTCAAATTATGGCTTAACTGAGGGGGAATGTTTTCACCATGCTGCAAGTTCACCTCCAAGAAGAACATGGCATAACTTTGATTTATTCAAGTCTTCTTTTGGGTCCCTTGGGAGCATATTAAAGTTTTCTTCACACAGGTATTACAAATTTATTAAGTTTATTCCTAGTTATTTTATATTTTGCCACTATGAGAATAACAGATTTTCTTTTTTTACTTCTATAATATCCATTTGTGGGCAGGGGTGTTGGGGAAACAGGCACTCCCATCACAGTTGTGAGCAGTGAACCTTTCTGGAGGACAGGGGTGTTTGTCTTCAATTGTAAAAATGCACACACCCTTTGTCTAGCAACCTTGCTACTGGTATTGTTCTGGTGGCTGGACTCGTAACAGTCTTTCAAGATATATGGACAAAGATATTTACTAAAAGGTTGTTCTCGGAACCAAAGAGTTCTTCACTGGAGGACTACACACTGGGACACCCCAATGATGAATCCTATGAACCATTAAGAAGATTAAAGTAAATCCGTTAAGTGCTGATAAAGAAATCTGTCCAAGATACACTGCTAAGTTAAAAAAAAAAAAAAAAGTGCCTAACAGTGTTAATGGTGTGGTCACTCTTGCATTTAAAAAAGTTAGAAGGATGGACAGACGTAGACATAAATAAAAATATTTTTTCTGGAACAAATCACAAAAACATTAAAACTGAAGAGAGGGACTACAGTAGGAAGGCAAGGGTGGAAAGGTCGTCCTTATTTTATACTTTCAATACTATTGCCTTCAACAGGGATTGTTTGGATGGAGGATTTATGACACATTTTAATTTTCTTCTATATATACATTTAAAAGTTCTTGATGTATTTTTTAAAAAAATAATTTATTTTTAAAAACAAATTTATAAACAAAATCTAGGGGTACTTAATAAATACCACATAACATCAGAACTGTAGCTCTCATTTCCATACATCACGGAAGAAATTTACAGGAAAAAAAAATCTATAGCAATGATTCACTCTAAAGCAAGCATTCAGCATCCTGGAGAAAGCGCCATTAATAACGGTGACAAATAAAAGACTGGCCAGGAGAGCAGAAAATACGCACTCTTTCCCTGGAAGGTTCACTCTGCATATGCTGCTAGATAAACAAATCCGAAGTCAAGTCTAGTAAAGAATGCTGAGCCCCTCCGAGTTCCCCAAGCACGGAACCTGTCAAGGGGTCTCACAGCATCTCCTCAGACCCAGGCAAGAAGGATCCCAACTCTGCACCCTGAGCTTCAGAGCAAGGGTTCTGGTCCAGCGCCATGGTCCAGCAGCAGCAGCAGCATCTGGGGACTTGTTAGAAATGGAGACTCTTGGGCCCCACCCTAGACTTATGAAGTCAGAATCTGAGCCATCTGTGTCTCCACACAAGCCCTCCCGGAGATTCACCAGCTCTGCAGAGCTTTGCTTCGGCCTCCTCCAACCACTCTCCTCTCCACGGGCAAGGGAACTGATCCAAGCACATGTGCCCACCTGGGACCCGCACCCAACCTCACACAGCCCAGGCCCTGGAACTCCCTGCCCTGCCAGCCCCAGGCCCCCTCTTGAAGCTGCTCAGGCTTCTCCCCAGTCTGCAGCAAGGGTAGACGGTGCCTCCATGTGCTCACCCCGGGGCCCAAGGCAGGGGTGAGACTAGGATGAAGGCAGTAAGGAGAAACCAACCACAGGTGCAAAAAATAAGGGAGCATCGAAAACTCGGTGACCAAGATAAATATTTAATGCAATATGTTAAAAAATAAAAATTAATGCAAAAACTCATGATGAATATAGCATCACATTTTTAAAAATAAAACCAAGATCAGTATTATTGATTTTTCCTTTCGCTTCAAGCTCTAATATGGCTCACTCAGCACTGTTACTGAACCTGTCTTTATTTAAAATGTTGCCTCACTCCCCTCACCCTAATTCGGGCCCTAGGTGTCCCTTGGTACCCTAGTCCCAGGCCCTGCAGTTTCGAGGTGTGGGCTTTACGGAAACCAGAAGCAGGCGCAGACTTCCTCTGCTGCCAAGAGACTACAGAGCTACTGAACCAAAAGGGTGAAACCACGTGTGGCAGAGACAATGCTTGTTCTATTTGAAAAACTGAATGGACTTTTGGTAGGAGGGCAATTGCATGTTATCGATCAAACCTAAAAATACTATGAAGCAACAAGATCCCTTCTTCTTTGATCAAACTGTATATAAAGATCATCTGCGAGTCATCAGATATGGGCCCTCAAACTCAGCCAGCCTCTACAGTTCAATATTGTTTAAGTTTTTCAAACTCTTCCTGCTATAATAAAATAAGCCTTTACTAAGATTTTGATAATTTGTATAAAATATGTTTCTTTTTATGCATCATACTATAATAAAAAATAAAAGCAGTCGATGTGTTTAGAAGACAGGATTCTAATACCAGCTGTGCTCCTCACTGGCCGTTAGCCTCAGGCGTGTGAGCACCCAGTTTCCTGGTATAAAGTGGAGCTAACGCAGCAGCCTGTCTTCCGTCCAGAGTGCTCGTGAGGATGAAACGCGCTGATGTGTGTGTCATCCACAGGGCCCAAGGCAAGTACCGTCAGCAGCTCTGGCAGTGGTGGACCGGTGCCTGGCCAGGGGGACTGGTCATCTGGGGACGGTAATGACACTGTGGTGCTAGGGCCACTACACTGTTCTCCATCACCACCCACACCCCCTAACCTCCACACTCCAAATCAGCACACGAGAAATACAAATCAACTGCTTCATAGTCGAATGCTTCCTGAATAAAACATACTATCTTTTAAATTTTTATCTTAAAATCTAAAGATGTATCTCCTGTCAAAACTAAGCAATTTTATGGCTTTAATTTTTGGTATGCATGCTGTCAAAGTAAGTTTAGCTTCATGGTTAAAAAACAAATAAAAATGAATCTCAACAATCTCAAAGCAATAAAAAAAAAAAACAGGCTCCTATTGTAAATATGATTAAAGGCCTTAATTTCATGATTCTATTTGAACCTTAACCTTAAAAATACAAAACCAAAAAAAAAATCTGTGACCAATCCCCTAATGTTATTACTGGAAAAATAAACAAAGGGATGATTTATCTGTTTGCATGGACATACCAATTGTAGACTGTTTCTCACCCTACCCACCAGCGTAACCTCTCTACTATTTTGTTTTGTAATAGTTGCTTGATTTCGTTTACAAATTACATAACCTTGGGAGAGCCATATAAGTTCCTCCCCATCTCTTGGGTCCCTCATTTATAAAATGAGGACTCTGGACAGGCAGTTGCAAAAGGAGCTTCAAACTTTAGAAGGCAGTCATTTTGTTATTTCAATTTGGAGACTAAGTTACCAGTTTCTAACTAAAAAGTGACATCAGGTAATACAGTAAATGTTTTCAATGTGAACTAAGAGTTACCCGAGACCAGAGCCCACGTGGGAATAAGGACTAACCACACATGGGGATGGGTGGAAGAGGAAAGAAGCAAGAAGACACCTGCTGCCTGGAATCCCAGCCTTCCGCCAGCCCAGGCACTAGGTGGGGGGACTGCGCTGTTCTAACTACCCCCCAAAACATGGAGCACCTTCCAGGGGGGTTCTAGGGAAGAGATGCCTGCACGATGGTGGGAGAAAAGGGATGCTTTAAGGAAGATCGCTGGGGACAATTGGTCCCCTTCATCCTAAAGGACAGCTACAAGGACATGGTGTGAGTTATTCTGAAGTCCCTCTGGCATCCTGGCCTTTGACCAGGACTCCACTTTAGGGCTGAACCACATAAGCCACCTCATCGAGAGACACTGATGAGGCTGTCTTAGCCATTGCTACCCTCCAGAGAGAGGAAATAGCCAGCCTGCTCAGAGTCAGGGCTGATCACACTTTTCTCTCCACTTTCTAATCTGTCACGTTCCCTCGTCTTTATCCAAAGTGGTCAGACTGCAAACCCCATTCAGCCTGTGCTCCCACAGTGCTCCCACAATGCGGCATCTTCACCCCACAATGGGGCTCTGTCACAGGACAAAGTGCACAGGACAGTTCTCTGGGGCTCCTCCCCACCTGGCAGGGGCTGCGTCTCACCTCCTGACGTGTCAGAAGGTCTGGTGCTGATCCCAAGGCCAGGAACCGGGCCTGGGCGGCCAGGTAGATAAAGTAAACGCAAGCCAGGGAAAGAGCCATGAACACTGGGCCCCACCCCACCCAAGGGGGCAGTGCTTTGTCCTTCTAGCCTAGCTGCTGCCAAGGGGCACGTGGGCCCAATGGTGCCAGAACTTCTAATTCTTACTTTCAAGAAGTCAGAAATGTTAATTCTCCTCATCTTTTAAACAGGCAAATTATTGCAATTTTATCTTCAATCCTGTAAGGCCAAAGCCAAGACCCCTCAGGCTTTGGAGTCTAGGTGGGGCCTTTGATAAACGTGGGGGATATACACCCCACAGGCCTTCCCACCCCGACCTCGGCACTGGGCAACAGGCGTTAGTGCTGACCAGCCTGCGGCTCCGCTCATTCCCACATCACCCCGACTTCCATCAAAGGCTTCAGGGACACATCCGCAGGTATTTGACAATGGCCTCTATTTCCTAATTCCTCCCTTTTCTATATTGGCATTAAGATCAACAAAGAGTTTAGAACCACATGATTATATTTTAAATCTTTTGGAAATCTTATTTTTTCTCCTGACTCATAACAGGTTTTTCTAAAATCAAAATATAGAAACTATTGCGAAAAGGTATTCTGAGTGGCATTGGAGTCCAAAGGTTTTTGAAATAAATGTTTTGTTTTTCTCTCAGAAAATAACTCCATGTAAATAAATAAGCCATCATTCCAAGAGTAAAAAAATGAAAGTTATGAAAGCAGGGGGAAAAACATAATCCACAAAACCACACATTTCTTAACACTCCTGGGATAAAGTAAATTTGGTTTCTGCTATGACTGTGTTCTGTTTAGCAAAAACATTCTGCAGCCCTATCTATTCCCTGGAAACGAAGCCCTTAAGACATCTGCAGAAGAGCCAAAGCCATGTCTTTGCTATTTCAAACTTTATTACTGGGAAAACAGTACTAGTCTCCAACACAAGCAAGAAACCATTGCACACAGCGACTGCACGTTACACTCTGCTCTATAAAGCAGGAAATAGGCTGGACAGCAACAGCTTCTATTATTTTGACCAGCAATCATTTGTGACTCTAACCTAATTATTCAGAGTCCGACTTTGCTTTTCTAATTACATCCGCTAATGGATCTGTCAATGCGAAGGACTGCAACAGGAGAGACACCAGCCCTCGGGTAATTTCCCTCACAGGTGAGGCTCCCAATGACACTCCTCCACCAAACCTTCTCTCTTTTCTTTTTTTTAAAGTTCCTTCAAGACTGCTATTGCTATGACATCAATCTGCCTGGGCTTTGCAGTAGATCCAATTTAGCAAAACACTAAAATCAATCACTTTTCAATGGGGGGCTTTTCGTTATATAGGTAAGGAATAGGAATTCAACCTTTTAAATAATATTTTCAGCCCATGGCTTCTGTATGTATCATTTCTAATCTGTGGAACAAGTTAAAACTTTTATTTTAGGGCTTTTAAAATTTAGATTTCTGTCACCTTCTAATTAAACCAATTCATGTTTCTGAAACTTAAAAAAAAAAAAGAAAGAAAGAAAACACATATCCAGGCTCAGGAGACCACACACATTAAAGTATTTTTTTTTTTAATTTGAAGTGAAATTCTCATAACACAAAACTAACCATTTTAAACTGGACAATTCAGTAGCATTTTGTACATTCATAATGTTGTGTAACCCTCAATTCCATCTAGTTCTCAAACATCTTCACCCCAAAAGGAAACTCCAAATCCATTAAGCAGTTACTCCCCATTTCCCTCTCCCCCCAAGCGCCTGGCAACCACCAGTATGCTTTCATAAAACACTATACTTTTTTAAATTTTAATTTTTTATTGTGAGTATTTAAGGTATACAACATGTTGCTTTGATAGACACATACTTAGCGAAGTGATTGCTACAATCAAGAAAATTAACATATTAGCTCACAGTTACCCTTTCTTTTTGTGTGTGGCAGGAGTACCTAAAATCCACTGTCACAGCAAATCTCCAGGATACAGTGTTATTAACTACAGTCCTCATGTTGTACATTCAATCTCTACATTTACTCATCCTACACAACTGCAACTTTGTACCCTTTGTCCTACATCTTCCCATCTGCCTGGCCCCCAAACCACTGTTCTACTCTCTGTTTCTATGGATTTTTTTTTATTTCACATATAAGTGAGATCATGCAGTATTTTTCTTTCTGTGTCTGGCTTACTTCCCTGAGCATAATGTCCTGTGGGCTCAGCCACGTTGTTGCAAATGGAGGCTCACCTTCTTCTTAAGACTGAATAATATTCCATTATGAATATATACCACTTTTTTTCCCTCTATCTGTTCATTTGTTGAGGGACACTTAGGTTCTTTCCACATCTGGCTATTGCGAAAAATGCTGCAAAGAACATGGAAGTGACGGTATTTCTTCAACATATTCATTTCATTTCCTTTGGATATGTACCTAGCAGTGGGATTGCTGAATTATATGGTAGTTCTATTTTTAATTTTTGAGGAACCTCCATACTGTTTTCCATCCCATCAACACTGTGCAAGGGTTCCCTCTTCTCCACATCCTCACCAGCATTTATCTCTTATCTTTTTGATAACAGCCATCCTAACAGGTGTGAGGTGATAGCTCACTACAGTTTTGATTTGCAACGCCCTGATGATGACTGATGTCAATAAGTACCCTTTCATATACCTGTGGGCCATTTTTATATCTTCTTTGAAGAAATGTCTATTCAGGTCCTTTGCCCATTTAAAAATTCAGGTTATCTGGTTTTTTTGCTATTGAGTTGTGGGAGCTCTAAGACACTATTCTTAATACCTTAATTGAATCACGGATAAACACACAGAGGAATCTCAGACTAAAAGAACTTTTTTAAGCCTATATAAAAGCTAGGATTCTGCAGGTCCATCGGGGAGTAATTGGCAAAGCAACAGGTACCTCATCAAATGCATTCTTCAGATGTAGGCCACCAGACCACAAATGATGGTAAATTGCCAGACTGCCATGACAACGGGGAACAGCGAAAGCAGCACGTTGTTATTGGTTTGCTTGTCATTTCAAAGGGTTACACATAGTCAGTGACCTATACACACAAACGCAACATTGTACTGTAAAAAATTCAGTGTCTAGGTGTTTGGAAAGAGACTGCCTGAATAATGCCCACTGACTGTGCCCATTGATCAAACCCAGAAGATGGCATTATTGCTCATCTCGCCACTCCATTTTGTCAGAGAAGATGCAGGCTAAGATTCATCAGGAAGGCTTCGTAAGAAACATCAGGTCCCCTGCTGCTTAGATTTAGTAGTGGGTACTCAAATATTAAACGCAACCAGCTAGAAACTGAATCCAGAGCATTAACAAATTATTTCATACATTTAAAAGTATTTTTGATAAAGGAAGACAGAAAGGATCACCAAGAATTCAAAAGTGCTAATGAAACCCATACACACCAAATCCAGAAAGAGCTTAGCATGAGTCAGGGGAAGCTAGTTACCAATATTTTAAGCTGTTTTCCTACTTGAGTATGATAGCATGAGAGCGGACCCTCGTGGTATGTGGATTTCTACGACAAAGTCTCAGGACTTTGTACACTAGGTCCTCAAGGTCATTTTGCTTAATAGCATTTAGTTATAACATTGATGAGATGAGAAAAAAACATAGTTTCCAGGCAAGGGCCGCTGTCTGCATGGAGTCTGCATGTTCTCCCCACGTCCGCGTGGGTTTTGTCCAGGTGCTCAGGTTTCCTCCCACATCCCAAAGATGTGCACGTTAGGTTAACCGCTGTGCCTACGCTGCCCCAGCATGAGTGACGTGGGGGTGGGTGTGAGTGTGCCCTGCAATGGGGTGGCGTCCTGTCCAGGGTGGGTTCCCGCCTGTGCCCTGGGCTGCTGGGATAGGCTGCAGCCACCTGCAACCCTGAACTGGCATAATTGGGTAAATAATGATCTGACTTGTTTTTATTAGTCTTTCTTAAATATACATATGGCTTACAGTTATTTCAATGTTTAATATTAGAAGTGTTTTGGTCTTTCTATAAAAGTTTGCTGATGGTTTTGTGAGCAGAAATATGTTGTAGGAAGTTAACTCTTGTTTATATCAATTAGCCTATGGTAAAACTGGTTTCGTTATATTTCATTTCGACTAAGGTCACAGTTTCCAAGAACCTATTGATGGCATTGAGTCCTTACTGTACAGAAATGATCAGTACTGAAAATAGAACACTGCTGTGGCCTAGTTCTTAAAGAAGACATCAAAAAAGTAATGCATTGTTACAAGGCGCTTTTGGGGGGTCTCAGTTTCAACTAAAAGAATGACTGCACCGATAAGTCCTCACACAGGTGTGTTGAAAGCAGAAGATCCCACTAAAGGAGGCCTCCAGTGCGTGGCAGGTGCCAAGCCCGCAAACACATTCTGACCTGGCGTTCCACATGGCCCCTCACAGCCCACCCACCTTCTGAAAAGTCCCACTAAGAGCCAGGCAGGCCACCAGCTCTTTCACACCAAGAAGTGACAAGGTGCATTTTTCAAGCCTGAAACAACCAAGTGCCATTGTAATTCCCCACATCCATGCGACAGTCTGTTGACAGTAGAATAGATGAAGATGCTACAGTTCTTCCATATTATAGACTATTAAGTAGAAAATGTTTAAATCAGTTTGTGAAAGTTCATCACGCAAACTGGGTCATTCGTGTCATACTCAACCAAACCAGAGCCGAGGTGCGAGGGGAAAAAGCACTCTGGGCCCAGAACACTGCTCCAGGAACGCAATTCCCTGCAGGCCTGGCTGTGGAAACTGTCTGTTGTAATCTGAAACCGGTTTTATCTAATACACAACCTGCTGTGACTCTAAGCCTAGTTTTACCCACCACTGGCACTCACCGATCACTGCTTGCCAGCTCTCCAAAACTCTACTGTGCCAATGAACTTTCTTTCAAGACAAAATACAACATTTCTCCTTTCTATAAAACCTCCAAACTTTTTCTTTGTTTTTCAGACATACCGAAGATGACCCCAGTCTGTGTGTATGCCCCAAATTGCAATTTTTGTTTCCCAAACAAAATGTTTTCAATTTAGAGGTGTCTCTCTATATTTTATTTCACTTCAACAAGTTGGATTCATAGCTCTGACCTGGAAGGATATTCACTGTAGAATGAGAAAAGCATGAAGTAGAGCGATAAACACATTATATGTGCCCATTTTTGTGAAAACCAAACCAAACCCCTGTAAATGTGTCTAGGTCCGTAGAGGCACAAAGGAGGTGTGGAAGGAGCCCCACTAGCAGGTGAACATCATGAAATCGGAGGATGGAAACTGGAGCCGGGGCAAGTAGAGATCATCAACTCTTTTTTTTTTATTATTTATTTTCATAATTTCATTTAAGAATAACAAAAATAAATAATACAGACAGAAATGTAGAAGAGGATAATTACAGTGGAATAGACTATTAAGTTTCTCAGTAGCCAAAGTCAGGACCAGGATCATCCTCTAAATTTCATGGGCCTAACAAATTCAAGGAAGGGAAAAAGACAAAAAAGAGATAAAGGGAGGCTTTCTTTATCCACACCACCTAATTATGAGCCCCCGCCACCACCCGCACAACCCTCTCTCCCTGTTTTCGTTTGCCTGTCTCTCGCACACGCACGCACACGCCATCTCTGATACACGCACAGCTCTTCACTTGCGCTGTCCAGGACAGTAGCCACGAGTGGCTACTGAGCACTCAAAATACAGCTAGTCTGAACTACAGATGCTACAGTGTAAAACAGTCATCTAATGTCAAAGACTTCGATATTTTCTATTTCTTTCATGCTAAGTGAGAATTTTTTATATTAATAACATTGAAATGGCAATATTTTAAATATATTAGGATTAAATAAATTATTAATTTTACTTTTTTCTTTTGATCTTTTTTAAATGTGACTACTAGAAAATGTAAACTTATATATGTGGCCCAAAGTATATTTGCATTGGACAGTGCTGTTCTAGATCATTACTTCCCAATCATTTGTTTCACAGCATCTATCACAACGCTTAAGTATACAAATTATTCACTGAATTTCTTTTTTCCTGTCTTCCCCACTAAATAAGCTCCACCAGGCCAGACCCCATGCTGGGTTTCTTCACCAACAAGCTGGCCAACCCGAGAGTGCCCGGGGAAGGCTCATTAACAGCCATCGTTAAATGAAGAAATTCTCCCATGAGACCACGGCCCACATCATGACTGCATCAGCGCCTTTTCCATCAGAGAAAGTCCAGTGCAAACTGCCACCTACAGTCACTCTGGAGGATGACGAACTCTGAGGTCTCCACACTCCCTGGGCCCCAAAGTAGGTTAGCCACGAGGCCAAGATGAAAAAACCGTAATGAGTCTTAAAAAACTGTCAGCCAGTATAGAACTCAGAGGAAACTTGGAAACCTTTTTTGTAAATTGTGGTAAAATACATAATACATAACATAAAATTTACTGTTTTAACCCTTTTTAAGTAGCATTAGGTACATTCATGTTGTCATGCAACCATCACCATCTCCCATCTCCAGGAAGCCTTTTTTAAACAACAGCATCAGTTGCATCTCCCACGCAAACCTACACTTCAGCTCCAGTACGAGAAAGGACACCTCACCTCCATTTCACCATCTGTCCTTTCTCTGTCTCCACTGGTGTGAGCAGGATATACAAGAGCAGCAAGAAGAAAAAAGAAACTTCTAAGGGTCAGAATAATTCACAAACATGCCACTGGAAAAATGCAAGGTTGATAGGACAAGGAAAGCAAAGGAAGAACGTAACCATTTCACTTTGTAGAGATAACCAAATAATGACAGGACAAAGACCATGCTTGTATACAAGAAATGACTGGTAATCTTAACCTCAAACACCAGAAAATGGAAAATGAGAAATTTCCCAAGGAGCACGGTATGCAAGGGTGGGCGCTCACTTCAGTTTGGCATCTATACAAGACATGATATCATATTATCATTTCTTTTTCTCCTGAGTAATTAATCAGGGTCTCAACTCTATAATGAAATTTCACATTGGCTTATCAATAAAGTCTTTACTTAGGAGAATTTTCAAAAATTTCTGAACAGTATAAAATAATTCACTGTGCACACTGTTGGAAAGCATAAAAACTCACCATGTGCAAGACTAGTTTCAAGAGGTTTATGACAGTATAAATTTATAAATTCCACACTCTGGGGGCTTAGCACAACTTCCACCCACAAGAGAAGGCCATTCGTTTGTTCAAAGGCACTGCCCCCGGAGACACAACAGCAAATTTCCATCGGCGGCTTCTCCTTTTTCTTGCTGTACTGGAGACATACCACATACTCAGCGGTACAGTTATATAAACCATTTCCGAAGCTTATAAAAAATTCTACACATTGAAAATGCATTTTAATGAATAATATTCTTCCATGTATGACATCACGAAAGAGTGAAAAAAACTCAGTCAAATGAGAACAGAACCAGACAGCTCTAGTACTCTAAAAAAGGCTTCCACACCTGCATTTTCAGCTTTGCATGAACAATTACCGCATTCATGCGCAAACTCCCAAATTGGTGCATGGAAATAGAAAATGGTGCACACGAGTTGAACGGCTCCGGCTCCACTAACCAATTTGCATGCAAAATTGTCATCAGCACTTTTTGGTTTATTTTTTGCTCGTGTAAGAGATGGTGTCTATGTTGTCTTGGGAGGCCGCTCTTAAAAGGTATTTTGATTCCCCACTATAAAAAAGGGGTCCGTAATTGGTGTTTGGGGTCTATGCATGCACACGTCACCCCCACCCCCCCAGCTGCCTTCTCATGTATTCCAGTGGAAAAGGAGAAAAGCTGGAGAATGAGATCAAGTAGAATGATTAGGTGAAGGCAAATGGCCAGGGGTATTCTTCAGAATAATAAAATGGAGAAGAAATTTGGTGAAAATCATTTCTATTTACACCCAGAAAAATGCAATCTGTCAACAATTGGCACAAGAAGGGTAAGAGGAATGTTTAACCAAGCAGGACAATGGACCTTCCTGACTTGCCAGTGATCATTTATGAAACGGACCACTGGGAAGTCCGGCCTTCGAGACTGCCCATGAGGATCTGGTAGGTACTATGTGCTTAAAAAGGATTCCTTAGATTTTTCTCTGACATTTCCTTTATTTCCTCCCTTCCTCCCTCCCTCTTTCCTTCCTTCCTTTTTTTTCTTCTTTCCTCCCTTCCACTCCAGTAACCACCAGCCATATGTGACCACTGAGCACTTGACATGCGGCCCATAGGAGCTGAGAGGTGCCCAAAGTGTAAAGCATGCGCACAATTTCAAAGACTCAGTAAAAACAAAGACTGTGATCACTCAATAATAATTTTATATTGATTACGTGTTGAAATGATGAATTTTCTAATATATTGGGTTAAATAAAATAAACCAGCAAAGTTAATTTACCTGTTTTTTAATGTGGTTACTAACAAATTTAAAAATGGCATCCATGGGTCACATTATATTATATTTCTATTGGACAGGTCTGCACTAGAGCCTTTTGTTTTTAAATGCATTTTATTACAGTCCATAAAAACATGGTATTTTGTCTACGTTTATGAAGGTGCCAATTTAATTCCTTGTTAAGCGTCCTTTAGCTACAGCTACGAGTCAGGTCACTTGTTTTTCCTAAAATAAACCCGTATCACCGACGAAGGGAAAAGCGCTGCCAAATCTTTCAGTGTGGGATCAGATGACTTAACCTTCCGTCAAGCATACTAAATCTTTGTTTTTTACTAGCTGTCACTATTCCAAATTGGAGTAAAAAGGCAAAACTTCCTGCCTTCACGTTTGATGGTTTGCTCCCTGTGCCCCATAAATACTTGCTCTTCAAGCATCTCTAGTAACATAATCACACAGCTTCTGAAGTGTTTACCTCTCTGGAGCCACTGGGTTCTTGACCCTCTTCTGCCCCTACTCTGTTGGCAGGTCCATAACATCCTCCTGAATCACACCTCTCACCCCATGCAGGGATCACAGGCTTCGAATTACTGCTCTAGCAAAACTAGAAATAACTGCTGGAGGCAACCAGCCAGCCAGCACCCCACTGAGATCATTTATAGCAGAAATAGCAATAGACAGTGGACCTTCTAGTCGTTGTGTGTCGAGTCCCTGAAAGTGTTTTGTACTAGATTTTCCAAATGATTTATGCTACACTCCAGAAATGCAACTGCTCCCTCCTACACTTAATAAGTGCCTGTGGTTTTAATGTTTCAACTTAACATAGCTTTCTCCCTTCTTGTGCTTGCCTGTTAGGTTCCTTGGGGAGCGGGTGGGAAGGCTTCATGATATCTGGAATTCCCACAAATTAGTAAGAGGTGAGTAGTAGTATTAATATTATTTTGTTTTAACCGGAGTGCAGTTTGTCTTCATTCTAAATTATGCAGATACTATTAGGCAAATAAAGAACAGAAGTCTGGAATTGAATTATAGGGGGGAAAGCTGGTTATTTATCAAATCTGGCTAAGGCAGAGAGATGGGTAGTATGCTGGCTAAAGTTCCTGCTCTGGAGCCAGATTACCTGGGTTCAAATCTCAGTGCCACACCTTACTAGATGTATGATTTGGGATGAGTTATGAGCCCTTACAGGCCTCAATTTTGTCTATATAGCAGCAGTCCCCAACCTTTTTGGCACCAGGGACCAGTTTCATGAAAGATAATTTTTCCATGGACCGGGGGTAGGGGGCATGGTTTCGGGATGATTCAAGCGCATTACATTTATTGTGCAGTCAAACCTCTCTGCTAGTCATAATCTGTATTTGCAGCCGCTCTCCCCAGTGCTGGCATCACCGCCTCAGCTCCACCCCAGATCATCAGGCATTACGTTCTCATAAGGAGCCACAACCTAGATCCCGCATGCACAGTTTACAGCAGGGTTTGTGCTCCTATGAGAATCTAATGCTGCCACTGATCTAACAGGAAGCAGAGGTTATGCAGTGATGCCTGTGATGGGGAGTGGCTGTAAATACAGATGAAGCTTCCCTTGCTTTCCTGCCACTCACCTCCTGCTGTGCGGCCCAGTTCCTAATAGGCCAGGGCCTGGGAGTTGGAGACTGCAGTATATAGGATAAAAATAACACCTATCTATCTCCTCAGCTAATATGAGGATTGAGATAACGCATATATAGCACTAGACCTGGGCCTACAACCCACAGCACCTCTATATATGGAGCTGCTAAAATCATTATTGTCATCAGTATTATTAATAACCCTAATCCCGTCACCAATTGTTACCAAGCATGGATCATCGGGTCCATAAATCGATCCTTATGTCTGAAATCACTCCAGCTCTGCATCAATATTCTTCAGTTTCAGACCTGACTTTAATTTTGTAGCCTAAGCCACAGACCTGTGCTTTTTTTTTTTTTTTTTTTTTTTGCAATTCTCTTCTAAATGTGAGCGTAATTTCTATTCATTCTGAACAGGAGCCAAAATGGGTCTAGAACATCAAGACTCAGAAAAATAAATAAGGCAAAAGTCACGCTGAGGGGCTGCTGCCTCTGTGACTTGCACCAGACTCGATTCTAGGCGTCTGTGATACTTAAGGAATGGGGTGCCAGGAGGAAGGGGGCAGGCACTTCTGCAATGGGAGCGCAGAAGTCTAGAGTGCTGGTTCTAGAAAATGGTATGAAACTGAAGATGGAGTATACTCAACATCGAGTTGCTTCCAGGTAGAGCTGCAGGCAAGGTGGGCCTGAGATGGGAGGAGAATTTAGGGTATGAACTCTTGTTCTAGCAGTTAGAAGAGGAATTCAGAAAATGTGTTAGTAAGGAAAGTGGAGAAGCTGAAATTATATGACTCCTTAATAGACATCTTTTGTTTGCACATTTAATTTTACAAATTTTGGATAGATTCTAGACAGCCATGGAGCGTGGTCAGGGTGGGAGTGGCTCATCTTCTGTCTCTGCTTTGTGTGCTGTGCCCTAAATGTGTTCCCACCGCAGTTCCACCTCTTCCCTCCGTCGCACCTCCCTGGGGCCTTCTGCTGTCCATCTGCTGGTTTCTGGTCACTCTTGGTGATGGTGCCATTTTCGGCAGGTATTGACCTATCTCTAACTGCTAGCCCAGAATCAAAACAAGTTTAACAAATGCTATAAAACCAACCTAGTGTCTGTTCCACATCAGTAAGACAAGGTGTCATTTTGCCTTCTCTTACATTTTCAGTAGATGCTATTTTTAAGTTTCTTTCCTTGCCACCCCCCAACCCTGCACTCTATAAGAAAACAAAGCCAAAGAGATGCCCAGGAAATGATGGACAGAGTGACAGCAAAGGCAGCTCCTAGGGCTCTGGTTTGGACGGACCTGAGTGGATGGTGGTGACTTTCACTGCCTGGTTTCGGTCATGCTGACTGCAAAGGGCTTCTATGCCATCCTCGAGGAAACATCAGGAAGGTCATTGACACAGGGTCTGCAGCTCAGGAGTACTCTGTGTTGGAGATATAAACCTGAGAATCATCTACCTGAGCATAAACGCTCATTGAGGCCTTGGGCCTGAATAAATGCTCACTATGAGAGAACATGCAGAGAAGAGCAGGCCTGCACCCGAGCATTACCAAACTCCAAACATTCAGTGGCCTGGTCAGAGATGGCCACGTCTGCGAAGGAAACAGAGAAGCAGCCAGAGGGGTCGGAAGCAATCCAGGAGAGTGTTATGATAGAAGCCGAGGGAAGAGGGAACAGCAGAAAGTCTCGCAGGTGACCTCCTCTTGCCCAGTGTGCCAAATTAACCAAAGCTCTTCATTCCTTCCAGGACATGTGGCAGACACTCCCTGCATGCCGGGCACTCAGGCTAGTAGGGTCCTCTCTAGCACACCCACGACTTTCAGCTTCTCCACCTGGCCTAGCTGGGTATGGTCTCAAACCTGGTTGTGCCAATTGCGCTGGTTATAATGAAGAAGATTAATAAAATATTACACGAACTAAAATAGAGTAGTCCTCCCTTATCTGCAGGGGATATGTCCCAAGATCCCCAGGGGATACCTGAAAATGTAGATAGTACGGAAGCTGATTACTGTCCACTGACACCTTTCTGTTCATGTCTTCCATCCACAAAGCCTTTTCCATCTTAACTAAGTACTTGTCAGGCACCATGGCCGTAACTCTTACAGTTTGAGGTATCCCAGTAAAACTACTAGCATGAGTTTCTTTTTCCTTCTTCACAATTTTACAAATAGATTTCCTCTTACCATAGATCTTAGCAATCTCAGCAAATGATTTTTTTTTCTTTTCTTATGAGGTTGAGAACTTTCACCTTTTTCACTTAAAGGAAGCACTTGACTGCTTCTCCTTGACATATCGGAATTGCCACATCACTACCCTTGTGCTCTGGGGCCGTCATTAAGTAAAATAAGGATACTTGAACACGAGCACTGAGATCCTCAGACAGTGGATCTGATCACCGAGATGACTACTAAGTGCCTAACGTGGGTAGTGTGGATGGCGTGGAGATGGGGGACAAAGGGATGATTCACATCCCAGGTGGGACAGAGTGTGATGGCTCGAGATTTCATCACGCTAATCAGAATGACATGCAACTTAAAACTTATGAATTATTTCTGGAATTTTCCATGTAATATTTTCAGACCATGAATGACCATGGGTAATTGAAACATTGGAAAACAAAATCTAGGAATGGGGGGAGTGTTATTATATTAGGAGTGAACAAGAGTTATTCCTCAGAAACCAAAGATTCCATGAGAAAACTACTAAACAAAAGTGGCTGCCAAGGTAGATGAAACTAAGGAAATAATGAAAGGCAAAGGGAAAAAGTAATTTTAAAATGTGCAAGGTATACTCTGATCTCTTTGTGACCACCTAAAGTCTCTCTCCATCTTAAAAATTTTTAATTGAAATGTTTAGATGCTATATCATGGATTTATGCAGAAAGATGACACAGATCTCTAAGCAGCAGAAACACTATCAAAGACCCCAACTCTACACCTAAAGATTGGTGAATGAATGTACGTTTTGTGTGTTATGCTAAAATAAAATGTATAAACACACACACACACTTTTTTTTTAAAGTAATTTCCTGTTCCAACCAATTTTTTTGATTTACTAATTATGGTCTCAAATGTGACCATGAAGTAGTGGTCAGTGTTGCCAAGCAGTTTAGTAAGAGGAGGAATGGAAGATATCCCCCTTCATTCAGAGATAGCTGGGAGTGGAAAAATACAATGGAGTCACGATGGAGATGAGTCAACTGTTATCTGACTTCACTATCTGTTCTTTTCTAACTATCATATTCTTTTCCACTTAGTATTTTAGAATTTAAATACTGCTTTTGAATCTGCCTTTTTGAACAGATGGTTTCAAAGGATTTTACAGCTGAGAAAGCCCTCAAAGATGATGATGACAATGATGATGAGGATAGAAGTATCACAAAAATAATATTAACAATGATAACAAGATAGCTAGCTTCCACCAAATGTATGTTGTCCACCAGACATTGTTTTATGTGGTTTACAGGCATCTTTGTTTAATTCTCAGTCTCTCAGCTAGATACCACTGCTATCTCCATTTTAAAGATGAAGCAACTCTGAATCAATAAGTTGAGTAACTTTCCTAATGTTGCACAGGCAGTAAGTGGTGGACCTTTACAGTCAGACTCAGGCATTCAGAGCCTATGCTCTTACCTTCTACACTATGAAGTCTCTGTAATTAACTAAACCAATCTTCTCATTCTACAGATTGTAAAGTGATGTCCAGAGAGATTAAACAATTGGCTACAGAGACACTGTAGAATCAGAACAATAGAAGAACCCCAGACTCCCAATCCTGTACTCTTTCCACTATACCACAGCTGTAATGCGTGCAGCAGGATCAGAACAAAATGACTCCTAAAACCCAAGGGGTGCTGTCTCCTTGCTTCTGCACAAGTCCATGCCTCAAGGTGCTCCTTCCCAGGCAGGCTCTACATCTGCTTAGATTCCATCCATAGTCAACTGCTTGGGCCCAGGTTTCCTTTATAGGTTGATCACAGCTAAGAAAAAAATCTTTCTTTAAAATGTAATGTTTATTTTTCTTCAATGAATTTGGTGGTATAATTGTGATTCGAAAAAAATAAAGCACGAATGTATGCAACATGTTTACTGCCATGGAAGTCTACAAGGAGAGAACCAGTGAAATAAGAATAGCTACATAGAGATTATAAATAACCATAATAACCAGACATGCTAATTTCAGGGTATAACCCAGAAAATAAATAAAGTAAGTGTTTAAAAGCAAATTTGATTTTCAAGTTTAAATTTTAATAGTGCTATTCAAAGAGAGGGCAATGTAATTCAGGCAAGTAAATGCAATAACATGTTACTGACTTTCTCCGTGTCCCTGGACTTCCTGCCCACGGTGCAGAGATGGGAGGTAGAGGACAAGAGTCAAAGTCAGAGGTGAGCAGGGTGTCGTGCCAGACCTCTGCAAAGAGTATGAGTACTATCTGGTCTGAGCTTCCCTAGACAAGGGGCTGCCACTGTAACGATGTCTCCTGGACACCTCTCTGCACTCCTAATGGTAATCACTCCCGTAGTTTCTGGTGCTTTCTGTCACGGTAATGCTTTTCTAAAAACCCATGCTCATATATCTTTACAGGCTCAAGATTTGATAGGAGTTGCCAATTGCCCTACATTGGTCTTATCAATTCACAGTCCAATATATGAAGCGAGGCCACGTCTACCTCCCCACAACATTGCCAACCTAATAGATGAAAAATGATCTCATTGCTTTAATCTGAATTTCTACAACTAGTAATTAGGTGAGTATACATTTCTTAGGTTAGATATTTTATATTATATATTTTTTCTTTTTTCTTTTTTTTTCTTGTACTTGCTACTCTTACCCACATAGGTATGGATATGTATATATATCTCTTAAAGATACTTCTTTATGTGTGTGTGTGTATTTATAATTATATATTTTTTACTCTTCAGCTAAGAGTACTTCTGTCCATTTTTCCGTAGCCCAGCTTATCTTGTTTTAATTGATTTGTAGCAACATTTTACATAAGATGGACATTAGCCCTTTGTCTGTTACACATATTGTGATTCTGTTTGTCTTTTCACTGCACAAAACTTTTAAAATTGCATGTGGTCAAACCTTCCAAAACTTTAAGGCTTCTGGGTTCCATGGCATATTCGGAAAGGACTGGGCCAATGTCTTTACATTTAAAACTCCCTCTATAGTTAAAGGTGATGCCAGATCATAAGTAGAATTCAGTAATATTTAGCAAATCAATACATGATTTAAAAAAAAAAAAAGGACAGAGCAAATACAGAGCTAGTTACTGGGAAGGACAAGACAGCAAAACCCAGCCTCGTCCTCCCCACCACGTTGTCTCCATGAAGATCCCCAGGTCTTCCAAGGGTAGGGAAAGACAGGCTGATCATGGAGACGGGCGGCCAGAAACCTTCCCGCTGTAGGCAGGCTCCGTCTCCACACTATAAACACCTCCTTCCTTGCTCAGGAGCCGGACCCTACTGGGATTAGGGAACAGCTGTGGTGACAGCCGCGCATGACCGTCCCGGTCTGTCTAGGTGGTGTGTGTTTGTGAGGAAAACTTGCTCTGGGGGGTTTTTCTTTAACTATCACTTGGAGGAGTGATGCTATTTTTAGGGGGTGGGAGGACACCGAGGAGGCTTATTTGGCAAATGCGTACAATCTGTTCACCTCCGCTTCATGTGCGTGTGTGAAAATCCTCACGCTAGTAGCTGGGAGTTTTCAAATCCTCTGGGAAGAGACTCCATAAACAGGTGGGGGCAGGAAATCAGAAACCCCAGGATGAGAAGTGTGCAAAGTAACCCTGGAACCAGGCAAAGAACTAGTGCTGACAGAAAACAATGAAGCTGGCCATGGGTAAAGATTAGGGACATTCTGAATCAGGGAGCATTCTGCCTGCAAGTTCTATGAGGCAAGGACGTAACACTAGCCACTTACGGGCCTCAAAGCCCAGTATGTTAGTGTTGGGGGAGGAGGTGTCCACTGTGTCCAAAGGACAGTGGCACTGTAAATTCAGGACTCAAAGACACTGTCCTCTCAACTCACTCCTCGAGCTCTCAGATCATCAGCCAATAAAGTCAAAACAATCTAATCATAAACTATTAATGCACATGGCAAAAACACAACGGATATCCTATTCAACAGAATTTTACATCGGCTGTTCTGTCAAGATGATAATGAAATAGCAGACAATCTGAGAGAATACGATGCCAAGAAGAAATACAAATTGAGCTCCTCCATCCCTCATGGAAATTAGAAGATTCTAAACTAATCAATTAGCTGAACATCCCCCTCCACCTCCCCCCATCCCTGCGTTATTATTCCTCTTCATGAAATTTCCTGGGAACCCACTTACTATTCTGTGATCACGGACAGCAAATGAAAATCAAGTTCTCTGCGGAACACGAGAGAAACTTTACATTGTAATGTGAGATGAACTGATTAAAGGCACTTAATCTACGAACAGCTAATTCTGAAAACCTCGACGCAGAGTGGATGAAATGTGAGGAAGGAGGAAAGCAGCTTGGTTCTGCTCACACAGAAAAATGAGTCCATTAACAAACACAGTGACGCGGGCTGCTCTTTTCAAAATAATGCCCTGCGAGTTAGAACTGAGGTAAAAAGAGTACCCTTCCTTCTAGCAAATCCATTGCTCAGGAACTTGAGAGTCCTCTAAAAGATGTAAAGTGGCTCAAAAAGGAGAGCAGTTTATCGTTCTCATTTCATCTCACTCAACTTCTTACACATTGGAAGGCCACTGTAAACTCAGGTATGTTTGGAATAAATTTATTATGAAAAAGTAATAAACACCTTCCAGTGACCAAACTCTTACAAAGAGTCTCAGAACCACTTTTCACTCTTAAAAATTCTTTCGGACTCCCTGACAGGTTTTGTTTATATGGGTTATATCTATCAGTATTTATCAACATTAAAACATTTAAAACTAAGACATTTTTAAAACCAGAATATCCAAGCACACATTAATTAGTGGTGATGCCATCACGTGTCATGTAGTTTCTGGAAAACTCCACTGTGCGCTTGTAGGCAAATAAGAGTGGAAAAGGTGAACAAATATCTTAGTATCATTTTGAAAACAGTTTGGACCTTAGGAACTCCCAGGGGTTCCCCAGACCACACTCTGAGAACTGCTGGCCTAGAGTCCTGTCTTGTTGACACAGAGATGTGTTAGAATAGCGGTCCCTAACCTTTTTGGTACCAGGGGCCGGTCCCATGGAAGACAATTTTTCCAAAGATGCAGGGGGCTGGGGTGAGGGCAGTGATGCAAGCGATGGGGAGCAGCTGTAAGTATCACTGCTCACCTCCTGCCATGCAGCCTCCTACACTGAAGTTTCATGGAAGACAATTTTTCCATGGATGGTGGGGGACGTGGGGGCGGCGGAACTTTGCAGCCCGGTCCCTAACAGGCCACCAATCAGTACTGGTCCACTGCCAGGGGTTGGGGACCACAGCGTCAGAGTCACAGAGATTTGAACTCTTTCAAGAAACACTTCTGTCATATAAACAAACACTGTGTATTGTGTGCCAACAAAAACTTTTTAAAAATGACAGATGCCAGCTCTGTGAGAACTTCAAGGGAGTTGAAGTATATGTGAAACTCTCTGGTAACTGACAGGAAAACTGGCTCTTTCATCTTTTACAGTTCACCACATCTGTTTTACGGCCTCTGCAAGTACAGATGACTAACTGCTTCTACACAGAGCTATGCAGTGTTTCCACCAAGGGCCAGGTCTACCTGGGTAAATTCATTCCCTTCAACAAATACTGCATGCAGGCAGGTCACCCTCAAGAAGTGGTTTAGCTTAGTGGTTAGGAGCACAATCTCTGGGATTAGACTTCCTGGGTTCAAATCCTGGCTTGGCCTCTTGCCAAGAATCTTGGGTGAGATCACATAATCTCTCAGTGCCTCACCGAGGAATTTAAAAGGGCTAGATGCCTAGGACATAGTAAGTACTCAATAAATGCCAATTAGCATTATACTTTCTTTTACTGTATACCAGGTATCCCAAAAGTCTCAATACAGTTTTATGCTCAAACTTCGGAAGTATAAGCACTATAAACTTACCCCCAAAACCATTTACTTATCTCTGTAAATTTTAAAGAATAAAATTTTAATTTTTTCCCAGTCCCTCTGATTAAAAATGGCAAGTGCTGCCTGAAACAAAAATTAAATTGCTCATCTCACAGTGGGGTAGGGAATGAGTATAAAAATAATTCTGATACAAAGAATACTTTTTACCATTAAGACTTAATTCAGTAGACACTGCCATGGTCTGAATGTGTCCCCCAAAATTTATGTATTGGAAACTTAATCCTCAATGCAACAGTGTTGGGAGGTGTTTAGGTCACAAGGGCTCGGCCACTATGAATGGATTGGTGCTATTATAAATGGGCTTGACGAAGGGACTTCGGTCCTTTTTGCCCTTCTGCCTTCCACTGTGTGAGGAAACAGCGTTTCCTCCCCTCGGGAGGGCGCAGCAACAAGGCACCATCTTGGAAGTGGAGACAAGGCCCTCACCAGACACCAAACCTGCCGGCACCTTGATCTGGGACTTCCCATCTCCAGAATTGTGAGAAATAAATCTCTGTTCTTTCTAAACTACCCCGTCTCAAGTATTCTGTTACAGCAGCACAAAGTAGACTAAGACAAACACTGACTGAGCCCCTACTCTGTGCCAAGCTTGTAGTAGGTACTAGGAAGAGAAAAAGAAACCAGATGAGCTATCTATTCAATAGAGGTTCACCAAGTCCGGCAGGGGCAGGCATGTTAATAGATGGATGGAGCGCGTGGCCTGCTGTCTTATGAAGGTCCAGGTATGCTCAGAGTGCTGGGGCCTCAGGCAGTAGAGTCCTTTGCCCAGGCTGCGGCAGAGAGGAAAGGGAAACGTGCTGTCCTTGCTGACATCTGAAAAACATTTTCCCTGCCAGTGAGGTGAATTTTTCCTTTCGCTTGTCATTAATTCTGTTCATCCGCAAGAAGCCCATCTATCTGCAGCTTGCCTTTGCACCAGCTCTTCAACAGCGGATCTTTATTGAGCTTTTCCGTCTTTGTAAATCGTAAATTGTCCTTTCAACATCCATAACGACAAGCATTTCGACCCACATATTCTATTTACTTATCACAGTAGCAGCCTCTTATTTAGATGTCAAATTCCAGTAACTAAAAACTCAGATTTTAACACAAACAAGAAGCCAAATAATTCTCAGAAACCATAAACTTCAGTTCCCTTTGGACAGTCCCCCAGCCCGTAGCCATTTTTATTTCATACATATATGTAATGAATTTGTTCATCTTTTTTCCTAGCAGATTGAAAGTACAAAAATCAGGAGAGTAATCTGAAAATATGATGCTCAGCTTCATGAAATCCTTTAAACTTACAAACCAGTGCTACTGGGTTTTCTGAATGAAATTAGTCTTAACAGAACCAGAAAAGACTAAGTAGGACTCACAAAGTATTTTGGACATCTAAACTCTTACATGAAGAGACCTCTGTCCTAGTGAAAGACCATTTTGCATTTTCTCATATCTCAAAAGATTGAAAATTAAAAATCAAACTCAACTGTACACTTGAAATTTTCTTAAAATTTTTCTTAAAAATTCTTGCCCATGTTCTGAATTCCTTTGGTTACATAGCTGTCACTTATATCTGTAATGACCTAATCAATATCATCATGATAGATGAAAAAATGAACATATTATAGAATTATTGGCCATTATTACTTATTTAAATGCTAGAAAAAAGTAAACTCTAAAATTTATATACAAGAAGTATTGAGAGAGTTTATCATTTCTTGTTCCTATAACTTTTAGCTATTTGACATTTGCCAGCTAAAGTGGAAAACTAAGAAAATTCAATGTGATTTTTTTCTTCTCAGATAACTGAAGCCAAGATGTTTTTAAGGACATGAATTTTCCAAATGATTGACTTATTTCAACACTTGGAGTGTGCACAGCTTTGTTCTAAATTTTTATGAGTTTTAGAATTGGTCCAGTAATTACATGCAAACATTACATAAAACCAGATAATGCAGTTTGTAAAATATACATGGTGGAAAAGAGTAAATTATGTGGATAATTCTTTCCCTGTAAAATACCAAAATTATCTGAATTTTTTTTTCCCCAGGGTGATTTTTATCTCTTGTGTTACTCTGGTATTTGTGCACTTACTGGGGGCTGGCAGGATGGTTGCACACGAGAGCTTTCTTATTAACTAAATTTGGTTTTCATTTTAGGAACAAAATCCTCCTCTCTTTTTTTTTTTCTTCCCCCAAAGCCCAATAGGCTTATAAATAAATACTAGCCAAGAGGGAAAACTTGAGGAGGTTCAGGTAGATATGTCATTTGAATTTCCTGAGCCTGGTTTTATCTTAACAGCCCCCATACTCTCTGGACCACATCTGGACAGGCAAAGCAAAGCAGGAAATAAAAATCCGATCGATGATGTCAACAACCAACACCACTGTCCAAGATCAAAACCTTACATTTCAATCAAAGGTTGGGTGGGGAATATATTTTTTTTAACCTAAATTTTCTTCCCAGTTTTCTCCTTTTTTGGCTAGGGTAGAAATGTCATGTAAGAGGCCTGTTACACAGATAACTAATGTGAGAGACATGTGAGCAGACGTCACTTGAGCCTCATTTTCCATGCCAAAATTCAGGATTTAAGGTCTAAAACCGTAAAGCATATTTTAGAGCCAGATGGTTCCAGAAAATCTAAGACATGTGGCCACCACAGCTGTGACATGGCCCACTCTCTCCCACCTACTCACCCCAGAATTTCTTACCCTTCACAAGGCAGCCCCTACTCTAGACCAGACAGACTTCTTCAACAAATGACGGATAAAGCAGGTTTGGCCCCGATGTAAACAGGAACAGTCTTAGAATACACCGCTCCCTGCACTGGAGAGGAGAGGCAGAGGCCACATGGTGGAGGCCCTCGGGGCAGCACAGCACGGCGGTGCCAGAAAAACGAAGGACCAAGTTAAATGTTTGTGATCCAACAGCAAAACCACAACACAAGCCCCATCAGACAAGGTTTGGGTAGAAGCTAATGAACTGAATCTAATTTTGCTTTGACCATCTTTGATGAGGAATTAGCTGTGCTGTAATGAGTTTCTGAGGCGATTCCAATGTAGACACTAAGTAGGGCTCAATGAAAGCTTCCTCTTACAAACGAGCCAATCTCCTCAAATACACTCCAAGGCGGTTTAACTGGGAGGTACATGTTTCCTTAAAACTCTTACATGAATTATCAGCAAAAATCAAACTTTAAAAATATTTCCTATATTTCCATTTTTAATTAAAAATATATATACACACACACACATAAGTACATACAAATATACGTATGAATTTTCCACTAGGAAACCCAAGCTAAGTACCTAGGATTTGTCTGTGATAATCAAACACAGTATCACACTATAACCCAATGCCCAGGCCACAGACAATAGCAGATGCTTCAAGAGAAAGAATAGAGCCCTTTCAGCCAATTATACAATTACATAATATGACCATGTTTACATTATCAAAGGGAGGCGGACCAAATTACCTCGCTACTTCAAATTAATAACCCCATTTACCTCAATTATCTGGCGGCCAGGGTCTAAATAATCTGAGTAATTACCTCAATGCATTCAGACAGTATAGATTTGGCCTGTGCATCTACAAGTAATTTTTCCTTCCAGAATGCCTCTACCATCAGCAAATATCAAAATGCACAATGGCAAACTCACATCAGCTTTGTCTATAAGCAGTGTAAGCAAATTCTCTTCGTTGCCTGGCAGATTACAGTTTGTTATACTCTTAATAATCCAGGTTGATTTTTTTTTCCCTGACAAAAGCTCATTGGACCATACAATTTTAGAACGAAAAAGCATGGTCCAGGGTCCAAAGTCTAAAAGCCAGCTACCGGCAACAGTCTAATCAGAAATCCAGCCTACTGACTCATGGCAGTTAAGGAAAGGAGGTTCAAAGCCCAAGTGCTTGGGTTCAAATCCTAGCTCTACTGCTTACTAGCTGTGTGACCTTAGCAAGTGCCTTACCCTCTCTGAGCCTCACAGTCCTCATCTGTACAATGGTAATAATAATGGAACCTAACACTGAGTCAGTACAAGGATCAAATGAGATAATGCATGTAATGAACTTAGCACAGTTCTTGGCGCACAACTACTGTTTCTAAGCACTTACCATTATTATAACCACAACACCTTTAATGCACTCCCCCAAAGGATATGTTGATGGCCCAATCCCCAAAACCTATGAATATTACCTTGTATGGAAAAAGATGAGATTAAGTTAAGGATCTTGGGAAGAGGGGCTTATCCTGGATTATACCAGTGGTACCTAAATACAATCACATGCATCCTTATAATAGGCAGAGAGAGTTTTGAAATAGACACACAGAAGAGGACATAGACACACAGAGCAGAAGGCGATATGAAGGCAGAGCACAGAGGGATGTGGCTACATGCCAAGGAATGCTGTCAGCTGCCAGAAGCTGGAAGAAGCAAAGAACGGATTCCCCCTTTAGAGCCTCCAGAGGAAGTATGGCCCTGATGACACCTTGATTTCAAGCTTCTGGCTTCCAGAACTGTGAGAGAATGCATATCTGTTGCTTTAATCCACCGTGTTTGTGGTCATTTGTAACAGCAGCCCCAGGAAACTAATACCTCACCCTAATGGGTACAGCTCTTGTTTGACCTTTCAACTGTGCCTGATGATGTTAACAAAGACAACGACAAGGCCAAAGGGAAGGGTGCCTGGAAACAGGAAACACCAAGGGCTGGTGTTACAAACTGAGCTTGACAAAGGTAGAGAGCAGGAAAATGCAAGAGAGAAAGAGCAAAGAGGTCTGTTTGGAGGAAAGGGTTCAGGGAAGCGAGTGCACTAAGCATGAGGATGGCGGCTCACCCTGTAACGGGTCGCATCCGCCAGGGGCAGAAATCTAACATGCCAGTGTATGGTTTGTTTTTAAATAACATGTTTATCCATTCAGTGCTCTAAGCTTTTTCTTTGTATTTATTATGCTTGGAGTTTGCACAACTTTTGGAACCTAAAAATAGGTTCTTATAAATTTGGGGAAATTCTTAGCCATTATTCAAACATTGCTTCTGCCCATTCTCTCCCTCCGTCCCCTCTCCTTCTGAGAATCCGATTCCATGTATCTTAGACTTTTCACTGTGTCACACTTGTCTCTTAGGCTCCTTTCTACATGTTTCATTTTTTCTTCTCTGCACTTCAGTTTGAACAGTTTCCATGAACTTTTCCCCCAGATCACTAGTCTTGTCTTCTGCTATATGATCTTCTGTTAAACCCCCATCTATTGAGTTCTTAATTTCAGATATCTCTTCCCAGTAATAGAATGCCCACTTGATTTTTCTTTATAGATTCCAATTCTCTGTTGAAATTTCACACATTTTCATTTATTTTCTCCATTTAAAAAATTTTCTTGAACATATTAATCATAGTTATTTGAAAATTCTTTTTTGCTAAATCTAATTCTATTAATTCCAGATCACCTGTGAATCTGTTACTATTATTTGTTTTTCTCTCATTTGGGGGGGTCATATTGGCATACCTAATAATTTTTGATTTGACAATCAGGCATGATGTATTAACAAAAGGGATTTCTGATGAAGTTATCTTCCTCAAGAGATAGCTCTCCCTTTCTCTGCCAGGCAGTTAGAGTTGGGGATAGGGATGGAGGATGATCACCTAAACCAATCAGGGACTATTACAAGACTCAGGCTATTCCTGGTTTACCTCTGCTGCTAGGACTTGGCCTCCAGGACTTGGCCTCCTGGTGTGTCCACCATGCCCCCAGCCCTTCTACCCTCCCAAAGCAGGTTCTGACCTCTAATCCTTATCAGCTCAGCACCATAGACTGATGGACACTCCTGCTTTCCAGAGGCGTTCTGCTTTTCTTTTGAACTTCCCATCCCACACGGCTTCAGAATTTAGCAACTGTCTTGAAGGTAAAATCAACTGTGTATTTGTGGCTCCTCAAGTCTCCAGTTTTGTCCTTCCAGGCCAGTCCCATGAGCCCACCAAAAGCTCTGCTGGCCGGTTTCCCCAGAGCAGCAGCACTCCATCCAAGCAAAGCACGGGGCCCTAGTCTCTTGCTGGCACTCAGAATCAGAAATCCCCCAGGGACAAAGTAGCGGCAGGTTGTCAGTCACCTCTCCACAGTTCTCGCCTTCCTGGAATCTCGGCCTCCCTATTCCTCATTGTTTCAACACTTCTCAGATGCCTTTACACAGATTTTTTTATATATATAGTTTATATGGCTTTTCTTGTTCTTCTAGAGATCATGAGTTTGCTTCAAATTATCCAATCTTAGCCAGAAACAGAAATCCTTTCTTTATATCTTTCAAAGCACTTTCACTACAACCTTTAATTCTTCCCTTATAAACCTACAGAAAAAAGACAAGAAAAAGGAAAAAGAGGGCAGTATTTTTTACTCTGATATTCTAGACCAGTGGTGGGCAAACTATAACTCACAGGCCAAGCACAGCCCCCTGCCTGTTTTTGTAAATAAAGTTTTATTGGAACACAGCCACATCCATTCATTTACATGTTGTCTATGGCTACTCTGGCATGATAAAAGCTTTTGCAAAATTGAGTAGTTTTGATGAAGACCGTATCACCTGCAAAGCCCAAAATATTTGCTATCTTTTGCTTTATGGAAGAAGTTTGCCAGCCCTTGTTTTATATGGGAGAAACTGGAGCTCAGACACAGGCAGTGACTTGCAAGTTAACTTTGGAGAGAAGACAGCATGTAAGGTCCCCTTGATTCTTACTCCAGCCACCTCCCTACTCTCCTAATTTGCTCCCCATCACAATGATTTATTATAATCATTTTTTAAGATCATAGGAAGGAAAGAGGGAGACAGGGATGAATTTGAAGCAGACAGTACCAGTAAGGACAAGGGAAGAGTTCCAGTGAACACAATTAAGGGTCTTTCTATCTTTGGACTATTCGGGGAATTTCGGCAGTCACCTCGGAAATCTGGTAAAACAAATAATAAAAGGCAACTATTCAAGGATGCCACTTTGAGGCTAAGAAAGTCTTAATATTTCATAGTGGGTTTTGTTGTTGTTCAGAATATGCACATGTTAGGAAGAACAATGAAAAATATCCTGAAGAATGCGTTCGGTTTTTACCCTTTTGACTGCTGACAGCTTCCATTAAGGCAATTCTCTGAGCCGGGGAAAAGACACCCCCAACAGAGGATGGCAGCTCAGAGGGACACACACACAGTGCCTGACTGAACAATTAAAAAAAAAAAACTGACACAGTTCCAAACTTAACATGACTTAAAAGAAAGGCCACTTGTTTCATTTTCCTTTTTCCCCTCTTCTGTTCAATACAAGCACACAGTAATTTGCTTCACTTTAATAAAATTGTGCAATCTGATGAGTGGTGCAATTTAGCCCCCCCATCAATTATGGCTGCTAAAAATTTTGGGATCACAAGACGTTGAAATTACCACACACACACAGAAAAGCCTGTTGGGGGCAGCTAGTCTTTTTCTTTTCAGTACATCTTATGCAGAAGGAACAGCGCATGTCTGCATCTTGCCAGCTATGGAGTCCTATTTTCCCAGGGACGGCTTGAGAAGGTAAAGCATGGTGTAGGAGAGAGAAAGAATAATTTATAAAAGTGAGGGAATCATTCCCTTAAAGACACATAAACTCCTATAAGAAAGAAGGAAAGGCTCTCAAGGCCTCCCTGACAAATTCCACAGTTTTTTTTTCTCATAGTGCCTAGATTTCTTCAGAGATAGAAAGGTGAAAGCAGAACTTAGCTACATTCCCATGAATGAACCCTTTAAATGCCCATCCTCCGTGTCACTGCCATGCTCTGAATTCTTCAATGGCTCCCCAGTGACCCATGTTGGAGTGCAAGCCTCTGGAAGCAGGAAACACAATGCTCCACCATCCTGTATCTCGCATCACACTCAGTTTCCAGCCACTAAAAAGTGGCTGCAAATTGCTCTTGCAATGAAGAACACTTTTAAAATGCATCCACCCGTGATCCCAACTCACAAAGGAATAGTTATACTGGAGGACCACATTCCTACTCCAGAATTTTACATTTTAAAAAGTTATAGTATTTTACTTTACTTTCAAAGATGTAATAGCTATAACATCTCTATAGTTGTTTACTTATAACAGCAAAAACATTGAAAATTAATTATAAAGCTCAGAGAGACCTCCAACATGATCTACTCCGAATCCCCCAACTGGTGGTTCATGAAGCCATGAAGAATGCAGAGGATTCCTTCTGCTCTCGGATAACCACCACAGAGAAGGCAGTTTCAGAGAACCAGCCATTGCCCCGCTTTCCTTCTGGGCCTTAAACCACTGATTTTCCAAGAAAAAAAAAATACAAAAAACATCAAACACCCTCAGAAACCACTCCTTTTTATAGGCAAGAGTTTCTTCCAACCCATTACCTGAGAATTTGAAAAACATACCTCTTGTCTGCCAAACAAGAATGCCAGCTCCACAAAGCAAGGACTATACTGAGGTAGGTACACATGTGTGCATGTACACACACACGTACACAGCCATACAGACACACAGAAACACAGGGACACAAACATAGACACACACAGACATACAAGGACACACACACACACATACACACACATACTTCTCATAGCTGAAAACATGGAAGGCGTTCAGGGCTTAATTTAAGCACATATAAGACATAATAATACTACAAAACATAAAAATGGGTCTCTGAGCCCAAGGAACTGATGATGTAGTTGAGGAATTAAGACAAAAGAAATATATAAAATCTAACCATTATAACGTATAATATTTTAAAGAGCATCTTAACTATCGAACAAAGGTTATGAGATGAGAGCAAGGGATTAGAAATCCTCAATACATAAAAAACTTTAAAAATCAGTAAGCAAAATACATGCATCCCAATAGAAAATGTTAAAGACAAAAACAGCCATTTATTTCTAAAAATACAAGTGACTAGTAACCAGGTAAGAAGTAAAGTTCAATCCTGGTAGTCAGCAGAGAAATGCCACCGTGGGGGATAAAGGGTACAGGAAAATGGGGGTTTGGCGCTTACTGGAGGTAGATTAATCTCTAGCACATTTAACTTTCCTGGAGGACATGCAGGATGTGGGGACGTCGCTGCCAACCACTCTTCCTATCTCTACTTGACCCAGACATTGGACTTCCTGCGGATCCTCAAATGCGCCACGCCACGCCACACACATTCCCGCCCAGGATGAGCCTTCGGGAGCAAAGATGGGCAAGGCCTGAGCCTCAGGGAATGACCAGAGTTAAGGGCGGAGCAGAGCAAACCACCTGAAGAGGAGTGGCCGAAAGAGACGAATGGTACAGCGCCACAGAGGGGAAGTGCCACCGTCACAAAGCTAACTGCGGCTCACAAACAGCAAAAGCTTCAGGCGTGTAACAGTGAGTAGAAACAAAGTTCAGTTCAACAAAGGAAGGAAAGAAGAAAGAAATGGGTGACGGTTGTTCACAACCAATAGCTCTGGCAGACAGCGGGGAGCGGACCCATGGGGGAAGGACACTGGGAAAGCCACCGTCCTCGCCCCTCCCAGCGCACTTGAGCAGCCCCCACCTGCAGAGCAGGCTTTGGGGAAGCAGGCGGGAGAAGCAGGCTTGCTCTTCCTACCCACCCCAAACTAATTCCTCAGCAAACCTTCCCCATTCATTACTGTCATCTTCTCTTCATAAATCAAGTCTGCCAGACTCAAAGACTGAGGCATTCAGGAAGTGCTTACTCATAGCATAGAAACATCCATATGGAGACTGCCAACCCCAGAATGATAATGGGGGAGACGTATTTATATTCCACAGTGGCCGATGCCTCCGTGCACTTTTCACTTTCTAGAAATCTGTCCACTTAATTTATGTGGCCCATACCTCATTCCCTTTCAGGCAGTGGGCTTTTTATCTCTTTCATTCGGAAACTTATCTTTAGGATTTTCCAAATCCTCACTGTCGTTAAATTTTGATGTGCTGCGTTGTCTGGAGTTGCTCATGGATAAGCAGGGCTGCCTTAGATGCTGTCTGCCTACACCCCACGACGGTCAAATACTCCCCCGGCAAATCAGGCATCAGATCCTAACAGCACCAACAGAGTGAAAGAGGCACGTTCCTCCCCTTGGTGGAGTTTCCTCATCCGAGCCACTAAAACACTTTAAGATGTTTTCCATATCTTTGCTATCTTTAGATTAGATGCTTAATGCATAAATCAGCCCAAGCAGAGTGATGGAGTAGGGGAAAGGCTGAAGCATTTCCTCACATACAACCCAGCATTTGAGCTAAAAAAAAAAAGAAAAGAAAAGAAAAGAAAAGAAAAAGAAAAAGAAAGAAAGAAAAGGAAAAAAGATAAGGCTAAAATCAGATCTTAGATTAAAATGGCAAGGAAATTGCGACTAGCTGAAGCCAATTCAAGCTGAGCCAATTATCACCAATCATAAAAGATGACTTAGAAGAGGCCCCGATCCCCCAGTACAATAGAGCAATTAAATCTTTATAACTGAGACCAAAAACTGCCACATAATTAGACGCAGTCAGAACAGGGTGCATACACTTCCCCTTCCTGTGGCCGACCCGTAAGGGCAGGCGTGCAGCCATCTCTGCACGGGCACAAGGCCGGTCTGTACCCATCACACAGCCTCCTGAACCACATCCGACACCAGGCCACTGAGGTGGAGTTTCCTCTGGCAACAGGCCACAAAAAATCCTTGAGTTCCTTGCCTACCCCACGTCCAAATAAGTACAAGAATAACAGCGTCCCTACCCCACAGGTTACATGTAAAAATATCTGGCTATCGATTGCAGTGTTAAAGGCACAGCTTCTGGAGGTAGGCACTGAGGTTCACATCCTAGCTGTGCTACTCCCTAGCAGTTTTCTCATCTGTGCAATGGACATAATCATAGTATATACTTCATTGAGTGTTATGAGGATTGAAAGAGTTACCATATATGAAGGATTCTCAACAGTGCCTGGCATATATTAAGTGCTATTTGAGTTGGCTGGTGGTGTTGCTATTGTTATTAGCTACTTCCCAAAAGCATCATCATCATCATCATTATTATGCACTTCATAACAGCAAGATTTGCCATCAGCAGCCAGTTGTGAAGCTTTTTGTTGTTATTATTATGTATTCCACAACAGTATCTTTACTAATACGAAGCACTCCACAATAGCAGGAGTTGCCATCAGCAGCCAGTTGTGAGGCTGTGACCCTCATCCAAGCAGGACAAATCTGGGGCACTGGTTACAGGAATGGAGAAAGGCCAACGCCAAGAGACACTGCAAAGGCAGGGCCACCGCCTTCCACAAAAGCCCAGGTGAGGAACTAGAGATGTGAAGTGGGACTCCAGGGAGAGTGGGAGGATGAGCTCCACAGAGGGAAAGGAGAAGAGAAGACCCAGAGCTTGGGGACACACACCAGGTCTGAGGCCCCTCCAAGAGTTCCAGGAAGGACAGCCTTGGGCCTGGCAGACACTTGCTCACCTTGAACGTGAAGCTGCTTCTTTCCCCCCCTTGAACAACAACACTGACTGGACACAGAGCCAAGGCTGACCCCATGGGAAGATGGGACAAATAGTCACAGCAAATATGTCCCCAAGGACCCTTTCTGTTGACAGAGACATTTCCTGAAGATTAACTCTGCCCCAGCCACTCCAGATATGTTATCTCACGTCACCCTGACAACCACCCCGTGGAGCTGGGGGCTCAGAAAGGTTAAGTATTAATAACTTGCTCAAGATCATGGAGTTAGCAAGCAGCAGAAGTGAAATCTGAACCTGGACCTGTCAGAGACTCTAAAACATGCCCTCTCCACCGCACACGGCAGTGCCTGCCCCACACTGAGGAATGGTATTTCAAGGAGCTCATCAGAATTGGCAGGAAGGCCCCTGGTATATTCTCAGAGGCATTGAAGTAGAAAAGAAATTTCCCTTGGACAACTGCTAAGCCAACCACATGAGTGGAGAAGTAGATGGGCAGTGACAGAGAAGAAGAGAGGGGACCAGTCTCCAGACCCAGAAACGTGTGTTCGGTCACCAGAGATGGGATCCCTTAGCACCTTCATTTGTCCATCTTTAAAATGGGGATTCCAGGAACTAGTTCAGCCAAAGACTGGGTGTGAGCGTGGAGATGGTCCTGATGTCCAGGGGAAGAGTCCACTGAATCCAGAGCACGTTAAACTGCCAGAAGCAGGTGAAGGGCAACCGCAGACTTAAAAGAAGACAAGCTGAAATTATGCAGGCTATTCTCATGTTGGACATTTGACTGTTACAATTTTCTTAATAAGGCTTCACAATTTTCTCCAAAAAAAAAAAAAAAAAGATAAATAAACAAAGTGGGGGTGGAAATATTTGTCCATCAAGCTCCATTTCTGGTATGACTGATAAAGCCTATCAGATCAACTCTCTTTCAGATAACAACTACAGACTCTGGACAAAATCCAAAACAAAGCAACTTTTGAGGCACTGGAGTGTACGCCAAGGCAGGCAGATGGTGGAGGGGTTAATGCTTGCGAGAAGAGTACTGGGATGGGTGGGGGTTTGTTACTGATGGCTTATAGCCCAAGGGCAGGCCCCAGTTTGTACCAAGGAGGCAGCTAAAATTCAAACAGAAGCCCACAGTCTTACTGGCTGAAGAAACAGAAGACAGAATACAGGGCTACTTCAGCTGCTGGAACATGAAGGGGGACCCCCATAATGGAGAGAGCCAGAGAAAGGGAACCTCAAACTCTATGTGTAAACTCTGTCCAAATCTCTGTCTGACCCTTCAACCAAGCATGCACAAGGTACTCTCCAAGCAGCCCAGATAAGCCTAAAAGAAAAAACAGAGATTTTAGCTGTCACCCAAAAGACAGAGTTTGAAATTGGAGTCCAACTCCTTGCTCCCTCAAACAAACAAAAAAAAAAAAAAAAAAATCACTCATCAGAGGAATATAACAGAATCTAGTGTCTCAACAACATCACAGTCATAATGTCCAAAGTACAATCCAAATTACAAAATGTCATCAAAAATGTTACCCACTCTCAAGAAAAATGGGAATCAATGAAGACCAATCCCAAGTTACCTGAGATGTTAGAATAAACAAGAATTTTAAAGCAACTATTATAACTAAACTTAGTATCTGTATAACCTACCTCATAGAGTTGTTCAAAGCTACGATATGGTTAGGCAAGCAAAAAGTGCTTTGAAAAGTTTCATATACACCACACCTAAAAAATAAACATAGAAGGGGGTCCCTACTTTTTCACAACTGTTCTTAGAAACCACACAATAAAGCAAACCATCTTAATATGCACCATCTTTGGGGCTAATCAAAACTCTATTTTTAAATAAATCACAAAGATAAATAAAAATGTGTTATAAAATCAAGGTCTATAATGCCCATATACCACAAATTTTTAAAAGCAAAATGGACCACATGTCATAGTCTATTTTATGCAGTGGGAGGCACAGTATCATCACAGGCTTTAAAGGCTGGGCTCAAATCCCAGCCTCATCACATAAAACCTGTCTCCCTAGATGAGTTACTTAGCCTCTCTGCACTTCAGTTTCCTACTGGAAAATGTCAATAATAATAGTACCAGCCACTCAGAACTGTAGCAGTAATTCACATACAGGCCTGTGTAGCAACTTGGTGCGCACTCAAGTACTAAATGAACAGTAGCCACTGAAAGAGAGGTCAGGGAGAGGAAGTGACTTGTCCAGCATGGCCCAGGTAGCCAATTACAGAACTGGGAGTAGAACCTGGATCCATTCTTCCATTGCTAAAACACTACATAAAAGTTTTTTAAATAGGTACACATGCACTATAAATTGGTTATCCTAAGTTCCTTAAGCATTCTAAAACATGCAAAAAACATAGAAAGTACAGTTTATGGCACAAATTTGATCGAAAAATCATGTATAGAAACCTGAATATTTTTAAACTCTTTTATTCCTTGGAATTTGAAAGCTCTTAAGGTGTGGCTTAGAAGTACACTATCATTTTTAAAAAGTGATCCTGGGAAATGTACACCAACTGCCTTTTTTCCCTCATCACTTTCACTGGAACCCATACTGAGCTTCAGCAGTGCCCACACACATAACCCCCAGTGGCATCTTCAAATACAAGGGGCTCACTGCAGCCGCTGTCGGCAGAGGCCAGGCACCTCCTGAATATGGTTCTTGTATTCACCATCTTTCTTTTCTTTCTTCCCATTTCCCTAACAGCTGACACAGGATTAAAGAAGCTTAAGCTGAGAAAAGAGAAAGAGAAAAGGAGAAAGAGAAAAAGAAAAGAAAAAAGGGGGAAAAAGTAAACTAACTGCCTGAGGAGCTTAGAAGGGACTTTGCCTTTAAAAAAAAAAAACAACAGGTGTTGGGACAGGAAGCCACTGAGAAAGGCAACGTGTCCTTCCCCACATGGCCCTCTTTCCTCCCTGTGACTGAGTCAAGGGCTTGAGCAATGGCATACAGGAATTAATTAAACATGAATATAAGGAAGAAACTGAGATCATCCATCTATCTATTGATAGATACAAACCTGAGCCAGGAGCCTCTGGCCTGGTTCTCGTTTTGTGAGAAGAAGAAACTAGAACCTTAAAACAGTTCTCAGAACAAGACCCTAACCAACTGAGGCCAGGAAGAAGACAGAGAACTTGGAGAAGCCCAAAGGTTGCAGGAACGTCTGACAGGTGGGTGGTGAGAGGACTGGACCAGGAGGCATTGAAGATAACTCAGCTGGAACATTCTGGAATTACAAGGAACAACCGGTCTGAGGAAGGTGTGGAACCTCAGCAAGGCAGGGACAACTCTCAGTTACGTTTCCAACTCCAGGAGAACGTGACTTCCTGCTTGAAATAGAGGAGGGCTTTGGCCCAACACATGATGATCTTCACAGGCCTACATTCCAGTCTCCTAATTACCCAGGAGTGACAACGTCTAAAGCTGAGATGATTAATGCCAATCTTAAACAATCAAAAGCTGAGGAAATTGGCCAGTGTGAAACCATGGTGAGACCAGAAGCCGCCAAGAAATCTGGATTCTTCCAGAGGCTGGAGCCACCAGGTTAACTGGCCCTGGGGAGTTCTTTCTCCACCAATGGCCTCAGTTTCCTCATCTGCACAGGTTCAGACAGGCAGGGTGACCTCAGAGGCCCCTCTCCCTTCTAAACAGTACTGGGAAATTGCTGTTGGTCATAAATGAACTCATCGATAACACCCGTTTCCCATTTAGATTTTCTGAGGAAGTGACTTTGAACAGCCATGGCACACAAACACGTACACACATACACAGATAATTTCTGCAATCCCCTGTCTATGCCTTCAGCACAATTAGCCCAACACTGCTGGCCAGAGGACACCACTACCCCCACCTCTGAAACTGGGCCACAGGCCATCATACCAGGCCACTAGGGTGCCAAATTTCTACATATTGATCATTTTATCATACCCATTGATAAACCCAGTAAGAATCGAAGTTCTTTATTCGAAGATGATTAAATAAGGTCCACAAAAACACACTGTACTCTTGAAAGCACTCTATTAAGACAAAGTATTACTACCTTCTCCACCCTGCTGGCTTCGAACCTCAGAGAGGGAGCTTCTCTGCAAAGCCTCCCCACATTTCTCTATCCTGCCCTGTCCTTCGGGACACCAAAGTCTCCCCCTCTGGGCTGCCCTCACCCTTGTGAACACTGACTTCCCCTCTGACCAATGCCTGTGGTCCTAGTGACCTGGTCTGCGCCACATCCCACACTGTTCTACCATGTAGGTACCCACCAGCCACATGAGGTGCTGACTGAGGGCAAAGGCCAAGTCCCAGGAGCAATAGTTTCCATGTCTGAGCAACACTAACCCCTCTTCTCATCCCACCCGTCCCATCTGAATATTCTGTATCGTAAAGACCAAACCAAGAAAATAACTCTCGTCACCCAGAGACTGACCCACCAGGCCAACTGGGACTTTACGTCTCCTCTTAAGAGTGAGCGCATGGTATGAAGCATGGATACCTCATAGGCAGAAACATTGTCTTGCTGTTGTCCCAAGTTAAAAATGTGCAGAAGGACGTATGGATGCTGCGAATCTGAAGGGCAGGACTGTGCAGGTCGTTTAGTTGCTGTCCCTCAGATCCAAGTCCACTCCTCTGGACTCCGACCTGTGTGGCGCGGCTGGGACTCTGCACACTGCACTCCTGCTTCGCCAGCTGAAGTGCTATTGGGTTCTGCCAGTAAGGCCTCCGGGTGGAGATTGGTTGGCAGGAGAGGCAAGAAAGGGCCGCCTTCTTCTGTCTGTAGCACTGCATCCTAGTGGCAGCAGCTGGTGCCAACCTCCAGCATCTTCTGATACTCTCAGAACTAGCCTCATCCAGCTCAGTGGTAGAGGCTGAGGACAGAGCACTTAATGAGATAGAAATTGTCTCTATCCTCAAGGAACTTCATATCCAGCAAGGGAAAAGACTGAACCAACAAGGAATTGTGATCGGTACTGTGAGATGTATGGGTTCTCTGAGGGCACATTGCAGAAGGTCTGCTCCAAAGCCCACTGCCTCCGACAGACATCAATGGGATGGTTACATTCTGAGACTTCTGGCCATCGGCACAAATATATAAGGATAATGGCATCAAGCCACATTCAGAGGAGCAACTCAGACTGTGTCATCTGCCTGAAGTCAATATACCTTTAAAGAAGGCTGGTGTGCACATGCAAGACTTTTTAAGTTATTCTGCATTTTGGAGTTTTTGTGTTAATCATTCACTCATTCAGTCACTCAACAAGTGCCCTTACCACTGAGGCTCTGAGGACTCAGCAGAGAACAAGGCAAAGTCACGCCCTCGTGGAGCATACATGAGGTATGGCTGGGGGACACCGTAAATAACAACTAAACAATAAAATATAATGATTTCAGATGCTGACAAGTTCCAAGAAGAAAGTGAGGCAGGGAGTGGAGGCTGAAGGTGGGCCAGAGGGAAGGGTTATTGTGGGCAGGGCGGTAGGAAAAGGCCTCTCTGGGGTGGTGGCATTTGGGCAGAGACTCGGAGGACAGGAGGGAATGAACCGGGAGAAGACCTGGGGCCAAGGCTTGCAGGCAGAGGGGCTCCGTCACCCCTCAGAGGGAGACACCCTGGGGCACGTGATGAGAGAGGTGCTTGGAGCAATGCCACAGCGAACCAGACGGTCCACCCTGGGGGGAGCTGTCTGCCGTATCCAGCGAACCCCACAAGTCAGACATAGCTCAGTGGTTGAGTTCACGTCCCCACTCTGGCATGCGGTTATTTTTCTTTACTTTCAATTTACATCGCAAGCTGGAGAGAAATGAATTACATCCCCCTGGGTTTCTCTGTTCCATACAATTAAGAAAAGCTATTTCTTAGTCATAAGGCGGATGACGACACCAAGATTTCCCATTTTCTCTCCGCAGGGAGGCTGTCATCACTCAATATTAATTGATCCTACATTTCATCCATAAAGCGAGGGCTGAAACAAATTTTTGGTCACAAAAACAGCAACTATTAGACTATTAAAGTAAATTCTTAATGGTGGCTCCATTAAAGCACAGCCCTGTTCACATGGCATCAGCTGCCTCAACTCATATGATGTTTCTTTCATTGGGAAAAATGAGGAAATTATTAGATTTCTCCCTGATACTGGATTAATCGCCAGCACCTATCTCATTTAAGGCTGCTGGGGATTTTCCACCGTTTCATCACAAGTAGGAACACACAGAAAGGGTATAATATATCTTGGGTCCCCAGCAGGAGAACATGTCAATCGAAGGCAATTTTATTTTCCTGCTAGCGAGAAAATAAAGTGAAAACAGCAAGAAGACACAAGAAACTCTCACGAATTGAGGAGTGCTAGTATCATTTATATAAATATTTCCCTAGACAAAAAAATTAATGCTTATTTTTAGAGGGGAGGGACTGAATTAGAGGTACATAGATTTAGAAAAAAGAAAGGAAGAAATAAAAAAACTAGTCGTAGCTACAAGTAAAAAACCCACAATGAACTGGGGACATATGGGAAGAGCCAAACCTCATTAGTACTGACAGCGGTGACCAGATGCCCGCACCCAGTGAAGAACCGTTCTCCAATTCATGGGAGGGCTCTGCCGCCCGCCCCTTCTGACTCCTCCTCATCTATTTAAATGAGTGCTAGGGCCCGTGGAAGGCTAACCACAGGGCATTTGCATTTCATCAATATGTTTAAATGTCACAAATCCTGACTTTCACAGCTGGAAGCCAGGCTTAGCAACTTACAACCAGGCTGATGAATAACTGCGGTCGAGGCAGAAGGCATTTCTTAAACATATAATTTAGTCTTGAGAAGAGATGAGCTCTGCTCAACAGGCCCGTGGCATGAAATTAGAAAAAGATGCTATGGATGTGTCTCCATGGCATCAAAGAAATGACAAGGATGGAAAAATGAACACAGTGATCATTTGCTTCCAGATCAGCAGAACATGGTAGAGACCCTTGTTGAAGACCTTTAAGGGACCAGTGCACCCATCTCCCAGGTGCCGTGTTTTGGCTGCTAAGGACTCACAGCTGCCCCTTCCTGTGGAAAATTTCTCTCAGCCAGACAGGAGCTTCCTGGTCCAGGAGTTTAAGAGGCTCGAGAGATTCACAAAAAACTCCTAATGTGACCCCTCTTTATACTCTCTGCAGCACAGACTATGGGCTGTGTCAATTAAAACCCATTTCCACCCATCCTAATCTTCCTGGAATATAGAGGCTGGAAGTCACAAACTGCATTTCCCATCTTCCAGTGAGAAAACTGAGGCACAGAGAGGTTAAGTGACTTTCCCAAGCTCACACAGCTAATAAGCGGCAGAGCCAGAATTTGAAGCCAGGCAATCTGGCTTAAGAGTCTGTGCTTCTGACAACTCCACAATGCTGCCTCTCATTTAGGAGCAGACTTTTCACATAAACTACCTGTACCAATTATCTACTGATGTATAACAAATTACCACAGAACTTAGTGGCTTAAAACAACAAACATTATCTCAGTTTCTGTGAGTCAGGAATCCAGGTGAAGCTTATCTGGGTGCCTCTGGCTCAAGGTCTCTCACGAGGGTGCCTCAGCATACAGGCCAGGGCTGAAGTCATCTCAAGGCTCCACTGGGGAGGATCCACTTCCAAGCTCAAGCACGTGGTTGCTGGCGGGATTCACTTCCTCCAGGGCTGTTGGACTGAGGGCCTCCGTTGCCCACTGGCTGTTAGCAGCAGGCCTTCCTCAGTTCCTTGCCAAGTGGGTCTGTCCACAGGGCAGTGCACCATGGCAGCCGGCCTCCCTCAGAGGGAGCGGGCAGGAGAGACCAAGAGAGCCCAAGACGGACGCCATGATCATTTTATGGCCTAATCTCAGAAGTGACAATCCACCACTCTGGCTGTACGCAGGATGTCCACTAGAAGCAAGTCAGTAGCTCCCGCCCACACTCCAGGAGAAGAAGAGGTCACACAACGCTGTGAATACCAGCAGGTGGGGACCACTGAGGGCCATCCTGGCAGGTGGCCACCACGCTGCTCAGTATCACAGTACTATTAATATTAATAATAAGCAGAAAAGTTGAGTTTAAAGTTGTTTTTTCCTCAGTTAACTCGGCTCCCAAGTCCAAGGTCTGTGCAGTACTCCAACATTCCTCCCAGTGTGGAGAACAAAACTTTGGTTGGTTCACCTCTCTGGGATAATGGTGCCACCACTTGCTTTAAGCCACTTCGGACTTCACACTTTACAGTCAAGAATGTGACGGGTATTAGGAGAAAAGGTAAGTTTTCTTGAATTTTAGTTGTTTTGGTCTAATCCATTTATATGACATCCATAGTAAAAAAGCCACTGTGTAGCAATGGAGTAAATTTTGTTTTTATTTACAGTTTCTAGATTGGCAAGAAACAGTGGAATTTTCAGAGCAGTGGGGCCACCAGTTTGGGGGATAAAGCAAGAGAGTCCAGAAAGACCAAACACCCTTCTCCCCATGCCTTGTCCATCCTTCTGGCATTATCTCGGCCCAGGCTGTAGATGCAGCAGCAACTTTTCTTTTACAAATCTCATCTCACTGTGGCCAAACAAGCCATTTCTCACCAAGAAAGCCAAAATGGACCATGAGCACACACCAGGGCATCTTTCACTCACCTATGAAGCCCCCAAAAGCTCAGCCTGTTAGCATTAGCAGCTCAGATGAGTCCACTCAACCCCCAGGAAGCTGGCTTGATTGAGCCACTAACCCAGGGGTTTTCCAAGCTGCAGTTTGGTGGGCCCAAAGATTAGACTTGGTTTAGGATTTCCAGGGCTTTCCTGCACCCACAAAACAGCAGACAAATCCCCAGCCATGCAGGGGCCACCAGGAAAAGGAGAAATCATGGTAAGTCAAAGCAGATACTTCTCCAAGATAACACACAGAATCTATTAGGAATGTGCCCAAACGACAGGTTTCCAAATGTGGGAGAATAGACACTGGACTAGGACATTAATAACTCTGGAATTTGGTGGGGTGTTTTAGACACAGTTTCCTACACTGAGAGACTTCCTCTTGTTGACCACTGCATGTTCAACACAGAGCCTGAAAGAAAAGTAGGTAATCAGTAAATATTCAATGAATTATTTTACTAAACAACCTTGCTAAATAAGACTGCTTTCTCCATTAAGGAAAGTCCACCCAATAAGCATTCCAGCTCCCTTAGGGATATATTACCAATCTTGTGTCAAAAACAACATTCATTCCTCACGGTGCCATGTTGTGTTCATGCTTACAAACTAATTCTGAATTTTTATCTGGGATGCCCGACTGAAATAATCCCCTTCCTCTTTTAAGAGGGCCCAGTGAGGCTGTCAGCTAATGTATACTCCTCCCAGTCAATCCTATGCATGCACCTGAAAAGCATGTTTATGCATAAGAATGGAAAAAATCTCAGCTGCTGCTAAGCGTGGCAGATACTTCTTGCCTACGCAATTTTTACTTATCAGATCTGACCTGTAAACAAAGAACAGCATGTCTGAAACACAGAACTGAGGAAGTGACTTTCTAGACTTGATGTGGCATGCAACTTGAAGCCAGAGTCACCTACCTTTTCACACCAGAATTGCTTTAGAAAATATTTCATAGATAAAATTCAACAGGCCTCTTTTCTTCTGAAATCTGGTCAAACTAGAAAACGTGCTGGACCCCAATGAAACTGGAGAAAGCCATTTTATAAAAATTCTTTGAAGCAATATCACTAATAATAATTAGTAGGGTGCATAGCACATTAACTTGTTTTCTGTTCTGCTTTAACCAAATTAGATAAAAATTATTACCACTACCACAGGGCTGCTTTTATGAATCCCTGCAGAAAAATAATTTGGTTTTGCTTTGACAGATAACAGTCATCACCAAGGAATTTCGTTTTACTGAAGGCAGCCTTAAGTCGTTGAAATTTACTGCTTGGGTCCCGCACGTGCACACACACACACACACCTGAGCCCATTTTCACACAAGACTGAGTGTTGTTTCTTCGTCTGGATTTAAAGTAGCTGGGAAAAGAGCATTAAGAGTTTTTACATTAAGAAAGGAATGCAAAGAATGCCTTCCTCCCACTTACATCTAACCTTATTGCCCCCATTAGTGAATATTTAACAATAACATTAATGCTAATAGACCTGGTTGCAACATCAAAAGCAACAATATGGAAGATGTATGTAGTAGCTTTGCTCAGAAAAGCTTAAAGCCATGTCACACATATTATCTCATTTATCTTGTGAAAAAAAAAAAAAAATCCCTGCAAACCGTAAAAGCGTATTTATCTGCCTTGAGACATGTTTTATGGGAACCGACTTCCTCACCACTCTGCATCTTCTGTTTAAAAACAGGGTCTGTTTTTAGCACACCTCCCAGCCAGGACCTCAACTCATAACTCATGCCATAGACTTCCTTGCATGAATCTTAAAAACAAAAACCAACTCTTAGCAATTATAGAAACCGGAAACAAAAATGAAACAGGTAGGAAATTAACTAACTTCACCCCAACCAACAATTGCTTTTACGCAAACCGAAATCAAATAAATGCACACACACACACACACACACACACTCTCCCTTGAAAACTGCTATACAATTTATTAATGAACAGTGATAGGAAACAGAAGCTGAAAGTGGGTCAGGAGGAACTGTTTAATCTAATAGTCTGGAAATTATATCAGAAGGAACAGATGGTTTCACAGACGTCGATGATACCTAGAGGAGCAAAGGAGCAATTTTCTAGGAAAGAAAAATGTTTCCCTACCCTACTGTGCATACTATTTTCAGCAAAGGAGGAGTCTATATTCAGCACAGGATAAGTCCGGATTTTGGCATATTTACAAAACTGGGACTAAGTGGCAGCCATCCACATATAACCAAGTTCAGACTCGGCCTTCTAAATCTGAGCTAGAGGTCAAACTTAGCCCTATTTTAAAACCAGAAACAAACAGAAGCCAACGCTATCCTCCAGTGGGTTATTAACCAACACTCAAGTTCTTGGTACGTGAGAAAACTGGTCCCCAACAGATGATGGGCAGTGTGACCTGTAATGTGGCCTGCAACACTCAGGGACCCTGCAGGTCCTAGGCAGCAGCGAGAGGCACAGGCCACGTGGATTGGGAAGAACCACCCCGCAATGGGGCCTCCCTATCTGTCAAACGGAACTAAAAACATCGCCTCTAGAGTTGTAAGGATTAATTGAGCTAAAGCATAAGAAGCTGCACTGCAAACCGTACAGCGTAAGACAACACAGAGCTGCGACTCTCATCCCTACCACCTGTATTCTCCAAAACATACGGGCAAATTCCCCCCAGAGCAGGGCTCAACGGAAGTGAGGGCTTTTACAGCTGGGGCCTTTAATGACAGATCAGAGCTTACCAAATCTCAAAACCGTTCCTAGGGGACGTCTGGTACAGCCCACATTGCTAAAGAGCAAAGGATTTGAAGACAGCAAGTCCGAGTTCTGATTCTAGCCGACTGTGGACTCGCTGCAGGACCATGGGGGTGTTGGGCAACCTCACTAAGCCTTGTCTCATTTGTAAAATCAGGATCCTTGTGAGGGTTAATTAACGTGCACAGGTGCATGGCACGTCAGCTGTTATTACCGTTGCTACTGCTAATGATGATAACAACAGCATCTGCAAGCACCCCGGCACGGCCAGAGAGGGCACAGGGCAGAACAGCCTGTCTGCCACTGAGAAGAAGACCCTCCCTCCAGGGTGAGCTTAAGGTGTGAGTGATATAAAAAGTCACCCCTCACCCAGCTCAGACAGGGGCCCCCTGCCTTATGCTATAATATCAAGGGATGCTTTGGGCCTTCCTGCTAGACACCCACCTTCCCTCCTCCAGGGCTTCTGACATCTCGCTTCAAGGTTGGTTGGTTTGTTTTTACCTACAAAAAATGCCATCAACATCAGTGACTTTATGCTTAGTTCCGCTGAAGAGCTGCAAATGTTATAGATGAATCTGTTACGTTCTAAAACTGCAGGTATCATATTTAGAGAGAGGTAATAAATACCTCATTAAGGCATGGCAAAACAAACACTTCAGGGCACTTGAGGCTCTATCTAAAGGAACCCCATGGTGAAACCCACTTTAAACCAAGAATCCTCCTGTAATGCAAATAACTACCCATCCCCCACAATTCTTTCCCCTGCTTTGCAGAGCTTCCAGTGTTGGTCTTCCCTGTAAAGGGGGCAGCACCTGCAGGCACCTGCAGCCAGGTGTGCATCCTGGCCAATTCCCTGCTACAGCACAGACGTAAGATCAGCCCATTAACACTTGTTCTATATTGTCCACTCTAGGTCATTTCTGTGGGGCTTGGTCAGAGTGGCAAGAGCAAGCAAAGGAGTTGAAAAGGGCAGCTGGAGTGGAGGGAACAGACTGGGTAGGAGACCTAATTGGGGCAAAGGCTTCCAGAAAAGAGCCAAGGAGGAGGCTGGACCACAAGACTGCTGGGGCCCAACCACAGCCTACAGGCCTGCTTCCACCGTGAGGCAGAGTGAAACGTGATGAGCCACGGAACTGAAAATAAAGGCCTACCTAGATGTTGGGGTGTAACTGGGCCCCCACCATGCCACAGTTCCAACTGCCCCCAGAGCTGGGCTATGCCCTCTGGCCTTTGACGAGGGTGAAGGGCACAGAGATATTCACTAGCCAAGGCCCCTGAGCCAAGAAGAGGCTGTCTACAGACCCAAACCATTGGCTGCAAAGCTACTGGCCAGCAAGAAACTGTCCCCTCAACCCACCTCTCACTCTTCCTTCCGCTGAGCCCCAGCGACCTTACAAACACTCATCCCCATCCACTCAGGCTCTCCAGTCCCAAATCCATCCTTCTCGTGTGTTTCTCCACTGTCCCCTTCCACTGTGGTTGGCAGAGCCCCCAGCCCAGTTGTTCTCGAACTTTGGCAACGTCCGAAGCACCTGGAGGGCAGGTGCAAACAGACTGCTGAGCCCCTACCCCTAGAGTTTGTGATTCTGCAGGTCTGGAGTAGGGTCCAAGATTTTGCATTTCCAACAGGTTCCCAGGTACTGCTGCTGTGACTTTGGGGACCACACTTTGAGAACCACTGGGCTAGACCATAGGGAGTAAATTCTCTAGCAGACAAACATGTCCTCTTCACCTGGGTCCCTGAATCTCAGGTGCCACTGAAACCCAGCTATGCCCAGGACACACGCCACCTACCCAGGGCCCCTTCAAACCCTACGTGGTCACCCATGAGTAAAGCTGACATTCTCATACTGGCTCTTTCTTATCCGTCCTTCCCCTCCTCGCTATTCCTGACACAGAACCACGCATCCCACTCCTGTCTTTCCTTGCTCCCTTCCCGTGCGGAGCGCCGCCTCTCCTCTGCCACCCACCAAGGCTAATCTGGGTCCTTCCTCTCCTTCAAGGTCCAAGAAAAGCTTTGCCTCCTCTGGGGGCTGTTCCTGAGAGCCCAGCCTTGAGGTGGCTTGTCTTCATGGCTGGCCAAGTTTTCAGACCACTGACTGCACCGGGGCTTCCCGGCCTACGCTGTGTCACACATTGGTGAAACGTTCTAGCAAAAAAGACCAGGTTTCTGGGAACCGGAGGCACACCCCGCAGGATGTTCACACAGCCCCAAGGGCTACACGGAAACGAAGTCTCCACACACGGCAACCCACCTGAGCGTCATCCGCTGGGCACCCACGTTCACACAAACCACCTGGCACTTCACACACACCCGCTCACTGGTTCCCAACCTCAGCTGCACACTGGCATCCCTGTGTTTCAAAAAAAATGCTGATGTCTGGGTCCCTTCCCCAGGATTAACTTATTGGTCTGCAGTGCATGCAGCCTGGGCAAGGGAATTTTTTAAGCAAAGTTTGAGAATCATAGTGCCATCTTACATTATTTTTTTAGAGCTCTGGCCTGTCCTCCTAAATATATTAGAAGCCATTTTAAGGACATAAGTTATGAGTTAGTCGTAATATATAGGTAGGTATGGAAGTATTTATTGAATTTATTTTATACTCAAAAAAATCACACCAGTATCGTTTTTTCTGCCATCTCCACGCAGGTAAAAAAAAAAAATTTGTACTCCACAGGGCCTTTTAAGGTTCTCAAAGTGCGGTCCCCAGCCCAGCAGCACCAGCATCACCCGGGAACTTGTTACCTGTACAGATAACCAGGCCACACCCCAGACCCACTGACTCAGAGACTCTGAAGCTGAGGCCTGGGAATCTGTGTTTTGACAAGCTCTCCAGGTGATTCTCATTCACCCTCGACTTTGAGAACTACTGCTTTAAGGGAATGATTCATTTTAAAGGCTCATTGTCTTTTGGACATCTTAGAACTTGCCCGTGACCTCCCTTCATGAAATCAGAAAGGCTAACGGTGCCAGGATTTCTAACTAGCCATCAGGCACCCGAGCTCTTAGCCCCTCAAAACTTTAATTTCTCAATTTTCAGAACATCATGTAAATCAGGATCCATCTTTTTCGATGAATCTCTTTCCCAGCTGTGAAGGGAGACTAAAAGGACATACTTTATAGACAATGATTATCAGCTGCTTCTGCAGTTGTGTTTGGGGCTAACGGCACCCAGACTGGAGGTTAAAGGAAAACTGGACCCGTAAATGATTCATTGCACAATGTGCTTGTTTGCAGTAAGAAATGTCACCCTGTGTTATTATCATGACCACCCAAAATTTATATACAGAGTTGAAGGCTGAAATGCCGGCAGCCAAAATCCAAGTATGAGCCTGGTCAGCACAATGTGGAAGAAAGAATCCCAAGGGTCAGCTCTTAAAGACCTCTTATACAGGAAAACCACAGAGATGGGAATTTTAAAAATGTGGCAATGTGGACTGATCCTAGAAACTGAAACGTGTGTCATGGGAATGTTTTGTAAGAAAGAATTTAAGAGGAAAAATGGATGACAAGCTTGAGAAAGGGAATGGAGCAGAAGTTACTTTTGAACTTTTTCGTGTGGTAGCCCTTCAATTTCATTTAAACCCACCAGAGTATGCAGAGGATGTAGGGATGAATAGAGCTACTAACTCCCATAACACTGTCTCTGGAAATGTAAAACAGTACAACCACTTTGGAAAACAGTTGGGCAGTATCTTATAAAGGTAAACACACATTTATCAAACAGCCCAACAATTCTCTCCTACACATTTATTAATACCTAACAGAAATGAAATTATGTGTTCATGCAAAAGACCTGTTCACAAATGTTCACAGCAACTTTTCACCTAACAACCCCAAACTTGAAATAGCCCAGATGTTCAACAAGATAGTGGTTAAACAAATTGCCGCACATGCAAACAAGGGACTATTACTCAGAAACAAAAAGGAATGAACTCTTGGTGTGTACAACAGCATGGATGAATCACAAAGGCATTATCCTGAGTTAAAACAGCCAGACACAAAAGTATATGTACTTCATGATTCCATTTATGTGGTATTCAAAAAGAAGCAAAACTAATCCACAGTGACGGCAGATCAGCAGTTGTCTGGAGTTAGCGGAAGCACATGAAGGAACTTTTCTGGGGTAAGGGAAAATTCTCTTATCTTGAGTGTGGTGTGGTAATAGTTCTACAGATGTTTACATTTATCAAAACTCATCAACCCATATTCTTATTTGATAATATGCATGTACTTCATTGTATGTAAATTATACTTCAATAAAGTTACCAAAACAAATACCACCGAGACACCATTCGGTAGGACTGACAGCACTGAGCTCTCTTTCATGTGTAGTGGACATGCCCTGTGTGAAGACAGCTGAAACCTCTCAGTGCTCTTGAGAGAGCCTAGACTCCTCAGCCCAACACATAAGACCTTTCGTCATCTGACCCCACTTACTTCTCAAAAGCCACACTCCAACCAAAGTGAACCGTCTATAGCTCCCTGTATATGCAATGTTGACCCTGGGTTTTGGTCCCTCCCACAGGTTGTCCCTTCTGCATGGAGAGATTATCTCCTTCCACCCTCTTCTTCCTCCTATCTTTTGCCCAACTCCAAATCCAGATGAGGATCTCAAGCCTTCCTTGACACACACACTCCTCCATCAAGCCTGGGGGCTACCACCATCCCCTCTGTCACCATCACTGTACTGGTACATCAAGTACTGGTTCTTCATCCGTAAGAGAGTTTGAACCAGTCTAGAGTAGTGGACTAGACCGGAGCTATGGACTGAATTGTGTCCCCAAAAATTCATATGTTGAAGCCCTAATTCCCAATGTGACTATATTTGGACTAAGAACGTAATACAGTCAAATCAGGTCATAAGGGTAGGGCACTAATCTGATAGGATTAGTGTCCTTATAAGATGAGACACCAAAAAGCTAGCTCTTTCTCCCTCCCTCCCTCCAAGTGAGGACACAGTGAGAAGGCTATCGTCTGCAAGCTAAGAAGGCCCTCACCAGAAGCTGACCATGCTGGCACCCTGATCTCCAAGGTAGAAACTTCTAACCTCCAGAACTGTGAGAAAATAAATGTCTGTGGTTTAAACCACCCAGCCTGTGGTCCTTTGTTATGGCAGCCCCAGGTGACTAAGGCAACCAGGAAAATCTCCTGTCTGGTTTACCCACTTGTTCCCAGGACACAGCATCTGGCCCAAGGTTGGCCTTGAGTAAGTATTTGTGGAAATCAATGCATCATCATCCTATGGTCACTATGAACCCAAGGGCAAATATTCATGATAAAATCATATGTTATTCTAAACTAGAGACACAGATTCTGACCTGGAACTGAGTTTTCCTCCCTTGAAAACAGACTAGAACAGCATGGTCCCATAGAACTTTCTGCAACGATGGAAATGCTCTCTATCTGCACTGTCCACTATGGCAGCCACCAGCCACTAAGGGCTACCGAACACTTGAAATGTGGCCAGTGTGATAGAGGAACTGAATCTTTAATTTTATTTAATTCTAATCAAGGACTACACTTACATAGCCGCGTGGTTGGTGGCTCCTGCACTGGACAGTGCAGGACTAGAGAGTTCGAGCAAGGCCCAAGCACTGGCCTCGTTACAGATCACTCACTGTGCCAACTGTCCCCGGCACCAAACACACATAAAACACAGTCAATTTCCACGGAGCTGACACAGGTAGCTTTCAAGTGGCATTGGAGTGGCCCGGCACAGAGAAGCTGGCAAAACATACACATAAAAGGCATAATGAGGCACCGTCTGCAGAAACTGTGATGCTTTATGGGCCTCCGTCTGTGACAAAACCCATCACAGGGCAGGTTCATCCCTCGGTGACCAGAGTTAATTGAAAATTTAAGACCCAATCAAATCACCCAGAATTGAGATTTTTGGCAGCTTATGTGCTTCACTGTAAGATTCCTGCTGCTTTTGCCTCTGCCAACCCTACAAGTAAGGCTGCATGTTCCAATATTGTCCACAATGACACAAGCTTTAAGCAAGGGACAAACACAACAGTGTTAACTCTGATCCTGGTTTGTTTTTTTTTAAATGCACACGATGCTCTTCCTGCCTAAGCCACCAGGTAGATGTGGGCCAACATCCTTCCCCCCACTTATATTTGCTTAAGAGCCAAATGAGCATCTTCTCTATGAAAAATAGGCGTATCAAGTGCCACTTGAAAATCTTCTAGGCTAAAACCTTATGGAAGAGGAGTATCTGTGTGCCCTTCTACGTGATAATGCAAGTTTCCTAACAACGATGTTCCAATTGGTATTAATGCCTATTTGCCTAGCATCTTGCAGTCTAGCATCACTAGGGCTTTGGTGCCCAAGATTCTAGAATTCTATGTTTTCATTCTGCCCCTGTCGCTCCTGGCACTGCATCTTTGGGCAAGTTACGTAACCTTTCTGAGCATCCATTTCCTCATCTGCAAAAAGAAAGAAATATGAGTACACTGCAAAAACGTACCCATATACCTCACTGGGTCACTCCAAAGATAAAATGACATAAGAAGCCAAAGACGAATGTTCACAGCAACTTAATCTGTCATAGCCAAACCTGGAAAAAACCCAAAATATTCATCGACAGGTGAATGGAAAAACAAACTGCGGTACATTCATACAATGGAATGCTACTCAGCACTAAAACAGGGATGAACAAGCCACAAAACATACATTGAATTTCAAAATAAGTAAGCTGGGTGAGTGAAAAAAGTCAGACCAAAGAAAGTCCATACTATGCAATTGCACTTATATAAAATTCTAGAAAATAAAATCAACGACAGAAAGCAGATCAGTGGTTGTCTGGGGCTGGAAGGCTAGAAAAAAGCAGGAGTGAAGAAGGGGCATGAGGAAATGCTGGGGCGATGGACATGTTCTGCATCTTGATGTGGTGATGGTTTTGTGGGTTTGAACAGTGCAGTGTGCTTCAATTATACTTCGATAAACTTGAAAAAAATTCCTGAGATCAGGAATATAATGTCCTGTCACAGGACTTGGCACACAGTAGGCACTTAACAAATGTTAGCTCCATTCTGGAGAACAAATGAGCTCATTAGAACCGCTGGGACACACTTAAAGCCACCAGAGAAAGGAGTCAGCATGTGTAACATTTACTTCTGGGTTTACGAGGACCCAACTATTTAGACAGGCTCTTCTCAGCGAAAAAGCATCGGCAAGGAAGACAAACAGAAAGATGAACAAGGCTTGGGTTTTGCCCTGAAGGAAACACAAATAGTTTTAATATATGATGTAATAAAAGTATCAAAAGTATGGTATTGACAAACTATAGGCATGCAGAAGGGAGTAATTTTGATGGGATGGTTGTCAAGGAGGAACAATTCCAGGTGGGTGGGATCCTGACAAGCAGGAAGGGGTCCCCCTCCAGGGGACAAGTGGGAAAGAGGCCACAAAATACTGGCTTGGATTTCAACTTCATTTATCCAGGGGAACCCGCCACAGAGTTGTGCCTAATCAGATGTGTGTTTTACACAAACAGTTCCTATCTAGAGAGCAATCTGGCAACTTATCAAGCAAGAGTCTTGACATTCACATCCTTCAACTCAATAATTCCTGAGGAAATAGTCAGAAATGTGCACAAAGATTTATGTATAACATCACTTATCACAACATTATTTATAATAGCCCAAAGCCCGAAATAACTTAAATGTCCAATAAAAGGGGACTGCTAAATAAATTATGGTACACTGAGTGATTAAATCATATGTAGCCATTAAGTCATACTTTCAGAGCAAATGGATGGCAGGGTGCATGCCTCACTAAGTCCTAGGTCGCAAAAAAGCAGGATACAAAAAGATATGTTGCATATTCACTCAACAAATGTGTATTGATTATGTATAAAGTGCTAGGTACTGTTCTAAGCACAGAGGGTACAGCAGAGAACGCAACAGAGAAAATCCTCTCACTCCTAGGAAAGGAGTCTAACTGCTAGTGAAGGAAGGCAGACGAACAAGGAAACAAATAGCAAGTAGCAAAATAAATGGCATGATACATAGTAAAAAGTGCTCTGGAGAAAACTAAGGGAAAGATCAGGGAGCTGGGGGGAGGTAGAAATGCTGAGTAGGTGGCCAGGGAAACTTTCAGGGAGAAGGAGGTAAGGAGACGGGCTAAGGGGTTGCCAGGGAGGACTCCCAGGCAGAGGAACTCAGTGCGAATGTCCTGAGCCCTATGGGCTTGAGAAGCAGCAAGGCGCTAGCAGCAGAACACCAAAGACAAACGGAGGGAGAATGACAGCAGAGGGAGCTGGTGCCACTCGCGGTGTGCAGGGAGCTTCAGAGGGCTCTGAGCACAGGAGTGGTGGGATCTGTGGGAGGACACGGGAGGGGCAGAGGGGCCAGGTGGGGTCTCCCCAGTACTGTCCTAGCTCTTTATGATGGGTATGTGCTCACCGCATAATCAGAAAACAGAAGATAATTCCAGCAAAGAATGCACAATGCAGAACAGCAGGGAAACAGGGAAGCAAACACAGAGGTCAGGGGCAGCGACGCAGCAGGAGAGCCAAGGATGGCGTGTGTTCATGGAGGTTTTATGAGCAAAATCACTCTTTGTGCTAGTAAAACAAAATAACCACAATGCAAAAAAAAAAAAAAAAAAAAAAAGAGAGAGAAAGAACTCCCCCATAATCTCAGCATCCTAACAATCAATATGTAACATCTTGGTATACTTCCCTCCCGTCTTTTTTCCTAGACATGCTTTTGTTTTTTCCTTAAGCATCCTACAATGCCCAGCACGTTGCAGGCATTCAAATAGTCACTGAACAAAGAAATGGATGACCAAATGCTCCAAATAGTTTTGTGTTACATTAGCCATACTAGAAGTGTCGTCAGACATGGTTTTAATAGGCTTGGGTGATGGAACAGCAATTGTGGGTGGGGAGAAGGCCTGGGCATGGATGTCTGGCCATTTAAGAGGACGGCAGTGACATGATTCGAGGGCAGCAGAAGGAAGCAATCTGAGGAGGAAGACGCTGGGTGTGGTTTTGGCACCTGGAGGGGTACACAGAATGTCCCTACAGAGGTGCCCAGCTGTCCTTTCTCTCAGGGCTCAAGAAACAGTCAGAGCCTCAGCCCAGGGATGGCGGCAGCCGGAATGGTAGCCGAGGAGGAGGAGGAAGAGCAGAGCCCCCACCACATGCCAGACACTGTGCTAAGAGCTTCACGCATGTTCCATCTCCAACTCTTCACGACTGCCCCACGAGGTGGACACTCACGTGCTCATGTTACAGATGAGGACACTGCAGGCCTGAGAGGCTTAGTAACTTACCCAGTCACTCCACAGCAGATCCAGGACTCCAAACCACCGATATGAGGGCTTTTCCCACTCATTCTCCTTTTTGCTCATAGAAGCTTAGGCTTCTGCCCAGAAGCCCAGGGAGAAAGTGTCTGAAGATGCCTTAGTTATTTGGTGCCCAATTTTCACTCTCAACTTCCAGGGACCCAAAAGGAAGAACGCCCTCTTCCTCTTCCAAAAATACGTTTGACATGTTTTCCAAATGACAGTTTTAACCTGTTGAGTTCTTTTCCTTTTCATGTGTATGAGTCTTCTCTCCCCCACCAGGACATGCCTCCCAACCTCCTCCACCTCCCACCACGACGGCCCAACGCTCTGCACACAGTAGATGCTCAACAAGTGCTTTAGATATTGACCATCCCCTGCCGGTCACCCCGGGGCCAGACCTTGGACAGCGGTGGTGGTAGATGACCCGACTGCCTCTGGCTCAGGTGAAGTGAGGCCAAACCCAGAGGGACAAGTCCTCTTGCAAGACGGTGGGCAACTGGCAGGGGAATTCGGGTGGACGGGCCGGTTGGTACAAGGAGAGAAGGCAAACCTTTCTTTTCCACGGGGCTTGCTACGAAACAGAGCCTGCAAACTGCTTGGCCCATGGGCAAAATTCAGCCTATCCATGTGTACTGCTTGGCTCACACATGGTTTTCATTTGTTATAATTTTAATCAGTTGCTATCTTTTAGAAAGCGAGAGGTTTCACGTAAAAATCTGGGTTTCTGGAAGCCGTCCCCTTGAGCCAGCCCGCCCCTCCCAGGCTCCCACAGGCCCCACCCACCCCGGGGACTCACCAGCACTCAGGGTGGTGAACTCCAGGAAGCGGTATTCATAGGACACATCTATCTTGGTTTCCACCTGTGGCCTCTTCAAGGTTGAATAAATATTCCCAGGCCGTTTTTCATCGCGTTTCTCTAACTTGTTCAATCCGCAACCCATTTCAGCAGCTGCCAGCAAAAGGGAAAAGAGGGGTGTGATTTTTTTCTGAGATTTTTCTTAACACCATAGTATAAAAGACGCCTTAACTTTCCTGAAGAATACATAAAGGACTTCAGCCTTTATGAAATCGAGAGTATAACTTAAAAATGACCCGAACACAGAGGACTGTGCAGTATCCAGGCTGGCTTCTCTTTCCGTTAAGACACCATTACCAGCCATCCTGTGATTTTTAAATGACACCCAAAGCATACAGGTTTTATATCTTTTTTCCCCTATCTGAAGAAAATAATACCTCGGAGTGCCTCAGTTCCACTATAATCCGGTATACATGATTAAAAAATGGGATCTAAAAAGCAGTATGGCACATTACGGTGTCAGCCTGTCTGTAAAAATACTAGAGATGTGTCACCTTCACTGTGGTTGCTAAGAGGGAATAAGTTGTTGTTACAATTTCCAAACTCCAGAGTCCTTTCTACCCTCAACAGTAATTATTTAGACAGGAAATTTACATTCATAAAACATCTCTAAAAGTAGACGTGGTATTTTTACGGGCCTTGTCTAAAAGTCCCCCTTTTCTTCTTTTTTAGACCAAACAGCAGGAAATAATAGTATGCTTCCATGCTCTTAGAGTCATTTTAGACCAAAATGAAAACTGACTGAACACTAATAGCAGGGCTGGAGAAATTGGAAGCAGAAATCCACGTGTATTAGAGCAAAGATCTGTAGCTACAGTTGGAAAAGAAAATGGAGAAATGTTAAAATAATGTGCACACTAGGGTGGGCTGAGCTTCCAATCTTTCAGGGGATTAAAAACAATGAAAGTTCTCTGTTTAGACAGACACTCATGAAATGACTTTTTATCCACTCCCTAAACTTCAGCAGAAGATATTTTCCTTTTGTGTTTTGAGCCCCACCAATACTTCCCTCCTCTCTGGGGTACCAGTGCCGCCATCAAAACATATTTCACAAAAATATTAACTGGCCAAGAATATCACACACAGAAACGCGGTGACTGCTTCCTTTGAGAGATAAGAATTTCCTTTTGCTTAATACATTCACAAGGTACCCGGCTTCCTAAGGCAATTTGGCAAGCTCCGGAAAAACAAACTGAGCCTCAAAAAGGCAATGCGGGGGTGGGAGAGCGAGTGGAAGGAGGTGGAATAGTGACAACCAGACTATACTTTTCAGTAATTAAAAAAAAAGTCTGAAAGAATGGATGAGAACAGGAAGGCTTACTTATGCCTTAATAAGGGAACATTAGTGTCCAAACGGCCAGAGCAGACATGATTTATGTGCAATGTGCATGAACGGATTACTTGTAAAATACTCTGTAGTTCTGCAGATAGAACAGCTGATATGGACAAAGGCTGCATATTTAGCTGCTAAAAAGCAAGCCGACTCGCCTCCACTGGGGCAAAGCAGAAGAGGAATGGACAGGGAGGATTCCAAATGCTGGGAACAGTGACCCTGGCCAGAGGAGTGCTACTGCCACCAGAACTGCAGAGCCCAGAGGCTCACCAGGTCACTCATTCGTGCAGATCGACCGCACGCCCGCTATGGGCAAAGCACCGTCAGCAATTCAGTGCGGTCTCCGCCCTCAAGGAGTTCAGCCTGGTAAGAGAGGAGGGACATTCAAGCTATAACAAAGATAGGAAAATGGCAGGGGCCCAGAGAGGGCATGTGACACGTGACCACGCAGAGATGGAGGGAGAGTGCAGCAAGAGCAAAGGCATGGAGGCAGGAAAGGACAGCGTGTGACGGGAAAGTACAGGCTGGAAAGGTAGTGTGAGATTACAGGTGTCAGCGAGCCAGGGCCACCACTGGCCCATAGGGTGCCTCTGTGAGAAGTAGAAAAGGGGCCACCTCCTCTGAGGAACTCGGTCCTGTCCCAGCCATGGCTTCCTGAGTGCAGCAAGAGCTGGATCCAAGCCCCTACTTACCCCTTTGTGAACAACCTTTAGAACTGTACCTGGCTGTCCTCCATCAGTAAGGGAAAAGCTAAGCAAAATAGAATATTTCAGAAGTGATATAGCCCCATAGATAAACCGGAAGATGAAGGCAAAGATTTCTTACACAGAACACAAAAAGCTCTAACCACAAAAGAAAATCTTGATAAAGTGGACTATATTAAAAATTTCTGTTCCTCAAAGCACACCTTAAAAAGTGAAAAGGTAATCCAGAGCCTCAAAGTAGCTGTTTGCAATACATTTATCTAGCAGTGTACTGGTAAAACAGCTCTCCAAGAAGGGGGAAAGGCCCTGATTTGTAGTGTTTGCCAGTTTCTGTGGTGTAAACTTGCCCACCACAACAGGTTTCAAGCTACCAACGTGAGGTCTGAAGGCAGAGTTGGGAAGAGATGCCACAGTCGGCTCTGCAGAGCCGGTGTGTGCTGGCTTATGCACGCCACTGCATCCATTCAACACAGCGCTCATACCCACAACCAAAGAACTCCTGCAAATCAATAAGGAAAAGATAGACTACCCGACAGCAAATAGGCGAAATGCCTGAACAAGCACTTCCAAGGGAGGGTATGCAAATGGCCAAGGAACATATGAAAAGAAGCTCAACTTCATTACTCATCAGAAAAATGAAAGGAAGACCACAATGAGATATATTAATAACATGCATCTACCTGAATAGCTAAGAACATTTTAAAAACTGGTATTACTGAGTGTTGGCAAGAATATGAAGCAAAATGAACTTCCCTACACTGATGGTAAGAGTGTAAACTGGTACAACCACTTTGGAAAATTGGCAATATGTAGGAAAGCTGAATATATGCCTATTCTCTGACCCAGAAATCCCTCCCCTGGGTCTATACCAACAGAAATGTGTCCACATGGGCATCAGAAAGACATGTACGAGAGTGCTCACAGTAGCACCGTTCATAATAGCCCCATATTGGAAACTGCCCAAATGCCATATGGTAGAATAGATAAATAAATTGTGGTATATTCACACAATGAAATATTATACAGCAATGAAAATAAAGAAACTAGGATTACACATAACAACATAGATGAATGTCAAAATTAAAAAGGAATGAGGGTGGGGGGAAGCCAGACACAAAAGAGTACCTACTTTCTCATTCCCTTTGTTTAGAGTTCCAAAACAGGCAAAAGCAATCTCTAGTGTTAGATGCTGGAGTTCTGGTTACCCTGGGGGGAACAGTGACTGCCTGGGAGTGTGAGGGGCCTTCTGGGGTACAAGTCATGTTGTTTCTTGATCTGGGTGCTCGTTACACAGTTGTGCTCAGTTTGTGACAATTCACTGAGCCACTGAGCTGTCTGCTGATTAATTTGTGTGCGTTCCCATTTACATTATACTGAAAAGTTCAAAAATACATAAACAAATATGTGGCCCTATAGATGTGTAGAAACATCTTCAACTATAATGTTAAGTTGGAATAAAGGTAAAACACAAAATGGTTCACATACTGGGTGTAAATTCTTCCCAATAAAAACTGAAAGCAACATTTACAGTAGGCAGTTCATCTAATGTTAGCTTTTCCAATAAAGTCACCTGTGTGTACACTATAGATCTCTGAGAAGGAGAAAGGAATATTCTCTATGTCGGGATGGGGGCATGCTCTCCTTGTTGGGCCCTACCTAGGATTTAATGGACACGAGGTGGAGAAGTGGACAGGTTGGCAAGCCAGGGAAGGCAGTCATGCCGTGCCCTGCCACGTACTCAGGCAGATGTGTCTCACTCTGGAAGGCTGAGTGTTTGGGGCCCTCCAAGAAGGTTTCTCTTCCTCAGTAATCCTCCCATTTTTGTTACCCTATTATATAAATTCTAGCATTAGAAATTCATTCCTTTGAATGGATTACTCTTCCTAAGAATCTCCTCTGAAACCACAAATATCTCCAAGTAAGGAAAACGAACTAAGCTCCTGGTAGCCACTATCACTTTAGTATGATTTAATTTTATCTATCACTTTTTAATTTTAATTAATTTCTTCTATAAAGGACAGATTTCCTGACAGCAGAAGAAAGGAGAAGGTTACCAGAATGAGTAAGAAAGACTCAGAGAAAGTTGAGTGGGCGGGGGGAGTGATACCAAGAAGTATTAGAAAAACTTCTGATTCACAACTTTGAATTTAAGATTTCAATAAACTATCCCAAACTTGAGGTCTCTGCCCAAGTTCACCCCAAAGGGCACTGTGCTTGAGATCATAGGACATAAGGGCACTCTGGGCAAATCATCTATGTGATCAGACACAGAAAAGATAAACAGTACGTTAAACTAAATTTGGCCCGAGGATGCCTCCATACTTGAGTCCTGCAACACAACTCAGTATGTAAACTAACTGAAAGCCTAACTTAGGAGTAAACTTTTGTAACAAATAGCTGAGTCTCAGCCAATCACACAGCCAACCTTCAGTCAACTGTAGGCAGCCAACTGATCGGACCATGTGCAAATAAGGTAAAAGCGGAGCTGTAACCACTCCGGCTGTAGCCAATTGAGCTGTCTCTGTACCTCACTTCCATTTTCTGTACCCAAATGCTGCCTGACCATGTTGCAGGCTGCAGTTCTAAGAGCTTCCCAACTTGCAAGTCATTCTTTGCTCAGTTAAGCTCTGTTAAATTTAATTTGTTTAAAGTTTTTCTCAATACCAGACAGCAGCTAAACTGTAATATCAGTGAATCCTTGGGGGTCTCCAACTTTAGAGACTCATTTCTTTGGAGTGCGTGCAACCCTTGCTAAGCAACTGCTTTTAAAGCACAGTTCTCTCTGGGAAGGGAGACGCAGGAAGCAAGCAGTTGCTGGCCATCAAAACTTTAAGTGTTTAATTGCTTCTTGGTTGTATTGGGTAGCATTGGGATAAGATTTTAATGGGGTATTCTTGAATTGCTTTTACAATAAACCAATTTTATAATCTTTAAATCTAAAAAAAAAAATAAATAAACTTTAATGTGAACATGTTCCTCTCACTCTTGCGTAGGGGCCCTACGTTGCTCCCTGCTGGTGCACCTGCATTCCTTTTATTTCTCCCTGCATTCTTCCCCCAACCTCCACCCCTGTTAAGATAGGAAAGATTTCTACATCATTCCAGAAATAGCTATTACAGTCCCTACTATGCTGAAAACAAATCAGAAAAATCCAGCTTATAAAAAGGAGGAAGAGTAAGATGTAACAGTGCCTTACATTATTGTAGAGTTTTGTAAACTTGACTGTGAGGTTCCCAAACCATGCTCACATTAGAATCCTGCAAGATGCTGGAGGCAAGGGATGGGGGCCCTTTGAGGGCAGTGGGAGGGGAGGCAGAGGGAAGAGTCTAGGAACAGTATCGCGAGACTCGGGCCGACGACACCCAGAGGGGCTGCACAGGGAATGTCACAGTAGCAGCACATCTCCCTGAGGGATCAAGGTCTCCAGTGTGGTGGAAGATAAATGATACGTGGGATAGCTTTTAAAGGTGGCTCCAAAATGCACTGACACTTCTCCCATGAGAGGTAGGGTCTATGTCACCTCCCCTCAATCTGGGCTCCATGGCTGCTTGATCAACAGAATATGACAGAATGACACAGTGCCAGTTTCTGGACCCAGGCCTGAAGAAACTGGGAGTGTTCACTCCCTGACTCTTGGGATGGCTACTCTTGGAAGGCAGCCACCGTGCCATGAGGATGCCCGGGCAGCCCCACAGAGAGGCCCATGTGGAGAGGAGCTCGACAGCCAGGACCAACCTGCTGGCCACCTTGCCAGTGAGCCACCTTGGAAGTAGATCCCCTGCCTCAGTCAAGCTGATGACGCCACACGGAGCGAAGACAAGCTGTTTCTACCAAGCCCTGCCAAAACCGCAGATTCCTAAGCGAAATAAACTACTGTTGTTGTTCTAAGCCTCTGAGTTTTGGAGTGATTTGTTTACACAATGGGTAACATACACCAAGCATGCCTGAAACACCCACGGGCTGCCCCCACTGAAGTCGGCCTGCGTTTAGGGGCCTTGCTGCAACCATGTACCCTTTGAAGGACATTTGGGCTGTTTCCAGCCAGGTTGATTATGAACAAAGTGGCAATAAACATTGCATAGAGGTTTTTATGTGAACATAAGCTTTCATTCCCTAGCGTAAATACCCAAGAGTGGGGTTGATGGGTTATATGGGAAGTGCAGGGGCTTCTGTTTACACCCTCGGGGTGGCCAGATGCTGCCACCATGAGAGGTGTGTGGGCAGTGAGACTGCTGAAGGACCAGCAGACGAGCCCCTCCGCCACCTGCTCGCTCGCACAGGGCATCAGCTCACCGCGGAATCAGGAGCAGTGGTGTTATTCCTTGGCTATTTCTTCTTTTTTTGCTTTTGTGAAAGACACATGCTGAAAATCACCTGTGTCTGATGAGACGTCCCCAATACTTTATCTTGCTACGTCCTACTTCTATAGCTCTGCCCCTCCAAATTCATTCCTATGGTCACCTCACATTGACACTTACTGTAAATTAGGTTAATTATTTCTTGTGTAAGTTGATTGTCAGATCAGCTTTGATTGACAGTTGTACAGGTGTTTGTTTCTCTTTTTTATCTTTGTCTTCTCAGCAGACACCCTTGTAACTATGTATATAGCTGTTGCTAGTATAAAGGTACCAAGAAAAACCTTCCAAGAGGTCTTCGAAGGTAGAGGAAAGAGAGGAAGTCTTTCCACATTCCTATGGTGAATCAGTGGGAAAAGAGCCAAAATATACACACGCAGTTCTCTAGCAGAAATTGGTAAGAGCAGTTAGGAACTAGATGCTTTCTAGGGAGGAATGTAAGGTAATCAGAGGAAGGTTCTGAGACCCAAACTGCAAGAAGAGGACAGTAGACATTGCAAATGACCACGAAGCAAAGATCATCTCTCAAATGGTGACGTTTTGGAAAATCAATTCTTTCTAAATCAAATCTAGAGTAGGATGTATCTTTGGTACAGGGTGGACCAGCTTCACGCAGGAGTTGTCAGCTCCAGGAGGAGGGAACTTATGTTCCAAATTCATTCATCCATCCATTCATTCAACACACAATTTTTTATTTACATTTCATTCTGCTTTATTAATAGTATTATAACCATTAATTTATTCCAATTTGTATTATATATTTTAGTTTATCCTTTTTTTTATTTCAGCATATTATGGGGGTACAAAAGTTTAGGTTATGTATATTGCCCTGGCCCCTGCCTCTTCCCCCACCAGGCAGTGCTTCAAGCGTGTCCATCCTTAGACAGTGTGCATCACACTCATTATGTATGTATACACCCATCCCCTCCTCCCCCACATCTGCCTGACACCCCATTAATGTTATTCCTATATGTGCTCCTAGGTGATGATCAGTGAAACTAATTTGATGGTGAGTACAAGCACATTTCTTAAGGTCTGCTTTGAGTCAGGCACTCGGTTAGGAAACACAAAAACTGGGAGGGCCTGGTCCCGCCATCAAGGAGATCACAGATGAAAGGAGAAGAAAGGCAATGAACAGAGAGATACACGGTGCAGTGGGACTGGCTATTCTGGAAGTCTGGACAAAGTACAGGGCATTCAGATGTCATACGAAACACAAAGCACACCACCATGGTCTTGGCTCCAGAAGAAGCTGATCAGCAACGGGGTCTGGTGAATGTCCTGTGTCATTTTAAATGTTGAAATGTTAAAATTATTATTTTAAAAGTATTGCCAATTTGTTTCTGAAATGCTTCCCCAAATGCCCATGAAACACTGGAAAATCACGTCAAAAGGATCGCCTTCTTAAAAGATTCTTTTTCAGCCAGAATTTATAAAAGCCTCAGTTTAAAAATTCATTTTTACTATCAACTGGCATGCACACATTTAAATAATGGGGGCAATAAATGTAGTTATATTTTCAAATACAAATTAGTTTCATTAAGAGTGAGCCCTCATTTACCACACTTGCTGCTAATCGGAGGCAGCCTGTAAAGCTAATTTTAACAAATGCCAACAGCTCGTGACAAGCACCCAGAGACAGGGCAATCATATGCGACGATGCCGGATCAGCTGGCAAGCTCGTTTTTTATTTCTACACTCAAATTCCATATTTGAAGACTCAAGCGTGTTTATTACTTCAGTCGTCCAAAGGAAAAACTGATCATCCAAATTAAGAAGTCTTTACATGATAACGACATCTCTGGCAATCCAGAATTATAAATGAAAACTTCGAAATTCAGAAAACTATTCAGATGGTGTCAAATTTTGATATTCTGCAAACATAGTCTAAGAAACCCAAGGGTAACTAAAACATACCTGTGGAAAGTGTCCCTGATCCAATGCCAGGAGTAATGAGCCATCTATACGAAACAATATTATTGTACAGTACCACTTTTAAAAAGTGCCTATGTGTCTATTTGCATATAAAATCCACATTTTTAAAAACCTGGCAGGGCAGGGAACACATATTAACAGAACTTTCCTCTGGGTCATGAGATTATGGTGACATGTCCACGATTTCTGTGTTCAGCGTGCATTATTTTCATAGTTGAAAACAATAGGGGTGTCATAGCCAGTCTCTAAGATGGGCCCCCACGATCCTACTGGAATCCACACCCTTGTGTGTTCCCCTCCCATGCTGAAAAGGACTGGCCCCTGTGGCCAATAGAATATTGTGGAAATGACGGCGTGTGATTTCTAAGGCTGGGGCACAGGAGACATTATGGGTTCCACCTTGCTCTCACAGATCTCGGGGGGCTGCCCCCTGCCCTGCTGTGAGGACACTATCCCCCGGGGGGAGAAGTCCCCAGTGCAGGGAAGCAAGGCCTCCTTCCAACAGCCAGCACCAACCTGACGCCACGTGGAAGCGGACCCTTCAGGCCTGCTGACGTCTTGCCTGCAACCTCGTGAGAGACCCTGAGTCAGAACCACCCGGCTAAGCCACTGCTGGATTCCTGGCTCACAGAAACCATGTGCCATGATACATGTTTGTTGTTTTAAGCCTCTAGGTATCTATGGGAGTAATTTGTTACACAACAAAACATATCTACTACAAGTGGGGTTTACATTATAAAAAGAAAACACTTGCTTCCCACCGCAGCCCCCACCCACCAACGTCTCAGTGGGGCCTGCTCCAGAGGACAGGTCTGCTCTGCTGCTCTCCGCGTCGCAGCCACCCTCCCCTCAACGCAGCTCCCTCTCAGAACGTGCTACTCAACGTGCGGCCCTCAGGCCGGCCGTGTCGCAGCATCTGGGAGCTTGTTAGAAATGCAGAATCCCAGGCCTCCCGAATCACAAGTGACATTCGAACAGCAAGTAATTCATCGAAGTCTGACTCAGAGTAAAGTCTGAGAGCCTCTGGGGTATGGCAGTGGTTCTCAATCCTAGCTGCACAGTGGAACTATCTGGAGAGCTGTGCAAAGTCCTGGTGCCCAGGCATCTGGGGGTGGGGCCCGAGCACCATTATTTTTTAAAAGCCCCCAGCTGACTCCCACACGCAACCAGGGCTGAGAATCAGTGCTCTCGGTAGAGCAAACCCAGTCTTTTTCCACTCCCAGCCTCTCCAATCGCCTGACAGCCAGGGCTCAGCGGGGCCTGGGAGCTTCCCTAAGCCTCACGTCCAGGACTGAGAACCACAGTCCAGAACTGTGCCCTTGGTTCCACACCCCCAATCTCTTGACTCTCTTTCTACTTCAGACGCCCCCTTCCCAGGCCCCTCTGCTGTCCTCCCAAACACAGGCACACCCCTAAACTCCCACCCTCAGCCCTCCTCCTGCCTCACTTTCCTAAAATTATTTTAATTATAAACCACTTCAAACATATGGAAAAGGATAGAAAATGAGACATCTATGTACCCACGACTTAGATTTAACAAATGCTTACATTTTGCCTTATTTGCTTCACATCTTTTATTTCTGCATTAATAAGATTTCTTGGACACAGCCTCCACACCCATCCTTTTCTCACGATCCATCTATCCCTGCATTTACCATTTTACGATCTACATATAACACTCAGAGCAACATCTGGCAGAGATCCTGAGACCCTCTCAGTTCATGGTGTGCTTAGTTTCTTGGTATGGTTTTGAAGGTACCCCCTAAGCTAAAAGAATATTTAAGAGTTCCATTTACTAAGTAGTTAGGTCCAAACAACTTAATACTTACAACCTAACAATTTACTAGCCTTTTGAAAAAATAGAACACATAAACTGAAAAAAAATTTTTTTCTTTCATTCTCAACTAACCACACTTACTTACTAATGGGGTTGTGTGCACCTGCTGGGCACTACACCGCTTCTCAAACCCGGGAACCACACTCGACACCACCCCCCCTCACTTCCTGTTCCACAACAATTTTCTTAGCAACCACCCAAGATCCAGCTTCATAGAGCTATGACGTCATCAGAAGGAACGAGGCGCTGTCCGATGTTGGTGCTGTGAAGTAGCTCAAGCTAGTTGTTATCGTGGTGTCCAACATATGTCAAGCATTGCTGCATCTCCCTCAAAAATGTAAAATATCCCTTGGCCCCCCTGTGATGTGCCGCAACACCCTGGGGTATCTAAGCACAGAATCTGGAAACCACCAATATGCGTGTGCTCAAAAAGTCATGTGCATGATATTGTCCCCCATTAGCATTCACAAGCCTTCTCTAGCCCCAACTTAACCCACCGGGGCAAAAGCGCCCCAGTCTCTCCCCCCAGCCTGTCTTCTCTCCAGCTCCAAGCAGACATCTCCAAGGACCTGTGTCGACATCCTCACCTGGAACTTTCGCAGCACTTCCAGAAGAATATGCCCCCGAGAAAGTGCGACACCCTGCCCAACAAGCCTGCTCTTCCTCCCGCATGTCTTGTCTCTGTGGGGAGTGCCGTGCCCTCCTGACATCCAGGCGCAAAACCCCGGGTGTCAGCCGGCTCCTGCCCCCACGTTCACCTGACACGGGCCTGCCCAGCACGGCGGGTGCTTCCCATCCCTCCGCGTCATTCTCCAAGACACCCGGCTTTGCAGGACAATCCGATGCCTTCCTTGACTCTGGCTCCCCCTCTTCTATGTAATGCCTATCACCAGCTTTTGCCACGTTAACAATTCTGCACCACACAGGCTGCTCAAAAAGCATAACCACACCACTGTCCAGCTTGGACAATCTCAGTCTCACCCCACCCCCAATCTCCACCTGTCCCGCCCCACCCTCCCTTCTTTCCAGTCCTGCTCCCGCCGTTTCCCTTCACTGCCAACTCCAGAGTCATGTCAAGGCTAAGCCCCTTGATCTTTTGTAGCTGCTCAGAACTCTCCAGACACCACCCCTTCACTGGACCTCCACCTGGCATTCCTTTCCTTTCCATCTCGACCCTCTGTATTAGTCAAGGTTCTCCAGAGAAACAGAACCAATCGGATGTGGACACATATGTGTGCATACCTAGACAGATGGAAATGGACAGATACACAGACGGACAGGGAGAGACAAAGAGAGATATTTATTACTTAGAATTGGCTCATGCGATTGTCGGGGCTGACAAGTCCAAACTCTTCAGGGCAGGACAGAAGGCTGGAAACCCAGGGAAGAGTTGATGTTACAGTCTTATGGTCTTTTTTTTTTTGAGACAGAGTCTCACCACTCTGTCACCCTGGCTAGAGTATCATGGTGTCATCGTACCTCACAGCAACCTCAAACTCCTAGGCTCAAGCAATCCTCCTGCCTCAGCCTCTCGAGTAGCTGGGGACTACAGGCACACCCCACCATACCCAGCTAATTTTTCTATTTTTAGTAGAGAAGGGGGTCTCGCTCTTGCTCAGGCTGGTCTCAAACTCCTGAGCTTAAGCGATCCTCCCACCTCAGCCTCCCAGAGTGCTAGGATTACAGGCGTGAGCCATCGCGCCCGGCCGATGTTGCAGCCTTGAGTGCAAAAGTAGTCTGGAGTCAGAATCCCTCTTCCCTGGAGTATCTCAGTATTTCTTCTTAAGGCCTCCAACTGAACGGATGAGGCCTACTCACAGTATGGAGAATAGTCTGCTTTACTCAAATTCTGCTCATTTAATTATTAATCACATCTAAAAAATCCCCCACAGCAACACCTAGACTGGGGTTTGACCAGAAATTAAGCACCATGGCCTAACCAAGTGGATGCAGAAAATGAACCATCAGACCCTCTTCTAGGGCTGGGTTCTAACCAGACTGCCACTCCAAGCTGTTTATTCATTAACAAATACGTACCGAGCACTTTCTATACAAAAGGCCTGTTCTAAATGCTGGCAATGCCAAAGTAAAACAAAAGAGATACACACAAAAAAGAACAACCCTGCCCTCAGGGACCTTACCTTCAGAATCAGAAAAGCAGACAATAGAAAAATAAAAATATTATATGAAATTTAATGTTTGAAGTAAAATAACACAGGGAGGAGAGAGAGAAATCACAGAAGAAGGAGGGACAGTTTTTAAAGACAGGATGATCAGGGAAGGCCTCACCCAAAAGGTGACATATAAGCAAACTCATGACAAAGGTACCAGAGGAAGCCATGGGATATGGGGGAGGGGGGCCAGGCAAGGCAAACAACCCGGGGCATTGCGTCCCCAGGAGTTAAGGACATTGGCTTTAACCTGACTGAGCTGGGAGCCCCTGGCAGCGGCCCCCAGTCTTTCTGGGACCAGAGACAGTTTGCATGGAGGACAATTTTTCCATGGACCGGTGGTGGAGGGATGGTTTTGGGATGATTCAACCACATTACATTTACTGTGCATTTTATTTCTATTATTATTACATTGTAATATATAATGAAATAATTCTACAACTTCCATAGGCTGGAGACCCCTGCCCTGGAGAGTTTTAAGCAGAGTGGAGACATGAGTCACTCTGGCCGTGACCAACCATGGGAGCAGGGAGACCAGATGGCAGTGGATAGAGGTGTGGGCAGATCAAATTCTGGATATTTTTTGAAGGTAGAAAACGGGATATATGGATGGTTTGGAAATAGGGGATGAGAAAAAGAGGGTGTCCAAGCCACCTGTAGAGCGTTCACCTGAGCCACTGGGAGGCTGGGGGCGGCCATCTGAGGTGGGGAGCGAGAGGAAGCCAGGAGTTTGTTGTAGCCATGTCAGCTCCGTCCAAGCGGATGTGTACGGTGGGCAGTGGGATATACCAGCCTGAGTTCAAGGGAGAGCCCTGAGATTCTGGTAAATCCTCACCTCCCACATGACAGAAGTTTCTCAAAGGCAGCAAGTGCATCTTCTTCATCCCCAACAGCAGCTACCCCGATGCCCTGACCCTAACAGATGCACAATAAATACCCACTCAGTCCACACCCTTCGGGAATAGGGAAGGCACTTATCTGATAAAGGATGGAAAACGGCCTTTGGAATATTCCCCTGTGGCTCTCAAGTTCACTTTCTTAATAGTACAGAACAGGGGTTGGGTTCACAGGCTCTGGGACGAGACTGACTAGATTCAAATTCTGGTGCCCTTACTCCTAGCTATGTGACCTCAAGGAAGCCACTTAACCTCAATGTTCTCCTCTGTAAAATGGGGACAGCTGCAACATCTACCCGTAGGTGAGGGTTAAATAAGGTAAGGTGAGTTAATATTTAACAGGGCTTAGAAGAGCTCAGGCACATAGAAAGAACAGCATAAATGTTAACTATTTTAGTGCTGTATTAGTATTACTTGTTATTCACTATAAAGATTCCTTCTGACCTGCTCTGGCCTGGAGTCATCATTACACCACACTGAAAAGGGTACTCTAAGGGTGTCACAAGATATTGGATTATTCCCAAAGACCTCTCTAAATTAAAGACGTGTTTAAATGAACAGTGTGATTTCTTATATATATGTTTCCAAAGTTTGGTAGTACATGATATGAACATGTTCTATTAACCGAAGTCTGTGATTAACCAAATCTTTTCTTTTTTTTTTTTTTTTTTCCCAGACAGAGTCTCACTGTGTAGCCCAGGCTAGAGTGCAGTGACATCATCATAACTCACTACAACCTCAAACTCCTGGGCTCAAGCAATCCTCCTGCCTCAGCCTCCCAACTAGCTGGGACTACAGGACTACAGGTGTGCGCCACGATGCCAGGCTAATTTTTCTATTGTTTGTATAGATGAGGTCTTGCTCTTGCTCAATCTGGTCTCAAACTCCTGAGCTCAAGTGATCCTCCCACCTCAGCCTCCCAGAGTGCTAGGATTACAGGTGTGAGCCACAGCACCCGGCCAACCAAATCTTTTCTAATCCAACTTTATGAATAAGATCTATTACAATAGTTTCCCCAAATCTGAGGAAGTTGAGAGCTATTCCATACAACTTGAAAGATTCCTCAGGATGAAGGGTGAAATGCAAAGTAGGGAGTTTCAAAACACATAAACATACACACGCACACACACACACACACACAAGCATGGAAACTGCTAATCCTCTGTAAAGAATAAATTCTGACCCTCAAGGAGGTCTGCCTATGGAACAACAAAATGACATTTCAGGTGTAAAAGCCAAAGAAAGCTGTCAGTGGGTGCATCTGGCTTCCTGGCTGAAAGAGTGTGGAAACCTCCAATACGGGATCATAGAGTAGCATGTGAGTGGGTCAGCCTCAAATAAACTGAACAAACATAGCTTCAGTTGATTTTCCACCTCTGGCCGGCCTCACTGCCCACTGACCCTCAAGGATTGGCTCCCCCCTTCCTTTGAATCTGATTCTGCAGTAGTGCACACCATAGAAGAGGGAGACCCGAGGTACCATCCCCCCACTGTCCTGTGTAACCGGGACACTGAAGTTGCCAGCCCTCGCCATCACTGCCTGCCCCCCAGAGGCAGGTCAGACCCAGGAAAATCCCAAAGAGAGCCTTCAAGTACCCTAAATGGTGTCTCCTCCATCTCAGTCTTGGCAGGTAGCCATCACTGCAGAATGTGACCTGATTTTCCAGCTCTTTGGTTCTGACCCACTGAGAGCGATTTTTCTTCCTGAATTCAGCCCAGGTAGGGAGTAAGTCACACAAATGCATATTTAAAAGCTGAACCAAATTCTTATTTGGAGAGCAAGGAATTAGCAGGGTTCAAGCAGCGGCTATCGCTTGCCGGCTACACAGATCCTTTATGAGAAAGCATCTTGATAAAATATGCAATGATAATAACAAAAGCCCCTTTGGGGGCCAAGGAGAAAAGGGAGGCTCAAATTCATGTCAAAAACTGATGTGGATGGAAGGATCACACACACACACACACACACACACACACACAAATCTTTAAAAGGTAAACATAAAAGAAACGGCTGGCTAAATTTATCTCTTTGTCAGTGCAAAATAGCCTAAGCCTTAGCCAAGTCTGTTACCAATTCTTAAACTGAAGGGAAAAAAAGAAATGCTTATTTAGAGTAGCACTATCAAACAGAACGTTCAGCAGTGAAGGAAATACTCGATCTGTGCGATCCAATTCAGTAGCCACTAACCACATGTGGCCTGGACCACTTGAAATGTGGCCATAAGACTGAGGAACTGAATTTTTAATTTTATTTCATTTACAGTTAAATGTAAATAGCCACATGTAGCTAGCAGCTACTGTATTGGACAGCTCAGCTACAGACACTCAAACCAAACAGCTGGCAACAGCTTTGTTCCTTCAATAAAATTACAATCCTAATCAACCAACAATTTCTTAAATTATCACTAAAATGAGTACAGGTCCCTGGCTGTACCAAATTCAGCAAGCTTAAAACAAAAAGAAAAAGAAACTCCAAAAACTAAAGAAAATTATTCCAGTGTGGCATTTCCTGTAACTTTGTTCTGACTATCCAGTTCACATTTCTGTTATACTATGGCTTCGTGTATTTGGAAATCTGTGCTTACAGGTGGATTCTTGCATTTGCTGAACCAGAATGTCACAGTCTCTCCCCTTAAGGTCCTTGGAAACATGAAAATGTGAACTCAGAGTAAGTTAACCTCACTAAGCTTCAGTTTCCTCAAGGCTAAAGTGAAGATAATATTAGTATTCCCAAATAATGTGTATAAAGTGCCCAACAGAGCCTTGAAAAGAGTAAGCATTCAGCAAGTGATAGCTATAGTTGCTAGTATTTTTGTTAATAACAACATTAAAATCTGCTATAAAAAGGAATGGTGCTGATACAATGAAAGTTTACAGTCAACAAAGTTTTCCTAGGCCCAAATACTTTAAATGTGTTTCCCAGGCTATGGCAAAATGGCCTCTAGTAAAATACATCTTGGGGCCCTGACATCTTGTCACCCACTGTCAAGCTCCAGAGAGGCAATAACCAAGATGGGTAGCACAAGTCACAAAAGTCATTCAGCCAATGTTTACTGTGCCCCTACCCAGTGGCTGGCACGGTACTAGGCTCTGGAGGATGAGGGAACAGAACCCAAACTGTGCAATCAATGTCTCAATACTCTGCACCACCTGCCATCTGACTCCTGCAAAGCATGGCAAGCACTGGGACACCTTCATGGGATGCAAAAATGTCATCCTGGGGTCCCGCTTAGGCAGAAAGGTGCACTTCCTGTTTCCTGGACCAGCCAAGACCAGGTTCTGCTGCTGGCCCCACAGACAGGGACTAGGGTGTAAGGCAACTGAGGGGCACACACCCATTTTCTCAGCCAGGACAGTAAGAGAGGTCATGGCAGGCCTTGTTTCTCACTACCAGGCCAAATCACTTTTACAGGAGAGCCTTCTTTGAGCCTTCAAAAAGCCAAACTGACTTGCCTCACAAAGCAAACACAGCCGTTTCCACAGCCAGCCGCCCGAGCCAGTGAAATCCAAGGGGAATCTCCAGCAAGTTCACATCAACCAGACCAACAGGCCAGAAATCTCCCAGGAGTTTCTAAGCAGAAGTTTAGTGGAATTCTGTGGGGTTTGGGGGTTATTTTTCTTTTTATAGAAAGTGCTCAATCTTCTTTTGTAACTGAGGGTACATTCCCCTATGGAATTCCCTTTTCTGGATATACCTAAAAATAAAATATTCCTCTGATCGCCTACAATAATTTAAGTTTCAACCCTTTTGCTGGCAGGGGCAGGGATTTCCTGCATCCCCTCCACCTATGCAAACAACATGCTCCAGACTGTTTCAGGTGGTCCCAATGTCTGGGTCTCTCTGGCCCCTGAAGAACACTAGTCAAATCATACTCTGGACTTTGAGATAGGAAAGATACAGTGTTATATCTGGAATCTCACACTTGTATTCTTTGCTGGTAGGAGTGTAAAAAGGCATACCATGTTGGGAAAAGGTCTGGCAGTTTTCTTACCAGGTTCACATAAACCACCTCTATGACCCAGCAACTCACAGCCAGGTATTTACCCACGAGAAATGAGACCCTATGTCTCTAGGAAGACTTATACACAAATGTTCACAGCAGCTTTGTTTATAACCAAAAAAATGTGTGTGTGGGGGGGGGCATAACCCATGTGCCCATGAACAAAAGACTATCTAAACAAACTGTGGAATAGACAAACGCAGGACTATAGCTCAGCAATAAAAAAGACTACATTACTGATACAACATGGATGAATCTCAAAAATATGCTGAGTGAAAAAAGCTTTACACAATGCTGTTGAATTCCACTTATATGAAGTTCATGGACAGGCTAAACTAACCTATGATGAGAAATAGGGCAGTTGTTGCCACTGGGAGGTGGGGGCACGGATTCACCGAGAATGAGGATGAAGGAATTTTCTGGGGTGATAGTAATGTTCTCTGTCTTGATAGGGACTGGGGTTACACAGGTGCATGCATCTGTCAAAACATTATGCAAATCTCTAGATTTGTGCATTTCACTATGTATGTAAATTTCACCTCAAGAAAACCATGAACATATATTGAACTCTTAAATAATAAAATGTATGCTGAAATGTTTTGGAGCAACCTGTACCAAATGTCTGTAATTGACTTTAAAATGCACAGAACAATCATCTGAACTGATGGATGGATGGATAGAGGGATGGATGGATGGACAGATGTGTAACAAAGCCACTAAAACAAAATGTTAATTACAGACTCTAGGCGTGTATATTTAGGTGGTCACTATTCTTGCAACTTTTCTGGATCTTAAAAAAAATGGGATGGAGGGGGTAGAGTCACAGTGTCCTCTCTCTCCTTAAGTTAGAAATTTGGCAAGGCACCCATGCCCACCAAGCCATGGGATCACATAATTTCAATTCTGCTGAAAAGTGAAGACTGGAAGAACACAAGCAGCTTTACAGGAACTCACATCACTCATGCCAAAGATTTTCTGCCTGTTTCCCTACAGACAAAGCAATTATTTGAATGGAAGCCAAAAATTCCTGCTCAAGAGGGAGAAAAAGAACTCACAGACTTGTATTCCCAATTTATTCTTTCAATTCCTGCACCAAATCTATTAGCTAACTGCACAGCACTCCACTTCCATTTGCCCCATGTCTGTGCAGCTAAAAAGCAAACAAAGAAAAACCAATCCAGTGACTTATACAAATGCAGCCAGAGAATGACGTCCCAGCTCTTGGGCTTGGATTACTCAGGCGGGCCAGAAACCCCACTGAAGGCAAAAGAGGATGCAGACCTCAGTCAACAGTGATTTCACTGAGAATAGCACACACGCACCAAAGAGCCCTAAACAGCTTGCTGCTTAACCCTTCTGGTGGGGTTTGGTGACATCTAGGATCACCTGAACTTCTTGAGAATTCAGCTGTTCAGGGGTACAAGTTAGGAATCCCGGCAGCCGGTGGCACGTGGGAGCATAGTGGCCCTACCCACAGGCCCAGAGGTCGCTCACATTACACCCGGCTTCCTTCCTGGCAAGGCCTTACTTATCCTGAGATGACATACGATGGCAGGGGTTGGAAGACGCCTAGTGTGATTGCGAGTCCAGCATCTGAAAACAGCTGTCCCGACTGCAAGAGGGGGCAGTTTCTGGAAACTGGGGCGGGCCACTCACAGATAGAAATCTGTGCCAGACTTTTTTTTAAAAATACTTTTTGTTTGTTTTTAAGCACCCAAAGAAACTCGCTGACACCACCCAGCGTCCCTGGGGACTACCCACAACCACACAGGGCGGCTGAGGGCGAGCAACAGACAGGCAGCAGGGAGAGCGCCTGGGTCTAGAACCTTGGCCTCCACGCGGTTCTCGCTGCCAAAGACAGCGATGCCCGAGGTGAAGGGCACCAGCCCTGGCCCAGTACCAGGGTGCGCATGCCACAACCGGGCTTCCTGAAATACACGCCACCGCCTCCCCGCCCAGACCCATACCCATCCTGGCGTCCCTTGAGCCTAGGAAAGTGCGTTAGGACAAGGGAAGAAAATCCCTTTCAGAAGAGGAGATCCCCGTTTTCAGTGCTGGGGACTCTCCGCGCCCCCGTGCCTCCAGCGGCTGCGGCGCTTCCCCTGAGCGCGGACGCCTCTGCCCCCAGAGCAAACCCACCTCCACGGGCACACGCCGAGGGGCAGTCGGGCGCCACCTCTACCCCAACCCAGCCCAGCCGCGCGCACCCGTGAAGCCTGTACTCCGTGGCCAGCTCCTGCCGGATCTTTGCCGAGGACCCCCTGCAGCAGTGTGTCCTGGACCCACCTGTAGCCTCAAAGATCTCCCTCCGCGTCCTTCCTAGGCGCCCCTGAGCCTGCAGAGCCCATGATCACCAACAGGCTGCTCTGGAGTGCCTCTCCCAACAACGCGCCAGGGATGACTTTCCTCCCCACCCCAAAAAAAGTTGGCCCGAGACCCCGGTTTCCTATCGATTGGCCCCTGTCCCCTCCTACCCGGGCCAGGGTGGGCTCTTCTGGAAGCTCCGGACCCTCGGCGCAGAGCAACCTGCGGGGAGGCACCATGCGGGGCTCAGCCTGCCCGCCGGGGACCCGGTCTGCAGGGCCAAATGAAGAGGCCTGTGCCCGCCGACACCACAAACTCTGTCGCGCCCCTACCTACCGTTTGGGACCGGCGGAGGAGAAGGCGCGGGCGCGGGCTCCCTGAGACAGCGTGTTCTGTCCCGGGAGGAAAGTTTGTGCCATACAGAGGAGGCGGCGCGGGGAGAACGTGGGCGCCAGTGGGTGGAGGCGGGGTGGGGGGGCGGCGCAGCGTGTTCGGATGTCTGTCCCTCCGGCGATCGGTGCGTCAGTCCCTCAGCGGAGCCCGCGGCCGCCGCGCTCTCGCTCGCTGAGCCCTGCGCCCGGCGCGCTCCGGCTCCAGCCCCGACGCGCCCCCGCCGCCGCCGCGCGTCCGCCGGCTACACTTCCTCTTCCTCTGAACTCATGTGCAAAATATGCTGCGCTGCATCTTCAGGGGAAGCCGTGCGGCCCCTGACAGCCGCCATGGGAGCGGTGGGCCCGCCCAGCGCCCCCTCCGCGCCCTGCGCCCCTCTGAGTTCCGCGCGATCACCTCCACGCGGCCACGCAGTGCGCGACCCTCGCAGCCTCACGCCCCAGGGGTCTGAGGCTCACCTAACCTCCCTCTCGACCCCTCCAAATTAAGGTTGTGTGCTGTCAGGAGAGCGCGTGGGAGACTGGGATCCCCTAGAATTTGAGCCGGGATGCTGGAAGAGCGGTAGCCACCAAGGTGCTGCTGGCTGGGGGCGGGGTAGGGGGGAGACTTAAGAGAGACCATTCCTCGGACCCCATTCCACAGGTGGGAGCGTCCCCAGACATCTCGGGTGCTGCCGAAGTAATTTCTTGTGAGTTAGGGCTTCAGGAGAAGGATAATGCTGCTGTCCTCCTTGCCACACCCTATTCCACTTACTTCAGATGTCCCTAGATTTGAGAAGATCTGGGAAATCATCTTGCCTGGCAACTTGAGGCGCCCAAGGAGAAAATTACATAAATAAAGCCCCGGGACAGGGCTGCATTATTATAGTGAAGATGTGAGACAATGAACCCATTATAAAAGATGTTCTTCCTGAAACTATTAAAACAAAGCAAAATTACAGTTGTAGGGGTTAAGATCGGGAGCCCTAAAGCCACATGATCAGAGTTGGCTTCTGTACTTACCGGCTGTGTGACTTTGGGTAAGTGACTTAACTGCTCTGGGCCTGTTCATTTGTCAAATAGCACTTCCTCATGGCATTATAAGTAAAGGATTTAGGAAGCACTGTATAACTTAGTTATAATCATTATTATTATCATTACGATAAAGCGGCTGGAACAAGGAGACTGAAATAATCTAGTTAATTATCTCCATTTTCTGGTTGGGCAAAGAAGGGTCCTTAGGCGCTGGAGCCTACCCGGTGCAGGGCTGGTTTTAATGAGGTCCTAGTGTTACTAATAACAGTCCCCCAGGGGGTAAGGAAGCACTCTTTTGTTTTCGGAGACTCTTCTTGTTGCTACAGTTTCTCAGAGATTTTCTTCCTTGTTTTCTTTTTCATTGCCATCCCAGTTCTGTTTTCCTCCCCACTCCCCTACCACTGTTTTGCTTTTGGCTTTGGTTTTTTTTCCTTTCCCTTTCCACCCACCACTTCCTGACATCACTGTCCACCACCCCACTATGTACCCCCTTCCCCCCAACACCTGAGCGTGCCCTCTGGGAGAAAATAACAAGACCAGGTGATGGCCCAGTCCAGGTTCAAACAATAGTGTGTGGGGACAAGTGTCCAGTGGCACCGATAGTTATGACCACCCATTATGAAGCCAAAGGGAGGGGTCTTCATGTTATTTACCTGCCTGGGGACTTGAGTTGCTGCAAGGCAGGGCCCATCTGAAATTGTTCTGATCCTTCGATGGCCACTAGATTGGAGGAAAAAAAGAACATTTATAATAATAATACTCCATGGTGTGTGTATACATAATACCACATACTTTTTTTTAAAAAAAAGAACATTTATAGATGTTAACCAGTAGTTCACAAGTAAATGCAGGGTATTTAAAAGAAGTTAAAGAGAAAAGGGGGGGAAATGCAGCATACTTTGGTTGCGGTGGGGGAGGTGGTTGATTTAAGCAAATGATTTTCATTCTATAAAACTTTGGCACAGTTGGGTTTTGGATTTTGGTGGTGTCTTTTTTTTTTTTTTTTTTGGACACCATGTCCTTGAGGTTAATATGTTATTCTGATTGTTTCCATTTTCTCTCACTCAGTGTTTTCCTGAGTACTAATGGTGTATAAAGGTCTTAAATGATTTTTTTCATTGCTTGGAACTGCATTTTTGAGGGTTTTCTAGAACTCTTGACCTTTCCTGCCAAATATTCTGATGCTTCCTATCTAGCACATAGTAGGTGTTCAATAAACATTTATGGAATGAATGGATGAGCCTAGGGCATGCAGATCTTTTAAGGCTCTTTGTAACCTACATTAAACAATTATCCAGAGTGTAAATTCTCTTTCACCTGGAATATTTAACAAGGAGCCAAACGTAGGCTTTGTTTGCATTGTGTGGAGAGCTGCCTTGATTTTTCACTTGGCTGCCATGGACTGGCCAGCCAGGGGTAGACCCTGGGCAGCTGGACCTCACCTCTAACTGACCTCGCCTACCCAGCATCAACCCCAAAGATGCTGGAACTGTATCCTAGTGGGTTACCTTGGCAACCTCACAATGTCATCTGTTAGAATGTCCTAGGGCGGCAGCTTTTAATTCTATCACAGCAGTCTCATCGGGGGTCATGTAATAGTGCTGTTTTTCCTCTGCTCACACTTCCTCCCCCTATGATTTAACACTAAGTACTTGGAGAGGGAGCCGAACACGGGGAAAACCAAGCTATTACTGCATGACAGGTCACAGATGGCCCCAGAAGTGGGATCCCACGCATTCGCTGTCGATAAGATGCAGGCCCCAAGTTAATGGGGAAGCTGGTTCCCCTCACACCCCCATGGAAAGGAGAGGAGTTAAGCCAGCCTAGGCAAGTGTAAGAAGCCCGCCGTGGCCAGACTGCACAATTCTTGTAAAATCTCAGTGAAAGAAGCCTCCCGCCCCCCAGCCGCTGGAGTAATTCTTTCCTGGCCTCAGCAGCACCACCCCACTCTGGAGATGATTAAGGCCATGGGTACCGGCAGCTGGAGCAATTTTGCTGCATCCTAGCTATGAGGCTTGGAGGGAAGGAGAATCCCAGCTAACCTGCTATTCTGCCCACCGTCTCCCCGCACCCCCACCCTGCCCCTACAGTTTCACCCCACTCAGGCCCACCCTGCTCCTAACTTAGCTCAAAATAATTCAGTTCCCCCTTATTCTATAGAGAGTAATAACAACTTACGGCAGAAATTGAACCCAACAAAAGCTTTGGAACCTGAAGAGCTATTGTCCTAATTGTTTATTTACAGGACCACAACACTCAGATCTTATACATGGCAGCTGAACTGCAACGTTTCAGGGCTGGTGGGAGAGATAACTGAACTCATCTATGCTCCGGAGGTGCAAGAATTATTCATCTTTATCATTACAGTTAATATTTCAAGTAGGTTTGCCGCCCCATGAGATCACAGTTCGGCCAGCTGCTCCACACTAAATGGTTATAGGAAGCTGGCCCCACGTAGGGTGACACTCGTGCCTATGAGGAGGCTGACAGCTGAGGCTGGAGTTCTGTGCCCCAGAGCCAGTGGTTTTGGAGGAGCCCCCGGCCTTTGTTCATCGTGACAGGTACAGCCCACACAGGCACAGCCCTGGGAAGACCTTGGCACTCGTGGTCACGCTAGAGCAGGCCACACTTGTGCCAGTGTCAAAACATGCCTTTGACTCCCCAGTGATGGGGGGAGTGTGAATTGGGGTGGGGGTAGAGAGCTCATTATGGTATTTTTTGCATATGCATTGATCAGCCACGGCCAGGGATTTTGTCTAACGTATAGTCAAACCAATACTTTGAAAATGCCACCCACGGACATCACCAATTTGAGGAAATATTGGATGGCAGCCTAATCTTTCATTCACCCCCATACAGAAAAAAAAAAAATTATTGTTATTCTGCTCCTGAATCCACTCCTCATTTTACCTCTGAATTGCCGGTCTGAGTCAGGCAGTTGAGGGGAGCAGGGGCCCTCCTGTGGCGGAGACAGAATTTGCTCTCTGGAGCAAAGAGCCATTAGAGACTGAATTTCAGGAATGCTGCGTGCAGCGCACTGCTGTTTGCGGCTTGTTTCCCTCACGCAGCCTGACCACCCACACCCACACCCCTTTACTGGCCATTCCATTCGTGGGACATGTTTATGGACTTGCATTTGTGAGCGAGGTTTATTACCAGGGAGAAGAGGGGAAGTGTACACGTGTGCGTGTGCGTGTGTGTGTGTGTGTGTGAAGCCTATATATTCCACAGATGTCAAAAAAGAAGACTGTGGAAATAAACCATTATTAAATAAATAGTGGGGTAATAATTTGATATATTAATTGATCTGATTTCCCCTTCCCACCACCCCACCCCTGCTGTATTTCTCACCGTGCTGTACCAACCCTCTTCTCATCAACTTAGACAGCTGGAAGAGACACAGTTGTCACAGGGAGGGTTATCTTAACAATGCCAGAAGAAAAGTCAAATTCTTGCTTTTGAGTTTCAAAAGTCAATGTCCAAATGGAAAATGCAAAGATACGGGAAAATAGGACATCAAGCAGAACCATTGTCCCCTCTCATATCTTTTTTCCTTCGTTGCCCCACCCTGCTCTCCCATACACACACCTCCTCCATGGATGGGTAAAAGCTGCCGACTAGAAAAAGGGGAGTGAGGAGAGACAGAAGGGACATGTCAACAGACAGTGCCTGGTAGCACCCAGGGACTGACGAGAGTCAGGGTTCAGAAACCCACTGCCCTCGGCTCAAGTGAAAATCATCCATGCACAGCACTTGGGAGCCCCATGGACAACTACTCAGCTCTTGGAATTTGTCCAGGAAAAGCACTACAGACCTTCAGTAGAAGAAAGGAATAGCTATTCATCCTTCCCACTGGCAATGGGGGATGAACTCCCATCAACAGCAGCCACAGCACAACCTGTGCACCATCCGGAAAGACTAACTCCTAGTCCACGAGTTCAGGCCTCACTTAATAGCCTAAGATGCTGGTGAGCTCTTGAGATGGAGGGTAGGGCCCTGGGCCCCTGAGCAGCAGTGAGAAGACCCAGGGGTATGAAAAGATGCTCCCGCCTGTACTTAGAAGAACCTGGTGGACCAGTTCAGGATGCCCCTCACAAGGCGGGACTGTGCTGATCATCAGTGCCGTTTCCCAGATATTTCTGGTCCTCCACTTCCTGGCTCCTGGCGTTTGGGAGAAGCTATAACTAGTTCTGGCCAGTGAATCGTGAGCAGAAGTAGTCTGTATCACTTCCTCAGCAATTAATTATTAGGACAAGACCCTCCAGGGCTTTCTCTTCCCTCTAGCAAGGCCCCTGGCAACATTCCATACGGTGTCTGCTCATCAGCCTGCGTCCCTGAGTGATTGTGAGAAGCTGAGCGCTCTGACCTGCACTCTTTATGTCGCATGAATAAGAAATGACTTGTTTTTCAGCCACTGCGACTACGAGTTGTCTGCTTCTGAGGCATACCCCAGCCTATACTGACTGATACACCCTACTAGAATGCATCAAAAGTTCTGGAAGGCATCGTGAGCATATCTGGGAGCTAGAAGGCCAAAGGGAAGGATCCAATTAGAGGAACATTTCCCACATTACCCTGGAATCCTAGTAATTCTCAAGGTGTCTAGTTAGAGAAGCCCATGATCAAAAATGCTATAAGAGCTCTTATTTATTCATTCATTTAACATTTATTTATTTAGGATCTACTACATGCCAGCACTATGGTAGGAACAGGGGATCCGGCAGGGAATGAATAGGCACTGTTCCTACCTTCAGAAAACTTGCAGAGTTCAACAGTTGTTTACTGCATGAAAATGAAACTGTGGCCTACAGAAATTGAGAGATTTGCCCAAGATGACACAATTAATAAATTGTGAACTGGGATTTAGCTTGAGCTTTCTGAGTCTAAATTTTGTGCTTTCTTCACTCTTCCAAACCACCTAAAAATGATAGACTCAGTATAACTTCGAGTCTGCTATAAAGAATAGGTGGAATTTAAATCCAGGCTGCCTTATGCCTCCTCCTTAATGTTTGCTGATACCTGAAATCTCCTTAATACACAAAACTTTTTATTCCATAATTAGTACCTAGAACAAGGCCTGACAAATAACAGGCACTCTAAATGTTTGTTGAATGAGCAAAACACGCTTGAATGAATAAATGAATTAGAAGGCTTAAATAATTGCAACTATTGATTTTAATAACCAGATTTGCTCAATTTCACTCATACTAAGCCAGAAGCCAACAATAGGTGTTATATCTGATATGGGGGAACAATTTTTTTGAAATATTAATTGATAGTCTTTAAAATCCCAATATTTCCTGTTATCTCTCCTCTTTTCTTCAATTTGGGAACCAACTGAACTATGTGGCATGGTTGTTTCAGCAGAAAAGCAAAGTCTTTGAGGTCTCAAAAGCTTGGACTTTTGAATTTTAAATGTCCAAGGAGACTCCAAATTTAGGAAAATAATTAAAGAGGCAGAAAAAAGTCTCCCCAACCTCTCAGAGTGCACAACACACCTTCATACCACAGGGAGGGAGAAAGGAGTGTGATGGCAAGCAGGAATGCGTGGACATCGTAAGTCCCTGCTAGAAGATGAGCCAATATCCTGCCCCTGTAGTTTACTCAAAAGGAAGGCAGCACATTCCACTCTGGCATAGATAACACCGGGGGTAGCACTGCAGAGAGCAGGTTGAAACAGTAGGCAGCCAGAAGATGCGAAGATGTCCCCACGGATGCCACCCTGGACAATGATGACGCAGATCCACAAGCTAAATCCTGTTCATGCCTTGGCATGATGTGAGCCCCCCAGAACTTATGCATAACTCTCATGACACTTAGGGGAGCTGGGACCAATCCTGCAATTTGACTAGGAATAAGTTTTCTATCACCTTTTCCACCCTCTGAAATGTTGTTATAGAAACGTAAGGTATGTTTTCTTCCTAGGGCATCTGAGTATCCACTATGCTAGTATGAGATAAATGAGTGTTTGAGATGAGGGGGAGATTAGAAAGTTGAACGTTGACACTTACGATGAGCAAACATAAGGGCCTCTTCCCACCCTTCCCATGCTGTAGGGCTGGAAATTCTACTTAGAGTTATTTCCCCCTTAACTGTTAGCACGGGGTTCAGGCTCTAAGGTGTGAGCACAGCTTCTCAAGATATCTGCTTACCACTCCCACTCCTCCAACCCCCACCATCAAATATGACTTTGCGTAAAGGGACTCCCTTCCAAGAGGTTTTGTTAACTGAGATATAACTGCATTGCCTGATGCGGTGGCCATTTCTTCCTCTCCTGTTTCCCACACCTGGCATCTGAGCCAGTCATTTCCCCATTTCTCAGAATGAGAAATAGAAATATACAATAACATGATGAATGAATGAATGAACAAAGAACTGAATGAGTGAATAAACAAATGAATACCTTTCATACCAGGGGCTAATGCCCATCTCCTGGATTAATGTTTCTTGCAAACCTGCTCTTTCCCTCCTCCTGACTTACTCTGTCCTCCCCATCCCTTTATGAATCTCGTTTAGAGAGTTTAAAGGTCAGTGGCTGCAGGCCCACTCTCCTCCCTCCCATTGTCAGTGGCCTGGCTACTCAGTTGAAATGGGCGTGGTGGAATAGAGGTCCCTGTCAATCACCACGGCACCTCTTCTCTCGGCCCTGGAGTTTCCAGGCCCAAATATGGAGTCAGGCTGACAGCCACGGCAGGCAGGGGAAAGCACATGAGAGGCTTTTTAATGGCCCTAACACCCTGGTTTTGGCACCCAGCCTCAGCTGAGAAACAGCTGGATGGCAATAGGCCAGGCCCAAACATCTGCCTTCCTCTCCAGGCATCAGTATCAAGCATCTCTGCTAATGCTATCATTAAAGAATTATCAATATTTTACAAGTGTTATCACTTCTTGAAAAGACAGCTAATTAAGTCACACAGGACAGGACCTTGGTGGTCAAGACATAACAAGGAAAGGGCTTATTCTCATCTCTCTTTTCCTCTCAAGGTCATTATGCTGATTATCTTCAGGAGGGAAATCCCGATTCCAAAAGCTACCTCTTCCCTGTGTTTTCTCTAACCCTGATTTGAAGCTCTTGTTATGGTCTGAGACGTGAGAAATGACCACCTAAAGACCGAATTGAGCCAAATCCGGAGTCTTTATTAGCTGGCCAGCAACTACCCTCTGCATCGCCAAAGGCGGCACAGAGAACAGCAGTGAGCCTTTGAAACGGAAATTTTTTTTTTCAGACAGAGTCTTGTTCTTTTGCCCAGGCTAGAGTGCCGTGGCATCAGCCTAGCTCACAGCAACCTCAGACTCCTGGGCTTAAGCAATCCTCCTGCTTCAGCCTCCCGAGTAGCTGGGACTATAGGCATGTGCCACCATGCCCGGCTAATTTTTTTCTATATATATTTTTAGCTGTCCATATAATTTCTTTCTATTCTTAGTAGAGACGGGGTCTTGCTCTTGCTCAGGCTGGTCTCAAACTTCTGACCTCGAGCAATCCTCCCACTTTGGCCTCCCAGAGTGCTAGGATTACAGGCATGAGCCAGCGCACCCGGCCCGGAAAGTATTTATATTGTGAATTTGTGGGTGGAAAATTATTAAGATTGAGCAAGCATGTGTAAAAAAAGCCTTGAGTAAGCATTATATCATTGTCGTATCTTTGGTGTCACAGGATCTGGGCAGTTTGGGCTCTGGGCCATATTTTGTTTACACAGAACGTGGGGGTTGTAATCGCTTCCCGCAGAACATGGGTGCTGTCATCATTTTACGTAGAACATGGGTGTTGTAGTCACTTAGGAATTTCTGTGTTGGGGGTACTATCTTGAGTAAGCAGGAGCAAGCAGGTTTTACAGAAGCAGAATGGCAGATTAATGATTTTTCGGCGCGAAACTCACAATTTAACAGCTCTAAGCAAGAGCCTATAAGTGAACCTCTATTTAAATAATGAAGAGTATGCCAGCCAGGGTTCTTATTGTATACCAGAGAAGGGAACCATACTCTGGTTCCCTTAAGGTATAAAGAACATTATAAGAGGACTTTTGGGTAGCTCACAGAATAGATGGTAACGCTAAGGAAGCAGGCTTGTGAAGTGTGGCCATTCTCCCTCGAAAGATCAAAAGGTAGAGTCTAATTCCCTCTTCTTCATCTGGGCAGTCTGTGACAGCCTTGTAACCTGTACAATGTGGCATAGGTAAAGCTAGCAGGTGATGTAGCTTCCACCTAGATAGCTGGACTTCACTTATGGAACATTCCCCCACCATGCAAGCAGTCCAGCTGCCTTGAGGCCACCGTGTTTTGAGGAAGCCCAAACTAGCCCGCATGGGGCCCCACGGAGAGGACTTGAGACAACACGAAGCCAGAGAGAACTGCCCAGCCGGACCCCAGCTGCTCCAGCCCTCGCTAACTTAAACTGCATGGGAGACCCACACCAGAGCCACCCAGCCTGACCTTCCTCAAATCCTAAGCCACAAAAATTATGAGAAATAGCAAAATGATCATTGTTGCTTCTAACCCGTATGTTTTGAGGTTACTGATTAGGCAGCAATAGCCAAGCAGAACCGTCAGGAACAAAGGACTGTAAGAAAAGGCTCGGAAATGATTTCCTCAAACAGGACCCTCTCATCAGCTTCATTCCCTCCACCTCGCCCAGACTTCATGCTGCTCAGTCCCTGGTCCTATAGAGATACGAGAAAACGAGCAGTGAATGTAAACCCTGAATTATCAGGCGCCATACAGGTTGTTTTCTTAAGTGTAAAGTTAATAATCTGAAGCAAAAATCAGGATGGGCGTCGTGGCTCATGCCTGCAATCCCAGCAGTTTGGGAGGCCAAGGTAGGAGGATCACTTGAGCCCAGGAGTTTAAGGCTGCAGGGAGCTATGATGGGGCCACTGCACTCCAGCCTGGGTGACAGAGAAAGACCCTGTCTCAAAAAACAAACAAACAAACAAAAACAAAAAACCGGAAAGAAAGAAAGAAAAAGAAGTCCTCAGAACCATTCTCCCCATCTCCCCCTCCTGTCCTTCTTACTTGTCCCCACTATAGACAAAACTAAGCCAAAGACATCAGGTGCTGTTTTGAGTGAATATACACCTATTTTGTGACTATGTCTTTTTTTAAAAGAGCGGGCCATATTTTTTTCATGTTCATGTTTACGTTTTAAAAATGCTGGTAGAAATATACAAGAAAAATACCTCTAAGCCCTTTAAAACACAAACGCATGCACACGCATGTATCCATGCTTTGTGAGACCTCTATATTAACACTCATCAACCCTCAGATCATTTGGAGAGAGAGCCCTGTGGCCCACAAGGGGACAATGACAAAAAGTGTTCCTGCTAGTTGTTGAGAACCACTGCTTACCTCAGCTTCGAGTTCCTATTTTGGGTTCTCATTATGACACTTAGAAGAAACCTTCATTAGCATTTTCACTTAAACAAAACCAAAGCACAATTAGCAGCTGCTTCAGGATTTTCTCTGACATCTGGGAATTTCCTGGAAAATGTTACGAGTATTACAAGTAAAATGTGTTCAGAAGGGAAACTACAGCCCCTGACTCATCTGGCTGACCACAGAGCAAGTAGGCTGCTCTCTATTCCTGACACATAAGCCCTCCTGGGTCCCAGTGGAAGGACAATGATAACCCACAAGCGCCCGTGTTGTCTCATTTTCAGATGGTAGAAACCCAGAAGCCGCAGCTTCTCCACATGTTTGTCAGCAGTACCATTGACAGCTGCTGCCAAGACTTGACTCTTGAGCTGCCAAATAGGACCAGGGAAAATCAGGTCAAAACATACATTTAATAAAAGCTGAGGATTGGTGTCTTAGGTCGTGTTTCAGATTTTATCACTGAAAAACAAATCACTCCCAAATGTGTTGACTTAAAACAACAACAGCCATTTTCTAAATCTCTCACAGTTTCTGTGCATCAGGTATTCAGGAAGGGCTCAGCTGGGTGGTTTTGGCTCAGCGTCTCTCATGTGGCTATAGTCAGATGGTGGCTGGAGCTGGGACGCTGAGCAGCTGGAGCTGGCTAGAGCACTCTCTGCCTCTCTCTCTTTCTCTCTCTCTCCATCTGTAATCTCAGGGCCTCTTCAAGGGTTTTCTCTACGTGGGCTAAACAAAGCACTCACATGGAGGCCAAAGGTTCCATAGCAAGTATTCCCATGAGCAAGGCAGAAGCAAAAGCTCTATCACTTTTGATGACCTGGACTCGGAGTCACAGGGAGTCACTTTCACCATACTCTGTTGGTCAAAACAGTCACAAGCCCACCCAGATTCATGGAAAGAGGACATAGACTCCTCTGCTCCAATGGGAGGAGTCACATGTAAGAAGAGCACATGAGATGTGGCTACCATCTATGGAAACTACAACTTGTCACAAGTCATGTTCCCTAGAAGCAGAGGTTGAAATAGGAATTCTTGTGTGAGTCATTTATTAAGGAATAGAGAAAGGGAGAAGCTAAGCAAGGATGTGTTCAAGTAAAGTCTAGCCTCAGCTCACAGGGAGCTCTGAAGCATACATTGTCTGCAGCCTATGTGCTTCCTTGAGGCAAGAAGTAGAGCTTTGTACACCCACATCAGTCAGAGCCTCAGCTACCATAGGATATGAGGGCATACTCAAGGGCTGAGTTCTACAGGGTCTAGCAGGTAAGGACTTTCCAGGGAAGTCCAGGAGGTCAGTCCTTAGGATGGGAGATGTTAAAGGGTTGAGCAGAGGGTACATGCTTGGCACATCCAAGATGTCTAATCCAAACAATATTTGGGGAACCCACTCAGAAGATACCTGGGGCTCAGGGCAGGAAATCCACTAAAAATGGCTTATGGAGAAAATGGAATATATGGTTCATGAAATGAGAAAGTCAATAGAACACACAGATCTAGGCTGGATCCAGGGCTTCGAGGTATGGCTTTCCCTGTCTATCACCTCTTCTTCAATCAGTTCTTTTTATGGACTCTATTCTTAGGAGGCTTCCCTTGCCCCCCACTTTTTTTCTTTTGAGACCAGGTCTCACTCTGTTGCCCAGGCTGAAGTGCAGTGGCACGACTATAGCTCACTTCAATCTCCAACTCCAAGGCTCAAGCAATCCTCCTGGCTCAGCCTCCCAAGCAGGTGGGACTACAGCTGTGCATCACCACTCCTGGCTAATATTATATTTTTGCAGAGCCAGGGTCTCACTATTGCCCAGCCTGGTCTCGAACTCCTGGCCTCAAGCAATCCTACAGCCTTGGCCTCCAAAAGTGCTAGGATTATAGGCATGAACCACCTCACCTGGCCTGGATTTTTCCATTTTGGTGACAGGATGACTGCCAGTAATGCCAGGCCCCTATCCTCTCCCCTCAGCAACCCCTGTGACAAAAGGTCTTTCCTTTCCCAATCAAGCTTACAGAAATCCCATCATTGAGTGTCATTGGCTCTGATTAGCGTGACTTGGTCACATGGCCATCTCTGACCCAACCACAGTGGCCAAGGTGATGTGATGCTCAAATTGGCCAGGCCTCAGTCACATGCCCACTTTTGGGGCTGAAGATGAAGTTAATTCCACTAGAATAACAAGGATTGAGAGTAAAGGAAAGGCAATGTCACAGGGAAATCAGAGAGTGGTTGTCAGAAGGAGTGGGATAAGACCAGAAAAGGAAAACACCTCTCACAAAGGAAAGTAAAAACCATGGGAAGTCACTGGTGAACTAGAACAGCAAGGTTAAAATGATCCACCCATTGGAGGTGACCCCATTCAGACCCAGACATCCCTTAGCCTAAGTTGTATCCAGTTCCTCTGCCCAAGGATAATCTTGACTCCAGAATTTGGAGCAAGAGTCATGGATGTGAGGACAATCACCCAGGAGAGGCAGTGTGGCTCTGGCTTTGTGGCTGGGGGATTTGAAAGCAGGCCAAAAAGTCATTACAATTTTGTTTTCCAGCTAGACTAGAGGTCCTTAGTGACCACACAGGCTTTTAAAAACTCTACCTATAGATTTTGTTTGATCAAATCTCACATAAAGATTTAGAAGTTTGACAAATAAGATCTATGAAGAAAGTCAAAGAAATGGTGCTAATTAACAGGAAAAACAAACTGAAACACACACATACACACCCACCCAACAGACACGGAAAAGTATTTTAATTAAGACATCTTCCCTATTAAGAAAAAGATGGTAACTAGCCATTCTTGAGCTCTACTGAGGATGAAATAAAAAGCAAATGGGCTTAATTGAAACATTGGGGAATTAAACATGAGAAGGAATTCTTTGTTCAACATTGGCCTAAATTTTAAGCTCTATTTAATTGTAAGCTTCCTCTGGGTAAAAGAATTGTGTCTTCTTCATCTTCCCCAAAGTTTGAAATGATGGAGAACTGAAAACTCTAAGAGTAAAACAGAGAGATAGAGACCTATACCAGCTTCTGTAACTTTTAAGATTTTATTTCTGGCTACAAATGAATCTGATTTATCCATTGTATCAGTTAGGAATATTTTGACTACAAGTACAAGATAACCTGACTTTAGTGGTTTAAACAAATAGGGGGGTTTCTTTTTTTATAGAGCAAATATCTGAAGGCAATATCTGCTGGCCATGGTTTGTGGCTCATGATGCTATTGGCCCTTCCCTCATGGTTGCAAAATGGCTGCTGAAGCTCCAGGTATCACAACCATCTTCCATAAGAAAGAAGAAGGAAGAAGGAAGAGATAACATGCATATCAAGGAAAGATGTGCTTGCCTAAGAACCACAGAGTAAACATAAAGTTATATCTCATTGGTCATAATTATGTAGCTTGGCCACCTCTAACTGAAAGGTTGCTATGGGCAAGGGGTTGAGAATGGGAGTTAGATCAACCCAATCCACAGTGTTGCATTCTTTTTACAAATATATACCTGTGAACAATGTGTGGACAAGTAAATATTTGCCCTAGTTAATGGTCTTATTCTTAGAATTTGAGCAGAACAATTGTTTCTCTCAATCTCAGCTTTCCTGATTAATTGACCATTCACAATTGGCTCTGTATTTTGCTTTAGGGAGTGCTTCTCCCCAAGCTTAATCATAAGATTCTGGGGCACCATTGATCCTAGTAGATAGATGTTCTGGCCATAGGTGTGGGCACATTACCTGGGCCCAGCCATTCCTAATAACCCAATCACCTGGTCCCAGTGGTCTACAGGTGGTCAGATGGCTTCAGCAGGGCCAATCAGTATTCTTCCCCAGGATTTTTTATTTCTCTCCTTTAGAGAAAAGGAGATATTCTCATTTTTGGTGGTAGAGCTGGAAACAGGAGCTGTTGGCAAACATCTTCCCTGCCATGTGGGGAAGGCGTATCTTTAGAGTGAGAAAATTAGTCCACAACCACACAGAGATGCACAGAGTTTGGAGAGCACGTGAGAGCAAAAGGGAGAGAATGAACTGTAAACAAGCTCGACAATGTTGTTTAAGTCTCTGAATCCAACTGTGAATGGACTTGCACTTATGTGACCCATAAATCCCCCCTTCTTTCTCAAACTGGCGTAGTTAGATTTCCATCCACTGCATGTAAGAGTCTTGATTAATTAATAAGTTGGACAAGCACCCAATAATGCAAATGCCATTTGTTTGGAATTAAGGAAAAAGTTTGCCAAGGGGAAACCAGGGAAATGCCTCATGTATTTATGCAAAGCTAATAAGGTTTTTTAAGCACTTAGAAATATCGGCATATGCAAATGCTGCTGTCAATTACATTTCCATAATTGTTTTCTGTCTGTTGTAGAGGCCATGTGAGGATCTCTAAGAGGAGCTGCATATGCTGGCTGCCCTCTGCTGTCATCACTTTATGTGCTAGAAATCCTGCAGGAACTGAGGGGGACAGCCTAGTCAGATGGGGGTGGCCTGGGATAGCAGCCAGATACCTGAGTTCCTATCTGTGCTGTGCTATTTAAGTGCTGTGTGGACTAGTACCAGTCACTTGACCTCTCTGGGCTTCGGTTTCTTCACCTGTTTAACCAAAGGGATGAACCAAAAGCCTTCTGAGGTCCCTTTCACCTCTACTGTTCTATGTCAATATGATCAGTAATACTGACTCCCACAAGGTCCAGGGGCTTCCCAGGTCACACAGCTGGTGTGACAAGCCTGGAACCTAGCCTTCTGACTCTCAGGCTGTCCTCTAGGCGGACTGACTTGCTTGCCAATTGTAGGAGAGAAGCAGGGTTCTATTGGGTTATTAGGACATACTTTCTTTGATTACAGAACATCCTATTTGACTCCCTTTTTCAAACCATGAAGAATGAGGCTCAGGTCCCAAAGCCGGTCCCGTGTATACCACTTAACTTCCCTTCCTTCGTGGCCCAGGAGCTCCCTCAGTGACTGGCTGCTGTCTCACCGATGCATGCCATTGGCACAGAAGGGCCAGGAGAGAGCGTGCAAGTGCATCCTGGAGGCCTCTCAGGGTGTGATGGGGAAAAAAACCATTTGGTGTCCACGTGCCATGGCGGTGGGTCTCTGAGCATATCAAGAAGGGGCATAAAAGATCATCATTGGATGGGAGGTGCCCAGCCACCAAGAGACTTGGCTGGACACAAAGAAGGTGTGCCACCACCTCCCTCGCCACACAGCGTAGTGACCGATCCGCTGAGGCAGGGCCATGTCCCTCCACAGTCGTGTCTGGGGAAGAGTCACAGGTTCTCCCGGTGGCTACAAATACGGGGTGGGGGGCACTTATTGCTCAAATATGCTTGAAAAATTCTTCATTTAATAGATTTGATGATGCAGACAGAGACTGTAGTACCCTTAATTCCTTGTGTATCTCCGGGCAGACGGAGATTCTCATAGATTTTCTTCTATGAGAATCAGCCGCTTGCTCAGGGTGATTCCCCCAATAGGACGAGGAAATCCTTTTTGAAAGGCATGCTTTGGTTGATGAATGTGTCCTGGAGAAATGCTGAACTAGATGATTCCTCTAGATCAGAGTTTTGCAAACATTTTTGACCATGACCCAGAATAAGAAACACATTTCACTCATGACCTGATACAAACACAGCTACGTGTAAAAAACAAAAACAAAGCCTTCAGGATGCAAAACTGACTCCTACTTTGTGTGAAGTTCTCTGACAGTTGCACTCTGTTCTGTTCTTTTCTGTTTGATTCTGTTTCCAGTTTTTAAAATGGTGGCTGAGACTCACTGAATTAACCCAGTAATGGGTCACAACCCAGCTTTTAGAATATGTTGCTTCTCAGACTTTTCGTAGCGATTTGTTGAATGCCGAGGACTTTGCCTCCTCTGTGCCTCGTGCTGTGGGTGCTGCTTACCTGTCCTGGGAAGAAACTACGTGAAGCTCATTCCCCCTCAGGGAGCTAACTGCAGAGGCAAGAGACTGAAGTAATGAAAGTATCAACGGCAGCATACGAGCTCAAGAGCAACATGAGTCAGCCACCTAGAAGGTGTCACCAGGCAATCAGGATGTAACTTCGGGCCAAGTCAATGCTGGCTCATTCATTCATTCCCTCCGTGTGAGTGGGATCCTCTGAGAAGCAGATGCCAAGATGGGATTAAACTTTGAAGGATTTTATCATGGGAAACGCCCGTGCTGGAGAAAATGGGGAGGGCGCTAGGCAAGGCTTGGAGAATAGTCACTTGGTAATTCAAGTCTGACGTAGTGAAGGAGAGAGGGTAGGAAGACTTGCATTCCAGACTGCTGTGTAGTCTGAAGAAGGTTCAGCAAGCCTGAGCCCTTGAGCCAAAGATGCCATCCAAGAAGTCCCATGTCCCCAGACACAGGACTGCCTCAGTGTCCCTGCTGCGCTTGTCATGGGTTGGGAGCTGCAGTGTGGAGCTGGGCCTCACAGCCCAGAAGCGGGCCCTTGAGCACCTGGGCTTCTGTGCTCAGAGGGCTGCTGGGTGTGTACTCGTGGCCGCCACACCCTCCTCCTCTCCCTTTCTCTCCTGCTCCTTCCTTCAGTGGCCATTGAGTTTCCATCCCAGGCCGGCTATTGTAGCAGAGACTGGAGACGGTGGTGAGCCAAACCCAGTCCCCGCCTCCTGGAACCCACAGTCTGGTGGGGACACGGATATGAAGGAAAAATTCCACCAGAGGATGCAGAGTGATCAGAGTGGGAAATGCTTCCAAGTGGAGGGCCTGGGGATGGTAAGAACTTACAAGAGTGGGTTTAGGAGCTCAGAGGAGGTGTCTCTGAGCCAAAGATCTGGATCCGAGATCTGGAGGATGAGTCGAAGTTAACTGGGTAAAGAGGGAAGGAAAAATGTTCCTGGCAGAGGACCAGCATGTGCCCAGGTTGTGCGGTTTCTGGGAGGTGGCAGGAACCTGAGCCGAAACTCAGATGTGGTAGATTGAGCGAAGCTGGGGGAGTAGGGAGCTGGGAGAAGGTGGGGGAGTGGGCAGGGCACACAGGGCCTGGAAGGCTTCCTGACACACCCCGGAGGTTTTGGCGGTGGGGGGGGGGGTCGACATGATCAGATTTGTATTTTGAGAAGGCTACTGCCTGCGGTGTGGAGGATGGGTTGGGGGACAGAGGAGAAGTAGGGGTACTGACTGTCCAAGTCATTGGGAGTGACAGAGCAGTGACAGCAGAAAGGGGGAGAAATGGCAAATCGGGAGACTGAGTAGGCCACAGGGATAGAACCTGGAGATGGAACAAATGTGGGCATGAATGGTGACAGGGATGCCTCCACGTCCCCAGCTGCACCAGGCCAACACTCCTTGAAGACCCAGACATGGGCAGCGAGTGCAGAGAGAGACAGAAGCCGCCCTGCCAGGTCCCCTGGTCCTGTGGACAGGAGCGCCGCGCTCTCTCCCCGCAGGCGTCCTTTCCCACGCCCTCCGCCCGCTGCCAACCTCAGCACCTCTGCTCCCCTCCTGCTGCTCCGTGACTGCAGCTGCACTGGCATGTTCTGGATTCGGCCTCCAGGGAAGCTGCCTGTGATAGGAGTCACGGATCCCTGAAGACCTGGAGTAATTCGAGATTTACATAATTCCAGAGCTGTCCTTCCAAAGCACCATGGGCGACTGTTTGGTGGCTGGAGTGGCTTCTCCCCGTGCCAGCAGCACAAACCTACCTTCTCACCCACTAGGTCTGCAGCTCAGAAATACTACCAGGTTCTTGACAAGCTTTTAAAATTAAGAGATTGAATTATTTTGTGTTGTTTATATAAAGCGAGACTTTGCATTTGTATATTGCTGCTTAGAGTGCATATAATGCAAATTCATGTAGGCTACGGTTACTTTGGGTTTCTGCTTTTCTGAGGCCTCTGCAGTTTGCAGACAGCCTCACAGAGCCAGATATTTGTACTCACATCTGCCCAAGATCTCGGATTTCTACTGCAAGCTCGGGCCTGGTCCTTCTCAATTTGGTCAAGACCTGTGACCAGACCTCAAAGAGAAAGACAGAGTTCCTTGTGCAGACACAGGCTCAGAGGGTTATTTGGAGACCACAGAACTGTAATAGAACAGAGCTGTGAAGGATGGGCCTGGCTAGGGGAGACGGGGGCCAGGAGGAGGGGGGCAGTGGGGCTCAGCACAGCATGCTGGGGGCCACTGATTAAGTGGTCTCAGGTATGGGCACAAGGGATGGAATAGGTTTTTAGAGAAATTAATATTTCTCCATTCCCTATGTCCAGGCATCTGTTTTGGCTTCCATAGAAGGGACAGAGATACTGTTTTATTAATACATGCCTTTGCATTGCCAGAGCTCAGCACAGTGCCATATAGTGGGAATGCAATAAAAGTTCACCGAGTGAGTGAATGAAAGTATAAACACAGGTCACAACGTTTTTGTCCTACTTAAGTGCTGATTCATTTTCCAACATTTTATTATCAAAATTTAATTTTCAAACCCTCTGAAAAGTTAAAATAATTGCAGTGATCTCCACATACTCTCCCCCTAAATTCTAATTTTATAGCTTATTATACTTGCATTATCACATATCTAGCCATCAGTTCACCCATCTATCCATCCATCCGTACATCATATTTTCTGATGCATTGCAAAGTTGCAGACACAGTACATTTCACCCCTAAAAGGTTCAGCATGCACACAGTTAACTAGAGTCCAATAGTTTTTCTTTTGAAAATTAAAAAACGTTTTCAACTGTGGGAAAACACATAACATCACTTACCATCTTAACTATTTTTAAGTGTACAGTTCAGTGGCATTAAGTACATTCACACTCTTGTGCCACACATCACCACCATTCATCCCCCTAACTCTTTTCATCTTGCAAAACTGAAACTCTGTACTCAATAAACAATAGCTCCTCCATTGCCCCCCTCTTCCCAGCCCATGGCAACCGCCATTCTCTTTTCTGTCTCTATGAATTTGCCTACTCTGAATACCTCATATAAGTGGAATCATACAGTATTTGTCCTTTTGTGACTGGCTTATCTCACTTGTCATAATGTCCTCAAGATTCATCCATGCTGTAGCACGTGTCCTTTTTAAGGCTGAATAATATTTCATTGTATTTGTATATCATATTTTGCATACCTGTTCATCTGTCGTTGGACACCTGGTTGCTTCCACCTTTTGGCTATTGTCAGTAATGCTGCTATGAACATGGGCACACAAATACCTGTTCAAGTCTCTGCCTTTAATTCTATGGGTTATATCCAGAAGTAGAATTGTTGGATCATATGGTAATTCTACCTTCGATTTTTTGAGGAACTGCTGTGCTGTTTTCTACCTTGTCTTCACCATTTTACATTCCCACCAACAGCACACAAGGGCTCTAATTTCCACACATCTTCCCAACATTTGTTGTTATTGTTTTTTCATAGTAGCCACCCTGATGGATGTGAAATGGTATTTCACTGTGGTTTGGGTTTGCATTTCCCTAATGATTAGCGATGTTGAGCATCCTAGTGATTAGCATCTTTTCACATCCCTTTTTGGTCATTTGTATATCTTCTCTGGAGAAATGTCTATTTGAAGTCTTTTGCCTGTTTTTTCCTTTCAAGGTAAAATGTACATATGATGAAATGCACACATCTTAATTGTGCCATTAGATGAGTTCTGACACATGCATCTCAAACTCTGCCAAGGTACAGAAGATTACCATCACTCCAGAAATTTCCTTCAAATCCCTTCTCAGCCACTCTATTCCCCTACCCTCCACAGACAACCACTATCCTGGGTTTTTTTCCTACCAGAGTCTAATCTTGCCTGTTATAGAACTTTCAATATGTGGAATTGTGCAGTATGTGCTCTTTTGTGTTTGGCTTCTTTCACTCAGCATAATGGTTTGGAGATTCATCCATGTTTCATATATTATTTGCTCATTCCTTTTGATTGTTGAGCAGTATTCTTTTGTATGAATAGGCCAGAGTTTGTTTATCTATTCTTTTGTTGATGGACTGGGCTGTTTCCCGGTTTGGGCTATAATGAATAAAGCTTGTTAAGTGCTTATTTTTTATTATAACAAAAGGAAAATGTCATGAGCTTGAAGCCTGGATGAAAATCTCCAACTAAGCCTAATATCCTTTGGATAGAAAAATAAACAAATATATAAGAGCAACCCTTTGTGGAGGGCTTATGATGTGCCAGGCCATCTGCTGAGAGTTTTCTTCCGTCAATCATTCCGTTCTCTCCTCCCAGCCCCATTTTCCAGATGAGCAAACTGAGGCTTAGGGAAGGGAACTGACTTGCACAAGCTTTAATAGCTTGCACATGGCAGACCTTATTTTGCCTTTTGGAAAGTGCTGTGAACATCAATAGTGATCTCAAAGCCAAGCAAAGATTAGTATGGTGTTTTGTTTTTTCAGTTATCACATTTTATGATGATACTGATGTCATTTTTATTTGCCTTCTGTAATGGGCCTTAATTAGAATAAGGGACAGTGAAGAGCCAAGGATTACAACTTTAAAAATATAGACCATTCCTTTACTAAGAAATCTTCACCAACAGCAAGGAACTTAAAAAAAAATTACTGGTGCATTTAAAAAAGTTTTCCTGTTACAGAATACTAGGAAATAATAAGAACTCCAAAAGATAAGTGCTTGATCAGCTTTTTGTCCATATATAAAAGCAGATATGACCAAATTAGAAAGTTTTTCCAGGAAACTTGTAGAGGAAGGAAGGAAAGATTTAAGACTGGTGTTTATCTAGTACACACTAAGTGTCAGGAAAGCCCCCCGCTGGATAACTTACATACATTTGACTCACTTTATCTTCCCAGCAACCTCAGTACCCATTTCCCCTTCTTTCTTAGGAATGGAACTCCTGACTTTTAGTAAGACATGTGGCCTCACAGAGTAAAGATGTTTGGCTGCTTCCTTGACAGCTAAGTTTGGCCCGGGACTGAATTCTGACCAATGGGATATCAACAAAAGGGGCACGTGCACCATCCAGGAAGGGAGCGACGTTAAAGGGAGGTGTGCCTTTCTTTGCCCCTTCTGCCTTCCAGGTGAATGGACATAGATGTGGTGGCTGGAGCTAGAGCAGCTATTTAAGACCATGAGGTGGAAGAAATGTGGTGACAAACAATGGCAGAACAAAAATATAGACATCCTGGGCACTTGACCATGGAGCCACCATACAAGCTCTGGATTGTAATCTCCAGAATTTGTTTATGTCAGAGAGACATATACTTTTCTTGTTGAGCTACTGTTGTTCTGTGTTTTCTGTCGTTCTAGCCAAATCTAATTCTGATAGAGGAGGCGTTGCCTTCCCATTTTATAGACTAAGTCTCAAATTTCCATAGCCAGGGGGCACATTAGTTCCTTGAGGAGAGTAATGTCCCTTCCTTGAGGTTGGTTGATTCACTCAACTCCCAAAGCTGATAACATTGAAGGGCCAAATAATGTCCTTCTCAGGTTTCACTCCCTGGAGCCATGCCGTGTGCCCACAGATACACACTGTCCCTGAAGGTTAGCCCTGGGGAGATGTCTAATCTCTGTGGGTATGAAGCCAGGTTTCGAAGGGTAACAGATCTGGTTACGTGACTCTGGGAAAATTACTTACCATCCAACCTCAGTTTCTTCTTCTCTAAAATGGGATGATAGTAATAGTACCTAAGATAGAGAGGTTGGGAGCTCTAACCAAGAGGATACAGAGTGCCTGGTGCTGACTAATTGACCAATAAATGGGAGTTTTTATTATTAGTCCTTGGGGCTGGGCTGGCGTCAGACCCCTCAATTATTTTTTTCCATATCTCTCTTTCTTCCATTTTGGGGCCTATACCCTCTAGCCTCCTCCCCAAACAAGGTTAAACGAACATTCCCTTTCTCCTTGCAGATCGCCCTCCCTCAGCCCCCCCTCAGCTACATACTCACGAAGCCCCCGCACAATCAACCGCACCTTAGACCAGCTGGAAACAAAACATGCAGTGTATGGTTGTCAAACCCTAGCCATGGGCTCAAGTTTTCAAGCACAAGACAGATTTAGCAAGAAATTTGGTGTTGCTAAAATTAGGACTTGCATTTCTTACATTTCCACTGCTCATTCTCAAAAAGAGTTGGCTCAAAAAAAAAAAAAAAACCCAAAATCATGAAGCAGCAAAATTTGTTTTAAAGCCATCCCCTAAATTAAAGGCCCTCTCAAAGGTGGCTGCAGAACCCACATGCAGGTCCCTGGGGGCCAACCCTATGGGTCTGCTGGAGCAGCGGAGACTCCGGCACAAGGCATCTGTCTGGGTGCTATTTCCCTGGCCCCTGCTTTCTGTCAAATGAATCCTTCCGATGTGATAATGAATACGACACAGATTAATGCAGTGGTTCTCCATCTATAGGCCAGGAGGCATTTTGGGGGGACCCAGAGTTTTTGCAAGATGATTTTCAAATCTATTTGCATGCCTAGTGTCCATGGACTCAGTCTTTTCTGTGTCTCCCACAGGGTTGTGCCACTATTTTTCAAATGTATATACGTGTTATTGTGATGAATAAATACTTTATTAAAAAGCATTATATAAAGAATAAGATAATCAATAGATACTAAATACACACCTACTGTCATGCAAGGGTTAACAAACTCCTAGCTAATGCCACTCAACAAGAACTTTTTAGAAATAGTCCCACAGCTAGTAGCTCTCATGGTGGAGCTTCAGACACCAAAACAAGTTAGGGACTGGATACATGGAGGCCACCAGACCATTTGGCCACCTCCAAGTCACACTGAGATGGGAGCTCAGGGGGTGTGCATTCCAGCTACACTGAGAAACACAAACCCGGAGCCTTGGGCTGAGGCTGCTTGTGCCCAGGAAGCACAGCGTGCACCACCTCCTCCGTCCCCTTGTGCAGGAAGGAAGGCCAGGCCCCACATGCTTCGAGCACCAGTGCCCGGCAATCATAAGCACAGGCAGCAGGGAGATGAGGCAGAAAGAGTGAGGCAACTAGCAGTAGGAACATGTGTGGGCAGGAAAGCTATTAACCCTCTCGTTTCATCCAGGGTTATCTAATTGCAAGCAACAGAAATCCACTGTGTACAACCTAAGCCAGAAGGGAAGTATTAGAAGATAAGTGCAGGACTCAGACTCAGCAAGGAAAGAAGGGGGATCATGGTAGCAGATGCTTTTGGGGAGATATGAATCAGTTACAACCATTTTCTATCTGCGTGTTACCCCACTGAGATTTGGATTCTTTGGGAAGAGCATAGGACTGGCCAGGGAAGAGAAGGATACCATGAGTTGTAGCCTCCCGGTATCCATCCACCAACACAGTGGAAGGCACGTTCCTCAAAGAAAACCAAGGTGCTGGCACCAGAAAATGAGGGAAGGATGCTGAGCTTGGAGGCGACAGAGGTGTCTCTTAGGACTCCCTAGGACTCCGTCTCTTCATCTGTAAAATGGGAACAACTGTGGCTACACTGAAAATTTAATGAGACAACACAGAGCACAGTGTGGCATTTGGGAAGTGCCTAATACGCAATAGTCTCCAAACCTTTTCTCCAGAGAATGAAGATACTTCATTGGCTCTGCGAAGAAGGCATCCTCCGCACAGATCAAAGGCCTTTCAAATGCTGATTTTACAGATTCAAACCTCAACCTAGAGCAAGCAGTGGATCTCTGCACATTTGATACATACCTTCCTGCTACGGTAATAAAAAATAAAGAGTTTTGCATAAGTCCTTTCCTGTAGGCAGGCAGGGGCTCTGGGGGAAGTCAACCCCATGGCCAATCCATCTGAAGCCAAGGCTAATAGAGTTGTTTATATTAAAGATCTGGTATTAAAGATCTCCCTCTGGCACCGCATTCTTTATGATGCATGGCCAATTGCCCACCGAGGAAGCTATTACAGCCTGAACAATTTTATTCCAAAATCATATCATTTTGTTTTTATTTCTCTCTCTCTCTCTCTCTCTCTCTCACACACACACACACACACACACACATCTTTCTCTTAAAAAAAGTGACTATTGGTCAAAGTTAGATTTTGCCCACACATTTTTCAACATTTAGGATGGTATATTCCTGTCTGGATGTGGGCTCTTACCAGGCCCTGCCTGATGGATGGGCTTGGCTATTTTCTCCATCCTTTCTTGGCTCGAATTCTTGCCAACTTACACATTTTTGCTCAGCTTCGACATCTTCTTTCCATCAAACCAGATGTTTCTGTTGCTTTGCCATTTCAGTTTTTGTTCCCATCAAAAGTATGAAATTTGACAGATTATTTACTGATAGTGAAAGATGAAGCTATTGCAAGTTATGAGTTTAAAAATTTAGCTCTGCTAAATTTGAAATCATCCACTGTATGATTTCTATGTGTGTATGTGTGTCTATATCACCTTTCAGGTCTTTTTAAATGTTAAAAACCAAAGTGATACTGCTGGACTTCTCGGCCTGCTAATGATTTTGGTTTTCATCCTAAGAACAATGGGAAGACATTGAATGATCTTTGGCAGAAGACAAAGTGACCAGATTTGTGTTTTTAACAGATCTCTGTAGCTACTGAAAATGGACTGGCCAATGGGGGTCGGGAGAGAGAAGGGGGCTGGCAAAGCAGGGAAAAGTTGGTTGTGTTAACACGAGCAGGGGACGAAGCAGCCCGTGCCAGGATGGGGGCAGTGGCGTTGGACAGAAGCAGATAACACGCGAGGATTGATTAAACTGGGTGATGAGCAAGATAAAGCTGCATCAAAAACTAAGATAAGCAAAATAATTCTACACACCAAAGATTCAGAATTGCATTCACAATTAGATGTCTCTTCTTCAGAGTGAATATTATAGCCAACATGCAGTCATTGGTGTTACGTCCACTTCCTTGGGATTTGCTTCCCAGCTCAAGACAGACTGTATGCAAAGGACGAAATTCTTTATGTTTTTAGATAATAAAGTTTATTTAAAATAGAAAGCTTATGTTGAATAACTCACCCACCAAAATTTTCAAGAAGAATCCCCCTTTGTCCCGCTTCTCCACCACAGCCACACTTTGAATGAAACATTAAGCAGATTTATGAAAGAAACATTCTCTTGCTGCTTTTTCTCCCAAGATGGATGGCGTTCCTACTCAGAGCTGTAAGTGTCAGAATAAGGAATGCCCATGAGGTTGGGTTGTATGATGTTTTAGTAAAGTGAGATAAACATTCTCAGAAACACGATTATGACTTAAAAAAAAAAAACAAAAAACAATTTTCCAGAGAGGAATTCTCCTTTGGGGACTGAAACTTTTCTTTATAATTTTTATAGCCGCACACAGATGAAGACTGTGAAAAAGGTACAATATATCAGTTATGAAAACGTGGCTACATTTTAAGAGAACACAGCCTTTTTCCAAATACATCTTAGATCTTCAACTCAGGAATTCTAGATCAAGATAAAATAGAGCTCTTGTTTCTAAAATCATTCTGTTTTCCTTCCTGTTAAACACTTTGCCTCAGTAACACTATAGATCAGTACAAACAAAAAAAAGTTTGTGGATAAGAAACTGTTTGGAAAAGAGCAGCATATTAGTCAGGCTATCTACATACAAATGAAAACTGATTCTGGCTCTGTCAAATGGAAAGGAGAGTACCTGGACGGATATCTTGATGTTAGGCCGGGGATCCCAGAACTGAGGAGGTTCTGAAAAGGACCATGTCCCGGGAACTCCATGATGCACGCTCCTCCTTGGCCTGACTAGACCGTGACCACCACCTGCTCCAGGGTTTGCAGGAGTCAGTCTTCAGCAAGAGCTGAGCCCACGAGCCAGAGCCTTCTTCCCTGGCTGTGTTCCTACCTCCCAAGGCCCCACACGATGGAAAGTCCCTCAAGGGGGACAGTCACAGAGGTGAGTGGATGCCAGGCAGCCTCCAAGGGACCAAGGTTGACTACAGGACTCATCTTCACTCCAGGGCCACCTCTCAGATTGTTTTTTACCTGGTTCCTTGAATTTGATAGATTTACCCAAAACAGCCATTAACTCAGATCCTATTAATTTGCTATTAATATATAACAATGCATACGGAAGGAGGAATAGAGTTTAACAGTGGTACTGACAAAGATAAGAAAATGTTTTTACTCAACAAAGGCATCGATAAAATGGAAGACAGTTTAACTATTTAAGAGAATTAAACATTTTGGGACCTTGATACATTTATTGATAGTGGGGTCTCAGCAGCTCTGGCAGCGGAAGCAACAGCAGTGGCTAGCAGCCCAGCTTCAGCCCTCCCCACCGCCAAGGTGCCTGAGAGGAAGGTCAGCTTGGTGGCGGAGGGTGCGGTGAAGGAAGAGCCCGAGAGATCTGCGCGGGTGTCAGCTAAACTTGCTCCTGCCTGGTACTGGCACAAGTGCAGGGACACAGACCAGTGGAACAGAACAGAAAATCCAAATATAAAACCATCCTCATATAGCCATCTAATCTTTGACAAAGCAGACAAAAACATGCTCTGGGGAAAAGATTCCTTATTTAATAAATGGTGCTGGGAAAACTGGATAGCCACATGTAGAAGACTAAAACAGGACACACAGCTCTCACCCCTCACAAAAATCAAATCACGGTGGTTAACAGACTTAAACCTTAGGTCAGAAACTATTAGAATTCTAGAAGAAAACGTAGGAAAGACTCTTACAGACATTGGCCTAGGCAAAGAATTTATGAAGAAGACCCCTAAGGCAATCACAGCAGCAACAAAAATAAATAAATGGGACCTGATCAAATTAAAAAGCTTGCAAATAGATGGAAAAATATACCATGCTCGTGGATCGGAAGAATCAACATTGTTAAAATGTCTATACTACCCAAAGTGATCTACAGATTCAATGCAATCCCTATTAAATTACCAACATCATTCTTCACAGATGTAGAGAAAATAATTATACACTTTGTATGGAACCAGAGAAGACCCCGTATAGCAAAAGCAATTTTAAGCAACAAAAACAAAATGGGAGGTATTAATTTGCCAGACCTCAAACTATACTACAAGGCCGTGGTTCTTAAAACAGCCTGGTACTGGCACAAGTACAGGGACACAGACCAGTGGAACACAACAGAAAATCCAAATATAGAACCATCCTTATATAGTCACCTAATTTTTGACAAAGCAGGAAAGAATATACTCTGGGGACAAGAATCCCTATTCAATAAATGGTGCTGGGAGAATTGGTTAGCCACTTGTAAAAGACTGAAACAGGACCCACAGCTTTCACCTCTCACAAAAATCAAATCACGGTGGATAACAGACTTAAACCTTAGGCGTGATACAATCAGAATTCTAGAAGAAAATGTAGGAAAGACTCTTACAGACATTGGCCTAGGCAAAGAATTTATGAAGAAGACCCCCAAGGCAATCACAGCAGCAACAAAAATAAATGAATGGGACATGATTAAATTAAAAAGCTTCTGCACAGCCAAAGAAACAGTCCAGAGAATAAACAGACCACCTACAGAATGGGAAAAAATTTTGCATACTACACATCAGATAAAGGACTGATAACAAGAATCTATTTAGAACTCAGGAAAATCAGCAAGAAAAAATCAAGTAACCCTATCAAAAAGTGGGCAAATGACATGAATAGAAACTTCTCAAAAGAAGATATAAGAATGGCTAACAAACATATGAAAAAATGCTCAACATCCCTAATCATCAGAGAAATGCAAATCAAAACCACAATGAGATATCACTTAACCCCAGTGAGAATGGCCTTTATCAAAAAAACCCAAAACAACACATGTTGGCGTGGGTGCGGAGAGACAGGAACACTCATACACTGCTGGTGGGACTGCAAACTAGTGCAACCCCTGTGGAAAGCATTATGGAGGTATCTTAAACAGATTCAAGTAGACCTGCCATTTGACCCAGCAATCCCATTACTGGGCATATACCCAAAGGAAAAAAGGTCATTCTTTAACAAAGACACATGTACCCGAATGTTTATAGCAGCACAATTCACAATAGCAAAGATGTGGAAGCAACCCAAATGCCCATCAATACATGATTGGATTAGTAAGCTGTGGTATATGTATACCATGGAATATTACTCAGCTATAAGGAATGATGAAGATACGACATCTCTATGGTTCTCCTGGAGAGAACTGGAACCCATTATATTAAGTGAAGTATCCCAAGAATGGAAAAACAAGCATCACATGTACTCACCAGAAAATTGGTTCCCCTGATCATCACCTAAATACACATCTGGGAACAACACCAATTGGATGTCAGACTGAGGTGGGGGGCGGGGGAGGGGATAGGGGTATGCCTACACAATGAGTGCATTGTGCACCGTTTGGGGAGTGGTAACACTTGAAGGTGCTGACTCGGGAAGGGGGGGTGGGGAAGGGAGGGATATATACCTACATGATGGGTGCAATGTGCACGACCTGGGGAACAGACACGTCTGGAGCTCTGGCTTGGGGGGAAAGGCGGAACAGGAGCAACGTATGTAACCTGAAATTCTGTATCCCCCATAACAAGATGAAATAAAAAATAAAAAAAAAAAAAAGCTTCTGCACAGCCAAAGAAACAGTCACGAGAGTAAACAGACAACCTACGGAATGGGAAAAAATTTTTGCATACTACACATCATATAAAGGACTGATAACAAGAATCTATTTAGAACTCAGGAAAATCAGTAAGAAAAAATCGAACAACCCTATCAAAAAGTGGGCAAAGGACATGAATAGAAATTTTTCAAAAGAAGATATAAAAACGGCTAACAAACATATGAAAAAGTGTTCAACATCTCTAATCATCAGAGAAATGCAAATCAAAACCACAATGAGATATCACTTAACTCCAGTGAGAATGGCCTTTATCAAAAAATCCCAAAACTATACATGTTGGCGTGGGTGTGGAGAGACAGGTACACTCATACACTGCTGGTGGGACTGTAAACTAGTGCAGCCCCTGTGGAAAGCAATGTGGAGATACCTTAAACAGATTCAAGTAGACCTATCATTCGATCCAGCAATCCCATTACTGGGCATCTACCCAGAAGAACAAAAGTCATTCTATAAAAAAGACACCTGCACCCGAATGTTTATAGCAGCACAATTCACAATCGCAAAGATGTGGAAACAACCCAAATGCCCATCGATTCATGAATGGATTAGCAAAATGTGGTATATGTATACCATGGAATATTACTCAGCTTTTAGAAATAATGGCAATATGGCATCTCTTTGGTTCTCCTGGAGAGAGCTGGAACTCATTCTTTTAAGTGAAGTATCCCAAGAATGGAAAAACAAGCACCACATGTACTCACCAGCAAACTGGTTTCCCTGAGTGCACATTTGGGATTAACACCAATTGGGTATTGGACAGAGGTCGGGGCTGAGTGGAAGGGATGGGTGTATACCTACCTGATGAGTGCGATGCGCACTGCCTGGGGAATGGACACGATTGAAGTTCTGACTGGGGGGGATGGGGTGGGGGGAGGGGAGGAGTGCACACCTACATGATGAGTGTGATGTGCACTGTCTAGGGAATGGACACAACTGAAGCTCAGACTCGGGGGCATGGGGAGGCATGGGCAATGTATATAGCCTGATCTTTTGTACCCCCTTAATGAGCTGAAAAACAAACAAACAAAAAAAAAGTGGAAACAAAGCCCAAAAAGGCAGCAGCAAAGGATAAATCTTCAGACAAAAATGTGCAACCAAAAGGGAAAAGGGGAGCAAAGGGGAAACAGGCCGCAGTGGCTAACCAAGAAACTAAAGAACGCACCTGCAGAAAATGAAGAAACTAAAACTGAGGCAGGCCCAGCCTCTGCTGAAGCAGGAAGGAGAGAGAGAAGCCAGGTCTGATTAACATCATTCACCGCGTCTTATTCATGCTCCCTGTCTCCCTTCTTGCACAACCCAGAGGAATATTTTTATCAACTATTTTGTAAATGCAAGTTTTTTAGTAACTCTAGAAACATTTTTTTTTATTAGAATCTTTTTTCTTTTCTTTTTTTTTTTTTTTTTTTGAGGCAGACTCTCGCTCTTTTGTCCTGGCTAGAGTGCCGTGGTGTCAGCCTAGCTAACAGCAACCTCAAACTCCTGGGCTCAAGCAATCCTCCTGCCTCAGCCTCCTAAGTAGCTGGGACTACAGGCATGTGCCACCATGCCTGGCTAATTTTTTCTATATATTTTTAGTCGTACAGATAATTCCTTTCTATTTTTTAGTAGAGACAGGGTCTCGTTCTTGCTCAGGCTGGTCTCAAACTCCTGACCTCGAGTGATCCTCCCGCCTCGGCCTCCCAGAGTGCTAGGATTACAGGCTTGAGCCACCATGGCCGGCCTAGAAACATTTTTAAAAGGGAGGGAATCCCACCTCATCCCATTTTTTAAGTATAAATGCTTTTTTTATTTTAAAAGGTGAAATCATTTGCTGTTGTTTATTTTTTGTTACAATCTGAAAATAGTGTGGGATATTGAATGACAGGAGGCTTTGACTGTCTTGGGTGTCAGCTTACATTCCATAGATGGGGTTCGTTTTTATATCCTATAATACAGAGCATACTAAATGGCAACGTGGAGTCCCAGGGTTGTGTTTAATATCTTGAACATTTTAAATTACTTCTATTCCCATGTTGTTTTTTAGTAGACTTGTTTCCTAAAGAAAATCACTCTTTGATCAGGGCTTTCTCTGTCAGAATTTCATATACTCGGTAACATCTTTGGTCGTGGTAGACCTGTTTTCCTAATAATTTTGTTAGTGTGCTGTGAAAGATTGAAAATTTGAGTATGGAATATATATGCTAATCAATTGTGAATTGGTGGGACTTAAATAATGGCTTATCAACATTTGAAGATACTGGCACTTGATATCCTCTTAAGGAAAATTTGCCTCAAATTTTAAGCTGGAAAATCACTGGAATAACTGGTTAAAAAAGAATTAGAATAAATGGCTTTTTAGATTTTCGATATGGATGTTAAGAACTGTATGCAAATTGAAATGTCTGTACTAATCCTCAACACAACCAATAAAATCTCAATTACAAAAGGAAAAAAAATAAATTTATTGATAGTCAAACCACTTAAGTAGGTAAGCTATTGGGGCTAGAATTTGACTTTCTTTATTCATTAAAACTTAGCCTCTAAGTGACAACCCTTAAATGTATTTCTGAACTACTTTTGAATAAATAAAGTTTGATTTTTAAAAAAAGAAAGAAGAGATTTGATTATTCAGACCCTACCTAATTCAGGCTTTCCTTCCTACCAACAAGCCCCTTTTAAGATGGTCCCTTGGGGCTGGGCATGGTAGCTCATGCCTGTAATCTAGCACTTTGGGAGGTGGAGGTGGGAGGATTGCTTCGAGGCCAGGAGTTCAAGACCAGGCTGAGCACGAGTGAGACCCCATCTCTAAAAAAAGTAGAAAAACTAGCTGGGTGTGGTGGTGCACACCTGCAGTCCCAGCTACTCGGGAGTCTGAGGCAGAAGGATTGCTCGAGCCCAGGAGTCTAGGGTTGCAGTGAGCTATAATTATGCCACTGCACTCTAGCCCCGACAATAGAGCAAGAAAAAAAAAATGAAAGATGGTCCCTTGAGTCAGTAATAGCTTCAGAAATGTTTCAATAATGAAGACTACTTATATTTGCATAACACTTTTCAAAATATTTTCATGGTTATTATCCAATTTCCACTACCATAAGGTAGACAAGGTCAATAAATGGCTCCCATTTTATAGATGAGGAACGTGACACTGAAGAAACTTACCCCAGGTCAAACACCGGTAAGTGTCCAGTGTTCTTTTCCTTATACTTCCCGTGGCTCCTTGTTGCTATGTTTTTGTTTGTTTGTTTGTTTGTTTTCATAAGCCACCTCTTATTACTGTTCCAGAAACAAATCCAAAATCCGTAAGAATGGACGAAGTCACTGTCTCACCTATTCACCAACAAATGTTTGCGACCCCTACTGTGTTTGTTAGGGAACGGGCTAACTGGCTGTAACAAAGAGACCCACAAACAGATTGAAATAAAAATATTTTATTTCTGTTTTAAATAACCACAATTTCTTAATTGTGTGTGTGCCTGTTGCTCAAACCTTGGACTCAGATTGGATACTGCCATAGTCATTTCCTACTCCACATTGATTTTTTCACAATGCATGTTTTTTTATCATAGCAACCATCTGAAACCCAGCTTCACAAAGACATGATGTCATGAGCTAATGTTGAAACTGTGAACTACTTCAAGCTAGTAGTTTTGCACAGTATCTATAAAAGCTAAACTATCTTGCAGTGTGTTCCTACGTGTTCACTGAGGTACCTCAGGGTGCCCTGGCACACGATTTGAGAACCATGGCCCTAGAGTGTTATCTTTGTCCCATGGCTGCATAGGTCACGGTGCTATGGCTGGATATGGCTCTTCGGGAGGAGCAGTGCCTTCTGACCTCCCTGGCAATCACTTCCTCTGCCCTTTCCAGACTCCTGTCATTACATATCAGCCCAGGTATTACGGCAGAAGGAGTGAGTGCTGATGATTTCACCAGCAATTTCTTCACTACCATTTCTCAGCCAGTGGGGACCAAGGTTCTCTAACCTGTTCACCTTACCCCAGTGAGAAGCCTAAAGCAAAATACAACCCATTTAAATAATGAAGGTGATGGTTTGTAGGCTCCTGCATGTATTCTGAAATTATGTACATTCCTCTATCCCGTGCTCACAGGCATATGACCTTAATAAGACTTTAGGAACAAGCTTCCCTTGCTTCCATGTGGGCTCCATCCAAATACTGGAAACTGTGCATTGGTCTTAAATGGTAGAGGCTGGGGGAGAATCTACTCTAATTAGAGCCGAGTGCTGTGGAGACAGCCCAGGCTTGTCCTGGGGAAGAAAACCTGAACCGTCGGCACCTGAAGGACTTTTTGGTGTTAAGGTGCTTTCGGGGCAATTCAGGTAGTGAGTTCCACGTGTAGCCTCCAAGCAGGTGAGTGAGAAGCCTAACTATCTTTGCTGGACTATGACTGAATTTGATTTCCATTCCAAACTCTCATTCTGCTGGGTGGTAGGAAATAAACCACAGGCAGTTCAGGCTTTCCTATGACATTACACTGAATAATATGAAGTTACTGCTATTTGACTACTTCCAAACAAAAACAATGGCAACTGTATATGATTCAAAGGACAATTTGGCTTCGTGGCTCCCAGGGTTTGTATCTAAGTTCCAGGGGTCTTGCGTGGCAGTCACGTTCCCAGGGGCCACGTGGTCCCCAATTGCTGCCCACTCTGTCATGCCTCTAAGAGTCCTCACTGTCCTACGCTCTCCATCACCGCTGGCCCATGAAGACCTCCTCACTGTCCGTGCCCCTCCGCACGGCCTCCCTGAGGCTGCAGCCCTCTCAGTGATTCCCACGTCCCCTGGGGAACTGTGAAACATCCATGGTGGGAGCAAGGCACAGTCCCCCTTCCCAGTGGGATTTACAACACCCATACTCTCATGGTCCCTCCGTTCCTCCTCTCTCTCCCACTCTCTGGAGTGAGAAGAACCAGCTCTTGCAACCTCATTCATTCTTTCAAGTCTATTGTTTCTGGCATCAGCTTGGTGCCTAACTCCTTTAAGGCTCAGGTGGTTAAGCTCCTGCATTCCAAAAGCTTTGGTGTGGGAGACAGCAAACCTCAGTTTCTATTTCTACACCTGAGCATCCCTCCTAGGAGACAGCAGATACCTTCCAGGGCATTTCCAGTGGGAGAAAGCCCTTGGGTAAAAATCATTAGGAGAGTCTGTACCAGCACGTTACCCTTTCTCTCCAGGTGTGTGGAAAGCACGGACAGGAAGTCAGAAGACTGGGTGAGAGAAAGTCCCGACCTCACTTTCCCAAGCTGTGCAACCCAGGCAGGCCGCTGCACCTTTCTCCAAACAGCCAGTTGCTCAGGCCTTCAGGGTTAAAAAAACATCACCAATGGACCAATGCTCACCCTGTGTGGTCACAGATAATTAGGCAGAGAGACGAAAGTCTTCCAGATTCAATGAAAATGTACCTACTTCGTGTTGCATTAGAGGTAGCAAGACTGAAGGGTTTTTTAAAAGCCTCGAGATAGTATATTTGAAGCAATCTGTGTATACTCTATTACTCAGCCCGCTCCCCACCAGCCCAAATGAAAGAGGATACAAAGCACATTTCTGGCACCGCTGTTGCCTGTAAGACGTAAGGTGTGGCGACACGCCCATTTTCCCACTCGGCTGTATTCCTGTTTATTCCTGTGAGCACATGGTCTCTAAAATTGGCAATGACTTTCTCTTTGTTATATTTACCTTCCTATCGGGGGCCAGCCCAGACTCCTGGGTGGATTCGTTTCCCATTGAATTACCAGAATAGGGCAGAATCTGATTGGAAGGACGGCGTGGAAGGAAGCCTGGTTCCCAGGCCCTTACACAAGGGGATTTGTCCTCCCCTCCATGCCAGAGGCTGGGGGCTGCGAGGGAATTGAAATGGGACATCCTGTCCCCTCCACCAGCATTCTTTCCCCACCAAGCAGTGGCATTTTCCTTTGTGTTCTCACACAATTCACAATTCAGACTAGGTGGAGTAGCCCACGGGGCATGACTGCAGAGACCCCTCTGAGCACGAGTCTTCCCCCTCTCCCGCCAGTGCCACAGCCCGAGAGCCCACCTGACAGCCCCCTTCTTGGGGGTGTCTCTGCCTGTCACCCTTTTAAAGAGGAAATACCCTGGGAATGGGCTGAAACACCAAGCAGGTAGAAACCAGAGGCTTCACGCTCTTCACTTTTGAGGATGCAGGACAGCCCCGACCTCCAGTAACTGAGGAGTACATAAGGGGCCCTGAAGACAGAAAGCTTTGCCAAGGACCAGCCTTAGGGCGCAGGGGAGAGGGAAAGGCCAGAGAAGCCAGTTTTCTGTGCCTAGCAGTGAGCTGCCTGCCTGGCGATGCCACAGCCACATAGACACGGGTCTGCCTCACGCCTGTCCTGTCCTGAGTACGGACATATCACTGAACCAGAGGCCCTCAGACATCCCACGTCCTAAATGTGTGCCCCTGGATAAGTCACTTAACCTCTACCTGAACCTCAATTTCTTCATCTATAAAATAGGAATAATAAACCTACCTACCTCATAAAGTTGTTTGGAAGCTTAAGTGAGATAACATGTGTGTCTAAGGTTTTATGATTTGCAAAGCACCATGTAAGTATTCTTTTTCCTGCCTTATCTTAGAATCTTTTGGAAGAGACATTAAATAAAATCTCTAAGTCCAACCTCTACTAATGCAGGGATCCTGGACAAAAGGTCATCTACCTTCCACTTGAATCCCTTCTAGGACGGGACACTCACTACCACATACCTTTACGACTTGAGCTTGCTCTGGTTAAACGACAGGCACGTCACATAAGCTCCAGAGTAAATGGGAAGGGTGAACTTCGCTCACCCAGCAACTGCAGAAGGATCAGCATGTAGATCAGGTTGGCCAGATGTTTATAGCTATTTGTCTAAAATCTGAAGTGATTGTCATTCATCTCCCTTTTTGAAGGTTAAGTGTGTTTGTTTTTGTTTTCATTATCAGAAATATATTAAAATGGATTAGGGGCATGGTTCAGAAAAATGAATGGAAAGGTAAATTCACAGATGTTCGGGTAGTGTATTCATCATAAGAACGTGGAGTAAAATGCTTTGTCCCAAGATTATTTCACTTTGTCCATTTAGAAAGGTCTCCTGTGACCTGCATAAATGTGAAAGAAAGCTTTGTTCCTTTCTTTTTAGCCAGGATAGTTCAATGACATTTAAAAAAATATCAGGGAAGCTCCTAACTTCAATCTGTGCTATGAAGTGCCACTGAGGGCACTGATGTGTGTCCCTAAAGCCAAGAACTTTGTATAGCTTTAGTTTCAGCAAGAAGGTAAATCAGCTTTCGCTTTTGGATTAAGGTCTGGCAAGCATGTGAAATAAAGTATCGCTTTGGGGGATTTTTATAAGGGGAGCTAGGAAATTAAGAATGTTAGGGTTCACCGTTTAAATCTGCAATGAATGTGGATATGCAAAGGTCAGCCTAAAGAGATGCAGGCCCCTGTGATCTGTAGAGGTATACATGAGGAAAGAGAAGTTGGCAAACAGTTTTGTGAACAATCGTGCAGCAGAAGTTAAAATTCTCATGCATGTATTGCATCAGTGGCCTAGAAAACATCAGACAAAGAGCCTACGAGAAATCAAAGATGAGGAATCACCATCCCACAGAGAAAATGTCACTGGCCTTGAGCCTCAGTGTAAATGACAATCATGGAAGAAGCTGTTGGTCACCAACCCACCAACTATTACCTTCTTTGTTAACAGAAAACTAATTCTGTTCAGGAACTAAGCAGCAGATAGTTCTGGAAGTCTGGACTCCACTGAAGTCTCAGGGTACAAATCTTGAATAGTCTGTGGTCAAAATTATAATTCTGTTTCCCTTGTCAGTGATTGGTTTAAGATGGGGCATGTGACCCAATTCTGGCCAATAAGAAGTCTGCTGGAGGTATTTCTAGAAAAGTTTTCCCCATTCTTAAAAGAGAAGAAACCAATAAGACTTTCTGTTTCTGTCATTTGGATGTTGCTGGGAGAGAATATGATGCTTTGAACTGTTGCAGCCATTTTGTGACTATGAGGAGAGAAGCCTGAGGCAAAGGCAACATGCTTAGGGTGGCAGAGTAACAAGATGGAAAAATCCTGAGTCCTGTATTATGTTGAGCTGATAAACCAATCAATGCTCATACTGCCTCCCTATAGACTTACTATTATGTGAGAAAATAAATCTTTTTATTTATGGAGTCCCTCAGAGATAAGATTATAGAATCAGACTTCCCAGGTTCAAATTCCAACTTTACCACTTCCTAGCTATGTGAATTTGGACTTCTCTGATTTGTAAAATGGAGACACTGATAATACCTCCCTGTAGTATTGTTGTTAGAATTAAACAAATTAATACATGGAGAATGCTAGAACCATACCTAACCACTCAAACATTTAAAAATTTTCATCATTTAAGTAATTTTATGTTGAGTCTTCTAATTTTTGCTTTTGAAAGCATCCTATGTAAAAGAGAAACTGTCAGCTAACTTTTTTCCCTTTCAAAAAGTTAGGAAATCAACAACAAAAAGACAAACAATCCCTTAAAAAATGGCCAAAGGACTTGAATAGATATTTCTCTAAAAAAGATAGACCATGGCCCACAGAAGGTGCAAGCAAACCATATGTCTATCAGTGAATGAATGGATAAATAATGCAATAATATTCAGCCATAAAAAATTAGAAAATATAATGAGGAAACTATCTCATTCACAAAAGCAACAAAAGTCATGGAATACTTAGGACCAAATACAGAAGAAATACAAAACTTGACCTAAGGACATGCAGGAAAACTTGAAAGGCAGGGAAACATCATGCACCAGAACAGGAAGGTTCAGGGCTGTCAAGATATCAGTTACTTCCAAATCAACCTGAGAATTTAAGATATATTTAATTTTTTAACTTAACACATTGATTTTTAAATTCTACTGGAAGGATACATTTGTGAGAATAACTAAAATAATTTTTAAAAATTAAAAGGGACCGACCCTACCAGATAGTAAGACATATTTCAAAAATACTATAATTTGGGAATTTTATTACCAACCTAGGAATAAAAAAATTGATTATTGGACCACAAATCCAGAAATCAGAATTTATCATATACTGAGACTGGTATTTATGATAGTTTGGAAAAGGATAAATTAATTAGTCTGGGAACAACTGGCTCAAAACTAATACGCTAAAATAAATTCCAAATGGACTAAATGTTTTTTAAAAAAAACTAGAACTAGAAGAAAATATAAGTAAATCTTTCTGTCATATTAGAGTAGGAAAGGCCTGGCTAAACATGACTTCAGGGGCAGAAATTATAAGGAAATGAGTGCTAGATACATTTGACTATATAAAATTTAAAAATAAATGTCTGTATATAAGAAAGGCAAATGAAAAATTGGGGAATATATTTGCAATACATATGATAATAAGGAATATCCAAAATATGTAAAGAGCTCTTATAAATAAAACAGTAATATCTCAATAGAAAAACAGAACAAACATATGAAGAGAAAATTATTAGAACAAATGTATGAAAAAGTCTTCACTAATAATTAAAAAATATAAGTCGTAGCAATGAGCTTAATCAAATTGGAAATATTTTTAAAGTTATGATACTCAGCAAGAATGCAGGGAAATGGGCATTTGTGTTCTGTAATTTGGTAGAAGCTTTCTAGAAGGCAATTTGGCAGTATGTATTAAAAGTCTTTAACATGTGCCTGTGCATTGACTCAGAAATTCCAAGCTTGGAAATTTATGTTAAGAAAATAACAAAGGATATGGGCAAAAATCTGGTAGGTACTTATAATGTTTAACAAATAGAGAACTTAAAAAATTATCATATAGCCACAGAATGGAATATCATGTAGCCACTGAAATATGTTTTCCAACATGGAAAGATGTTTGATCTATTAAGTGGAAACAAACTGGTTTTAAAATGGTTTGTATAATATGATACCATTTTGTAAAAATCATACCATTTTTATAGCCACACAGTAAGATATGAACCATGATTTTCTCCGAGCATTTGGGATTATAGGTATTTCCCCCACCCTTCTTTGGCCCAAATGTATTTTCTGATTATTCTTTAATAAATACATCATGCTTTTGAAATAAGAAAGTTGTTATTAAACTTGAAACATTATCCTAAATAAAAGAAATGAAAAATAAGTATCTGTATGTATTTCATTTGTACTTCATTTTGAACAACTGGGATGTCATAAGGCAAAAGAATGAAGAGGAAATTGAAAAGAAGGGTAATCTATCGGGGGGGGGGGCCGGGGGGGGGATATTCCAGAGCAGGAGAGAGACAGAAAGAGAGAAACGTAAACATTTCTTGGCTGTCCTAAGTTAAGCAGAAGTCTTAGTTGAAAATGGCAAGCCGTAACTCAAACTACCCTGACGGGAAAGGAGCGTTTATTCAAGGATACTGAACTGTCCCAAACAATCAAAGGAGAGATTGTCAAAGTGAGTCATGTATTCGACAAGTATGTCTTGAGTTTCCACCTTGGGCCAGGTACAGTCTAAGCATTGGTGCTCAGGCTCCAAGGATCTAAGACACAGTCCTGTCTTCTCAGACAGTTTAGGCTATGCTTCAACAAGTTCTTATTACTGAATAACATCTAACACAAGAAAAATGATTTCTGTGTCTTGTTACATGTCCAACACAGGTGGGTAGGGGAAGGGAGCTTTGCTCCACACAGCCACTCCACCATCTTGAAGGAACACCATTTGGAGCATGTGGCCAGGAAGCGAGGATGGCAGAGACACACTGGTTCTTAGGTGCCTCAGCCCAGGACCCCTCACTTCCACTCACATTCCCATCTGCCAGAACTCATCCACACGGCTCAACTCAAATTCAAGGGAGGCCGGGAAATGTATGTGGCTCTTTGGGAAACACTCATTGTTACTGTCATAGGCATGAGGGAAAGGATAAAATAAAGGGTTGAAACTGAACGGCTTTCTGTCTAATCCCCATGTTTATAAAAAAATCCCAATACTCAAAATACACCATTCCACAATTATAATTGATTGTATAGGCAAAGCTTCCCTTTCTCCTTTGATGATCTTAAGTACATCTTTATAAGGAGCAAATTGTTAACTGCCATTCTAACTGCATATTGGAATTGTATCTGTTCTCGGTCTCTTGCTAATAATGAAGTGTGAATAATAGATTGCAAGGGCTAACTTTGGCGTGATTGGGTCAAAATTCCTTGCTAGTGGGAAATGCAAAAAAACAAATTGTTTTGATTTAAGAATAGATTCACCATAGCACACTGGTGGTCAAAACCGATCTGGCACTGGGGGTGAGGCTCCTCGCATTCTCTCACACTTGGAGGAAAAGGAGCAGGAAAAAGAGGCAGAGCAGGTACAATGGAGCTGTCAGTGTGGTCAGCCCTGCTGCGCCCAGCCAATTTGCTTGAACTTGAAACAGAAGTGTTAACCTCATGGAGTGCAAGTCCATCCATCCTCTTTTTTTTTTTTTTTTCTTCCCTCACTGGGGCTTTCAGCAGCGCTTGTTAGGGGAAAAGGTGCTTGTTTTATTCCTAATTGTATGGAGCAGCTGATCAGTGTCTGCACCATTTCTTGAACAAAGAATGTATTTCAGACCTTCTTATTGCTTCTTACTTCATTTAAAATTTAACAGATGTCAGTTGTGACACATAAACACTCTCTCCCTCGGCGATGGATTACGGCAAATTTCATTTTACGCCTAGCATGAAAGCCACGCTATATTGTGTGTTGAAAGACCATTTTTTTTAAAAAGAAAGAGAGAAAGAAAGGGAAAACCATTCTGACTTAAAATCCCGTAATAATGGCAGAAAACCAATTTCCACAAAGGCATTGTCCTGGAAAGCTTTGCGGGTTTAAGGCGCCACCTAATGGGCATGTGGCAGATCACACAGGGCTGTCACCTCAGGTTGCCTGTGTGTGTCTGGGATGCCATTTGTGCAGATGCCCACGCTGGTGGAGTTATCTTCAAGTTCTGTGTCTGCTTCTGGTTAGTTCTATAACCCCGGGCAAGTCCCTTAACCTCTCTGAACTCGAGGATCCTCACCTAAGCGGAGGTTTCGGATGCCTTCTTCATGAGATTGTTGAGAGGATTCAGAAAGGGTGTATTTGAAAGTGGGATGTAACCAAAGCTCTTAAATTCAGGTTACTAACGGTCACCAAGTAATAAAATCATGTGGCCTTACATATTTTGTTTTTCTCCTTTTGGTATAGGCTTGGGTTCAGAGGTATGTTTTTCAACCCTAGGAAAAATTATAGCACCAGCATGAAAATGAACTGCAGTTGATGGCTGCCCTCAGGGTGGGGGAGGTGGTAGGAAACAGTGGGACTGTGGTGAACTGGACAGCACTCGTCTGGCCTCAGGGGAGAACGGCCTGGAGCTGTGGCCAGATTTTCCTGTTTGCCACAAGAAACCAACCATGTGGGATCTCCTGCTTGCAAATGTTGGCCCAAGTTTTTAAACACTACAGGGGCTAAAGGAATCATCCGTGGGGACTGAGTTCAGCTTGCGGGTCTCCAGCTTGCACTCTTTCTGTTCATTTCTGTAGCCATGCAACAAGGTGGGTGCCAGGTGTGGACCTGCTCTCGCTGGGGTGCTGTGTGGAGAAGGGGGCTCAGTGCCCCCTGTCTGGGGAGAGGGCAGTGGGCATCTAGTGACGTGAGGGGGGGGGGGGGATGATCTGAAATCACCATTTTACTGGCCCTGAGGTGAGAAGCTCAGCCTGGAGGAGGCCTAGAAAGCCTCTTTCCTGTTGTCAGTTCTCCCTTCCTCATCCCTATCTCTTCCTCTCTTCCTTCTTGGAAAAAGTCTCCTTCCCTGCTGGAATCCTCCCAAGAGCCAGACAGTCCCTGGAGACCACTGAGAAGAATGCCAGACTCAGAGTCAGACTCTGAGGATACACATTTGCTGTGTGGCCTTGGGCAGGTAGCTCCACCTCTCTGAGTCTTTGTTTCATTTCATCTTTTGTAAAGTGAGGAGGAAGGGAACCTCCTTCCCTGGCTCCTCAGGATGGCACCCAGGTCATATGAGATGATACGTGAGGCAGTATACGTGAGGACTTGACAGTGCTGAGCAGTATTTGGCTATTTTAAAACTATGCCATCTACTTTGAATAATTCTTAAATGCTGGGACAGCATTAAGAAAAAATCATCCCTGTGCTTAGTCAATCATTCATTCAATAACTATATACTGAGCCTCTATTATGTGCTAGGTTCTTCCAAGCAATGACTAAGACAAACCCAGATCTTCCTGTCATGAAATGTCAGTTCTGGAGTAGGAGGCAGGGAATGGGGAAGGAGGGAAGGGAGGGAGAAAGGATGGTTGAAATTGCCCACTGGAGCCAGAGGTCAGATCCCAAGAGTGAGGAGCCTCAGGAGGATTCTGAGCACGGGAGAAACCCTCCTGTCTATTTTGTTCATTTTTCAAAGGTTCCTCTTCCACCTGTGGAGAATAGGCAGTAGCTGGGCACAGCAGCAGTGGGGCAGCCTAGAAGGCCATGGCAGTGATCCAGCTCAAGGTGCAGGGGTGTATCTCACGCTAGCCGTGCAATGGCAAGATGTGGATGATACGGGCATGGGGTGGGGGCAGGGCTGACAGCGTTTGCCTGTGGATTGGCTGTTAGGGAAAGATGGAGACACAGCTGGTGACTCACACAGACACAATCCCTGTCCATGAGGCGCTTATGGTTAAGTAACAGGCCATCAGCTAGGAGATCCACAAATAAGTATTTAGTGGTACTGGCTACGGATGACATAAAACACAGGAACCTCAAGGGGACCTAGGCTAGTCTGGAAATGACATTTAAGCTTTATCAAGGGGAGCTTTGGTACAATTACGTAGCCGGGGAAATATTTCCATATTTCCTCCACAACTCTGATTTGGTTCTGCAAACACATGAGTCCCCAAACACGTCAGTAGTTAGCAATGGACTGTGGTGAGGAGGAATCGCAACATGCGAGCATTCACAAGCCGTCTCCCCACAAACTCCTGTACCTTGCCCATTTGGTCCAAGAGTCCTTTGTGAGCTGCTGGAGTAATGAGGCAGAGTGGAGATGCAAATGAAAATGGGAAATCAGAGAGAACAGGTTTTCTATTGGGAAGAGCATGCCAAAGGAGGCGGGGTTGCTAGTGGGAGTGGACTGCTCGATAGAGAGTCTGGGAAAGAGAAAGCTCTGGAGGAGAGCAGGTACCCTAATGAGGGGCATCTTGAGGAGGGACAGGGTGATAAGCAACTACAAATGATGGCTGCTTTACTCCACTGAGTTTTGGCGAGGTCTGTTACACAGCAATAGCTGACTGATGCAAAGCTTTTACTGTGCATCCTGCATGTGATTTCTCCATTGGCCTTTCTTCATAAGATTTAAGTAAAGACTTGAATGACTTCTAAATGCTTTCCAGATGGTTGATTACTGTTTCTTTTGATAGTATCATCCTTTGAGCCTGGACAGGAGGTGGCCCTTCTACAGTCCAATTCAGAAATGTTTTGTGAAATCAGGCACCTACAGTCAGTCACTCCTTGTCATTATCCATAGGAAGCTTAGCTATGGAGTTTTCAGGAACACTGACAGTAACTATAGCTCTGTCGTATAATCATTTGCTTTGCTCACATCTGGGATCCTCTCGTACACCTAATCTCATATTACTTATTACCTATTCTTAACACTGGTAAAAATTTTAAAGGAAATAACGAGCCATTTCTCACCTATGTGTCAATGCACATTCTAAATCCCATTTCCAAATTATTTTTAATATCAATGGATTTGGGTTCCATCCCTCTCATTCAATATTTTTCAAAGTAATGTCTGTTCATCAGCTGTAACAAAATCATAAAAATCACCTCGGGAACTTGCTAAAAATGCAAGTCGTGTTTCCTCTCCCTTTTGCCTTCCCTTAACAAGCCATTCAGACCTCAAACCGTGAGCGGGGCCAGAGCAAGGCAGGCATCTGCACCAGCCGCAGGGTGGAAGAAGGGTGAGCCGTGGTGGCACAGTGGCCCAGAGTGGGTGTCAGAGCCCAAGCAGGGCAACGAGGAGGGTGTCCACACAGGCGTGCTGCTAGCAGTGTCAGAACCTGAGCAGGGTGAGGCAGTGGCCTCGGGGGAGAGGCAGCCCAGCAGGGTGTCGGACCCTGCACAGGATGCAGGGTGTGTGCACAGGAGGGGGCCTGCAGCAGGGTGGCAGAGCCCAGCAGGAGAAAGAGGGCATCTGTGCAGAGAAGCTGCATGACGTGAGGTTTTAACGCCCAAGTAGGGTGAGGTGGGCTTCCATGTGAAGGGGACACGGCCCAGAGTGTGGGTTCAGAGGCCAGACAGGGTGATGAAGGCATCCGCACAGAGAGCTGTCCTGGTACACGGCGTTGGGTCCCAAGTGGGATGAGGAGGACATTTGTGTCAGGGAGAGGGTGTGGTATAGATGGGAGAATGGGGTAATCAAGATAAAGATTTATATTAATGTTTTATAACACATTGAATATCATAGGAAATCTTGAGTCCATTTAGATATAAACGAACGAATGAATGAATGAATTGGTCAGGAGGAAGGGATATTTATATTGTTTTAGTGTTGCTCCCCACAAAATATATAGTAGAAAGAGGAAAGAGTACCTCTGAGTGGAGAAGCCTGGCACCCCCTCATGAAGTAAATCAAGTGGGCTGCATCAGTAACGGGACAAATTGGAATTGTGCTCCACTTGACAGGATGTGAGAAGAACCAGCATCGGTTCTGTGACATTTCTGCTAAAGACGCAGAATTTGAACCTAATCCAGGGAAATATCAGAAAAATCTAAATTGTAGGACATTCTACAAAGTAACTGGCCTGTAATCTTCCAAAGTGTCATAAGCAAGATGTCCGGGAAAGACTGAGGAAATCTTCCAGACTGAAGGAGGCTAAAGACTCAAGACAATGAAATGCAACGTGTGATTCTGAACTGGATCCTTTTGCTTTAAAGAACATTATTGGGACAGTTGGGGAAACTTGAATGAGGTCTGAGGATTAGATTGTTGAATTGTGTCAGTGTTAATTTTCCTGATGTTAATGACTGTATTGTGATTACATAAAAGAATGCCCTTGGCTGGGTGCCGTGGCTCACGCCTGTAATCCTAGCACTCTGGGAGGTCAAGGCGGGAGGACGGCTTGAGGTCAGGAGTTTGAGACCAGCCTGAGCAAGAGTGAGATCCCGTCTCTAAAAAAATAGAAAAATTAGCTGACATCATGGCACATGCCTGTAAGTCCCAGCTACTTGGGAGGCTGAGGTAGGAGGATCACTGGAGCCCAGAAGTTTGAGGTTGCAGTGAGCTGTGATGATGCCACTGCACTCTCCCAGGGCAACAGAGTGAGACTCTATCTCAAAAAAAAAAAAAAAAAAAAGAATGCTCTTGTTTGTAGAAATACAGACTAAACTATTTGGGGCACATCATTTCAACAACTTACTCTTTAAAAGTGTACAGTACTTTTACCTTCTCTATCAATTTGTGATTGTTTCAAAATTTTAATGCAGTTTTCAGGGTCTTACTCCAGACCTTCTAAGTCAGAGTCCATAGAAGCAGGCCTAGGTAACTATCATGCAGACCCTTCAATTGCCCACATGGCAGGTTTGTGTACAAACCACTCTTTCCTCAAGACACTTTACTGCCACTTGCTGGGAGATTGTCATAATAAACAAATCTACAGTCGACTCCAATTATAGACAGTGTCCTCTAGAATTTTGCCATGTACAATTTGTATAGCCAGCTGTATGCGGCAGCCCTGTTGTTATGCACAATGAAATAAGCACCTTTCCTCCTTGTCAAAATAAATAGGGAGGACTTCCACCTGCACCCAAGATACAGTAACAGCAACTATATTTATCTTCCCACCAGAAACACCAAAATAGAAACATGAAATGTACGACACAATGGTTTTCAAGACCCTGACATCAGGCAATTAAGGACAGTGATCCCTGAAAAGTGGGTAACAAATAAGGTGAGCCCTACGATCGCACCAGCTCACTTCCTCGAGTGGCTTTTCAGGCTGCAGCATGGGGAGGGGGAATTGAGGTCAAGCACAGGGAACTCCCTGCATGGAGGAGACAGCTGAGAGTCTAGGGAGATCAAGGCAGCTAGAGCTGTTAAGACAGAGTACATCGAAGACAGGGCTATACAGAAAGGGAGCCCCAAAGATGTGTAAAGCGTCTTCCTCAAGTAGTCAGCAGAGTGCGGATCCGCACATGCATAGGAGGAAAGTACCTGCAGCAGGGAAAGACCCATCTGAAAGGAAAGTACCCGAGGCAGGGAAAGACCCATCTGAAAGGACTGGAGAACAGTGCCCAGCACTCACGCTTAATGGGCACAGAGGGATAATGAAATGTTTGGGATAATGAAATTGTGTTGAAAGTAGATAGTGGTGATGGTTGTTAAATACTGTGAATGTAATTAACATCACTGAGTTGTACACTTAAAATGGCTAAAATAGTAAATTTTATGTAATTTTATCACAATAAAAATTACCAAATAAGACATAATTATCTATTAAACAAAAATAATAACTATGTATTATAGGGTATATCACCTATATAAATTAAAAAATGAAAACAATAGCATAAAGTCTGGGTGGGGGGAAAATAGAAGAATGTTAATGTACAGTTCAAACTACATGTGGAGAGGTATAATATCACTTGAAGATAAGATAAAGATATATGCTATTGGCTCACGCCTGTAATCCTAACACTCTGGGAGGCCGAGGTGGTAGGATTGCTGGAGCTCAGGAGTTCCAGACTAGTCTGAGCAAGAGTGAGACCCCGATCTCTACCAAAAAGAAAGGAAAAAAAAAAAAAAAAAAAAACCCAGCTGGGCATTGGGGCATGAGCCTGTAGTCCCAGCTGCCTGGGAGGCTGAGGCAGAAGGATTGCTTGAGCCCAGGAGTTGGAAGCTGCAGCAAGCTACAATAACATGACTGCACTCTACCCAGGGCAGCAGAGTGGAACTCTGTCTCAACAAAGACAAACAAAGCAACTGAGCACCCTTCTTCACAACCCCCTACCCCTTAAAAAAAAAGTGTGCTACCACTAAAATAATAAAACAAAGAGTTAAAGCTAATAAGTCTATTAAAGAAATAAAATTCAATCATAAAAACACTCAACCCAAATTAATCCAATCAGTCTAAAAGAAGGCAGAGAGAGGGGAAAAAGGAAACAAAGAACAGATAGAAAAAACATAGAACAAATACCAAGATGATAGAGTTAAAGCTAGCCATTACATTTAAGATTAAGTATAAATAGTCCACATAACCCAATTAAAAGGCAGAGATTGTTAGATAGGATAAAAAAGCAAGACCTAACTTTATGCTGCCTGCAAGAAATGCATGTCAAATATATAGACACAAATAGGTTGTAAGAGTTTTGACAAGGGTGTACCATGCTAACACTACACTGGTTAAAAGGAGTTGTCTCCCAGCAGAACACCGAGTGTGAATTTTCAGGCTCAACCACAGGCCATTACAAAGGCTTGACCAGCAGGCCTCACAGGAGGGTGGGCTCCCTGGACCCTCAGAGAGAGCTGCCCTCCCCAACCCAGCCTCTGTGCACAGTCCGTACACTGCAGTCTCCAGGGACTGTTTCAGTCAAGGACTCAGTTCCCTCCACCCCCATGTTCTTACAACATACCTGCATTCCCAACCCAGGAGCTATTCAGAGGCCTCCTTATCAGGACACCTTGCCTCTTGCTTACGCTCTCACAGTCAGTGAACAGTCTTAACGCTTGCTTTCAGTTTGGCCTGTTTCCTTAGCCGTGGACACCTGGAAGCTCAGCTTTCACTCAAGTTTGGCACTTGACAATGGACATATTAATAATAAAAAAAAGTAGACTTCAGAGTGAAAAATATTACCAGGGATAAAGGTCATTTCATAGTGATAAAGTGGCCAATTAATGAAGATGTGACCATCCTTAATGTTTATGTCATAAGAGAGCTTCAAATTACATGTGGCAAAAATTGATAGAGAAATAGACACATCCATCATTGTAGGTGGAGATTTCAGTAATCCTTTCTTGATAATTAACCAAGTAAATTGACAGAAAATCAGGAAGGATATAGTAGACTTGAACAATACTATCAAGGAATTTGTCCTAATTGACATTTGTACAACATTCCACCCAACAACAGCAGAATACATATTGTTTTCAAGTACACATAGGTCATTTACAAAGACAGACTACATTCTGAGCCATAAAACAATTTCCAATATATGTAAAAAGATTCAAGTCATACAAATATCTTCTTTTACCACAATGGGATTAAATTAGGAATCGATAACAAAGAAATACCTGAAAAATGCCCAAATATTTGGAAACAAAATAACACGCTTCTAAATAATCCATAGGTTAAAGAATAAATTAAAGGGGAAACTACAAAGTATTTTGAACTGAATAAAAATGAAAACACAACATATTTGAATTTGTGGGATGCCACTAATGCAGTACTTTTGGGAGATTTTATAGCACCAAATGCCTATTTTACAAATGAAGAGAGGACCCAAAGCAATGACCTCAGGATCCATCTTAAGAAATTAATTTGAAAAATGCAAATTAAACCCAAAGTAAACAGACAACAAGAAATAATAAAGATCAAAACAGAAATCAATGAAATATAAAATAGAAAAACAATAAGAAAACCAAAAACAAAGCTGATTCTTTGATAAGAAAAATAAAATTAATAAATCTCTAGCTAGACTGATTAGGGAAAAAGGAGAGGTGACATAAATTACTAATATTAGGAATAAGAGAAATGGCATTACTAGCTTCCACAGATATTAAAAGGATTAATAGGGAATATTAGTTTAAAAATTTTGTGCCTATGAATTTTATAAATGAGATGCAATTGACAAATTTCCTAAAAGATACAAAATATCAAAGGTCAGTCAAGAAGAAAGAGATAATCTGAACAGTCCTATATTTTTAAAGAAATTCAATTTGTAGTTAGAAATCTTCCCACAAAGAAAATTCCAAGCCCAGATAGCTTCACTGGTGAATTCTCCAGACATTTAAGGAAGAAACTATACTAATTCTATACAAACTATTCCAGAAAATTTAAGAGACGAGAATACGTCTATGAGACCAGAATTACCCTGATACTAAAATCATGCAAAGACAGTAAAAAATAGCAAACTATACACCAATATCCTTCATGAACATAGAAGAAAAATTAAAAAAAAATTTTAGCAAGTCAAATCCAAAAATATATAAAAAGAATACTATATCATGACCAATTGGGATTTTCTTTTCCAGGAATGTAGAATGATTTAACATTGAAAATAAATCAATATAATTCTCCATGTTAGCAAAAAAGAAAAACCATACGATCTTTTCAATAGACATGGAAAAAGCATTTGCAAAAATCTAACACCCACTATTAATAAAAACACTTAGGAAACTAAGCATAGAAGGGAATTACCTCAAACTGTTATAACTAACAGCATACTTAATGGTAAAAGACTGAATACTTTCCTTCTGTGATCAAGAACAAGACCAAGATGTTTGCTCTCACCACTTGTATTCAATCTTGTACTGGAAGTTCTGGCACATACAATCAAACAAGAAAAATAAGTAAAAGGCATCCAGAGTGGAAAAGAAGTAAAACTGTCTTTATATATAGCCAATATGGCCATCTATATAGAAAATCTAATAGAATCCCCAAAAAGTTAGACGTAAGAATTGATCTTAGTTAAAGTTTCAAGATAAAAGATTGATAATAAGAAATCAATTGTATTTCTACCTACTAGCAAAGAATAACTAAAAATTGAAATTTTAAAAAATCATTAAAAATAACATCAAAAATATGAAACAGGGATAAATCTGACAGAAGATGTGAAAGACTTATACACTATAAACTATAAGACATTTCTGAGAGAAATTAAAGACCTATATAAGTGGAGAGACATATCTTGCTTTGGGGTTAAAAGACTCATATTGCTAATATTTCAATATCTCCAAATTAACCTGTAGATTCAATACAATCTCAATCAAAAGCTCAGCAGACATTTTATAGAAATTGACAAGATGCTTCTAAGATTAATATGGAAATAAAAAGAACCTAGACTAGACAAAACAATTTTGAAAAAGAAGAACTAAGTTGGACAGTTAACACTACCTCACTTCAAGACTTACTATAAAGCTACAGTAATCAAAATAGTGTAGTACGGACATCAAGATAGGCAAAGATCGTAAAACAAAATAGAGAGCCCAGAAAAAGACCCATGCATGTATGGAAACAGATTTGGATTTTTCTTGTTTTTTATTTCTGTTTATTTTTTAAACAAAGGTGGAAATACAATTAAGTGGAGAAAGAATAATCTTTTCAACAAATAGTGTTAGAATAATTGGATACTATATGCAAAATTTAAAAAGATCCATACTTTATACCATATATAGAAATAAACTGAAAATGGGTTATAGACCTAATTGTAAAAATGTAAAACTATAAAACTTCTATAAGAAAAGATAGGAGAAACTCTTTGTGACTTTGGATCAGGCAAAGATTTCTTAGATATGACATGAAAACTATGACCCATAAAAGAATAAATTGATAAGCTGGATTTCATCAACATTTAAAATTTCCATTCTTCAGATTACACTGTTAAGAAAATGAGAAAATAAGCCAGAGACTGGGAGAAAATATTTGCACAGATAAGAGATTTGCATCCAGCATGTGTAGAGAATTCTCAAAACTCCATAATTAAAAAAAACAAACAACCCAATAAAAACAATATACAAAAGATTCGAACAGTTAGCTTCCACAAAGAAGATAGATGGATAGCAAATAAGCACATGAAAATCATTAGTCTTTAAGGAAATGCAAATTAAAGCCATTACACACCTATCAGAATAGCTAAGTTAAAAAGATTGACCATATCGAATGTTGGCAAGGAGATGGAGAAATTGGAACTCTTATATACTGCTGGTAGGAATGCAAAGTGGAAAACAGTCTGGCAGTTTCTTAAAGAGTCAAACATACCCAGTATATTATCTAGCCCTTGCACTCCCGTGTATTTATACAAGAGACATTAAAGCATATGACACAAAAACTTAAACAGAAATGTTTACATAGGCTTTATTTGTAAAAGCCTTAAACTGGAAATAACACAGATGTCCATCAATAGGTGACTAGATAAAGAAATTTTGGCATATTCATACAATGAAATACTATTCAGCAATGAAAAGGACATTCTATTGATACATAAAACAACATGGATGAATGTTAAAATAATTCTGCTGAGTGAAAGAAGCCAGACCCCCCCCACAAAAGAATATTTACTGTATTATTCCATTTGTATAAATCTCTAGAAAATTCAAACTAGTGTATACGACAGAAAGTATATCCATGGTTGCTTGAGGTGAGAGTATGCAGAGAGAGAGATGAGGAGAGATTATAAACAGGTACAAGGAAATTTCTTGGGGTGATATATATGTGTTCACTATGTTGACTGGTTTCATGGTTGTATGCATATGTCAAAACTTATCAAAGAGTACACTAAAGATGTATACTTATTTAAGTATATTTATTATTTTGTCACTTATACTTCAAAATGCTATTTAAAAAAACTCAATAAATTAGATACAGAAGGAATGCACCTCAACATAATAAAGGCCATATATGACAAGCCCACAGCTAATATCATATTCAATGGTGAAAAGCTGAAAGTTTTCCTCTAAGATAAGAAACAAGGCAAGGATGCCCACTCTCACCATTCTGTTTTACTGGAAGTCCTAGCTAAAGTAATTAGGCAAGATAAAGAAATAAAAGGCATCAAAATCAGAAAAGAAGAAATAAAATTGTCTCTGCAGCAGACATGATCATATCTATAGAAAACCCTAAAGATGTCACCAAAAAACTATTAGACCTAACAGACAAATTCAGTAAAGTTGCAGAATACAAAATCAACATACAAAAATCAGTTGCATTTCTGTATACTAATAACGAACTATCTGAAAAAGAAACAAACAAAAAATCCCACTTACAATGACATCAAAACAATAAAAATGCTTAGGAACAAATTTAATGAAGGAGGTTATATATCTGTACATTGAAAACTATAAGACATTGATGAAAGAAATTAAAGATGACATAAATAAATGGAAAGATACTACGTTTGTAGATCAGAAGAATTAATATCATTAAAATGTACATACTACCCAAAGTGATCTATAGAGTCAATGCAATCCCTATCAAAATTCCCTGCCACCCTTCACAGAAATAGAAAAAAACAATCCTAAAATTCCTATGGAACCACAAAAGACCCTGAATAGCCAAAGCACTCTTGAGAAAGCAGAATAAATCCAGAGTCATCCCACAACCTGATTTAAAACTATGTTAAAAAGCTATAGTCATCAAAATATTATCATACTGGCATAAAAACAGACACATAGACCAATGGAAAAGCATAGAAAGCCCATAAATAAATCCACAGATTTACAGCCAACTGATTTTTGACAAAGGTGACAAAAACACACAATAGGGAAAGGACAGTCTCTTCAACAAATGGTGCTGTAAAAACTGGATATCCATATGCAGAAGAATAAAACTAGGCCCCTACCTCATACAATGTACAAAAATCAACTCAAAATGGATTAAAGACTTAAATGTAAGACGCCAACTATGAAACTACAAGAAGAAAACATAGGGGAAAAGCTCCATGACATTGGTCTGGGCAATGATTTTTTGTATATGACCTCAAAAGCACAGGCAACAATAGCAAAAATAGGCAAATGGGATTAAATCAAACTAAAAAGCTTCAGCACAGCAAAGAAAACACTCCACAGAGTGAAGAGACAACCTACAGAATGGGAGAAAATACTTGCAAACTATATACCTGATAAAGGTTTAATATCCAGAATATATAAAGAACTCAGACAACTCAATAGCAAGAAAACAAATAACTCCAGTAAAAAATGGGCAAAAGACCTGAACAGACATTTCAAAAGAAGACATACAAATGGCCAACAGGTATATGAAAAAATGCTCAACACCACTAATCATCAGGGAAATGCAAAACAAAATCACACTGAGGTATTACCTGACTCCGATTAGAATCATTATTATCAAAAAGAGAAAAGATGGCTGTGCTCGGTGGCTCACGCCTGTAATCCTAGCACTCTGGGAGGCTGAGGCGGGAGGATCACTTGAGGTCAGGAGTTCAAGACCAGCCCGAGCAAGAGCGAGACACCGTCTTTACTAAAAGAACAGAAAGAAATTATCTGGACAACTAAAAATATATAGAAAAAAAAAATTAGCCGGGCATGGTGATGCATGCCTGTAGTCCCAGCTACTTGGGAGGCTGAGGCAGAAGGATCACTTGAGCCCAGGAATTTGAGGTTGCTGTGAGCTAGGCTGACACCACAGCACTCTAGCGTGGGCAACAGAGTGAGACTCTGTCTCAAAAAAAAAAAAAAAAGAGAGAAAAGATAACAAGTGTTGGCAAGGATGTGGAAAAAAGGGAACCCTTGCATATTGCTGGTGGGAATGTAAATTAGGATAGCCATTATGAAAAACTATGGATGTTCCTTAGAAAATTAGAAACAGAACTACCCTATGACCCAGCAATACCTCTGCTGGATGTATACCCAAGGGAAATGAACTCAATATGATGAAGAGATACCTATACTTCCATGTTTATTGCAGCACTATTCACAACAGCCAAGATACAGAATCTATCTAAGTGTCCACCAAAGGATGATGGATAAAGAAAATTGGTATTAATATATATACACACAATGGAATACTCTTCAGCCATAAAAAGAATGGAATCCTGTCATTTGCAGCAACATGGATGAACCTGGAGGACATTATGCTAAGTGAAATAAGCCAGACACAGACAAATGATCTCACTTATATTAATACGTAGAATCTAAAAAAGTCAAACTCATAGAAACAGAGTAGAGTGGTGGTTGTCAGGGGCTGGGAGATGGGGGAAATGGGGAGATGTTGACCAAAGGGTACAAACTTTCAGCTGTAAGATGAACAAGTCCTAGGGATCTAATGTACAGCTTGGATGGTGACGGATGTGTTGGTTAATTCGATTGTGGTATTCATTATACAATATATACACATATCAAATCATCACATCATACACCTTGAGTATATACAATCTTTACTTGTCAATTAAATATTTTAAATAAATAAAACTTTAAAAAAAAAGAAAAGAAAAAAGGCAGATGAAGTCAATAATTAAGAGTGTAGGTCAGGTGCAGTGGCTCACTCCTGTAATCTCAGCACTTTGGGAGACTGAGGTGGGAGGCTAGCTTGAGGCCAGGAGTTTGAGACCAGCCTGGGCAATATAGTGAGACCCTGGCTCTACAAAAAGTATTTAAAAAAATTAGCAGGTGTGGTGGCACGCATATGTAATCCTAGCTACTTGGGAGGCTGAGGCAGGAGGATCTCTTGAGCCTGGGAATTGAAGGTTGCAGTGAGTGATGATTACACCAATGCACTCCAGCCTTGGTGACAGAGTGAGACCCTGTCTTTAAAAAATAAAATAATAATAATAATAAAAGAGTCTAAAAGAAGGAAAGGTCAGTTAAGATTTTGCTTGTAGTTAGAGAATGAATGGAACCAAATGGGTGGGTAAAATTTTCCTTGCTCAATTAAGTATCAGTGAAAAATTGAAACCAACTCAAATGTCTGCCAATTGTGCAATGGTTCTGTACAGTGTGGTAACCTACATTTTCAAAAACTGTGCAGATATTAAAAAAAATCATTGTGATAATGTTTATGGCTAATGCTAAATGAATAAAGGAGACTGAAAAATTGTGCCTAAAACTATGGGTGCCAACTTTTCTTCTTACTATCAAAACTTGATTTGGGGGGGATGGGGGGCAAGGGCAATATACGTAACCTAAACTTTTGTACCCCCGCAATATGCTGAAATAAGAATAAAAAAATCTTGATTTGAACAATAACTAGTAAAAAAATAGGAATGGAAATATTTTTAAAGCCATTAATTTTAAATTGATGGTTTAAGGAAAGTCTCTCCTAATTATTTTTTCTCTAGCGATTCAAAAACCAAACAGCTAGTTTATGGAGGAAAACCCAACACTTTGTGAGGAGTGTGAATAATCAGGTAATTGACCACATTAAGCAAATGAACCTCTGGGTACAGGGTGAGTATCCCTTATCCGAAATGTTTGGGACCAGAGTGTTTTGGATTTAGGGTTTTTTCAGATTCTGGAATATTTGCATATACCTAATAAGATATCATGAGGATGGGAGCCAAGTCTAACCATGAAATTCATTAATATACATCTTATACACATAGTCCAAAGATAATTTTATATAATATTTTAAATAATTTTGTGCATGAAATAAAGTTTGTTTACATTGAACCATCAGAAACAAAGGTGGTACTATCTCATGTTGGTGCTCAAAACGTTTCAGATTTTGAAGCATTTTGGATTTTCAAATTAAGGATGATCAACATGTATTGATTTTTAAAGTAAGGTTTCCTGGGAATGATGCAGCCCCAAAATAATGGCAACTGTCATTAAAACAAAAAACCTAGATTGAAATATTATCAGAATAAAGTTGCCACATCACTGATTCTTCACTAAAACTTTTCTATTGAAAGGCCCAATTTTTGTAGATTGTCGAAGTAGCACCTGAGACCAGGCATCACAAATCTGCAAACTTACGATTTAAGCTTCTTACACCTTTCTTACCAGGACCCCTGGTCTCCTGAGTGCCATGGCAACTCCAATCAGGAAAGAGATGAAATGCCCTTCAGCTAGAACCTGTGTTCATGCCATTCCTGAGGCCCCCTAGGTGTCTACTGAAGATGATATGAGCTACAGTTCACAAAAGCACTTTGCATTTATTCCACAGCCCCTATTGAACACCTAATTCTGTAGCGGGTTCCACATGCTGGGCATACAACAGTGATGAAACACAGTTCCTGCCTTGGAAGAATTTATAAAGAAGTAGTGGTACTACAGGTGCTGTGAAACTGCAAAGAGCATGTAAATGATAGCTTAATGGTATCTTTTTAACATCAAACATTTTTTATTTTACTCCTTCCGTTTTTACATTTTTATTGTAGAAAACTCAAACAATTCAGAAAAGAATAAAGAAGAAAAGAATAACTCCCCTAAATCCTACATCACAAAATAAGCATCACTAACATTTGGTGAACATCTTTCTTATGCATTCATGTATTAAATACATGGGAATTATATACTAAATGCTATTTCTCAACCTTCCTTTTCTAAGCAGCAGTATGTAGTAGATCTCTTGAGATGTTCATATATATTTTTTCTTAATGTGATGTTAGTTATTATCATTACATGCCTCGGTCTATGATAAAAGCCGATAAAAGAATCTACTCAAGACACCTCTCCTCACTCACCTTTACCTTACCCTGTAAGGTGTCCCAGAGTGGAAGGAACCCTGACCTTGGAATCAAAAAGTCTTGGTTCTGGTGCTGACACTGTTCTGACCATGGGCTATAACTTAAACCTCCCTAATTTCCAATTTTTCTCTTCTGTAAAACATATTTATTTAAAATAGTAAATATTTGCCCTGCCTGCCTCCTTTGCGCTGGTTGCTCCCCTGCCAGAAACTGGGCTAGGTGTAGCAGAGACAATAAACCACTCCTTGACCTCCAGGAGTCTACAGGCCACTGGGAGAGACAGGTAAGAAGAAATTACAAAACACTGTGATGGGCTGCCTCTATTCAGCGTCCAGAGTGGCTCTTCAAATACATCAATCAAATCATGTCACTGTTCTACTCAAAAACATTTCTGTGACTATGAACCCATTCAAAGTAAAAGCCAACATCCTCACTATGACCTACGAGGGCTATATGAACCGGCCACCCATCACCAATCTGCCCTCATCTTCTACTGCTCTCCTCTCCCTCACTCCACCCCAGCCACACTGATCACCTTGCTGTTCTCAAGATCACCAGGTATGCTTCTCCTCAGGGCCTTTGCACTGGCTGTCCCCTCTGGCTAGAATGCTTTTCCCCAAGATATCAATATGGTTTCCTACTTGATCTCTTTCAAGTCTTTGCAACTTTCTGAGCAAGGCCTGTTCTGACCATTCTATTTAAAATGGAAACCCCACCCTGCTGCAGCATTCTGGATCTCCCTTACCACCCTGCTCTGTTATCACTTTCCAACATACTATACACATCACTCTTTTTCTGCTTATTGTCTTTCTCCCTGATTAGCATGTAAGCTCGACAAGGGCAGACATTTTTCTTTGCTTTATTTGCTGATATTTCTGCAGTGCCTAAAACAAAGTCTAGCATGATAGATGCCAAATAAATGTTTGTTGAATTAATTGGACAGAGCTGCATAGAGAATGGACGACGAGAGGGCTGCTTCATCACACCTGGGGCACCCTTTACACTGTAGTCCATGTGAATGGCATCTCCTGGAATTGTGCAGTGCACAGGCTGTACAGCTATATGTGATGACCCTAATAACTACCATGGAATTACTTTGTCAAAGAGTATAAATTATTTAATGAAAATATTTTTCCTAGTAATAAAAATATACAAAAACATAAAGAAGAAAAATTCATCCCAAATTCTTCATCCTAGTGATAATATCTCCATTAACACTTGCTGAACATTCTTTTAGACACTTCTCTATTGGTACATACACATATAAAGCTTCATTTTACATAAGTAGCATATTATACATGCTATATTAAAATCTACTTTTTAAACATTTTACTCACTAATATATTATAATGAGCTCTCTATGTCATTAAATACAAATCTATATCATCTCTTTAAACCAGGGGTCTGCAAATTAAGGCCCATAAGCCAAATTCACCCATGTTTTTGTAAATAGAGTTTTATTGGAACACAACAATGCCAATTTCTTTACATATTATCTCTGCTATCTCTGTGTTCCAATAGCATATGGTCCACAAATCTACAGTATTTACTATCTGCTCTTTTACAGAAAAATCTCCCAACCCCTGCTTTTTAACTGAGTATTATTAATAAATAGTATGAAAATGCCCTATCTGAATTATTCCTCTTTAGTACACATTTAGCTTGCTGTCCATTTTTATTAATGAACAGGTCACATACACATCTTTGGACACATGTCCAGTATATCACCTTCTGGTAACTTCCTAGAAGTAGATTGGCTGGATCAGGCATGAGCTCTGTAAAGGTTCTTGATACACGTGATTAAAATGCCCACAGCACAGGAACATGTGCTCTTTGTCTTTGATCTTATCTATTTCTATGCTTTTGCATTTTCTTTGTGAAGCTTGTTTTTGTTTAGCTGGCTCAAGTAAAATTAGTTACTTTTGAAAAAGTTCAGCTTGTTTCAGTTCAACTAAGGGGATCAAGAATTTCCATCCACATCCAGGCCAGTGCCAAGAGAGCTCCTGTCAAGAAAACAGGCTAGAGATTTGGTGGGGAATGGAGAGAAGTGGAGGCTGAAAATTTAGGAGCAAGCAGCCAGGCGCTGGCACAGGATACTTTGATTCTGCCACTGGAGGCGTCCTTTACATTCTGGGTGTTTCCACTCTGTCTTTTTGACTTCATCTAGGAACTGAGAGTTTAACCCTCCAGACACCACACAACTGTAGCCTTTCTTCTCCTTCTGTGGACCTATATCTCTGTCTCCATTAAATTACCCCAAATCTTCTTATTGGTTATATAGGAAATAAATACAACCAATTTTTGTCTAATTCCTAATTATTTTTACTGATAGAAATAATCAACACAAAATAAAACTGACAATAGATGAAACTACACAGGGCAAAAGTTGCTATTGATTGAAAAAGAACAGAAGGATCTTGCCTGTTGTGATGGTTCATAGTTGTGTACATATGTCAAAACTCATCAAATCATACAATTTAAATACATGGACTTTACTGTACAGAAATTATATTGCAAAAAAAGCTGTTAACAATAGAAGAAAGAAAGCAAAGAGCGAAGGTAGGAAGGAAAAATGAAACCAAACAAGGCTGCAAATGGGCTTGAATGGGATCCATGGCATCCAATGTGTATCTTTCCTTCAACAGAAAACTGTTTGTGGGCCTAGCCTAGGGAGAAGAAGTCTGGTGACCCCCTAGACTTTGGAGAAGTAGCCAGTGAAGGGGTGGACACTTGGGATGGGCCATCTCAGATTCCTGAGAAGAGCCTGCTCGGGTGGCAGACATATCAAGGAAACATGGGGCAGAGTCAAGATACTTCCTATTCTCATTAATTCTTTAGATTATGCTAAAGTGATTTCAGTCACTTAAGATTCTACAAAGGAAAAGGTGCCAAAACCTTCCAGTGGGAGAAAGAATAGTCTATTCAAGTGGTGATGGGGTATCTATCTGAACATTCACATGCAAAAGAATGAAGTTGTACCCCTACCTCATACCATATAAAAGATTAATTCAAAATGGATCAATGACCTAAATATAAAAGCTAAAACTGTAACTTTTAGAAGAAAACAGAGGTGTAAATCATCACGATTTTGGATTTACTAATAGATTATTACATATAATACCAAAAGCATAATAAACAACAAAAAATAGATAAATTAGACTTTATCAAAATTAAAAACTTTTGCATATCAAAGGAAGGACATTATCAAGAAAGTGAAAATCCAACCTACAAAATGGGAGAAAATATTTGTAAATCACATCCTCGATAAGGATCTAGAATCCAGAATATATGAATAAAAAACCTTCAACAACTCAACAACAAAAAGACAACTCAATTAAAAAATGAGCAAATGACTGAAAAGACATTTCTACAAAGGGTGTTGTGAGGATTAAATGAGGTGAGCTACCTACTACAATTTTGTACAGGCCGGGCGCGGTGGCTCACGCCTGTAATCCTAGCACTCTGGGAGGCCGAGGCGGGTGGATCGCTCAAGGTCAGGAGTTCGAGACCAGCCTGAGCGAGACCCCGTCTCTACTAAAAATAGAAAGACATTATATGGACAACTAAAAATCTATATAGAAAAAAATTAGCCGGGCATGGTGGCGCATGCCTGTAGTCCCAGCTACTCGGGAGGCTGAGGCAGTAGGATCGCTTAAGCCGAGGAGTCTGAGGTTGCTGTGAGCTAAGCTGATGCCACGGCACTCACTCTAGCCTGGGCAACAAAGTGAGACTCTGTCTCAACAAAAAAAAAAAAAAAAAAAAAAAAAAAAAAAAAATTTGTACAGAGCCTAGCACATGGTTAAGTTTTAGCTCAATGTATTCTAAGTGGTTTTTTTTTCTCCCTCAAATGTTAAGTTGTGCATTTCACATTCTCGTCCTAGTACAGTGTTTACAGAGCCCAGTTAACAGTACTCTTGTCTTCTGGGTTAATGAAGAGCAAAATGGCCAACTTGAAGCCCCTAGTGTTCATCCCCATCATAGGTGCCAGAACAATAAATACATTTTAACAAAATAACTGAAGGAGACCACTGGAGTACATATAGGAATAACAGGAACCCTGGTGAGCACAGAAACTGAGGATAGCCACATAGAGAATGGAAGGAAACGTCAGGCCTCTGCCATCCTATCCTCTAATGAGGATCAGCTGGGAACCAGGAAGAACTTCTCCCTACAGTGAGGAGGTAGACAAGAGGATCCCACCAAATACCACCAACACTCTGGAGACCTACAGACCTGACCACTGGGAGCCCCCCCACAGTCTTAACAGGCACTAAGCCCAGTTGAGGGAGCTACCTGGAGTCCACATGTTGTGCTCCCCACAGAGAAGGAGCTGACACTACGTCTGCCCTTGTGGCCAGTATGGCTATTGTGCTGTCCCATCTTGGGATTGGATCTGTAGCTGGAGTGTGTCTTGCTCCAGGGTTGAGTAGCCATGGCTCTCCTTCATCCCTGAGGCTAAGCCACCACGGAATCCCTCCAGCCTGGTGGTTTGATGTCTGTTACAACCCTCCCCATGAGGCCAAGTGTGGGTGAAACCACTTCACCTACTACACTTTCCCAACCCTTCGGGCTGGAGCTGAAGCACTACCCTGCCTCCCAGGAGAACAGTACATTGGCTGCTCAGGGTAGTCAGGCCTCCCTGGTGCCTAAGTTAAAACAGAATCTCATGAAATTGTGCCCTGGCCAGCCAGTCATGCACCCCAGTACCTAAGCTGAAGTGGTGCCTGCAACCTAGGGAAATGGTGTCTAGGCTGCCCAGAACAGTCATGCCCCCTAGGCCTGAGCTGAAGTGGCACGTCACCCCCTGGGGAATTGGTGCCCTGGCAGAGCTGAGCAGTTGTGCATCCCAGGGATGAGCTGATGTAGTACCCTGCATCCCAGGGAAATAGAACAGTGGGATGAGACACCCACCCTACAGGCCAAACAACTCTAATACCCTGATTCCCTGAAGCTAGCCCAGCCCCCTAGAATATGAGCTGCTGAGACACCTCTGTCCCTGGGGAGTAAAGTCATAGCAGTGCTGTCCTCTGCCTTCTAGCACCCAATGACAGCTGTGCTCCACCATTCTGAGGTACTTGCTGCTGCTGCACCTGGCTTCACAGAGTCTGGGATACTGCTAAGCTCCACCATCCCAGGGTCTAGAGTCACTGCTACACAGTGCCTCATCCCCTGGGACCCACATAGCCACTGATACCTATGGGCTCAGGCTCCCAAATTGCAGGAGTACTCTGCTTCCCAGGCCCAAACCTCCAGAGCACCCCTTCTTCCTCAGAGACAGGCCAATGTTGTGCCTTCCCCTGAAGGGTAGAATCACAGGTACAACATGGCACTCTGGGCTCAAGCTGCTAGGGGATGCCTCAGAGTCACAGATCCTGGCCTTCTGGGCAACCTACATATAACCCTGCCACAGACAGTGAACATGCACCCCAAGATCCACTTGACATAATGGTTCATGAGACCCTGAGCTTAGGACCCTGGCCCCACAGCTGCTCTGAGCACTTGCACCTTGAACCTAGCACAGCTGCTGGTAGGCCATATCAGGCCTGACACTAAGAGGAATACCCTCAGCTGAATCTCCACAATGTGGGGAAAAAAAGAATAAAAAGATACTAAGTGCCCTTGATACTAGGATATTAATAACCTATGTTGCCATCACTGCCACAGACTTCTACAACTTAGGCCACTGAGGCACTCACAATTTTGGACACTGAATGCAGCTTAAGACCATACCACTGCACCTATCTGGAAACAGGGTCACCACACCCTTCCCAATTGGCACACTAAAACCCAACTGCAGCTTTCTCTACATAAGCCACTCTAGAAAGTTTGGAAAAGATGGTAGTTCCACCAGATATACAGGTGTCAACAAAGGAACACAAGAAACACGAAAAAGCAGGGAAATATGACACAACCAAAGGAACATAATGACTCTCTAGTAACAGACCCAATAAAAAGGAAATCAGTGAATTGCTGGAAAAGATAAAATAATGATCTTAAGGAAAAACAATGAGACACAAGAAAATACAGGTATACAATTCAATTAAATTTGGAAAATAATTCACCATATGAATAAGAAATTCAACAGAGATAGAAATCATAAGAACCAAACAGAAACCCCATAGCTGAAGAATTCAGTGAATGAAATAAAAAAGAAAATAGAGAGCTTCAACAGCAGACTTGATAAAGGAGAAGGAAGAATCTCTGAACTTGGAGATAAGTCATATGAGATTACCCAGTCAGAGACAAAAAATAAATACATAAATAAGAAAAAAATGAGTATAGAAAGCCTACAAGATTTATAGGACACTATTAAGCAGATAAATATTTATATTATAGTATTTCCAGAGGGAGAAGAGAAAAGGTGCAGAAAATCTATTTAATGAAATAATAGCTGAAAACTTCCCAAGTTTGGGAGAGATATGGGCATCCAGATCCAGGAAGCAAATTGTCCCCAAATAGATTCAACTCCTCTAATGAAGGTCCCCCTGGGCAATTTTATAGTAAAATTGTCAAAAGTCAAAGACAAAGAATTCCAAAAAGAGCAAAAGTGTTAAGTTACATATAAGAGAATCCCTATAGGACTAACAGCAGATTTCTCTGCAGAAAACTCACAGACCAAGAGAGAATGGGATGATATACTCAAAAGTACTGAAAGAAAACAAAATGACAACCAAGAATACTATTCTGAGCAAACCATTTTTCAGAAATGAGGGAGAAATAAAGTCTTTCCTAGACAAGCAAAAACTGAGAGAATTCATCACCACTAGACCAGCCCTCCAAGAAATGCTCAAGGAAGTCTTACATCTGGAAGTGAAAAGATGATGACTATCATTAAAACACACAAAAGTATAAAACTCACTGGTAGAGCAGATATCCAAAGGAGAAAGAAAAGAATCAAAACTTATCACTACAGAAAAACACCAAACTGCAATAAGAGAGGAAGAAAGAAATGAAGGATATACAAAAAAAACCAGAAAATAATTTACGAAATGACAGAAGTAAGGCCACACCTATCAATAATAACCTTGAATGTAACAGAATGGATTCCTCACATAAAAGATAAAGACTAACTGAATGGTATTAAAAAAAAAACATGATCCAACTATATGCTGCTTTCAAGTAACTCACTTCAACTGTAAAGACACATATAGACTGAAAGTGAAGGGATGGAAAAAGATATTCCACAGAAACAAAAACCAAAAGTGGGTTGAGTAGCTATACTTATATCAGATAAAACAGACTTTAAGTCAAAAACTAAAAAGAGATCAAAAAAGTCATTACATAATGATAAAAGGATCAGTTCACAAGAGGATATAACAACTGTGAATATATATGCACCCAAACCAAGCACTCAAATACATAAAACAAATATTAGATCTAAAGGGAGAGACAGACTCCAAAACAGTAATAGTTGAGGACTTCAACACCCTACTCTCAGCATTAGAAAGATCATCCAGGCAAAAAATTGACAAAGAAACACTGAATCTAAATTGCACTTTAGACCAAATGGACCTAACAGACATTTACAGAACATTTCATCCAATAGCTGCAGAATACACATTTTTTTCATCATCACATGGAATGTTCTTCAGGATAGATCACATGTTAGGCAACAAACAAGTCTCAACACGTTTAAAAGAACAGAAGTACCTTTTCTGACCACAATGGAATAAAGCTAGAAATCAATAAGAAGAACTTTCAAAATTATACGAATAAATGGAAATTAAACAACATGCTCCTGGGTGACCAAGGGGTCAATGAAAACAATTAAGCAGAAAATTTAAAAAATTCTTCAAACAAATGAAAATACAAACATAATATACAAAAAAAAAACAAAAAACAAAAAAACAAACCCTGTAGGATACAGTAAAAACAGCATTAAGAGGAAAATTTATAGCAATAAATGCCTACATCAGAAAAGTAGAAAGATTTCAAATAAACAACCTAAGTATATATCTGAAGGAACTAGAAATGCAAGAACAAACCAAGTCCAAAATTAGTAGAAGAAAAGGAATAATAAAGATTAGAGCAGAAATAAACAAAATTGAGACTAAAAAAATACAAAAGATCAATGAAATGGAAAGGTAGTTTTTTGAAAAAATAAACAAAATCAACAAAAAATAAGCTAGACTAACCAACAAGAAAAAGAAAAGACTGAAATAAAATAAGAAATGAAAAATAAGATGTGAGAACTGATACCACAGAAATATTAATACAAAGGGCCATTAGAGACTATTATGAACTATATGTCAACAAATTAGAAAAACTAGAGGAAATGAATAAATTTCTGGACACATACAACCTACCACAGTTGAGCAAGAAGAAATAGAAAACCTGAATAGCCCAACTGCAAGTAACAAGATTAAATCTGTAACAAGAATTCTCCCATCAAAGAAAAGCCCAGGATCAAATGGCTTCATTGCTGAATTCTACCAAACATTTAAAAAAGAACTAATACTAATTCTTCTCAGACTCTTCTGGAAAATTGAAGAGGAGGAAATTCTTCCAAACTTATTCTATGAGGCCGGCATTACCCTGATACCAAAATCAGACAAGGACACAACAAAAAGAGAAAACTATGGGCCAATATCTCTGATGAACACAGATGCAAAAATCCTCAACAAAATACTAGCAAACAGAATCTGGTAGCACATTGAAAAGATCATTCCCCATGATCAAGTTAGATTTATTCCAGGTATGTAAAGATGGTTCAACATATGCAAATCAATAAAGGTGATATGGGGCATCAATAGAATGAAGGATAAAAATTGTATGATCATCCTGATAGACATAGAAAAAGCATTTGATCAAATTCAACAGTCCTTCATGATAAAAACTCTCAATAAGGTAGGTTCATTGCAGCATCATTTATAATACCCAAGATATGGAATCAACGTAAGTGTCCATCAACAGATGAATGGATAAAGAAAATGTGGTATACATACACAATGGAATACGGTATTCAGCCATAAAAAAGGATGAAATCCTGTCATTTGCAACAACATGGATGGTACTGGAAGACATATGAAATGAAATAAGCCAGGCACAGAAAGACAAATATTGCATGTTCTCATTCATATGTAGGAGGTAGAAAAATTGATCTCATGGAGGTAGCAAATAAAATGGTGGTTACCAGAGGTTAGGAAGGGTGAGGGTGGGAGGGATGAAGGGAACCTGGTTAATGGGTACAAAAATACAGTTAGATGAAAGAAATAAATTCTAGTGTTCAATAGTCCAGTAGGGTGACTATGGTTAACAATAATTGATTGTATAGCTCAAAATAGTTATAATAGAAAATTAGGAATGTTCCCCAAAGAAATGATAAATGAGGTGATGGATAACACAATTATCCTGACTTGATCATTACATATTTATGCATGTATCAAAATATCATATGTATCTCATAAATATGTACAACTATTATGTATCAACAAAAAATTCTTCTATCTTTTGTATTTGGAGAGTCTGCTATCTACGAGATAGTAGAAAAAGCAATGGCCCAGCTAGGAAAGTCCCGGTTTCTTATTTCTCCCAATCCCAGAGTGTGTAAATTCAGAGAAATCACACCTGAAACATAGGTGTGTCCAACCTTCAAAGGAGTTGATGAGGAACAAATGAGATCATGTATGTAAATTAGCTCTGAAAAATCCTATAGAACTGTACAAATATCAGGAAATATTCTTACGATGAAAATACTGGGATATCAAATCCTGCCTGCAGCCTCCAGCATTTTAAGTAGGAAAACATCAAAACTGTGTTTAAGGAATGCTGGCCCATGCACAGTTCTTTCATTCATTTATTAAGTGTTCTAGCCATTCAAGGTTATCCCCGAAAAAGAAAGAACCATTCTAGAATATATCCTGAAGGCCCTAGCATAATGAGCTGCTTGCTGCTACCAAGGAAGGTGGACAAAATACTACATCTCAGGATACAGCATCCTACTCATTCACCCTTAAACCCCATGGCCAGTCTGTACATGTAACATTTGAGAAGTTCTGGTCATTGAATTGTAAAAGCTAGAGAAAACGTATGTGGTCATGAGTGGGAGGCGGGTACGTCGAGTTAGATGGGAAGCTAACCATATTGATATACTGACCAATATCTCACAGTAACCCTATAATGCAGTTATTAGAATTACTGTTTTGCAGAGGAGAAAAACTGAGACAAGTGTAGGTATCTCTGCCTCCAGTGTCCACGCTACTTGCTCCCAGCCAAGCCCAGTCTCTTTTCCTCCACTTGCCTGCACTTGGCCTTGGAATCCAGTGCTGCCTATGCAGTCACTCCCTCCTACCACTTATTTCTGGCCACAAGTCTTGGTTTTCAGACTTTATTCAGTCTATTTTTCAGCCTGTTCATGAATCAACCTTGCCTGTGGACAACTGGCACTCCTGAGCACAGGCTTGGCAGGGAAAGATGAATTAAGTCAACAAAATCCCCTAAGAATTATAATGGACTTGACAGGACTGTTCTCCAAATCCAGCTATCCTAAAACTGAGGGTAGCCTGAGATGATATAAATATGAGAGATCCTCATCTGGGGTAGTACTTCCCTAAGTGCATGTTGCAGAGGTCAGAATCACCTGATCACCTGGGGCACTTATCAAACATGCAGATTACTAGGCCCACCCAAACCAGGAGTATGCATCTCTGAAAAATACCCCCGATGATGGTTCTGATGCTCTTTGATTTCCCTGTGAAATTGCTATCATTGAGGAAACCTACTCTATCAAATACTGGACTGACCTAATCATGGCTATAACCTTGAATGGTAAGTATATGGGTGTTTTTTTTGTTTGTTTGTTTGTTTTTCGGTCAAAAGACACACCACCGAACAAAACAAGCATCAACCAAGTCATGTTCCAAAAAAAAGTGCAGTTAAACTTTTCTCATATAGCAGGTGTATTGCTTAAAAACTGTTCAGATTTTACTCACAGTGAAGCAGCTCAAACACTAGGTAAGGGGTCAAGCTTAGGTAAAAACAGAGAGAAAATGTCCTCTGTATTTTAAATTACCTCTCTTCATTCTCACTGGCCCAACCAGATTTGTTGGGAGCGGGGAGGTTCGTATCTAAATTTTTTAACAAGCATACAAGGGCAGAGGGGACATGCTCACTGTAAACAGTTGGTCTAGCTGTATCAATGTCAGCCCTGCTTTCCTTCAATATTAAGTAGACAGTTTCATACAAGATTGAGCCAGAATGGAGCGTCTCTCTATCCATTTTATTCTGGGGAAAGACACTAGATGTGATTAGAGCCTTAATGTACTTTTGCTAGATTTGTTTTCTGTAAAAAAGAATTAAGGATTATAAAACCTCCAACTTTCTGAACTGCTTGAAACGTTACGATTGCTTCAGATTTATAAAGAGCTTTCATGACCTGAATATCCCAGTCATGCAAGCATTTGTTCTATTGTTAAAGATCTAGTGAAATGGTATCTGCAAGTTTTATATATGGGAAAAGGCACATTCCTGGCATGTAGCCTTAATGGAGGTGCACGTAAGATACAAAGCCTTGCCTTGGGAAAATGAACTACAGACTCAACTAGAAAACTTTCTGTTTCAGACCAGTTAAAAATGTAAAATATAGCTACCACAGAGCTTAATTGTACAGTGGTAGTTTCAACTTCTGTAACAGGAGACAATTTTTCGCATTTTCTTGGGATTGGCCCACAGCTACAGCCATATTGGACAGATGTTTTTAACTCTAAATGCAATGCAGAATTACCTATCATTTCTTTGCTATGCAGATTGAATATTGTGCATGAGCATTCAAAAACGCATGTTTATAGTTTGCACTTCTTATGTTTATTGTTTTCTATCACCAAATGTACTATCTACAGATGGAAAACTCAAGAGTCTTTGATGGGTGGTGAGGAATTGCTCAAAAGAATCAGTTACACACAGTGAGACATATTACACATAATGTTGGAAAGGGCTAGATTACACAGTTATCCAACTATGTACAGGAGCAATCCTCATCTAGAAGTGTTTCAGGGATTCCAAATGATCATACTCAACAGCTGGCCCTATTTGCAAGGCTTGGTCAATGGAAAATACTGCTGCTTTTCTCCCCTTATCCCTCCCCACCTTCTCTACTGCCATCTTTGTGAAAGCAGAGTGGCATGCTGCCTTATTGTTGCTGCTTATTACCCTCAAATGACAGCAATGAAAGCAGGCAAGGCGATTAAGCAATGTGGCAGCCCATTTTTATGAGTTTACCTTTAAAGGCAACCAAGAGAATTTTAGAGAAGTAGAGGGGCTTTACAACCACAGGAAACTGCTGTGAAGTATTTATTTTTGAAAGTCACTGATTTCCTTGGCATAAGGATGCTAATAAATTTTAGATAGTTATTTTGAACAATTTTGAAGGTAATGTGTTTTTAGAAAAAAAACCTATGCAGAATACATTTCTTAAAGAGTGACCAACCTTTTTGGAGCTGATTTTGCCATAACTTCAACTTTTTACAAAAAAGTGCTGAATGGAAATTTTTCAATTCCAAAGGCTTGGTTTTGAGTTGAGAATTTTGTGGTAATGCTCAGTTGTGAATATGCTTGACATACTGTCAAGCAGGTTTAAAGCAAGTGTTTCAAGAGCTATATAGTCTTGTTTGGGGCTCTCAAAATATTACAAACTTGTTCAGTTTGTTCAAGTATAACCAAATATTCTGGGTAAGGGTTAGCATGTATGTAACCATATATATAAACATGCATATACATACATGTATACATATATACAAATACATGTGCAATTTTAAGGATTTCTAATTTTCAGCAATTATACACTAAACATCAAAATTTATTTTTTGGTGATTTAGAAAGCACTGTTTTATCTTGCAGTACCTTGGCGTCTTAATCAATTTTTTGGTAATGAGTCAGTTAATAAGAGTTTATCAATTAATAAGAGCTTATCAACTGATGGAATACAGGAGTGTGCAGAGGAGAGACTTTCCTCTCCCACAACCTCAGCTTATAGAATTTAGAGTACTAGAACTAAAACTGGAAGAGGTGGCTAAGTACTGATTTTCTGGGTGCATCCTCATATGAAGTAAATGCAATCTGAAAAATCTAAGTACTATTAAACAACTGCAATACCCCAAAATAAAAAGGTCAGAAATTAGGACAATGTGTGCAGTAGACAAAATGATTCCCAGGGTCCAAAATGAGAGGAACTTTGGCCACAAGACAGCAGAGTCAGATGTGTTCTTCAGCATTCCTACAAGGCACTACACTGTTGATGCACTGCTGTGGAACCCTCTATTAACCATTTCCAACTCAACACAGGAGAGATTATTCTCTCATCAAAACTCACCTCTTAATTTCATAGGAGAAAGCAACAAAAATACAATGTACCAAATTTGCTTTTATAAACTAACTCTACCAGATTAGTAAATTGAACAATATTTATACTTTTGAATTACAACAATCTATACCTTGTCACACACTTCACACCCAACTCTCCATTTAGATAATGACATAAGTAGGTCAAAAACACTTTTGAAAAAAAGAAGTTCCTTTATTTCTATTTATTCATTAATGCAAAGACAGTATCAGTAATAGCTAATAAGAACTTATTTTTATATTTTTAAGTTTAAAATTAATTTTCCATTTTGAAAGGTTCAGGACTTTGTCTCTTCTTTCTACCTTACTATTTTAAATACTTCACTCCAACAAAACAGCAGACAAAAGTTTATTCTTTTACTTTTCCTTAAGGTCATCTTAGGATAATCAGAATTGGCTCTTTAGAATTTAGGTATCATTTATAGTAAGCCGGAGATTTAATCATAGAATGATACATGGAAGAATGTTATAGCACCAAAAATTAGAGAGAATTTTTTAAAAGGACAAATTTCAGGGTACTTTCAAATTCTGAGGTGTAATAAAGCCCTGGTGGGGATCCTTAAAAGACTCCTCCCTTCAGATTCAGAATGAAAATTATTAGGAATTACAGACCAAAATGGGCACTAGTAATATGTTCCATGTTTCCTACTTTAGGTAGGGATAAATAGAGTTTCCATGTTTTAGGGAAGGGGCCAATGGAAGAAAAGGCCAGGAAGCCACTTTAAACTCACATCCATGGCAGATAAAATGACACTGATATGACTGTTTCCCTTTGAAAGGTATTATCCCATTGCTACCTTCCCAAGGCTTGGCCCTTTGACTGCTCATATGGCTATTTCCCTTTTTTTTTATATTACCAGTTCTAGCAGCAAATCTCCTGGAACAATGGTAATACAGACTGGAAAAGCAAGACTTTAGGTACAGAAAAGGGGCTCTGCTCTGGTGCTCCAGTTGTTTGTCACAACGTACAATGAGGAGACCAGCTAATTAAAAAATATTGTCATCTCTGACTCTAGCATATTCTTGGGGTACACTTATTAAACAACTTTTGTGGTTTAAATGCGCCAAAACTACCTACCTTGACTCCTGGACATGTTTGATTTTACAAAAGGAAATGAAATAGGCAAAAAAGGAATTTATAACCAATAACTAATATTTCAATGTTTTTACAAAAACAATTCCTTTCAGATACTCTGATTAACCCTTAAGTAACATAAAAAAGCTTCAGCATTCTTTAATACCAACATTTTGCACAATTTAAGACACAGCCATTGAGTTTAACATTTCAAGGAAAAAACATTTTTATAAAAAGGAGAATGGTAACTCACTGAGAAGATTATGTACCTAGAAAAGTTTAGTTTGTCTTGGATTCTTTTAAAAAATTAGGCCCAGAATTTTATTTATCCTAATTACCATCTCAATCAAATAGGATACATATGTGTGGATTCTAGATAAAGGAATAAACATTAAGACCCACTGATTGGACTGTTTGCTTAGAATATGTTTTACTGGGTTTAGACAAGGAAGACTTCAATAAAGCTAACTATATGTTGAATTCCACTGATTAAAAATGCAGTTTTAAAAATTCTGCTTTTGTGGTAAATTTTAGACAAATCGTAAATGCAAAGAACAATATTATAGATACTGCACTGTTCATAGGTACTTGTTGGAGAAGTGAAATGCTTGTATTCAAACTATCAAAATTCTGACCTTTCAAAATAGGTTTTTTAAAACAATTTTTTGAAAATCAGTATTTGCTTTTAAACTCTTAAAAATGCCAATTTCAATTTTAAAAAATCCTCGCAGATAAATTTTAAAGTTATTCTTTTCAGTCTCAATTATTTTACTTTCAACTATATATTTAACACAGAACCAGTTTCTAAATAAACATCTAATGAAGAACAGTTTCAATGTAAGATAAAACTAGACAATCTAATAATGCAACATAAAGCCTGAGTGTGATTTATCAAAATTCAGAATTAAATTTCTATTTCTATAATAGTGAAAAACTATCAGCTTCTTTTTAATATTCAAAACCAGCAACTTCCCATGAGACTAGAAAGTTGCAGAGAGGATCAAACAGATTTAAGCACTGCTGCCCGACTTCTTCTAAAGTGATGCACTCTTTTATCCTAGAAAAGATAGAAACAGTACTTTACTTCACTGAAAATTTCTTGTTACCATTATGACCTAAAGAAGACTTGCAAAAACTTTAAAGCATTTATTTTTGGTTTAAATATTATAAATAATGAGAAAGAAAAGGTAATTTTTTTTTTTTTGAGACAGGGTCTTGATCTGTTACCCAGGCTAGAGTGCAGTGGCATGATCATAGCTCGCTGGAACCTCAAACTCCTGGGTTTAAGTGATCCTTCTGCCTCAGCCTCCCAAGTAGCTGGGACACAGGCATGCCAGCATGTCCAGCTAATTTTGGGAAGCATTCTTGAACTTTGGGATAACAAATATTCCAAGATGGTTAGTTTTACTAAACACTTTAGTTAAAAAAGAAATCCCAGCAAATTCAGAAATAGAGGACTTAGAATCAGTATCATTGCATGTTGTTCTTAATGATTTGGCAGTGATGTCCCAAAGACAGCTGGTGGAAAAGGTACATAATTTTAAGAAGTATTGTTTTTAACAACTGAATTGCATCTGACAGAAATCATAGCTTGAGAACAGCACTCCCATTTGAAATACTGTTTTTAGGTTAAAAGATACAAGTTTCAGCTATTTAAAGGCATATCCTTAACGTGTGAAGAGACATCACTCTTTAGAAAATGAAGAGAAAAAATTTAAATATATGCAAAATTTTCTTTTCACTCTATGTTGCCTACATATATGCAGACAGAAGGAAGTGAGGCCTTTCAAAAAGGAATGGGACAGAGTAAACCAGTAATAACGGTAACAGTATTTTCTTCTCTTCAGTTAGCCTAACTATGCCCCTTTCCTAGGTATTAAATTCAGCTGTCATATAAAGAAGAGTGACTTCTGTAAGTTATGTAATCTGTCAGCAGGATAATATCCCATCTGGGTTAAACCCTAGAAAAGTGGTCAGAAACTCACATATCTTCACCGGTCAGGTAAGAAACAAGAACATAAAGGGGCTAGAATTAAGACAACAAAAAATAGAATTTGCCATGGCAAAAGTAAATGCATTCGAATTCAATCAAAATAACATACAGCCAATCAAGATGGGTCTAGATGCCAGACAACTACAGGATGCCAACTTCTAACTCCTACCCCAGAGGGGCAGAAAACTTTGGAATTTCAAAGTCAGGCTTTTGTCTAGTATCAGGTGAAAATCAAGTTTAAAGTCTATTTTCTGTTTTGCAAACACATCGTTTAAGTACTACCTATTTAACCTTCAGAACTTTGGACAAGGTAGGTTGTCATGCAACCCCAGTTCTTTCCTTTCTAAATTATACTATGTAGAATGAAGCAACAAGAGAACAAATGTCAACTTTAAATAAATATGTTTACTCCCTGCTACAAACATAGTAAGAACTTAATCCTGCGAGGGGTCTACCCTTCTGCATTACAGGAAGTCCTTAGTATACACTTTATAAAGGCTTTAAGCTTCACCCTATTTCCATTCATCAATGAAAGAAAGCTATTCTTTCTCTGTTTTAAGACACAAAGTGATGGTTAAAAATTTCCCTTTGAATATAAAAAATGGTGCAGCCATTTTGGACAAATTCGGGCAGTTCCATAAAAGGTTACATATAGTTACCATACAACTCAGCAATTCCATTCCTAGGTATACACTCAAGAGAAAAAAAACATGTGTCCACACAATAACCTGTACATGAATGTTCACAGCATTATTTGTAATACCTAAAAAGTAGAAACAACCCAAACATCTTTCAATTGATGAGTGGATAAACAAAATGTGGTATTATCCATAAAGAAAAGGAAATGAAGTACCAATACATGCTATAACATTGATGAACCTTGAAAACATTAAGCCAAGTGAAAGAAGTCAGTCACAAAAGGCCACATATTGTATGATTTTATTGCTATGAAATGTCCAGAATAGGAAAATTATTAGAGAAAGAAATAAATTAGTGGTTGCCCAGGGCTAGAGTGATTGGGGGAAAATGGGGAGTGAATGCTAATTGGTAGTGGGGGGTTATTTGGGGTGTGATTAAAATATTCTAAAATAGTGGTCATGGTTGCAAAACTCTGAGTATACTAAAAACCATTGAATTGCACACTTTAAATGGGCAAATTGTATGGTATCTCAATAAACCTATTATTAAAAAACACAAACCAATACTTCCCTTTTAGTAACCATAACATTCCTCTTCCATTGGACTGACTAATTTTAACATTCACAGACTCAAAACTAAAAACACCCTAGAGACTTTTAATTCTGTGCCTCCTCATTTTAGGAGCTTTTATATGTCCAAGGAGGACAGAGGAAGGATCAGAAAACAGGTATCTTTAAAATTCATACACCCACATTCTCTTCTGCTTTATCAACTGTGAATCAACCTCCATTTATTTCTACTCAACTCTTTTTACTGCTTCATTTGACCCCTTCTCCCTCCACATTGTTCAGGTATATCATCTGAGTAACTTCTTTTCTTCCCTTTAGCCCAATATACATGTATTAAGTTCTGCTTTCTATACCAAAAATTTTCTTTTACCAGTTGGTCAAACCAGTATTCTCTTTCAACTGTCTTCTCGAATGAACCTTTCAATTATAAACTTCTGCCACACCATATCAGGGTTTGAGCATACTAAAATACATACCCATTCACAGTGGTTTACTGGCTTACAGTGAAATGCCAACAGTTTAAATGCTCTAAGTAATTTAAAAATATATAGTTCATAGGAAAAAAATACTTCAAAGCTAACAAATGTGCTTTTTATCCTGTGTATTATTCCTTTCATACCTTGAAGTAGTCATCCTGAGTAACAAGAGAGTTTCTCAGTCTGTTCTCTGGATTAAATAGACAAGATACCACTGTCTGTATGCTTCGGTCCACAGATTTCTGAAACACAGAAGTTTTCAGTAATCTAAAGATGATTCCTCCTTTTACTTACTGTTAATACACTTTTTTTCGGACAGTTTAATGAACTTATTTGCTTATTACTAAAGAATTCTTATGGGATTCATAATTCTTACCACGTCACTTAGCATGTTGGTTTCCTGACAAAGAACTATTTTAAAACCTTAGTGATAAGACACTAAAAAGCTGAATTTATTAAAATCCTAAGTGAATGCCAATGTTTTAAGAAAAAATACGCAGGACAAAACCTGATAATTAAACTGTAAGTTGTTTTAATATTTTTTTCAAATTTTAAAATCAAGTATCAAATCTGAGATTTTTTTTCACCATTATAGTTCAGGAGTTCTCAACATTTTTTTCCACGGAGAAACACATGGATGGAGTTTTACACACTCTAATGAGAATCTTTCACTATTACATATATTCTCCCAGCACATCCACTATTTCCACGCTCCCACCCATTCAGCAAAAACATATGCAAATTCAAGAGTGAGAGTATTGTAGGAATCTGTTCTAATGATTAAAAAACAAACCCTATTTTAGTATTTGAATAATTACTACTGACTCCACTTTTGAAAGCTGCTGCTATTTTTAATGTTAGAATATCATAAGTGTGTTTTACTATTTAGCTAAATGTTTAAGAAAATGTAAAAGAAAAGGTAGATATAATTCATATAAATCCCTCTTTTGAGAATTAGAATTCTTGAGGAAAGCTGACCATTGCATTCTGCCAAATCACATTAATACAGTACTTATTAAAGTATGGTTAAAAAACAATGAAACTGGAAGAGAGGAAAGGACTGCTGAATCAGAAACTGCATGTACACACTGAAAGTTTAGGGGTGTCTGAAATTTCACCAACCTTCACATTAAATGCTGAGTATTAGTCAATTAAGCTCTATAATTTATGGTTTCCATCTTTAAATTTGGGCAAAGATTCTTGCTTCTTAAAGAACCATTAAAATTTGAAAAAATAAATATGAAATATAAATATCAATAAACAAAATTAGATGTTTGCCTTTTGTGGGCCATTTCCAGAGGATGGAGTAGCTTCATGCACTGAGCATTCATTTGGTAAAACTTCAGCTCCTGGATCAACTTCATTACAGTGGTAGTTAACAGTTGTATAAGCCTACATTTAAAATAATAAAAGTGTAAACAGAGAGATACTCAGATACATTTAAAAGCCATTTATTTTTCAAAATGGTGAGCTGACACTGAAAATTTTAATGCAGGTTGTGTTGAAATTCAATTACATCATTTCAGAAACTTTGTTTTAAACTCAATAGTTGAAATGCAGTAAGGCAGCCTTTTATTATAAAATGTCTTCTAAGCTTTAACCAAATCAGAATTAGAAGGACTCTAAGAAAAAGAAACTCTTATAAGTAGTAAGAGAGTGCCTTGAAATTTGAATTCTTATACCCTTCAAATATCCAATCCTATTGAAAGACAGAAGGTAACAAAAGCTTGGGTGTTTCAGAGGTAACACTCTCTTTTTATTCCTTTTCTTATTTAACAGTATTAACATCAAAACATTTGTTTCTCTTCAACAGATTTCTATGGGTAGCAAAGCCAAAGGCAGATTCAATGCTAATTCTAACTCCATATTAATACTACCTTTCTTGGATTATATATTGTATTGTATGCAGAACAGCCATTGCTTCAGCATACATAAACTTGAGAAACAAAAAGCACAGTTTCTCCCATGGAGTTTATAATTGAATTAATACGAAATTAACAGAACATAATACATAATATAAAGGGAAATTTAAGAATATTTCCAGGCATATATTACATGGCAAAAGGTCAAGAAATATATAACAGTTAAATGGAAAATAATTTCAAATAAAGAATAGGAAGTAAATGTTTGGCTAATTCTCTTTACCGGAGGTATAACGTAGCTCCGTTGTTCTCCAGCAGGCCACTGTGGTGGCATCTTAAAAAAAAAAAAAAAAAAAGGAAACGGATTATTCAAATATTCCTACATATTTTCACAAACATATGAGAAAGACAACGTTGAAATATTTATCATGCCAGCTCCTTTTATTATAATACAAGAAATGAAATGGAAGAAATATTTTATGTTTCTAATACTTGAAGTTCTTGTTACTTCCATATATAAACCTTTTTCTCAATTTTCTGGAGTTGGCATTCAAGAAAACTAAAATAATAGTAATTATTTGAATTTATTACCACAGATATGGTCATGGGTCATAGATACAGTCATATCTATGAAAGGAAATTCATAGAACTACTACCTTATAGTAGCCAGCTAAAATAAACATTGTCAAATAAAATTAGAGTTCTGTGCTCTAAGAATTGAGTAATAATTTTATTTCAACCTATCCCCCTACAAAAATGTATAGAAGTCAGCCTGGATGTTTCAGCTATTTGATAGCAAAGATGGAAGAATACATGTTGAAATATAGAAGGGGACACCAAATCTTACAAAACAGTTCTATAGAAAAGTTCTTGCCTTTAAAGTATATTCTTGTAAAAATTTTACTTAACTATTTTAAAATAATATATAGACCTTAATTCTAGACTAATTCCAAATTTTTTCTTAAATTTTAGGCACTCTTCACTATTCTAAATGACAAGCTATTTGGGAAATTTATATAAATTAATTAAGGCCTCAATAATATTCCACAATAAATCACTTTGTTTCCTGTTAAATTACCTGATAATTATAAACAGGCAGCTGATATCCAGTGATGACCTGAACTGGTGAACTTGGATAAGGAGGATATGCCTGAAAATAAAGTTTACAGAAAGAATGGGTTAACAAGGTAAATTTTTTTTAATTAGAAAGAAGGACTATTAATTCCCAATATAAAAAATGAAAATTTAAAAAATCTTATTTTTCTGTATACAACAATGTAAGATTTACATGAATGACTAACTTTATGAAGAAAAAAATATTCTCTGTCGAACAACAGCCTTTTGGGTGGAGAAGAGGAAGGGATAAATGATGAGGGAAGTGACTTCACCAGCCTAGGTTTACCTTATTTGTATATTTATCTCCACCCAGAAGTTCTTTCTTATACTGGTGATAAGGCTCTATTAAGATAGATTTCCACATAAGTTAAATTAATACATCTACTATTTCTTTGTAAAAATACTTTTAAATATTATGGAGTAATGTGTAGTCCTCCTACAGACTTTATGGCTTTTTCTGTATTTCATTTCTAAAAATTAAGGGCAGCATATAATCCCAAACTGGGAGACAGTACAACTTACATGTTTCAATAAATATTTATTGGTTGAAAACGTTTAAGTGGTAACATACATGAATACACCAGATTAAGTAATAGCTCACAGTAAATGTTAGAAACAAATAGGGCTTTTTTTTCTAGCCATGTTTAGAGCAAGAAAAGTAAGAAAAGACATACTCTACATTTCAGGTAAATGGAAAATGTAAACAAATGAGACTGCAGAACTACTTCACTATTATTTTGTTTCCTTTCCAGCAAAGAAAATGTCTTTTGAACTGAAAAAAGTAAAATGAACTAAAGAAAATAAATGTTATTTATCATCAACAGGAGATAGTAAATATGTCAAATCCTACTTTAAATATTAAAGTAACCAGGATAAAACAAATTAAATGACAGAAACTCATAGAGTTTATAGATATAGTAAAATACATCAGAAATCTATCCATTCCAGCACCAGAATATATTCAGAAGTCAGCAATCTATCTACACGAGGAAGGAACTAGAAATCACTGCAAATAAAGAATAGCTAAACATAATGCTAATCTTAGAGAAAAATAAACTAGGCAGACACATGAGGAAAGTGCTTTCAAATACTTAAGGAGTTATTATACGGGGGAAAAAGGGAAGAGACTTATTCTATGTGGCTACAGACGTCAGTTCTAAGATAAAGGCTTACATACTACCTAGAAACAAATTTTTAGCTTGTAAAGGGAAGAACACTAAGAATGAGAGATTTTTAACAAAAGTAACAGATTTCCGGCCGGGCGCGGTGGCTCACGCCTGTAATCCTAGCACTCTGGGAGGCCGAGGCGGGTGGATCCCTCGAGGTCAGGAGTTCGAGACCAGCCTGACCAAGAGCAAGACCCCGTCTCTACTAAAAATAGAAAAAAATTATCTGGCCAACTAAAATATATATATAGAAAAAATTAGCCGAGCATGGTGGCACATGCCTGTAGTCCCAGCTACTTGGGAGGCTGAGGCAGTAGGATTGCTTGAGCCCAGGAGTTTGAGGTTGCTATGAGCTAGGCTGACGCCATGGCACTCACTCTAACCCGGGCAACAGAGTGAGACTCTGTCTCAAAAAAAAAAAAAAAAAAGTAACAGATTTCCCATCACTCAAAGTATTCAAACAGGAACTGTGTTACCACTTATCATGGAAATTGTGGATATAATTTCCCAGAGGGTACATGATTGTAATAAAGGAGAGAACAGGTATGTAGGCAATTCTTACCTGAACGTACTGAGTTATAGGATTCATCATGGTTGGAGGCTGCATGTAAGTTTCAGTGTTTGGATTACTCCAGACACTCTGAAACTGTGGTGGAGGAGGAGGATTAAAAACCAAAGGACGTGGCTGCACATGATAAGCACCTTTTTAAAAAATAAGAAGAAAACAAAACCCACTTTCAGTTCTTTGAACGTTCTTTGAATGTTAACAAGAACATTTTCTTTTTTTACTCACATAAATTTTGTTTCCTGATTGCAGGGCCCAGTTTCAGCTTTTTACCATGGAAATTTATCTGTGACTGAAAACAAAACAGTAACAAAACTAGAATTAATTTTCAAGTCTTTACTTCTAAGACTTGAGTATCAACACCTCAAGTCCTCTAAAGTTCCTACTTTATCATAAAAACCAGTGATAAGTACAAACCAAAATTTGTCACCACAAAGATAAGGTACTTTAATCAAAGTATCAAGAGGTATCAAGTGAAATTTAATCAAAAACTTTTCATCACTGGGTCTCCAATCCTTCATATCTCTAGTTCATGAAGGTAGGTGCTCCAGTAAAAAATAAAAAGGTTCTGGCAAGTTATGTAAGATTACTCTTAAGTTGGGATTCTAAATGGGAAGTATATCTTTCTCCAAATTTTACACAAGACTGACTACATTACTTGACACTGAACATTACAATAATAGAGATTTTTTCCATAAGATTACTTACTTCTACTATCTTCTGCACATCCACGTCATTATAAAATGAAACAAATCCATAGCTAGAAAAGCAGATAAATGAAGTAAAAATCATCACCATATAGTACATGCTTTAGAACTTCTAGTATTCTATGAAATAATACCCAGAATATAATTTAAGATACTGTGAAGAAAACAATTCTTTGACAAAACTGATTAATTTACTTGTGTGAAATAAAACCAAGAAAAATATAAAAACAAACATTAGGAAAATTATTAAATAAAAGATCTGGCAACAAACTTTTATCCTCTACATGTAAGAAATTAACAAAGCAACAAATTTCATTTATATAAGCATCAGTTTTCAAGTCTTCCTCTCTGATACTCTACAGATGCCAGAGTTAAGATATTTTTCATAATTTATAATAAAAATACTTTACTTACCCTTTGGACACACCAGTTCGGTCTGTGATTATCTTCACTTCTTTTACTGAACCATATCTAGCAAAGAAACTTCTAATTTCGGTTTCATCCATCTATGGAAAAGAATTGAACTTCAAGAGTGAAAAATCAACACTCAGAATTTTCAAATCTACTATAAAGGAGGTTTCATGATGTGGAAGTTTTCCCCCCAAGTATCCCTGTAGCTCTTTGTTAAAAATATATTTAGTACCTATGGGTTAAACATAAAACCAATTCCAAACTTGCATGAAGTGCAAAAAACCTTACGCTTGTAACAGGTCCCAAATCCCATTATTCACAACGTATTTTAAGGTACAAATGAGATTCGATACAATACCCTAACATCAATTCCACCAACAAAAACGGTGTTTGGCATGATTCTGCCTTCTGGTAAAACATAGCCTTGGTTGGTTGTAGCTGATGAGGACTGGGTGCTAGCCTCTCTGGAGATGGTTGAGTTTGGAGTCTCAGCACTTGCAGCAGACTGTAATTTGGAAAACAGACATTGTAACTAGATATACTGGCAAAAACTATACACCAGGTGAAATGTAATTTTGTACTTAAAGTATAAATATTTTATATAAATTACTTTCATTGTAAATTAGTTACCAATATAGCTTAGAGTTCAGGCTCAGGATTTAAAGTAATCAGAGTACACCAGCATGAAATTTTAACAAAAGGATATATTCTGTATATATATATACTACTTTCTTAAATCCAGTGCTGCTCATTACCATTTCTTATACAATGCTGTGGAAGAATATGGATTTTATATTTTCTGAAAATACTATGTGAATTGGTAAAAAGAAAAAAACATTCGAAAGTTCAGATTTGGAAAACCTAAGGTTATTAAAATCATCCTGTTCTATACTGATAAACAACTTTCCATTTTACTCAATACATGAATAAAAAGCATGGTAAATCTTTAAAAAAAATAAACGTAAACCAAAAAAGCTGTGTCAAAAAGAAAACAAGCATCAAAGTTTTAAACCAATTTATCTTACTTCGCCTTTCTATTCACCAAAATTAACACCAATTGTATAATTTTAACGATCCCTGTGTTAGTATGCCTGCTTTACTTTGGAAATGGATAATAAAAACATTATTTGCTCACATATCACAGCTTCTGCTAAAAAAGGGGTTATAATTCTCTTCCCTAATGCTAGGATGTTCAAAGTATTTTTTGAAATAACATTTTTCTTCTTGAATAACACCAAATCAGTCCCACTGATAATTCTAATTTTCACAGTGGGCTGATAGACATAAAT